>NW_026963294.1:1491341-2982682 GCF_036588685.1 Mytilus trossulus
ATGACTAATCAAGTACTGTGGATTCATTAGTATTCCTGGATACTAATTTTCTTGGATTTCGTGGGTACAGATGAACCACAAATTTGAATGTTCAACGAATTACAAATTTTCTGAAGGAATGTATGTAGACACTGCCAAAACCACAAAATTCAATATTCACGAACATGTAAGTAAGTATTGTATTGCACAGTATTGTGCAATAGCAAGAAATATCTAATTGCACAATATTGTGCAATAGCAATTTTGTTTTAATTAGAGTTATCTTTCTTTGTCCAGAATAGTAAGCAAGAAATATCTAATTGCACAATATTATGAAATAGGAAGTATTTTTTTAATTGGAGTTATCTATCTTTGTCCAGAATCAACTTTTAAATCTTTTTTATATACAATATACAATGTTTATTCACTTTTTACTACCAACTGATAAATTAAAACAATCTTTACCATTCAGTGATAACAAGCAGTTTTTTTACATCTTAATATTTTATGATGTATTTAAATGAGTGGTTATTGTTGCAAACTCCATTAGAAATTTTAATTGAGATCAGTTTTGGAATAAGGGAAAGTGGGATGTGAAAAAAAAAATTGGGTGGGGTGGTTCAATTTTTCTCAAATTTCATAAATAAAAAGAAAATTTCTTCAAATATTTTTTTGAGAGGATTAATATTCAACAGCAGAGTGAATTGCTCTAAGAGAAAACAAAAATTTTAAGTTCATTAGAACACATTCATTCTGTGTCAGAAACCTATGCTGTGTCAACTTTTTAATCACAATCCAAATTTAGAGCTGAATTCAGCTTGAATGTTGTGTCCATACTTGCCCCAACCGTTCAGGGTTCAACCTCTGCGGTTGTATAAAGCTGCTCCCTGCGGAGCATCTGGTTATTTCTGATATTCTGATAAGTAAAAGTTTGAATAATTTTTGAACAGAATATGTATTGGAGATTGAGGGAAACTTAGTGCCAACCACAAGGATCATAGTGAACCGACAGTGGAGCAAAGATGAGGAGGAAAAAGAAATATTTGTTACCACAGATACACAGAGTGTAAAGTCTTCTAAACAGTTATCTAGTAAAGGATTTGAGGAAGAGGAGGAAGATCTGTAAGTAACTTAACCTTATGGATCATTAAAGTACACCCTTGTGGATCTCCTTAGTTTTACCTCATGGACCTTGTGAATCTCCTTAGTTTAACCTCGTGGATCTCCTAAGTACACCCTTATGAAATTCCCTAGTTTAACCCCATGGATCGACTTAGTACACCCTTGTGGATCTCTTTACTTTTACCTCATGGATCACCAAAGTACACCCTGTGAATCTCCATAGTTTTAGCTCATGGATCACCTAACTACAACCTTGTGGATCTCCTTAGTTTAACCTCATGGATCACCTAAGTACACCCTTGTGGATCTCCTTAGTTTAACCTCCTGGATCATCTAAGTACACCCTTGAGGATCGCCTTAGTTCACCTTATGGATCACTTTAGTTTACCTTTATGGATCACTTTAGTTCACCTTTATGGATCACTATAATTCATCTTTATGGATCACTTTAGTTCACCTTATTGGATCACTTTAGTTCATCTTTATGGATCACTTTAGTTCGACTTGATGGTTCGCTTTAGTTCACCTTAATGGATCACTTTAGTTCATCTTTATGGATCACTTTAGTTCACCCTGATGGATCACTTTAGTTCACCTTGATGGATCACTTTAGTTCACCTTGGTGGATCACTTAAGTTCACCTTGATGGATCACTTTAGTTCACCTTGATGGATCACTTTAGATCACCTTAATGGATCACTTTAGTTCACCTTTATGGATCACTTTAGACCACCTTGATGGATCACTTTAGTTCATCTTGATGGATCACTTTAGTTCACCTTGATGGATCACTTTAGTTCACCTTGATGGATCACTTTAGATCACCTTTAATGACCACCATGATTCACCCTTATGGATCCCCATAGTTCACTTTTATAAAAAAAACCTTAGTTCTCCCTTATGGATTCTCTTAGTTGACCACCATGATTCACCCTTATGGATACCCATAGTTCACTTTTATAAAAAACCCTTAGTTCTCCCTTATGGATTCTCTTAGTTCACCCTCATGGATCACCCTTAAAGACCATTTTAGTATAGCCTTATGGACCATATAAGTTCACCTTTTTGGATTACCGTAGGTTATTTAACTTTTATGAACCCTCTTGTTTCACCTTTGTGGACCCTCTTGTTTCACCTTTATTGACCCTCTTGTTTCGCCTTAATGGACCATCAAAGTTCACCCTTATGGACCATTTTCAATTTAAGATCATCTTTATCTAGTATGTGTCATTGGTCTAGAGTGATGGAGAGTTGTCTCATTTGCAATCAAAGCACATCTTATTTTTATATATATTATGACTTCAATTATAGGATTAAGATAGATCCATATTAAATGTACTTGTTTCTGGATACTATGTGTAATTCTGTCTATTTATATTGCATAAAATGTATTTTCATTCAATCATATCAATATATTTTTTGCAATAATTATAGCACTGCTCATGATAGAGCCCATCGCTTAGCAGATCAACGATTAAATAATTTGAAATGGCCATGGGAAAGATTAGTGAATGCTGGTAATGATGACGACGATGATGATCCTGAAGCTCACAAATATACAGATAAAGAGATGTATGAAAGATATAAGTAAGTTATACCACATATATAGATAACTCGTAAATATTTAATATCTATGATTTCTTCTTAATTCATGAACTATTAGCTATAGATTCAAATATAATAAAATACCTTGCACAGTCGATAACAATTTGATTACAATACAGATTCTGGGACAATGCTTATGTTCTCCTTTCTGTTTAAAAAAGACTGCCTAGGTGTTCTTGTGATTGTGTGTTGGCTTCAAGTGTGGGAGGTCATGAGTTATAGCCCCTGCTGGATCAAACCAAATAAAATTGAGAAAGGAAATGGGGAATGTGTCAAAGCGACAACAACCTGACCATAGAGCAGACAACAGCCTAAGGCCACTAATGGGTCTTATCCAGAGAGACTTCAAAATTGGTATTCGCTGCTTCTTGCAATAAAATGTTGGTTTTCAGTAAATATCATGAATATGAATATGTAATTCCTGATTTAAAATATTTTTGTTTAAAAATTTCAATTTGATCAAAATTTAAAAAAAAAAAGTAAATAATATAGGTTTTACCTGTGTACATTCTGGTTACGATAAGATAATATCATCATTTGAAAAACAAATTGGATTTATCAGCTGAGGTATGTTGAACAGCCTTTTTGGTAGCATGATTTCAGCCTGAGGGTGTAGTTTATAGGGATCAGTCAGAAAAAATATGGCCTGATTGGGTCAAGTGCCCCATGAATGCTCAGCACAGTATAATCTTATGAATGTAAAAAAAACTATTTTAGTTCTGAATTGAAATGTGCAAATACATACATGACAGTAAAAAGTTGGTTATAATACTTTTTTTTTGGATTAAATGTGTGATGGATGAACTAGATCATCTGTCTTATTTTCTGTGAGACAATATAAGCTTATTTCAATAGGACTGCTTGCATTATACGTACATTTTATTGGATGATAATTTTTAACTTTACAGATTTGGCGATCAGTCAGAGAGAATTTATTCATTTTGTAATCATAAGTAAGGATATATGTCTATATACACTACCAGTCATGTAGATATTGTCACTTCCACATGCCAAGGCAACTTAATTCTGCTCAATCAAATTTAACCTTACATTTCTTTAAAAATTTTGAATTGCAAAAAAATTAAGTAAATTCCCACATGTATAGTCAGTCGGGGGTACTACTTGTACAACTGTATTTTATTTACTTGAAGAAGTAAAAAAAAATATACACATATAAGTAAATTTGTAGGATACTTATACAAGTGAATTTTATTAACTTGTATAGGTAAAAAAAAAATTGGCTGAGTTATGTCCCTTCCACATTCAGATTTTTTTACTTGTAAAGGTAAAAAAATCATCCTTTCTTTTCTTGAATTCTGAAGATTTCTTTGCTCTAATAGAATTTTAAATTGTGTACCCTTTGCAGATGTCTTTACTAATCATTCAAGTGTAATTTCATGGACAATGAAAGTCCCATTTGTCTGTTATCTTCTTAACACTGCTCATTTACAAGCCCCCCAAAGGAGCAATTTTTGATTGCCTTGCGCAAATATACAAGATCTTTGCTCAATTAGTTTCTTTGATGAATTAATGAGATGAAACATTGAACTTTAATGAAAAAATTTGAGCAAACCTGGGAAAAATCATTAAAGGCATGATTTTACATCTCAAAACTTGAGGATTTTTGTGGGATTGTAAGAAAAATTTACTTGTACAAGTAAATTTTTCAGAAAATTAAGGGGAGATTATTCAAACATTATTTATTTACTTATATGTGTATATTTTTTTTCACTTCTTCAAGTAAATAAAATACACTTGTACAAGTAGTACCCCTAGTAGGTTCAATTTTTATGATAAAATAGAAGAAATAGCCTGTTGTGGAGATGTACAGGGGAAGTTTTACTGTAATTATGCCCTAAACTCCCAGTACAGGTGGAAAAGACGCAATCCTACGAAGCTGTAATATATTTAATGTAGAAATAAACTACAGTATACAGGGGAGGATCCAGCCATTTTAAAAAAGGGGGGTTTCAACTTAATGTCCCCATTCAAATGCATTGATCATCAAAATAGGGGGGTTCCAACCCTCAGAACCGTCCCCCTGGATCCGCCACTGGTAAAGGTGGATTTAGATTTCTCCACTTGCCCACCATAGGAAGCCAACTCAAATTTGACAGAAATGTAAAAACAGTAAATACTGTTGATTCATTTATATAAACAAGGGGCCCTTTATAGCTTGTTGTTTGGTGTGAGCCAAGGCTCCGTGTTGAAGGCCGTACTTTAACCTATAATGGTTTACTTTTTAAATTGTTATTTGGATGGAGAGTTGTCTCATTGGCACTCATACCACATCTTCCTATATCTAAGTATAAATTTTCTTGAATTGATAAAGAGAATATTTGATGACATGATTTTGCTTAAGTCTGTAAACACTATATATAGGAAATTTTTAATTGTAAACCTTTAATATACCATGTAAACTCTTCTCCACCATTGCACCAACAATGAATAATAATGAATGCAAATCAGGAATACGACAGTTGTTTTCCATTCATTTGATGTATTTGAGCTTTTGATTTTGCCATTTAATAATTATAGGGACTTTCCATTTTTAGTTTTCCTGGGAGTTTTGTATTTCTGTTATTTTACTTTTTCTACCAACGAATGAATCCACAGTACACTGCTTTTTTCAAATATAAAAAAGAAGATGTGGTATGATTGCCAATGAGACAACTTTCCACAAAAGACCAAAATGACACAAACATTAACAATTATAGGTCACCATACAGCCTTCAACAATGAGCAAAGCCCATACTGCATAGTCAGCTATAATAGGCCCAGATAAGATGATGTAATACAATTCAAACGAGAAAACTAACGGCCTTGTTTATGAAAAAAAAAATGCAATTAATGATTAAAGATATGGCATATTCACTCTTTAATAAGGGTGGGCACGTCCGGACATCTCTAAAGGTTCAGTGGAAATGATAAAATCTTTCAGACATGTAGTGTAATAATTTATGTCAGTATATCACTTAATCAACTAACAGGATGAAGCAAAGACAATTGTATTAACACCAGATCAATCAAAAATGGAAGAGAAAAAAAAAGATTGAATGGTTTCCATGCACCCATTCATCTAAAAAAGCAGATTTTTTTTACCTTTTTCAAAATGGATCCTTTGTACTTCCTATTACAGAGCAGACGACACTAAAGCTTGTCTGCTGTGATCTCCAAAATGTTGTTGTCAAAAATAATACAGAAACAAAAATATCAAAGTGTCGTCCAACAGTTAAAATCTTATTGACTTATATAATTATAAATAAACCTGTAGTACTAGTACATTATTGTCATCTTCTCTGATTCTGTAATAGGCATCAAACGACAGAAGAGACATATCTCTGTGCTGGTGGTTGATTACAATTGTCTCTGCCATTATAGTGTCTGTATAAGTTGAAATAACACCATTATTTATGATTTCAGACGTTTTGAGGTAACATCAGTATAATTGATTTTCTGACAATTATTGCTATGTTTTTTTGTGATTTTAATGCATGTTATGCATTTATAACGGTATTTCAGAATCTAAATGATTATGGGTAGATTTATTGTTTGATCCCAAAATGAAAATAATGTCATGTCATTGGTTGATTTCATTGTTTAGAATGTCCTTTGCCAATCAAAATGTGTTTGTGTACCCTATTGAAAATAATACCTAGAATATATTAGATTCTGAAACAGCAAATTGTGTTTTGGTTTTCAGAATTTTTTTTATGTTTTTGTATTCATATAATTGTCAGTGTTACAAAAACTAATATTAAATTCAATTTGTAATACAGATTACAGTAATAAGATTAAAAAATAACCAGGTTATATATAGTCTATGCTTGTTTATTAAGTGTTTTGATTTTGTAATAAAACTTCATGAATATTTTTTCATGTTCATTAAGCATTTTAAAATTTGGGCTTAAAAAAAGAAAAGAAAACCAATTAAGGAGATGAAGAAAGTGTTACTAAGATAGATAACTCTTACAGTCAGTAATTGTTTGTATTTGACAGTTTTATCAATGCTTTTTCAAGCCCTCCAGTGAAACAGAAAAAAAATCAGTGTAATTTAGAAGCATATCGGATATATTCTGAAAATGCTGACACAAATGTTTCTATGATTTTAAAGAGTTTTGACTCTTACCCTTGGTCTTATATGGTTGATAAAAAATGTTCAACATGTTTTCAAAGACTCAAAATTAAATTTCATTATATATCATTAAAATTATCTTCATGTGAAATATCATTAAGTACTCACATGTATATTCTTGTTCCAGGCCTGCATCAGTACCCAAGATATCTCGTGACACACTTCAGCGATTTAAATTTGAAGATGGTTACATTTCGTGTGCATTAAACCGTGAACTTGTATTGGGTCTGATGGAGCAAGAAGGACGAGTCAGTCAGGTTTTGTTAGTGAAACGTAAACCAGATGATATTAACCAAAGATGGGTCATGAAAGAAAATGGGTAAGGACGAATCTATCGTAAAAATTATTTATTAAAGAATTGGGTCATGAAAGAAAATGGGTAAGGACAAATCTATTGTACAAATTATTAACCAAAGATGGGGTCATGAAAGAACATGGGTAAGGACGAATATATCCTACAAATTATTAACCAAAGATGGGTCATACAAATTATTTACCAAGAGAAGTCATGAAACAATAATGGATTTTTTTTTAAATAAACATTACTGGTTACTCTGGTACAAATTTTATACAAAGTTAGGTCATGAAAGAAAATGGTCACAGATTTGCACAGAAAGAAAACAGGTAAAAATCTGAACCATATAGAGGGTGATGAAAAAGATCATGGAAAAAGAGTAAAAATCACCCATAGATGTGTGATGAAATTAAATGGATTAAACAGAACCAACAAATAATGGGCCATGACAGAAATATTTAATATCTCCCATACTTAAGTTATCATTAAATCATATTTCTTTGTTACTGCACCAAAATGAAAGTTGCATTGCAGCATTAATTTACAGATGTCAATGGTTTAAAGCGCTAGATTGTTGATATGTTAGAAAATATTTCCCATAATGCAAAAGATTTTGAGTTATTTCTAAATGAATCTGTCTGTTTGTACACCTTTAAGTGGTAACTATGGTAACAGTATTAACAAATCAGTGGTATTGTTTATTGTTTGTACACCTTTTAATGGTAACTATGGTAACAGTATAAACAAATCAGTAGTATTGTTAATTGTTTTCTTCAGTGAGATAAGATCAAAACACAGCAACCAGACTTGCCTAACTGTCTCCATGCCAAATAATGAGCCCTTTTCTGAAGATGAAGAAGGTCGCCCTTTGACCTTCTCTGGGTGCCCTGTGACCTTACAGGCTCGTAAAACCAACAGATATGGAAAGGCCCACCAGAGATGGCATTATGATGCAGAGACTGGGTTTATACATTCCTTTTATGCTGATCCTTATGATAAAGGTTAATATAAATAATCAAATATGCTGCCATTTATATATATATCTCAAATATAAGCTATGAGTCGCAATAAAATAAATTTAACAGGCTAGCTATTATTTGAACTTGGAATTATTTTTAATTATGGAATTTGCATAATTTCTTGTGCTGGAAATTTTTAATAAATTCCATGTTTATTCTGTACTCAAATGTTCTGTGCTGCGCACAACATTTTCTATTACAAAGAAGATAGTACATTTTCAATAGAATGTACTGTGCCGTGTACAACACTATCTATACAAAATACATTGTATGGAAAGTGTTATGATCCTCTCAAAACATTATAATACATTTTTTTACCAAATAATCATGGAATTTATTAAAAATTTCCAGCGCAAGAAATTATGTAAATTCCATAATTAAAAATAATTCCAAGTTCAAATAATAGCCTGTTTTAATGCTTTTTGGCAAGGGAGAGCACAAATTACTTCAACAAAATTGATCAGACAATATTTTGGAATATCAATTTGTAGAAAACCAAATAATTTGTTTATCACTCTAACTGGGTTATTTTATTACCCCCGTTTTTGTCTTTTGACCAATACTGAAAGTAAAAGCCTGATAACTCACAATGTGACATAATTTATTGTTATGTTTTCACTAGTAAAATAATGTTAAGAAGCCATGATAAGAGAATTACAGGGTGACTGAGCAGGATTTATATAAACAGAAAAACAATGTATTTAAGGGTAATCCCTTCCTTCAAGTTTATATAAAAAATGTTAGAATGATTACAATTAATTGATTATATGTATTTTGTAGAAATAACAGCTGCCAACAAAGCTGATGTGTGCACTTTCTCCATAGCTGGACAGGACAACATTGATCAACCAGTAAGTACAATCCCCATTTTAGAATCTGAATAAAATTTCCAAATAACCTATTGTTCTGAAAGTGGTGTTTAAATACAAAAAATAAATTAATTATTGAACATATCATCCTTCAAATATTATAAGGTGGTCTATTTCACTTCAGGGAGATAACTCTGTAAAAATTAGCTAATGTTTAATTATGTTCTATTGCTTAGGAAATATTAAGTTTCTCAATGATCAAAATTAGTGTTTGTCAAACAGCTGTATATCTAATAAAATTTTTCCTTTATTAAATTTTTAGTATAAAGTGTGTGGTTCAATTTTTTTGAATTCTTTTATTTTTGTCAGAGGGTCAAGGTAAATAGTTTTGCAAAAATTATGATAATTAAACGAGCCAAATTGATTTTAGTCAAGTTGTTTGGTATGACCCTAACATTGTTAAATAAATAATTACAGGGTTATGTTGCTGAGATTCCTTTGTCGACAGGAGATAAACAATGCAGAGAATACCTTGTTTGTACATCATGTGCCAGAGCCATGAGGGGCAGATACAAAATAAACAAACTTCAAAATAATGTCCAGTTCTCATGTTCAATGGGCGAAGGTAGGTTGAGAGAATATCTTATTTGTACATCATGTGCTAGAGCTATGAGGGGCAGATATAAAATAAACAAACTTCAAAATAATGTCCAGTTCTCATGTTCAATGGGCGAAGGTAGGTTGAGAGAATACCTTGTTTGTACATCATGTGCTAGAGCTATGAGGGGCAGATACAAAATAAACAAACTTCAAAATAATGTCCAGTTCTCATGTTCAATGGGCGAAGGTAGGTTGAGAGAATACCTTGTTTGTACATCATGTGCTAGAGCTATGAGGGGCAGATACAAAATAAACAAACTTCAAAATAATGTCCAGTTCTCATGTTCAATGGGCGAAGGTAGGTTAAAACAATTATCAAAACTGTTGTACAGTCCATCTATATATGTTGTTTTCTACAAAATTTTGAAACAGATATCTTAGTGTGCAAGCCTTAACACATCAACCTGTAAAACAAAAGTATTAACATCAATACCGAAATTCAAAGTAAAATTCCAAAAAGATAAGTTAAAACTGACAAAATCAACCATGAGATTTTATTAACTGATTTTGCAATTATCTTAGAGTCTTTGAAAAAGGAGGCCATACAGTTGCATAGAATTGCTTAATATAAAAAAGAAGATGTGGTATGATTGCCAATTAGACAACTATCCACAAAAGAGCAAAATGTCACAAACATTAACAACTATAGGTCACCGTATGGCCTTCACTTTATTTGAACTTTGGTGGATAGTTGTCTCATTGACAACTTTACCACATATCTCCTTATATTTGTAAGGCATCGAATGGAAACAACTGTAATATTTTACTGTTAATACACTTGGTACAATGAACAAGCATTTTCAAAGAAAATTGTAGATTAAACCTAAGTTTTATAGCTAGCTAAACTTTAAAGTCTAGATTTTACATAATGTCTTCAACAACAGATTATATTTATATATTGTCAAGCTCTTAATTGCATTTATTGAAAAAAATTTGCTATGAAAATATATTGATTTATTAAGAGTTATCTTTCTTTCATAAACTGTGTTATACTTCAGAAATACATTCGGTTTAGCAGATTAATTTTATCAGGTTTAAATTTTTGCTTATTTTTTGGGATAGAACAGAAACACCAAGATAAATTCTGCCAATTTAAAAGTACACATGAAAAGAGATTGATAAAAGTTTTGAAACCGCCAAAATATTTTGTATACCTTATTCATTGAAAATCGTGAAATTTTACACTTGCGAAAATTACCTGCTATACAGTATATTTTCCAATGACTTGTATGAATAAAACTTTTAAAAATCTTTCTGATCCAAAGATCTGATGATCTAAATTCTCTATTTATAACAGCTAAGAAACTAAAACTACAGCAAATAGGAAGTTTTAAAGTCTTGAATGGAAAAGTAGACCTGTCTACACATGAGGCTTTACTATCGCTACAAGACTGGGAACATAAGCTCCGTACTTTACGTGACGAAACCAATGTACGCACTATAGCCAAGGAAATATCTGCAGCCAAAGCAGTTAAAACTGTTAAAATTCTTGCCTACAAAAATGGTGAGGGACGATTACGACCAGGAGAACTGATTTGTGGATCCACAATAGAGGGCGTATGTATAGATTTTCTGTTCAGCCATTTTTGTTTTGAAAATGAAGAAGGGGAATATATAGATGTCACAATTATCCTAGATTCCTTGAAAAAGAAACCAATAATCTTGCTTAAAATGGATTGGATAATTTTGTGAATACATCATGACTAATGGCTTAAGGAATACGTTAAGGCTTAAGTGTTTTTTTCCCAAATTTCAATAAGTTTAATGCTAGAGGTATAATTTTTCCCATAGATTCTTTGCATATTTTCTTACTATTTGAAATATCATGTTAAAAAAGGATTGAAATTTCATACAGTTTTAAATTTTATTTCTACTTTTATTATCATTAATTAACATCTAGTTACTAAATAATTTCAGATTTTGGACCAGTGTACATACAGACTAGGACTAAATAGTGCTGCCCGTAGGATATACACCGAGGACGGTACAATGGTGATGGAGATTGAGGACCTGATAGACTGGGCTGTAGATAATTATAAAACATTGATGGCAGAATACCTACAAGGAAAAGATACCAAAGGTAATCATCTAATCCCTAGGCTTGATAAACTGACTCAAATGTAAACATCCAACCCTAAGGCTTGATAAACTGACTCAAATCGATTAGTTGCTTGATAATTAGTTTCATGACAGTTTTTAACAATTTGCTGATAATTTTTTTCAAATGTGACTTAATATTACAGTTGATGACCTTGAACTTGAGCAGGAAACAGAGAAACAGGAACAGGAAACAGAAAAATTGGATGAACAGGGTAAAAATTTACGAGAACGAGGTGAAGGTGAAGGTCAGGACAGTCAAGAAGAAGTTCAACAGGATAAAGATTCTGCAGGTCAGTTTTTAGCCTTGGATCCTAGCTGGCTCTGCTCAACAGTTAAGAGCCAGACGGAATACAAGTTTTCCTTTATTGGATGTTAAAACGATGCATTGTGGGACAGCATCATTTCTTGACAAATGGTCAAAAATATTCATATATATACCAAAAATGTTCTGAAAATTATTTTAAAAGTCATGTAAAATACAATTTTCATTAATAATCACTAATAGTACTACATTTATTAACTTTACAGTAAGTGAGTTACACTCCATCAAAATGTAAACAAAAGGCCTTCTCAGCTTGGTTAGAAATAGAAAACTAAAGATAGATTCCAAGGGGAGATAACTACTTCTCAGCTTGGTTAGAAATAGAAAACTAAAGATAGATTCCAAGGGGAGATAACTACTTCTCAGCTTGGTTAGAAATAGAAAACTAAAGATAGATTCCAAGGGGAGATAACTACTTCTCAGCTTGGTTAGAAATAGAAAACTAACGATAGATTTATATTCCAAGGGGAGATAACTACTTCTCACCTTGGCTAGAAATAGAAAACTAACGATATATTCCAAGGGGAGATAACTACTTCTCAGCTTGGTTAGAAATAAAACTAACGATATATTCCAAGGGGAGATAACTACTTCTCAGCTTGGTTAGAAATAGAAAACTAAAGATAGATTCCAAGGGGAGATAACTACTTCTCATCTTGGGTAGAAATAGAAAACTAAAGATAGATTCAAAGGGGAGATAACTACTTCTCTTCTTGGTTAGAAATAGAAAACCAAAGATAGATTTATATTCCAAGGGGAGATAATTACTTCTCAGCTTGGTTAGAAATAGAAAACTAAAGATAGATTCCAAGGGGAGATAACTACTTCTCAGCTTGGTTAAAAATAGAAAACTAAAGATAGATTCCAAGGGGAGATAACTACTTCTCAGCTTGGTTAGAAATATAAAACTAACGATAGATTTATTTCCAAGGGGAGATAACTACTTCTCACCTTGGCTAGAAATAGAAAACTAACGATATATTCCAAGGGGAGATAACTACTTCTCAGCTTGGTTAGAAATAGAAAACTAACGATATATTCCAAGGGGAGATAACTACTTCTCAGCTTGGTTAGAAATAGAAAACTAAAGATAGATTCCAAGGGGAGATAACTACTTCTCATCTTGGGTAGAAATAGAAAACTAAAGATAGATTCCAAGGGGAGATAACTACTTCTCTTCTTGGTTAGAAATAGAAAACTAAAGATAGATTCCAAGGGGAGATAACTGAATCAAGGATTGTCTTTCTTTATTACAGAGGTGGACCAACAAGAGGCCAACAAGTTAGCTAAAGAACGGGAAATGGTTCTGAGTCAGATTCAGATTCCAGGAACTGAGACCATCCTAAGATACCCTATAGAAGTATGGATCTCTAGTGGAAAGGACTTTGTTGCTCCAGAAATTGTAGAATCCAAAATTGAAAACAGGAGAAAGAAGCGAGTTTTCAGATCAGCTGTATCTCTGGAACTTGACATTGAAAAACATATTCTGAGACAGATGAAAGGTAATCATTATCAAAAACATATTCTAAGACTAATATGAAAGATACTGTAAATTCAGAAATTATTGCGTGCATTTATTATTGCGATTTTGTCATTTTATTATAATTTTTTCGATTTTGAGAAAAATTCTGTTTTATTCATATAAAATATTTCAAAATGCAAGTTTAAATTATTGCGTTAAACTTTACAACTCTGTCGCATTTTTCGCAATAATTCTGAATTTACAGTAATCAAAAACATATATTCTAAGGTAATCAAAAACATATTCTAAGGTCAACAAAAACATATTCTAAGGTCATCAAAACATTTTCAAAGACAAACGAAAAGTTAGCAAAAACATATTCTAAGGTCATCAAAAACATATTCTAAGGTAATCAAAAACATATTCTAAGATAAATGAAAGTTAAACAAAAACTTATTAATGAATGACTGTTATACTTTCTGTCTATGAAGAAATCACATAAAAAATGTAGTGCACACTGAATAACCTGTGTAGCAGTTTTTTTTTTAAATCAAACTTATTTTCTGGTGAGAGAGTTAACTTTAATATCCTATTGTAATAATATATATCCTATTATTTACAGCAAGGAGATATGAAGAAATGGACCCTGGAGAATTGAAGCCTACCAGAAGTTCTAAACAGCCTGTTGTTATAGAGGGGAATTGGCAGGAACCATCTGTAGAGGAACAACTCAAACATGATACTGTTCATAAGTTAGAGGTAGACATACAGCTAATTTCCTAGTACTTGTAGAGTAAATATAAAAAAGAAGATGTGGTATGATTGCCAATGAGACAACTATCCACAAAAGACCAAAATGACACAAACATTAACAATTATAGGTCACTGTACGGCCTTCAACAATGATCAAAGCCCATACCACATATAGTCAGCTATAAAAGGCCCCGATAAGACAATGTAAAACAATTCAAGACTTTGGTTGGCTTGCTTGCTTTGTTTGTATAAACGTTAGCTCAACATTAGCTCAAACATTGTTATTTAGACTGACATCTGCAAATAATATAGATAGGCAGAGTTAAACCTGTACATATTATATTTAAATTTGATTGAATGTTATCCTAATTACAATCCTACAAAATATAGCCAGCAAGTTAACCAATCTCTTACTCTACATATATTTGGAAATTGTCTCTAACATTGTATGTTTATGTTATACAACTCACACTGAGGATTAGTATAAAAATAAGATGTGGTATGGTTTGTCAAAGAGATGAAATATCCTTATCCACCAGAGACCAAATGATGTTCGTGTTAGCAATTATAGGTTATTGTGCTGCCTTTAACAATGAGCAAAAACCATACTGCATAGCAAGCTATTACATACACTGACATGACAAAATGTAAATTAATTCAAAAGATAAAACGTGATTTATGTGCAAAACAGTAAAATGAAAACAAATATAATATACATAACAAAAGACAACTACTGATTTATAGGCTGCTGACTTGAGACAGGCACATCCAGAATGCAACTGGCGTCCAACCCTCTTCTTGTTTTTAACTCGCGCTCCGAGAATTAGAAATGTTTAATGCCCTTACCTTGTAAAAACTTGTTTCAAGTGAGAATAGGAAAATCTTCTATAGAAAGTCACCGCTCTTATAATCCTCTTGTGGTCAGATATCCTCCAAAAACCTAAGGACTTATATGTCAGCAACAACAGGCAACGGCATAACCCCAACCAAAATAACTAACGTTAAACAGCATGCTAGCTTTCTGAATATAATGAAGTGTTTGCCACTCCATATTTAACTATTTCTCAATTAAAAACAATATTAAATTATAAATATAAGAACCACATTCAAACATTCGACATAAGAAAACAGTGGAATTCTGAGTTAATTGATATATGGTAATTTTAATTTATTTCTTTTCCAGACCCATCTTGCTGAGGTGAAAAAGAACCAAAAAGAAACAACGAAGACTATAGGTACTTCAGGACGTTTATATAAACAGCCTGATACGGTTTGTAGACTTTAAACTTATTAGCAGACTTACATATTGGATTAAGAACGTCAAGAATTTAAACAAAAATTAGGTGAAATTGTCCAAAAAAAATCGTTTAAAAATTCTTTGCGCTGCCTTTTTCTGTTCAGAAATATTGCATGTGTTTAATATTAGATAAAAGTTATATGTAATATAAGTATATTGATATTTTTTGGCTGTTCTATTTTATGCAAAATGTACCAAAGAATGGAATTATTAGCTCCGCCCACCTAATTTATCAACACTATTTTTACACATTGTGTGTTCTTGTTACAGCAAGCATTTTAATTAAAGGATAAGATATTATTGTAAATTTAGAAATTATTGTGTGCACTTATTATTGCAATCTTTAAAACATGGACAAACGCAAGATTTATTATTTTCATATCAAGAATCTGCATTCATGCTAGTGTAAAAAAAAATATGATATCAGACTTTTGCAATAATTTTTGAATTGACAGTAATTAAATATTTTAGATGTTAGAATTGAATGCTGTTATTGACTTGAAATATCGGGTTTAGAATGTCATAATTTTAAAAAAATATTCTGAAATAAAGTGATGAATCAAGTTTTTACATAATTTTTTTTTAGTGCTATAAACATAATGTGATTTGTCTCTTGCTTTCAATTACAATAAAAAATTTAAATACAGCATTCAGTTGAGAAAAAACCCAAAAGTCATGAATTTACATGAAGTAGAGGAATTACTTAAAACTTAAAATTTAAAATAATTCTGATTATTTTAGAAAAGAGTTATGGTTTATCCAAATGGAGAGAGTTTAGAAAGAGCTGTGTACGTATGGGGCAATACTTTAGAAAAACTTCTAGATAACTCCACAGCTAAACTTGGAATGTGGCAGAAGGCAAGATTCATATATACAATGGAAGGCAAGCTGGTGAGTTACTAAAGTAATAGCTGATCTAAAATTCCAGATGACCACAATAGTCTATTTTCATATTACCAACTTTTAACTCTGGGTTTTATATTTTTTCTACAGGTTACCTAATCTGCGGTAAGAGTCATCCTGGTCAATTATGAGCAACCAAAAGAAGTAAAATCAAATATATAAACAGTTCAATTTTACTGCTATCTGTTGATTTATGTTTGAGTCATGTATAGAAAGCATTTAACAGTAGATTTTCCCTTAAAACCGTACCGGTTAAAGTCTTGATTTTACTTATTAACATTGCTCTTGCATTGACCGAGTACCAAGATGTTTAAGCACAGAGAAGGTAACCTGTCGAAAAATATTAATTCCTAGGTCAAAAATGGGTGACATAAAAATAGTCTATTGTAGTAGGACAAAATCTCTTTATTTTCAAGATTTCTTTGGAAAATTAAAGTGATGAAAAAAAATTATTATTTTTTTTTCAAATCTGTTCAATTTATTTTCTAGTAATTTAAAAATAGACTTCTTGGATCTTGATTAGATTTTTCACAGTTAACTGGTTTATGGTTGAAATTACTGACGAGTTATTGGTCCATTACAGGTAACAAAGTTTAACGATATAAACAAAGATGAGCTGTTATGTGTTTCTGGTGGTAAACCATTCACTAAACCACAGGGATACAGGGATGTGATAGAGATCAAGGCTAACTGGACAAGGGCAAGGAAAGAATACGGACCATCTGCTACAGATTTTACTGTAGACGCTCCTCTTAATCCTAAAGTCAATGTAAGCCACATTTTAATATTTTACTTTCGAAATCTTGTATTGTTGTGAAACCTTTGCTGTCACAATTTTTACAAGTTCATGACACAGAAATTTTCAATTTTATAAAGACATCACAAAAATTCTTAATTTACAAATAAATTCTGAATTACTAGATATTAAACATTTTTTTTTTAGTTTTGCTCATTTGGATTTTGTTAATTCCAACAATGTGTACAGAATGAGCAAAATTACTAGTAAATAAACCATATCTTTACTTTCACTATAATAGTTTTACATGGCCAATTTAATTTGAATAAACTTGATTAAATCAGGTAGTATTTGCATTATTATTCTCCATTGATGAATTGGTTTATCTTATAACATCTTATTCTTCTCCAGTTGTACATGCTCATTTGAAATCCAAGATGGCCACTAGTGTTCCAATTTTAATGACTGTCTTTGCTGCCATGTTATCAATTGGTTTTATTTATATCTTCAGGTTGACCCTTTCGGACCCCCAGCTTTGACAATGCCACCAGAAGAGACAGCGAACTGATGCAATAATTGTTAGAAGTAAAGAACTGCCAATTGATTATCATGCTTGTATTTAAACAATATTTTCTATGTAGTGTTAGTCCCTTTAAGAAATGCAATTTTGCTAAAGAGAATCTCAAAATCTTTTGTGCTTTCTTGATTTGACATTCATTTATGTTGATAGAAATCCAGATATTTATTCTCCATCTGGCAAGCTAGGTTCACTAAAGACAAAGTGTTTTTGTTACGCTTTATTGCTGTAACTAGTGCAGTAAATAAATGTATTACATTGACCCCCTTCTAAAAAAATTGCTTCCTCATAGAAGGATTATTATCTAAGTACATGGGTAGATTTAGGTTGCAGTGATTGAACTAGAAATGAAGTAATTACAGATTTTATGCTTGATTCAAGAAGAAAAGAATTTTTAGGAAAGGGACTCATTAGTAGACATGAAAACTGTTCATGCATGACTGAGTGTTTAGTGGATGACAATATTCAGAAGTAGATTTCTTGAAGATTTGACTGATGATCATTTATTATATTTTAAAATTTGTTTAAATGGACAAAAAACAGTTGAAGAGAAAAGATTGTTGATCAGTTTACACTACGGCTCAAATGTATTTTGTTATTTTTACCTGCCCACTGTGGTCAGTCGACTCTTGCCCACTGAAATTCAATTTGAAAGATTGGAAATTTTGAATACACAAATTTCTTATTTTCTCCACTACATTTATTGTATGTTAAATTTTTATGATGAAAGAGAAGAAATTACATGTGTACTCCATAAGGTTGCCCCATTGGACCACCTTGTTAGAAGTTTGCCCATTTTGTGTCAAATCCCATGGTGGGCTGGTAGAAATAACAATGTCCTCCAGAGCTTTTATAGTGTATGATAATTGTAATTAATGATTTTGCTTGTGATATTTTTGGTATAAGAATTTGGACCATTGTACAGTTACAGCCATTCAAAATGAATCTTGTTTCTAAAGTACTGACTTGCTTGTTCTAGAAATCTATACATTTCAATTTATAGGACAAGTAAGAGAGAGAGAGAAAAAATAAGTAAAATGATAAACTAAAATATGTCAGAAATAAAAGATTTGTTTTGAATGGTGTTTGTATTGTTTCGTCTGTGATATAACTGTTGCTCAATTTTACATGTTTGTCAAATCTATTCTCATTTATTTTGTAATTTTTAATATTGTACGTATGATGTTTTAATGTCCTGGATATTTGGTATAATACTGTTCTATCCAATGAATACCTTTTTTTTAATGAAACAATTTGTACATTGAATTTACAAGTTAAAATTATTTGTAACTCTTGTGGTTATATTTTTCTATTTTTTGTGGCAATATATCACATGAAGAGATAAATCCAAATTATTTTTTTGTTGGTCTTAAGAAAAAAGATTAAGAAATTTTTGTTCTATAGAGGGAGGGATGACTGTTCAACTCTTTTGTCCTTTTTAGAATGTTTAAATTTAAAACAGACCAGAATAATTTTGTATATTTTTTAGATTTTACTATTTGTGTGAAGGCTGATTTAATTGACTTATTTTGTCTGAGTTTCAAAGCTTGCTAGATTACATATGAGGCCAAATATACAGGATTAAAAGTTGGATGCTTATTTTTCTTATAATTGATTTACTTTTTATCATTTTGTATATATATTTGTACTGTTTCCTGTAGTAAATATGTACTAAATTTAAAACTTTATATTTGGACATAGGGTAGATTTACAATAATATAACTAGAAAAGAATTTATACTTTTTTATTAGGGGATTACAGTTTTATTAGTTATCCTTACTTTTTTACATACATTGTCATCTTGCCTTTTTCTTTTTTTACTAAAAACTCTTTTTCTCAAATTTCATCAAACAAAACAAATGGTAGCTCCCTCATAGATTTTATTTTGGCATATTATTGCGCCCTTATCATAGAGACTTTTAAATCAAAATTAAAAAGATGCTTAGAGTTGGTATAACATGTTTTGTTTTGTTCGTAATTGGGTTTGTATTTATTCTAACAAATATATTACTGTATGTTGGGAGATTTTTATACCCCCTTTCAAAAGAAAAGGGTACAATGGTAAAGATCTTTTCTAATTTCCCACAACAGCATAGGCAGATCCAGGGGAAGGTGGGGAGTAATATTTTCTACTGTGCAGAATATGTGTATGTCTTTTTCACTTTCATTTGTTTTAACATTAGTTTTGTATTTTTATATGGATCTTTATTGTTGTAATATTTATAGTTTATCTGTCCGTGTGTATTTACATTCCGGGAGAGAGTTATGACCTTTTCAAACTTTAGAAATAGGAGATGTATTTTTTTCTGCAAATTTCCTTCACTGAGATTTGCCACGTCCAACATTTCTCCATATTGTATTTACATTGTTTTTTCATAAATGCGTTATCATACTGTTTGCTTTAATTCCTAATGTTACAAAACAAAAACTAGAATCAAAATGCATTTGAATCAAATTATTAATGAGCTAATTTACATGATTAAAAAAGAAATGCCAGTCAATTAACAATGGCATTCCAAAAACTTTCGACAAACTGCCACTTTACAATGAAAAAAAAAGAAAAGGCTTATTTTGAAATTATATTCTTACCGTACTTTTATCCACTTGTTTAAGGGTCACAGTAATATGTTCACAGGGTTAGATTTGGGTTTTTAAAAATAAATCTTAGAAAATGAATAATATATTCTACAGCTCAGTTAGATTTAGTAATTTACATGGTATATGTCCACTCCATTTTTGCTACATGGCAAAAAATTGTACTTTTAGACGATAAAAAACTCAACCAATTTTGATGAATCGTGAAAATTTTAACCAATTTGACGCTAAAAATAGTCCAAAATGACCATTTTATGGCTGGAAATGACCATATATAACAGAGCTGTATAGGAAAGTCTCATTTTGCCAAACTCTCCTTTTCTTCAAATCATCTCTATATATATCTATACTATTAAATGAGAAGACCTAATTTTGGGTGTCGCTTCTCTTCTTTCCACAATAAATGAATCATCATGCCTCTGTGTCCTATGGGTACAGTGCATAATCGCATTTGTCATTCATTCATATGATTATTCAGATTGAGTTATTATGGGTGAAAAACGAGAAAAAAGACGTCCGGATATGTTTCCGTCATTGGGCGAAATTAAAAGTCAGATTAGACTTCCGGTTAGCGTTTTTCTGTATACTTTGAACATACTACGACTCAGTGTATTGACTGTAAAAAGAAAACACACTTTCGGAACATCTGGAACGGGTGTTTTTAAGATTGAAATTTCAGGATTGGCGATTTCAGGATCCAGGATTTCTTTTTTCGAATTTTTGGGATGTCGAGATATTTAATTTGTATAATAAATTCAGAACCTCGGGATTTCATGTTTTTAAGCCCGGGATATTAGGATCAGGGCCCCTCCGCGGCAGTGGCGGATCCAGAAATTGTCATACGCAGGGGCCCGTTGACTGCCTAAGAGGGGCCCGCTCCGGTCATGCTTCGTAAATCCGCCTCTGCAACGACCCCCGCCTTTAATGACTGTTCATAATATACAGATAAGCGCTAAAATTATTCATGTGTCATTAAAATAAATAGAGAACAAACAAACAAAAAAGGATTTTTTTGTGGAAAAAGGAGGAGCCGGGCTAGAAAAACAATTATTCTGTCCCAAATAACCGATGACTTTTGATACCTTTTCTGAAATTCTCAAGTCACTAAATGTTTTACAAAAAAAAAAGAAAGATGTGGTATGAATGCCAATGAGACAGCTCTCCACAAGAGACCAAAATGACACCGAAATTAACATTTAAAGGTCACCTTACGGCCTTCAATAAGAAGAAAAAGCCGATACTGCATAGTATGATATAAAAGGCCCCGAAATGACAATGTAAAACAATTCAAATGAGAAAACTAACAGCCTTATTTATGTACAAAAAATGAACGAAAAACAAATATCACTGAACCACTGAATTACAGGCTCCTGACTGGAATGTGCATAATACATGTTCATAATGAAATTAATAGAAAACAAAAAATGAGAATTTTGGAAATAAAGGAGGAGGGTTAAAAAAAACATTTTCCTGTCCCCAAGTACCTATGACTTTTGATACTTTTCCTGAAATTCTCAAATCATCTTTCACAAAATTCTTCCTACAACACTTTACATCCTTTCAAATACGCTCTGAATGCCCGCGATTTCGCGGGTGTGTTCTAGTATTTAATTATTTTGTATATCATTTGAATCATACAATTCTTTTTTAAGTCAGTGCATTTGCAAGCTATTTAGCTTTGTTAGAAATTTTACAAATGTTGAAGTTTTCTTAATTGTATAGGAGCTTAGCTCTGTCAAAAGAGGAATAGAAATAAAAATATAAAAGTAAGGTGTGTTTGTTATGTTTTTGTCTCGCCAGCGACTTCTGTCACAGAAAACAAGATATTTCAACAGTCAGTGATCTAGCAGCGGCCTGGTTGACAAACAACTTAAACTTTTAATATTTCAGAAGGTAGCCCTCAGATCTAGATACTTAAGGTGGTACCCAACGCTTTCACAAAAGTTAATTTGGCTCGTTTAATTTTTATAAAATTTTGTCAAAGTGTTTACAAAAATCAAAAAATTTCAAAAAATTTGAACCAACCGTTATGTCAGAAAAAATACACTGGTTATATAGCAGTTTGACAAACACCACTTTTGATCATTGAGAAGCTAAATATTCCCTTAACAACACTACATAATTAAATCGTTTAGCTGACTTTACAGAGTTATCTCCCAGTAGTGTTAGGTACCATCTAAACACTTTGTATATAATTATGTTAACAAGTTTCAGTCTTTGATATGTCCTTTGGTTCAGTGACTACTTGACAAAAAGATGCTTATTCCTATCAACTTGACCTCAACTTCATCTCATGGATCAGTAAACAATGTTGAGTTTTCTTGGTCAATATCTAAGATAATATATGCTGTAGGTCAACTATACTGTATAGCAGGTTATTTTGCAGGGTGTAAATTTTTACTTATTTCGCCAATAGAACAAAATTGCAAAAATAAATTCTGCCAATTCAAAAGGTTACATGAAAGGTATTGATAAAAGTTTTAAATCGGCCAAAATATTTCATATATATTTTGATGCAAATCACGAAATTTTACAACTGCGAAAATAACCTGCTATACGGTATTTAGTGCATGTAATAATTGTAAGGTGTCTAACTGGCAGGTGTTATTTGAACTTGACCTCTTTTTTATCATTAGAGAATATAAGTTTTTGTGGTTTGGCTAATTTCTTAGATAATATAAACAATAAGTTAATTACATTTGGAATATATAACGATTGTTAGGTGCACATGCATGTCTGTCTGGCAGGGATCATTTGAATTCAACCTCATTTTCATTCTTCAATGGTCAATGATAAGCTTTTATAATTTTGTCAGTTTATTGGATACTACAAGGGGCACATGTCTGTCTGGTGGGGTTCATATGACCTCATGTTCATGGTTCATTGGTCAAATTAAAGATTTTGTGTTTTGATCTGTTTCTCTGGTATTATTAGTGATATGACCACTATATTTGGTGTATGGAATTATTATTGAAGGTGTACTTATAATATCTATCAAACATGAACCATCAGACCTTAATATCATTTTCATATCTAGAGCATTGATGAGTTAAATGTATGTGATTCTGAGTGTGATACTGGCAGTTAAACCTTCATATTACAGACTGTTGACTTCAAATCAATGATAAGCAAAACAAGCCTGACATTTCAACATTGGCACTCCTGATTTATATAAAGTGTATATTATCAACTGCTCCTTATTGCAAAGAATTATGATATTTACATAGCCACCCTGCGAGTAATTTTGGAGAGACATGAGTCTTTACAATGTCGACACAGCCACCCATCAGTCATCTTGGTGAGACACATGGCCTTATATTTACACAGCCAACCTGTCAGTAATTTGTTTTATTCCATATTGGTATTATTTTAGTAGATTTCTCTATATGAATTGGATTTTGAATAAAAAAGCATATTCACCTGAGAAAGTGATATTCACCGCGCTAAACATCACGCGCTTTTACATGCAACGTTATGGTAAAATGTTTCATGTAAAATTTGTTTTGGTATATATTTGACATTAAATACATTTTCTTTTCTTTTTTCTCGGAATATGGAATAAAACAATTACTGTCTTTTGTTTCTGTAAATATGGGGTTTAATTGACTTTTGAAAAACTAATATTCACTTTGGCCGTCGTGCAATATAAAATTTTACTCGGGACAATATTCCCCAATATTCATGCAATAACCCTATAATATTGTCACAGCCACCCTCTCAGTAGTTCATAATATTGTCACAGCCACCCTGTCAGTAGTTCATAATATTGTCATAGCCACCCTGTCAGTAGTTCATAATATTGTCACAGCCACCCTGACAGTAATTCATAATATTGTCACAGCCACCCTGTTAGTAATTCATAATATATACACAGCCACCCTGTCAGTAATTCATAATATTGTCCCAGCCACCCTGACAGTAATTCATAATATTGTCACAGCCACCCTGTCAGTAATTCATAATATTGTCACAGCCACCCTGTTAGTAATTCATAATATTGTCACAGCCACCCTGACAGTAATTCATAATATTGTCACAGCCACCCTGTCAGTAATTCATAAAATTTACACAGCCACACTGTCAGTAATTTGTAATATTGTCACAGCCACTCCGTCAGTAATTTTGGAGAGACATGAGGCTTTCCAATGTTGACACAGCCACCCATCAGTCATCTTAGTGAGACACATAGCCTTATATATATATATACACAGCCACCCTGTCAGTAATTCTTAATATTTACACAGCCACCCTGTCAGTAACTTGATATATTTACATAGCCATCCTGTCAGTAATTTTTAATATTTACACAACCATCCTGTTGTTAATCTTGGTGAGACATCTGGCTTTATATTTACCAGTTATTCTATATTTAAGATGAATTATTTCTCATCTACAGTTTTCTACAAATGCATGGTTTTATGACACAATGGATTGAAGTATATCCTTGTCATTCTAATGCTAGGCTTTGAGCATTCATGGTGAAAGATTGCTTACAATAATTTTATACTCTCAATACTACCATATAACTACGGCATTTAGAATAACTTCAGGTTAAAAATCTTGAGCTCGGTGACTCTACAAACTTAAGTCTGGTGTTACAGAATATTCTGTGAAGTGTTTCAATTTGTTTTTCTGGATGAACAATAGTTCTGTGAAGTGTTTCGATTTGTTTTTCTGGTGTGTTCTGTGAAGTGTTTCTATTTGTATTTCTGGTGTAACAAAAATTCTGTGGTGTGTTTTAATTTGTTTTTCAGGTGTTACAAAATAAAATCTGGAGTGTTTCAATTCGTTTTTCCAGTGTTATTAATATTCTTATAAGTGTTTCAATTTGTTTTTCCAGTGTTATAAATATACTTAAAAGTTTTTCAATTTGTTTTTCGCGTGTTGAGAAAAATTTTGTACAGTGTTTCATTTTGAGATGATTATACATGTTACTTGACCACTCAGCATACATTAATTCAGGGGCCATTAAAAACCACCTCTTGGTGAAAGATTTTCTCGCTATGTTAACAACCATTGGTGACCTTCGACTGTTGTTTACTATTTATTTGGATTGTTGTCTCTAAGACATATTCCCCATCTCCATTCTCATTTATTCCATTCGCATATTTGGTATTTCATCATTTTTAAGTCTGCATCTCGATTAAGGTATGACAAAGCTTTGGACGATGGAGGTTCAAATTTAGTAGCAAGACAATCAATTTAAAATTAAAAAAAATATGTAAATGATATTTACTTCAAATTTATCAAAACTAAAGTACATTTCAGTTAACTGATTAGGGTTTTTTGGTATTCCATATTCTGTCCTTTCGATGGTTAACCTTTATATCTGTTAATCAGTTAACCGTTGTCAACACTAATATTTATTAGCCACCTGATCTTTAATCTTGGTGAACTCAACTTGTGGCCTTTTGATATTTAATAACTATAATCAAAAAGTGGTGAAACATCAACATTTATTTCAAAAATAACATAAATTAATTATCACAAAAAATAAAATAACAATTCTATTACAAGAATGTTTAAAATTTTAAATTATAAAATATACCGGTATTGAATAAAACATTAAGGTAAATAATTCTGTTATCCTTGTATATACAGAGTAACATAAATAAGTGTTAAACAAGAGTTAAAAGAAGAATCTTTAACTTAGAGCAGAGACATTTAACAATGGCCAGATTGTCAATATTCTCTTTAAGGTGGTACCCAACTCAAATCAATTTGGCTCTTTTAATTTTCTTTAAATTTTGACAAAGTATTTACTTTGACCTTTTGACAAAAACATAAAAATTCTAAAAAATTTGAACCAACCATTTTATCAGAAAAATTACACTGGTTATATAGCAGTTTGACAAACACCAATTTTGATTTTCGAGAAGCTTATTATTCCCTTTACAACACATCGTAATTAAAACGTTTCACTGGTTTTACAGAGTTATCTCCCTGTAGTGTTAGGTACCACCTTAATTCTGTAAACTCAGAGAATTAGTGCAAACATTTATCTTTGATGAGGTATCCAGAAATTATCATAAGAGGGAGCTTAAAGACTGCCTAAGACACTTAGGCTAAGAGGGGGCCTGCTCCAGTCATGACTCATTGATTCCCTACATTATAAACCAGTTTTTCCCTAAAAGAGGGGGGGGGGCTGAAAAAACCCTGAATAAGCCTGTTTATCATTGAGATTTTGACAAACTAAAAGTAGAGATTAAATATAATGTCAGGAAATGTATCAGATATCAGAATGTGAGTTCTTATTTTTGCAATACACTCCCATTCACATAAGGCCACAATTAAAAATATTTTGGTTTGCCCAAACCCTACCCAAAGGTTGAGACAGTAGGTAGGTAGGCATTTTTTTTTTTTTTTTAAAGAAAATTTAAGTATTGGGTGTTTATTAGTCTTCATGCCTATCTGATTAAAAAAAACTTCTTCAAATCAGGACAATAAAAGAATTTGAGTAGGCAGCTTTTTTCTGGGTAGGTAGGGTTTGGGCTATTCTTTTTTATGGCCTAATTTGAACTAATCATTTCTGAATTGAACATAGTTGAATCATCTATTGACATAAAGAATCTCTCACCCATTATGTATTAAACTAAGGTTAAGCAGAATATTTTCCAAAAAAATAATAACTATTGTCAAAACAAAACAATTAAAAATATTGAAAATACAAAATAACACCTGTTAAAATTAGAGTGTTTTGAGATATGGTCAATATAATAAGACATAAAAATGTATTTATAGATATTCAGATTTTAATTTGTTCCAATGAATGAAAGTGAGGTGTAAGTCAGTGAGAACATATCCAAATGACAAAAAACAATACAAGAGATAAAGGGGAATAATAAAAAATACTACATAAAGGATGTTTGATACTCAGTTATTAACAAGCTTTTAATGAAATAAATTGATAGCAACTAATAAATACAAAAAGAACAAGATTTTTAAAAGACTAATATATAATGATGTTACAAAAATAACCGAACTTAAATATCAGAAAAAACAAGATTTTTAGATATATGTTGTTTAAATTATTGTAAGGTGGAATATGTTTAAAGACTGTAATAAACTGGTAGTACATTGTAATAAATAACAAGATTTTTAGAAGACTAAAATATAATCATAATATATTGTACAAAAATAACAGAACTCAAATATCAGAAAAAAGATTTTTGTTCAGTGTCCTTATTTTTGAGATATTAGCCATTAAGGATGTTCGCTACTCTATTTAAAAATAACAAGCTTTTTAAAAGACTGTTATGAATAAATAGCATATAGATAAAGAAATTAGAAAAGAAGAAAAAAATGGGGGGTTCGAGTGCTCGTTTTCGAGATATAAGCCATTGAAAATTTGGCGGGAAATAATTCTCTCTAGATTTTTCATATATTTAACATTGGCACCTTATCTGCTTCAAAAACTATGAAAAAATAACAAAAATTCTATAAAATTTTAAAATGTGGCTTTTCATACTTAAGGTTATAAAATTATAAAAAGAAAAGTAGGGGTTAGTGGGCCAATTTTTTTAATGGCAATACATGGATACAACCAGAGGATTTCGAAAATCTGTCAAAAATCCTAAAATGGAGGAGCAAACATCCTTAAACAAATTTTGTGGTCAATTATTTTTTTTTGTAGATTTGATGGTCTGACAGCCATGAAATAAACATGATGTAGCCTTTACATACACGTCTTTTAATAAAATTACATACAAATCTTTGTGATTATAATATCAATCAAAACTATATATATCTTGTTTTAGAATTATGATTAAATGTTCCATTTAAAGAAAAGCAAAAATATCAACTTTTACAAATTCATAATCATGATAAATGTACATTAGAACAATATTTATAGAAAAATCACAAAGTCTGAGTTTTATACTAAGTGTCAGCCATTACTGTAAAGCAATACTTTAGTTCGCGTTTTACGATTTCTAGTCAACTTCGCAGCTATTCAATTTCGCAATTTTCTTATCTACTTGATGTAATTTCTTAAGTAAAGATCCAAGTTTAACATATTCGCGACGATTTATATTCGCATTATATTTCTACTCGCGAATGTCGCGAAAATAAATTGCTGGCGAAAATAAGTTGGTTTACAGTATTGGTCTGTACGTTTACAACAGAATAGAATGATTCAAAATATACATATAGTAAATAAATAATGATTTGCTAAAAAATACGAGTAAATAGCAGTCAAACATGATATTAGATCCTGCCATATTGAAAATTGAGAAATTATTGTGATTTTTAAATAAAAATGGACAAAAAATGCAAGATTAATAATTGCAATTTCAGGAAAATCTGCATACATATTTTTGTATAAGATGTAACAATGCTAGTTCTTTTGCCATACTCAACCAGTTCCTTAATTCCAATTAATAAAAAACTCACAATAATATCTGAATTTACAGTACATTGTATATTACCTAAGGAATAATGATATAGTATTTGAAGAGAAGCCAACATCAACTGGGGATTTGACTAGAATAAGCACAAAACAGGTGATTTTATATAAAACAAATTGAGGCGTCTTTCATCATGTTCACAAGAGTATAAATTCCTCTATTCTATTGATACATTACAATGTTTAACAATTATAAAGGTGATCACAAGGGATAAGATAATCACATCTGTGAATTCATTCTAGATTCACATTTCTGTCTGTTATGTGTTGATTAAAACTATGTGACAGGTTTGTCTAATTGTTATATTTGACTCTTGTGTGCTGGAAGATAAAAACTTTGTGACAGTCAAATGGTTCTATCTGACTGTTCTTTGTCGGAGGGTTTTATGATTATAATTTGGTGACAGGTTTGTTGACCCGGATTGATTCTAACTTCACATTGTTGTGTGACGGAGGGTTTAATGATTATAATTTGGTGACAGGTTTGTTGACCCGGATTGATTCTAACTTTACATTGTTGTGTGACGGAGAGTTTTATGATTATAATTTGGTGACAGGTTTGTTGACCCGGATTGATTCTAACTTCACATTGTTGTGTGACGGAGGGTTTTATGATTATAATTTGGTGACAGGTTTGTTGACCCGGATTGATTCTAACTTCACATTGTTGTGTGACGGAGGGTTTAATGATTATAATTTGGTGACAGGTTTGTTGACCCGGATTGATTCTAACTTCACATTGTTGTGTGACGGAGGGTTTTATGATTACAATTTGGTGACAGGTTTGCTGACCCGGATTGATTCTAACTTCACATTGTTGTGTGACGGAGGGTTTAATGATTATAATTTGGTGACAGGTTTGTTGACCCGGATTGATTCTAACTTCACATTGTTGTGTGACGGAGAGTTTTATGATTATAATTTGGTGACAGGTTTGTTGACCCGGATTGATTCTAACTTTACATTGTTGTGTGACGGAGAGTTTTATGATTATAATTTGGTGACAGGTTTGTTGACCCGGATTGATTCTAACTTCACATTGTTGTGTGACGGAGAGTTTTATGATTATAATTTGGTGACAGGTTTGTTGACCCGGATTGATTCTAACTTCACATTGTTGTCTGACGGAGGGTTTAATGATTATAATTTGGTGACAGGTTTGCTGACCCGGATTGATTCTAACTTCACATTGTTATCTATCTGTTGTTCCTCTGAGGATTTTCTTCCTTTAAATAGATCAGTCAGTGTAAACACCTGCAACATAAATAATAAATGTATATGTGAGGTCGGAGGTCAACATCTCCATAAACAAATAAATGTATATGTGAGGTCGGGGGTCAACATCTCCATAAACAAAAAATGAAGACATCTATTACTGCCATTTCAGGATATTACCATGGTTATAGGTTTTAATACAAGATTTAATATAAATGTCCATGTATTGTGACTTGATATAAATGTCCATGTATTGTGACTTGATATAAATGTCCATGTATTGTGACTTGATATAAATGTCCCTGTATTGTGACTTGATATAAATGTCCATGTATTGTGACTTGATATAAATGTCCCTGTATTGTGACTTGATATAAATGTCCATGTATTGTGACTTGATATAAATGTCCATGTATTGTGACTTGATATAAATGTCCATGTATTGTGACTTGATATAAATGTCCATGTATTGTGACTTGATATAAATGTCCATGTATTGTGACTTGATATAAATGTCCATGTATTGTGACTTGATATAAATGTCCATGTATTGTGACTTGATATAAATGTCCATGTATTGTGACTTGATATAAATGTCCATGTATTGTGACTTGATATAAATGTCCATGTATTGTGACTTGATATAAATGTCCATGTATTGTGACTTGATATGAATGTCCATGTATTGTGACTTGATATAAATGTCCATGTATTGTGACTTGATATAAATGTCCATGTATTGTGACTTGATATAAATATCCATGTATTGTGACTTGATATAAATGTCCATGTATTGTGACTTGATATAAATATCCATGTATTGTGACTTGATATAAATATCCATGTATTGTGACTTGATATAAATATCCATGTATTGTGACTTGATATAAATGTCCATGTATTGTGACTTGATATAAATGCCCATGTATTGTGACTTGATATAAATGTCCATGTATTGTGACTTGATATAAATGTCCATGTATTGTGACTTGATATAAATGTCCATGTATTGTGACTTGATATAAATGTCCATGTAATGTGACTTGATATAAATATCCATGTATTGTGACTTGATATAAATGTCCCTGTATTGTGACTTGATATAAATGTCCATGTATTGTGACTTGATATAAATGTCCATGTATTGTGACTTGATATAAATGTCCATGTATTGTGACTTGATATAAATGTCCCTGTATTGTGACTTGATATCAATGTCCATGTATTGTGACTTGATATCAATGTCCATGTATTGTGACTTGATATAAATGTCCATGTATTGTGACTTGATATAAATGTCCATGTATTGTGACTTGATATAAATGTCCATGTATTGTGACTTGATATAAATATCCATGTATTGTGACTTGATATAAATATCCATGTAGTGTGACTTGATATAAATGTCCATGTAGTGTGACTTGATATAAATGTCCATGTATTGTGACTTGATATAAATGTCCATGTATTGTGACTTGATATAAATGTCCATGTATTGTGACTTGATATAAATGCCCATGTATTGTGACTTGATATAAATGTCCATGTATTGTGACTTGATATAAATATCCATGTATTGTGACTTGATATAAATGTCCATGTATTGTGACTTGATATAAATGTCCATGTAATGTGACTTGATATAAATATCCATGTATTGTGACTTGATATAAATGTCCCTGTATTGTGACTTGATATAAATGTCCCTGTATTGTGACTTGATATAAATGTCCCTGTATTGTGACTTGATATAAATGTCCATGTATTGTGACTTGATATAAATGTCCCTGTATTGTGACTTGATATCAATGTCCCTGTATTGTGACTTGATATCAATGTCCATGTATTGTGACTTGATATAAATGTCCATGTATTGTGACTTGATATAAATGTCCATGTATTGTGACTTGATATAAATGTCCATGTATTGTGACTTGATATAAATGTCCATGTATTGTGACTTGATATAAATATCCATGTATTGTGACTTGATATAAATGTCCATGTAGTGTGACTTGATATAAATGTCCATGTATTGTGACTTGATATAAATGTCCATGTATTGTGACTTGATATAAATGTCCATGTATTGTGACTTGATATAAATGTCCCTGTATTGTGACTTGATATAAATGTCCATGTATTGTGACTTGATATAAATGTCCATGTATTGTGACTTGATATAAATGTCCATGTATTGTGCCTCGAAACAACTTATTTTTGGCCAATTTTTAAAGAAATTTTAGGTACGGTAACAAAGGTTATAAAGAGATGGGTCTCATTTTGATAGCGAAATTTAGACCGATGGCTATTCAAAGAAATATTTTAGAGTAACAGTCATCAATCTTCAGAATTGTTTTTGCCTTACTCTGAAATAGAATTTTGTATTATAGCAGGTTTTATTTAAGGTCTTGAACTGGTCAATGATATTGAAAAATGTGTTTTTGGACATTGCTCTGGTTAGACCCAAAATTAAACGGGTATAGATTAATGCCAGGGTTTTGTTTTTACTGGATCGATTTTGTTCCCTAGTACTTGGAATTACCAGGTCCAGGTGGGTATACTTATTTTATCTACCAAGGTGGGACCTCACATACTTATTTTATCTACCAAGGTGGGACCTCACATACTTATTTTATCTACCAAGGTGGGACCTCACATACTTATTTTATCTACCAAGGTGGGACCTCACATACTTATTTTATCTACCAAGGTGGGACCTCACATATTAGATTGATTGAATAATTTTTAGTTAAAGCCGACTAGTGTACAACTCTTATTAATTTATTTAAAGACCACCTCTTAAATTCCAATTTCATATTATTTTATTCAATTAGATAGCACTAAGGCCAAACCCTTCATTGAATTGGTTAACTTTTTATTGGTATTTTTTACTGCCTTATTTTTTGCTAAATGGAAAAGTTCAAAAAATTTATTGAAATTCTAAATAATTTAAATTTTCACATGTAGATATTTATGAATTTATAATGTCTTTGCATATTGGATATGAAACTGTTTTAAGAGTCTTGGTTATCTGTTCTATGAGCAAATACATTGCTTGGCAAAATCGTCTTCTCTGGTCATTTTCATGTTTCTTACACCTGTCATTTATTGAATTTATTGGGTTTTTTTTATTGTCAGTATGCTGACAGAAGTCCTGGAGCGAAAGGACAGGCAGAACCCTCTCTACAAGTAATGTAAACAGCTGAGCTAGCGGGGTATAACGTCATGAGACAAATTATGAGAAGAAAATACATTTACAAATGAAAACCCGTTTACGTTTACATTAATGACACCAATTTTGTTTCCTGTAAGTAAATCACTCCGATAGTGTTTCCTGTAAGTAAATCACTCCCACCCACTAAAATGACTTGTACTCACAGTTATAAGTGATACATTCTAATGCAACAACGTTTTTAATTCATTTTGATTGGATAACACATTCTAATGCAACAACATTTTTAATTCATTTTGATTGGATAACATTCATTAATTTTCATGTCATCAATTGACAAATGTTGCTATGGAAAACAGGCAAGGGGAGACGATATATGACAGATTCTAAATACATGTTTAAACGTTGTTTTCTGTCAGTTTCATTAGAATGGAGATACCAATATTGTATTTTGAGCTCCTCCAGCATCAATGTGTGATTTGATGGTCGCAAAAACCTGTTTACTGTGTCCACTAATTTGTGACCATCAAATCAACAATTGATGCTGTAAGAGCTTAATATACAATACAGTTATCTCCTAAATGACACCAATAATGTTACATGTCAGTAAATCACTCCCACCCATTAAAATGACTTGTACTCACAGTTATAAGTGATACAATGACACCAATAATGTTTCCTGCTAGCACGTCACTCCAATGATGTTTATAATCGTATATCCGGGACAGTCCTGTGTAAAAAGCTAGACAAAACACGATCAACTGAAGTAATGGCCTTAGAAGTAATAAGTTCTTCCAGCTTAATCTGGCTTGGTAATAAAACTGAAAGGAAATTAAAAAAAACAGATGTCATAAATAAGGCCTTGAAGTCATTAAACTTTCGAATCATTTTTTTGTACTCATACTCCAATATAAACCAATCAAAATGCTGGATTTCATATTTTGAGCATGATTTTTCTGCTCTGAGAACAGACAAATGACAGAGCAAAGTTTTATGACTTCAACCCAAGAACAGTTCATCATAGTTCTCTAAGGTAAATAAAACAAAGACCACTGATTCAATGTGGTTAAAGGTTTAGAAATAGAAAAGAGATAAACGTGTATGGCATATTAATTTATTAAACAAAACTGTCACATCAATATGATTTTACATAAATGAAAGTAAAACATTTGTAAAAGAAGCATCGTCATTGCTATTTTTTATCTTCAGGCCTTGAACATGTAGAAAAAGCTCAAAACTTGTATACAATGTACAAAAGGAATTGTATTGATCATGTGACCTCTACTCCAAGATAATGTATAATTCATGTGACCTCTACTCCAAGAGAAGTATAAATCATGTGACCTCTACTCCAAGAAAATGTATAAATCAAGCGACAAATCATTGGTACAATTGAATTTTACTGTTCTATTTTTATGCCACAAAAATAAAATACTTGTTCATTTTTAAAAATGATTAAAACTCATTTGCTGACATAATTAATTTAATCTTAGGTCATTCAGAAACAAATATTATGGAATACTTACCACGAGAAATAACATAGAATACATGGAGAAAGATGCATGTCCTGACGGGAATGAAACCCTGAAATATAAACATGTATATATAAAGTTTAAGAATTACAGGCTCTAGTCATTGATAGTTTTGTGTAGGTTTTTTATAAAATTTTGGTTCATTTACAAGTTGTGGAGTTGAGTGTGGAGTGATGGACTAGTAAGCATTATTATTAGAGGAGCACTCTTCAGGTACATGATTTTCTTGCTGCCTTAAAGACCCAAAGGATGCTATCTCTGGGCTGTTTTCTGAAATTGTTGAATAAAGAATAAACATGATTAAAGGAACACATTAAATCATACGTCAGTAAAATGGCCCTGCAGAAAATTTTCTGTAAGTAATTTATCCTTAACCTACCTTGCATGTTTGATAAGTGCCATGTCTCCCGTGCAGACATCAGCTGTTATATAACCGTCCGTGCAATTAAACTTGGTTACATCTGGTTGACAAACTGCTAGGAAATGTGGACGAAGTCTTCCGACCGAGTATTTAGCTATATCTGTAACTAACTGCACTACAGCTGCTCCATACAGAAATGGTAACAGAATATTGAACACTATACAGAAGTAAGTCTGCGCAATGTTCTGTTCTGGTTTTTTGTTAGTTCGGCTATTTTTACTGTTTCTTAATAATACAGCTTCAATTAGAATGAACTGAAATAAAAAGGCAAAATTTCATAAACACTATCAATATGATTAAGACGCCAATGTTTTAACTGTGATACTAGTATTAAATCAATGCAAGATGAAAACTTTTTAATATTCATAAATTTTGAATTCACACCAGTTTCCAGCTGGGGTTTGAAAAACATTGACTTACATTGTGTTAAAAAAAGTATTTGAAAACTTTTAAATTAGTATTTAGTCTATTTGTCGTATTGTAACAAATTTTATCATCGTCTTAGTCCATTGTAGTCCAAATCGGGAAATTTGAGGTAAAAGTGTAATGTGAGAGCAAATTTATTTTTTATTTTAAAAAGATTTCTTGACATGATTAAATTGTTAAATTTAACAGTATTATTTACCTTGTTGGTAGTGAATTATAAGACGTTTTAGTCCAAAGACAAAAAAACTACCATAGAATAAATTTACATTGCTTTATGCATTTACTTACCGATACAATGTTAAATGAGAAGCCAACCCCATACAGGACAGGGGAGGGAATCGTACTGTCATGGTGTGGGTACTTTATACTATCATCATCACAGAAGAAGCCTCGTTCGAATGGTTCCCATAATCTGTTTATCAATAATATGATCAACCCAACTGAAAAAAAAAGATTCTCAACATTTGTTCTATAATATTTTAAATGTTCTAAATTAGGACAAATCATATATATGCTACAAGCATGACAAGGAACATTTCATATACTCATACATGTGACATCATAGGTACTTCGAATGGGGACATATTGTTAGAACTCCTCATTCTCCTGGGTTGCAACCCCCTCCTTTTTCGGTCAGAGCTCAGACATAAATAAGTCTGAATCTGCTTTTGACTCATAGAGGTCTAAATTTGTAAGTTTTTGGATTTGTCTCCCTTTAATGCAAGACAAAATATAACTTTAATAAGTCAAATATTGTTAAGCAAGAAATACAATGTAATTGACCAGAATCAAAAAGTTGCAAATATCTACTCCTACACGTCAATAAGTGATCAAAATTGGTTAACTTCAAGACCCAAGCATATTTATAAGGAGGTCATGGATCTAAGTCAAATAATGACAACATTGAAAGACAATGCTTTGTCTTCTCAAGAAAAATTTGAATGAGAGTGTAAAAAATAGGAGATAATGTAAATTAACCTTACAATGCAACCTCCTGGAACCACACTTAATGAGGTAAAATATCTGTGTTTAGTAAGGATTTTCAATATTTAATTATGACATTTAAATATAGATAGCTCAAGTCCTTGTGAACTCTCAGACAGGTTTTTGTTGTCATGAAGTTTGGCCACCAAGTGAAATTAAGTTTTTTCATCAACATAAAAAGACCTAAACAAGTCTTTCATTTTCTGACTCAGATAAGTCTAAAATTGAAAACACATTTTTATGATAAATACATGTATGACTTCTTTAAGTCAAAAACAAAAATCTACTTGTTTATGTCTGAGCTCTGACTGTTTTTTCTAGATCTGCCCCTGAATTTACTTATTAAACTCTGTATTTTATTTATAGTAACAGTATGCAATTGAAATGTCAAGTAAACGGAAGAAACAATAGTTTTACAGGAAATACTTGTAGTTAATACTTTTTGTAGATGTGCAGGTTTAGATATATTTTAGTTTGAACAAAATCTATTAAGATGGCTGCCTCCAACATGTCCAATTGCATTATCCATGCAAGATAATGAACGTAATACATGTATTATTTCCTAAAATAAAAATCTTAAAAGTTGTTAATTTTTTTTTTTTTAATCCATAAATATTTTACATGTTTGAACTAGAAATAACAATATGCAGTTTTTAATTTTTTAAAGTTGTTAATTTATTAAATTCTTACTTGTAATCCAGAAAATGCAAGAAAGCTTTTTTTTTTTTAAATCCAAACACATTATAAATGTCCAGCATGAAAATAGTAAACAAATACATATCATATTTTGCCAGATGCACATTTATCATTATATATATAGCCTAGATACCCCAGTACAGTACAACACGGCACAATACAATATACATTGTACATGTATCAACTCTTATGCCGGGTTTTTTAATCCAAAAGATTTAGAAAATTTGTTTCTGTATCATTATTTTAAAAGGCATTTAATTTTTTTAGAATGGCAATAATGATTGTTATACACCATTATAAAATAATATTAGTCATTGATTGTTAAATTTATTTTAAGAGAAAATTCCAACTTACGAGAAAATGCAATGCAGCTATTTACAACTCCTTTAAAAAAATCAACACACATAATTCTTTTCACTGTTCTGGGAAGAAAAGGGACAAGTTCTATATTAAAATACATCCTGCTGATTTTAACAGATTTGGAGCATTTACAATATCGTACAAGATTCACTGACCTCACAGGAAGTTCCGATGTAATAAAGGGCTTAATCGTAAACAGGATATTTTTAATTTCCTTTGACATACACATGATACAAAACAAGTGGTGTTGTTATTAAAAATACAAATATTGGATTAATAATTATTTATGAAAGAACGATCTGTTGAATGGATACATACCACAAACTTAAAAGCTTTCCTGTTTCGTTTCCTTATTCAGAATTAGGCTCATTTGACAGTCATACAAAGTAGGTGGGTCATAATAATAATACTAAAATCTATACCACATATTAATCAACCTTCTAAATAATTAAGAACCAAGGTGTTGTCTTTTTTCTTTCTTCCAACTATATATCCAGCTCAGTTATAATTATTTTTTAATGCTCAGCATCAACAAAAACTAATTTTGACTTATTTTGTTGTTGATTTAAAACTAATTACCAAACAGCAATATTGCTTAGCTTCAATCATCATGATCATGGCAATAATAAGAATCCAAAATTTAAGCACTAAAAAAAATAATCATTAATTAGAGATAATTACTGAATTACTTTTTATTTACTAAGATTTCACCATATTTTAGGTAAACCACCGTTTGAATATTACACCAGGGTGGACACACTGAAATGTCTCACCTGCTTTACTGACCATTAACCTTTATATGTTGAAAGTCTTGAAGATAGAGCATGTACATGATGTAGAGGAAGTACATGAACCACATCTTTTTTATAAACTTGACATTTTTAAATTTCAGGCCATCGGTCACATTTTTAAATTTCAGGCCATCAGTCACATTTTTAAATTTCAGGCCATCGGTCACATTTTTAAATTTCAGGCCATCAGTCACATTTTTAAATTTCAGGCCATCAGTCACATTTTTAAATTTCAGGTCATTGGTATTATTTTTAAATTTCAGGCCATCAGTCACATTCTTAAATTTCATGCCATTGGTATTATTTTTAAATTTCAGGCCATTGGTCTTATTTTTAAATTTCAGTCCATCAGTCACATTTTAAAATTTCATGCCATTGGTATTATTTTTAAATTTCAGGCCATTGGTCTTTTTTTTTAAATTTCAGTCCATCAGTCACATTTTTAAATTTCAGGCCATTAGTCATTTGTGTTGGTCACATTTTTAAATTTCAGGCCATCAGCCACATTTTTAAATTTCAGGCCATCAGCCACATTTTTAAATTTCAGGTCATCAGTCACATTTCTAAATACTAATTACCAGACTTATGACTTTGGTAAAGCTTGATTAAATTTGGTCCATTATCATCATGATCATGACACAATGCATGATTACATTAGTTTCAGAGAAGATTTTAAAAAGTATACAGATGACATCTGCAGACACAAACTGTAATACTATTTCTATTGGGATGAATATTTTTACAATATTTGTACCTTAACAGAATAAGGGGTTCCAACAGATACAGATATTATGACATAGTTTATAACAAAGTTTCTAAAGAAACTTATGTTATGTGGAATAAATATACGTTGACAGGCCTATGTACTATGTATTTGAACTTTTCAGAATAAATTTGAGATCAAATAACAAATATGAATATCTCCGGGAAAAAAAAAAGAATCAACCTGCTTGTAAGCACTGAATGGTAAAGATTGATTGCTTCAATTTATCAGTGGGAAGTTGAATTAGATATTGCATTGGTTGTAGTTGATTTATCAGCATTGACTCTAGACAAAGATAGATAACTCCAATTTTTTTAAAGATGACTTTATCAATGACATCATTAATATTTTTAGAACAGATATTAGATTCCAGTTGCACCTTGCAAAAGTTATGTAGTTTTCTTGGCAAATGTAACATTGTTTTGTGCCTTGAATATCATGAATATATATCTGAGCATATAACATTGTTAAATTTCTGGAAAGGTTCATCGATAGAATGTTATGATCAATGCACTATATTTTTGAGTATCAAAAAAGTAGTGATAATTATAAGCCTTGGAAGATTAAGATATTAAGTCAGTCCCATAAGGTTTTGATTGAATTTCTCGAATCTTTACCTAAAAATTGGGACAAACAGCTAACTTTTTTATTCTCCATGCAAAAATTATTTTAATCATGTTAATTATTACATGTGACTATCAATGATCAATATTGGTAAATCCAGAGTTCGCGAAAAGTGACGGTCTTCAGGATTTTACCACCAAAATTTTGCATAGGACTGACACAATTTTAGTATATTTCAATAGAATTAATAGTGAGGACCAGCAAATTTTCTTCAAGGACCAGCAAGGATAAAAAGATTTTGCGAACTCTGTAAATCTAGAATTTAACAAAATCATTTTAACTACAAGATGTGACTATCAATGGTCAATATAGGTAAATCCAGAATTTAACACTTTAAACATGCTTAAGACATTTGTAAGATACATTTTTTAACTAATAGTATGGCAATGTGACGATCATATCACAAAGTGATTTTACTTTTCATTAAAGCCTCAAAGTATCTTTTCATTCAATTTGAATTTAATCATGTCAAAATGCATGTGACATGTCAATGGCATAGGATTACAACATGTACAATGTAAGTTAATTTAATGAGCCAATATTCAGCAGGTTTTTTTTATTAAGATATATCAAATCATTTTTTTATCATAAAAATCCTCTCATTTACCAACTTTAAAAAAATATATAACTCTTTGCTTTAAAACTAGAGGCTCTAAAGAGCCTGTGTCGCTCACCTTGGTCTATGTGAATATTAAACAAAGGAAGCAGATTGAAAATTGACTACAAAGGTCAATAACTCCTACAGGAGTCAATTGACCATTTCGTTCATGTTGACTTATTTGTAGATCTTACTTTGCTGAACATTATTGCTGTTTACAGTTTACCTATATCTATAATAATATTCAATATAATAACCAAAAACAGCAAAATTTCCTTAAAATTACCAATTCAGGGGCCGCAAACCCAAAAAACAGGTTGTCCAATTCTGAAAATTTCAGGGCAGATAGATCTTGACCTGATTAACAATTTTACTTCATGTCAGATTTTCTCTAAATTATTTGGTTTTTGAGTTATAAGCCAAAAACTGCATTTTACCCCTATGTTCTATTTTTAGCCGTGGCGGCCATCTTGGTTTGATGGTCAGGTCACGCCACACATTTTTTAAACAAGAAACCCCAAAGATGATTGTGGCCAAGTTTGGATCAATTTGGCACAGCAGTTTCAGAGAAGAAGATTTTAGTAAAAGATATATAAAATTTACGAAAAAATGGTTAAAAATTGACTTTAAAGGGCAATAACTCCTAAAGAGGTCAACTGACCATTTTGGTCATGTTGACTTATTTGTAAATCTGACCTTGCTGAACATTATTGCTGTTTACAGTTTACCTATATCTATAATAATATTCAATATAATAACCAAAAACAGCAAAATTTCCTTCAAATTACCAATTCAGGGGCCGCAACCCCAAAACAGGTTGTCCAATTCATCTGAAAATTTCAGGGCAGATAGATTTTCACCTGATTAACAATTTTACCCAATGTCAGATTTGCTCTAAATGCTTTGGTTTTTGAGTTATAAGCCAAAAACTGCATTTTACCCCTATGTTCTATTTATAGCCATGGCGGTCATCTTGGTTAGTGGATGGGGTCACCGGACACAATTTTTAAACTAGATACCCCAATGATGATTGTGGCCAAGTTTCAAATAATTTGGCCCAGCAGTTTCAGAGGAGAAGATTTTTCTAAAAGATTACTAAGATTTACGAAAAATGGTTAAAAATTGACTATAAAGGGCAATAACTCCTAAAGTGGTCAACTGATCATTTTGGTCATGTTGACTTATTTGTAGATCTTACTTTGCTGAACATTATTGCCTTTTACAGTTTATCTCTATCTGAAATAATATTCAAGATAATAACCAAAAACAACAAAATTTCCTTAAAATTACCAATTCAGGGGCAGCAACCTAACAACAGAATGTCAGATTCATCTGAAAATTTCAGGGCAGATAGATCTTCACCTGATTAACAATATTACCCATGTCAGATTTGCCCTAAATGCTTTGGTTTTTGAGTTATAAGCCAAAAACTGCATTTTACCCCTATGTTCTATTTATAGCCATGGCGGCCATCTTGGTTAGTTGGCGGGGTCACCGGACACAATTTTTAAACTAGATACCCCAATGATGATTGTGGCCAAGTTTGGTTAAATTTGGCCCAGTAGTTTCAGAGGAGAAGATTTTTGTAAAAGTTAACGACGGACGACGACGGACGACGACGGACGACGACGACGGACGCCGGACGCAAAGTGATGAGAAAAGCTCACTTGGCCCTTCGGGCCAGGTGAGCTAATAAAAGGTAAAGAGCTTCAAGTATCCTAAAAATAGATGAAAAAAGACTCATTATTTTGATGTCAATGCAATAACATTGCAGAAAGGATTTTCTCAAGAATTCAAGGAATTTCTAGAACAGTAAGAATGGAAATAAACTGTTGAAGGCCGTACATTGACTTATAATGTTTTACTTTTTTATTAATTGTTATTTGGATGGAGAGTTGTCTCATTGGCACTCACACCACATCTTCCTATATCTGTTAACAAATATTATGCAAAAACTTTTTTTTAGGCTGATTTTAATCATGTTAATAGTGAAAATACACAGAAAAATATCTAGATAAATTTTTTTTAAGTGCAATGTAGCACATTCATGACATTGCAAGATGTAAAAAAATTTGTACAACATTTCTTAAAAAAATTGCAAATTCCCAAATGTAACAAACTTGCAATCATCATGATCATACAGTTTTTAGTTGAATTAATTATCAGTCTGACATGTTACTTCCATCACAATTTGACAAATTTGTAGGCATTGCCACTTACAAATGTTGAGCTAAAAGTTTGATTTTAAACTGAACAAAATCTTTGGGAAATCAAAATTTAATAAGATGGTCACACCCCCTCTGAAAGTTGTACAGGAATCAAGATTCTACTATTATATATTTGGATATATGTATTACTGTATTATATATATGGACCATAATTTGGTATTCGGCCTTTGGTTTCTTTTGGTTTCCTTTTTTATAAGTTCTAAAACTTTAACTTTTATTCTGTGGGTTGTGTTGGTGTTAGAATAGTATTAATGGAACAATTCAGTTTTTCAAGAAAAAATTATTACATTTTGATTCACTGTATGACTGTTTATGTGACAGGAAACCAAACAGGAAACCAATCTTTATTTTCTTTATTTTGCACAATATATTTCAAAAGACATAAATGAACACCATTACTAGTGTTACTTGCTTCATGTTAATATTTAAAATCTATTTTCAATGTTAAATTAAGTTTTTTTTAAAACACGACAGGAAACCATAAGAAACCGAAAGCATTTTTTAAGTTTTATTTTATTGCAAAATCTGCTTAAAATAATCTGAACAGTATACTTTTTCTTAAAATCCATCTTTAATGTAACAGTATTATAAAACTCCTAAATATGTGCTTGTTTTGAAAACAATTAGTACAATTTATTCAGAAATTTCCATTTTTTCTTCATGATACAGGATACCATAATCGTTGTATCTTGATGTTTAAGCCAAAAAAAATGTATTTATATTTGGTTTTGAAATTCCAGTTATATACAATTTATTCCAAATCATTGGCAATGTAACATTCTTTAAATCCAGTAAAGAAAAAAACTTTTAAGTTGAAATTAAAATCTTTAAAATAAGCACAATGTGATACTTGTGACCTGTTCACCATCTATATGGTTTCCACATTTTAACCTACTTTATTGGGCTAAAATCAATAAAGTACTTCCTTTCAAGTCATGCATGGTAAAAGTTTACTTCTCCTTTGACAAGTTTATTGCGTTTCTGATAAGTGCAGAACATGAATACAAAATAATAATTAAAAATTGTGACAAAGATGCCAACTTTGTACATTCCAAGTGTAACGGTATATTAACATGTTATTTTTTATTAAATTATATTTATTCACCTATAATATCCACCTATAATATCCAGTAATATTTACTGCTGAAGTTATATCAATCCAACGAGCATTGGTACAATGATAAGACTAAGAGACGTAATTTCGATTGATTTTTCCAAGGACTCTTCACGTTGTAATTGGGAAACGAAGTGTGTTCTAACGTCTGTCAAATCTGAAATCGATTTTGTCAAGTCATTGGGCATTTATTTTCACACAGGATCGTATGTAACATTATGCACATAGGAAAAATAACAGACCACCGGCGCAATCTCTTTGACAATTGTATTTTCCTCTTTTTAACAAGACGAAACAAGTCTACAGATTATGTTTGCTAACATCCCGTTGGAAATAAAAACAATGTTTAGACCTAGTATTTCGTACATCCGGCCGTAATGGTGTGATCACATGTTAGTCACATGTTTCACGTATGACCGGAAATGATTCGAACTTAAGGACAAAAACAATTTTAATAAATAACTTGACTTCTGTTTCGTGTGAAATGTAACGCATAATGATAACGTCATTTTCTTACTTAATTATTATGAAGATCAAAACAAGAATGTAAATAATCTCTGATTTACCTGTTTGAACATCTCGCGAGAGTTCATATTTGCATATTGTTTTTAAGAATTCTATTACAACAAAGCAGATTACATCATCTAAAATTTGCGTTACGAAATCGGACACAAAAGTCACACCACTGTTCTTACATCTGCTACATAAATACTTATAGTTCTTGGCATTTTCTTCTCACTATTCTTATTGGTCGATGTTCTTTGTTATTTGAAAGCAAAAGTTACGAAATTTGCAGGTGACGATTATCTTTAAATCAGTCAGCGTTATGCTCTTCGGAAGCAATAAGTAACGCGAGAAACGACACAAAAATACGGTTGTAGAATCTTTGAAATTCGTATATTTCAATTTTATTTCTAGGGAAGAGTAGCATACACTTGTATGTTGATAAAAATAATGGCATCTTTAGATGTAGTTACAACTTTTCTTACAGTAATTCACATTTTATCACTTTTCTATAGTTATAGGAAACGGAGCCCAATAGCAAATTATGGTCCATTTGTGCAATTCTGTTTTACATGTTTTTATGGAGTTGTACAAGTGATGTCCGGAAATGCCTTTTTGTTTTACTCTCTCTCTCTTATTAAACATCCTAACGTATGTATGACATGTTTTTATTGATGAGCTAGTCACAACCCCTGGCCCAAAACTAAGGAATAAAGACGAGGCCAATATCGTTACATGGTGGAAAGACCCTAAAAAGCTTTTGCATTGTTTCGAGTTTCCAACAGTTTTCGACACAGGCTACAGGATGACGATTCTGTAGGTTCTAGAAACTATAAAATTAGCAGGGTTACAAGCGCGCCTTCTATCTGGTAAATGACATCATATTAAAAGACGTGCTAATTGATGATCTTTTCCAGTGAAAGAACTAGTCTGAGATTACTCTGACGTACCATGGCCCCAGCTTGTCTGGCAAAACAGCTGTCGGACGTCAGAGTAATCTCGGACTATGAAAGAACATGATACCAGAAATGAAATATTGACTATATAAATTTTGTGCAGATGATAATGATAATCCTTGTAAAAAACACTGTTTCGATTAACTTTCGTTATGTTTTGGAAATGAAGTCGTCGATTATATTATTAAATTTGTACAAAATGTATCTATAAACTTCATAGGGGGTCTCATTGGGGGGTTCCGATCCCAGATCCCACTTACTGTTTTGTCAGATTCCCATATCCCGCTTACACTATATACGTAAGCAATTATTATTATTTTGTCATTTCCCGGGTCCCGCAAGACCTCATTTCCTGTTTTCACTTCATATTTGTGTGTAAACACCAGTTAAGGCAAAGGCACTGTAAGGAGTGGTCAGCAGGTTAGTGACAGACAGTGTCACATGAGTTCCTCTAAAACTGGTCTTTAACTAAATAAACACCTCTTAGGAAATCGTTAAAACAAGACTATAATTGTTTTACCTAGTGCTATAACAGAGCTATTGATGACAGAATAGACAGTGTCTATTTTTGAACAAGACAACAACGATTCTGTTTTCATTTTTACCGGAAGTTGGAATAAATTTTAAGGCTATTTCGCCACACAAAATATTTCTGTCACTTATTCACACAGGACAAGTTTGCTTTCTATAAATTATAATCAGCATTATTTTACAAAATTTTGCTTCAGTTAAGTTTATAAATGGCAAAGAAATGTCATCGAAATTTTACACAGTCCATAAAATTTGAGGTATACTATCAGCAATTTAGGACGACGGAGATGGGGCGAATTTGTCGTCACAACCCATAAACACGAGGAAAACTAAACCACGAGAATGAATGTACTTCGTTCACTCACAAGAGTAAGCTATGCTCATGAGTAATTTTATTGTTTTACTACTTGATTTGTATACAAAGATTGTCATTTTTCATTAGCTTACTTCACAGAAGTTAAAACATGAGACCTACAAAACTTTTAAGAAATTTGAAGTAAAGCCAAACTAAGGTCACCCCTACATGATATTCATCATGTTCATGTAGTTATAACATGTCTGATTTATGCCTGTTTTAGTTCCCTACCGACCAGTCGAAGCAGACTTTAGGTTTGTACTCTGTCTGTCCATCTGTCAGTCAGGCAAATTAGTTTTCCACACTCATGTCATGTCGACACTTTTTATTTGGTATATAGTTTTATCACATGTGACAAGTTAGAGATCTTCTTGTTGTCTCCGTATGAGCCTCGTTTTATAAGGAGTTATGGGATATAAAGGAGGACATGTCGAGCCTGTATCTGTACAGATTAATGTGCGTTTGATGTGAGGATTTGCCTACCTGATTCACCAGCCAGGCCGTGACCAGTCTAATTACCCAATCTTAATAAAATTTAACCTCTGCATGCAGTGGCCAAGCAAAAAAAAATGAGCGAGTGTGGAGATTTAATTTTTCATAGGTTAATGCTTATTACCTGAAAATTTAACTGTCCCAAAACATAATCATTTTGTGATCAAACATACATGACATACAATGCAATAAAATAAAACATACTAACTCACACAAACTTAACCTGATTCGCTCAGTCCTCAAAGTAAAATAAGTGCTATTTGAAACTATAATACACTTAAGGCCAAAAAAAATATGTCTGTTTACGGTAACCTGACCGACCCTTTTGACAAATGTTTAAGTGCCGCCCCTAAGCCATTTTGTTTCTGTTGTAAATTGAAAAAATAAACGGAACTTGTGTTAAAAGTGAAGATTGTGTTGCCTGATACATCCCTATGTTCATAATCATGAATATGATAGCTGTTAAAGGAAATATATGCGACTGTAACAATGTGTGATGAACATGATCATGATGATGAAATGAACATTTTGCTGCCATTATTTTTCCAATCAATAACAAATGGAAATAAACCAATCATTTAAAATATGGGTTAACTCGGCCCATGGACAAAAGCAAGATGGACTGCACGACTCAAAATCATGACGCCAAAAAATGGAAATACGGACCTACCTACCCTATTTATTTTGATGATGTAACCTTAAACAGACATATATTTTTTTTGGCCTCAAATGGAACAAGATCACCCTGGATGCCCCACAAATGCCTTGGCAAAATACGTCCAAAGTAATAGCGAGGAATCAGTTTATAGGACAAAATACATATCAAAACCAACCCTTTCAAATGCCCTGCTGAACTGCATGTATCAGTAGTAGAGGAAAGCCGAAAATCCTCCTGAAAAGGAAGTCGGAAAGAAACTAACGAACCATTAGGAAAACAGCAAGAACTCAGACTTCAAAAGATAGGTCTGATAGTTTCCAAGAATGTAAGCTACATATCAAACACACCTGAAAATATCTGCAGAAATTGTACTCAACAAGAAAATAATGACCAAAATTGAAAGTATATAAACTATGGATGATGAAATGCATCCAACAAAACAATTTAGAAAACTAAATTGGATTTTGTTTATAGTATTCTCTCATGTCCATTCTCATCCACATCTACATCAAGTCCATAATGGAACTCAGACTTATAAAATTCAATCTAACTTTGTCATTGGTTGTCAAATAATCAGTTTTCCACACACTTTTTTTGTCATTCATGAAATATTGATTTGATAATTGTTTAATTGTTTTATCATGACAATTTTCAGTTCCAAGTTCAAAAATTTGTTCTGATCTGATGGTTTTGTGGAGAGTTGTGGTCTTCATGGTCTTTGGACTTTTAGATAATTTGATCACAATCAGAACAAGAACTATCATGGCTATCTTTTAAAAAGATATTGGACGTATTTAAATTTGAGTATATGTTTAAAACTATCATTTCGATAACCTTCAGACGCACAATGATGCAGGACCTCTTTAATTAAATCATGAGGAAATCTCACATGCCTAGGTGCGTTCTAAAAGTCATGTATGTTAGTACAACAAAGTTTACATTAAAAATTATATAATTGTCCCGAATAAACAGCTGTTATGGATGCAAAGAGCTATTGGAGAAACAATTATTTTAATAAAAATTTAAATCTTTGTAAGATCTAGTTCAAATATTCATAGTTAATCACTTGCTTTCCATCACGATATAATTAAAGAGACGTTTTTTCAAACACAACCAAATCACCCACCATGACAGCATTTTGTCGAATCACAGAAAGGATTTTCGAGCATGCATATTCTGTTGCCATAGTTAAGCGTCCTTAAGTTCAAAGGGCACAAACCAAAACTATATCAACTACATAGAAAAAATACCATGTATTACTGAATATAAAGATTAAACCTTGAATTTTACAGGAAAAATACTTCCACTGCTGTGCAAAATCTGTTTAGAAAGTATCGTCCACCTTGCTATTTGAAAGAAGCAAAAGGCTTTTTTCCCCCCAATTTTACTAAATATAATCCATATGCAGATATGCACAAAAAATGATGTATATATATGTTTAAAATTGTGTAAAACTACAAAATCACAAATTGTGACAAAATTTCAAATTCCTACTTAAACAAGTCATGCATGTCAAATAAGTAATTCACTGATTAAGAGATGTCTGAATTTGACAATTGCCATGCAGTCTAATAGATACCTTGTATTACATGTGTTACCTTCTGTTGAAAGATCTATAGAAAGAATTGTCCTTGCTAGTTCAAGTGCAGATTGAGACTAAAAAAAGACAGCGAAAAAAATGTAATTATATGTATAATTATGGCCAATTTTTATACGCCTGTTAAAATTTTGACGGGACGTATTATGGTATACAAGTGTCCGTCTGTCTGTCTGTCCGGCGTAAACATGTCGCACCGTAACTTGAGAACAACTAATCCAAATTTCATGAAACTTAACATAGTTGTTTCTTATGATGGTCAAATGATCTGTATACTTTTTGGTGAAAATATAATTAAAACTTTTTGAGTTACGGCACTTTGTAACTAAAACAGGGGTGTGTTTTTTTCACATGTCGCACCGTATCTCAAAAACGATTCTTGATTATGGCTTAAAACTTCAAACACTTCTTAGTTATATTAATCTTAATATCTGTATTACAGTATACTTTTTGGTGATGATTCAAAATTTCATTTTTGAGTTATTGAGTATTTTGTAAAAAAGGGTGAGGTTTTTTTTACATGTCGCTTTGTATCTCAAAAACGATTTATGATTATTGCTTAAAACTTTACACATGTCTTTGTTATATTACTCTCAAGATCTGTATACTTTTTGGTGATGATTCAAAATTTCATTTTTGAGTTATTGAGTTTTTTGTAAAAAAGGGGGAGGTTTTTTTTACATGTTGTGCCATATCTCAAAAACAATTTTATAATTATTGCTTAAAACTTTACACACTTCTTTGTTATATTAATCTTCTGTATACTTTTTGGTGATGATTTAAAACTTTATTTTGGAGTTATTGAGTATTTTGTTAAACAGGGGAGTTTTGTTTTTTTTACATGTCGAGCCGTATCTCAAAAATAATTTATGATTATTGCTTAAAACTTTACACACTTATTGGTTATATTAATCTAAAGATCTGTATACTTTTTGGTTTTGATTCAAAATTTTATTTTAGTGATATTTAGTTTTTTGTAAAAAAAAACCAGGGTTGGGGGTTTCACATGTCCCGCCGTGTCTCTAAAACAATATATGATTATTGCATAAAACTTCCACAATAGACGTCGGGCGTATCATGCGCTCATGGCACAGCTGTTTATTATCTAAATATGGAACTCATACTTCTTATTTTTCAGAGTGTCCCCCGTCCTTACATTAACTTTAGGATCCACTGTAGTTCAAGTCTAATTTTTGATAATCTGGACTGTGCTTAAAATTAGTCAAATGTTTTGGCCATTTATCATTTTTATCATGTTTATAGGATATTTTAATATATTTTTTCAGATTACACGGCCATGTGCCCAGTTGGCAAGAACAATGTCTGATGAGGGTCCTAGGTCAATGGAAAGATGTGAGTTTTTGTTTACAATGAAGTTCATACATGTCATAGGAATTAGTTTTATCAGATTGGTCATTGTTATGGGTGCTATAAAAAGTTTTGTATAAAAAAAAACTAGGGGTTGGTTATTCCCCAACTAAAAATAGACATGGAGGGAAGTCCCTTTTTATCAACATAATTGGTGAAAAAGTATCATGTTTTTTGTATTTGGTTGTAAAAATATGTTAATTAACTCCAATTAAAGCAGGTTGAATGATTAAAATAATTTAAAAACTTAGATTAAATTTACATGTTTTGAGGGGAGACAACACTATTACAGTCTGTTTTTTTGGCAGTGAAAAACTTATTTGCAGCAACTGTAGCTCTTTTTGGAGCAGGCGAACGTACCCTGAAGCATGAATTTTTTGAAAGACCAGGTAAAAATTTATGAAATTCATACAATTTTGATTAAGAAAAATGTGCAGGTATCATGTCTTCAGGGGTGTGCACATGACCTAATTTCAGATTTTTTAAGCTTAAATTAGGCAATGTTTTTCCCAGTTTCTCTGGATAAAACTTTTTTATACTATTAAAAGTACACTATTTTTTTTATTCCATTATAAACTAGAGAACATTCTGATTCCAGTGATAACTAGTTTTATACATGTATCTTTATTAATCAGTCCACCACTAAGGGTCACTTCAGTCTGCACGGTTAGCCACTAGTCCGATGCCCCAGACTAGTAAAATTTCATTCGGACTAGTAAGTTTTTGCAAAATTTTGTTTGGCCCAACAAGAAAAATGTCAGAATATTGGTCATCGGACTAGCAGTTGAAAAAGTTTTTGGTGCAGACTGTCACTTATACATTGTCCCTCAAAATATGACGTCAAAGAAAAAAACTGTTGCTTGCACCCTATATATATTCATTGCTGTCTTACTCTCTTATGCCAGACAGGAACTGATTGCTCTAGACTGTACAATTACATTGGAAAAACTAAGACAAGCAATATATATGGATGAGATATATATAGATTATCTTTGGTTATCTCAACGAGATTGATTTTTATTGCTATTTTACAAATGTACCTATGACAACGTTGTTAATTTCATTGTTCTGGTACATGTGTCCTTAGTTTCTAGCCATAATTTTTCATATCACTTGACTCTGCTGAGAAAGGAAATTATTGTGGAATATAAAAGGGTTTCCACTAATAGTGAAAATAGTGCCGATTTATTCAATATCGTCGAAACTACAGGAGATATTAAAACCACAACTGTGATAGATCGTGAGGAAATCTGCAAACGACAGTCAGATTAATAAATGATCAAGTGAAATTTCGTAAAATACTGATAAATATGGATATAAAATTAAAGGGGAAAAACTTAATAGACAATATACATATAATTGAGAATGGAAATGGGGAATGTGTCAAAGAGACAACAACCCGACCATAGAAAAAACGACAGCAGAAGGTCACCAACAGGTCTTCAATGTAGCTAGAAATTCCCGCACCCAGAGGCGTCCTTCAGCTGGCTCCTAAACAAATATATACTAGTTCAGTGATAATGAACGCCATATTAATTTCCAGATTGTACACAAGAAACTAAAATTAAAAAAATACAAGACTAACAAAGGCCAGAGGCTCCTGACTTGGGTCAGGCGCAAAAATGTGGCGGTTAAACATGTTTATGAGATCTCAACGTTAACCCTCCCCCTATTCCTCTAGCCAATGTAGAAAAGTAAATGCATAACAATACGCACATTTAAAATTCAATTCAAGAGAAGTCTGAGTCTGATGTCAGAAGATGTAACCAAAGAAAATAAACAAAATGACAATAAAACATAAATAACAACAGACTACTAGCAGTTAACTGACATGCCAGCTCCAGACTTCAGTTAAACTGATTGAAAGATTGATTTCATCATATGAATATCAGGCACAATCCTTCCCGTTAGGGGTTTAGTATCATACCATCATAACATATATGAGAAGAACATAACATGTATGAAATGTCAACAGTTTCATAGGAATAACTTAATAGAAAATATACATGTATAAGACGGTATGTTTTTTCAGGTATAAACATGATAAATGAAGTTGCTCTGATGGGACGAGTAATAAAGTTAACATCCTTATGGCAAACAGGGGTACTACTTGTACAAGTTATTTTTATTTACTTGAAGAAGTAAAATAAAATATACACATATAAGTAAATAAATAATGTTTAAATAATCTCCCCTTAATTTTCTCAAAAAAATTTAGTTGTATAAGTGAATTTTTCTTACAATCCCACAAAAGTCCTCAAGTTTTGAGATGTAAATTCATGCCTTTAATGATTTTTCCCAGGTTTGCTCAATTTTTTTCATTAGAGTTCAAAGTTTCATCTCATTAATTCAACAAAGAAACTGATTGCACAAAGATCTTAAGTATTTGTGCAAGGCCTTCAAAAATTGCTCCATGGGAACTCGTAAATGAGCAGTGTTCTGAAGATAACAGACAAATGGGATTTTCATTGTCCATGAAATTACACTTAAATGATTAGTAAAGACATCTGCCAAGTGCAGATAATTTGAAATTCTATTAGAGCAAAGAAATCATAAGAATTCAATAAAAGAAGATAGGATGACTTTTTTACTTACAAGTAAAAAAAAACTGAATGTCTAAGGGACATAACTCAGCCAATATTTTTTTTTACCTATACAAGTCAATAAATTTCACTTGTATAACTTAAGTATCCTACAAATTTACTTATATAAATATATTAATATTACTTCTTTGAGTAATTAAAAATAACTTGTACAAGTAGTACCCCTGACTGTATGGTGCTAGAGTTAATATGTTGTTTTACATGTTTTTTTAAGGTATAAATGAAGTAACTCTGATGGGACGAGTAGGTAGAGATGCTGAATTGAGAGGCAAAGAGGATATGAACCAAGTTGCTGTATTTTCTCTGGCTACAAATTACAGAATTAAAAAAAGAGACACTGGTACGACTATTGATTAAAATCTGAGTTTGATTTTCTTTTTGTTTACTTTTGATAAAACTAGGAAAACTTAGATATGTTTGTATTTTTACAGAGTTATTCATAATTGAATTTGAAGGTAACAACCATTTAACTTCTTTGGGGGAGGGGAGGGGTATGGGATTTTTTCTGCGTCATACATTTTTTTAAGTAGTTTTCCAACGTTTTCATTCAAATTAATCTTCATTACATTTAACACTATAAGGTATGGGGAAAATCGTCATTCAGAATACATTTTTCTATCATCTGCTTGACCAGAATATTTTTTGGCTCAAAGTTGGAATCAGAATATATTTTAGGAAATTTTCGATGGAAATAACTGTTTGTGATTTTCGGATGGTGAGTTTTTGTCTGCCAAATAGTGTCCCGTTCATTAATATGAAAAAGCTTATGTATTAAATTTTTCAAATTAAGATATATGTTGTTTCCTGTGTCACTAAATGAAGGTCAAGTTCAATTTTCCTGATTTTAGCTTTCTCATTGTTGAGTTGTACAAATGTAGCCCTTTTCAATAGGCAATAGTGGTACAAATGTACTTATTATGTGATTCAGTTATATTTGAACAGAAATGGTAAATTATGAAATAAAGTTTGTTTACACTTAAGTGATTTAAAAATAATTTTCACCTGTTATCAGATTACAAAGCATTTGGTAAATACAAATCACAGAACTATAATTTGAGCGACACGTCTATTTGAAAATTTTCTGTGTCTTAAGTGTTGAGGATTATAAGATCTGTAGGACTGTTTAAATAAAGACATTATAAAGATAATTACAGAGAAGTTTTCACATTTTATTTAAAATTTGTTTTAACACATGTAACATGTTTACAACAACAAAATAAGTCAGCAAGAATAAAATTGTCAATTGACCACTTTAGGAGTTAATGTCCTCAAAAGTCAATTTTTTATAAAAAAAAATTGTTTTCATTGACGCACATGCAACCCTAGTTTTTAACGCTGAATTTTTATATCACTCTACTGTGCTGAGAAAGGAAATTATCAGTCAGTAAGATCAAAGGAAAATGTTGTAAAAAAGCAATAATTATAGATTATTGTTGATTATATCAACGAGATTTATTTTCTCGCTTGAGCTGGTACAGCGAAAGTGAGAAAAGCAATCGAGTTGAGATGACCAATGATAATCTGTTTATCGCTATTTTACCTATGACGACGTTGTCAATTTCAATGTCTATTTTCTTAGCACAGCCACATGGCCTCCTTAGTTTCTAGCGATAATTTTTCCATCTCGAGTGAGAAGCATGATATGAAAATTATCACAAAAAAGGATCAAAGTAAATATGCACAAAATAGCGATAATAGTTAATACATTTGTGCTATTAACTCAGAATTTATATTCCCTTCCAGGAGAAATTACACACGATACAGACTGGCACAATATTGTTGTGTTCAACCCATACACACGGGACTTTGTAGCCAGTAAAATAAAAAAAGGGTAAGTGTACTGATAATTTTTTATTATAGTTATATGTTTCATTATAAAACGTTATTCTGATTTGCTAACTGCACATCACATGCTATTCCTGAAACAATTGCATCAGACAATAAAATTTATCATTCATGATGAGATGAGGTCCCATAATAAAGTGCACAGGTGAATTAAATAAAAACTTGATAAAAATCGTATTTTCATGATCCTAGCTAAAAAAAATGTAATTATAAGTATTGAATGCTTCTTTTTGTAACTTTATTGGGTTGTAAAAGCGTTGACCGTGCGCACATTTTTTCCGCACTTCATACAAAATGTACTTTGGTCAATGCTTTTACACCCCAATAAATTTACATAAAGCAGCATTCAATACTTAAATACATAACAGACAGGAGCCTCAGTGGTAGGGTGGTTTAAGTAGGTGCTACTGCATTTGAAATAATCAAATTTAATATAAGTGCCTTCTTACCCCAATTAATCGACCCTTAAACAGACCTTATCAACAACAAAGAAGATCTTTAAGAAGATATGGTACAAGTGCCGATGAGTTGACTCTCTATCAAAGTCACAATTTGTAAACGATAACCATCAAAGTATTGTCTTCAATGTAATACATTTCCAGTTTGGTTTGCATAGCCATTCAGGAAAATTTTGAAACTTAATACTAGTAGGTAACACAATGCAAGTTCTCTGGATTAAACAATATATATATAATACACGATATTTTAAAGGAAAATTAAGTTTAACAGCATTGCCCATACAGAAAAAATGATCACTAGGCCAACTGCATTGCTCAACTGGCCGCCAGTTGAGGGCTAGCTGGCCAACAGTTGAGCAAATAGTTGAGGGCCAGTTGAGGGCTAGCTGGATTTTTGCCATGCAAATTAGGTAGCCCTCAACTTTCAATGCTCAACTTTATGCAAATTAGTTGAGCAACGTTGAGAAAATATCATAGTTGAAGGCTAGGTGTCCAACAGTTGAGCAATTAGAGTTGAGGGCTACCTGGCCAACATTTGAGGACCAGGTCATTAAAAGTTGAGGGCTAGGTGGCCAAAAGATGAGGGCCAGGTCATTAAAAGTTGAGGGCTAGGTCTTTAAGAGTTGAGCATTATGTGGTAATTGCAAACTGATGTAACTACACATTGTAGAAAAATAAATATAAATTGTGTATTTTTATAGCCAAAATACTGCTTAAACTCACAACAGACTCACAACATGAATGCTTAATCCTTGTTTTTTAGAAGTTATCTAGCAAATAAAAATAGATCTCTAGTTTTGTACCAATAGTAAAATAAACATGTCTCCTGTCTTACACATTTTAACAATATAAAATTAATGCATAAATATATTGTCTCAATTTTTCTTCACTGTTTAAAGTTTATAATTTTAGAAAACACTTTAAATATCACTATTTTGAACTAAAAGAGCATAATTATACACTTATTCAAAATGGTGGAAATCAAATCTAATCCCATGTACTTACCAAAAGATGTTTCCAGAAATATGTGTTAAAACATCAAAATTCTTAAATCCAAGAGTCATGTCATCAGAAGAATACACTGCACTTTTCAAAGTCAATTACACTTATTTGTAACTTTTAATCTACATTCATTGTAAAATTCATATTTTATTCATGATAGCTAGAAGACATCTTTGCTTGCCATGTGCATGCACAAACCCAGTTCAAATTTTAAATGTTTGAGGTTCTTATGGGTATTGTGACAGTGTGATCACTTTTGGAATTGCCCCTAATAATAACTGTTAATTACCTAAATCTTGAATATTTGATATATCTTATAATAAAAGAAATACTGTTTGTTTTTTATCTTTATGTCAAAGATTTAGTTAAGTTAAAATACAGAAAAATGTATAAAAACATGTGCTTCCCTTAATTTTGCCTCAAACATTGTGTACATTTATAATAGTACTTCCTGTCCATTTGCACTAAAGACTGATAAAACAGATGGCACCATAACATTTATATCACCAGGTCATATTTCTAATTGCTCAACTTTTGCTCAACTATAAAAAAAATCAAAGTCTGAACGCTCAACTTTTCCTCAACTACAAAAATTTCAAAGTCTGAATGCTCAACTTTTGCTCAACTACAAAAATTTCAAAGTCTGAATGCTCAACTTTTGCTCAACTATATGAAAACCAAAGATCAATTGCTCAACTTTTCCTCAACTTAATGGCCAGCTTCAGTTGAGGGCCAGTTGAGCGACATATATCCAACATATAGTGCTTTGCCAGGTTTGAGTTGAGCTAAGATGCTCAACACCTAGCCCTCAACTATTTTGCCTAAAACAGCTAGCCCTCAACTGTCTGCCACATGGCCATCAACTGGCCCTCAACTTTTTTTTCTGTAGGGGTGATTGAAAAAATAAAGCATCATTATATTTTGGAGAAGAAGATATCAGTTAAAAATAAATGTTTTGAAAAGTTTAATCAAGCTTGGTGCATTTACCAAGAGGCTTTACAGGATACTTTGGTGGATTAGCAACTATGAAAAAATTGGCAGACATCAAAATGATTTTGGTTTTTTTTATATTGTTTTTTTTTTTTTTTGGTTGCTTTTTTTTTTTTTTTTTTTTTTCTTTTTCTTTAATCATCTTTTAATTCTTTTATTTATTAATTCTCTATATTTTTTTTGTATGTCCTTTTTAATAAGATACAATTATAAAATCCAAACAAAATGTTATTTTTCAAGTTCTATACATTTTCTAATAGGTTGTATTATATTACATTTATATATATATGAACTTATTGTTTGATAACTGTACTGTTGTATATTATATATGTTGGATAAAAAAAATAAAAATAAAAAAAAAATAAAAAAAAGTTGAGGTAAAATATTACACTAGCACTTTTTGGTGTTTGGGTCTTGTTATTGAGATGGTTTTTTTTATATTTTAGAGATCGGCTTTTGGTACAAGGACAGTTTGAGTCTTTTTATTGAGATGGGTTTTTTTTTATATTTTCGAGATCGGCTTTTGGTTATTAGGTCCGAGTACACAGTTATCGTCCTTTGATTTTCGTTGTCCACGAATAATAGTCCTTAGTGTGGACAGTGTGTTACTTGCCAATTTTTGTTATACCCCTTCCAAATTTAATTCTCCATGTTTTATGCCTCATATAGCAAGTTAGGGGATGAAATGACACTGTAAAAAAATTTGGGTCATAAATATTTAGGTAAAGTAGTGTTTAGGTCCAGCTGAAAAAGGTAAAAAATTAGCACTTCAGAAGCTGTCAAAAAATTTCATGGCCCCCTTAACACAAAATTGTCCATATTTTGAGTTAGAGCTGATGAAGTTTTCTATAATTTTGATATAATTTGTCCCAAAAGTAGTACAACACACTGTAAAAATATTATTGAGAAAGCGCAGGTGGGATTTTTTTTATTTACATTTATTGTCTAAAAGAAATGCACTACGAAATAACTGTGTACTCGGACCTAATAGGTGAAATCAGGAAATATAGAATCTGTACTTTGGAAACTTCCCTGAATGATTTGATGGTGTCAATTTGTCATATAGCATAAAACTAAAGGATTTAAACTTTTATTTGATAGAATTTCTGCAAAAATTACCAATTTTGGCATTATATGGTCAAAATAAGCATTTCATAGCTTTTTCAATTTTGATGCATAAGTGGCATTTTGACTTTCTATCTGACATGTTTTCATGTGTCAATTTTTGTGTTTCTATGCTTTAATCCAGTTGTATTACTCATTTGTGAACTCGGAATCTACAGAAAAGAAGATTATCTCAGACAATATGAGCAAAGTGTGTTGTATAAATGACCCTCATCCAACGCCCTGTTTGGATCAAGTCAAATATGAGGAGCATGGCACATAAAAGTTGAAGTCCATAATAAAGACCTCACTAAATTTGTGTAAAAAGCATTTAACAATGTCTTTTGTACCTGTTTCATTTCACATAATATCTTTCTTTACCTCTGTAGGATACCATGTGGTTCGAATATAAGCCTGATGAGACTAAAATTGCATGCAAGTTTTTCACTAAAAAGTGAAAAATCTTTGTATCAGACCATACTGTCTGCTCAAAAAGTTGAATGTAAGAGCCTTGTTGTGCTCAGATTTATTGTATTATGTCACCTGAGTATAGAAATGATAGAAAAGACAATTTTTTTTTATTTCCTATAGCTTCAATATGCATTTTTAAATGTAAATATGTGCTACGGCCTAAATTAACCCAAAATTTGTTTTAGTCATACTTGGCCTAAGACCCTTTTAAACTAATATGATATGTTATTTGTAAGTTTTCTTTCCATTTAAAGTACATTAAGTACATATGTAAGGATTGTTTATAATCAAAAAGCTTCACAAATTTAAAATTGCTGGAAAATATTACATCTTCATGTAAGGCTCCCCTTCATTGGAAAACCTCCATTTTTAGGCACAGGCTCATATAAATTTGACTTTTGAAAAATTATGCTAAGTCTGATATATCAAATGAGTACTCTATTGCTTTAAATACATGATGTATTATATATTAAGGCATTTTAAAAGTATTTTTTTGCAATATTTTAATTTTAAAAGCCCCAAATGTTGATAATTGAAATTTCTCAATTTTAACGTCCAAATTTAACACATAAAGTTGAATATAGAATTAATCATAGTGTCTATAATATATATCCTATTCCTATGAAACTTTGTAAGCAGTCTTATAATATATTAGGCTTGTGTCATACCAAGTTTTATAAAGATTGGTCAACTTTTTCTATCCTATTAGGTCCGAGTACACAGTTATCGTCCTTTGATTTTCGTTGTCCACGAATAATAGTCCTTAGTGTGGACAGTGTGTTACTTGCCAATTTTTGTTATACCCCTTCCAAATTTAATTCTCCATGTTTAATGCCTCATATAGCAATTTAGGGGATGAAATGACACTGTAAAAAAATTTGGGTCATAAATATTTAGGTAAAGTAGTGATTAGGTCCAGCTGAAAAAGGTAAAAAATTAGCACTTCGGAAGCTGTCAAAAGATTTCATGGCCCCCTTAACACAAAATTGTCCATATTTTGAGTTAGAGCTGATGAAGTTTTCTATAATTTTGATACAATTTGTCCCAAAAGTAGTACAACACACTGTAAAAATATTATTGAGAAAGCGCAGGTGGGATTTTTTTTATTTACATTTATTGTCTAAAAGAAATGCACTACGAAATAACTGTGTACTCGGACCACAAGGACAGTTTGAGTCTTGTTATTGAGATGTTTTTTTTATATTTTAGAGATCGGCTTTTGGTACAAGGACAGTTTGAGTCTTGTTATTGAGATTTTTTTTTTTTGTATTATAGAGATCGGCTTTTGGTACAAGGACAGTTGTCAAATAAAAAATATGAAGATCCTACGACTAATGAAAGAAAAATTGTTAGTCGAATAATAGCAAGTATGTATACATCACCTTAATGTGGCCATGTCTAGAAAATGTTAAATCTTACTGATAGATGTACAAGCAAAAGTTTAGATTAGGATTATTTTTTTACAGAAATAACTCTGGTTATTTCATTAAAATAGGGTTTCTTAATCGCCAATTTGCACTAATTTTAGATTTAAAATGCTTGATATACTTCATGAATACAAGACGATTACAACAGATATGTACACATGAAATAGAGCCTTTATCTGTTCTAAGGGGCTTAGATTAATGTTTGGTTACTATTTAAACTTTGTAACTCAAAAATGGGGATTAAATGCTAACAAAACACATTTATGTGTCCACACTTGCATATATTTTTATAGAAGGTTTCTGTTGGTTTTTTTCAAAAAAAAATATGAATCTGTAATACCAATTGTAACATAATACACCAGAGTTTTGGTGGATTTTGTCACTACCCCATGCAATCCATGGGCTGTCCAGAGCTCTATACTCTAATCTAGCCTTTGATTAAATATAAAAAATAAATAAAAAAAAGATGAAGGCAATTTTTAAAGTAGGGTATTTTGTTTGTATTGACAGATCATTAAACGATTGTATAAATAAACATGATCAGCATCAGTGTTCTCCCCAGGGCCTTTTAGCATCATGATAATGTGATGCTATATTTTTGAAATATGATTCTGTCTGAATTGGTCTTCCTATATTATGTTATGGATGTGATGCTATAAGTTTTAGAAACAAGATCGTATTTCAATTTCCTGTTTACCAAGATGCTTACTGGAATATGATATGATCAGCGTTTTGTCACTTGCTGACATGCATCCTTTTATTCTCACAGGAAATGTTATAAATCTGACACAGAAATGGAGAAATGAAGAACAATCTAATCAGGGAGAAGAAGAGTATGAAAATCAAGATCAAAGTTCATAGACATTATAATTTGTACATTTGTTATTGTTTGTTAATGTATTTTTATTTCCATCATTTTTGGTTTTATCATTTTACATTGTCATGTGATTGAGTGTTATTTAGTTTTCTCTTGACCAAACTTGCCTGGGATCCTTAATCAATCTCTTCTTTATATCATGTAACCAACTTTTAGTAATATTCAAGAAGTTTGTTTAAGGCTCTTCTATATAAACATACATTGTACTTACGGAAGGCCCTTTCAAAATTGATACAACAACTAAAGATGTAATTTAGAATTTCACCTTCGTTTTCACTGTACTTGACTACCACTAAAAGTTGAGATTTCATAGAACATGTAGTTCCATGTATGTTTTAATGGAATAGCCCTCCTAATAAAAAAAAAGTGCACATGTCAGTTGTGAAGTTATAGTTATGACTTCCAAAGTCTTCGAGGGGAAAACAAATTTAAGGTTGGAATTGAAATTTGGCATAGATGACAAAAAAGGGAGATAATTAAAATTGTTTCTCTGATTGATTATTTATTCATAATTGAAATTGTCAAACTTGAAATAAATGTTCAAGTTTTGTTGTTAAACTGTCTATAAATTGTTCGTTCCATCTAGAATACCTGTCACATCACAAGGGATAATACAATGATTTCAATTTCTAGTTTTTAGATTTAGCTAGAGTTGTCTTCCTTTGAACTTATAAATTATGAATGCAATTTTTTTTTACTGTACAGTTGAAGTAGATGAGATTGTTTTATTAATGTGATGATTTAAAAATCTTACAATAGAAAAAAAATGATTTAAAGAAGAAAAGTTATGTGATGTGGTTATTTATACTGTATAAACTAAGCCTTCTGCTCACTCAAATTGTAATGTCTGACTTCATTTTTTCCATAATTAGTTGCACACTGAGTATTTTTTTGTTGTGACATTGAGTGTGTTTCTTGAAACTATTATCTAGACTTTTTGATGTTTATGTCATCTGCTTCAATTGTACCTTTTTTACGCAAGGAACAGTTGTAAGAGGTGTAAGTGTATTGTGTAATGTGTTCATTATTTGCAAATAAGTTCTTTCTTTTTTATAATATTTTTTAAACAAGGGAATCTTGTACTACTACTAGGGGTCATTTATCAACCTTAGCTACCCTTGACAGTCTTGTAAGGTCGGTAGAATGGTATGTTTAGTAAATATGAATAACCTAGTTTTAGTAATTAAAAGGTTTAATTAGTTTTCTTGTTTTTTCTAGTATGTGTGTATTTTTTTTTATTAGATTTTCATTTTTCAAAGTTATACTTTTAAGTCAAATGCCAAAATATCAGTATGCATGTATGGCCAACATATTTTTTTTCACACATTATTTCCATAGAGAGCAAATATGTTTAAATGATAATAATTATGAAGTTATTTGCTATAAATCAAATTTTTATCAGGTTTTTACTTGATACTAACACATGTATGTTTCATTCTTGAAAAATCATATATTTTGCCAATTCTGTAGTGTTAACTAAGCACATGATTTCAAAATGACATAAATTTAGCATCACATGGATAATATTATTCATCAGAATTAAGATTGTGTTTCTACTATGTGAAATCCTAAAGAGCTAGGTAAGATTTGACCTTAAAAGATCTTTCAGATGAACTTTTAAAAGTAGGCAGACCTTGGTAAAGGAAAATAACTCTTAAAATCATCAGTACGTTTGTGTCAACCATTTTCATAAATTTATTCTAATCTTCTAGTTTACATAGACTATTTACAATCTATTTCAGGTAAAAGCTTATATTACGTCTTTTACAAACACATGAATGATTTATAGAGTTAACTCCCTGAACCAAGGTCTATCCCCTTAATGCAGTCATCTGATTGGTCAATTTAGTTTTTGAAAGATATAACTGTAATTTCAGAAATTATTATGTGCATTTATACATGCATAATTGCAATTTTTTAAAAATGCACAAAAAATGCAAGATAAATTACTAAGATGTAAGGAAAATCTGCATACCCATATATGAATCAGATATCTAAATGATAGTTCTTATTATTGCTATACTTTACCAGTCACATTACAGGCATTAAACTAGCAATAATTTCTGAATTTACAGTAGATTAAATGTTGTTTTTATTAACTTGTTACATTAAAAAATGTACACATTTTTATGATATACTGGTGTATATGTTGATGGCTGTTCCATTAAAGCACTTGTCAGGTTCCTGTTTATAACATTAGTTTAGGGTAGGTGATTTGTATCAAAGGTTTTCTTTTGAACAACAAGAAAAATCCTGAGTTCACATCTATTGATAGTCTTAAACATGCATGAAATATTTGCCACTGGACAATTAGCAACCAGCCATCAATAAGTCAATCAAATCTGATGGTGGAACAAGGTTGGGAAATAGATATAAAATAAACTACTGTGTATTCATTATTATTCGTTGGATACCAATTTTCGTGGACTTCGTGGGAACAGCAGAACCACGAAATTAAATGTTCAATGAATACATTTTTATACGACCGCAAATTTTGAAAAAATTTTCGTCGTATATTGCTATCACGTTGGCGTCGTCGGCGTCGTCGTCGTCGTCGTCGTCGTCGTCGTCGTCGTCGTCGTCGTCGTCGTCGTCCGAATACTTTTAGTTTTCGCACTCTAACTTTAGTAAAAGAGAATAGAAATCTATGAAATTTTAACACAAGGTTTATGACCATAAAAGGAAGGCTGGTATTGATTTTGGAAGTTTTGGTCCCAACATTTTAGGAATTAAGGGCTAAAAAGGGCCCAAATAAGCATTTTCTTGGTTTTCGCACTATAACTTTAGTTTAAGTTAATAGAAATCTATGAAATTTTGACACAAGCTTTATGACCACAAAAGAAAGGTTGGGATTGATTTTGGGAGTTTTGGTTTCAACAGTTTAGGAATTAGGGGCCAAAAAAGGGCCGAAATAAGCATTATTCTTGGTTTTTCACACAATAACTTTAGTTAAAGTAAATAGAAATCAATGAAATTTAAACACAATGTTTATGACCACAAAAGGAAGGTTGGTATTGATTTTGGGAGTTTCGGTCCCAACAGTTTAGGAATTAGGGGCCAAAAAGGGACCAAAATAAGCATTTTTCTTGGTTTTCGCACCATAGCGTTAGTATAAGTAAATAGAAATCTATGAAATTTAAACACAAGGTTTATGACTATTAAAGGAAGGTTGGTATTGATTTTGGGAGTTTTGGTCCCATCAGTTAAGGAAAAAGGGGCCCAAAGGGTCCAAAATTTAATTTTGTTTGATTTCATCAAAATTGAATAATTGGGGTTCTTTAATATGCCTAATCTAACTGTGTATGTAGATTCTTAATTTTTGGTCCCGTTTTCAAATTGGTCTACATTAAGGTCCAAAGGGTCCAAAATTAAACTTAGTTTGATTTTAACAAAAATTGAAACCTTTGGGTTCTTTGATATGCTGAATCTAAAAATGTACTTAGATTTTTGATTATTGGCCCAGTTTTCAAGTTGGCCCAAATCGTGGTCCAAAATTAAACATTGTTTGATTTCATCAAAAATTGAATAATTGGGGTTCTTTGATATGCCAAATCTAACTGTGTATGTAGATTCTTAATTTTTGGTCCAGTTTTAAAATTGGTCTAAATTAAAGTGCAAAGGGTCCAAAATTAAACTAAGTTTGATTTTAACAAAAATTAAATTCTTGGGCCTCTTTGATATGCTGAATCTAAACATGTACTTAGATTTTTGATTATGGGCCCAGTTTTCAAGTTGGTCCAAATCAGGATCTAAAATTATTATATTAAGTATTGTGCAATAGCAAGTCTTTTCAATTGCACAGTATTGTGCAATGGCAAGAAATATCTAATTTCACAATATTGTGAAATAGCAAATTTTTTTTTAATTAAGAGTTATCTTTCTTTGTCCAGTATAGTAAGCAAGAAATATCTGCAAGAATTTTTTTAATTGGAGTTATCTTTCTTTGTCCAGAATCAACTTAAATCTTTGTTATATACAATATACAATGTATATTCAGTTTTTACTACCAACTGATAAATTTAAATAATCTTTACCATTCAGTGATAACAAGCAGTTTTTTTACATCTTAATATTTTATGATGTATTTAAATGAGTAGTAATTGTTGCAAACTCCATTAGAATATTTTAATTGAAATTAGTTTTGGAATAAGGGAAAGGGGGATGTGATTAAAAGATTGGGTTTAATTTTTCTCATTTGAAATTTCATAAATAAAAAGAAAATTTCTTCAAACATTTTTTCGAGAGGATTTATATTCAACAGCATAGTGAATTGCTCAAAGGCAAAAAAAATATTTCATTAGACCACATCCAATCTGTGTCAGAAACCTATGCTGTGTCAACTATTTAATCACAATCCAAATTAGAGCGGAATCCAGCTTGAATGTTGTGTCCATACTTGCCCCAACCGTTCAGGGTTCAACCTCTGCGGTCGTATAAAGCTACGCCCTGCGGAGCATCTGGTTTTATATAGGCTTGTATACACACTTCCTCAAAACCACGAAATCAAGTATCCACGAACATGCAAGTTTTTCTTAATCCACGAAAATTGGTACCCACGAAAATAAATGAATCCACAGTACTTAATTGTTGACAAAAGACATGCACACCTATCGACACTTGTCTAGTCCAAATGATTATGACGTTTGGCAAGGCTATGAAGGCGTCCCAGAAAAAAATTTAAATAGCCTTTGCCAGACATCATAATTATTTGGACTAACACTTGTCTAAATATTCATTTTTTGTTGACAAGAATAATAAATAAGTTTACAGCAAAATGGTGGTTGCCTGCCAATTTTATAGAATTTCCTCTGCTGAAGAATACTTCTTGGGTATATTTTGGAGTAAGTTGGTGGTTGTTTTCCTTTTTTTTTGTTTAGAATTTCCTTCCTAAAGAATTCTTCCTGTATTCCTTTTTTATTTAATGGAACAGCTGTTAAAGTGTATTTATAAAGAGTTGTGAGAGAATATGGTTGATCTGAATGTAAAATAAAAAGTTGAAGAAAAAATCCAGCATTATTTTTAAATCTGCCTAATTTGTAGAAACTAACTTTTACATGATTCTTACTGTTCAACCAGATGCCATGTCTCAGGATATATGAGACTTAATAATTTGAGTCGTTAAAGGTAGAAGTGTTGCATGCCATCTTCAGATAACATTACAGAAATGGAAGAGTCCATTTTGTTGTGTTGGTAACCACAATAATTATGAAATATCAGATACATAACTTCATTACAAAATATTGTCTTGTAGAAGAATCTATGCAATTTTGTTGGTTGATTTCTGTAAAGCTGATTCCAAGGAGAATTTGTTAGACAAAATGCAAGACAAAGTGACAGGAGTGTTGCAAAAACTGTCATGTAATACAAGGTGACAGGAGTCTTGCAAAAACTGTCATGTGATACAAGGTGACAGGAGTGTTGCCCAAAACTGTCATGCCACACAAGATGACAGGAGTGTTGCCCAAACTGTTATGTGATACAAGGTGATAGGAGTGTTGCCCAAACTGTCATGCGACACAAGGTGACAGGAGTGTTGACCATACTGTCATGCAACACAAGGTGACAGGAGTGTTGCCCAAACTGTCATTTGATACAAGGTGACAGGAGTGTTGCCCAAACTGTCATGTGATACAAGGTGACAGGATTGTTGCCCGATTTGCTATGCGACACAAGGTAACAGGAATGTTGCCCAAACTGTCATGTGACACAAGGTGACAGGAGTGTTGCCCAAACTGTCATGCCACACAAGGTGACAGGAGTGATGCCCAAACTGTCATGCGACACAAGGTGACAGGAGTGTTGCCCAAACTGTCATGCGACACAAGGTGACAGGAGTGTTGCCCAAACTGTCATTCGACACAAGATGACCAGAGTGTTGCCCAAACTCATCCGACACAAGGTGACAGGAGTGTTGCCCAAACTGTCATGCCACACAAGGTGACAGGAGTGTTGCCCAAACTGTCATGTGACACAAGGTGACAGGAGTGTTGCTCAAACTGTCATGCGACACAAAGTGACAGGAGTGTTGCCCAAACTGTCATGTGACACAAGGTGACAGGAGTGTTGCCCAAACTGTCATGTGACACAAGGTGACAGGAGTGTTGCCCAAACTGTCATGTGACACAGGGTAACAGGAGTGTTGCCCAAACTATCATGTGACATAAGGTGACAGATGTGTTGCCCAAAATGTCGTGTGACACAATGTGTCAGGAGTGTTAACCAAACTGTCATGTGACACAATAAGGTTGCCAATGAGAATAAATATCACACCAACAGACAAGGATGTATAAAATATCTTTGGGTTAATTACAGCCTTTAACAATGAAATATACATTTATATACATTGTAGTAAATTTCACCTTAGCATCTGCTTTATAGTTTATTTTCCAACAATTATTCTTTAACAGTTTTCCTTGGATGCAACTGAACAAAAGACTTTATATGATGACAGAAGTTGATGAATTAGGAGTGTCACATCATGAGATGTTCTTTTGGCACCGTCTTTACTCATTTAATACCCCTAAAAATTCCATTGCATTAATAAATTTAATAACACTTTCTGTTATCTTGATGATAATGTATTAACTTCAGAGTTCAGTGTGGGGTATCACTGTCTTGTTTTATATAACTTGATACATGCATTGGCTTTGATGTTTGAACTAGCTGTCAATAACTGTGAGTAGTTATTTGCTGCGAGAACTGTAAGATCTTACTAAATGTCCTTTTTATTCGACCCAAAAATAAATTGGGGGATCTTTTAATGGTATGATGTGATCTTAATACACATTGGGTGTCTTGACAATAACTTCAGTTTGCGTGAATGGACCTCTTTGAAAACTTATAAGAAGGTTCAATACCCCAAAAGAAAGGTTGGGATTGATTTTGCGGATGATTTGCTCCTAACTGTTTAGGAATAAAGGGCCCAAAAGAAGCATTTTTCTACTTTCAGGATAATAACTTGTGTACAAGTATTTCAAATGCTCTGAAATTGAACCACAATGTCTAATACCATAAGTAGAAGGTTTGAATTCATTTGGGAGTTATGGTGCCAACAGTTTAGGATTTAGGGGCCAAAAACAATCATTTTTATACGACAGCAAAAATTGAAATTTTTTTGGTCGTATATTGGTATCACGTTGGCGTCGTCGTTGTCGTCCGAAGACATTTGGTTCACACTCTAACTTTAGTATAAGTAAATAGAAATCAGAAATTTAAACACAAGGTTTATGGCTACAAAAGGAAGGTTGCAATCCCTCATGAAAAAATAGTGTCTGAATTCTGTCTGACAAGTATTCTTAATTTTTCTTATTTTTTTCTGAATAATGTCTGAATAGCTAAAAATGTGTTCATTAATGCAAATGTCTGAATTTTTACTGGATTTCGGACTATTATGGAAAAATTCAGAATTTTCATTTGCACATTCAGACAGGAATCAGAAAACCATTCAGACAAAAATCAGAATAGCATTCAGACAAAAATTAGAATTATGTAAGAATGAATTAAGGCAATATTCAGAAAGAATTCAGAAAAATCTGAATTTAATCAGAAAGATTAAGAAATAATCAGACACATTCAAAAATATCCAGATAACATTCAGAAATATCCAGACAACATTCAGATGGATTCAGACAGATTCAGAAATATATTCAGAAAACATTCAGAATGTGGATATCCATACAAAACTTTGTAACTTATACAACAGATATTCCCCTAAAAACCTAAAAAGAAGTTCTTAAAGTTGAATGAAAATCAATGTGTAAGCACATTGATGATGGTCAAATACCCTTAGGCTCTATTCAATAATAAATAAAATCCAAATTTTCAGGAAGTTTGTAAATTAATAGTTTCAATAACATAAAATTCAAACTTTAAATTTTCAATTTAATTTTATTATCTGATATGGATCTGTGATTCCCTGGTCTGTTCTTTTTCTGTCTCTCGAGGTCTCCATCTCTCTTGTGACCTGAGTAAATAAAAAAACAAGCTAATAAAAGAACAGAACTTCAATGTCTCTTGTGTTGCATTTTTCATGTCTGCCCAGGGACAATAACTAAAATTCCACAAATTCTTGTTTGAAACTGTTACTAAATCACTATGATATTTCTTCCCATTTCCCTAAATCCAACCCTTGACATTGATGATGTGAGCCATTGGTATACATTTTATAAAAATCTGGCATGAATTGCCACATGACATGTATGAGTGCTATTTTTCTGTATTTAATTAACATTAGAAAAACAAAACATTCTTTGAATGGAACTTTGCCTTTAACAAATACACAACTTCCTAGTATCAAGAAAATTTTAATTAATTTTTTTAATTATAAATGGTCATATATCTATGCAATTCTTCAATCCCATATGCAATACATGTATTTTATCAAGTACTTGGGAACCAATTTTTGGGACAAATTCAGTTGACTTTTAAAATCTTTGACCTTGACCTCATAATTAGTTGTTAGGAATCCTTAAGGAATCTATAATCAAATGAATATCATGCTGATTTTTTGTTTATTTATAGTTTAATGTATTAGTTTTAATGAATATGCAATTAAAGAACCTTAGTGATTTCGCTCACATACCCCACATCCCCACATTTTCATTGGAGAAATAAAATAAGTGCAAGAATAAAAAATTATATAAAAAAATTGAATTATAATTTCCTTATATGTCCTTATTACCGTATCTACAAAGTTTCATGAAATTCTGTCGTGTGGTTTCAGAGGAGTTGCAATGACAAACTGTTGCAGTAATACATTGAAGCAAATAAGTTCAAAGGGGCGTAACTCCTATAGAAAAAATTGAATCACAATTTCTGGTCAATATGCACAACTACATAGTATTTCTTTATTATTATCCACAGTTTCATGAAATTCTGTTATGTGGTTTCAGAGGAGTTGCAATGACATACTGTTGCAGAAGTATATTAAGCAAATAAGTTCAAAGGGGCGTAACTCCTAGAAAAAAAATTGAATCATAATTTCATGATGTATGTCCTTATTATCTACAAAGTTTCATGAAATTCTGTTGTGTGGTTTCAGAGGAGTTACTATGACAAACTGTTGCAGTAGTACTAGTACATTAAAGAAAATTAGTTCAAAGGGGCATAACTCCTAGAAAAAGAATTTATAATTTCCTGTTGATATGCTCAACTGCATTATATGTCCTTATTATCTAAAAAGGTTTTATGAAATTCTGTTGAGTGGTTTGAGAGAAGTTGCGATGACAAGAAACGGGACTGATGAACTGACGGATGGACAGACCGACAGACAGATAGACTGAGACAGGTCAAAAACATTATATCCTCTGCAACTTCGTTAGTTGCTTGCTGTATAATTGATGTAGGAATTCATTATTTCAAATATATGTGTCAGCGTCATAAATTAATTTAAGGTATTGGCTGTATGGTGACCATTAGCTATCATTGTTCTCATCTACATTTGTACTGCATTCATATAGTAGATAGTTGTCTCATTGGAAAACATTCCACACTTACAGCTTATTTTTAGGCTATTAAAACTAAAGCATGTACATACCAGATTCAATTGATTTTGCACCATTTTTCTTTTTAATAGTTCTGTTCAAAAACATGTACATTAAGTCGTAAGTCTCTTTCACTGACGTCTGTGGAACCAATTCTAAAAAGTTAAATTAAAATATTAGTATCAATACTGACACCTAAATTGATGAACTCGTATAAAATATTCAACAGTGTTGTCTTAAAGTGAAATTCAAAAAGAGCCATCAGAAAAGACTTATCAAAATTTGATGGGTTGTGGTTTTTTTTTAAGAAAGATATTGGAAATACAATCAACTAAAAGTTTTATCAGTCAGTGTTGATTTAAAACAAAAAGTGTCTTTCGACCCTTTCACTTAGAACAGAACAGCCCTTACTGTGATTTTAAATAGATTAATGCATAAGTAATATGTGCAACAACGGCAATATATATAAACCGAAGGTAAGAATATCTAAGTGAAGTACATTGTATTTGCCACTGGATGTAAAGCAAAAAAGTAAATATTTGTAGATTCTTATAAATTGAAAGGTTGCTGTGTCTCATCTCTGACATTCTTACCTCAAAACAATTGGTACTTTTCCACATTATCACAAACACAATGATGCAGATCATCTTTCATCCAACTTCAAATGGCTCAGTCCTTAAAAAAGAAGAGAATATTGTTTTTTATTGGTACATTGTATAAAAATTGATTTTGTTATAAGTCAATTAAAACCATACTAAATATTATTTTAAACACATGCACATTTAACTGTTCAATTAAATTTAAAAAAAAAAAAAAAAAGTAATGGTAGGTACATGTAGGTATTGATTTAATAGCCTACTATATTCTATTGTACCTGTACCAAGTCAGGAGCCTGTAATTGAGTGGTTCTTGTGTTTTGCTGTTTGTTATATTTGTTTTTCTTTTAATGTTTTGCATAGTTTGTTAAAATATTGTGTCATAACACCACTTTCCTGTTTGGTGCACACAAATTTAGTTCAATTCCTCCACATTCTATATGTGCCTGTCCAAAGTCAGAAGCCTGTAGTTGAGAGTGGTTCAGGTTGTTGTTGTTTCGTGTACTGTCAATTATATGTCTTGTTTTCGTTTACTGTTTTGTAATAAATTGGACTTAAAATATTTTAAAATGAATCGTTTCATATTGTAAAGATTGTCAAGACCAATTATTGCTATAATACATGGTATAGGTTTCATAGGCGGATCCCGGGGCCCTAGTTTTTAGTGGCTTTGAACTAGCTGTCCGTAACTTTAAGTACTCTCAGATCTGTACTTAGTATCTTTTTGTTTGGATATACAAGTACCCCAGCCACGTTCACTCTGTTTTTGCTACCGGTAGTTGTATTTTATTTGTATCCATCTGATGAGTTTAGCAACTGTTTAACAGATTTTTATAGTTTATTCTTTTGTGTAGTTACACAACTGTCCCAGGTTTAGGGGGAGGGGAATTCCTGCTATAAATGTGTTTAACCCTACCACATTCTGTATATATGTGCCTTTCCAGAGTCCGGAGCCTTTAATTCAGTGGTTGTCGTTTGTTGATGCTTAACATATTTGTTTTTCCTTCTTTTTTTTGTACATAAATTCTTATTTGAGTTGTTTTACATTTGTCATTTTGGGGCATTTTATAGTCGTCTATTTGGTACGGGTGTTGCTCATTGTTGAAGGCCATACAGTGACCTAAAATTGTTAATGTCTGTGTCATTTGGTCTCTTGTGGAGAGTTGTCTCATTGCATATCATACCACATTTTCTTATTTGTATACAGCTTATGGCTATTCCTGGCTGACCCAAGAATCTGTCTCTCATGAACTATTGGTATCACTTTTCTATTGTGGTGTCGGATGTTTTGTATTATGACTTCAAAACTTTACGGGAACCACTGTGATGTCCACAAATAGTGATAAGGTGTATATTGGTAATTGTAATAAGTTCTGTAAAGTCAGACATTATTTCATGCATTTATTGATTAAGATATTGTCATTTCAAAATAAAGTGTGATTCCATAGTGGACTATACATTATGGGCTTTTCTCATTGTTGAAGGCTGTACAGTAACCTATTAATATTATTATTAATTTCTGTCCATTTTGGTCTCTTTTGAAGAGTTGTTTCATTGGCAATCATACCAGATCTTCTTTTTTTTATACTGTCAGACCTCATAATTATTTCGACTATGTTTACCCTATTCCCGACAATCCCGTAGTCCAAATAATTATGACGTCTTGAAAGGCTATTATATTTTTTTTCCTTGACAACAAAAAATATAATAGCCTTTCAAGATGTCATAATTATTTGGACTATGTTTACCCATATAATTTATAATTACATGTTCATTGTTGTTTTTAATTTTGCATAGTATAATCTGACTATAAGGAAACGACCATTTGATATTCTGTCACAGGAGGAGGCACGATTAATTTTGGTGTGTAAAGTAATTTTTCATTCTGATATCTTTAAAGGCAAGGCTAGTCCAAATAATAACGACGTCTGGCAAGGCTATTTTATCTTTTAGACTTTTTTCTGGGACAACATTAGTCCAAATAATAACGGTATAACATCTGGCAAGACTATTTTAATTTTTTTCTGGGACGCAGTCGTAAGAAGGTGTCTCCGAAATTTTTTTAAAAAGCCTTGCCGGACTAGGATGATGTCATAGGCAGGCATTGGGCCGGGCCAGATGTTATAATTATTTGGATCATGTTATAATTATTTGGATCATCCAAATAATTATAACATCTGGCAAGGCTATTTTATGTTTTTCTGTGACGCCGTCGTAGGAAGGCACCCCCCCCCCCCCCAAAAAAAAATAGCCTTGCCAGACGCAGGACATAGGGCAGGACAAGATTATTCAATTTTCAAATCCCCTGCCCCACCCACAATATTAAATGGCCGTTTCCAAATTAAAAAATTAGCATTGAAATGGACACATATTCATACCCCATGATCGTTATTGGCACTGATTTTTGTATAGCCTGTAACTGTTGTCACTTGCAGTTGTGGGTATTTGTCTTGTATATGTGAGTTTGGATTTACACTGACAGTTTACAAGTTGTACTCAATTTCCTGGGCAAGTTGAAAACCATCTTCTGAATGGCAGACGTCATTTTTTCCTTTATATCAAGCTGTTATACATACAAAGGTTCTCGTTGTTATCTTTAAAATATCTGTCCTGCAGCGTTCAAACGTTGTCTGCGTCACACGATCTAGATCTAACATGAAAACCAACTCCGGATCATTTTCCGGATTATAGACGATTACGTTCACCGATTCCCATGAAATCGCCCGCCGAGAATAAACATGAATAAATATATCGTACAAGAAAATTTTTACTTTATTTCTGAAACTAATATAACACACGTGCTATAGTTGTCTCAGCGGTCTTGTATGATTAATTTATGGAGGTTTTCAACCGTCTACTGATATGGAATAATTTATAGGCAGCCTAATTTATAAACGGACGTTATATATGCCCCCTTATAGTTTATAGTGTATTTACTGGAACTATTATACTAACTGTTATTGTAATAGTCCTAGGTTTTTACCACAGACGTATTTTTACGTAGCAAGTTAAACAAACGGACAAAAAAACGGGATTTTTAGGGCTGCATTTGTCATAAAAACAATTAACCTACAAACCGACTCGCTGCGAGAAAAACGTCACGAACTTTAAATCTGGTCGGGTAAAAAATCGTTAGAATACTGTGACTGTCCCTGTGAGAACTGATCGTATTCTTATATACTCCACTTTATAACAATGGCAACTTTTAACAATGTAATCATATTTTCCCTACAGGAGCCTCAACGATAATTGATTCCTGTCAATCAAGTAAGCAGTTAACCCGATATCTTTATTTCTCACCAATCTAACCTGGTGCAGTCGACACGCTTTGGTACTTCGATGTCAGTTATCTATTTCGTAAGCGATGTCAAGTTCCAACGCTGTATAGTTAATGCAATACACAAATCATTTTAAAAAACGCCACAGCAGAAGGTCACCAACAGGTCTTCAATGCAGCGAGAAATTCCCGCACCCGGAGGCGTCCTTCAACTGGCCCCTAAACAAATATATACTAGTTCAGTGATAATAAACGCCATACTAATTACCTTTTTAAAACGAAATTGACCTTTACTTTAAAATAGTAGATCAATGATTTTATCTTTCATCTACATCTACGGCACTGGAAAAAGGTACTTTGTTGGAATTTTTAAACTTGTCAGTGAAAAAAAAACCAGTGAATAACGGGCGATCTGAATCTGATGAAAACTGGTTTTTCACCCAAACTTTAACTGATATTTGTTGAATTTATTGAAAACAGAACATTGCTGTTGAAAGCAGTGCCGAAATTTTCTTTAAAAAAGAAATACGACATTGGAATGAAATCACTGAAACTTGGCTTAATCTTTTTTTTCACATTCCCGTAATTTTTCCAATAAAAAACTATCATTTCATGTTCAGGGGGAGGGTTGGGATGTAATCAGTTACAAAAAAAAGTCGAGAAAAACAGGCAGGACGAATTTTTTTATAAAAAGGTCAGGATAAGAAAATGGCAGGACTGATGACTGATAAGAGCGAATATATAAGAACGCATGCAGGAAAGAGATATTACAACACGTGAAATAAAATACAGGACAACATGTTTCATCCTAGCCTCCCGTATAAATCAAATGTTAACTCCCCGGCGAAGTCGGGACGTATGGCAAACAACATTGCACATTTACTCTGGCTGCAGCAAAAGTGTGAGACACACATAGAAAACAGTTACTTTTTTAAATATAAAAAAACCATGCAGACATCAGTATTTAATTTTTATTAACACTCGACAACGAATATTCCATATTTTCTTTTTTCCTCTTGTCTGTAATCGTCCGAACACATTCTTCACGCTAAGCTTTTCTTTTGTTGGACAGCATCTGTTTTGAACTCAAAAGAGCATCAACATAATGGGGGTCCATAGTGGCTCTCAGGCCATATATACTGTGCAGTTTTCAATGGGTAATTATCAATTAGATCAGATCCGAATTTTCATGATAAATACGATAATCTGAGGACTAGTATGTTCTTCGTGATAACTAAGAAATAAACGAATGAAGATGAGTAATACCTTAGCTATACCTAAAACGGATCACTTCTTAGAATTTCGAATAAATCAATGGGGTCCTATTTCACGGAGAAACATATTTCTTAAATGCAATGAAACAGTGTTGAAGGCCTTACATTGACCTATAATGGTTTACTCTTATAAATTGTTATTTGGATGAAGAGTTGTCTCATTGACACTCACACCACATCTTCCTATATCTATAATTGCTGAGAACGAAATTTCTCTTTGTCTAATTTACAAAATGACATCCCTTTTGTTCAGTTATCGTTGATATTTTTGCACATTGCAAATTTCGTTATACACGGCAATACAGAAAAGATAATTCTTACAGTTTTGTCTCTCCTTGAAGAAACCGAAAATCGAGACATATGTACATATATATGCTGTTTCCAGCATCAGAGGGTGGCTTTGAACATCGAATTACAAGTTAATTTGTGACTGAAACTTGCTTAGTTAACATGTATTAGTTTGTTAAGGCCTGAGTTAAAGGGGAACCACTGGTGTTAGTCAATGTTATTTGGTATGCATTTAAACTAGCATTGGTGCATCTCATTTCCATGAAAATTATTTGATCCTGCACCAACTGCCATGGCCTATTGACTTTAAAACGTTTGCTAAGTCTTCATGTATTAGTTTGTGATTAGGTCACTTTATGGGGAACCCCTAGTTGAACTAGCATAGTACATACATCCTCATTTCCATCGAGATTAATTGACCCTACCCCCTCAGTCATGGTCTGAAGATTTTGAAACTTTTGCTTAGTTTACAACTGTATTAGTTTGTGATAAGGTTAATTAATGCATTGGGAACATATTGTGATATGTAAATGATATTTGGTATGCAGTTTAACTGGTATTGCTACATCTCATTTCCATGGAGATAATCTGACCCTGCTCAATCTGTCATTGTCTATTGATAATTGGTATGCATATGGCAAATTTTCATTTTCATGGAGATTGTTCAGCCCATAATACCTTCAGTCATGGTTCATTGACTTTGAATATTTTGCATTACTTACATGTAAAACTTTAACTATTTTGATTTCAAAATTTACATTTTAGTGTCAGCATAACAAAAAAAATTGGTCATCTCTGTGTAAACAATTTATTAAACATAGTTCTGACACACTTAGAAAAATTAAGACATTTTTCAGAAATTCTGAATTTGTCTGAATCATACTCTTACTGATACATACAGATTTTTAATTCGTCTTACATTCTTGGATATATTTCTGACAATTTCAGAACAATTCAGACACTTTCAGAAGTTCTTAATTTGTCTGAATAAATTCTTAATGATTCAGAAATATTCAGCAAAAAATCAGAATTGTCAGTATCAATTCAGAATAGAAATATCAGGATTCAGAAAAATTCAGACATCATTTATCATGTAAGAAAATTTCAGAAATAATTCAGACATTTTCAGACACATTCAGACAATATTCAGAAAAAAAAAATCATGAGGGTGGCCAGGGATTGATTTTGGGAGTCTTGGTCCCAACAGTTTAGGAATTAGGGGCCAAAAAGGGCTCAAATAAGCATTTTCTTGGTTTTCACACTATAACTTTAGTTTAAGTAAATAGAAATCTATGAAATTTTGACACAAGGTTTATGACCACAAAAGGAAGGTTGGGATTGATTTTGGGAGTTTTGGTACTAACAGTTTAGGAATAAGGCCCAAAGGGTCCAAAATTAAACTTTGTTTGATTTCATCAAAAATTGAATAATTGGGGTTCTTTGATATGCTCTTAGATTTTTTATTATTGGCCCAGTTTTCAAGTTGGTCCAAATCGGGGTCAAAATTAAACTTTTTGTTTGATTTCATCAAAATTGAATAATTGGGGTTCTTTGATATGCCAAATCTTACTGTGTATGTAGATTCTTAATTTTTGGTCCGGTTTTCAAATTGGTCTACATTAAAGTACAAAGGGTCCAAAATTAAACTAAGTTTGATTTTAACAAAAATTGAATTCTTGGGCTTCTTTGATATGCTGAATCTAAACATGTACTTAGATTTTTGATTATGGTCCCAGTTTTCAAGTTGGTCCAAATCAGGATCCAAAATTATTATATACATGTATTAAGTATTGTGCAATAGCGAGAAACTTTTAATTGCACAGTATTCAGCAATAGCAAGAAATCTTCAATTGCACAGTATTGTGCAATAGCAAGAAATTTTCAATTGTACAGTATTGCGCAATAGCAAGAAATCTTCAATTGCACAGTATTGTGCAATAGCAAGAAATTTTCAATTGTACAGTATTGCGCAATAGCAAGAAATCTTCAATTGCACAGTATTGAGCAATGGCAAGTATTTTCAATTGCGCAATAGCAAGAAATATCTAATTGCACAATATTGCGCAATAGCAAGAAATTTTCAATTGGAGTTATCTTTCTTTGTCCAGAATAGTAGTTGAATCAACTTAAATCATTGTTTTATACAATATACAATGTATATTCACTTTTACTACCAACTGATAAATTAAAACAATCTTTACTATTCAGTGATAACAAGCACTTTTTTTACATTTTAATATTTTATGATGTATTTAAATGAGTAGTTATTGTTTCAAACTCCATTAAAATTTTTAATTGAGATCAGTTTTGGAATAAGGGAAAGGGGGATGTGAAAAAAAATTTGGGGGGTGGGGATTATTTTTCTTGTTTCAGACAATAACTTGTGTGTAATTGCATGGATTTCTCTGACATTGTACCACAAAGTTCCAAATCAGAAAAGGAAGGCTGTGATTGAGTTTTGGAGCTATTATCCCATTCATGCAGGAATTATGGGCCAAAAAAGGGCTAAAAACAAGCATTTTTCTAGTTCCAGACATTAACTTGTGTTTAAGTGTATGGATCTCTCTGAAATTGTACTACAAGGTTCTATATACTACAATGGAAAGGCTGGGATATAGTTTTGGTGTAAATGCTGCAAGGGGGGATTCAAAAAGCCAATTTTTTTTCAAAATTTCTCAAATTTCAAATTTTTGAAAAGTTTCAAGAAGAAATCTTAAATTGCACAGAATTGCGTAATAGATTTGTAAGATCTTGACATTTGTTTTGTGTCAGAAAAGTATATTATGTCAAAATTTGATTACAATCCAAATTCAGAGCTGTATCAAGCTTGAATGTTGTGTCCATACTTGCCCCAACTGTTCAGGTTTCGACCTCTGCCGTTGTATAAAGCTCTGCCCTGCATAGCATCTGTTGTTAGGTTTAAATGATGGATATAAAGCCTGCCACTCATTCATATGGATTTGTTTGATATTCATCAAGCTGATGAGATTGGCCTTTTTCAGCTGATTTTAATAGTTTGTTCTTAAGTAATGCTGTTTCACCAATGTGCCAGTGCTCACAGACATGTTTAACCTGTCACATTCTGTATGTGCCTGTTCTTTGTCAGGAGCCTGTAGTCCAGTGGTTGTTGGTTCAAGTCTGTCATATTTTTTTCAACATAAATATTTTTGTTAAAAATCATGCCTACAGCGTTCTCAATTAAATTGGTTCACATTTTAATGTCAGGGTCTTTTTATAGCAGACTATACATTAAGGGTTCTCTCATTGTTGAAGGTCATACTGTTGCCTATGAAATAGATGTGCCTTGATGTGCCTATAGGTTAATTCCCCTTAATTTGGACAGATTAATTATTTAGTATTTAAATGTTTATTTTAGGTTTGATTTGGTTTAAACATAGTAAGATAAAAGTAAGGATTATTTATTTAACTGTTTTAGTATTTAACTTTTGATGTTTTTATAATGTTTTAAGAATATTCATTTATTTAACTTTTCTTCAGTACCTTTTATGTTAAAGTTAACCTGTTTAATGACAAGTTTAGGATATCATATGATATTCAGTCGGAGTCGGCCTTGCACAGGCCTCCAAATACTCGCCGGAACTAATATTAGTACTAATCGAGTCTAGAGTTAGCCACCACTTCGGTGCAGTTTGCCAGAGTTAGTCACCCCTTTTTGGTGCAATTTTACCACTTTAAAACACAACGCGAAGCAAATTTACCTTATTTTATTTAAAAGACTAACTCTGGGAACACTCTATTTTTCATTTTACATTTGAAATTACTTTATTATTGAACTCTGCTTAAGAAAGTTTTCTGACTCCTGTTTTATCCAACTTTGTTTAAATTCATGCAATTATTGTACATTTGTGAATAAAATTATAGTTTCATTTGATTCATTGTCTGTTGTTCAGCCATAATCTGATATCAGGTATCCCAATGGTCGAATAGGGGCGAAGTACTGGCCGCTACACGTCCCGGGAGGTGTCGTCACCGACCCCCTCCGTTACAAATGGTGCCGTGACCAGGATACCTGATCCCTCAGTTTTGGTTTGAATATTTTTATTACATTTATTTTGATTTTGTTCAATTTTTGATTTTAAAAATGATAAAGTTTGAACAGAAACCTTGTACTTTTGACGGTGTTAGTGCCGATGTACAAGATTATTTTATTCAATTTGAAGCAGTTAGTCTTTGGAATAACTGGAATTTATCTGAAATGGCTCTTCAGTTAGTAATAAACTTAAGAGAAGAAGCACGAACTATTTTACGTCTTCTTACTCCAACTCAGTTTACTTTTTCAACGCTTTAATCCTAAGGAAAGGATAGCATTTTATAAATTTCAACTGAATAGTTGTTTAATTTTGTCAGATGAATCTGTGTTCGATTTTGGACATAGATTCAAACTTTTATGTCATCGTGCATATCCTGATAATTTTCAAGGTATGCAAATTTATTTTATGGATCTTTTTATTGGAAAGTTAGAGAAGGAAATGGGAAAGTTTGTCCATTTTAAGCATCCTGCAACTTTTGACGATGCTATATTTTTGGCTACAGAGTTTGAGTCTTTTAATTTGACAGTTGAAACTGTTGAATGTGAAATTAAGGAAAGTGAAGAAAACTTCGATTTTAGTTGTTTGAAGTCTGGTTTTGATCAAATTGTCAAAGTTCTTAAAAAGCTGGTTTATAAGAAGTTTAAAGTTAAAAAATGTTTTAATTGTTTGGTAGTTGGACATATCAGAGCTAATTGTCCCAGTAAAGTTTGTAAAAGTGTCAATTCTGTTCATGTTGTTGAACCAGACAAACCAGTTTCTACTTCACTTCAGAAAGTGAAAAAAACATGCAAAGTTGTCAACAGAGTTCAGAATTTATTTCCATCTGACTTGGTTAGATTTTCATCTGTTTATTTTGGGGATGATAATGTGCAAACTTCTTGTTGCAAGACAGGGAAAGTTAAAGTTTTCATATAGTATGTTTTATGAGTTTTAGTTTGTATATTTAGTATTTTACTTATTTTGTCAGTTTATATTATTGTTTAGTAGGTATGGTTTCAAAGTTGTCATTGAATTTGTTGTTTTTCTTGGTCACGTTAATGATCCGGTTTTGCCATCAAAACCACCCTCAAAAACGTTGTTTGATTTGATTGTGTTTTTCTTTTGATGTTGGTTTGTTTAGATTGTGGATCAGTTTCTTGTTTTAATAGGTTTATTTATGAGTTTGCTCATTTATTTGGATTTTTAACCTTTCTGAACAAGTTTTATTGTTTTAAATTTGTTTAGTTTTGTTATGGTGTTCCTTTTGTGACTTTTATAAGTCATGGCAGAAATCTATAGAGTGGCAGAAAGATGGAGTGAAGACAACCAGCTGATAAAGTAAGCAGTTCTTGTTATCAAGAACACCTTTCTTACTTTTTGTACAACGTTTGAACATTGATCATCTTGAACCCGGAATCACATGTTATACGTGATTCCGTGAGATCTACAATGGTGGACTTAACCTGGTACAACGATGGACTTTTTAGAACCCGAAAACACACGTTTAAAGTGTTTTCGTGAGAACAACAATTGGTGGACTATACCTGGTACAACTTGGACAATGCAGATTATCCGTATTAAAATTCCGTTTCCGTTTGAATCTAGAACTGTGTTTTATTGACTGCTGTATAACTGTGTCCGTTTACAGTTGTATTCTATGGACCGTACTTTATAATTTGTGTTTACCGCCTATTCCTGGACATTTATACCGTGTGGAACTTTTCCGATGGTTGGACCGTGTGTTTATATGACATTTTTGTGACATTTATTGACATTTTATGTGCATTGATTTATATTGTTAATTGTTTTCAACACATCTATTTTAAATAGTTCTTTTCCCAAATATTAATTTCTTTAATATTTGTCCTAAGGGGAGAGGATTGTAATAGATGTGCCTTGATGTGCCTATAGGTTAATTCCCCTTAATTTGGACAGATTAATTATTTAGTATTTAAATGTTTATTTTAGGTTTGATTTGGTTTAAACATAGTAAGATAAAAGTAAGGATTATTTATTTAACTGTTTTAGTATTTAACTTTTGATGTTTTTATAATGTTTTAAGAATATTCATTTATTTAACTTTTCTTCAGTACCTTTTATGTTAAAGTTAGCCTGTTTAATGACAAGTTTAGGATATCATATGATATTCAGTCGGAGTCGGCCTTGCACAGGCCTCCAAATACTCGCCGGAACTAATATTAGTACTAATCGAGTCTAGAGTTAGCCACCACTTCGGTGCAGTTTGCCAGAGTTAGTCACCCCTTTTTGGTGCAATTTTACCACTTTAAAACACAACACGAAGCAAATTTACCTTATTTTATTTAAAAGACTAAGTCTGGGAACACTCTATTTTTCATTTTACATTTGAAATTACTTTATTATTGAACTCCGCTTAAGAAAGTTTTCTGACTCCTGTTTTATCCAACTTTGTTTAAATTCATGCAATTATTGTACATTTGTGAATAAAATTATAGTTTCCTTTGATTCATTGTCTGTTGTTCAGCCATAATCTGATATCAGGTATCCCAATGGTCGAATAGGGGCGAAGTACTGGCCGCTACACGTCCCCGGAGGTGTCGTCACCGACCCCCTCCGTTACACCTATAATTGCTTACATCCCCTTCAATAGAACTTTGGTGGATAGCTGTCTCAATGTCAATCATACCACATCTCCTTAATTTAATGTTGGTAATGATATTGTTTATCAAAAAAAAATTTCTACATGATCTGGTCTTCATTTGTTGGAGCTTGGCTAAAAACAAGATGGCTGACTCATTTAACTGGAAAACAATCTATATGTTCTAAAATAAATTCATCATTTCTAAATTATATCACTTTATTTTTTTCAACAATACATTTATTATAAATAAGTTCATTTCTGAAAACAAATACAAATCAATTTGACATTAAAATTATAAAATAAAATTTTAGAAAAATAGTAAGTTAATCAAATGGTTTCTGTTTTAGCCTTTGTAGTTTTCATCTTTTAAAATGACCAGATTCTGAGTCACTCCCCCATTTTTCTACTTTAAAAAGATTCCCTATTTTTACCTAGTTGACTGCATACAATTTCAACTAAAAAATCTTTACATTTTAATTTTTTTAGCAAATTTCTGGATTGATATGTCTAGCTCTGATATAAAATTAATAAATAAATTCTTAGCTTGTCAGGCATACATATATTTTAAAGCAAGTATGCACCCCCTTGTTTTGTAGGAAATTTTTCCTTGTGTAGTTTTTTTCATTGCTCCTAAGCCAAAATGAAATGAAATAATGTTACATCATTGGATAAATTTCCTTTTGTTTAAAACATTTTTAACCAATCACAATGTCTTGGTTGTATGCTTTTGAAAATATCATACCCAGAATGCATCAAACTCTCAAATTGGTAAATATGGTACATGTATGGTAATTAGCCAACATGATGCAGTAAAATCTTAATGTTTTCAAAAACAAATAATCCTTAATAAACAACAATATTAACAAATAAGGCATCTATGACAATTAACACTTATTATTTGTTTTGTAGTAATAGAAATAAAAATACATGTAGTGTAGAAATACAAAAAAAATAAGTTTTTGAACTTTTTAAATTTTTTTTAACCCAGAAGGTTAAAATAATGAGATGTAAAATTCTCTTATGCTAAAATTATTTCAAAACATTGTAAATACTAAATAAAGCTGACATATATAAATAAAAATAAACAAATAACAGATAATATATACTAACAATACAGATCTATTGTGTACAATGTGTATTTTCTCTAAACCGATTGGCCGTTTCAGAATCTAAAGCATCATGGGTAATTTCATTGTTTGTACCCCAAAGTGAAAATAACATTATTTCATTGGTTGAATTTCCATTGTTTATAACATTTTAAACCAATCAAAAAGCTTTGGTGTACTTTTTTGAAAATATTACCCAGGATGCATTAGATTCTGAAACAGTCAATTGAACTTATGTAAACAAGCTCATTTGACAATTTATATATATGGTAAATGATAAAACACAAGTCTATTGTCTCTTTTAAACATAAAAATATGAAAGTTTGATTTAACAAATATCCACTGAAAATTCAAAAGATATAAATAACAATGTTAACTCTTATGTTGCTGCCCTAAAACACAGAAAAACTTCTGCAAAATGAAAGTTTGTTTTTTAATTTCAAGGCTTAGTCTTGGTAAAAAGAGAGACAACTCTTACAATAAAAAAATAAGGTTTTCTTTAATAGTTGGTTTCATTGATATTTTTTTGTGGGTTTCAAAATTCTGAATATGTTGGTGAGGCTCCCAAAGATACCTTGTCAGTTGATACCAATGGTTTTGTCAATACTAAACAATCAAAATTCAGAGTTTTGGTATACAAGGTTTAATTAAAATGATTAACTCATTAATTTTGTTTTGGTTGTTTTTTTGGGGGGGATCATTATTTTCTATTTTTCATATTAGAGCACCCAATTATTCTCTAGTTCTTTTTTTTTAAAAACAGATTTGAACAAAAATGAATTATATAAATAATTACTCTTAAAAAATTCTAAATGGAGGTAGTCAATCCAAAGCTGTCTTATTTGCTATCATATATATTAAACTGTTTACCTTAAAATTTCACGAAACTTTTTTTTTTAATTATACAAATATGAGAATGAATTTGTTAAAATAATACATTGCACAGAAATATAAGTAATCACCAGGCTTCCTATGATTAACATATGACCGATGAAAAAAAAAAATATTTGCTTTCAATGAATTCAGTTTGACCAATGAAAAAAAAATCATTTTAATCTGTGGCAGTTTAAACATATAAATCAAACAAAATAGACATCGGAAGTTTAACAGAACGATGTGTCTATTGACTATTGCACACTATATTTCTTTGTTAGGTTTCCATGACAGTATTCTACACAATATAGAAGTCTATGATGATGCTATGATGTCTAAGACAAATAATTACATAATGTTACATGATGGATTGATATTTGTACAGTACTGTGAATTCATTATTATTCGTTTGATACCAATTTTCGTGGGTTTTGTGGATACCGGTGAACAACAAATTTAAATGTTCAACTAACATTAAATTTTATATAGGCTCTGATGCAGAACTTGGCAAAAGCATGAAATCAAATATCATTGAAAATGCAAGATTCCTCAGTCCACGAAAATTGGTACCCACGAAAATAAATGAATCCACAGTATCACACACTTTAAGTCTTCCATAAAGTAGAAGGTATGACTTCCTTTGGTGTCAAATTGGTTCTTATATCAAATGATTTTCTTACTTCCTACAATTTACATATTAAACATTTAAACTTTTTTTAGAATGAAACACTACACTTTTGGTTTTAAATGTTATAAACGGTTATAAATTTAGTTAAATGGTGAAAATACACAAAGTTCTAACTTTTACATTTTGAAAAGTATAGAGAAAAGAAATTCCTGAAAAAGAAAGTAACATATGAAGTATGTGTGATGCCAATCTGTAAACAGATTCCCCCTTTTTTTAAATGGCTGAATCTGCCCCTGTATTTCTTATGACTGAATATTATCAATCCAATAAAAATGTGTCATTATGTTAAGTCAATGATGATGCAATATAACTTTTCATCTTTTATAAATTTGTAGGTATAAATAATAAGACCAAAATTACCTCTCCTCCTTACATGTTCAGTAAATGATGATAAATTATCAGACAACAGAAAAAAATAAAGCATGAACATTTCTTTAACAGCACAATACAAATCGAGCACTAATACAATACTTGCAGATTAACATATCAAATAAAACCATTGAAACATTGGGGAAATTTACCTACAGTAATATCTTAAAGAGTACACAGGCCATTTAGTTTCTCTATAATAAAAATTGAACATACAAGACAGTGGAAATATAATGTTATGAAATGAATTTTGAGTAGAACATAAATGGGCTTCCCACAATGCATAGCAGTGTGCTGAAGGAAATGACAAAATACATATCTGCAACCAAACAAAATTCAATGAGCATAAATCTGAATGTAATTAATTAAAGTAAAAGTAGTTTGACAAAAAGTAGTTCTTTCATTGATTATCTAAAATAACAAACACATTTTTAAAAGAGCAACATAACTGAACCATTTTGAGTCAAATTTACTTGTTCATTTTGCATTAAAAATTCAAGATTAATCTGCTCCATAGAATACTAATTTAAAATTTCTCCCCAAACAAGTGGTTAATTTTTGTAGCAATTTACTTCTGAATGGTGGTGGTTCATTAAAGACATGTAAAAGTAAGGGTGGGGGGTCTTAAAAAGTGTAAGTTTTGTACACTTTGGAAAATGGTTGACAATTATGGATGACCCCTTATCTGGATATTCAGCATTGATAAACATGATACATATAAATGCATCAAATAATTTATAACAATCTGAATTATGACAGATCCTATGGCCAATCTTACAAGGATTATAAAACGCTCTGTTCTACTTTCTGTTTTAAAGAACATTCAAGATACCCTGGTTTTGTCAGATTAGAATACACCTTCAAACAATGTGAAGGCTGAACTTTCATCAGCTGATGATTTAAAATCACCAGAACAGAGAGTGTTGTGAGGTCCTTGTGAACTAAGACACTGGAATGATTTTTTTCTGTAACAAGATAAATTCAATCATACATTATAAATATACAACAAGTACTTATTATCAATCAATTTCTGGAATAAACTTCTCAATTTTCTGTATCACAGATAGTGTCCAGCTATTAGTAGGCTACCATAGTCCGCTACTGTGTCCAGCTATCAATAGTGTACCATAGTCCGCTACTGTGTCCAGCTATCAATAGTGTACCATAGTCCGCTACTGTGTCCAGCTATCAATAGTGTACCATAGTCCGCTACTGTGTCCAGCTATCAATAGTGTACCATAGTCCGCTACTGTACTGTGTTAAGCTATTAATAGGCTACCATAGTCCGCTAATGTGTCCAGCTATCAATAGTGTACCATAGTCCGCTACTGTGTCCAGCTATCAATAGTGTACCATAGTCCGCTACTGTACTGTGTTAAGCTATTAATAGGCTACCATAGTCCGCTACTGTGTCCAGCTATCAATAGTGTACCATAGTCCGCTACTGTACTGTGTTAAGCTATTAATAGGCTACCATAGTCCGCTACTGTGTCCAGCTATCAATAGTGTACCATAGTCCGCTACTGTGTCCAGCTATCAATAGTGTACCATAGTCCGCTACTGTGTCCAGCTATCAATAGTGTACCATAGTCCGCTACTGTACTGTGTTAAGCTATTAATAGGCTACCATAGTCCGCTAATGTGTCCAGCTATCAATAGTGTACCATAGTCCGCTACTGTACTGTGTTAAGCTATTAATAGGCTACCATAGTCCGCTACTGTGTCCAGCTATCAATAGTGTACCATAGTCCGCTACTGTGTCCAGCTATCAATAGTGTACCATAGTCCGCTACTGTACTGTGTTAAGCTATTAATAGGCTACCATAGTCCGCTACTGTGTCCAGCTATCAATAGTGTACCATAGTCCGCTACTGTACTGTGTTAAGCTATTAATAGGCTACCATAGTCCGCTACTGTGTCCAGCTATCAATAGTGTACCATAGTCCGCTACTGTGTCTAGCTATCAATAGTGTACCATAGTCCGCTACTGTGTCCAGCTATCAATAGTGTACCATAGTCCGCTACTGTACTGTGTTAAGCTATTAATAGGCTACCATAGTCCGCTAATGTGTCCAGCTATCAATAGTGTACCATAGTCCGCTACTGTACTGTGTTAAGCTATTAATAGGCTACCATAGTCCGCTACTGTGTCCAGCTATCAATAGTGTACCATAGTCCGCTACTGTACTGTGTTAAGCTATTAATAGGCTACCATAGTCCGCTAATGTGTCCAGCTATCAATAGTGTACCATAGTCCGCTACTGTACTGTGTTAAGCTATTAATAGGCTACCATAGTCCGCTACTGTGTCCAGCTATCAATAGTGTACCATAGTCCGCTACTGTACTGTGTTAAGCTATTAATAGGCTACCATAGTCCGCTACTGTGTCCAGCTATCAATAGTGTACCATAGTCTGCTACTGTGTCCAGCTATCAATAGTGTACCATAGTCCGCTACTGTGTCTAGCTATCAATAGTGTACCATAGTCCGCTACTGTGTCTAGCTATCAATAGTGTACCATAGTCCGCTACTGTGTCCAGCTATCAATAGTGTACCATAGTCCGCTACTGTACTGTGTTAAGCTATTAATAGGCTACCATAGTCCGCTAATGTGTCCAGCTATCAATAGTGTACCATAGTCCGCTACTGTACTGTGTTAAGCTATTAATAGGCTACCATAGTCCGCTACTGTGTCCAGCTATCAATAGTGTACCATAGTCCGCTACTGTACTGTGTTAAGCTATTAATAGGCTACCATAGTCCGCTAATGTGTCCAGCTATCAATAGTGTACCATAGTCCGCTACTGTACTGTGTTAAGCTATTAATAGGCTACCATAGTCCGCTACTGTGTCCAGCTATCAATAGTGTACCATAGTCCGCTACTGTACTGTGTTAAGCTATTAATAGGCTACCATAGTCCGCTACTGTGTCCAGCTATCAATAGTGTACCATAGTCCGCTACTGTGTCCAGCTATCAATAGTGTACCATAGTCCGCTACTGTACTGTGTTAAGCTATTAATAGGCTACCATAGTCCGCTAATGTGTCCAGCTATCAATAGTGTACCATAGTCCGCTACTGTACTGTGTTAAGCTATTAATAGGCTACCATAGTCCGCTACTGTGTCCAGCTATCAATAGTGTACCATAGTCCGCTACTGTACTGTGTTAAGCTATTAATAGGCTACCATAGTCCGCTAATGTGTCCAGCTATCAATAGTGTACCATAGTCCGCTACTGTACTGTGTTAAGCTATTAATAGGCTACCATAGTCTGCTACTGTGTCCAGTTTCCCTGCATGACCAGTAATCTGAAAGTTCAAGTCACAACAGACTAAGACATACTTGGTACAAAAATAGTCTGGCTATCGCTAGCCGTGTTTTGTTAATATGGCACATATAATGACTGGATATAGTTAACCCCCCTGCTGCCAGTTGTTCTGTCACATCCGTCTTATCTCTGTCAGCTGTTGTCTTCACTTATCTTTAGAGGTCGAAGGTCACTATCCTCAAGATTCAAAAAGTCTGTAACTGCTGATGCATCAGTTATTTCATCCTAAAATTTAAAGATCATCCTTGAATTTAAAAGGTCAATGCAAAGTCCATCTTTAACATGTTTAAATTTAAAAAATCAATTGCAAAGTTCATCTTTAAATTTAAAAGGTCAATGCAAAGTCCATCTTTAAATTTAAAAGGTCAATTGCAAAGTTCATCTTTAAATTTAAAAGGTCAGTTGCAAAGTCCATCTTTAAATTTAAAAGGTCAATTGCAAAGTTCATCTTTAAATTTAAAAGGTCAATTGCAAAGTTCATCTTTAAATTTAAAAGGTCAATTGCAAAGTCCATCTTTAAATTTAAAAGGTCAATTGCAAAGTTCATCTTAAATTTAAAGGTCAATTGCACAGTCCATCTTTAAATTTAAAAGGTCAATTGCAAAGTTCATCTTTAAATTTAAAAGGTCAATTGCAAAGTCCATCTTTAAATTTAAAAGGTCAATTGCAAAGTTCATCTTTGAATTTAAAGGTCAATTGCAAAGTCCATCTTTAAATTTAAAAGGTCAATTGCAAAGTCCATCTTTAAATTTAAAAGGTCAATTGCAAAGTTCATCTTTAAATTTAAAGGTCAATTGCACAGTCCATCTTTAAATTTAAAAGGTCAATTGCAAAGTTCATCTTTAAATTTAAAAGGTCAATTGCAAAGTCCATCTTTAAATTTAAAAGGTCAATTGCAAATCTCATCTTTAAATTTAAAAGGTCAATTGCAAAGTCCATCTTTGAATTTAAATGGTCAGTTGCAAAGTTCATCTTTTAAAATTCAAAAGGTTAATTTTAAAGCTCACCCTAAAATTTAAAAGGTCAATTGCAAAGTTTGTCTTTAAAATTAAAAGGTCAATTGCAAAGTTCATCTTTAAATTTAAAAGGTCAATTGCAAAGTTCATCTTTGAATTTAAATGGTCAGTTGCAAAGTTCATCTTAAATTTCAAAAGGTAAATTTTAAAGTTCACCCTAAGTTTTTAAAGGTCAATTGCAAAGTTTATCTTTAAATTTAAAAGGTCAATTGCAAAGTCCATCTTTGAATTTAAATGGTCAGTTGCAAAGTTCATCTTTTAAAATTCAAAAGGTTAATTTTAAAGCTCACCCTAAAATTTAAAAGGTCAATTGCAAAGTTTGTCTTTAAAATTAAAAGGTCAATTGCAAAGTTCATCTTTAAATTTAAAAGGTCAATTGCAAAGTTCATCTTTGAATTTAAATGGTCAGTTGCAAAGTTCATCTTAAATTTCAAAAGGTAAATTTTAAAGTTCACCCTAAGTTTTTAAAGGTCAATTGCAAAGTTTATCTTTAAATTTAAAAGGTCAATTGCAAAGTCCATCTTTGAATTTAAATGGTCAGTTGCAAAGTTCATCTTTTAAAATTCAAAAGGTTAATTTTAAAGCTCACCCTAAAATTAAAAAGGTCAATTGCAAAGTTTGTCTTTAAAATTAAAAGGTCAATTGCAAAGTTCATCTTTAAATTTAAAAGGTCAATTGCAAAGTTCATCTTTGAATTTAAATGGTCAGTTGCAAAGTTCATCTTAAATTTCAAAAGGTAAATTTTAAAGTTCACCCTAAATTTTGAAAGGTCAATTGCAAAGTTTATCTTTAAATTTTAAAAGATTAATTATTAATTCACCCTAAAATTGAAAAAGTCAATTGCAAAGTTTATCTTAAAATTTTAAAGCTTAATTTTAAAATTCATCCTTAAATTTAAAAGGTCAGTTGCAAAGTTCATTTCTAAATTTAAAAGGTTTTTTCAAAGTTCATCCTATAATTCTAAAGATCAATTTTAAAGTTCAACCTTAAATTTAAACATGTTAGAGGGTCAATTTCAATTCATCCTTACATTTAATACACTTCTAAATACTGTAAAATTGATTCTTAATATGGGATGGTTTCTTTGGATTTCAGGGTACATATATTTTATATAAAAGTGTCAAACATATTACACAGTCTACCACACAGCCCTCTATCTATCGCTATTCTGGAGCGGTCTCTGATCTTGTATTAAATGTCAATTAAGCCAGTATTATCTAAATACTTGTCACTTTCAATTAGATATATGATTGTTTTCAATTATTATCTGTAAAAAGTTAAACTCTGTACCAAATGGTATGGTGTGTGTAATATGACTCCCAACAATGTAAACACTACAGGTCTTGTTGAAGATGAAGATTTCAATATGTGAAAAATTTAGAGAGATGGTAGAAAAGTAAGTAGTTTCAAGATTTTAAATTTTATGCAAATGTCAAAAAAAAATAATTATATAATTAATTATAAAAGTTTTGAAAAAGGCATGAATATATTACCAATAACATTTTATTGCATCTCAAACTTTATTTCATTTATAAAGTGACTGAATAATTTGATAATAATTATAGATCGTTTCTGTTATAAATTTAAAACTTCAAATTTAATAGACTGTGTGTTTGAACTGCATAACATATATTCTTGTTTTCAATATTTCTGATTAGAATTGACAATATTTCTATTGTTTTAGAACTGATAGTCTTGGGTAGATTATGTTTGAAACTATTCCGTTACTCCGGGAATTATCAACAAAGCTTTATTCTGAGAACAATTCTACTTGGATATCTCTACAAGACATTCTCAAATTCCTTCGGCAACACCATAGTATTACAGACAATATCAAAGAAATTAAGAGATTTAATATTTTAAAAGAATTTACAGGACACAAGTTTGGCGTCTTGGAAAATGAAAATCAACCGTATATATTTATCAATGTTACATCTTTCCTGCGATACATCTTTAACCACTGTGACCAGCTTCAGATATGTAGTGAGATTGTGCTTCAAATACAGAGTAAGCTTACTCAAAAACGTGATGAATTCTGTTTTCAAAATACACAAGACTTGTACAAAGTTATTGCTTCCAAAAACTTTACTTATTCAAAATTACAGGATGTTGTTTACAATGAAATATCAATAGATGAAGATAAAATATCTTCACTTCATAAACAATATAAATCTGATTTTACTAAAGATGAGTGGGTTAAAATTTGTCTCTTTGAAATCCATTTTTTACTGGAGTTTGAAGCAGCTGAAGATGCAGAGTTTGAGGAACAACTCGCATCAAAATACATCTTTCTTCAGAACATAGATGCTGTCAAAGAGATATCAAAATCTATAAATCGGACATCAAAAAGAACTATAAAATCGAGACAAAAGAGACAGAACACTGCATCTGAAAATGATGAAATTCACCTATATTCTGAAAAGGTTCACATTGTCAAGAAGGTAGAGTTTGAGCTTACAAATTTATTTGAAAATGAGATCGAGAAAGTTGTTGTGTCAAATTGTATCAACAAATGTAAACACGAGTTCTCCTGTCATGTCTTTGCTGAGTTGAAAAATGAGCACTGTTTGAATAATGAAGAACTGATTCAGACTATTCAGCTGCACTTAAACCGAAAGCATGAACTTAAATGTGGTTTAATTATTTTATTACAACCTGACACATTTGCCTCTTTCCTAGCAGATAATGGCAAAATAGCTCGCTTTAAATTCTTAGAAGAGTTCCAACAAACAGGTCTTCCAGAGAGCATCATATTTGCTTACAGACTACCAGATCTGACAACAACACCAGATATTGATATTCCTGAAACTATTCCACAATGTGAAGAATGTCACAGAAGTGACAATAAAACATCAGCTCCATTGCATTGGAAAAATTTCAACTTGTTACAAGAATGGTCACTTGATGTACCATTGTCGGTACAAATATTACTTGAATCTTTTGTCAACCAGAAAAGCTTAGACAGGTCATCTGAATTAGACAATTTTGTAAAGACCAAACTTTTGAAACTTTATAGTATATATGATACACTCTTGAATCTTACTAATAGAAATTACTGTGGAGTTTTACAAGATCTAAATACGCAGGAACTTGCCATGAATTACCAATCAGTTAGTACAGTGTTCAGCATTTCATCAAATAGTGGTGCTACTCTTAGTCTCAATTCTGCAGAAAAGAAATTAAAACAGAAAGCTGCGGATGACATATGCAACTACAATACCTATATCCGGAGATACCCCATGAAATACCAAACATTAGCAGGAATGAGAAACAATCTGGTATCTTTACAGGAGTGTTTAATAGTTGTAATGATGGACAACTTAGTACGGCTGAAGTATCATTCAGACCCCAATCCTGGTGAAAATAGATCAATGCAGCTATGCACACTGCCTATAACTATAAAAGGTGTACCTATTAATTCACTTGAGGTAGAAGAAACATGGCATGATCAGAATATATGTGACCAATCTAATTATTGTCCATGCAAACTTGACCAAATACTAACAAAAGAAGATTTTAACCAAAGAATTCTGTCACTGCTACCAGAGGAAGAAAGCTGTTTTACACGGTTTAGAAATATGATGACCTGGACATTATTTGATATTTGGAAACAGATTGCTGAAGGTTAGTATACATTTCAAAATATCTTGTAGATTTGCAATTTCAATCCAACTTTAAGGTATGGTGGGGAAAAAAAGTAAAAACACAAAAATACTGAACTCCGAGGAAAATTCAAAAAGGAAAATCAAAAGGCAAAATCAAAAGTCCAAACACATCAAACGAATCGATAACAACTGTCATATTCTGAAGTGTTCTTGAAAAACATCCACTAATGCTAAAAAAAAAACCAAATGACAAAAAATAACAAGATTCTATCAATGAAAGGCAATAGATTTCATCTCAAAGCAGTACACACTAGCTTCTCATCACTGGCATGAAGATGGCACCATAACACATGGATCACTTGGTATATATTCTGTAATTAAGGCCAACATAGCCAATGGTATCAATGAATCAAACAGTACAAATCTCTGTAAGCATGTTATTATGGGTCCCCTGTAGCAGAGGTGGCATTTATATTTACCCTGTCCGTCCATTCATAATTGGTTGCCGTTCTTTAACTTCAGTTTGTCTCAACCAACTAATTTGAAACATATACATAATGTTCATTACCACACAACTAGTAAACAGTACCAGTAAACCATTTGAAAAAAATCAGCTTTCATTTTAACTCTCAATTTTAGATGACGATGAATTTCTAAGGCTTGGTGGTTTGGAAAGAAACATTTGTGAAAGTGATACATTAGAGAGATCTTTTGCGGCATTGGACATTCAACCAGAGGAAATGGGGGATATTGAGGTAATTTCATTCAACATAAAAAAAAATGTGAGCTATTTTTTTTTAAAGAAATTTATTTGGGCAACAATATTTTATAGTTTTTAAATGTATACACATAACAATTATTTTTTACCAGATTGAAGAGAGAAAAAAATCCTTTTTTTTAATGCAACATAATTGCTTTTGTTTTAAGATTATACAAAACATTTATTGGTTGCTTTTTCTTAGGAAGATTAAAAAAGATGCTTTGAAAGGGTAAAATGGTAGTTAATTACAAACACTCATAAGACAACAGTTGTTTCAAGCGAGATACATGTAAAGCAGTCAACATTTTGTTTTAGATTGATGACGAATTAGTGCAAGAAACAGATTCTGAAGGTAGTGACTGTTCATCATCTGAAAATGACGAAGACAAAACAATTGATTATGAAGTATGTTTAAGTGAAGATGAGAATAGAGAAGAAGCATCAACAGCAGAAGAGATAGATATTGAAGAAGAAATCTATTTGCAAAACATTTTTGAAGATGTTGAGATCAAAACTACATCTGACACAGAATTAGACAATTTGGACTCTTATTTTAAACCTTTGGATCAATCCATTGATGCAAATACACAAGAGTCTGTTGAGTCAGAAAATGAAGATGAAAATGTACAAAGTACAGATGAAGTGGTAACAAGCCAAGGTTTAACAATTAACCATGACCTAGTTGCAGGGAGATTTGGATTTAGGCAACATCAATCACCTCCGATGTTGACGAGACACCCACCCCCTGCCACAGGTAGAGATGACGACATACAGAAACTTAGTGAGGTACTTGATAACATAATGACGAAGGTTAACTCCAATGATGCTGCACAAGGTGGTTTGAAAATACTATTTGCTCCGGACAACAAAATAGGCAGTAATTTGCTAAAACTCTTGTCTTCATCCAAAAAATATCAAAATTTTCTTCCTGAATTTCCAATACTACATTTGCGTAAATCAAAGATAACAAACTTTTGTACTGCATACAGGAATGCAGGTATCATAGAAATACTAAAATATATGAGGGATGAGGAATTCAATGACTGGAAAAAACTCATATCAGCCGAGCACATCAACATGGCATCCAAATACATAAGGCGTTTATCCATTGCTCTGAAGGTTGCTTTTGTGTCTAAATTTTTGCAAACCTTACAAGTTGAAGAACAAAATGCCATGAAAGATGATTTGAAGAATGAGAATGCAAACTGTATGAAATGGAATGATAAATTTGAGAATTTTTTAAAATACGGAAAGTCGCGAAATGCCACATTTATGCTACACACTGAAATGTTGAATCATAGTGAAGAAATAAGTGCACTGTCATTTGCTGAACGACTTGGTGGTTCAGAGGGATATTCACTAATGTTAGCAGCAGTTAAGATGTCCTTACCTTTTGCATTTCTAAATGGTTCTACGTCATATGCAGCCTATGCTGTTAATCTATTACACGAACATTACAAATCTGGAAAATTTTATCAAAATGTGAAGGCTGCTTTGTTCACAACAACACATCAAAAAAGTCCATACAATTTTGGTTTGGACACCCAGAGAGAACTAGACCACAAAGATGTTCTAAAGAGTTTTAGATCTGGAGCAACCATGTCATCTGTTGTGCCAAGAATGGCTTTAATAGACTCTTTAAATGAAGCTCATGATGCAAGCAGTAGTACAAAAAGTTTTAATGAGACTAAGGATGAAATAAGTAGTGATCATAAGCGGAACAATTTACTTGGCCTTTCATTAAACTAAACTGACATTAACTATATCCTTAGGATTGCACGTTTGATTCTCCGACAAAATGCCTTATCAACAGACGAGGACATTAAAGTTGTAAATGTTTATTCAATGCCAACAAATATTTTGCCAGAGACAATGCTTGATTCAGCAACATATGAAGCAGGAAAGTACTTGATAACTAAATATATTGCATCCTTTGAATTGTTTGGATACAAGAAGTGTGACATCCCAGATGTTGTGACAATTGAAGGTCCGAAGGAACTTTTGAAAAAACTGAAGGTTACGAAAGGTGTCACTATCAGAAGGACAGGTACAAAGCAAGAATCACTGATCAAAAGTGAAAGAGATGTCAAAGAAAGTAAACGCAAAAAGACAGTTACACGACAACATAAAATAGTAGATAGTTTAAGTTCAGAAATGAATGCCTGCCAGGCATTTATGAATTCTGATTGCTCAAAACCGAAAGTTCAGAAGTCGACTGGAATTCAAAAGGCCTTACTTGAAGAAATAAAAAACAGCTTATCTATAATTAACAATACATCCAGTGAATATAATGCTGACCTAAAAGATTTTCTACTACTTGGACAAACTGCTGTACCAAGTTCATTGTTTTCAGCAGCAACTCATGCAACCGTTGAGTTTGCTGGTGTTAAGTTTAAGACACGCTCTGTAGATGGGAAACTTTACTTAGAATATGTTGAAAAATCCATTATCAACAAGATTTTGAACATCGCTCCTTCACTCCAACGTTTAGTAGTGTGTGAGGAAAAATATACCTTTACTCCAGATGACTTTAAGGCTGCAACAAGATCCCAAAGGCAGAAGACACAAACCTATCCAATTTCACATTTGAAAACGAAAGAAGAAATTCTGAATGCAACAAAATTTGACAAAACAACAATTATAACAACAACTGAGGGAAAACGTTTAATAAGTACATATTTGGCAAGTTATGCAGAAGACCTGAAGTTTCAGAGAAATATAGTCGTTGATTTTGATAGTGAGCTCCATTTGTCACAGTGTAACTGTATTTCAGAAGAATGCCAATGCGAAATATATACAAACCCCATTCAGTATAACTTTAGTCTTTTGGGAGAATCATCAATTCATACATTAGAGGATATAAAACAGTGCAAAGGGGAAGCAGAGATGGCGCAGGTAGATTGGCTCCTCCAATACCTTCCTGATTTAAAACCTGGCAAGTCTTGTATAAGTTTTTTATCATCTGGCGACATTGATGCAATCACAATTCACATGTTTACACTGTCATATATGTGGCCCCGATCAAATGATGGAAAATATCTTCATCCTGTGTATATTGTTTTACAAAAACCTGGGTCTGTAATGGATGTATACAATATAACAGAAATCCTACAAATTCTTGAACAGGCCTGGAATGACCCTTATATTGGAATCAAAATGTCAATTTTTTTGTCACTTGGTGGAAATGACTTTCTCCCAAAATTTTATGGGATATCGCATTCAACTATCTTACAGACTATAATGAAAAACCAAAATTTGCGAGAAAACTTAGTCAAAGTACAGCACAACAACAATAAAATTGAAGTAGAATTTGACTCTAATTTGTATGTAGAATTAATGAAGATTCTGTATTGTCCCAAGGCCTATAACTACTCTGAGCTATCATTTGAGGAAGTAAGGCAACTTACTATTAAAGTTCCAACTATTAAAGACACTAACCAGAATAGGAATCCAAAATTGTGGCTACCAGCATCCTCTGTGTTAAGAAAGTTGTCTTTAAATGTCATCTGCTATATTAAATATTTATTGACCGCAGGAACTGCTGATACTAGACTTCCTAATTTTTTATCGGACGGTTGTCTTACAAAATCAGTTTCTGGTGAAATTGAATTCGAATTAGGAGAAGAAGCTCATGTTGAAGATATAAGTAGTATGATATTAGTTCCATCAAATGTTTTGTTGGAGAAAAATAAACAAAAAAGAAAGAAAACAACTTCCAAACGGAAGCAAAATGAAACACCACAGAAAGGAAGACGCAAGAAACTTCAAAACAGGACATCAACTCCCAAAAAGAATTGAGACATTTAACTCTGCACATTTTACTTTATTTGTACTTTTTGACAAACTTGTTCTTTGTATTTTTTTCGTTGATATATTTATATAAATACATGTACTGAAATATTAATCTTCGGATTTCTACACTTAGATTGAAATAACGGGAGGTTCTCATAGTTAGTCAAGAAAAAAGAGATAGTATCTTATGCTCCCCTGCTAAGCACAAAGCATTTACCATTTCCTGCAAAAACTGGTCAATATTCATTCTAATATGACTAATTAGAATGTTACAATTGCATTTGTCTTGATTTTTTCAAAAGAAGGGGGATTCTGCTATAGCCTTACTATACTTTTTTTAAAGAAATTACAGGTAATTATGAATCTCTATGGATATCTAAATCATTAGTACAATTTAAATGTAATTTTATTTTCCAGCCCCCCCCCCCCTTCTATTTTTGTTTTACTGTAGTTTAAAATGTATGACAAGAACCAAGTGTGTGTGATGAGTAGTAAATAAATGAAGCAATGAACTTTGAAATGAAATGTTATACACAAATGTGAAAATATGCATGTTCAATTATAAAATATATTTTAATTTCAATCTTTGCATATTCATTATAAACACAACTAGGATTAACAGTTATTTTTGTTGTTTTCTTCTATCTTAGATATAGTGGGACATGAAATTATTTAATTTTCATGAACTATATTAAGTGTATTATAATACATCTGAAATTCTGTTTAATGTTTTAAAAACAATATCATCAAGTTGTGTGTACATAATCACAAAGGATGCAGAAGTTATCGCTGACACCTGTGTAATGTTAATTTTACTGATAACATTAAAATTGTGATAAATGTCATTACTAAATGAATGGTGACAGCCACTTAAGTTTTATGTTGTTTTTATCTCAACAGTAGTTGTATGAAAATTTTCAATTTGAGGGCTGTGTGTAGCACTGTACAGGAACACATTCTGCTGAGGCTGTTTTTATGGACCGAGTTAAATATTTTACAGAAACAAATTCTACAAACACATTTGTGTAAACAAGTTGTACTATCTATGTTAAGGTTCCACTTGGGGTGAACATTAAATTTTCAAAAAATCTGGAGGCCTGCTAGACGACTTATTTTTTTTTATAATTGGTATGGACGAATACTGTTACATGTAATGCAGGGCAAGTGCATGTTGTTTTGTCACATACATATGTTTTAATGGCATATTTGTCAAATTTCTGTATTGTACCTTCAATATTCGTTCACTTAGATACATGAAATTGACTGAAACTCGAAAATCAATACATTTTATGAAAAATCAATACATTTTATGAAAAATCAACATGAGCTTGCCCTGCATTATATATAACAGTATTCGTCCATACCAATTATAAAAAAAATTAGTCGTCTAGCAGGCCTCCAGATTTTTTTGAAAATTTAGTGTTCACCCCAAGAACCGGTTTGGCCACAACATAACAATTTCAAGTTTATTTACAATTTACAATGTGTGTTTATGTTAAGTATGTTTAAATGAACATATATATGTTCTCATAGTTTTTGACTTTATTCATTATCATGATTATAGGTTGAAACATACAGGCAAAGTTTAGATGTTTATGAAGTGTCCTATATTTTGACTTTAGTGGAACCTTAAGTAATCATTTGACTGACATGCAGTCAATGCTATATTTAAATGTAAACAGGAAGCTATAAGCTAATGGAATGCCCACTTTCAGTAATTGGTCTTTATAACAGAAATCTGTGAGCTAATGATTCGCCCACTTTCAGTAATTGGTAAACAGAAAGCTGTGAGCTAATGGAACGCCCACTTTTAGTATTTGGTAAACAGGAAGATGAGAAGCCATTAATTTGAAAAAGCATTTTCACATGAAGTTCTGACTAGCAGTTCCTGATAAAATGAAACGAAATACAATAGGACTGATGAACAAACAGTAGTAAGACAGTACATGTATACTCTCCCCGTTCTTAGCAGGGGTAAAAAAATTCACAGTTTCAAGTGTTCTTAAATTAATCGAAGGTGAGACATAAAAATTTCTATGTGAGAAGGGGAAGAAAAACTGAATATCAATGGTTTACTTTTATAAATTGTGACTTGTATGGAGAGTTGTCTCGTTGGCACTCACACCACATCTTCCTATATCTATTTAGACTTACAGATTGTTCTGATTTGAAGTCATATCCTTCATCATTTGGTTCTAGTTTTGTTGTAAAGAATCGACCTCCATCTCCTCGACATCTCTGCATTGCATGTTTATGTCTCGACTCGTGCAAATATTTCTGTAAAACACAACATTGAAGGAAAATAGGGCAAAAAATGTAGATATGAGAATAATTGGTAAAATATATATATATATAAAGAGAAAAATTACATAAAAATACTAAAACAAGTGAAACTGCGAGCTACTGCTCACTGATGATACCCCCGCCGCAAGTGGATAATATTAATAGTGTAAAAATATGCAAGTGTTTGGTAAACAGGAAGTTGTCGAGTGATGAATCTGAAAACGCATCACACGGTATAGCTGAATTATATAAATCCTGAAACAAAATTTCAGAAATCCTTGTATTGTAGTTCCTGAGAAAAATGTGACGAAAATTTTCAACTTGGCTGTCATGTGTAAAATCAAACAAGTGTTAGGTAAACAGGAAGTTGTCAAGTGATCAATCTAAAAAAAAGGCATCACACGGTATAGCTGACTTAGATAAACCCTGAAACCAAATTTGAGAAATCCTTGTATTGTAGTTCCTGAGAAAAATGCGACTAAAAATATTCATGGGACGGACTGACTGACGGAAGGACAGTCAGAGGTAAAACAGTATACCCCCCCCCTTTTTTAAAGCGGGGGTATAATGAAGAACATCCATCCAGACCATCAGTTACCATGGGAATAATTTGAATTGTTGATTTTTCAAAGCTTTCTATAGAAAGTTGTGTAATATATGAACATGTTTACTCAAGTGTGTTCTGTCATTTCTTTTCTATATAAGTAAGGGGAGACATTCACAAAACTAACTTATTAATTATAACTAATGCCCAGTCTCTCTTTTCGTATTTTGTCAACAACCTCTAATTTATTATAGCCTGTCTATGTCAGAATCCTAGGATATTTTTATATTAGGAAGGGGAGACAATTCACTAACATTATATAAATAACACATAGCTGAGAGGGTGATAGAGCAGATTGGTACCCCGAGAAAACATTGTCAACCGCGGCGAAGCCAAGGTTGACAATGCTTTTTCAAGGGGTACCAATCTGCTCTATCACCCTCTCAGCTATGTGTTATTTAATTTATTATACTGAACGTCCTACCATTTTTGTCTTTTACAGATTAATTTTATTTCAAAAGGATTTTCTATGACGTCACGTACATAACAACGTTACGAGTATTAGAAATAAACAACAAGATGGTTTTTTTTATTTTATTTTGACAGTTAAATAATAAAATTTTATCCAGAACGTAAAACTTAAGCATTGTATTCATCTACTTGATGTAAATTCAATCCATTGTCCTTTAAATTGTCGATTTTTGACTGGTTTAGACGAGAGGGTAACATTCAAAAAAATTGTCACCCTCTCAGCTATGTGATAGAGTAAAATGACACCCTCGTATTAGCCAATCAAAATATGGCATTTTAACGTGAAGTATAATAACATTAATTACCCGTCTCTCCTTTGGTATTTTGTGTGGAGCCTCTTGTTTAGCCCTAGCCTGTTTACTTGTCAGTGATCTGTGATATTTGTATATTAGGAAGGGGAGACAATTCACTAACATAATTAATTCCCAGTCTCTCCTTTGGTATTTTGCCTTGAGCCTCTAGTTTAGCCCTAGCCTGTCTACTTGTCAGTGATCTGTGATATTTGTATATTAGGAAGGGGAGACAATTCACTAACATAATTAATTCCCAGTCTCTCCTTTGGTATTTTGCCTTGAGCCTCTAGTTTAGCCCTAGCCTGTCTACTTGTCAGTGTCCTGTGATATTTGTATATTAGAACTCACTAACATAATTAATTCCCAGTCCCCCCTTTGATATTTTTCCTGGAGCCTCTAGTTTAGCCCTAGCCTGTCTACATGTCAGAATCCTAGGACACTTTTATATTAGGAAGGGGAGACAACTCACTAACATAATTAATTCCCAGTCCCCTCTTTGATATTTTTCCTGGAGCCTCTAGTTTAGCCCTAGCCTATCTACTTGTCAGTGTCCTGTGATATTTGTATATTAGTAAAGGGAGACAACTCATTATCATAACTAATTACCCTTCTCTCCTTTGGTATTTTGCCTTGAGCCTCTAGTTTAGCCCTAGCCTGTCTACTTGTCAGTGTCCTGTGATATTTGTATATTAGTAAAGGGAGACAACTCATTATCATAACTAATTACCCTTCTCTCCTTTGGTATTTTGCCTTGAGCCTCTAGTTTAGCCCTAGCCTGTCTACTTGTCAGTGTCCTGTGATATTTGTATACTAGTAAAGGGAGACAACTCATTATCATAACTAATTACCCTTCTCTCCTTTGGTATTTTGCCTTGAGCCTCTAGTTTAGCCCTAGCCTGTCTACTTGTCAGTGTCCTGTGATATTTGTATATTAGTAAAGGGAGACAACTCATTATCATAACTAATTACCCTTCTCTCCTTTGGTATTTTGCCTTGAGCCTCTAGTTTAGCCCTAGCCTGTCTACTTGTCAGAATCCTGTGATATTTGTATATTAGAACTCACTAACATAATTAATTCCCAGTCCCCCCTTTGATATTTTTCCTGGAGCCTCTAGTTTAGCCCTAGCCTGTCTACTTGTCAGAATCCTGTGATATTTGTATATTAGAACTCACTAACATAATTAATTCCCAGTCCCCCCTTTGATATTTTTCCTGGAGCCTCTAGTTTAGCCCTTGCCTGTCTACTTGTCAGAATCCTGTGATATTTGTATATTAGAACTCACTAACATAATTAATTCCCAGTCCCCCCTTTGATATTTTTCCTGGAGCCTCTAGTTTAGCCCTTGCCTGTCTACATGTCAGTGTCCTGTGATATTTGTATATTAGAACTCACTAACATAATTAATTCCCAGTCCCCCCTTTGATATTTTTCCTGGAGCCTCTAGTTTAGCCCTTGCCTGTCTACATGTCAGAATCCTAGGACACTTTTATATTAGGAAGGGGAGACAATTCACTAACATAATTAATTCCCATTCTCTCCTTTAATATTTTCCTGTGAGCCTCTAGTTGAGCCAAACCTGTCTACTTGTCAGTGTTCTGTGATATTTGTATATTAGTAAAGGGAGACAACTCATTATCATAACTAATTACCCGTCTCTCCTTTGGAATTTTGCCTTGAGCCTCTAGTTTAGCTCTAGCCTGTCTACGTTTCAGTATCCGGTGATATTGCTTGGCATTGACATAAAGAGGTTCCTCTTCATTGTTGTCACTTATTGGCATTCTCTGTAAATTGGCTCCATTTAAAACCTGCAATTAAATCCAACTTTCAAAGCAGGGGTTTAAACGAATGTAACTTCAATTTACTCATAGTTATATAGTTTAACCAAATTTGTCAGATCAAGAAGGTTGTGTCTTATTATGAGAGTTTTCTGTATTTTGAACACCAAGATTGGAGACAGGCCTTTCATGGGATTTTTCTGTTTTTTTACCACGAAGATTGGTTTTATGGTAATTTTCTGTATTTTTAACACGAAGATTGGTTTACTTAAGGTAATTTTCTATATTTTAAACAAGGAGATTGGTCTCTCATGGTATTTTTCTGTATTTCTAACACAAAGATTGGTTTACTTAAGGTAATTTTCTATATTTTAAACAAGGAGATTGGTCTCTCATGGTATTTTTCTGTATTTTCACCACATAGATTGGTTTACTTGTGGTATTTTCTGTATTTTTAACAAGGAGATTGGTCTCTCATGGTATTTTTCTGTATTTCTAACACAAAGATTGGCTTACTTAAGGTAATTTTCTATATTTTAAACAAGGAGATTGGTCTCTCATGGTATTTTTCTGTATTTCTAACACAAAGATTGGCTTACTTAAGGTAATTTTCTATATTTTAAACAAGGAGATTGGTCTCTCGTGGTATTTTTCTGTATTTCTAACACAAAGATTGGTTTACTTAAGGTAATTTTCTATATTTTAAACAAGGAGATTGGTCTTTCATGGTATTTTTCTGTATTTTTACCACAAAGATGTGTTTTATTTTTCTGTAATTTTAATAAGGGATTGGTTTCTTATGTTATTAGTAAATTTGGTATCTAGTTTTATGATAAATGAACCATATCCAGTTTCTTGTTGTTAACAAAAGTTAATTTAATGAATTTAGTGAATTAAATATTTAATAAAAATTTCTATTTCAAGCACCTTTTCTGAAATATTAAATTCCTTACCATAATTTGTTGTCCACCATTAGAAGACATCTGAAAACCTGCTGGCAACTGTCCAAGTTGTATGACCTGAGCTGTTCCCATGGTGTTTGATGTTCCAGTAGGCTGTGTCAAAGATGGTGAAATAAGGTTACCTCCCTGTGTTAACATCCCACTTTGAATTACCTGACCTGACTGAAATACAGATGGCGCCACACCTGTCTGTACAAGCTGTGGCATGGTTCCATTCTGTATAATCTGTGGCATGGTTGACGAGGATGAACTGACTGGAATTACTTGCCCATTTGCCTGAAAGATTTGTGACAGAGTAGATGAAGATGAGCAAACAGGCATAACTTGCCCATTTGCCTGAAGGATCTGCGGCATGGTGGAAGAAGATGAGCAAACAGGCATAACTTGCCCATTTGCCTGAAGGATCTGCGGCATGGTGGAAGAAGATGAGCAAACAGGCATAACTTGCCCATTTGCCTGAAGAATCTGTGGCATGGTGGAAGAAGATGAGCTGACAGGAATAACTTGCCCATTTGCCTGTAAGATCTGAGGAGTGACAGGTGATGAACTGGCAGTCATGACTTGCCCGTTGGGTTGTATGATCGGTATCTGCGATAGGTTTACTTGTGACTGTCCTGGTGTCTGGTTTACTATTTGTGGATAAGTAATCTGGTTACCTGAGGATAGAAACTGTGATAGAGTTGACTGCAATGTTTGTTGCTGGTTAAACTGTGAGGTTGTCAGCGGTGAGCCATTATTTTGGTTGATTTCATTGGCTGATTCTTCTGTGGTTACTGGTGTAGCATCTGTAATGTTAGATAATAAAATAGTATTGATATAAGTGGAGTGGCATAAAGTCTGGCACTAACATTGATGTGGAGTGGCATTAAGTCTGGCACTAACATTGATGTGGAGTGGCATTAAGTCTGGCACTAACATTGATGTGGAGTGGCATTAATTCTGGCACTAACATTGATGTGGAGTGGCATAAAGTCTGGCACTAACATTGATGTGGAGTGGCATTAATTCTGGCACTAACATTGATGTGGAGTGGCATACAGTCTGGCACTAACATTGATGTGGAGTGGCATTAATTCTGGCACTAACATTGATGTGGAGTGGCATAAAGTCTGGCACTAACATTGATATGGAGTGGCATTAAGTCTGGCACTAACATTGATGTGGAGTGGCATAAAGTCTGGCATTAACATTGATGTGGAGTGGCATAAAGTCTGGCACTAACATTGATGTGGAGTGGCATAAAGTCTGGCACTAACATTGATATGGAGTGGCATAAAGTCTGGCACTAACATTGATGTTGAAGTAGGTTTGATCAGACTTTTCCAGGTCTTTTAAAAGTCTATTTGGAAAGCAAGAAATCTCTCTATTGACCCTTTGATTCAGTTAATAGTTGTATTTTGTTCAGTGAACAAAGCCTCTTTAACATGAAGAACAGCTATAAACGAAGTTCCATTGCTTTTAATTTCCACATTTTTTTGTATTATTTAGTGTTATTTTGCATGTTTTGATTCATTTAAAATTCAATCTTAAAGATACTGAGCAAATTAAGAGTGAGGTTTAACTGAAACCCTTATTAATACCTTGTTCGTCTTGTGACGTGTCCTCTTGTTTTATTTGTAAATCTGGTTGCTGATATATCACAGCTTGTCCATCTTGGTTCTGTACTACTTGGCTTTGACCTTGAAACTGGCTCAAGAACTGACCTTGGTTAAAGTTGGAGAATGGGACATATTGACCAGATGTCTGGTTTTGACCTTGTAAGAAAATCTACAAACATAAAAAAAAACTGTTATCTCAATAATTCTACAGAAATCTATTTTTTGTTTCCATTTCTTGTTTGAAACATAAACTTACCCAACATATTTGTATCATAATATACATTTCATTGCTATAAAATACAATGTTCAAAAGAATTAATTCTTTGTTCATTTAAATTGTGTATGTAAAGATTCACATTACAATAGAGTTATCCCTCTTGGTACTGATTTTGTTTCTAAAATTGATTCAAATCTAACTGGTTTTATCATCAATTGAAGGGAACAATCTGAAATCTCCTTACAATAATGGTTACAAATTAACTTTGAATTTGTTTGAATTCACCAAATAATCTAAATTCATAGGAGTAGATCATTGCTGCATGTTGAGTCTTTCATTGTCATTTCCAACTACCTACAAGGGACAGACAACTCTTGCCAATTCAAATTCAATCTAAGTTTTGTAAGAATATAAATCATTGTTTTAACAGTTTCTTTTATTCAAATCTTATAATGAAAGAAACACAGTGGCATGCTTACGTCAAAATTATTCATAAATTTCCCCGACTATTACCAAATCTTGCTGTACAAATGACATATTTAACTCAGAGCTGAAGTGAAATTTGTTCTAAACCTCTCTGCGTCAAAAACTTTTTCATCTACTAGTCTGGACCCTCAATATTAAGAATTGTCCCTATATGACTATATAATATTTTGAAAATTTTCACTAGTCCAAATCAATATTTATTAGTCTGGGGCATCAGACTAGTCGCTAACCGTGCAGACTGCTTCCTTGATGAACCTCTTCAAACTCCCTGATGCTCTCTAGACTTCATGCCTATCATGTATATTTCATAATTACCTGTTGAGGTATTTGTGTAGGTTGACCTTGAATCTGAATTGGTTGACCTTGAATCAGCTGACCATTAGGCAACATCTGTAAGAATTGTTGACCTTGGAAAAGGCCATTTTGTCCTAACTGTATCACCTGAATAAATATATGTAAATACATGTATCATGCAAATATAATTAAAATCAATTATCAAGAGGTATAAGACACAGAATTATAAGATGAAAAGTTCTAATTTTAAAATACATTTTTTTTCCACTTCCATCATCTCTTTAACAATACCACAAACATGTAATAATAACCTCAATTGAGCATGTTGAGGCAGTAACAGTCAATTCAGTCCAGTAGTACAATAAGTCTGCCAGACCTTTTTCCTACATGTTGTAGGTAATCAAGTCTGTGACTATTATTTTACTAGGAATGCAAGTCCCTTGATAAACTTCCCCCTATGAAATTTACTAACCCCCTATGGTCTCACCATGTGACAGCGTTAAACCAATCACAACGTGATAATTTACCTGTGGAGTGATAACCCAATCTTAACATGACTTGCATGCTATAGCTGGTTAAATATGTCTGGTACTAAGGAAAACGTTTACATATGATTATCCAAACATGTAATCTCAATTTATTTTTTATGAAACTGAAGGCCAAGGGAAGTACACGTACATGATACATGTACCATAATTACTATATATGAATAACAATAAACATAAATAACATGTAAAATCTACCTGAGGTTGTCCTTGCTGAAGCTGACCTTGAACTTGAAATTGTCCTTGATGAATGGGAAACTGTCCTTGCTGTATTTGGAATTGACCTTGTTGGATTGGAATTTGACCTTGTTGGAATGGTAAATTACCCTGCTGCATTGGAATTTGATTTTGCTGTAGTGACATTTGACCTTGAAGTAATTGTAGAGGCATTCCTTGCATAACAACTGGTTGTTGAACTTGTGTATCTGTTGCCATAGTAACTTGAGGAAGCTGCTGATATGGTTCTATGTTTGTCATGGTTGATGGTTTAAATGATTAATGGCACCATTTTATCAAAATTTGGTCCAAAGTAACTTCATTGCTGGGCTGGGCCCACATTATGATCTTTTCCTTAAATTAAGAATAGCATATTTAATAACAGAACATATACATGTACAAACAAGAATGTGTCCATAGTACACAGATGCCCCACTTGCACTATCGTTTTCTGGACATAAATTCGTTGAAATGAACAGACGCACAGACCAGAAAACATAATGCCCCTCTGCTACCGTAGGTTGGGCATAAATCAAAGTAATTATCACTCATGGAAAGATTAGAACAGTAGTTTGAATTATTTCATATTAAGGTATGGTGGGGGGAAAATGAACATTTATAAAGCATTATTGCATTTACAGCAAGTCTTTAGAAGGAAACTTGATTTTCCAGTATGAGGATAAAATGAGCTCAAATTAAATAATATGGGTCTCTAAATTTGCACAATTTCATTTAAACTGCAGTTTATATCTAATCGAAATTATGTTGACGGTTCTGAACATGTTTAAATAAAACAAAAAAATGCAAAAATTCTTCTAGTAAATGCTACCAACTATCCTTGTAAGACATAAATTTAGACCAACAGCTAAAAGCTTTAAAGTGTCAACAAAAATAATCTTGTTTAAGGGCATTTTGTAAGTTGAAACAGAGGTTATATGGCATTGAAGATTAAAAGTTTTAGAGTGCCTTTTGATCAAATGTTAAAGTATTTTTCAACACATGGCATTTTCAATTTTATTTTTCAACGTAAACCAATTAAAAAACTTATTTTATTGAAATGTGGATTCTTTCTTGATTGCAAAAATATATATTTACTTCTAATAAAAATTCAAATGACTAAAATAGACAAAATGATGGATGGGAAATAAACTAATAAACAATGGTTTGTTATAATTAAAAGTTTTAAAATTTTAAAACTGTTTCAAGCAAATTCATGATAAACAAAAATTTGTCCATAGTACACAGATGCCCCACTTGCACTATCAATTTCTGTGTTCAGTGGACCGTGAAAATTGGGGTCAGAACTTTAATTTGGAATTAAAATTAGAAAAATCATATCATAGGGAACATGTGTACTAAGTTTCAAGTTGATGTAACTCTAACTTCATCAAAAACTACCTTGACCAAAAACTTTAACCTGAACTTTGCACTATCATTTTCTATGTTCAGAGGACCATGAAATTGGGGTCAAAACTATAATTTGGCATTAAAATTAGAAAGATCATATCATGGGGAACATGTGTACTAAGTTTCAAGTTGATTGGACTTCAACTTCTTCAAAAACTACCTTGACCAAAAACTTTAACCTGAAGCGAACGGACGCACAGATGGACGAACGAACGGACGAACGAACGAACGGAGGCACAGACCAGAAAACATAATGCCCCTCTACTATTGTAAGTGGGGCATAAAAAAAGTGAACTAATCTAAATTATTAATTAATTACGGATGATTATTGGAGATTTATCAGTAAATTATAGGCCATACTTGAATACCCTTTATATCTTCATATTTATATTCATATTTCATTTTTTTAAGATCTTGTTAATCCATTAATCATTTATCTTTCAGATATACATGTAATTTACAGAATCACTTTATGTAATGTAGATCAAAAGTAATTGGCAATAAATAAATCTATCATCCTTATAAATATCAAACATCTAATATACACATTTGTGTATTTGTTTATGAGGTCAAATACTTGTGTATTAAGAATTAGATGCATATAGGAGTGGTCTGTATAATTATGTAAGACTGAGGTTGAAAGGTAATGTGGTCAATTTGATTAGCAGTTAAGGAGGTGGGGCATTGTAATTATAGGTCCACCTTGTCTCTGATTGTTTAGTGATAATGACAGTTGTCAATCATACTAGTTGAATCAATACTCACTTACCTAATCAAAATGTTTTTAAAAAAGTCTGCACATCAACACACTTTAATGACATACATTCTTGAATGATCTGCTCTAATAATATATCCATTTTTTTCAGTTTATATGTGTATTATGTGCACATACATGAGAACCATAGGGAACTATATTTTAGTGTGAATACATTTAGTAACAGTAGCTAACCTGTCCTGTTGTTAGGGAGGGTGGTGCCTAAGTAAAGATTTAGAACAAGTTCTAATCTTTCCAAAAATGGATGGGAGAATCAAATGGTCAAGGTTCTTTTCTCAACATTCACATATTTACAACTTGATGTTACTTGTCATGATTACACTATATATACCAAATATATACATGTTAGGAAAGATAAAATGTACAAGCATTCTGAGAGATTTCCATGGCAATTCATGTCCATAATCAACTATTGGGTCAAGGTTCATTGTACTGGAACAAAATGCTAAAATTTATAACTTGTCATTGTGTAAATCTTATAACAAATATCAAGTCATTATCTTTATGTATGAGGTGGAAAAGTGAGGAAAACTGATTTGTTTGAGTTCATTTTCTATACCATATAACTCTATACAAAATCATCAGTCCGGAACACAATTTGAATATTTTCTGTTCTTGTTATAATAAGGTTGTACGGTTTCTCAAAATCCAGAAAAAAATGTGTTTGTGTATGTGTTCACCTTGTTGGATTCTTCTAATTAACATTTGTCTACATACAAAATCATCAGTCCGGAACACTATTTGAATATTTTCTGTTCTTGTTATAAGACGTGTACGGTTTCTCAAAATCCAGAAAAAATGTGTGTGTGTGTGTGTGTTCACCTTGTTGGATTCTTCTATTAATTAACATTTTGTCTATACAAAATCATCAGTCTGGAACACAATTTGAATATTTCTATTCGTGTTACATGAAGACATGTACAGTTTCTTCAAATCCAGAAAAAAATGTGTGTGTGTGTGTGTTCACCTTATTGGTTTCTTCTAATTAACACACAGTCACCTCTACTGGAAGTTCACCATTTTCTTTAAATTTGATATAAAATATCAAGACATGTTATGTTTCTGGTAATTTTGTTTCATTCTGTTTTTTCTGAATTTGTAGCATTTTTAGTAGTAGAGAAATTTAGACTTCAGACAGGAGTCAGGAATATAATTATAAAAATTGTGATCTTTAAAAATTCATTTTTTTGAATAAGTTTAAACAAGTGTCAGTCAGTTAAGTGGAACCACATATATATTTTTGTTTGGCCTAATAAATGTTTCATAAATGTTGCTATCCAATGACTTTCTCATTCATGCATGTCATGTTTTGAAAATCATAATAGGAATCATATGTGTGTACAATCAATCTGTGAATTTTTAAGGAGCTACGCATACATGTAGTTTAGACAAAATATCCTGTATGCACTGTTTTTTGTAAAATTTTATGAAATACGACTTAAAAGTCCACATTTGTAAAATCTTGCTGGGTTGATACATGTATCTATAGCATTTGATTTTACAAAAATTAAATGAGTAACATCTTCTGGAAACTTTACTGAGAATATAAGTATAATATTCAAAATTTGGAAACTTTCTCCAAAATTGAAATTCCTACAGGAATGTCAAACAAAGGGGAGTAACTCTGATTTACTCTAACTACTAGGTAAAATATCAAGAGGTATGATTGCCAATGAGACAACTATCCCCAATAAATCAAAGGATGCATGATTTAGCAGCTGTAGGTCACCGTAACAGCCTTCAATTATGAGATTTTCCAAACAAATAAAGTTCAAATATAAAATTTAAATATATTGAAACTGCACTTAAAAAAATGATAATAAAAATATTTTATAAAATTAGAAGCTTTTAAATTTTTAGATAGAAATTATCTGAATTTTAAAAAGTCTCATTACAAATTGTCAATGAAAACCAAAGCAACACTTTGTTTTCATCTACAAAATCAAAAGATTTGACCCTAAGGGAAAACGCAGACCAAGCAGTTTGTGTGCCTTCCTGGGGCCCTAAAATTCTATTTTAAGTAGTTGAGAGTAAATAAAATGTGAAACATTTTAAGAAATTTACTCAGTTATGAAAACAAGTTACATTATAATTTTAAAATAATGCAGTAATGCATTAATTGGCTTTATGAAAATAAAGATACATGTAATTTAATAGAATATATACATGTATAGTTTAAAAGTAGACAACTAACTGTTTGAAATGTATTACTTTCTACTTTGAAGTTTGTTGATTGTACAAAAAAAGAAAATGTTCACTTAGATAAATAAATCAGAAATAAATTCTCATTTTCCCTTTTGAAGATAAATTATTGAGAAATTGTGAAAAATATACATACATATAATAATAAAAAAAAAACATCTTTAGATTGATAAAATGGAGGTTATTGATTTGTATTCAGTTCTCTTTTAAAAGTGTATTATCATTGTGATTACATGAGGGTTTGGATGGGGTTAAATGATTAATGAATAATGCCCTTAAAAGATGAAGATTAGAGAATAACAGGAATACAAAATGAAGTTTAGAGATAAATGGCATTAATTTTTTGAAGATTAGAGAAAAAAGGGGTTAGTTTTTTTGAAGATTAGAGAAAAAAGGGGTGAAAATTAAATGTTTACAGAATAACAGACCCCCTAATCCAGAAAAAAGGTAATAAATATGAAAATTGCTCTTGTGAAAAAAATAAAGGAGAAAATTTTAATTCTTAATTAAATAGTTACAAATTCTAAATAAATTTCATGGAAGAAATTTTTGACTGAATCCCAATCTTGTGACCTAATTGAATATATGTACATGTAATTATTTACATGAATGAACATTTTCATACTGGTAAACTAAAATTATCATGACAATTATATTAAACATTGATAAACCTACATACATGCATGTAACCATTATTACACATACAAGATATTCAAATTTTGTTAAGGTAATATTTTATCTGTAAAAGTGATTTAAATTATTAATACACATAAAAAATTAGGCCATCGAATCTGGGCAAATTATGTTAAATTTCATGAATGTAAATAATTTTCATTTTCATGAAAATGTGCATTAGCCTTTATAGCCCTTCTAGTATTTATAAAATTGCCTTTATTCAATTTGTATTTTTTTTCTCTAAAATAGAAATGGCCTTTAAATCTAAAGTGTAAATTTATGAATATTTTTTTTGGAACAAAGCCCATTGTGAAAAGGTGTTAGTGTTAAGGGGATTAGTACTTAATACAATTTACTACAAACAGGTACTAATACACGAAGTCCTATTAGGTTTTATCGTAAGTAGGACTTACTCAAGACCAATTGGTACGCTTTATTTTGATGATTGGCTACAAAAATCAACTTACTATATATGCAACGAATCATGTCTCTAATCCTGGCTAGTGTTAGGACGCCATTGGTTCCGTTAGCAATTCTAGATCATCAACAATTTCTACCATATTTTTTATTCAAAAATGGGTTTCTGTTTCGATACTGGAGACATAAAAATCTTTATATCCCTTATTGTCAATTAATTTACTACCTTTATTTCAAATGGGATAATTTCAGGTTTATTTATCAATCAAAATAATCAGATTAAATTATTTTACAGTGGGAGTCTAACCGCTTGATCAGAACAGCTTCACTGGTGTGTGATTGGTCTTTGTAGCCTATCAGGTAATGCTAAGTCACGTGACGTGTGTCAATTTCGCCGAGTTATCAACAACAGAAATGGCTACAGGTGAACCGAGAGCGGTGGGCAGGGCTTTAAATAGCCAACGACTGTTTTCCTGGGTGAGAATGTTTTTCATTCATCAATTCACTCTGCAAATTGTGTATGCATTCTAGATTTGAGTTGTAGATTGCAAAAAGGGAAATGACATTGTACATTATACGAAGAGAAAAGTAAAAACGAGCACCTGCTCATGAATATTAAAGTGTAAACATTTGCACACAATGTGTATTTCAATGGAAATCCCCGTTACGTCATAAATACTAAAACAGTGACAATAAACCACGTGGTGTGTATATAGTTATAAACAGAGACATATAATACTATTGTATTATATGTCTCTGATATAAACAACGTCCTTATCATTTAATCGTTTAACAAAAAACATATTAAGACCTTTTATTTTCATCTTCTTTTCTTTCTTTTCTTCGTAAATTCCTCCGCAACGGAGCACCCGTGTCACACGGTAGTAAAAATCTAAGACTACTGATAAAAGTTAAAAATGAATCAGATGTTATTAAAAAAGGGGGGGATTCAAAATGATCTTCGAATCTACATAATGTAGTACATTTTTTTTATTGGACTGAACCGGGGGGGGGGGGGGGGGGGGGGGGGGTCTCGACCCCCTCTTTTTTTGGACGATCAATGCATTTGAATGGGAGCATAAAGATGGTAACCCCCCCCCCCCTTTTTACCCAGGTTTGGGAACCTCCCTTTTTAAAATGGCTGGATCTGCCACTGTGAACATTCAGACTTCTAATATCCTTAATTTGTTTTTGGTTTTAATCTGATCATGCTGATGCTTTTCAGGTTTTGAGAGACTGGAAAATTCCCCCTCCTTTTTTTCTACTTTTTGTAGTGAGTTATAATTAAGACATGACACTTTACAAGTAAGTACAAAAACAACACCTTTACAAACATTAGTTCTGAAGAACCTTTAAAACAGACAATGAATTGCAGTGGCTTATCCAGAGTGAGGGTTCTGGGGGAACCCCCCTTTTTTTGGACGATAAATACATGTGAATGGGGAAATATAATTGGAACCCCCCCCTTTTTTAATGACTGGATCCGCCCCTGAATTGATCTTGTTTTAAAATTTTAAGTATTATAATAGTGTCATCCAGCCAAAATGGGTAGTGCAAGCAACATGTGCAAGACTGAATAGGCCATTATATTCTTTTTTTTTGTCAAAATTGAGGCCAGATTTTTATTTTTTTAAACCCAGCAAACCCCCAATTTGTGCAATTTTATTTTGTTGTCGACTCAGATAAAAAACATAACCCCCTCCTGGCTGAATGGCTTAAACAAACATGTATTTATCTACACAGGGAGCCAATAGCTATGGACAGCTTGGATTAGGCCATTGTACTGACAAATCAATACCAGAGGAAATAAACCTTTCTGAAGATTTTGGTAATGTTTCATCTGTGAGTGGGGGAGGTGGACATACCCTTGTTCTGACAGGTAAAGATTTTGGTAATGTTTCATCTGTGAGTGGGGGAGGTGGACATACCCTTGTTCTGACAGGTAAAGATTTTGGTAATGTTTCATCTGTGAGTGGGGGAGGTGGACATACCCTTGTTCTGACAGGTAAAGATTTTGGTAATGTTTCATCTGTGAGTGGGGGAGGTGGACATACCCTTGTTCTGACAGGTAACTCAAAGTAAATATAAAAGGTCTTTTGCATCTCCCTTCAACTGATTTTACTGTGTGTGAAAAATATAAAACACTTTAGATTTAAAAACAAACAATGTGAGAATCACCCCCCCCTCCCCCTTTGAGGCAGTCAGGGGTACTACTTGTACAAGTTATTTTTAATTACTTGAAGAAGTAATATTAATATACACATATAAGTAAATTTGTAGGATACTTATACAAGTGATTTTTTTTTACTTGTATAGGAAAACAAAATATTGACTGAGTTATGTCCCTTTGACATTCAGATTTTTTTTTACTTGTTGAAGTAAAAAAGTAATTCTATCTTCTTTTCATGCTTTTATTGAATTCCTATGATTTCTTTGCTCTAACATGTCCAATAGAATTTTAAGTTATCTGTCCTTTGCAGATGTCTTTACTAATCATTTAAGTGTAATTTCATGGACAATGAACATCCCATTTGTCTGTTATCTTCAGAACACTCCTCATTTACAAGCCCCCATTGAAGGAACAATTTTTGAAGGCCTTGTGCAAATATTTAAGATCTTTGCGCAATCAGTTTCTTTGTTGAATTAATGAGATGAAACATTGAACTCTAATAAAAAAAAATTGAGCAAACCTGGGAAAAATTATTAAAGGGATGAATTTACATCTCAAAACTTGAGGACTTTTGTGGGATTGTAAAAAAAAATTTCTTATACAAGTAAATTTTTGAGAAAATTAACTTAAGGGGAGATTATTCAAATGTTATTTATTGCGTAAACCCCTGAGGGTTTACGCAGTATATATTGGACGAGTGAAGTAGTCTTTCGGAACACCGGATGTTATTCGGAACACTTCTGTTCTTTATATGACTACCTTTCAAATACATGTGCAATAGCTATGACCACCTTTCAAATGCATGCGCAACAGCTTCCTAATCTGTTGAATATGCATTAGCATCTTAAGTTGCTATAGAGATATTTTAAGTATGATCTGAAATTTATTATGATATAATATTTTCTTGCACACGATTACAAGCTGCTAATATTAACCTACATACGTAGTATTTTGATTAGTCAAACGATGTAACCAGCTGTGTTTAGATATGAGATAAGATTTCATGTAAACAATGCGCTTTATATTCTGAACGAGAATAATTAAAAATAAAAGCATTTTATTTTAGATTTTACGTTTAGTGAAGATGTACATGTTGTAAATAGCAAGCTATTTATTTTTTTATACTGAAATTAAAGAGAAGTCTTTCTTGCATATGATTAAATTACAGTTATTTTTTTCGGTTAAATATTGCAACTTTAATAAAAAAAAAAAAATGGTTATTAAAAATAAAATTGAATAGATATTGAATATGAAAAAATAAAATATTTTAACGAGAACAATTAAAAATAAAATCTTTAAAAAAAGTATTAGCACTTTTTAAATTTTACGTCTAGGATAGACCAAGGACATGGAAATATAATCATAAATACGTGCCTCAAATAGGTGTAAAAACGAGGATTAAAAAAAAATCGTTTATTGAAAATAACGTTAAAATTAATTATGAAAGTTATGTCCGTATTTATTTTCATTAATATTGCAAATTTAAAGTTATTTTCTTTGTTTAAATATTGCAACATTGTTTACTTTGTTTAAAAACAAGGAGGTCACATAATAACCTCTGAATCCTTTTTCGTCATTAAAATGCGACTGATAAGTATAGATATTCAATATGAAGGGGGGAAAATGACCATGTCTGAAATCTAAATCTAAAACTTATTTTAAAAAAATACACATTTGACCATGCAGATATAAGAAATGATACTTCAAGCAATGAAACAACGAATTAAATGTGCCCCTTTAATAACGACTGATAACCTAAAAATGAATCATGCATGCATTTTTAGCAGACTTAACCAGGTCTGCGATAAGATATCGAATATCAAAAAGAAGATATGGTTTGGTGTCAATGAAACAACTATCTACAAGAAACGAAAATAACACAAAAATACAAACTATGGATCACCGTACGGCCTTCAACAACAGACAAAGCACGTACCGCATAGTCGGCTATAAAAGGCCCGAAATGACAATGTAAAACAATCAGTCGAAAAAGAAAATTAACAAAGTCCGTATCATCGTATGCGTAACTTATTTGCTCAGCAGAGGAACGCTACGCTACACCGAGCGGCCTCAAAAAATGAAAAAAAAACACCATTTAGTCGGCTATTAAATGCCCCGACCATTAAGATTTAAAAACAAAAATCAAACAAAACTAAACAGCCTTTAATTATTTATAACAAAATAATTTACGGAAAAAAACTTGACCGAAATGAATTATGAACAACAACCACTGTACTACATGTTCCTGGCTTTAGAATGGACATTGGTACATAAACAATGTGATGGCCATAAACCCAACCCTTCCAAATGGACCAAACCTTGAGGACAACACATCGCAAGAAAAAACTGTAAAATATCAGTTGTAATTCCCGTCCCTAAAAATATGGGTACGGTGCACAATAATCACTTACATAAAAACAATAGACACAAATCACTGAAATAATCGCACTTACCGAAAACTATTTCAAAGCTACTGAACATGTAGACGAACCAGTGGTCATAGACAGACTGGTAAACATGTAAACAGACGGGCGAATGTGACAGACTTATTGACAAACATTTACATATAGCCAGACCTGCAGTTGGGAATGTAGAAAGACTAGGAGAAACGCTAAGGTACGCTTTACGCACACCCTATACACGCTTTAAGCTGGTTGTGCACACGATACAGATATAATTGACAGGTTGAATGCATCGAAACTACTAGCGTATTGGTAGCGTGCATGATTTTTTTTTACCACGGCCGACGTACGTCGGATCTGTACGTTGATGTGTGAAGCCGGTATTAAATTAGGTAAACAGGCAATGTCAGTTTCTAATTCTTATGCACAACAAAAGTAATATAAGACAATACATCTTTATTAAACAATTATCTAATATATATATAATGCCAAACAAGCATTTGGGTTTACGATTGCATTTCTTTTTTTAAAGAAAGCAACTTGTATATATATTTACTTAAATGTGTATATTTTTTTTTACTTCTTCAAGTAAATAAAAAAAAAACTTGTACAAGTAGTACCCCTGACTGTGAGATGCCTATTGCTAATGCATGTAATTTCATGAGGATTTAGTATTTTTAATCTGTCCATGAGTATGTTGATTGGGGTTTACAGAAAAGAAAATATTGGGCAATAAATATGAAGATTAGAAAAAATTTGACCAAACAAATAAAATAAAGAAGATAATGGAAAAAAAAGTATAAAGCAGAAAAGTTTCATGAACAAATATTTTAAAATAGTTTGGATAACTAATATATATATCTTTAATCATTAAGGTGTCAAATGCACGAGTTTAATCCATAGCGGCGTTCGGTCACAAGTTGTCTTATTTTTGATATTCAAATACGGCGATTAGTTATACTTTTTATTACATTGTCAAATTGCTTTTTTTTATGAAATTAATGTAGAAAATGTAAGGAACTATATGGTTTTCCTACGCATGTTTTGTTTCGACGTTATCGACGTCTTGACAACGCCTATTGTTGTATGACGTCAGAGAGTTAAATAACCACGTTTATTTCACATGTGAAATTATCGGATTTATCTAACTGGGAAATCAATGTAATTCATTGCAACCAATGTAATAATGATTCTTATCTTGACATGTGGTAGTTATTGTTAAACTGGAAAAAAATTATCTTTTTATATACATTTAAAAATGAAGATGTGGTAAGATTGCCAATGAGGAAACTGTCCACAAGAGACCAAAATGACACAAACATTAACAACTATAGGTCACCATATGGCCTTCAACAATGAGCAAAGCCCATACAGCATAGTCGGCTATAAAAGGCCCTACATTGACAATGTAAAACATTTCAAACAAGTAAACTTACGGCCTTATTTATATAAAACATTTGTAAGGGTTCCACAGAACCCAGTGTCTTGCCCATTTTTGCTGTAAATTGCAGGCTCAACAACAATGAAGAAAAAAATCTATAAAAATATTCCTCTTGTTACTATTTTATGATTGTAAGAAAATCTAAGTCCATTTAAAAGTAAATTACAGAAAAAACGGAGTAATCTTTTTACAAACTTTACTTCTGGATACAATCTTATGATCATAAATAAGCTTCTGTCCAAGTTTGGTACAAACCCAGGATAGTTTAAGAAAGTTATTAAAATTTTATAAACTTTAACCACAGAGTGAATGTAATGTTTCCCCGCAGAAAAACTAAGTCCATTTATAGTAAAATACAGAAAAAATGGAATTTTATTTTTACAAAATTTACTTCTGGATACTATCTTATGATCATAAACAAGCTTCTGTCCAAGTTTGGTACAAACCCAGGATAGTTGGAGAAAGTTATTAAAATTCTAAAAACTTTAACCACAGAGTGAATGTTTTGCTTCCCCGCAGAAAAAAATAAGTCCATTTATAGTAAAATACGGGAAAAATGGAATTTTATTTTTACAAAATTTACTTCTGGATACTATCTTATGATCATAAACAAGCTTCTGTCAAAGTTTGGTAGAAATCCAGTATAGTTTAAGAAAGTTATTAAAATTTCAAAAACTTTAACCACAGAGTGAATATTTGTTGACGCCGCCGACGACGCCGACGGAATGTAGGATCACTTAGTCTCGCTTTTTCGACTAAAGTCGAAGGCTCGACAAAAATGAACGAAAAACAAATATGTAACACATAAACAAACGACAACCACTGAACTCCTGGCTTGGGACATGCACATACATAAATAATGTGGTATATTTATATATACATGTATGCAGTATTTATTTCAGATAATGGAAAATTGTTTGTGTGTGGTTCAAATGACAAAGGTCAACTAGGATTAGGATCAACAGAAGACAAGACAGTGCTGACACCTGTTGGATCAATGGAAAGGGAGATAATAACTAAAGTTGTTGGTGGCTGGGACTTTACTTTAATGTTAAATGGTAAATCACAAAGCTTTTCAGTTAAAAGTACTTTAATGTACTTGTAACAATAGGTATAGTAAGATGTGGTATGATCGCCAATGAGACAACTTTCCATTCAAACAACAATTTATAAAAGTAAACAATTTCATTTAAAGATATATTTTTTAATGTGTACATATGTTATGATACGTAAACATTACAAATGGCTAACATGTGGTCATTTTCATTCTGTATTAAATATCTAGTATTTGTTCAATTATCTTAAATCCACTAATTAGCAGTGAACAATCATTAGCAGAGGTGATAAAACTGCCAAAGGCAATAGGTATTTAACTTAATCCTATTGTCAGTTAATTAGTGTTACACAATCAGGTAACAATTTTACCGGAAACACCAGAAGGCATGAAATTTGTAAAATATATCTTTTGAAAAGGCAGAGGGGGCATTCTTCGGCTTTGGAGGGCAGAAGGGGGGGGGGGTAAGGGCACCAATGGCGGGCGCGCCCTTCTATTTAAGGCAGGCGGGAACACTGAATTAAAGGTTAAGGTGCAGCCTTCAACACAGAGCCTTGGCTCACACTGAAAGTGATGCTTGAATATAATATAATTGATGATATGATAGACCATTTAAACTATATTTGTAGGGAAAGGAATTCTTTTTTATTTTGCTCAAATTATTTCACAGAGTTTTATTGAAAGATGGATAATAACTAAGAGGAATCAACTAAACTGCCTATGATTTAAGGGTGGAAGTTTTGAGGATTACAAAAAACATTTTTCCCTATTATTACCGGTAACCAGATCTATACCAGTTTATAATGCTGTAGTGTTATATTTCATTTCAGATAAAGGAATAATTTTTGTAACAGGATCAAATAAATTTAACCAATTGGGATTACCAGATATCACAGAGAAATATATCACTACTCCAGTAAGTCAACATCCTTATTAGCAATGGGCATACATCATCATTATGAGAGCATACATGTTACTATAGTTCTGAGAGTTTACAAATTGACAACTATTAAGAGTGTTTAAAAAAATAAATTCTGGAATAAGAAATGGCTGGAACATGCTCTCTTGCTTAAAACCACATGTTAATTAAAACCAGGATGAAGTAACAAGGGAAAGCTATCTTGTACATGGTGTTATCAATTAGGTACAATGAGAGTTAGCCCCCATTGTATGCCATGGTAAGTTTTATCTGTCAAAATTCTAAAACAAATAGTATATATTTGTTTAGGGGCCAGCTGACGGACGCCTCCAAGTGCGGGAATTTCTCGCTACATTGAAGACCTGTTGGTGACTTTCTGCTGTTGTTTTTTATTTCGGTCGGGTTGTTGTCTCTTTGACACACTCCCCATTTCCATTCTCAATTTTATATTTATCAGTTTATTCACAATATATGTGTGGTGTTTAGCTTGATTCTGACCAATGCTTATATTCCATATTTATATGTATATGCCTCTATTATTGTTGTGAGCAATTATGTGAATCAATTGTATCTGATTTTATGCCCTTTATGGGCCCTGTAATTTGGGAAATAAAAATATTCTATTCTATTCTATATATTAAATGTTTGTTATTTTATAGGTTAGAATGTTTTTACCAGGGAATCCTGTAGTCCTAGACATAGAAGCAGGATTACGTCATGGTATTGCGCTAACAGGTATATTTAATTTATGAAGCCAGTAGATTAAAAGCAATAATTATCCCATTTGAAATTACAAAAAAACTAAATAAGTATTTTTTTTTCTGTAAAATCGTCAATGTGTCTTCAGTGTCTTGCTGGGAAGGGTTATTGGCAAGCCAGGTCTGCATGAATGTTTGTTGTTACATATTTCTGACAAAACGGTGACATTGACATTGACAGAACAGATTCCTATTGGCCATTTTAATTAGGTTCTTGTGTTCCTGTTCACCTATGCATGTAAAAATGATAATACCTACAACCAGTACCACCTGATTTTGGCTTCTTTTACACGTGTGAACATTTGATTGGGTTTCTTCCAGTGATGGTAATTATCAAAATTTTTCAAAAGATTCAATTGAATAAAGACTAATAGATAAAAACCAATGGTGGTATTATTCCTATAATAATACAGTTGATAGTTGTCTGATCACATACACATTGCCATTTTTTTTATAAAGAAAGATAACTTTAACTTTTAATTTATAATTTGCCTAGCTTATTGTATTTTAAATCCACTAAATTGCAAAATGAGAGCAAACTTTACACTCAGAACTGGCAAGCACTTTGATTTATGGATGTAATATTTGGATGAATTTATAGTGGTTATATGTCAGTTTGGTAGTGTCAAGAAGTTTCATATAAAGTTAACATTCTTTTAAGAAAGTTATCTTTGTTTAACCAGTCTTTGGGATATTCATATTGTGGACTGCATTCTGTATTTGTATTATATATTAGTTTGATTTATTGTTACCATTCCATTTAGATGTGTTTTGAAGAATATTATTTGATTAACTTGAAAATTTAGTTTATAATCTATGCCAGAGTAAAGCATTAAATGGTGGAGGACTGGATTTTAAGTAAAAACATTTATACACAATACTTAAAACAAAACAATGTCTATCAGCATGATCCTGTGAAGTTATCTCCATGTAGACGACCATGTGGTCGAACAATGTGATAAATTATTTGCAGGTACTGGACAGGTAACACTCAAAACTCACAAGTGCTTTGATTTATGGATAGAATATTTGTATAAATTGTATATATAGTGAAATGTATCAAATTATTTGCAGATACTGGACAGGTATATATCTGGGGGAGTAGAAAGTCAAGTAAATACAAAACGGGTGCCGTACCTACCATCGGTAAGCAAAGGTAAAATATACATGTTCTGTTTAGATTACATCTTGGTACTTTTTGATATGTATAGACAAATTTATATGCTGTGGATTCATTTAATTTCGTGGGTACCAATTTCGTGAATTGAGGAAAACTTGCATTTTCATGGATAATTTCATGTTTTGGCAAAGTCTGTATATATTCCTTTAGACATATGTAATTTGTTGAACATTTAAATTTGTGGTTCCCCTGTTCCAACAAAATCCAACAAACATTAGTAAATCCACAGTAATAAGAATTGTTTGTGGACTTGTTAATATTCAATTGCTGCTACATCAGTAATGGTGAAAATTATTTCAAAAGTTCAATGAATACAACTTTCTATTGAAATCAATTATCAACACCATATCATTTTTTTCTAAAACAAAATAGAATAATTTAATTTTGGATGTGTTGCGTCTTCTGATTGGCTGGCTTTATTTTGTTATCAGCCCATAAACATAATTTAGTCATATGACTGTGACGTCATTAATGTTTTTCATGATTATCTACGGTTTAAAATGGAATTTAGAATTAAATTATAAGAAATGACTTTAATATTTTTTCTGTCTATAGGAAATAACATTAAAAAAATGTGGTGCACACTGTTAAATAACCCGCTACACACATCATTCAGTGTGCATCAAATTTTTATGTTATTTCTTCAGATAGAAAAAATATTACAGTCATTCCTTAAATGTATTAAAATTGATTGAATTTATCCCTTCCATCACCAATAATAGTCATGATAGTCAAACTGTTTGTCAGAATTTCAAGGACTTTGGGTAATCTCCTGGTTGTTTCACCAAAATGAAATCAACATTCCTTCATTGATTGATTTTCCATTGTTAAGTCAAATGTTAAAGGATTTTCAACCAATAATAACGTTTTGGTTGACTTTTTTAAAAATATCACCCAGAATGCATTAGATTCTGAAATTGTGAATTGATCAATGGCATTTATCATTCAACTTTTGAACATTTTTCTTCCTTCCTTGTTCTTCAATGGAATTTCACTGTAGAATATTCTTACATTTTACTAATGAAGAATATTTTGTTTGCTTGTTAATAGTTCACCTACCTGAAGACACAAAAGGCATGGTTACCAAGATTACAGCAGGGTCATATTTCTTCTCAGCTTTGACAGGTTAGTTACTGTAACAATAAGAGTTAGAAAGATCTGTTAAAACAAATATCCAAATATCCTAAAATTTTTACAAAATATGTACTTTGACCCTTTGACAAAAAACCTTGAACAAAAACTTTGAACCACAAACTTTATCTGAAAAAATTCATTGGGTATATAGCATTTTGACACACACTAATTTTGACCATTGAGAAGCTTAATATTTCCTTAACAATAAATTATGATTAAAATATTCAGCTGATTTTCGAAGTAAAAAAAAAAGGTAGCTGATTCGGGTATGAAAGGTGGGCGAGTGGCTGCCAAACAGTGTCAATTCTTTTTTTAAATTTATTCTGTTGACGGGATGCTGTCTTATTGACATGTACATGGGGCCTCAGTATGGTATCCCACTTTATGACACAAGGTAATACTTGAAAATTGTCTGGTAACTTTTAGGCAAATAAGATGTTTGAATAAAAGTATCGATATTTTACAAAGGTCAGAGGTCTTTTTAGATGAGTCATTTGGTCGAAAGCTGGTCCACCAAATCCTATAAGGTCACATAACAGCGTTGGCCATGCATGTTTCAGCCAATACAGGATCTCAATTGTGAATCGCATTTAACTCACCATCTTTGCGTCACACATTATATATTGTCAACAGATATAAAGGTCATACAGCAGCCATATCTAGTATCGTCCACCTTCTTCAGGGTCAAGGTCACAGACATCACACATTATATATTGTCAACAGATATAAAGATCATACAGCAGCCATATCTAGTACCGGCCACCTTCTTCAGGGTCAAGGTCACAGACATCACACATTATATATTAATAAAGGATTTGTATTTTAGATCATGGTGAGATTATAAGTTGGGGTGATAACACTTATGGACAATTGTCAAAAAATAAGGTCATACAGCAACCGTATCTAGTACCAACCACGTTCTTCAAGGGCAAGGTCACAGACATACAGGCTGGATGGACACATATGCTGGCATTAACAGGTACATTCATCTAGCCACAGCAAATAAAGTCCCATCAATATAAGAAGATGCTGGGTTTCTACAGAGGATTTAAAGTTATAATAGATAAGATAAGGACATATACATGTAGCTATTAAAATTTGAATGCAGGATGTCAATTTATTTTATTTTCCATCAACTTTAGTAAACAATATTAATCTCAATTAGATGACAATTCTGATATTTAAACTGCAGTTGTCTTGTCAAACTTTCTAATACCAGTATTAAAGCTTATGAATCCACAGAATGATTTGATATTTTAACAAAAATAGTGATGTATATAATTATATTCAGATTGAAAATTTAATTCTGCAAATTGAATATATTTTTAATATCCTTTATTTATGTGACCTTGATATAGTTTAATTGTGATGTTAAGTTGCTATCTCATCGATGCCTATCGACACCATTTTTGACTTGCCTGTGCCAAAGGTATATAGGTAGATTTCAGAGGTTGTTAGACATGAAGACTTCATACCTTGTATATAGGTATAATCCAGAGGTTGGTAGACCTGGGGGGTTTATTTTTTTTTTGTAATGTGAATTTTCTCATACTTATAATGGAATAATTATATTTGATATAGTGGTTCCTTGCAAGATTTCATGTTTGTCAGAAAGGGTTCACTTGACCTTCACCTTAGTAATCAAGGTTAAGGTGACATGGATAGGTCTTTCTCTGACTCCCTTGTGTCAACTTTATTTTATTATTGTGTTCAAAGTGTTTGCTAGCCTAGTTCATCTGACCATGACCTTTTTAAATGGATCATTATAATGCTTTTTCTGCATTGTCAAACTTATATCTTGATCAAAATGTCAGCTGATCAAAACTTTAGATAATCTTTAAAATGTGAAATTCAGGACCATTTTTGGAAGGGGACTTAATGTATGGGGATGTGAAGTCTGTTAGCTTTAGATTCGTTCATTGTGTTTCATTGTCTTTATATTTCAGATCAAAAGAAGATTTACAGTTGGGGAAGGGGAAACTATGGACAGCTAGGCAGAGCAGTTGACCTTGACCCGTCACCACAAGTAATTGGTTGCCATGACAACATAGCATGTGTACGATGTGGATCAGAACACAATCTTGCATTAACAGGTTTCTATCAAGTGTTAAATACAGTTTTTATGTACCATTTATGGGCATTATGTTTTCTGGTCTGTGCATCTGTTTGCTTGTCTGTTCATTTGTTCCTACCCCTCAATTGGTAATTTTAAGAATATTTTGCAGCTTTTGGTTATTATCTTTAATATTATTATAGATAGATATAAACTGTAAACAGCACTTATGTCTAGCAAAGTAAGACCTACAAATAAGTCAACATGACCAAAATGGTCAATAGATCCCTTAAAGAGTTATTGCCCTTTATAGTCAATTTTTAACAATTTAATAATTTTATCATCATGGTCATAAATCCATCTGTGTCCTTCTTTAATATGCACATAGACCAAGGTGAGCGACTCAGGCTCTTAAGAGCCTCTTGTGTATATGTGTATTTGATGTATAATTTCTTTATATGTGTATTTGATGTATAATTTCAGATAAAGGGAGACTACTAACATGGGGATGGAATGAACATGGATTATGTGGGAATGGAAATGAAGACAATGTGATGACTCCTTCTCTGGTGGACAAATTAAATGGTTACATGATTAAAACTATCGGATGTGGTGCTGGACATTCATTTTTATTAGTTTATCCAACGTGATGTAAAATAAAGTTTCATGTTGACCTCTAGATGGCTTTTAAATTATTTATGTAGTTAGATTGCTGTGAAATTCATATAAAATTGAGAATGGAAATTGGGAATGTGTCGAAGAGTCAACAACCTGACCGCAGAAAAAAATAACTGCAGAAGGTCACCAACAGGTCTTCAATGTAGCGAGAAATTCCCGCACCTGGAGGCGTCCTTCAGCTGGCCCCTGAACAAATATATACTAGTTTAGTGATAATGAACGCCATACTAATTTCCAAATTGTACACAAGAAACTAGAATTAAAATAATACAAGACTAACAAAGGCCAGAGGCTTCTGACTTGGGACAGGCGCAAAAATGCGGCGTGGTTAAACATGTTTGTGAGATCTCAACCCTCCCCCTATACCCCAAACCAATGTAGAAAAGTAAACGCATAACAATACGCACATAAAATTCAATTTAAGAGAAGTCCGATGTTTGATGTCAGACGATGTAACCAAAGAAAATAAACAAAATGACAATAATACATAAATAACAAAAGACTACTAGCAGTTAACTGACATGCCAGCTCCAGATTTCAATTAAACTGACTGAAAGATTATGAACATCAGACACAACCCTTCCCGTTAGGGGTTTAGTATCATACCATCATCACATATATGAAAAGAACATAACTAGTGTCATGCCAACAACTGGTTTTTGAATAAATGTGTTCAGTTCCAACGCAGAGACCCTATAAGTGAATTAATATTAACGCCAAAATATGCAATCTTTAATGACCTGACAACAGTATCGTAACTATATCCCTTCTTAATAAGTCTATTCAAAGATTTTGTTAGTTTCTGTGGTGAATACTGACACCTTTGTGCTTTATAAAGAATATTTCCATGAAAAATTGGATGTGAAATACCTGAACATATAAGAAGTCTGCATGTTGAGCTATATTTACGAATGATGTCCTTATCCTGATGATAAGATTTAGTAAATGTTTTGACTAGTTTGTGATAATGAAAACCCTGGTGTAACAATTATTCAGTAATACATACATTTCTCTCGTTAAAATCTAAAACATTGTTACATATTCGAGCGAATCGTACAAGTTGAATTATATAAACACAGTAAGATGGTGTCAAGGGAACGTCACCATCTAAAAATGGATAATTAACGATAGGAAATGAAAAATCATCTCTTTTATCATAAATTTTAGTAATCAGCTTTCCGTTAATGATATAGATATTAAGATCTAGGAAAGGGCAGTGGTCATTGTTAGAATTAGCTTTATTTTAAGTAAGTTCAACAGGATAAATTTCTTTAATATACATAATGAATTCGTCATTATTATCCAAATATCTAAAAGTATTATTATATTTGTGTATCAGATGTTGTTTCGATGGGTCTTTGCTTACTTTTGTCATAAATTGTAACTCATAGCAATACAAAAACAGGTCCGCAATAAGTGGTGCACAGTTAGTCCCCATTGGAATTCTGATAACCTGACGATATGGAATTGAATGTATTGTAACTTCTCTATTTGTTCATTTTCTTTTTTTTTGGGGGGGGGGGGGGGGGGGGGGGTTTGAACACAAGTTGACACTGATTTTAACTTATTTTTATCCGTTCAACCATTTGTCCATCTGTCCCACTACAGGTTAAAGTTTTTGGTTACTTAAGGAAGTTTTTGATGTAGTTGAAGTCCAAACAATTTGAAACTTAGTACACATGTTCACTATGATATGATCCTTCTAATTGTAATGCTAAACTAGAGATTTTACCTAAATTTCACTGTCCATTGAACTTAGAAAATGATAGTAGAGTGTTTAATATACAAATTTTAATATAAAATGTCAAATTTCCAACTTGGCAAGATTTCTGAAAAGAATAACATCTCAATTCATGTACTAGAATGTTTGGGTAATTGAAATTAGGCCATTCGGGGTCAAATTCAAAATTTGATCACTCAGGACACAAAACCAAAGGAAATGGTTTAGAATTGCTTTTCTTTTTTTATGCCCCACCTACCATAGTAGAGGGGCATTATGATTTGTGGTCTACATCTGTTTGTCAGTCTTGTCCTGCTTCAGGTTTAACTTTTTGGTCCATTTAGTTTTTGATGAAGTCCAATCAAATTAAAACTTAGTACACATATTCCCTATGCTATGATTTTTCTAACTTAAATGCCAAATAAGATTTTTGACCCATTTTCAGTCCACTGAACATAAAATTATATTGCGAGTGGGGCATCAGTTTACTATGGACACATTCTTGTTGATAATCTTTTCTATTGGGATTCATTTCGGTGATAATGTGTCATTAAAACAAGTTAAGACCGAAGAGATCAATCAAAACACAAAAAAAACAATTTCAACCAGATGCTCAGCAGTGTGCAGCTTTATACGACCGCAGAGGTTGAACATGGTCCCTTTGGACCTTAATGTAGACCAATTTGAAAATTGGACCAAAAATTCATAATCTATATACACAGTTAGATTCGGCATATCAATGAACCCCAATTATTCAATTTTTGATGATATTAAACAATTTAAATTTGGACCCTTTGGTCCCCTAATTCCTAAAATGTTGGGACCAAAACTCACAAAACCAATCCCAACTTTCCTTTTGTGGTCATAAACCTTGTGTTAAAACTTCGTAGATTTCTATTCAATTTTATTAAAGTTAGAGTGCGAAAACTAAAAGTATTTGGACGCCACAGACGACGACGCAAACGTGACAGAAATATACGACGAAAATTTTTTGCGGTCATATAAAAATATCATTCATCATTGATACAGCTCTTTTCAAAATATCCAATGATGAACATTACACTCATCATATCAAAGAACCTCATGTATTCATTTTTGTGGTAAATCAAACAGGTTAACCTTTGACCCAAATTTGAATCAACTTAGAACTGTCTGAGCACACAATTTAAACCAGATGCTCTGCATGGTGCAGCTTAATAAGACTGCAGAACAGTTGGGGCAGGTATGGACAACATTCAAGCTTGATACAGCTCTGAATTAGGAATGTGATTAAATAGTGGGGACAGAATAGATTTCTGACTCAGAATGACTGTGGTCTAAGAACTTAAAAATTTGAAAATGGACATTTACCTTTTATGGTCCAATATCTAAATACACAGTTAGATTCCGCATATCAAAGAACCCCAACAGTTCAATTGTTAATAAAATCAAACAAAATTAAATTTTGGACCCTTTTGGCCTCTAAATCCTAAGGGGACGATCATTTGATATTCTAGGGGGGGGGGGGGGGGGCAGGAGGATTTAAAAAAATGAATAACTCAGCCTTGATGATCACAAAAATAAATGGTTTGTTCTTTGGTAGTTTGAAAATGAATAACCTTACTTGCAATGTATTGAAAATAAATAACTCAGCAGGTCTATAGCTTCTTGGGACTTTAGCGGTTCCAAACCCCTTCAAAAAAAATTTGCCTCGCACCGCTCGGCAATATAGAGACGTTTGACAATACTTTGGGAAGAGGAAAACCAAACTTTAATACTATGTATGACGTATGCAATACATGTATATTGGTTGGGAATATAAATTATTCATTTCGTGAAGAAAAGTATAAAATTATACCAATTATCTTTTAATATACTATGTATTTGTGTTTCGTTTGTCTGGTCTCGCTATGTATTATCTAAATATGTTTGTATATAGTTTCCTTTTGTACACAAGCATGTGTTTGAGGTTATAAATCAAATCTTGAATCTTAAAATTTCTGCAGGGTATAACGATTATTTTTGATTAAATGGTACACAATAACTTGACTATAGATGTATTATTCATAATTAACAAATATTTTAAAAATTGTATGTTTTGGAATATCATAAATATAATTTTGAAAATGAATAATCAGTCCCTGCAATGAAAAAAATCTTGCTTCAATCGTGCAGTGAATAATCTGTGCTCTTAGTTTACCAAATAACCGATCAAAAAAATTCCTCATCCTTCATTAAGTAGTTTCGAAAATCTAAATACATATCCCTCAAAGAACCCGTATTACAATTACGTTGCGACTGCCTTAACTATTTGTGAAAAGCTTTATTTTTCAGAAGGAAGAAGACCTAGACGATTCGAATTCGTACCATATAAGTTGTACTTGGCCTCATTTTCATGGTTCAGTTGTCAAACTGAAACGATTAGTTACGTTTTTGTCGAGTCTGCAACTTTTGTTGCAGAAAGCTCGACATAGAGATCCGGCCGCGTTAACTAACTTCTTAAAAGGTTTATATTTTAGAAGGTGAAGACCTGGATGCTTCATACTTTGTATATAGATGCCTAATGTTACGAAGTTTCGGTCAGTCACATGTCCAATATCCTTGACCCCATTTTCATGGTTCAGTGACCACTTGAAAAAAAAGTTACGAATTTTTGTAATGTTGAATTCTTTCTTATTATAAATACTAGGATAATTATATTTGATATGTGCGTACCTTTCAAGGTCCTCATGCCTGTCAGACAGTTTTCACTTGACCTCGACCGCATTTCATGGATCAGTGAGTGGTGGTAAAGTCCATATCTCAGATACTATAAGCAATAGGGCTAGTATATTTGGTGAATGGAACGACTGTAAGGTGTACATGTCTAACTGGCAGGTGTCATCTGACCTTGACCTCATTTTCATGGTTCAGTTTGTGTTTTGGTCTATTTTTCTCATACTTAATGCAATAGGTCTACTATATTTGGTGTATGGAATGATTGTAAGGTGTACATGTCTAACCGACAGGTGTCATCTGACCTTGATCTCATTTGCATGGTTCAATGAATTTAAGTTGTTTTCGAGTTTTGGTCTATTTTTCTAATACTTTATGCATTAAGTCAACTATATTTGGTGTATGGAAATATTTTATGATCTGTCCGTTACGCAGGTTTTATTTGACCTCGACTATTTTCACGGTCCATTGCCAAGTGTTTGTGTTTTGGTCTGTTTTTCTTCATTTGTAAGCACTAAGTCACCTGTATTTGTTGTATTGAAGAATTGTTAGCTGTACATGTCTGCATGGCATGGTTCATTGATCAATGTTTCGTTTTCTTGGTTAATGTAGAGTTTATGCGACGGTTGTAATAAAGCTTTATATTAAGGTCTTTAAACATATCAATGATTAGTCAAGAAGGCGACAGTTCAGCATGTGTACTGATAGTAAATAGCCACAATAGGCCAGTTATGTTGGTTAGTTGAAAGTTCCTAAAAAACTGACTGGCGTTATCTATAAACCCCAACCTTATTTTCATGGTTCAGCTATTGTATTTTGGTCCATTTTCAGAATTCAATGACAAATCCAGATATGTTCAAAATTGGGGAAACCACTCCATACATATAATAAACCAAATTCTTTCTACAAAATCCGGCTCCGAGGTGAACTGAAATATTTGTGATGTTCATATCAGTGTATCGGGTATTATTCAACCTAGTTCCAATTTTCACAATTCAATGCTCAATGTTGAGGGTTTTTTCCTTCCACTATAATTATAGGATTCTTATAGGTGAACTGTCATTTTGGTAGATATCAGACCTTGACCTCATTTCCATTGTTCATGGAGTTCTCGTGGCAAGTTTGATTCCAAGATGCCATACATTGTATTTGATCAATGGAACGATTGCATAAAGTTTCGTCTGACCTGGACCACATATTCAGTTTTTTTCATGGCAAGTTTGTTTTCTAATCCCAGATACTATATTTGATCTATGGAATAATTATAAATGTACATTTGTACATATTCACCTGTTAGTGACCTTCTGCTGTTGTTTTTTCTATGGTCGGGTTGTTTACTCTGACACATTCCCCATTTCCATTCTCAATTTTATATTTAGTCAGGTTGGGTTCATCTGACCTTGCCAACATCTAAATGTGTCATTGGTCAGTATTAAGTTTTCATGGTGTTTCCCAATCCTAGATTAGTTCTATGGAATAATTATAAAGTGTACATATCTAGTTGGATTGGGTTCATCCGACCTTGCCAATATCTTAATCGGTCATTGGTCAGTATCAATTTTCATGATTTTACATCGCTCAAGAAATAAATAGACCATTCATCTTTGCCTGCTCTCTTAAAACTAATATACAAATGAAGACAGAAGCAACAAATACCTATTTTTAAGTCTGGTTTGATCAGACATGGGATTGAACCTATGATTGTTTAATATAGGCTAGCATATTCCATGTGATACCACAAGTGGATCCCCATAAATTGACCTAATCATAAAGTAATACATGTAAAGTAAGCAAACCATTCACAGTCAATAGACCATGACTGAGGGGGCAGAGCCAAAAAATCCCCATGGCAATCAGATGTGGTAATGGTAATACATCTGCATACCAATTATCATTGACGTACCACAAGTGGATCTCCATAAACTGACTCAATCACAAACTAATACATGTAAAGTAAGCAAACTGTTCAAAGTCAATAGACCATGATTGAGGGGGCGGAGCCAAATAATCTCCATACCAATTATCATCGACTACCACAAGTGGATCTCCATAAACGGACTTAATCACAAACTAATACATGTAAAGTAAGCAAATCGTTCAAAGTCAATAGACCATGACTGAGGGGGCGGAGCCAAATAATCTCCATGGCAATGGTAATACATCGGCATACCAATTATCATTGACATACCACTAGTGGTTCCCCATAAAACTGAGCTAATAACAAACTAATACATTGTTGACGCCGTCGCCAAAAACAGCATACCTATGTCTCGCTTTTTGACTCTGTCAAGGCGAGACAATAAAAAAACAAACAATTTACAACAAGACTCCCTTTTTTATTGAGTCATTTTGTGATCCACGCCTCAGCAATCTCTGTCAGAAACAAGAAATCGCCAAAAGCAGAAAAAAATGAAAAAAAAAAAAATTGAAGGAAAGTTTAACGCTTCCTTCGTAGACTGACAGTAGTGTTGCGCTTCCAAGCAGCACGACGGGATCCACCAATTGTTTTGGTAAAGCAATGTCCCTTTCCAAGTCCACGGGAGGATTTTCCTGCTGAAGTTAGTCCTCTCAATTCTCTGTGCTTGTGAACAGGATTGCAAAGCCAGTTAATCTTGGCATCTCTCCTGATGGTCTTGTGGAATGGATCTACCAAAATGATCTCATAATATTTGTAGGAAGAATCTTGAGCCACCCAGTAGGAACTCAATACTCGGAGAGCTCCACATTTACGACCAACACGTTCCTACAAATAAAATTTAAAAGTTTTGGATGTATACAAATACTATCAAACTTCAGGGTTGATTGAAAGAGTTGTGATATGATTGCAAATGAGACTATCAAATGCTGACTTAATGGGTAACTGTTCCCCAAATGAGACTATCAAATGCTGACTTAATGGGTAACTGTTCCCCAAATGAGACTATCAAATGCTGACTTAATGGGTAACTGTTCCCCAAATGAGACTATCAAATGCTGACTTAATGGGTAACTGTTCCCCAAATGAGACTATCGAATGCTTACTAAATGGGTAACTGTTCCCCAAATGAGTAACAATCTCTCATATGAGTAATCATTTGGTAGTGATAAAGAACAAAATTTTCTGAACGAAGTTTTATCTTCTTAAAACGGCACATATTCATGATAAATGCAGTACATTTTCCAAAAGATGATTTTCCTTATTTTGATTTATACCAAGATGATACAAGCCTATGAAAATTTAGAAAATTTGAATATTTTTAATGCTTTTAACTTTTTTAAAACCCATATAAATAAAAATGTAGTTCTTTGGGAGAAGTTGTTCCATTTTTCTATACATATGTGCCATTTTACATAAAAACATTTTACATAAGGTATCGCCCCCTGGTGTCAGCTGCCTTTAGGAAACCATAATGCTTTCCTATTTGCTGCTGACACAGGATGAGTCATGGACATGTTTAATTTCTACTTTCTTTTTGGCTAATTATTATATATTTAATTGATCCAACTTTTTGTGTACTATACATATGTGGATATCTATTTTTCTTTTTGGGCTGCTTGTTTGTTATCTATATCAACCACACTTGCAATAAAATGCATTAGTATTAAAAAAAAAATATACTATAGATTCTTTATCTACGTATTCTTTCAGAACTTAAATAGTTCTCGTTTAACTTTTTTTTTTTATTATCTCATTGTTTGTATTGTATTATGAAATTTTTTTTATTGATGTTGTAATGTTTATGCCCTTTGGGGCCCATAATTGGAAATAAAAATATCTTATCTTATCTTATCATAAAAAGACCCAATTAATTTTTTTTTAGCACTATAAAAGATTACTCAAATAAGGGATTGTTACTCATTTGGGGAAAAGTTCCCTATCTGGCGGGTTGTACCCAACCTGATATCAAATTGCCTAATATCAACTTCCTGTTAAAATACATGTATGTATTAACATGGTGTTTAGCTCACACATGGCTGTCGATACAGAATCTTGGAAATTGTCATACAAGTGAGAGATTTAACTAGCTTTAAAACTGTGCCAAGTCAGGATTAAGACAGTTGTAATACTTTTGTTTGGTGTGTTAAGAGCTTTCCATTTCATGTTGAGAATTTTCTTTGGAATGGGTATTTCAGATATTTTATTTTTTATACACACCTCAGCAATAGACCTGTGTGATCTTTGGAACTTCAGTTGATTGATTCCATGAGTTTTGGGTTTACCATATGTACATCCTTTGGGTACTGGACGTTTACGACCTCCTCTACGGACACGAACTCTGTATATAACATATCCTGCAATTGAAAACCAAACATTTTTCTTTCAGAACTCTTATCCACATCTGTGAAACGTGACAGGAAAAGCTTTCAGGAATGTACAAATGTAATATAAACCAAGCTTTCAGGAAATGTTAATATAAACCAAGCTCAAATGCCAATTCATTTTAAAAGGTCAATAAATAGGTTAATTTTGAAATATGAGTAAATTTCAAACTGCAGATTCACAAGTCTGTATATATACATTTTGTAGTCATTTTGCGCACACACACAATGCCCAGGACCAGTCAATATTGATTCAGACTATTTAAAATTTTCATGGTTTTTCTTTAGAGGATATTGATTCCCAAATTGCTGAAATATATTCTGAATTGAGATTTTCCCCGAGAACTAATTTATTATAATTATGGTGTTTAGTTTTGAACAAATTAATTAAATCAAATGACTAAATAAAATTGTTCACGTCTAACAAAAACCATACTACACTACAAAATGTAACTTGAAGGTAAAATGTTGCTCCCTTATCAATGAAGTTTATGTATACATAATACATTGAATAACTTGTGAATATCTCTTTTAGATTGTATTGAAGAAAAAAATCTTTTAAACCTTGTTTAGCTCTGTATCCAAGACGACGTGCCTTGTCTGGACGAGTTGGCCTTGGAGCACGATGGATTGAGGACAGCTGACGGTATTGCCAGCATCTGATACGAAGCAAAAATCTCATGACATCACTCTGCTTCTTCCTGTAGATTTCCTGCATGTACTTGTAGGCTCCCATTTTGAGTCTGAAATAAATATTATTGTATATATATGTACATGTAAATGAATACAAACAAATGGTGAAAATGGTAAAGGTTAAGGTTCATCATAACCTTTTGGCTAAAATGGCCGTATTTACACCCCAAATTTTACAGACTAACCTATACACCTGCAACAGTTTTAAGGGATGGCAGGAACTAGATATATAAATTTTAAATGCATTTTATGTTTCAGAAAATTATAAACTTTTCTAGATTTTGCTATCCATTTTTTTTCGTTCCTGTAGAATGTGCAAAAATTAACTAAGTAGTGAAAACGATTGAGAAGCTCCCCTCATATAATCAATATACACCTGTAAACAATAGGTGATTTAGCAGGTTTAAACTGTGTAACTGAGTGGACCGTATCAAATGAAACTCGGGTGTTTGTTTATTTTTCTATCTTCTGCAGACTGGAAAAAAATGCACATAAAAATGCAGGTAAGTTTTTAATTTTCTGAAACGTAGACTTCATATAACTTTTATATATCTAGTTCCTGCCATGCCTTAAAACTTTCCTGGATGTACCAGTTTGTCTGTACTCATAGTAATTTTTGAGGTGTAAACACGGCCATATTTTTCAATTCCTTATGATGAACCTTAACCAGTGCAATGACTTATTAGAGATGAGAAGATACTGAATATTTTATACATGTGCATTATCTTCACAAAGATGGTCAGGAATGCCATTTACCGTCAGACATCATTATATTTTTGTACATGTGGGTCAATTTCAGCTACTGTTCGAATCAACTATTTTAATTTCAAGGGGATTTGTCAAAATATTCATCATATAAAATTGTCAGGCTTTCGAGGAATAGGATGTATGTGTTATATGCCAGTCTGCACGGTTAGCTACTAGTCCGATGCCCCAGACTAGTAAAATTTGATTCAGACTAGTGAGTTTTTGCAAAATTTTGTTTGGACCAATAAGAAAAATGTCAGAATATTTGTCTTCGGACTAGTAGTTGAAAAAGTTTTTGGTGCAGACTGATATGCCCATGAACAGCTTAATTCTCTAGACTAAAACCTGGAACCCATATGCCACTAGGTCCCCCCCCCCCAAAAAAAAGAAAAAAATTGCCCAACTTACTAAGCGAAGGTCAGTAAAAAAAAGTGCCCCATGTAACAGTGGAGACAAAGTCACTGCCAAGGAAATGTAGGAGATACCGAAAATGAATAGACCTTAAGGTAGATACATGGTATACCGGCATATACCGCCATCTTGGATTGTATAATCACAGTAAAAAATCGGTCTAGTTATTTGACTAAATCTGCAAATTTGGAGATAGATTTGCAATTTAAAGGTTAGACTGTTTGATTATATAAAGAAAAGTTGGTAATTTATTTTATAAATCAAAATATTTAAACAAATATATTTGTTTTTGCTTTTAGAATCATTTCTTTGAAATGAGTCATTTAAGGGAAGATAACTCTTTTAGTAAAAAATTTATACTAGACTGATAGGGATTTTTTTTCTTTCTACTTGTAGCAAGAAAACAAGTTCGGTGACACAATTTTTTCTTTTTATTTTCTTAAACTATAGTACAAAACCTATCTTTTCACAATTTATTTCAAAATTCTATCTCATAGATTTTTTTTTATGCACACAAATGTGTTTTTCCATCAACAATCTAACCAAATTTAGGCAATTTTCAACAACACATAGCTTGAAAAATAGCACGGTAACCCATACTTTTTAATACATATCTGAAAAGAGCATACTAAAATCTTCATTTTGGCTAAGTATAAGAAAATTCTGTCTCAAAAAATATTTACTTATGATCTACCTTAAAGTGTACATATCATTATGCACAAAAAATAATTTACTGTCAATCATCGACATTGTCAATAATCCTCATGAAAGTGGAAAGCGTTTCATCAAAAGGAAAAACAGATAAGATTTTAACAAGTCCTAAATTAAAATATTGTTTGTGTCCCCAATCCCGACCCTGTCAAGCCAGGTGTGGATACATGTAGGTGGTCCGAGTACACAGTTATTTCGTAGTGCATTTCTTTTAGACAATAAATGTAAATAAAAAAAATCCCACCTGCGCTTTCTCAATAACATTTTTACAGTGTGTTGTACTACTTTTGGGACAAATTATATCAAAATTATAGAAAACTTCATCAGCTCTAACTCAAAATATGGACAATTTTGTGTTAAGGGGGTCTTGAAATCTTTTGACAGCTTCCGAAGTGCTAATTTTTGACCTTTTTCAGCTGGACCTAATCACTACTTTACCTAAATATTTATGACCCAAATTTTTTTACAGTGTCATTTCATCCCCCAACTTGCTATATGAGGCATAAAACATGGAGAATTAAATTTGGAAGGGGTATAACAAAAATTGGCAAGTAACACACTGTCCACATTAAGGACTATATTCGTGAACAACGAAAATCAAAGGACGATAACTGTGTACTCGGACCAGGTAGGTAGGGAAATAATTTTATTTTTCCAAAAAGTTTGAACATTATGATTATTAGACGATCGGCAAGCCTGAAAATCCAAAATGAATAAAATAATATTTGACTTAGTTTTACCAATAAAATTTTATGAGTAGCACCAATTTTGCATGATTGGTCGGGATTGGGGAAGCAAACAATATTTTATTTTAGGCCCAAGGTACAAATGTATGTATGTAATCAGCTAGTCCAAATAATTATGACGTTTGGCAAGGCTATTTTTACAGGAAGGCGTCCCAGAAAAAAAATAAAAATAGCCTTGCCAAACGTCATAATTATTTGGACTAGTAATCAGCTGGCAATGGGAGGAAACTAAGAAAAGGCAAGTTTGTCTTACGGACAACTTAAATCGTATGCCTCAACTTTCCTCTATCGCTTAATATTCTACTTAGCGTCTTTACGACAGTGAATCCGAAGTCTCTACATGCACCATCTTGCATGCATTTAGTCCGAGATTACTCTGACGTCCAACGGCTGTTATGCCAGACAAGCTGGGGCCGTGGGACGTCAGAGCTTGTCCCGTATCAAAAAGTGGATATTTGCCCACCCAAAATCGAAGCAAGACATCTCGGCACATTACAAACTCGGGACATGTCAACTCGGCATACTGCAAACTCGGCATATTACAAACTCGGTACATTCATAATAAAAATGTATTAGATTTATAATTGTGCCAATAAAGACTTATTTTCATTTAATTTGAAATTAATACTTAATAAAATATATGACTGTGACAATTTATAAATGGCTTAGCAAAAACGGTAACTTTTATGGTTATGTGACAATTTATGAAATAGACAAAAACGTCTTTTAAAAATAGTTTTGAAAATATAAAATCATTGCGCAAAATTGAGCAAATGACAATTTCTTTAAAAAAGAGAGATGTTAGTGTGTGTATTAAATATTTTTACGGTGAAATTCATTTTTTTTTCTTTTTCTTTAAAAATTTTGATAAATATTGAAAATGGCATCCCGTTTTGCATCTTATCTAATAAACTGTAAATAATTATGTTACATTGTCAAGTGACTTTTTTTATCATTGTTTCCTCAATTTGAATTATGTATTTTATTGATGGCACTATGACGATTTTATGATTATCTCCAATTAACTGCAATAAAAAAGAAAGGATGGCTACCTTTATCCTTTTAATAAGAGAAGTTTCAGGAAACAGGTGATGATTATATTTTGACAGTATAATAATCACATGATAATTAATAACAGCGGTATTTAATGACAGCCTGATAACATTTTTATGATATCCCGTTAGTAAAGCAGCTTGAGTTAATGCTGCTGAACTTCATGTGAAAAATACCATTTCAAGTACCGCTTCTTTTTCAATTTATTGCGTAAAAAGTACATATTATATATCTGGTAAAAAACTAAAAATATTATCATCATTTTCCTATCCATTCAGAGTCCAAAATCTACTTAAAGATAACGAACTAGACAAAATAAAGTTGGTTACAAAAAATATTCAAGATCCACCTCCATGGATAATAGGTCAAGCAAAAACATCCAGTAACATCAAAAACAGCCTCAGTAAAAAGAAAATCCGCATATCATTAAGACTAAAGCGTTAGAGTACATCGACAATGCATATACAGTGATATGCAGTGAAGTTTAGCATTTGATAGTTCATTGATAACATTCTGACATTCCTCCTTTATTATGTTCATGCTAAAACATACACACACTTCATGACGACTTACCACAACATCATTAAATAGGCAAAACACACTGCAAGAGTTATCCAGGTCAGTGACTCAGAAATGGAGTCAGGTCGTAACCGGCAGTAAAAATCAAATCTTCAATACAAATACAGTATACGTACTTACTAGAAAAGATCGTTAAGAAGACCAACTACTCTGCAAGAGTTACCCGGGGTCAGTGACCAGAAATGGAGTCAGGCCATAACCGGCAGTACAGATGGATCTTCAAGACGACTTACCACAGCATCATTAAAGGGGCAAAACATACTGCAAGAGTTATCCGGTCAGTGACTCAGAAATGGAGTCAGGCCATAACCGGCAGTAAAAACTAAATCTTTAAGACAAATAAAATCCAAAATAAATATGATTTAAAACAATTAAAAAAAAATAATAAAAATTAATCCTTTGAAATAACTTAACATATTTAAAATTAGATAAAATGAATGTAGGGATAAGTTAATTAAACTATTAAAATTATGCTAACTAAACAAGAACGCCCGATAACCTTTGGGTTTTTTTTCCAAATTCGCGGCACCCCAAATTATTTTTGTTTCTACTTTTGGTCATTATATAAATTTTTCATGTCATTAAGCCGCAAGTCAAATCTAAGACTTAAAAAATGGTACTTCGCAAGATCTGGTTTGCGCTAATCCAGTTTTAATTAGCGTGGGGCACTGTCCAGTGTTCCAGTGTACTAGCACTCTAAAGTCCTGCAACTACGGTAGGCTAGCACAAAGCAGTCAAAATTTACATACACCCTTTGGTTTTTTATTTATTTTATTTTATTTTATTTCACTTTTCTTTTTTCTAGTACATACAAAACATCCCACTAAATATTTTTGCAAAACTCACATACACAAAATTAGGTTCTTATTGAAAACTATCATATTTGATGAAACTTCTAATCTATTGGGCCTTTCCAGTTAATATCTGCTAAAGGGGGATGGATGGTCCTTTCTGAGGGGTGTAAAATTTATACATCTTCAGGGGTGTGGAAATGCTATGCCCGACTCGTACATTTGAACAACCGGACAAGTAATTATTTTTGTCTGGGTTGCCCGTGGACAAGTAAAATAATATAAAAGACAAAGTTCAAATCCAACAGAAATATAGAACTAATTTCAACATGTTCAAAATGTATAAAGATGTTAAATTTATGTAAAAGAAACCAATGGTTCATGACGATAAAAATTACATAATACCGAAAATAGATAGATTAACAAAATAAATAAAAATAAGTATGCGAACCCGAGTTGCGTAACATTGCATTGGTTTTGTCCATTGACACGGGATGGTCGATTAGGTTTTATCCATCTTTACCGGAAGTGTCATTTTATATGTTTTTGTATCGAGATTCAGATTGATAAATACTTTATAAAACACCGGGCAAGAGTAATGAGTCGAGTAAAAACCCTAAAACGCAAATGGAGGATAAGGAGTATTAAAAAAATACTGAAGCGAGAATTTCAGACATCGTGAATATCAGATTGCACCTGGCTATCTAGTATGGAAATTCGTAAAATAAATATTTTTTTTGTCTTTATATTTATAGATCAAAGGTCAACATTATATGTTGTCAGAGTGGTAAATGGAAGGGACGGTTTAATTGCCCATCAATACAATTATAAAAAACAAAAAAACAAAAAAACAAAAAAACAATTGTGTCAGTTGAGAGAAACAGCAAAAAAGTCAATAGTTTATCCATTATTTAATTTCTATTTCTTCACTCACTTTCTTCATTACACTCTAAATTAGTATATCAATATATGTACCTACTGGCTACAATTTTTATTCCAAAACTGCTGCAAAAATTACCTTTACATGGCATTTCATTGGTTGGTTTGCTGTAAAGTTTTTGTCCCATAGATGATGACCTACTTTACTAAATTTTTACAAATAATAAACAAATGGATTTCACTTGTTTGTATCATGCAGTTGTAACAGTGCTAAGAATCATATATTAACTACAATGAAATACTTCAATATTTATTGGGACCATCAGGGCAAGTAACTTTTTTTCAGGACAAGTGAACTTTACAGTTTTACTTGCCCAGGGACAAGTGCCCACAGCAAATATTTCCACACCCCTGATCTTAGGGGTGAAATTTTTGGTTTTTTTCATCTGACACGTACACTTATACGCAAAAATTTCTGAGGGTCTTGCAGCAATAAATAATTAAAAATAATTACATCTTAGGGGTTACAAAAAATACCTATTTCAGATCTTAGGGGATTTAAACGAAATCATTCGAATACGGAAAACTCCTCAAATCTAAAACAATTAATCTTTCCATATGCACAAATAATTTGGAGACATTTGTTTGAATATATAACAGAAAGATCTTGCAATGTTTTCTTTTTATTACATTTTCATTTACATGCATATCCATTTGAACAGTTTAGGTATATATTAGCCTTGAGAAATGAACATTTATAAGATTTTAGGCATAAACAACTTTTTTTATTCTTATTGATATTTATTAAGTAAAATTTCATTAAAAATTTGTTTTAAAAGTAAAACACTTTTTTTATATCAAGTGTTTTCTGATTTATGTCACGGAACTAACTTGTATCACTTTCTGTCCTATAATTTGTTCCATTTCTCACCTACTTTAAAAATAATAATTGTTATTTTTTTCTCATCGTAATTATTATATAAAATTTCTTTTTATGAAACATTTCCATAAATATATTCATTGGAGTGCCGAGTATGTATAGGTAATGTGCCGAGTTTGTATAGGCCGAGTTTGTAGTATGCCGAGTTTAACATGTCCCGAGTTTGTAGTGGGCCGAGATGTCATGTATTCCCCAAAATGGATGCGCTACTTCATCGCTTCTGGAGCCGACTGAGGGCCTTGGAATTATATAAATCAGGCATCAATCTCTTCATTTTTCATTTATCTTTTCATATATGTAAGTTTCACCTACCTGCAGCCAACCATTATTTTTCTATATTTTAACAGTTTTTAAAGAGACCCGTCGGTTTATGCATTATGCCTTTCATTTTCAAAGATTATCACGTGACCACGAGAAAACAGTGCAAATAACCATAATGTAACTCCTCGTTCATTTACGATGCAAGATATCTAAATGTCTTCATTTACGATGCAAGATATCTAAATGTCCGAGAGCTTCCGATTGTTATCGTGGTCGGCACTAGATGCTTAATACCAATCTCCTGTAAAAGGAGGTGAAAAAACGTGGTTGCTTCTAAATGTTAACACATCGATCTCCTATAAAGGAGGTTAAAAAATATAAATATTTGCATATTTGAGTCTCGAGGCCACGAACTCTCTCGCAACTTGACGTCCATTTGAAAGTGAAAGTCAAAATGCATAAACCGACGGGTCTCTGTAAAAACTGTTAAAATATAGAAAAATAAAGGTTGGCAGGTAGGTGAAACTTACATATATGATAAGATAAATGAAAAATGAAGAGATTGATGCCCGATTTATATAATTCCAAGGCCCTCAGTCGGCTCCAGAAGCGATGAAGTAGCGCATCCATTTTGGGTGGGCAAATATCCACTTTTTGATACGGGACAAGCTCTGACGTCCCACGTCCCCAGCTTGTCTGGCATAACAGTCGTTGGACGTCAGAGTAATCTCGGACTAGCATGCATTGGAACAAGTCAAGAAAATAAACACATTTTTATAATTGTATCGCCTTATGTAAACCACTTCGCATACAAAATCAACTGCCCTAATTTGTGTTCACCATCTACGTTCTGAAATAAAACTGGATATATAAATGATGGCGTTTAGATGGTTGCGATTTCACATGGATATAATTTCGTACCTCTTCTTCTGTTCGTGTCCTGAAATAAAAGGAAGTTTTAAGTCGACTTCCGGTAGGAGGTACCGATGCATTCGTACCTAGGAAACCTCGCCCTATAATTTGATTAACGTGAGATGAGTTCTTGGTGGGTTTAATGATCTTTGATAGCATACAGAATGATGAACAAAGGTAAAGAATAAATGACAATACATCAGGAATAAAACTAATCCCCCCCCAAAAAAAAATGAAGAATAGAGTAATAATGAGGTGTTAGTTCCAACTTCCATCTCCATCCGTACCAATTAACCATTTCGTCACCAGCTGGTCACAGTCCCCAGTTTCTTGGTCAATTCGTTCCAACTTTTGAAGAACAGTTTTTATATCAAAAGAACTATGAAAATAACCTTATTTATCGTTTACTGTTGACAATTTGCAAAGAATACATCTTAAATCTATTTCTATTGTTAATTTTGAGAATGATATTTTTTGACAGTTAAATATTGCGTTTGTAAATTATGCGATGATCTGCGATTAGCTGAGGCGATTAGGACACTCCCACATGGGGTGTCAAAGTAATCACACAATCACATTTTTTTTTACAGTCAAAGAGTATAAAATAATCATGAAATATTCGGTCTGGTATATAATCAAACAATTATGCACTATAAAAACGGCCATCATGTAATCATTATAACATAATCACTGTGACAAGAATGTGTCCCCAACACAGGCACTCGTCTCAGAATTTTATGAGTTTTTTCCTTACATAGGGAAAAAAATCTGAGACAAGCGCCTGTGGTCCCCAGTACACGGATGCCCCATCGGCCCGACTTTCATTTTCTATGTTTGGTGGACCGTGAAAATGGGGGGGGGGGGGGGGGTATCTAATTTGGCTAGAAAATTAGAAAGATCATATCATAGGGAACATGTTCATAAGTTACAAGTTGATTACATCTTCAACTTCATCAAAACTTTTTTACCAAAATGGGCGATCGAAAATACCGTGGCAGATGAGCGGATTAATCTGGCGCTTATATGGGCTCTAATGTTGGCGCTAAAATGTCCCCTGGTAGTTTTAATTTTTTGCTCAAATGTTCTGCGCCCGTAAACTCTGCTGACTGCCATTGGCGATTGCCAAATTAATTGATCACACGGTGTACATAACAGAATGAATCTCTATATTAGTATACATATCTTTCATCGGACTCCAAGGGTTGACTAGAGTCCAGAAATATGCATGGTCATCTCTGGACATCTCCAACTATACCTAACGTATGATGTTAACACCGGTGTAATATTCCGTACATCCATGATTACACCAATTATAGATAACTAATATTATTTTCATTCGGCTTACCTCGCAAACTTAAGTTTTTTCTTAGATTGTCTATTCATCAATATCACGATACCAATGTCGTATATATAATAAAATTATGTACTAATTTATCAAGATGGAGATATCTCCGGGTTATAAAAAATACTACTGTACATACGATTGGATCATTACATCAGTCGCACGTGCTCATCTTTTCACATAAATCAGTTATTCCAATGACAAATAAAATAGTGCTATAACATGCTAAATATGGTCTCTTGGAAGAGGGAAGTATTCAAATCAATATACAACACGCATAAGAGTACCATTTAAAGTCTTGTCATTTGCAAGTGTGGTTCATAAGTAGTTCTCCTTTCCCTTGTATCATGTTTATATATAGATATTAATTTTGGGGCCCTTTATAGCTTGTTGTTCGGTGTGAGCCAAGGCTCCGTGTTGAAGGCCGTACTTTAACCTATAATGGTTTACTTTTTAAATTGTTATTTGGATGGAAAGTTGTCTCATTGGCACTCACACCACATCTTCCTATATCTATTAAGATTGATTGGTTTTTTTTCTGTTTGAATTGTTTTACACTAGTCATTGCTGGGCCCTTTTATACTGAGCTTTCTATATTTGGCGTGAACAAATGCTATGTGTTATTTATAAAAATATAAATTGCAAGCACTCTTTTATGGAAGAAAGAGTTCTCCATGACAACCTAGGTGTCATATATAACGTCCCTATCCCTACAATGAAATGTCCTGTTCTGCTGACCCTTTCGGAGTTCTCCCCTGGAATTTGCGGGGCTCATGTTGATTATTATTTTTCTTTGTGTGTAATGTTTGTAAGACATTTAGTTGTCAGTTTGTCTGTTGTTGTTGTTTTGTTGAGATTAGTCTTACTGTTGTCGATTTTCAAAGCTTTGTATAGTTTTATAATTTCGATAATTATTTCATTTTGTTTTAAAAGACGGGCGATAAACTTATTCTTCAACATATCATTTTATCAAAAAAAAAACTCCCTGGGTGACTGGGGTATAGAAATATGGCCACTTGGTCTTCTACCGACTGGCATCCGTTTGGTTGTGCGGGATGTATCAAGTTTGCAGTCACGTCCGGTCAGAAGGGGACGTTAAATCCGATGCCTCGTGTAAAGAGAGTGCCACGCTCTTTGCACGTTAAGAACCCTTGCAACAACTCTCTGAGGGGTCCGTAGGTGGCCTGTTGCAAGGCAAAATTTCTGTCCCTATCCAATATACCCTCCTTTTCCGATGGCACTCTAAATTTCTCCGACCATCATCTCAGATGGCCTCTATAGTATCAACCTACCTATTGTATTTATTGTGAACTTGTTCTCGTCCTGAATATGCATGAAATATTTGCCACTGGACGTTAAGCAACCAACAATCAATCAATCAATATAAAAAAAAATCATAAACGATTGTTTGGTCTCCTTTGAATGTTCTACATGGCTTTATAATTAAAAAAAGAAACATACTTTGATTTGCGTGTCATATGACATACACATTATTTTTTTATTTTTTTTATTTGCGGTTACATCTATTTTTGTAAATAATAAATTAAGAAAACGGAAGACATGCGACTACCCGCCGAAGGCTTTTTATAAAGAAAAATATATAGTTGAAAAAATTAAAAAAAATATATGTATAAAACGAGCTGACACCCGATGAATTCTAAGTATCTGTATATTGCAGAAGGATGCGGTCTTCCCAGGTATGTTTTCTTATTACATTTTATTTTAAGACTTGGATGCTTCTTTTTGTAAATTCATTGGGGGTGTAAAAGAGTTGATCTAAGAACATTTTGTATGAATGAAGGAAGCGCTTCATTCTAAAAATGTGAGCGGTCAACGCTTTTACAACCTTATGAAGTTACAAAAAGAAGCATTCAATATTTATATCTACATTTTTTAGCTACGATCATGAAAATACGAATATCATGTTTTTATTTAATTCACCTGTGCACTTTTATTGTGGGACCAAGTGATAAGTTTTATTGAGTAATGCAATTGCTTAAGGAATAACACGTGATGTGCAGTTAGCAAATCAGAATAAAGTATTATAATGAAACATTAATATTCATCTATACAGTATTTAAATGTAATTATATGCATATACTGTCTTCTATCAGTCAATTTTTAAAGGTGTTGATTTGTTGTTATAGCTAAATTTTCAGTGTGAAATATATTTTACATATATTTCTTTATATAAATATCTTAATTATTAACTTCTTGAAAAACAAAGGTTTTAGAAAGTAATGAAAACATAATTGTTTCCAGTCAAAACTTTTGTTTTATAAAGCTAAATGGTTGTTGATCGGTGCAAGATCTAATAAAACAATGGCGAGGCAATGAGCTCAGCACTTGAAAATAATTGAGGCATATTTTGTAGCGTCAGACATTTGTCTCTGCAACAGGCAAACCAGAACATAAAATAACTGTTCATATACTTAGTACGTCTGAAAAACTTCCAGAGACTACTACACATTACTGTTCAATCACTGTTAAACTTTGTTTAAATTACGTTTTCAATTCTAGTTTTTTAACAGCAAAAAGGTTTTTCGAAGAATTTATTTTTTATCATTTAAGAACATTTTAACACATGTGGACCAATATATTCATAATCTGCAGCAGCACCAGAGAACATTCGTTGTTTTTTGCTACTGTGCGTCTCGTTTTGCTCATTGTTTTTGGTATTTTATGTTGTGTTTTTTTTTCATACTGTAGTTTGTCTTAACATTTTGTCGTTTTTCCTTTTGCTTATGAAATGGCCTTTTCAGCTTATTTTCGACTTATTAGTTTGTCACTTTGGTATCTGTTGTCCCGCTTCAAAAAATTTATTTGCACTTTATGATACAATTTTCTCAGTGAAACGTTAACATCATCAACATTGGTTGTATAATTTTCTTAAAATTCATCATAATCACTAGAAACTCGTTTCATTTAATAGACTTTCAACTAACTTTTAACCAATGAACGCATTTCAAGGTAGTGTTATACGCAATGCATCAATGAATAGCAAGAATTATGCTTATTACTGACGACAATCGCAATCGGCAACATTCGGCAGATTCCGCTACCCTACATCTAGTTAGATCGTTTGGTCTGCCGAGGTGTACCGAATACGACACAAGTTATGTTTTATTATTTCTTTTCAAAGCACCGACTGATCTTCCTGTCGATATTACTTGGTATACTCCTTCTAAAGACTTCTTTGGTCAGCAGTTTTGCCCTAGATGAAACAGCGCCAGCAACCCAACAAATTTTTCTGTTGAGAGATAACGAAGACTCTACGGATGAAGGTAACGTGACACAATTAAGAATCACATCATTTATAACGATGCGATTATTGCTTTTTGGGTGTTCATTTTTTTATATTCTTGAAATTTAAAGGTAATTTTTCTATTTTCTTTCTCTTTTATGGTAACTATTCTCTCAATTTATATTTAAACACTGCATTATTATAGTAAAATTGAAAAGGGAAATGGGGAATATATCAAAGAGACAACACCCGACCAAAGAGCAGATAACAGCCAAAGTATATATCTTTTCTTGATATATCTTTATTCTTCATTTTTATATATTTGTATATATATTTTTATTATTCATTTTATTCGTCCAAAAAAAGGGGGTTCCAACAAAATTTAATCTTATGTTTAACCTGATATAAGTTTTAAAACTTATACCAGGTTAAATATATGATTAAATTTTATGTAAGCTACTAATATATATATATTTGATATATACAATTTTACACAAAAAACTAGATCATATATATATATATATTGTTAACTTAGGTTTTCCAGATTTATCAGGCATTCTTGGACTGTTGGTCTTACTGTCGATTGTTCCATCGTTGTTAGGATCTTCTTCACGTAAGTAAATATGTAGGATCTGATAACACTTATATCAATCAATTACATGTCTGCCTCTAAATTTTTAAAGGTGTGTCAGGCGCGGATCCAGAGAGGGGGTTCTGGGGGGTTGAAACCCCCCTTTTTTGGACGATCAATGCATTTGAATGGGGACATGTAATTGGACCCCCCCCCTTTTGTCCTTTGTTAGGACCCCCCCTTTTTAAAATGGCTGGATCCGCCCCTGTGTGTGTTGTTAGGATAAAATCTGAGGATCTCGAAAGATCGTTTACACAGAAATTAAGATGGATTGTTTCAGATCCATGTAAGCAACTCGCGGACATATATGATCTGGATTTTAATCACATTGGAAACAAATACCTATCAAAATAAGGGGACACTTAAAAACAACACGACCAGAAATAAGCCATATATAAGTCATACACCTTTTGCCAACTAACCAGACAAACAACAGTCCAAAAAACACCTCTAAAACATATGTGTAAGCAGCTTGAATCCCGCCAAAAACGTCCTCTGTAATAAACCGTTGATTCTGCTCAACTAGTGGCGCCCACCTTTTTTTACTTTATTTTTACAATTTGTTATTATTATAAGTATTTTTTATTGATATATTTTAATTTGAAATAGACGAAAATCTGTACTTTGCAAATGTGATAATCTAGGTACTAGTATACTAACTTTTTTTTACTTTAATGTTGGAATTCATATCTTGTCATTTTACACATTCTGTCTCTACTTAATATATTTGAATATCTTTAACATTGTTGTTACTGAATTGATGTGCCTTGGCCCTCAAATACCATTTAAAAATTACACAGAATTATAACAATGCAACTGTGAACGACTGAAGCCCAAAACAAACTAAACAAACAATTTGCTAAAAATATTTCTGAATGAATGAATGAACTTTATTCTCACAAAACTACATGTCATAGTTACAGAGAAAATATATATTTACAATTACATATATGTATATATAAGCATGCACATGTGTGAATAAATAACGTAACTTAACTTGGAGGACTTACTTTCACCTGTATTGTTTTTATAAACTTACATAATTTTTCTAAAATAATAGTATTGTCTGAATTAAATAAACTATTAAATTTGTATGTACTTGGATTTTTACAGCAATATTCAGGTAAAAATTTCTTTCTCTCTAAATCTAAAGATTTACAAGTCATTATATAATGATATTCGTCACCAATTTCGTTTGCGTTGCATAGATGGCAAAGTCTGTCGTTTCGTGACAAGCCTCGCCATCTGCCGGTCTCAATTGGTAAACGATGACTACCACATCTAAATTTGCAGTATACAAATAATAAACTATTAGACAATTTGTTGAGATAATTCTCAAATTTCAAATTATTTTTAAAAATTCTGTAACATAGGCATTTAGGTAAGGTTTCTATCTGTGACAAACATAATTGTGTGAACTGATCTTTAAGCTTTTGCTCCACACTTTTTGATACCCATTTGTCAGCAAAATGCATATTCCAAATATTAGACATTCCACAATTATTAAAAATATTTTTAATATAGATCAACCATTTACTTTCAAAACCATAGTTATTTAAATTTACAAGTAATAATTTATAAAGAACATGAGAAATTTTACACTCTTTACCGTTTATAATTCTGCCCCAAAAATTTATCATACGAACTTTTGCATAAAGAAATAATGGGAATCTGCCTAGTTCTGCATAAACTATACAGTCTGGGGTTGCTTGCTTCAAATGTAAAATGAGTTTACAAAATTTTAGGTGCACCCGCTCTAATAAGTCAAAGTTTTCAAATCCCCAAATTTCTGACCCATACAACAAAATAGGTACAACAGCCTTATCAAAGAGATCAAGTTGACATTCAATAGATAAGTTATTAATTCTACTCTTCTTCAAGATAGAATACATAGCCTTTATTCCTTGATCTCGTAAGTATTTTCTAGTTTGTAAAAAAGAACCACTTTTAGAAAAAAATATTCCTAAATATTTATAATTTTTAACAATCTCAATTTCATTGTCATTGATATAAAAATTCAAATTTTGTGGAAGTCTGCCATTTGTAAAAACAAGAATTTTTGTTTTATCAACATTTACCTTAAGTTGCCATTTGTTACAATATATGGCAAAATTGTTTAACATATTTTGTAATTCAGTGTTACTTTCCGCTAATAAAACAGTGTCATCAGCATATAACAGTAAGAAAATCTTAAGATACACATCTAGTTCATTTTCTAGGTCTGCACTTATTGACTGTAAACCTTTTGTATCCAACTCTTCTAAAAATGCTTGTAGATCGTTCAGATACACAGAAAACAGAGCAGGCGATAAATTTTCACCTTGTCGTACACCAGTTTCGCAAGGGAAGAAGTCAGATTTCTCATTATTGAAAACAACACGGGATTTTATATCGTTATACATATTTTGTATAACTCGGAAAAATTTTCCGTTAATATTATTATTCAACAGTTTAAATAAAAGGAGATTTCTTTGAATAGAATCAAAAGCTCTCTGAAAATCAATGAATGCACAAAATAACTTTTTCTTCTTTAATTTCAATAGTTCGAAAAAGGCATAAATAGCAAAAATATGATCGTTTGTGTTGTATCCTGGTCTAAACCCTGCTTGGTTTTCTTCTAAAATTAAAAATTCATCTAAATAATTACAAAGTCTACTGCTTAAAATGGAAGTAAATATTTTACCTAAACTTGATAGTAATGTTATTGGCCGATAGTTTTTCGGTTCACTTTTACTACCTTTGTTTTTAAACACAGGAATAACATTTCCTAAGAGCCATATTTCAGGTAAAAAACCTGTATCAAAGATTAAATTGAACATATATACATATATATCTAACATCAATTCAGAAGACGATGAAATATACTCATTAATTATCAAGTCGTCACCAGGTGACTTATTATTTTTAACACTTTGTATACCTTTGATAACCTCGTCTCTTGTTATTGTATTGTTCAAAAAATAATTTGATCTATCAGTATCAAAATTGTTATCTAGTTCAATATTTGCCTTATTAGGAGTATCTTTATTCATTTCTTTAAAAAAATCAAAAAACTATTTGATACCAATGTCATTATTCACTGGACGTTTAAACTTGTTAAAAAATTTCCAGAAATCACGTGGCTTTTTCATACGTAATTCTTTCATTTTCTTCTTCAAATCATTATTATAGAGACGAATGCTATCATCCATAGTTTTTTTATACATTTTTTCACTATTTCGTAGTCTAACTTTAAAAATAGTAGACCCGTAATGTTTATACAATCTTAATGACTTTCTATAGTCTTTTCTGCTATTTTTACAATCGTGATTAAACCATTCTTTACTGTTATATTCTTCTTTTGAATTATTACAATCTTTCGTAAATACACCAAAAGTTTTTTCTGCTGAATCAAGCAAAATCTTACTAACATTGGTAACAATTTCATTTACACTATTTTGATCCACTTTACTTATATCATCATGTATTTCTAAGATATGTGACAATAAATCATTAACCTCATCTCTGTTTATGTTACTTTTAAAATCAGTACTCTTTTCATGTTTCCATTTACCTATGTATTTTTCATTATTTCTAATACATGTATTTTCTTTTAGCATATCTGTTTTTACATTACAATCTAGTTGCAAAAAGATTGGTGTATGAATATCCGAAAATAAATTGCTAAATAGCATTATTTCAAAATCAGCAATTTTGTGAAATACATTTGCCGAGCCCAATACGTAGTCAACTACGCTTGAGTTACGGCTTGTCGGCCTACCAACTTGGTCAGATAAAAATCGACCGTTCAGTATAAATATATTGTTATTTTTACAAAAACTTATAAGCTTTCTGCCATAAGTATTAACTGTTTGATCTTGAGAATTTCTTTTCCTCGGTATACCAAGGCTGTCTAAAATGCCTACTTCGGAAAACTCATTAAAATCAATCAATTCATTTACAAATGTATCATCAAAATCATCTATATCATAAAAATCAGCTAAAGTACCAGTACGACTATTAAAATCGCCAAATAAGAAGACATATTAAAAAAATTTCTTGACATGTATGTAACTGAATAGAAACAAGATAACATGATAATTATAAATTCTAGTTCAAGAAGATGATTGAATTTTTGCTGCAACCAAATTATGGAAAATTGTATACTACCCTTCTTTACTTATCAATATTTCATAATATTGCAGATTTTTTTTTCATTTTAAACACATTAATTTGTTTATTTTTTTGCTCGGATATATATATCCTTTATAATAAAAGATTTCTTATACACATTCCAAAGAATAAAATCTTGTTCAATCTTTGTTGGTATTCCTATTGAAAAATTCAATAAAGCAACGAAACAAATTAATTTATATTTCAATGGTACTTTTAAACGGAGTATATTGACGTATGGTATTTACTTTAGTTACAACAGCTGGAGGCGGAGGAGGAGCTACAGTTTGTTCGGCAGTCACGTGTCCAGCTGGTTATTCGAAGCTTGATGATCTACGAATCAGTCCAAACTGTTACTTGTTTAGTGGAAAAAACGATGCAAGGAGTTGGCATTCTGCTGATGTATTATAAATTTAACAATAGTTATAATTATATCAGTCTCACCACATGTATGACACGCAAATTCGTGAAGCGTTCCATATTTTTCCTGGAAAATATAAGAGTGCATATGCTAAATTTAGATGTGGTGTTGCACCTCTGAGAATAGAAACTGGCCGATATGAAGGCATTATGGTTGACAATAGATTATGTTTTAATGAGCAATGTAAGAAAAATAACTTTATTGAAGATGAGAAACATGTCTTAATTAACTGCCCAGTATATGCAGATTTACGAGCTATTTTATTTAGACATGCTAGCTCTTTTAATTGTGATTTTGTTAATTTGTCTGATGATGATAAATTCAAATTTTTATTCACTGATGAAAATGTGTGTTACTTTTTAGCCAAAATCTGCTATGATGTATTATTAAAAAGAAAAGGTATTTTATATAATTGTAGATAATAATGTGTTTTGTAGAAATTTTATAGTCTCTCATAACTCTTTTTAGAGTGGCTCATGTTGTTTTAAATATTACTGTAATTTTATAAATGTATAAATGTATGTCAATTTTGAGGTGAGACTCTAATAAAGTATTTGTCTTGTCTTGTCTTGTATACAAAAATCTAAATCTTGCTTCATTAGGGATGACATCAAAAGTTCAATGAAGGATAAAAAACTTAATTCACATAGTTTTTTCACTGATCCCCTACCCACCTCTTAACTTAATTTGGGAAAAATTGATTGACCCATATGGATATATGTAAAAATCAATGTCGGATAACCAAATCTTGCAGCAGTTCAACCCTCCCACCCCCCAAATTATTTGAATTAAGTGTTTTATCTTACATTGATCTTTTGATGTCGTCCCTAAGTCATATTTAGTCATATTTAAAAAAGATGGATATATTTTACTAATTTTGGAAAACAATTGGTCTCAAATTATATTTAGTTTTGTACATTTTAAAGTGAAATGAAATTTATCTTCTACTTCTAAGAGGCATAAAGGACAAATTCTGTAATATGAAGTCGTTGCTTTCAAATCGACTAGGAACTTCTTGAACCACTACAGAGATACGTATACCATGTATATTGAGGATGCATATATTACCAGTGTTGCAACTATCTACCACACAGAGACCGAACTCAGAGACCGAATGACGTAAACGTTACCAACTTTATGGTCTTCAACTATGAGCAAAACCTACTGTAAAGGTATTAGTCAGATGTCCTGGCATGATTCCTGATGGAACTATATATATACAGGGTCGGATCCAGCCATTTTAAAAAGGGGGTTCATAACACAGGACAAAAAAGGGGGTTGGTTCCAACTACATGTTCCCATTCAAATGCATTGATCGTCCGGAAAAAGAGGGGTTCATCTGGATCTGCGCCTGTATATATAAAGTATATTTAGTCTGTTACGCTTTTAAAAGGTTGAATTGTTTAATTTTCAGGCTGTTTGTACCAGTACTAAAGGAGCTCATCTCTTAGTACCTGATAGTCTAGCAGAGATAGAGGCACTCCGAAAGAAATTTGGCATTGGTATGTATGTCTTCGTTTTCTGATAAAAGTCGGGCATTGAGAAAGGGAGATAAACCCATGAAATCAGTTTAATATTTAAGCTTTAGAACGTTTCGTAAATCCTTTTTGAATAATTTAGACGTTAACATCTGAGCATGCCTTTTTAAAAAAGAGTAACAACCCAAGAAAAGGGAGGGATTCCAACTACCGGTATATGTCCCCATTCAAATGCATTGGTGGTTCAATTGCAAATTTGGATGTGGACCTCTGGATCCATCAATGCATTTATCATTTATCTTCACTTCATTCAACTATTTTGAGCACGTTTCACCCTTTTATAACAATGTAAAATTTTCATTTAAAGCTCGTAATTTATATTTACCTACATCCAGGTAAATCTCGTAATTTATATTTACCTACATTTATATTTACCTACATCCAGGTAAATCTCGTAATTAATATTTACCTACAACCAGGTAAACCTCGTAAATTATATTTACCTACATCCAGGTAAATCTCGTAATTTATATTTACCTACATCCAGGTGACAACGACGGGGATGTATGGACTGGTGCTAACGATTTAAAGAGTTCCGGGAACTTTATTTTTAAAGTAAACAACAAAAAGTTTGACTTCAACGCTCTACCATTTGGAATAGGTTAGTATGACTTGTAATAGTGACAAATGTTTCGTTCTTGAAAAATCAGATGCAGACAGTTTCACCCACTCATGTGTAAAGTTTATTTATATATAGGTTATGTAAGGAATATGACAGTTAACTTGATATTTATTACAACTGGAAAATCTTAAAAGACATTTTTCGATTCATCTGAACTTATCTATTCTATTTATTCAATTATCTATTAAATTATTCATTAATATAAATATTTAAGGAGGATTTTAAACATATATAATTACTGAATGTATGTTTTTGATCATGTTTCTCAATACCTGAAATTCCCCAGACAACAATGCAGAATTTTGACGTCGCACGAATTTAGTGATGCAAAATTAGGAGCGGATACATGCTTTTTTTTGTCTTCGTTAAACATTTCCTTGAATCCATTGCCAAGTTTAAATCAGTAAAAAAATGTTGCTGTTCTTTTTTGACTGAGTAATGAAAATTGAAATGAAGTCATTAAAAATTTACAAACTGATTGAATTTAGTGCGCTATAAATTTACTTTTTAAGTCTGTGAAAACTTCAGGGCATGTAGTTATAACTTGTAGGTGACCATCTATGTCATTTGCAACACAGTGTAGATATATAACGACTACAACGAAAATAAGATTACCCCTTCCCCTTTTAAATGGTTACTGCCTTAATAGGCTAGTGACTTGAAACTTGAAAAATATAGATCAACGAAATGAACGCCGGATGTAATGGTATAAAGTACACTTTCTATTGTATGTATTGGAGAATGCAAAGCTAACATAAAAGATAGAACAATAAAATATTTTACAAACTTTTGCAAGATAGACTAGTTAGCTGTTATAGATGTCAACAGATCATATACGTGCACAATAATCTTTTACTATAATCTTAAAAGGCGAATTCACAGGCAACCTTGCAGTATCAGCAACAAAAGATTTGGTAGGCCAAACACACCAACGAATTCATTATCTAATTCAATATCCGATTTTCGTGTTTTGTAAAACATCCGTTTTAGGACATTATACTTGCTATATGAAGAATTTTATCTCAAAATTTCAACTGCAATCATCTTTTAAATTTTTGTTTTTTGTTTTTTTACAATTATTATTTTTAATTTTAGAAAATGAAGTGGGCATGCGTGGTAGTTGTGTAGAAATAGAACTTAACGATGACGGTGTTTGGGGTTGGGACGCTGATGATTGTGATGAGCGCGAAAACTATATTTGCGAGCTACCAGTAGTAAGTAAAAATGTAGCAGTAAAAATATAGCACTGAAAGTTAATATCTATGTTTTGTTCTCTTAGTTTCAACTTAGAATTGACCAAACTGAAATTCATCACTTTAAAGCCTCGTTTAATTAAAAAAGATATATATCGATATGTATAATTTTATACTAGTAGCTTGGAATCATACAATTATAACCAATCAACTATTACATCATAGAGGTTTGATCATTTTCAGTATTTCTTTCAAACTTTAGTTGACATTTTTTTTAAATGTTTATTCATTATTGTCATTTTTAAAAACTGTTTAAAATTTATTTTTTGACATCTTTGAATTTTATTTTAAACATTCTGAATTTTTCGCAGTTAATTCCTTACAATCAGTTTTCAATAGCATTTTACAAAGTAGTGAAAATTGTTATTGATCATAATTAACGTATAATGCATTGCAATTTTTTTTCAGTCATGCAATTTAGACGGTTATTTATATGGTAAAAGAGGATAGAAACCTATGTCCAATCTTGTTTTGTCATCTTAGAAGGATTGTTTTCAGGCAAAAACAAAGGTGTGAAATAAATTACCCAACGACTGTATACTTGTTTTCAATTTCTTCTTTAGTTGGTCCATGTGATGCTGAGCAGATAAAAAAATATCTTGCCTAAAAAGTCCAATTGAAAGTTGGATTTCTAGTAAAAGCTCACCATAGTGCTAGTAGATATAAAAAAAAAAAGAAGATGTGGTATGAATGCCAATGAGACAAGTCTTCACAAGTGACCAAAATGACACAGCAGTTAACAACTTTATGTAACCGTACGGCCTTCAACAATGCACAAAGCCCATACCGCATACTCAGGTAGTAGTTTTCACCATAATATATATAAAGGTTGAACGTAGTTTTCAATTTAGACTCGTTTATATTTTTTTCGTTAGGGCTTGTATCATATTTTCCCTCCGGTTTTTATGATCCGTTCATTCTATATTCACTCTTAAAATGCAAGAGTCTATCTGAAATTGAGGGTAAGCTATATGGCCTTCCAAATACCGTTTCGATCCCTAACATCACTGAAGAGACATATATTGTCGAAATCTAGATCTGTTGTAGAAAAACATTATTGACACCTTGTGTTTGTGGCATAACATCTTGTTTATCGTTTTCTGTTTAGTATTAAATTTATATTAAGATTCATCTTGTTACATCTCGTGATCAATTTTATTTGTCAATCGCCAATGGCAGTCAGCAGGGTTTTAGAACATCAGTTGTTCGACCTTTAAAGTCAAATGCGTTTAGTTTAAATATACTTTTTCACTTTTTTGGTATTTTGGATAATGTTGTTTGTGCTGTATTTAGACCCTTCTACAACGAAATTTGTTTTACATGCACACGTATAAAAATTGCGGTTTTTATCCAACGCAATTATAGGTTTGAACGTAGTTTTCAATTTAGACTCGTATATATGTATATACGACTCTAAAGTGCGATGCGGACGCTTAAGTACGGTGGTCACGCTAAAGTGCGATGCTCAACGAAAATATAGCCGTAAGAAACGTAGTTCGATAATGACGTTAACAGTCGTTTATACAAACTAAAAATGAACATGCCAGAAGATATATTAGTAATATTTGGTTAACAATTTTTAATCCAAAGGTCAATGGCTTACAAGTAATTGATTTAATTCAACCGTTCTTTGTCGGCTGAATCACAAAGTTTATTTTTTTTAGAGTGCTGGAAGAAGTACTTGTATCCTACAGTCGACCATTTTACTATATAAATACAAAACAGTATACGCATACTTATCCTTCTCCCATTTGAAGCAAACGCAACGGCGGATCCAGAAATTTTCAAAAGTGGGAGGCCACTGACTGCCTAAGAGGGGGCCCGCTCCAGTCACGCTTAAGTGATTCCCTATATAAGCAACCAATTTTTTTCCCCCAAAAAAATCCTCCTCCCCCCCTAAATCTGCCATCCAGAAATTTTCAAAAGTGGGAGGCCACTGACTGCCTAAGAGGGGGCCCGCTCCAGTCACGCTAAAGTGATTCCCTATATAAGCAACCAAATTTTTTCCCCCAAAAAAATCCTCCCCCCCCCCTAAATCTGCCTCTGGAACGGATACATTTGAATCATTGTTGATAGCAATTATTATTTGGTCAGACTAGTTAATTAAGAAACAATCACTTCAGCCTAGCGGTAATTTAAAATTGTAAAACCTATCACATATGTTATATCTAAGCATGTTAGCTTTTGCTAAAATACGTCGATGTTTTAATCCCTCGAATCTTACCCTTGATACACCGTGATACACCATCGTATTTTAGCGAACAAACAACCATCGCACTTCATCTTGAGACACCAAAATTCTTTAGCGTGACCATCACACTTTAGAGTTCCATCGCACTTAAGAGTCCTACATATATTTCAACAAACTAATTTAAATACAAAAGGACGAGGAAGAACTATTGAGACAACCCCTCGACTAAAGGACGAGGAAAAACTATTGAGACAACCCCTCGACTAAAGGACGAGGAAGAACTATTGAGACAACCCCTCGACTAAAGGACGAGGAAGAATTATTGAGACAACCCCTCGACTAAAAGGACGAGGAAGAACTATTGAGACAACCCCTCGACTAAAGGACGAGGAAGAACTATTGAGACAACCCCTCGACTAAAGGACGAGGAAGAACTATTGAGACAACCCCTCGACTGAAGGACGAGGAAGAACCATTGAGACAACCCCTCGACTAAAGGACGAGGAAGAACTATTGAGACAACCCCTCGACTAAAGGACGAGGAAGAACTATTGAGACAACCCCTCGACTAAAGGACGAGGAAGAACTATTGAGACAACCCCTCGACTAAAATAACAGAAAGCATTCTAAGTGAATCAGTTGTTATTAATGAGAACATTACAATTAAATCATTGTCCTATAATATAAAACTTCGAAATCTAATATCATTCACATTCAACGTTTTTTATCGGATATATTTTTACTTTACATATGATTGCAAACGTTCATTAAGTTACTTCCCTTTGAACAAAATATTCGATAAAAACGTGGAATTCGAATGATATGAAATTCCAAAGTCTAACTCTTGATAATGATAGGACTAAATATGTCATCGAAACTAAAGTAACCCCATCTACTACACGCTCCACCAACAAATTGAAAATTCTCAACAAAAACACCAAATCAAAAACACCAAAACCAGACCAGACAACCAATATAAAGCCTTTTAATACAAACCTAGAAGTAACATAAGCAATAGCGCTACATATCTTTAAATTGATACGATATTCCCGGGCTTAATTCTTGTAATTTCTATCATGATTCCCTTGATAGAGGATTGCTGCTGACAAGGAAGTTATTAAACCAAGAGTTCCAAATGGTGAAGTTGAAATCATCCCTTCGTTAATTTTCCGCCATCACGAGTTGGTTGACCTGAGATCACCCCTAGTTTTTAGTGGGGTTCGTGTTGTTTATTCTTTAGTTTTCTATGTTGTGTCATGTGTACTTTTGTTTTTCTGTTTGTCTTTTTTCATTTTTAGCCATGGCGTTGTCAGTTTGTTTAGATTTACGAGTTTGACTGTCCCTTTGGTATCTTTCGTCCCTCTTTTATGGATAACCGTTTCACAGATGCTATCGGATATGTTGCTTATGTCGTAACTACAATATACCCTTCCCTTTTCACGATTGTGAACTACCGAATAGGACTTTTACCGGATTTATAATAACTGAAGCATGACGACGGGTGCCACATGTGGAGCAGGATCTGATTACCCTTCCGGAGCACCCCCAGTTTTTTGGTGGGGTTTGCGTTGCTTAGTCTTAAGTTTTCTATGTTTTTTCTTCTGTTCTATCATTTGTCCGTTTGTCTTTTTATTTTGAGCCATGGCGTTGTCAGTTTATTTTTAATCTATGAGTTTGACTATCCCTCTGGTATCTTTCGTCTCTCTTTCACTGACAATAGTTTAAATTTGCTTGGGATAGTCAACAGTTTTTATGTAACAACCAAATAATACTCTATATTAAGACATATGTCTAGTTGTTTTACAGCCGATTGCATTGAGTGCGTAGGCAAGGGTAATTTCTTTGGTTAGCTTGTTTGCTATCTCAACCGGGAAGTCATTATCAGGTAAGGAATACTCCTCTTTCCGAAGTAGCGTCGTTCTACAGACAGATATATTGGTTATCTGTCGGACAAGTATATTCTTAAAGGAGGGTTGTTTACCTAACATAATAATGACTTCACGATTCAGCTAGCAAGCAAGCTAACGGGTAAACCATAGGTGAGCCAAATATATTAGTTCTGGCTACACACTCAATGCAATCGGCTGTATATGTTTTATACAATTATCAATCTAATTAAAATGTGGATCTCAGATTTCGTTATATTACGTTTCTACAGATCTCCGATGGAGATATATATTTTTATAAGATTGTACAATTATATGTTCTATAGTCAGACTTACTTTTTAGCCGCGAGATTTGTTTCTCCTTATGAATGTAGATCCTACTAGCTTCTGACAATATATTCTTGGACTAGCTTGAAAAGCGGGACGTCCAACTACCTACACAAACGTTTGTATTGTCAAACACGACAGTAAACACAGTTTGGAAACAGAACTGTTCGGTGTTCAAATATATGTTCATTCATGAGACTGTTAAGCGAGTCTTCGACATTCGAAAAAATATCAAGTTGCTTGATGGAAAGATTTTCGAATGTCGCCGGGAGCTCCGCTTGGCAGTCTCCGAAAAACCAAAACAAATGTAAAACCGTACAGTTCCGTTCTCACACTATCATGAATATATCCCTGATAGGAAGTACACCACTAATTCATGGTCCCATTGCTTTCTATGTTACTTACGTACGGTGACCTATAATTGTTAATGTTTGTGTCATTTTGGTCTTATGTGGATATTTGTCTCACTGGCAATCATATACAACATCTTCTTTTTTATATGATATACACATTCATGATCTACAATCTGTCGATACCTGTATCTGCGCATAATGCCATTGCACAAGGCCATGTTTTCTCTGACTATTTATGACGTCTTTTCACTAAATCCGTTGAATGTTGGATGTGTACTGATTGATAATTTATTCTTTGATGCATGATTTGATTTTATTAGTTGTTAATGGCTTTGAACTAGCTGTCAGTAACTGCGAGTACTCTCATATTTGTACTTAGTGTCTCTGTTTTGTGGTTAGTTTTCTATGTTTTGTTACATTCACTGTTGTTTATCTTTGGTGTTTTCATTTGGGACAACGTTGTTAGTTCTTTTTTAACGTATCCATTTTTGTATCTTTCGCCTCTGTTATGAATCTTAATTTGTGAGAACAACACTGAGTGTGTCTTTTATTTACAGATAATGTCAGATATAGAATATTGTAAACAATAATCGATCGCCGACGGGGTCTCATACAACTCTTGTAAAGGATACTGCTGTGGAGAAGGTTCCAACCAACGCTGTTGTTATGGAAGTTACAGTGCTTATTAGTAAGTATATATGGGGTACATTAGGGGAATCTAAAGGATACCATGGATACTGCTGTGGAGAAGGTACTAACCAACGCTGTTGTTATGGAAGTTACAGGGCTGATTAGTAAGTATATATGGGGTACATTAAGGGAATCTAAAGGATACCATGGATACTGCTGTGGAGAAGGTACTAACCAATGCTGTTGTTATGGAAGTTACAGGGCTGATTAGTAAGTATATATGGGGTACATTAAGGGAATCTAAAGGATACCATGGATACTGCTGTGGAGAAGGTACCAATCAACGCTGTTGTTATGGCGGATACAGGGCTGGTTAGTAAATATATATGGGGTACATAAGGGGAATCTAAAGGATACTGCTGTGGAGAAGGTATCAACCAACGCTGTTGTCATGGCAGATACAGCGCTGATTAGTAATTATATATGGGGTACATTAGGGGAATCTTAGATTTGACTTACATGTAATTGTCGTTGTGAGAAAAATACCAACCAACATGTGCACGCATGCACTTTTAATGAAATTTCTTTTTTTGACCAGTAAATGTACCTGTGTTCTCCAAAGTGAATGAAGATTTCTATTCTGGTGATATTTATGTATTGTATAATTTGTCTATTTTTTCACTATTGCATACAAAAGTCCAATGAACTGTCTAGTAACAAATACATCACACAAAATTCTAATATAACCACGTCTATCAATAAATACATCACACTCAAGTCTAATATAACCACGTCTATCAATAAATACACCACACTCAAGTCTAATATAACCACGTCTATCAATAAATACATCACACTCAAGTCTAATATAACTACGTCTATCAATAAATACATCACACTCAAGTCTAATATTACCACGTCTATCAATAAATACATCACACTCAAGTCTAATATAACCACGTCTATCAATAAATACATCACACTCAAGTCTAATATAACCACGTCTATCAATAAATACATCACACTCAAGTCTAATATTACCACGTCTATCAATAAATACATCACACTCAAGTCTAATATTACCACGTCTATCAATAAATACATCACACTCAAGTCTAATATTACCACGTCTACCAATAAATACATCACACAACTAATATAACCACGTCTATCAATAAATACATCACACTCAAGTCTAATATTACCACGTCTATCAATAAATACATCACAATTAAGTCTAATATAACCACGTCTATCAATAAATACATCACACTCAAGTCTACTATTACCACCTCTATCAATAAATACATCACACTCAAGTCTAATATTACCACGTCTATCAATAAATACATCACACTCAAGTCTAATATTACCACGTCTATCAATAAATACATCACACTCAAGTCTAATATTACCACGTCTATCAATAAATACATCACACTCAAGTCTAATATTACCACGTCTATCAATAAATACATCACACTCAAGTCTAATATTACCACGTCTATCAATAAACACATCACACTCAAGTCTAATATAACCACGTCTATCAATAAACACATCACACTCAAGTCTAATATAATCCACGTCTATCAATAAACACATCACACTCAAGTCTAATATTACCACGTCTATCAATAAATACATCACACTCAAGTCTAATATTACCACGTCTATCAATAAATACATCACACTCAAGTCTAATATTACCACGTCTATCAATAAATACATCACACTCAAGTCTAATATTACCACGTCTATCAATAAATACATCACACTCAAGTCTAATATTACCACGTCTATCAATAAATACATCACACTCAAGTCTAATATTACCACGTCTATCAATAAATACATCACACTCAAGTCTAATATTACCACGTCTATCAATAAATACATCACACTCAAGTCAAATATAACCACGTCTATCAATAAATACACCACACTCAAGTCTAATATAACCACGTCTATCAATAAATACATCACACTCAAGTCAAATATTACCACGTCTATCAATAAATACATCACACTCAAGTCAAATATTACCACGTCTATCAATAAATACATCACACTCAAGTCTAATATTACCACGTCTATCAATAAATACATCACACTCAAGTCTAATATTACCACGTCTATCAATAAATACATCACACTCAAGTCTAATATAACCACGTCTATCAATAAATACATCACACTCAAGTCTAATATTACCACGTCTATCAATAAATACATCACACTCAAGTCTAATATTACCACGTCTATCAATAAATACATCACACTCAAGTCTAATATTACCACGTCTATCAAAAAATACATCACACTCAAGTCTAATATAACCACGTCTATCAATAAATACATCACACTCAAGTCTTATATTACCACGTCTATCAATAAATACATCACACTCAAGTCTAATATTACCACGTCTATCAATAAATACATCACACTCAAGTCTAATATTACCACGTCTATCAATAAATACATCACACTCAAGTCTAATATAACCACGTCTATCAATAAATACATCACACTCAAGTCTAATATAACTTAGTCTGACTTATCACGTCTATTTAAGAATTGAATGCTTCTTTTTGTAACTTCATTGGGATGTAAACGCGTTGACCGAAGTAAATTTTGTATGAAGCGCGGAAGCGGTTGCCTTCAGTCTAAAAATGTGCCCACGGCCAAGTTAACGCTTTACAACCCTATGAAGTTATAAAAAGGCATTCAATACTTATTACATTTTTTTTAGCTAGGATTAAGAAAACACGATTTTATCAAGTTTTTATTTTATTCACCTGTGCACTTATTGTGGGACTTCGTGTCATCATGAATGATAAATTTCATTGTGTATTGCATTTGATTAAGGAATAACGCGAGATGTGCAGTTGGCCAATCAGAATAACGTAAGCAATTGTTATCTTTTCCAGCACTCCAGCTCTTGCTTTGGGTATAACGTTTGGAATATGCTTTGCTGTATTGGTGATAATTTTATTGATATCTGTGTGTAGAGCAATTTTCTGCCCAAAGAAAAGGCGATTAGTTCAACCTGAGAAATTTCAACACGAAAAACATTTAGTGAACAAAACTGAACATAATACAGAAAGATATGTTTATCTTAAAACGATTCCTCGTTCATATGTTTAATATCACCAACCGGTTCCTACCAGTACTTTTCAACACAATCCGTATTCACAAAAAAGAGTGTTCTACATTGAAGATCCCGAGAAAACTGACATATTTATGTAAACTTTCCTATTACCACTGATCATATTTTTTATCCTGAAAAACGTATCTGAAAATTATGTCTACCTATAAGGTAGCAATACACAGTTAGGAGTTAAGTTTCGCATTTTGGCCCCTATGGATTTTTTTAAATAGGAAAGTTACTGTGTAATAAAATAAATTTTTAGACAGCTGAGTGATAATTTAGCCTTCAAAGATGGTTTATAAGTTTAAGGGCATCAAGACTATTTTTCACATGTTTTCAGGACTGTTTTCTGTTTGATAACCCGTATTTTCATAGCTAGACCGGCAATCGCTCCAAAACTTAATGTAATGTTATAAACACTTTTTTCTGCACGAAGTTTTTGACGCAATTTTGCCAAAAAATTAGATGAAAGACATATGATTTTCATTGGATTTGCTGAATGATATGTACACAGTTTCAGAAAAGGTACTACTTCAATCGATTGAAATTCTACTTTTAGTCAAATTTTGGGGAAATAAGTGTCATCTTCTCCCCCCCCTTTTTTGGCAATATAACAAATAAATGCAGATTGCTGCCATGGATACACCCAAAAGAAATTATATTTTACCATTTTATATACTGAATATAAAATCTATGGAAGATTCTGATTACATACATATGCCCATATATGACACAAGCAGTAAGCTTGATATTGCAAGAAAGCAATGAAAAGGAGATGGTAAAATTTATAAGGGCAAATTTTAATGTTCTTTCTTACTGTTTATTGCTACCTAAACACGTATCTGAGAACAATGTCTATCCATAACCACGTATCTAAGAATAATAAAATTGAGAATGGAAATGGGGAATGTATATCCTACATTGCTCATATTATCAATTTATTATTTATGTATTACTTATTGTGTATTTCACTAATGTTTATATAATCATTGTATTATGATGTTTTTGTATCTTGCCTGACAAGGGCCCATGATTGGAAAAATAAAATAATGTCTAATGTCTAATGTCTATCAAAAGGACAACAACCCGATCATAGAGCAGACAGCAGTCGATGGCAAAGAATGGGTATTCAATGCAGCGAGAAACTCCTGCACCTGGAAGCGACCATCAGCTGGCCCCAAACAAATATGTTTACTAGTTCAGCGATAATGGAGGTCATACTAAAATCCGAATTAAACACAAGAAACTTAAAGTAATAATCCTACAAGACTAACAAAGGTCAGATGTTCCTGACTTTGATAGGCGCAAAATGCGGCGGGATAGGACATAGGAGTAGTGATTTACAAGAGAGGATCACACAGTGCAAAATGAAATATGATACTATAGTTATACACGTATAGTGATAAAAAACGTGCAATATTTAAGGAATGACTGTAATATTTTTTCTGTCTATGAAGAAATAACATAAAAAAATTGGTGCACACTGAATAACGCGCGTAGCGGATTATTTAACAGTGTGCACCCAATTTTTTATGTTATTTCGAATAGACAGAAAAAATATTACAGTCATTTCTTATAATTTAATTCTAAATTCCATTTTAAACCGTAGAAAACCATGAAAAAACGTTGATGACGTCCCGGTCACATGACTAAATTATGTCTATGGGCTCATAACAAAATTACGTCAGCCAATCAGAAGACACGTTACATCCAAAATTAAATTATTTAGGCATGTAAGAATTAAAAAAGATTTATAAAACCATATTTGTATGTCTGCAAATACAGAGTCAATCACAAGCATTTATTTGAATAAACTTCCTTGTTTTATCGCAACACAAGTTTCACTTATTTACCTTTTAAAATATGTGCGATTGGACAGACAAACGTACCAACGGTCACTATGCACTTTACTGTTGCAGGGAATAAACAGTGTTTAAAAAAGACAGCCAGACAGAAGGATCACTTAACATTTATCATGTTTATGTAACAAGAAATCAACATTTCAACAGTTGACGAACTGACGGACATACATTCGGACGGACGGACGGATGTACATTCGGACAGACGGACACAACAATCACTTTACATTTTTATTCCTGTGCAGAGAAATTACCTATAATTATTATGATGTTCATTCTCATCATCATATTTCAAAACTTTCAAAAACAAAATTTGTGTATTTCTAAATTGTGTACACATTATTTCAAATCATTTTTATATGCATTTAATAGATTTACATTTTTAAATATATGTATTGAAAACTTTCATATAAGTAACGGTTCAGATGTTAGCATCTATAACAGTATTATTATTGTCAATTCGATATTGAAAAATAAAGTGGTTTAAATTTAAATTCATATTACCTTCATGTTTGGAAATATGCCAAAGAGGAATAAGTAAACACACGAATAACGATGAACAATTTATGGAAAATTTCTATTGTATCTGTGAACTTTGGTAAGTTTGTAATTTAAGTCAATTTGGATATAAGAATAACTGGAAAACAAAAATTCCTCGACAAACGGTGTGTATTGATTTAAACGACAGATCCTGTCTGGATCTACTAGTCATTTCTTTTGTACACATGGGAATTTAAAAAGAGGAACAGACACAACGGGGGCATTAAAACAATGACGAAACGACCGACAACATCCCAAAACACTTCATCAAAAATTAAAGATGAGACATAAAACGGTGAATTCAGGTAATCAGAGAAAGTCATCAACTCCTGCTCCTTAAGCAAAACCGTTTGGCGTTTTCAAAGCGGATAAGTGAAAAGGGACTACTTTCTTCATATACATTTATTGTCAACGTCAACATATGCTTGTTTACAGTTCCCTTCGTCAACATGTAAACAATCAACGTTTGATTGTTTACTGTCCCTTCGTCAACGTTTGATTGTTTACAGTTCCCTTCGTCAACATGTGATTGTTTACTGTCCCTTCGTCAACGTTTGATTGTTTACTGTTCCCTTCATCAACGTTTGATTGTTTACTGTCTCTTCGTCAACGTTTGATTGTTTACTCATGGTTCCCTTCGTCAACGTTTGATTGTTTACTGTTCCTGATTGTTTACTGTTCCCTTTGTCAACGTTTGATTGTTTACTGTTCCTGATTGTTTACTGTTCCCTTCGTCAAAGTTTGAATGTTTCTAGCTCCTTTCATCGACGTGTGATTGTTAACTGCTGCCTTGTTTTCTAATATTTTATTAAAAAAAAACAATTAAGAAATCCAAGTTTAGCCGATTTAGATATCAATAAAAAAAAAATGAGAGTGGAAATGGGGAGTATGTCAAAGAGCTCGAGACAACAACCCGACCAAAGAGCAGATAACAGCCGAAGGACACAAAATGATGGGTCTTTAACCACCGGTGTCAACGTGATGATCGTAACTGCAGTTACGATCATCCCAAAATGGCGGACACAAATGTAGAGAAATTTTATAAGGCGGATTTCTCCACTTTAACAGCTTATTTTCAGATTTGTATTATGTCAAGAGACATCTTTATAAGCATTGCCATTGAAATATGTTTTTGGACAGGATGGAAAAGTAACAAGAAGAATGAAAATCGAGATACAAAAAATCACGATGATGATCGTAACTTTTATTTATTTTTATCAACGATGATCGTAAGTTTTACTTAAGATGATCGTAACTGTCTGTTCCAACGAAGCATTTTCTGATAAATAAGGACAAATGAAGCTGTCTGGCATGCGAAAAAATGTACGTTATAACCTGATATTGTGATAATAAGGAGGAACGATCACTGAGGGGAGAGTAACGTCCTATTGGTAACTAAGTGCACACATGGTTATGACTTCGCGAGATTTCGTATCTATCTTTTTATCTAGTTCATTATTAAAATTGATTGGGGGTTAACAACTTTATCTTGATTTCATGTGTTTTATATAAATAAGGTATTGAACAGTTCATATTAATGACCAGTTTGTTAAAATTAGAGATCCCCCCCTTTACACTTTATGGGGACAATAGTACCTTTCGAGGACCTGGTATTTTGGGGGAATTAAGACTTTATAGTATCGATCTTTTATTAACAGATTTACGATTTTTATACGAAAGGTTGAAAAATAAAGCATTAAGAAGTGCAATCATATATGTTTAATGAAAAAAAAGACAATAAAACCGTCAATTTAGGAGGCTACTATTTGATTTTTATTTGGGGGAGGATAGGATGAATAATTTTGTCCTGCATTTTTATGTTGAAATCTCTATCCTGAGTTTTTATGTTTTTATCTTTAATCTGTTCGGTCCGGCTTTTATCTGATTTTTTTTTTACATAAGTTGTCATCTGCCTTTTTGTTTGGCCAAGATGTTCAACCAGCCCTTTTTACTAAAATTTCCTGACCTGCCTTTTCCAAATTTCAACCCCTTATAAAAATCAAATGGTAGATCCCTCATTGATATGTGTAGCTTAAACCAACTTCTTTGGTTAACTTCAATAATACAAGTCATAGCATTTGTAGCTTAAAAAACTAATATGAACGTGTATACCATCTATTTCAACTGTTCCTTCTTTACATAAATGGCCAACCCATGGTAAATATAGGCAACGGTAGTCCAGTTGCGTATCCAGAGATTTACATAAAGGGATGGGGGACTGACTGCCTAAGAATAGGCCCGCTACAGTCATGCTTCATTGATTCCCTACACACTCAACTAAATTCCCCCACAAAAAATGTGATGCGAGCACCTGGACCCTCCCTCTAAGTCCACCTCCGTAGTCTACCAATGTTTAATAGTCATAGTTTGGTTAAAAAAAACAAGACCAGGCAAACAATTTAATACCGATAGAAAGTCACCAAAATAATGCAACTTCATGTCTTCCTTTACTTTATTCAGAGAAAGTTTTGGCCTGTTTTTTAAGACTGTATCATGCGAATGACATTTATATTAACTTCATATTAATGTAAATTTATTTTCAATGGTGGACAAAATTACTCATAAGAAAATGATAATGAAGACATTTGCCTATAAGTCTGCTTATCCCCCTTATGTTATTTCGTTTTGGAATAGCGGTTTTCATTTATTTTTTGTTTAATTTTAAAGTCATAATATTTTTTTATCGCGATGGCTAAATAGGGTGTTCATTTAGTGAGAAAAAAAACATTCGTAAAGTTTGAGTAACGATCATCTTTTTATATAAACAAGTAAAAGTTACGATAATCTACAAACGAAGTTACGATCATCATAGTGATTTTTTGAATCTCGATTTTCGTTCTTCTGGTTGTTTTTCTATTATCTATGAAAAATACATTCAATGGCAATGCTTATAAAGATTTTTCTTGATATAAAACAAATCTGAAAATAAGCTGTTAAAGTAGAGAAATCAGCCTTCTAAAATATCCCTATACTTGTGTCCGCCATATTGGGATGATCGTAATTGCAGTTACGATCATCACGTTGACGCCAGTGTTTAACACAGGGAGAAAATCACACACCTGGAGGTGGTCCTCAGCTGGCCCCTAAATAAAAATGTGTACTAGTTCAGTGCAAATGGACGTTATAATTAACTCTAAAACATATGAATGAACTAAAATAAAAAAATCATACAAGACTAACAAAGGCCAGAGGATCCTGACTTGGGACAAGCGCAAACATTCGGCGGGGTTAAACATGTTTGGTGAAATCTCAACCCTCCTCCTATACCTCTAGCCAATATAGAATAAAGAAACATACAGCAATACGCACAGTTAAACACAGTTTTAGAGAAGACCGAGTCCGATGTCAAAATAGATAACAAAAGAAACTGAGCAAAATGACAATGATACATAAATTAACAAAGGACTATTAGCAGCTACTGACATGCTCCAGATCTTCATCATACATCCGAAATATTTACCTAATTTATATTTTATTCTTTCTATGTCGATAGCTTGTTTCTTCAGTGTTAATTGTTTGCATACCTAACATCTTCTTTTATATTAACCTTCTTGATAACTAGGGCATAGGTCGAAGATCAGAGTTATCTGATCATGATAGCGTTTAAGAAAAGGCAACATAAGATTATTAGATTCCGAATGTTTATTCCACTTTGGTATGCCTTTATTTTTTTTAATCTAAAACATATTGCTAGTATATTAAAAACCACTATTGTAGGGTTGACAATCGGTAAATGTAGTGACGGACTTGAAGGCTGCATGAGGTGAGGTTTGCTTTACTTTTCTAATATTAACTTCATGGTTGATTTAGGCGCATTCGAACATTAGAAGTATACGAGAAAGATATTAAGACATGGTATTTTCCATATCGGTCATGTTTTTCAAAGATCTGGAGTCGGTTTCACAAAAAACATACGATAAGAATTTAATGAAAACAGGGTTCAGTTACACGAAAAAGGGCTGAGTAGCACGAACCCTATCAAAACAGGGGCAGAGTTACAAGAAATCTACCAAACCCAGAGATTTATCTGGATGGAGAGTTGTCTCATTGGCACTCACACCACATCTTCCTATATCTATTTAGTTAAATTAACCCTACGAAAAAAGGGACTGAGTTTCACGAACAAGGACTGATAAACACGAGTAACACGAACCCTTAAAAAAAAGGGACCGAGTTACTCAAACCGTACGGAGAACAGGGTCCAGAGTAACATGAACCTCGACTGAGTTACGCGAACCCATAAAAACAGGGACTGAGTTACATGTACACGACCCCTGTCAAAAGCAAGGATTGAGTACCATGAACCCTACCAAAAACAGGAACTGAGTTACACCAACTCTACAACAGGTAATGAGTTACATGAACCCTACCAAAACAGGAACAGTATAATATGAGCTTTACAACAAGTATTGAGTTACATGACCCCTATTAAAACAGGGAATGAGTAAAACGAACACTACCAAAACAGGGGTTGAAGTACACGAACACGAGTTGGGTTTTACGAACCCTTCAAAAATAGGGGCCGAGTTACACGAACCCTATCATCAACTGGGACTGAGTCGCACGAATAAAAAAAAAACATGGATTGAGTATACGAACCCTTCCAAAAAAAAACCAGGCTCAGACTTTCACGAGTACGAAGTTTACCTTTAACAGAAATAGAGTTACACGAACACTATCAAAAACAGGGACTGAGTTACACGAACCCTACCAAAACAGGGACTGAGGTACACGAACCCTACCAAAAATAGGGACTGATTTACAAGAACCCTACCAAAACAAGGACTGACTAACATGAACCCTACCAAAAACAGGGACTGGGTTACAAGAACACTATACTAAAACAGGGACTGATTTACACGATCCATACCAAAACAGGGACTGAGTTAGTTAGTAATTGACAATTTCAAAATTTATCGTTGAAGTTCTTTTATACTGGAGGTTCTTATAATAATAAAAAAAAAAATCCCGTACATTGTTATAAAACAAAGACGACATTTTTTTTCTTTTATATTTTGAAATTACACTATTGTAGCGATTTTAGTTTGACTGTATAACTTATTGTTATGTAAGATATATCTTTTTATTAATACGTTTGGGTTAAAATACATTTCTATAGGGCCCCGTCTGGTATTTTATTTATTTGAACGATATCTTTATTACTTAAATTTACCGCCCGTTAACCTAAGAACCGCCCGGTACCCTATCTTTGGAACTATCAGGGTACCACCCGGTAGCCAATCTTTAGAACCGTTGAGGTACCGCCCGGTACCCCATCTTTTAAACCGTCGAGGTACCGCCTGTAATTATGTATATAAGGGGATACGAGAGAGATCAGAGTAAGATATAGAATTGAGATTGTTAGTTAGAAGTGTTGAGAGTAATATTGTGTTAGTGAATTAGGATTATTGTTCAACTGTTTTATTATGTGAAACTGATATACATTTAACAGATAACATAATGATTTGAATTGAAACTTTGTGTTGTGGTTTGATATAATTTCAGTCGGTTGATTTTATGAATTAGAATGAAATTATTTTCTTCTGAATTGTCTGCCCATATAGGTGGCGTTTAGGTTAAGTGGTTTGTGTGATTTGGCGGTTAAATCATTCGGCACGACAGGGTCTACTCGATAGGTCACGTTAATTTTTACATCCATGCTATTTGATATTAGTTTGTATCATGCATTAAGAGATCGATTGTTTACAAATGTTTGTGTGTATTGAAATACTAATATCTAGCGGGAAGGCTAGAGTGCAGGCGATTTGGTGTCACGATATCTCAGTAGCATAGGTTCGTATCCCGGCGAGGGAAGAACAAGAATTTGGGGAAGCAAATTTACAGATCTAATTTGGTTGATGTTTAGACGAGTTGTATATATATCTATATAAATGATGACTTTTCGTACTGATTCGAAATTTGTATACAATAAATATCATTTAATGGTTGTTATTAAACCAGCCCTCGGCTCTGTCGTGTGGTATTGCACTTTACTATTTTTTGTTATTTATTAGTATGATTATTATCAGTGGTTGTGGTATATGGGTGTTAACGGAAGAAGAATTTTCTTTGTACTTTTTGAATATGGATTTTACGCCACCAAAATAACACATCGACAAACACTAATCCAAACTCCGGACAGTGATCGTTTCCGTTCTGGAACTATTTTCCTTTACTCAATCATTAGTGTAGGGTCCTTACTGTAGAGTAGTATTCGGGCCCGTATGCGGATCGGAACTGGAACTGCCGGGGAGTTTGACACTAATCCATACAAAAAATACAACGCTACACTTTTATTAAAAGTTCGTTTTATTATTCTTTGTATATGTATTGTCACCTTGTTTGTTTAAGAATGTTCGCAACTCTTGTTATAGACTTTTTTTTCAGATACTCGGAATCCTCTAGTTTAATGCATTGAAAATTTTCCCACTAACTAATCCCTACTTGTCTTGTCATAATTTTATTGCATATAGTTAAAAAAAAGTCATTTTTCTTAAAATCAACAACACGGACCATTCTGCTTTCTAAACTCCTTGATATATTTTCTATCAATTGATAACAGTTTTTTTTTTAATAATCAGAAACACGACAATCCTTTAGTTAGGTTATGCCAAATATGTAAACTTTAATCTTTAACAGGTGACAACAAACAAAACAAACCAATAATTTATTAGAGTCTCAATGACTATGACTTATATTTCAGCACTATTTACAGTGTGGGTGGATTAGTCATTGGAATTTTGATTTTCCTGGCAATATTAGCAGCAATATGTTTTGGAGTCTGCGCAGTGTGTGGATGGTCATTTGGATGTTTGAAAACAACTGAAGCTCCACGACAATTTCGGTCAGGAACAAATCGTCTCGCTGTGACCGAATCTTCAGACAGTAAGAAAATTAGTCGATGAACATAATAAATAAATTAATATCCGTATCATCATTTATTTTCATTATCATTAATCACTATTTAAAGAATAATTGATGCAAGCTATACTTTATTGCAGTTTTAACATAGGTATCAGAGGCGGATTTTGGAAAAAAAAATTGGTTGATTCTATTGGGAATCACTAAAGAATGACAAGATCGGGCCCCTCTTAGGCAGCCAGTGGGCCCCCACTTATGAAAATCTCTGGATCCGCCACTGGGTATTCGTGATTATTTTTGCCCGAGCGATAGAAAGTGAGTGCTAAGATAACACGATTATAATGCCTATCCATGTTAAAACTACAATAAAGTATAGCTTGCATTAATTACATTGATCATAGTTAGAACAATTATGGTCAGTTCTACGTCCGATGTATATTAAGTGTAGCGCGTTTGTGTATACTCCTCTTTGAACATCCCTCTTTGTTTTGTAAACAAGCAAGCGACTAGCAATGAGATTTTTCTCGAGGATTTTTCAGTGGGTCTCATTTGGGGTCTAAGCGTGACGCGGGATTGCCGATTTTTTGTAAGCGTGACACGTGAAGTCAAATTATTGTGGCGTGAAAACTGGAAATGAGGTCTTGCGGGACCCGTGAAATGACAAAAAAATAAGAATTGCTTACGTACATAATGTAAGCGGGATCCGGGATCGGAACCCCCCAATGAGACCCCCTTTTCAGAGCAGAGATGGGTCCGATTACTTTCAATGTAGTTGATTAAATTACAATTACTTTGTCATTTGTACGATTAAATTAAATTAATGATTACATCATTTCTGAAAGTGTCTGATTACATTAATGATTACATTGGAAAAGTAATCATGATTACAAATGATTACAATGAATTAAAAAAAACATTTTGAATGATGTGAATGAATTAACGTTTAATAAAACTAGTTTTTTTCTAGAACGGTTTTGTTTTACATATCTTAAAATGATGACTTCAAACTTGATCTATTTTATAAAAAGTTCACTACAGACGTACATGAACATTGTGTCACCCATTACACTTTGTGTCACCCATTACACTTTGTGTCACCCATTACACTTTATCATCATTGATCTCTGAATTATTTTGACTTCAATATAATATGGCTTTATAAAGAGTTTGCTGTTTGTCTTCTGACCTCTTCCAGACTTTATAGTTGTTAATGTTTGTGTCATTTTGGTCTTTTGTGGATAGTTGTCTCATTGGCAATCATACCACATCTTCTTTCTTATATTTATATGTATTTCAAGGTGCAGTTTTTGGAAGTTAAAATATGGATGAAATAAAGTTACCAGATAAAATTATGTAAAAATTTAATAGAATTGTTTAAACAAATTAAAAAAAAAACAATTACTATAGGTCAATACATTTTACATTTCCAGGCTAGGTACATGCAAACATCTGCTTATTTTAAACAAGATATTTGTCCAACTTATAATTTAGTTTGTGCTGATAAGATACATTTTCACATGTCTGATTAATCTTTTATCATATCATATATTGTCCTACAGCTATACTCAATTCGAATTTGCAGTAAAAACAAACCTCAATTGGTTTCCTACCTGTCAATTCAAAGTTGACAATAATCACAATATTAACAATGAATTATAATTTAGGGTTAAAGAAAAGTATAATATTGCTTAAATATAACAGTTTTTTTTAAATTGTGAATAAATGTACATATATTTTACTAGGGCCTTCTTATGCTTATGATATGACTTTTTATATTGTAACAGTTTATTTTTGACTGAAGTATACAAATCAATTAACATGCTTAATAAAGTAATCCAAACTATCGTAACTTCCTGAATAAGAATAACAAAAAGGTTCATTTATTGACCATAAACACAGTTCAAGATTTTTTCATTGTAATCAGAATGTAATCAAAATATAATCAAAATGTAATCAGGATTACAGGGCATTTTGAAAAGTAATTGATTAAATTAAATTACATGTAATCAGAATTTTGGCTTATTAATGATTACAATGATTACTTGAAAAATTGTTATCAATTACAGCTGATTAACGATTACAGTACAATTACCCCAAGTCTGTTTCAGAGGGAGGAGTTTTGAACTGCCAGCATTACTTGAACAGTATCCCGGTCAAATATGCCAATTTCGAATTGCAACACATGACAGACATACTAAATGAATTACTAACAAAATGTGCACCATTTAGGAGTTTTGAAGTGGTTTATGTTAATGAAATATATTAAAAGCATGACAATTTTATGAAATTCATTATTGTGCAGTAGTCAATACACGCATGTACAAACACATTTTATTGGATTTAGGGCATGGGTTGATTCACAAAGCGAAAGAAGTACGTCATATTATTATTATTATTACCATATATTTTTATTTCATTTATAGCAACACGACTGAATTATCCGCCTCCTCCTTACGCAGATGCAATGCGGGACTATGGTTCTACTAATCAACATTCAGATGCATGTCGGGATTGTTGTTCTATTAATCAACATCCGGTTAAGCAATCTACACCACCGCCAAGTTATTCATCCCTTCACCGGTTCCAGTCGGAAAATCATTGAAACATCATAAAGAAATTTATAAAATGTCGTAATACTGCCAGTTCTTGGGCAGATAATTGATTGTGTGATGTTTGAAGGGAGATAACATAAATGTGTGTGTGGCTAGTACTCTATAGTCATTACTGAACAACTTGTATTTCTTTGTATCGCAAGTGTATCGACATACATATGCATAAAACAATGTTTTGTATATTGTAATGCATATGCATGAAATAATTGTACCGTCTGTTAAGTGGTTCTCCACTGTATATTGTTATGAATATGCATTTTAATTCAATTCAATATTTTATTTAAGTCTAATCTCTCAATAATATATAATACAACGTTACATTAAATGTAAAAATATATCTGAAATATAAAAAGAGAGCCATTCTGTACATAATTACAAGAGACCAAAACATTAAAAATGCATCTATTATAAAACATATTGACATTAACATTATTCACAGTATAAAACATTTCTACGTCTACTTAAAATAAGTTTACAGGCTTTGGCACAGCTACGAATCATATTATTATCAATAAATAAAAACACTAATTTCTGTTTATCATCATTAAGACATAAAATCACTATTAAAATGTGTTGCTTCATCAAATATTATTTTTCTAAAATTTAATCACAGACTCGATCTTTTAATATTAATTTTTCAAATCTCCCCGTTTCTATTCTTAGTGGTGCTACACCACATGGAAATTTGGCAAAAGAACACTTTGCGAAAATGGCATTGGAATTTTACAATAAGTTTCCGTTTCAAAACTGTTCTTAAATAGATTATATGTACGAAGTTTGCTACCACCTTTAACAGATAAAGCTTTCTCTGACACTGTTCGACATATTTACTAAACATTTTTAGACCGTGGCATAACAGTATTGACAACTGAGGTACTATCAACATAATCTGTAATGATACACAAATGTTCTGCATTATGCTCAGAAAACGTTTTCCTTACATAACAATTCCAATTTTTATACACTTGTGTTTTTTTACTCATAATGTCTGCCCATATGACAATGTTTCTGTTTAAGCGATCAGAACTCATATTGTTCATAGTCGAATTAAGCATTATCATTGTTTTTGAAAGATAGGTATCCACCCATATCCCCTGCAACTGCAGCATTTGGAGTATATTTACCTACTCCAAGAAAAAATCTGTAAGCTCTGTTATAAAAGAAAAAGTTTTGCACCCCCAAATACCAGCACCATATTCAACATTTGAAACTGTGGTAAAAGCATGTGTAAATATGACCCTCGTCTCATCCGATATAATTCTATATTCATTACTTCTCATTTTTCTGATTGAAGATCAATGTGTGAGTGTGTAATAAGTATATAGCTGTTTCAATAATTGGCATTGGAATCTTTCATACATAATTATGTTATGTTCCAATATTTCATCCCTAAACAAGCGTTATGTACGGTGTTGAGCTGACCACATAAATCCTTGTGTATGGTGCATAGTTAAGATGTTGTACACCGTACACAAAAACTTTATTTTCATACTCGTTTATTACCCAAAAATGTTCAAGGAATGAGTAATCACAGGTAGGTTGATGATTGGTAGCTATTACCTTTGCCCTGTAGGGGAAATTCGGGATAATTCGATCACGCTGGCAATTTCGATCACATCGTTTAACCCTTTTTAGTACATTTGTCCCCATCACTGTTGTAAAGCCAATACACTATGTCGCATTGCGGCATTTCTCTCGACCAGCTGCATGGGGTGTCACATGATAGCAATCTGTTTCGCGTCGTTTGATTGGCCGAAGAGTACCGTTATCCGCCACACTCACAATTCTGCGGGAATTTTGAAAACTTTATTTGATTTCACTATACGGTTCTTTAGCTATACAAAAGTAAGTAAACATATAATTTTAGTGTTAAACCTTTTATTCTTGAAATTATAATATTAAAGAATAGAAAAACATCTTGTATGCATTTAAAAGTCTATTACTGTCATTGTTTTAAGACTTTTAAAACGATCGAAATTACCCGCAACATAATATTCTCATTGTCGGCAAATTTCGATCACATCCTTTTATATGTTATTCAAATCATTTAGGATTTACAAATGGATATTCATAATTCTGATAACGATTTCTGATGATTTTTCTTTAAAAATAAAATTGCCGATATTATACCACAATCATCTTTGAATAGAACAATTATCAATCATTGCAGTGGCGGATTCAGAAAGGGGTTGCCGGGGTAGGAACCCCCCTTTTTCTTTGGAAAATTTTGTAGATTTCGGCAAAACTGCACACACAAAAAAATGTCTCCATTCTTCCTGCACCCTGAGTGGACCCTCCACTTTTTCTTAAATTTCTGAATCCGCCCGCCAATGTAACGAGAGTAACTAAATACCCCTACTGTGAACAACAAGTGAAATGTCGAAATGTGAAGTTCTGTCAAGATAAAATAAATATTAGCAAAGTTATTTGACTAGATTACTCCTGACTTGGTACAAACAGAGACAAATTTATGTCTTTAGTAGAAAACATTATAAAACAATACAAAGACAATAGTAAATGTTGTTGACATTAAAATAATAAGTTCCTATATTTGGAGACAAAACCATAAACATTTATCTATGACCTAAAACGTGATAGTAAAACTAATGTAAAATTACTTATTTTTTTCACAAGATTGCCGTTTTCCTACTCTGCACGGTGGGTGTGTCGTTGTTCGAATTCTTCTTTTCTGATTCTGGAATTTGTTCTTTAAAGATTACAATAATTTGCGAAAACATGCCATATATCCGAAAACGTTAACTTGTATACTCATTCAATGCGACATTTGACCAAATTCATATATATTAAATATATTTTTGCAGCATGAAATATCTCATTATACCCAATCTATTGGCCGTCGGCATACACCACTGGGGACAGCGACATCTGGAAGTTGGGCTGGGGTATAGGGTTAAACGGGAACCAGAGAATCCAAAGGATCCTAATGCAGTGGCCATACTATACGACGGGGAAAGAAAGGCCTACCTCAAGAAAAATCACTCTTTTGTGATAACAAGAATTTTAAAAATGAACATATCAAACGTAATTAGACTAAAACCAAAAGAAGACGCACTGGTCAAGAACAAACATGTGGGACCTCAGCAGCTATGTACAATTGGATTAAAAGTAAATGAAGAAATAAACTTGAAATCAGCAACAGACCTTTTAAAGTTACATGGTTTCCAGTTTGAAATCAAAGACGCTAAAATTAAGTGACTTATCTGAAACGAAAAATAAAAAAAAAATTTAATTGTTTAGTCAATAGACCTACAAAATACTCAAATACTAATCAGAGCTAAATCTTTTAGTTGCAGTTTTGAAAATAAACTTCTATTGCTTTCCTCAGATGAAGCGCGATATACATAACAAGAGGCTCCAAGGTGAATTAGGTTTCTTTCAGATAAAACATGTAAATGTCTCAACAACTGTATTGAAATTGAAAGTTGGTGTTGACATTCACAACTAATGTCACTAATTGCGCATGTACAAGTTAATTGTTCTTATTACAATATCAAAGTTTTTTTTATGAATAGGAAAAAATCGATGCGAAAATTATTTTGGAGCAGGAATTTCAAATGTTGAGAAATGTACATTGAATATTGATAAAGCAAAACAAAGATTTTCGTTACCGTGTAAGGTCAAAATCGATCAAGGCTTCTTGGTTAGTATCTATATCCGGTGTACTGATGAAACATAATCTGAGTCTTGAGCTTTTTAAAATCGATTCTAAAAAGAAGTGCTCCTTTGAAGGGAGGAATTCCACTTACAGATACCGGTACATCTATAGACGTCACAAGGTGGTTTCCCATATTTATATCTGACGTCGTAGGAAATGGGTAGCACAGTGCTTTGTGGATCTGCTTTGACGACACTGACGAAAAATTGGGACGGTATTCAATAAAGTTGGTAAGACATCTGTTCAAATGCACAGGCTGCTATTTTTTTAAGGCTAGGGTTTCACAGAAGTCGTATCTTAGCTATGGTAATCTTGAATTCACTTTTGTACACCTGCTTTTGTCTTTTGCTATCTTTTTTCATTTTAACCAGGTCATCGTTATACACGTATTTACACTTGTTTTGTCCGCAATTATGTAAAATCACACAAGTTCCCGTAAACTTTGACATCATAATTTAAAATATTTGACGTCACAATTTAAAAGTGATTGTTGCTTGACGTCAAAAGGTGAATCGGAGTCGATCTAAGGTCATTCGGAGGCAAGATACAGCTAAATACCAAAAGTGTAAATACGTTTATTCGGAATTTCCTTTTAACCATCCTCCCCCTTTCCTTCCTTACTGTAATATAATAACACACGCATTGTATAATTTTGGTCATCCAAATATGACGTTTTGAAAGGCTGTTTAAGCCTGTTCATTATTGATATGGAGTCAACATTCTTACTTAATAACTTGTAACTGTGTGATTTGTCAAATCAAATTTTGTCGTAGCTTACGTTGAGGCAACGAGGCGAGGCAGTTGCCTCGGTGAAAAAAAAAAACAACTTTTATTATCTAGTAAGTAATTCGTTTTACACAATTTCTTTAGTCTTTAGTCTTTAGAAGTGTCAACTTGACACTATAATCTGACTGGGTAATATATCTCTGTATCACACTGGTAAATTTACGTCACTTTTGTATAAAACTCATTGGTACATTTGTATTTATGATGTGGCACTGCAGAAAAAAATATACATAACTAAATAAATAATTAATTACCAAAAAAAAAATATGAATAAATAATTAACCCTTATAAAACCTTAACTATCTATTTTGTGAACCTTCCAGTATCTTTAATAAAGACCCCTAACAAATCTTGAATATCTTCTATGTGATGTTTGTAATTATCATTTTCTGTTGTTGCTAACAATACTGCAGATTCAAGTGTTAGTTTTGCTGTTATGAAGTAGAGTGCTGAGCGGAGTTTTTCTCTAGCCTCCTCATAATTTTCACAATCCAGTAGGTAATGGTCAACTGTTTCAACTTGTCCACAGCTGCATTTGTCGATGAGTGCTGGGCATATTGTTGATTTGTAAAAGTTTAAATTGCAATATCCTGTTCTTAGACTAGTAGTTATTCTATATATTTCAGTTGACGGCTTGTCTTTTGGAAGTGTATTTTTTACATTTTGTTGAAAGGCATAATATCTTCTTCCTTTATCACTGGTGTCCCATTGGTTTTGCCATTTTTACCATAACACTGGAACAACATAAAGTGCTCAGCAGACTAGCAACTACGTATAAACCGACTTGTATAAATACTATCTGACGTTTTGGTGACGTAGACGGATAGACGGTATCCTTTGTGAATTAAAGACTTTTTAAAACATTTCTCTCTCCTAATTGGAAATCCTCTTTGCGGTGGTTTTCTGTATTCTAAATATGTCCGAGTCAAAGAAATTGACGCAATTGAAGCTAACAGATTTATTTAACCCTACTGCAAGCAAAGTCAGAAGAATAGATCATGATGAAGATCCAACTCACGAGACTTCAAGTTCTCCCATCGAATCAATTGCCCAGTCAGGTAAACCGTTAAAATTATTATAAGTCCGAAAATATTGAAATTTCTTGTAAATGAGGGTGTGGATGAAGTAAATAGACTTGCAATGAATGTAGAGTTAAAAGAAAAGAAATTTAGAATTGTGCCAAAATATAAAAGGAAAATAAAATTATGGGCAAAAAAAATAATATAAATGAATGTTCAAACCCTCATATAACCGACAGTATATAGTACTTACATATACAACTGAAACATCGTTGTGTGTTAACCCTCCACTTTGTCTTCAACGAGGGTGGTAAAGGGGGGGGGGGTGCTTTCACGAAAAAAAAACCCGTGAAATAAGACATAATTTCACGTTGAACGTGAAATAATTTCTGTAATGAACGTTGCACGAAAAATAAATACTTTTATAGTCACTGTCTTCTTATATATTTTAACTCTTTTTTTTACTTGATATTCCCGATTTAGTTATACACATTTATGATATCATTGCTTTACGAATTTTAAAAAAGTTTTTTGACGATCCCTGCCAAGAGTTTGAATTTTTTTTGAAAAATACCGAGCACGCAAAATAAAAGTTTGAAAATCACGATGCATGTAACATTAAATTAGCAGAACACGTTGAACGAGGCACCTGTATTGCACGACTGAATGTGAAATAAAAAAGTAACAACACGTTGAACGTGAAATAAAAAACGGCGATCACGTTGCACGAAAATAAGCCTTTAACTAAACACCTTCTTCAACCTGAATTACACGGAGTGTCATTGACTTTGATACTAATAAAAAAAAAAATACAAATTTATAGATATCAATCAACATGCAGACTTGCACAATTTAAATTCTTGCACCAGACATATTACTACGATATAGTCAGCTGCGTTTTGGTGAAGACAGTATAATGACCTGACTTAGATGTTGTATAATAATTTGTGTCGTTTCAATGTGGTTGCTGTCTCATTGACGTATACAGTTTCCCCATATCTCCTTTTACTCACTGCATGGTTATTTGAGTATACCTTCAACAAGAGATCAATATGAAACAGAAACTAACAACTATAGGTCACCGTAAGTCGTTCAACAACGAGAAACGCCCATACTGCATAGTCAACTGCAGGTGACGTCTCAGACACAGCCAGTAAGGATTATTATGCAAACGACCAATATGACGACAGATGGCGCTCGGTTTCTTTTTCGGTGTATAAGCCTTAATTATGTGAAGGAGCACCGCCATATAAAATAACACTACAACAGGTCAATGCAATATCATTTGCTCTACACTATTAATATCTTCTTGTAAATCTAGTTTGATACATACATATATAGCAGCTTGTTTGTATGAACAATCCAGTGACATGTTAGTGTGTATATTCCAGCTATACGTTTGTGTGTATATTCCAGCTATATGTTTGTGCGTATATTCCAGCTATATGTTTGTGTGTATATTCCAGCTATATGTTTGTGTGTATATTCCAGCTATATGTTTGTGTGTATATTCCAGCTATATGTTTGTGTGTATATTCCAGCTATATGTTTGTGTGTTTATTCCAGCTATATGTTTGTGTGTATATTCAAGCTATATGTTTATGTGTATATTCCAGCTATATGTTTGTGTGTATATTCAAGCTATATGTTTGTGTGTATATTCAAGCTATATGTCTGTGTGTATATTCCAGCTATATGTTTGTGTGTATATTCAAGCTATACGTTTGTGTGTATATTCAAGCTATATGTTTGTGTGTATATTCTAGCTATATGTTTGTGTGTATATTCCAGCTATATGTTTGTGTGTATATTCCAGCTATATGTTTGTGTGTATATTCAAGCATCATTTTCTTGTTTACAGTTACTGTAAATAAATCATGATATTTATAGACGTAATATTGCACTAATTTACAGAACAGGTTAAAAAGAAAATCTTTTTTTTTCAGGTTGCAAAAATGAGAACATTTATACATACCATTCTGCTGACCGTTCTTTATCTACAAGGATACATGGTGGTTGTTTGTAAGTTTGTAATATCTAAAAATGATGAGACGTGGCATAACTGCCACTGACACAAATCTTCATCACTGAGTAAATGAAGAGAAGTAGCATAATTGTCACTGACACACATCTCCATCACTGAATAAATGAAGAGACGTGGCATGATTGCCAATGACACAAATCTCCATCACTGAATAAATGAAAAGACGTGGCATGATTGCCACTAACACAAATCTCCCATCACTGAATAAATGAAAAGACGTGGCATGATTGCCAATGCAGACACAAATCTCCTTCACTGAATAAATGAAGAGACGTGTCATGATTGCCACTAACACAAATCGCCCATCACTGAATAAATGAAAAGACGTGGCATGATTGCCAATGCAGACACAAATCTCCATCACTGAATAAATGAAAAGACGTGGCATGATTGCCAATGCAGACACAAATCTCCATCACTGAATAAATGAAGAGACGTGGCATGATTGCCACTAACACAAATCGCCCATCACTGAATAAATGAAAAGACGTGGCATGATTGCCAATGCAGACACAAATCTCCATCACTGAATAAATGAAGAGACGTGTCATGATTGCCACTAACACAAATCGCCCATCACTGAATAAATGAAAAGACGTGGCATGATTGCCAATGCAGACACAAATCTCCATCACTGAATAAATGAAAAGACGTGGCATGATTGCCAATGCAGACACAAATCTCCATCACTGAATAAATGAAGAGACGTGGCATGATTGCCACTAAAACAAATCACCCATCACTGAATAAATGAAAAGACGTGGCATGATTGCCAATGCAGACACAAATCTCCATCACTGAATAAATGAAGAGACGTGTCATGATTGCCACTAACACAAATCGCCCATCACTGAATAAATGAAAAGACGTGGCATGATTGCCAATGCAGACACAAATCTCCATCACTGAATAAATGAAAAGACGTGGCATGATTGCCAATGCAGACACAAATCTCCATCACTGAATAAATGAAGAGACGTGGCATGATTGCCACTAAAACAAATCACCCATCACTGAATAAATGAAAAGACGTGGCATGATTGCCAATGCAGACACAAATCTCTATCACTGAATAAATGAAGAGACGTGTCATGATTGCCACTAACACAAATCGCCCATCACTGAATAAATGAAAAGACGTGGCATGATTGCCAATGCAGACACAAATCTCCATCACTGAATAAATGAAAAGACGTGGCATGATTGCCAATGCAGACACAAATCTCCATCACTGAATAAATGAAGAGACGTGGCATGATTGCCAATAAAAACAAATCACCCATCACTGAATAAATGAAAAGACGTGGCATGATTGCCAATGCAGACACAAATCTCCATCACTGAATAAATGAAGAGACGTGTCATGATTGCCACTAACACAAATCGCCCATCACTGAATAAATGAAAAGACGTGGCATGATTGCCAATGCAGACACAAATCTCCATCACTGAATAAATGAAAAGACGTGGCATGATTGCCAATGCAGACACAAATCTCCATCACTGAATAAATGAAGAGACGTGGCATGATTGCCACTAAAACAAATCACCCATCACTGAATAAATGAAACGACGTGGCATGATTGCCAATGCAGACACAAATCTCCATCACTGAATAATGAAAAGACGTGGCATGATTGCCAATGCAGACACAAATCTCTACAACGGAATAAATGAAAAGACGTGGCATGATTGCCAATGCAGACACAAATCTCCATCACTGAATAAATGAAAAGACGTGGCATGATTGCCAATGCAGACACAAATCTCCATCACTGAATAAATGAAAAGACGTGGCATGATTGCCAATGCAGACACAAATCTCCATCACTGAATAAATGAAACGACGTGGCATGATTGCCACTAAAACAAATCACCCATCACTGAATAAATGAAAAGACGTGGCATGATTGCCAATGCAGACACACATCTCCATCACTGAATAAATGAAAAGACGTGGCATGATTGCCAATGCAGACACAAATCTCCATCACTGAATAAATGAAAAGACGTGGCATGATTGCCAATGCAGACACAAATCTCCATCACTGAATAAATGAAAAGACGTGGCATGATTGCCAATGCAGACACAAATCTCCATCACTGAATAAATGAAACGACGTGGCATGATTGCCAATGCAGACACAAATCCCCATCACTGAATAAATGAAAAGACGTGGCATGATTGCCAATGCAGACACACATCTCCATCACTGAATAAATGAAAAGACGTGGCATGATTGCCAATGCAGACACAAATCTTCATCACTGAATAAATGAAAAGACGTGGCATGATTGCCAATGCAGACACAAATCTCCATCACTGAATAAATGAAAAGACGTGGCATGATTGCCAATGCAGACACAAATCTCCATCACTGAATAAATGAAAAGACGTGGCATGATTGCCAATGCAGACACAAATCTCCATCACTGAATAAATGAAAAGACGTGGCATGATTGCCAATGCAGACACAAATCTCCATCACTAAATAAATGATGAGGATGTTAACAACTATAAGTCAACGTACGGCCTTCAACAATGAATAAAAACCATAATGTGTACTATAAGCCTCAAAAGGCCTTGACATGCCAAAATGCGGGAAAATTGAAAAGAGAAAACCAATGTACGTCCTGCTTTTAAGTTTCTTGTTGTGTCTGAAACTATTTTAGCAATGTCATTTCAAGTTAGGCTAAATAAAATAATATGTGTGTGTTTTTTTTTTTTTTTCATTGAGTCTATGGGAGCAACATTCTGACTTTAACAGTGCTTAACGGAAAATGACACAAAAATCTCTAGGGTAGGCTAATATTACGACTAAAACGTAGGGTAGGGTGGGTGACTGGAACCACACATATATTTTTATTTGGCCTTAATTAGATTCTATTTAAATAGTACTAGAACACACCCGTGATATCGCTGGTCCGTGACTGAATTAAAGTATTTAACAAGCAAGCCTTATTTTAGTATTAGTATTGTCATCTGATAAAGTCATGCCGATTATAAGATACATAGTTTTCTCTGCTTTCAAATCTTTCTGTTTGAACCCATTGAACTGGAACTTATCAATTATTGGTAATATTAATTATTTGGAAAACAAAAGGTCCTGGAATGGAGTATTTTTTAATCAACAGCATTGTCCTATATTAGTTATAAATAAAGTTGAATTCTTTGATTCGCTGTTTTACGTCATGCCCGCTAACAAATTGAAAACTGTACCTATACGCACAGGCACTTATATAAAGGTATATAGGAATTTTTTTTGAGACAAGTGCCTGTGCCTATACGCCTTATTTTTAGTCCAGATTTTTAGTATTCATAGTGTTATCTTAGAGAGTCTTACTGATTAAAATACTACAATAGGTAACAACTTGACAATTTAGTAGTGTCAACCCTGTGATTATGACCCGTGTATATAGCATTTAATCCCGAATACACCGTTTGTTGGTGCGCCTGTCAGCTGCGGAACGTACATGTAAGGTAATAGGTAACAGGTGAATATACTATTGGTATCGGTATCGGACTCGACCCGGAACTTCTTAATTATTGGCAATATTAATTACGTGGAAAACAAAAGGGGCTGGAGTGGTGTAATTTTTAATCTACACCTTTGTACTATATTAGTTATATATAAAGTTGAATTCTTTGATTCGTCGTTTTAACGTGATGACGGCTGACAAATTGGACCTCGTATATTCAGTATTATAGATAGATGCATCTATTTGTGGTACTGGTAGTGTCGAAACTGTCAACATTATTTATGATTTCTTCTTCAATGTTCAAGTTAACATATGAGTTCGAGTTCTCGATTTTAACTGTAGTCATACGATAACGACATCTTCATGTTCACCGGCGGTATCCCTATGAAGCCAACCAGTACGTCTCGCCTGTACACCGGCGGTATTTAATCGATGCATACACTCTCTCAGTCTCCTTCTCTGTACATTGTAACCACGCCTATGAAGCCTACCAGTACGTCTCGCCTGTACACCGCCGGTATCTTATCGATGCATTCACTCCCTCACTCTCCTTCTCTGTACATTGTAACCACGCCTATGAAGCCTACCAGTACGTCTCGCCTGTACACCGGCGGTATCTTATCGATGCATTCACTCCCTCACTCTCCTTCTCTGTACATTGTAACCACGCCTATGAAGCCTACCAAAACGTCTCGCCTGTACACCGGCGGTATTTAATCGATGCATACACTCTCTCAGTCTCCTTCTCTGTACATTGTAACCACGCCTATGAAGCCTAACAGTACGTCTCGCCTGTACACCGGCGGTATCTTATCGATGCATTCACTCCCTCACTCTCCTTCTCTGTACATTGTAACCACGCCTATGAAGCCTAACAGTACGTCTCGCCTGTACACCGGCGGTATCCAATCGATACATACACTTTCTCAGTCTCCTTCTCTGTATATTGTTACCACGCCTATGCAGCCTACCAGTACGTCTCGCCTGTACACCGGCGGTATCTTATCGATACATTCACTCCCTCACTCTCCATCTCTGTACTCTTATGCCTTTTAATAGAAGCATTGTGAAAAAATCATTTTGCTTAATCCGAACTATGTCATTCTTCGGTAAATGGTGCTTTCAGACACGGACAACAATTAAGTAATGTCGGATATTTTAAATCCATTTTCCATAACATTTTTAAGAACAGACTTTGGAATATCAAATTTCGGAGGGCCGCATTCAGAGTTCATTTTATATGGGGCTGCAGTTCCATATTTTACACATTCATACGTTCTTAACTTCATCATATCTGCCCTACTAGACACACCTGATATTCCTATTTCATGTGTCGAAAGCCTAATACATACAATGTCTGGAGTGATTTTCTCTCTCTCAAAGTTTGGAAATGCTTGCTGCAAGTTTAATTTCTGTAAAACGTTTAACATCTTAGTATTCACAGCCTTGGCCGCCATGTTGGTTACGTGGGATTCACATACACGCCATGCTTCCGGTTAATCACAGGAACTACATCCACATAATAAAAAAAGCACGATCCAAAAAGCACCTTCGAATAATAGAAAACCACCACCGTGTAATAGAAAACCAACATCGTATAATAGAAAAGCACCTTATTATAATAGAAAACTTCAAAAGCACCTTCGTATAATAGAAAAGCAATAAAAAAAAGACACATAAGACAGCTATATGGCGTTCCATACTTTTGATACGATATGTATATATATACATATTCTAAAAGATCACTGAGTTTTACGGACATTGAAAGACTAAGGGTCTCACTGTATTTTCAGCGGTTTCCTTTAGGTTTTCACTATATATTTTGAATATCGAACTGGCACTTTGAGCCCTCCGTAAACATATAAGACGAGAAGTTTACCTAAATTATTTTTGTTGTCGTGTGTATCTTTAAATTAACTACTAACTATATGCAAAATATAATGAAAATTGAGAGACCAGGAATGTCTTGCAAACGCGCTGGGCCCTTTATCTGTATATCTTTTAAATATAGAGTCAGTCGAAAGTATCGGCTTTTTTTTTACGACAATCCATAGTTGTTTCGTTTAAATAATTTATATTTTCATACTTATAAAAGTGGCCGTTTGTTTTTTTGAAAAATCATCTATTAAATGTACATCTTTGATTGCATTTTATTGAAAAATCTATATTTCATAAACAGAAATATTCGATTCACAGAAGGGTTTATACTTGTGGACAACGAAAATTAAAACGAGAATTAACGATTATCTAAGGTCAACGAGTCACAAATTGGTCACAAACAGACTACCACTGTCCCAGGTTAGGGGGAGGGTTGGGATCCCGCTAACATGTTTAATCTAGTCACATTATTTATGTATGTGCCTATCCCAAGTCAGGAGCCTGTAATTCAGTGGTTGTCGTTTGTTTATGTGCTACATATTTGTTTTTCGTTATTTTTTTTGGCATAAATAAGGCCGTTAGTTTTCTTTTTTGAATTGTTTAATATTGTCTTATCGGCGCCTTTTATAGCTGACTATGCGGTATGGGCTTTGCTCATTGTTGAAGGTCGTACGGTGACCAATAGTAATAAAGTTTGTGTCATTTTGATCTTTTGTGGATAGTTGGTCTCATTGGCAATCATACCACATCTTCTTTTTTATATATTCTCACTCTCTGTTTACTCATATTCGCTCACCGGGCTAATGTCACCATTTGGTGTCCGTCGTCGTCCGTCGTCTTTCGTCGTCGTCTGTCGTCGTCGTAAAATATTTCACCGTATTCTTCTCCTCTGTAACTACTGGACCAATTATCTAAAAACTTTTGCAACTAGTTAATGAATTGTCTTTTCTTTATAATTCACTTTCTTCAAATGTTCAAAGAGTTAGGGACAACATCAAAAGTTCAATGTAGGATAAAAAACTTAATTCACATAGTTTTTTCACTGACCCCCACACCCCCTCTTCATTTGATTTGGGAAAAATTGATTTACCAATAGGAATATATGTAAAAATCAATTTTACATATACAAAACTTGCAGAATTGTAACCCCCCCCCCCCCCCCCCCCCCCAACCCCAAACTATTTGATTTAAGTTTTTTTATCCTACATCGATCTTTTGATGTCGTCCCTTAATGATACCATCATCAGACAAATATCAGTTAAAGTATAACTATGATAACCCAAACAGTTTTTTTTTCTACAATTCAAGGATTCCTATTAAAGTATGGACTGCCTCCGATTCATCTCCTCCAAGAATCTCTCCCTTCAAAATTGAAATTGAAATCTTTTGAAAGCAACTGAATACATACTGGCAAAATACCTTAAGGGACGATGCCGAATATAAATCAACTCTAATATATATGGACACTTAACATCTTCTAATTGGCAAAAACATTCAGTTTGGACTATATTTGACAAGACAAAAGCAGAAGTTCGGATAGTCTGTTTCCCGGTCGTTATTGAAATTCTTGACAATATTTGTATATTCCGAAGGCATACTGAATGTTTTACGGAGGGGACCAACCTAAAGTTCGGAAAGCTATTATTAAAGCTAGAATAGTTTCAGGAACAAATATACCAAATTGTGATAGAGCAAAATTTCATCTATCACCTTCTCCACTCTGCCAACTATGTAATCTTTCTGAGGAAAATGTCTCTTATTTTCTCCTGGAGTGCCCACTTTTATCCAAAACTAGAATAACATACTTTGAACCAATCAAGGCCTATGTTACTCAACATACAACAGATGAAGTCTGGCACAGTGTATTTCAATTCAAATCAAGTATTATCAGGCTAATTATATACTGTAGGCATTTCTCACAAACACTAAGAGACATCAAGATAATGAACACGATAGAAGCCAAAAATAGGGAAATGTGCTATATTATATAACTTTATATAAAGCGCTAAAAAAAGTTGCTTGAGGCAATGGATGGTTGGCGGTCTGAAAAAACAGTTTCTACACCGTATACGTTGTGTCTTAATGTATATAAATGACACTGGGATTTTAAGTGTAAATAGTAGAGTTTTACTGCGTATTTTTACCGTTGGACAATAACTTTTAGAATATATCTACTATATATTTTAATGCGTAAAAAGTTGTTTTACTTGGAGATAATCCTCGGTGTTCCTTATAATATACGGATAGAAGAAGAAGTATCTGAACTTTTGATCCATTAACAAACATGGCCACTATGGCCAAAAAAAGATCAAAGATGTCAAATGCAGTTTTTGGCTTATGTCTAAAAAAACTAAAGCTTTTAGCGCAAATCTGACATGGGTTTAAATGTTTCATTGGTCAATTTCTATCAGCCCTGAAATTTTCTGACAAATCGAAGAACACATTGTTGGGTTGCTTCCACTAAATAAAAATCTCCTCCTCTGAAACTACAGGGCCTAACTCTTCTAAACTTTAACTGAATGCTCCTTAGGGTAACTGGTTTATAAAATGTACCTTAAGTTTTGATTCATAAACAAACATAGCCACCATGGCAAAAATAGCAAAAATGTTCAGTTAAGTAAGATCTGCAAATAAGTCAAATGATCAAAATTGTCAATTGACTCCTTCAGGAGTTATTGCCCTTGAAACGTTTTTATGCACCACCTACGATAGTAGAGGGACATTATATTTTCTGGTATGTCCGCCCGTTCGTTCGTCTGTGCGTCCGCTCGTCCGTTCTTCCCGCTTCAGGTTAAAGTTAAAGGTGAAACTTAGCACATATGTTCCTTATGATATGATCTTAATAGTTTAAGAGCCAAATTAGACTTTTGATCCCAATTTCATGGTATACTGAACATAGAAAATAAAAGTACTAGTTTCTGGTTCAAGTTTTTGGTCGAGGTAGTTTTGGATGAAGTTGATGTCCAATCAACTTGAAACTCAGTTCACATGTTCCCTATGGTATGATCTTTATGATTTTAGAAAATTAGAAATTTTACCAAATTTAAAGGTCCATTGAACATGGAAAATGATAGTGCCTGTGGGGCATCCGTGTACTTTGAACAGATTGTTTTTATGCAAGTCTATGACTTTTTCAGTCATATTCTCTGAAACTACAAGCCTAATTACTTCCAATATTTAACTGCATATTCCTTATGGTATCTTATTTTTATCCGAAGTTTTGATCCATCTAATGATCTACAAACATGGCCATCACGGCTAAAAAAAGAACATATAAATATCGAACCATCTGCTTGCAGCCGTTTTGATATTGAATATCGAATAATGAATAACGAACCAGCCGCTTACTTCACATACATGATCATAGTGATCATAGGATTCAGAAAAAGAAAAATAAGTATGCGGGCCATTTTTTACCCTACGTGAAACTTCTCCTTTTCGTGCATTTTATGCCGAAAATGTCTTTTTGCAATTTAAAAAAAAAGTTCGTATAAAATGAAAAGCCAATGCATTTAAAAACTCAATGCTAATTGTGTTTTTATTATTTTTGTAGGTTTGGTGAGTTTTGGAGGGCGATGTAGAAGTTTGGAGGGCAACATGTACACTTGTTCTTCTCCTTTTTTTTGTAATTATGATAATTGTATGTGTCAAGAACAGATTTCCCATTATTTTGATCCAAACGACCAAAGTTGTAAACCAAGAGGTAAGTTGATAAACCAATCCCTATTTCAGAAACACCCTAAACTTTTTTCATTCTAGCTTTTGTTTCTCAGTTTGATAGAAAATTCATGGTTCCATTGGTTTCAATGTTAAATTCCTCAATTTCAAGCAGGCACCGCTCTTTTTTCATGTTTGTCTTGAGTTCAAATAAAGTGGCAATCATTGCATGTCAAACCAACACACCTTTAAATGCATAATAGAGAAAACAGGTTACCGGAACTTCGGATATGTACCAAAACTGTAAAATATGGCTGCGTTAAGTGTTGTCAAATTTTTGAGTGAAGACTAATCAATCAACAAAACTTGTGTGACTCCACTTCTATTTATGTTAGATTGTGGTACGGAATCAGCCGAGATGTGACGAATGAAGACTTATTCTACTATCACTATAGTTACGGAAACAGCCGAGTTGTGACGAATACAGACTTATTCTACTATCACTATAGTTACGGAATCAGCCGAGTTGTGACGAAGGAAGACTTATTACACGATCACTATAGTTACGGAATTAGCTGAGTTGTGACGAAGGAAGACTTATTACACGATCACTATAGTTACGGAATTAGCTGAGTTGTGACGAAGGAAGACTTATTACACGATCACTATAGTTACGGAATTAGCTGAGTTGTGACGAAGGAAGACTTATTACACGATCACTATAGTTACGGAATTAGCTGAGTTGTGACGAAGGAAGACTTATTACACGATCACTATAGTTACGGAAACAGCCGAGTTGTGACGAAGGAAGACTTATTACACGATCACTATAGTTACGGAAACAGCTGAGTTGTGACGAAGGAAGACTTATTACACGATCACTATAGTTACGGAATTAGCTGAGTTGTGACGAAGGAAGACTTATTACACGATCACTATAGTTACGGAAACAGCTGAGTTGTGACGAAGGAAGACTTATTACACGATCACTATAGTTACGGAATCAGCCGAGTTGTGACGAAGGAAGACTTATTACACGATCACTATAGTTACGGAATTAGCTGAGTTGTGACGAAGGAAGACTTATTACACGATCACTATAGTTACGGAATTAGCTGAGTTGTGACGAAGGAAGACTTATTACACGATCACTATAGTTACGGAATTAGCTGAGTTGTGACGAAGGAAGACTTATTACACGATCACTATAGTTACGGAAACAGCCGAGTTGTGACGAAGGAAGACTTATTACACGATCACTATAGTTACGGAAACAGCTGAGTTGTGACGAAGGAAGACTTATTACACGATCACTATAGTTACGGAAACAGCCGAGTTGTGACGAATGAAGACTTATTACACTATCACTATAGGTACGGAAACAGCCGAGTTGTGACGAAGGAAGACTTATTACACGATCACTATAGTTACGGAAACAGCTGAGTTGTGACGAAGGAAGACTTATTACACGATCACTATAGTTACGGAATTAGCTGAGTTGTGACGAAGGAAGACTTATTACACGATCACTATAGTTACGGAATTAGCTGAGTTGTGACGAAGGAAGACTTATTACACGATCACTATAGTTACGGAAACAGCCGAGTTGTGACGAAGGAAGACTTATTACACGATCACTATAGTTACGGAAACAGCTGAGTTGTGACGAAGGAAGACTTATTACACGATCACTATAGTTACGGAAACAGCCGAGTTGTGACGAAGGAAGACTTATTACACGATCACTATAGTTACGGAAACCGTCGAGTTTTGACGAAGGAAGACTTATTACACGATCACTATAGTTACGGAAACAGCTGAGTTGTGACGAAGGAAGACTTATTACACTATCACTATAGGTACGGAAACAGCCGAGTTGTGACGAAGGAAGACTTATTACACGATCACTATAGTTACGGAAACAGCTGAGTTGTGACGAAGGAAGACTTATTACACGATCACTATAGTTACGGAATTAGCTGAGTTGTGACGAAGGAAGACTTATTACACGATCACTATAGTTACGGAAACAGCTGAGTTGTGACGAAGGAAGACTTATTACACGATCACTATAGTTACGGAAACAGCCGAGTTGTGACGAAGGAAGACTTATTACACGATCACTATAGTTACGGAAACCGTCGAGTTTTGACGAAGGAAGACTTATTACACGATCACTATAGTTACGGAAACCGTCGAGTTTTGACAAATGCAGACTTGTGACACTACCACTATAGTTACGGAAACAGCCGAGTTGTGACGAAGGAAGATTAATGACACTATCAATATGGGTACATAAATAGGCGAGTTGTGTTGAAAGAAGACTTATGACACTATCATTATAGTTACGGAATTAACCGAGTTCTGACAAATTTAGACTTTTGACACTATCACAATAAGCAGTGTTTAAATACATACATATATATTTATATGAAAGAGTTTATAGAAAATAACCAACTACACATACATAACATATCGGCGGTACAACTGTGTGAACACAGCCAAAACATACAGACAAAATGATTAAAGTCCTAAGATTCGGTCAACAATAATGACAATAAATAAAAAATAGTCAAACAAGATGCAATGACATTGTATTGACAGATATAAGTCTTTTTTCAAAATGTGAAAAAAACTGATTCCTTTGTGAGTTATAATAGCCCAATCACTTGTACTGTAACATTGGTCCTTAACCAATTAAAAAACAAAACATCCAAAAGAAAACGTGAACTAGCTGTCAGTAACTGCGTGTACTCTCAGATCTGTACTTTAGTTTTTTGTTGTTGATAGGGATGAAATGGATAAATACCCTGTCACGTCCTGTCTACGTTTATGTTTCATGTCTTCTTACTTTGTGTCGATCTGATGAGTTAAGGCTTTTTCAACTGATTTGAATATGTCTTTCTGCTAAGGTTAAGGGATGGGTTGAATGCTCACTAACATGTTTAACCCCGAAATTCTTAAGATTCCTGTCCAAAGTCAGAAGCCTGTACAATGTAGTTCGGTGGTTGTCGTTGGTTCATAACAAAAGAAGATGTAATATGATTGCCAATGAGACAACTCTCCACTTAGACAATGACACATAAATGACACATAAATTCACGGAGTTGGCTATTCTTTTTGGACCTTTTGGATTATAGCTCTTCATCTTTTATATAAAGCTTTGGATTTCAAATATTTTGGCCAAGAGCATCACTGAAGAGACATGTATTGTCGAAATGCGCATCTGGTGCAAGAAAATTGGTACCGTTAATTTTATTAACAGCTGTAGGTCACCGTAACGCCTTCAACAATCAACAAAGCCTATACCTCATAGTCAGCTATAAAAGGCCCCAAATAAACCACAAATTAATGTAAAACAATTCAAACGAGAAAACTAACGGCTTATAATTATTATTCATGTCTGTCTTATTTGTTTTCGTTATTTGTCTAATTATGAATAAGGCCGTTAGTTTTCTAAATTAAGTTGCTTCATGTCGGGGTCTTTTATAGCCTATCTTTGGTCAAACATATCTATTATAACCTTGCCAGTCTGTAGGTTTTGTAAAGGACGGCTTTCCCTAATTGAAATTACGCTTCGACACAGAGCGTTAACTGTTTATATACTTCAATATTGTTGGGAACATTTGTAAAATAATTTGCCTTTCATAATCCCCGTTATCTGTACTTTGAAACTGGTAACCTCCCAAAAGATACCGAAATAGTCCAAAAGTCCGACAGTGACGTCATCTGTTATCATAATACGAAATGTATAATAAAATGAATGTAAATTGTCGAATGCAATCATTGCGTTAGAAACGATTAGTTGTGGTAAGTGTTACATATACTTTTACAATTAAAATATATTATCAAAGTCTTAGATGCATTTTTATTATTACTTAAAGATACTTAAAGATACTTAAAGATGTTTTCCGGTACAGGATCCTCACGGCTCCTCTTCACCAGACTCATATATTAGGTCATTATTATTACTGTTACTGCTGCTTCCGGTTATAACTGCGCGGTAATCAGAATAATATAGTTCCTCATTTTTCCAATGATTGTCTAGTCTGTTTTTAAAGGCATTAACAGACGGTGCCTTAACCACTTTTTCTGGTAGTTTATTCCAGGTTTTAGCTATTCTCACTGTAAAGCTATTTTTCCTTAGATTAGTATTAAACCTTTGGTGCATGATTTTAATGCTGTTTGTTCTTGTACTGTGTCTCTTCTCTGTACTCGACATTAATTTAAGGAAAGTACTAGTTTCCGGGTCATATTTATTGTGTATAATCTTATAAGTCTCAATCATGTCCCCTCTTATTCTTCTGTACGCTAGTGTTGGTAATTTTAATTTCTTTAGTCTTTCTTCGTAGCTTAGGTTTTTAAGTCCAGGTATTTGTTTCGTAGCTCTCTTTTGTACACTTTCAATTTTATCGATATATTTTTTCTTAAAAGGTGCCCATACTGAACTAGCGTAATCTAGATGTGTTCTTACAAGTGTTTTATATAGTGGAATAAAGATTTCTGCATTTAGATTTTTGAAAGATCTTCTTAATGCCGCAAAGATTGAATTTGCTTTGTTTACTTTCTCACATATATGCTTTTCAAAGGATAATTCTTCATCAATGACTACCCCTATATCCTTCTCTTCTTTACATCTGCTTATTTCTTTTCCTAGTAGATTATATTTTTCAATCTCTTGTTTTGACTTTTTGCTGATATTTATATGTTTACATTTTTCTGGATGAAACTTGAGTAACCATGTATCACTCCATTTTTCTAGTTTGTCTAAATCCTTTTGTAATGTTCCGTGGTCTCTGTCTTCCTTTATTATTCTAAAAATTTTTGTATCATCAGCAAATAAGTAAGCATCTGAGTTAACTCCTTCCGGTAAGTCATTGATGTAGAGTACAAACAAGAGTGGTCCTAGAACTGAGCCTTGTGGTATACCTGAGGTTACTTCCTTCCATTCCGATGCTTCACCATTTATTGAGACTCTTTGTTGTCTATTTGAAAGAAAATCTCTTATCCAATCTAGTATTGGGTTTTTTATTCCATAATTTTCGATTTTCTTTAGCAGCCTTTTGTGTGGAACTTTATCAAATGCTTTCATGAAGTCTGTATATACACAATCTACCTCATATCCGTCGTCTATCGCCTCTGTCCATATGTCAATTACCTCTAGTAATTGCAATGAGGTTGATCTCCCAGAGATAAACCCATACTGCTTATTTGAGAATAACCTGTTTAGCTTCATATGCTTTATTATATGCTCTCTTATGATTTTCTCCAATATTTTACATACAACTGATGTTAGACTCACTGGGCGGTAATTTTTTGCTTGCGATTTGTTTCCTTTTTTAAATATAGCGCTTACAAGTGCATTCTTCCATTCTTTTGGTACTGTCTTTTCTTTCAATGATTGGTTAAAGATCAAGCTCAAGGGTTCAACTATACTATCCATTGTTTCTCGCAGCAATCTGGGGTGTAGTTTATCAGGACCTGGTGATTTATCAATCTTTAGGTTTTTTAAGTGTTTCATTATCATATCTTTGTTGATAATTAGATCAGGTACTTCATTTTCAATTTTTATTGGATTTGGTACAGGGATTTCGTCATCTGGTTCTTGTGTAAATACACTAGCAAAATATTCTGAAAGTATTTCCGCTTTTTCTTTATCGTCATCTGTTTTTGGAGATTTCGTATCGTCGGGGTCAGTGTGTAGGTCGCCTATACCTTCCCTTGTTTTTGACTTTGATTTTACGTAGCTCCATATTGCTTTTGGGTTTGCTTTTGCATTTTCTGATAATCCCTTTTCAAATTTCTTCTTTAGTTTATTAACTGATGATTTTGTTTTATTCCTTACTCTATTATACTCAGCTCTAATTTCTGGGTCTTGATTGGTTACAATTTTCTTTGACAGTATGTTTTTCCTCTTAATTAAATCTCTTGTTTTTTTGTCAACTGGGAAAGCGTTTTTCTTCTTTCCTATTTGTGTCATTCTTTTTGTTGGTACGAATCTTTGTTCTAATTCGTTTAAAGTGGTTAAAAAGTATTTCCAGTTTGTGTCAACAGGTAAGTCATCTTTTAATTCTTCCTGCCAACTTATCTTATCCAATTCTATTTTAAAATCATGGTAGTTCCCATGATCATACAGCTTAGCTATTCTTGGTTTGTTCTTTATGTTTATATAACAGTTGAAGTCAAAGGACAGTACACAGTGGTCACTTTTTCCTAGTGGGCTCATGTATTCTAGATTATTAATCATTTCTTCTTCGTTCGTCAATATCAAATCTAAGGTATGCGGAGTATCTGTACCTCTCCATCTTGTTGGTTTGGTCGTATGTTGGAATAGAAAGTTTTCTTGTATCGATTCTAAAAATCTGTTTTCGATGCTATTTTCATTTTCTCCTTTTGTATTCCATCTCTCCCAATCAATTGCTGCGTAGTTAAAGTCTCCCATAATAAGTATATGCGAAAAACCTTTCTGAGTTGCTTCTGATATTAATTCCGTTAGTTTATCATTATACTCCTTTTTGTTGTTTGATGGTGATCTGTATATTAGGCCTATCAGTAGTTTGTCATTTTGGTTAAGTTTGATCTTAATAAATATGTTTTCTTGGAATTGGGCTTCCATATTTACTTCTGTCGATTCAAGATTTGAGTCTATATATAATAGTAGTCCTCTTCCATCATCTGTGTCCAAATTTTTCTCATACATTTTATAGTTTCCCACCTCTGGTAGTGAGTATTCTGCCTTGGATGGTTTGTACCTATTTACCTTTGGTTTAACTTCTGTTATTCCAATTATATTTGGTTTATTATCCCTTGCTCTAACTATTAATTCGGATAATTTGTTGAATAGCTGGTCTGCATTTGTATAAAAACAGTTCAATTTGGGTAGAACTGTAAAACTATTTACATCTTCGCCGTTAAAAACCTTTACCCTATTTTTTACAGTTTTATTTACATCCTTTGAACTTTTTTTCACTACTTCTTTATTTTTATCACTTTTCGGGCCCAGGGTGGTCCTCTTACCTTGTATTGGTATTCCCCCGATAAGCATTGTTCTTGTAGCTGTTTTGCTTCTGCCCATAGTAATTTCTCCTGTTCCCTTTCACTTTGTGTCAGGTCGTTACTAACGTTGACTTTTTCATACTTTGGCATACCTCTGATATAGTGCATATTTTTGAATAGGGTAAGCTTTGAGTCTATACTTTTAAGATTAACCAGTAAGGGTCTCCTATCTTTCTCACTATCGTACTTCCCTAGCCTTTTGGTTTTCACTATATTTCCTTCCTCCAGGTTTATTTTTGCATCATAGAAAAGTTCATTTATATTCTGAATATCATGGTCTATTCTTTCTTGTTTAACCTCAGATTTATTTTCTGTAATGCCAAATATGATTAAGTTATTCTCTCTTGCTTTTCTTTCATTCATCTCTTCTATCACTGTTGTAACTGTTGCTTTCTTTTGTGGCCCTGTTCCCTTATTTTCAGCTTCTTCCATTTGTTTATGTACAGCAGCCCCTGTTTTAGTAGCTTCATCTTTAGCTATTTCTCTGATCATATCTTTGTCACAGCTATTTTTAATTATTGATTCTTCTACTATTTCCCTAACTCTTGTCTCATCACATTTAGTGTCAACAGCTAATTCTATAGCTTGTATTCTCTGCTCATAATTTGTCATTATCTCCTTGCATCTCGCCTCTATCTTTAGATCAGTAACTATATGTTCTTCTATCTTTCTACATGGGACGCAGAACCACATTGAGTCTGATTTGCTTAAGAGGTCATATTCTGCTTTTGATTTGTTAAGGCACTTGACACAGAAGTGATCCTTGCATCTCTGACATTCTAGAAGTTTAGCATTTTGGTCTTTATATACTGTTGAGCAGATTTTACATTCCCATGGTTCCTCGTTCATTACGTCAACTGATGTACCTCTGTTTCGTCTAGACATTATAACGCCTGCTCTTGATAGTTGATAGAGCTTCTCTATCTATTATCTAGTTGTGACAGTGATAATGTGATTTTAGGGCTTCCCTAAGAATCTAATTATACACCTAATTGTTTTTGTTGTATGATAGAGCTTCTCTAATTATACACCTAATTGTTTTTGTTGTATGATAGAGCTTCTCTATCTTACTCTTAAGATTAAAAATAACTGTCCTTGCATGTATAGTAGGGCTTCCCTAGCTATTTCTGTTTTCTTATGATATCCTTTATTGATTTACCCTTGAGCTTGTAGTATAGGGCTTCCCTATCCTAAATAAAATATTATCAACTCTCTTTTGTACTCTTTCCAGACTGGGACACCTTTATTTTATTATATTATAGGGCTTCCCTACTCTAAATAAAAATATTTTTCACTCATTGTTTGTACTCTTTCCAGTATGGGTCACCTTTGTTTATTTTATAGGGCTTCCCTATAATTAAATTCCTTATATTCTAAATATAGACAAACAGGGCTTCCCTATTTATTCTAAATTGTTACAATTGCTATATATATCTCCAACTCATTTAGGGCTTCCCTATAAGAGTCATTCAGCTTATAATAAGGCTTCCTTATAATAAGTTCGACTAACACCTGTCTTCCGATAGTTCTAGCGCTAGATCAATAAGTTTATAAATCCACAGCTTTGCTATAGTTCGTGTTGGATGTACACCGTCTTGTAGCAGATTATAGTTTTTCCTATATCTAACACGTCTGTCCTTTTTTGATTTATTTGATATAATTAAATCTTGTGATAGCCTAGGTGTTGCTGTATATCTGTTGATTAGTTTTATCTGACGATTATAGTAATCAACTTGTTGGCATACCTGATTGTCAATTGCTGTAGATAACTGTACTAATCTGTTCGTTTTAAATTTATTGATCACTAGAGATGGTTTTTTATTTGGTTTAGGTCTTTCATTGTCTTCTTTTCTTGTTGCATATCTTTTGTTTGCTCTAGTTATAGAATAATATGGACAGTCTATAAACAATACTGTGCTGCTTGGTTTTAAGTCTTGTATTTGTTTTTTTACTTCTCTATACTTGGTTAGAATGAATTCTATGCTCTGGTAAGGGTATTTTCTTGTTTCTATTGTTCTTTTTACTTTCCTTGTAATTTCACAAGTGCCTAACCATATGTAAACTATTGGGTTATCTGATGATGTTGATTTTAGTTTATGAAGTAGGTCTTCAATATGATGTTTATTTTCTATGGTCGCCCCTCTTTTATATATCACGTTGAAATTTCCTTTAACGGAATTTGGTGTGTAGTCTTGTAATCCAACACCTTTACTATCGGTGAAAAGGTATGTTTCTCGGTCTAGCGCCGCACCTCTTATTTTTGAGTAAAACTTCTTCCTTTCTTTCAATATTTTTGTCACCGACATATATATATTATATTACTGTATTATTAAGTCAACTTGTGGTTATATGGAAAAGTTTAAACAGTAGTTATTTTATTATCAATAGTAGATTTGGTCCGTATAGGGCTTCCCTATGGCGGACAAGGAGAAAAACGTGGTGGATGACTTTATGGCTACATATTTCTGATGTTATGCGTTCAAATGTCAAGATAATGTGATATATTTGGATAATATGATGTAATGATGTAATTTGATGTATAAATTGGCTTGGATGGACACAAATTTGAATGATTGACACAGATTTACCAAAAATTTTTTCACTAGAAAAAATTTCAACTTGCTGTAGACCGGAACCGGAAGCAGATCAATTATTACTTGTTAGTGACTTTGAACTAGCCGTCAGCAGCTCTCATATCTGTACTTAGTGTCTTAAGTATTCTTGTTGGGATATACAAGTACCAGGCCACGTCAACTCTGTGTTTTAGTTAGATGTATTTAAATTTGTATCCATCTGATGAGTAAAGCCTTTTACAACTGATTTGAATAGTTCGTTCTTATGTTGTACTGTTACACCACTGTCCAAGGTTAGAGGTAGATTTGGGATCCCGCTAGCATGTTTAACCCGGCCACATGCTGTATGTATGCGCCTGTCCCAAGTCAGGAACCTGTAAATTAGTGGTTGTCGTTTGTTGATGTATTACATATGTTTATTTCGTTCATTTTTTTTGTGTACATAAATTAGGCCGTTATTTTTGTCGTTTGAATTGTTTTACATTCTTCATGTCGGGGCCTTTTTATAGCTGACACTATGTGGAATGGGCTTAGATCAATGTTGAAGGCCGTATTGTGATCTATAGTTGTTAATTTCTGTGTCATTTGGTCTCTTGTGAGACCGCATCCGTGTTCATCCTCAACCTTTATATATGATATGTATTATCATGAAATACAACTTACATTTCAATATTATGAATAAACACGAATGCGGCCACCTTCATTAAACGTCTAAAAGTTAACTAAAAATTGCTAAAATTGTGAAGATTTGGTAATTAAGTATGACTTGATGATGCTAGAACCCGATATATGTGCATTGTATTGTCAAAAAACATTTTTGTAGTAGATCAATTCTTCTTTCCAGTAAAAAGCTAAAAGATAACATTTTAACAATTTTGTAAAATTGCTATTATATTTTGGGGCCTTAAAGGGGTCTTACTGAACCTACTCCTTTCCTATCCTAATAACGTGTGTTTTAGAAAATATTTAAACCACATATATATCCAAACCAATTTAATTCATTCAATGCTTGATTCAAGGATTCTTTAATAACTCCATCTAAAATAAGAGATGCGTCATCAGCAAACTGTGAAAATAAACTCATCATGAAAATTTGTGCTAAACTTGAGCAATGTAATGCCATTTATTTTATCATTATTTCATATGTTTAGTGCTAATATCTCGGTACAGAGAATGAAAAGATAAGGGGACAATGTATCACTTTGTGTAAGTCTTGTTCTATAGATTTTTTTTTTTTTTTTTTTTTTTAAAGATGTCCTCCCTGAATAACAGCTGATTTAATATTATCATGATTATTATATAAAAAACTTTAATCCAATTAATTATTGATTTCTCCGAAATTGAAAATCTTCAGGACACTAGTGAGAAATTTCCAAGAAATTAAATCTAATGCCTTTTCAAAATCAATACGCAATAAAAGTCCTGGAATATCGTTTTCCTCAGTGAATTGCATAATATCATAAATCAAACGAAAATCTCCGACTAATAAATTCAGTGTGATCAAAATGTATCCAATCACTAACCTTTAAAATGATGCAACTTTCTTATGAATGCAAACAAAATAATAAAAGAGGTATATATAGATAGATAGATAAAAGAATAAACTTTTAAATGAATGCAATATTATTTATCATGCAATCATTATGTAATCAATTATTATGTAATTAGTGGCATAATCTCGGTCAGTTCACTTGAACGAGTTTAGCTCTTTCATCTCTTCAACTATACAGAAAAAATTTAACGAAATCTTAATCGACACATCCAGGGCTTCAAAAGATTGTCTTAAATAGATTTGTAAAAGCAAATTGCTTGTTTCAGTATCCTGAATATATTTGTATAATATCGTATCATGATGAATTTATCTGAATAAATATTGTTTAAACTAATACCTATGAGTGGAAATTTGAGGAAAAATATTTTAGACACAGTTTATATTATAATTGGTTACATAATTGTTGCATCATACTAACATTTCATTAATTTGAAAGAGTAATATGTTTTCTATCCACAACTACCAAATTTTATAAATTTCCTAGCATTATTAAGAAAGTTACAGCATTTTTAAAATTGAGAGTTGGAGTTATAAAATCTTTGTATTGTGCTACCTTATAATGATATAGGTCGCCAATTTTTATAAGAAATGTCTAGGTTTTTTTCCTTTCGACAGGCATGCAATGATTCCTTGTTGCGTAACAGATAATTTACCACTTTCAGTACTGTATTTCAAGGAGTCTACTTAACCAAAATTATTTTTTTAATTTTCTTTTAAAACTGGAGAAACCTGGCATTTTTTTTAAATTTTTTTTATTATTTTTAATCTCCATGTTCTACCTTTGGTTATATCTAATTTATATTTTTTTATATTCTAGCCCACAAAAATAGCTATTAGGTTTTCCCCTCTTGTACCTATTGTTTTCTCGGTCGATTTTTTCCCCTTTGATTTTTTCTTTTCTTATATTTTCTAATTCAATTGTATTATTTTCCAAAATTTGTATTGAACCTTCATCTACTCTTTCTTCCAAAGCTAGATTTCATTTCTAAGAACTTTCTCTTGTTTTTTCGTTTTTTTATATAACTTGAATAAGAAATAGTTTTGTCTCTAATTTTCATCAACACTGTCTGAAGAAATAAGTGATTGTTAATATTAAAATGGAGATCTCCATTATTTTTGTCTTCAATTTTATCTAGATCATAAACAAGTGTTACATATTCGTTTTAGCTCACCGGGCCCGAAGGGCCAAGTGAGCTTTTCCCATCACTTGGCGTCCGTCGTCCGTCGTCGTTAACTTTTACAAAAATCTCCTCCTCTGAAACTACTGAACCAATTCGAACCAAACTTCATCTGATTGATTCTTAGGGTATCTAGAATAAATTTTGTGTTTTAATTCCTATTTCATCAAAAAACATGGCCGCCATGGCTAAAAATAGAACATAGGGGTAAAATGCAGTTTTTGGCTTATAACTCAAAAACCAAAGCATTTAGAGCAAATCTGACAGCGGTAAAATTGTTTATCAGGTCAAGATCTATCTGCCCTGAAATTTTCAGATGAATCAGACAACCCATTGTTGGGTTGCTGCCCCTAAATTGGTAATTATATGGAAATTTTACTGTTTTTGGTTATTATCTTGAATATTATTATAGATGGAGAGAAACTGTAAACAGCAATAATGTTCAGCAAAGTAAGATATACAAATAAGTCAACATGACCCAAATGGTCAAGTTGACTCCTTTAGGAGTTATTGTCCTTTATAGTCAATTTTAACCATTTTTCGTAAATCATCACGAGTTGGTTGACCGTTATGGAATAACCGTTTCACAAATGATATCGGACATGTTCCTTACGTCGTAACTACAATCCCCTTCCCTTTCATGAATTTGACCTACCGAATTAGACTACATGTATTTACCGGATTTGTAATCACATAAGCAACACGACGGGTGCCGCATGTGGAGCAGGATCTGCTTACCCTTCCGGAGCACCTGAGAGCACCCCTAGTTTTTGGTGGGGTTCGTGTTGTTTATTCTTTAGTTTTCTATGTTGTGGCATGTGTACTATTGTTTTTCTGTTTGTCTTTTTCATTTTTAGCCATGTCGTTGTCAGTTTGTTTTAGATTTACGAGTTTGACTGTCCCTTTGGTATCTTTCGTCCCTCTTTTAGTTAACTTTTACAAAAATCTTCTCCTCTGAAACTACTGAACCAATTCAAACCTTCATCTGATTGATTCCTAGGGTATCTAGAATAAAGTTTGTGTTTTAATTCCCATTTAATAAAAAAACATGGCCGCCATGGCTAAAAATAGAACATAGGGGTAAAATGCAATTTTTGGCTTATAACTCAAAACCAAAGCATTTAGAGCAAATCTGACATAGAGTAAATTGTTTATTAGGTCAAGATCTATCTGCCCTGAAATTTTCAGATGAATCATACAACCCGTTGTTGGGTTGCTGCCCCTAAATTGGTAATTATAAGGAAATTTTACTGTTTTTGGTTATCATCTTGAATATTATTATAGATGGAGATAAACTGTAACAGCAATAATGTTCAGCAAAGTAAGATTTACAAATAAGTCAACATGACCAAAATGGTCAGTTGACTCCTTTAGGAGTTATTGCCCTTTATAGTCAATTTTAACCATTTTTCATAAATCTTAGTTAACTTTTACAAAAATCTTCTCCTCTGAAACTACTGGGCCAAATTTTACAAAACATAGCCAGAATCATTATAAGGTTACCTTGTTTAAAATTTATGTTTTGTGACCGGGCAAACCAACCAAGATGGCCGCCATGGCTAAAAATAGAACATAGGAGTAAAATGCAGTTTTTGGCTTATAACTCAAAAACCAAAGCATTTAGAGCAAATCTGACAAGGGGTAACATTTTTTATCAGGTCAAGATCTATCTGCCTTGAAATTTTCAGATGAATCAGACAACCCATTGTTGGGTTGCTGCCCCTAAATTGGTAATTTTAAGGAAATTTTACTGTTTTTGGTTATTATCTTGAATATTATTATAGATGGAGATAAACTGTAAACAGCAATAATGTTCAGCAAAGTAAGATTTACAAATAAGTCAACATGACCAAAATGGTCAGTTGACCCCTTTAGGAGTTATTGCCCTTTATAGTCAATTTTAACCATTTTTTCTCGTAAATCTTAGTTAACTGTTACAAAAATCTTCTCCTCTGAAACTACTGGGCCAAATTTTACCAAACATAGCCAGAATCATTATTATGCTATCTATTTAAAAATCTGACCAGGGGGAAAATTGTTATCTGGTCAAGATCTATCTGCTCTGAAATGTTTAGATGAATCTGACAACTCGTTGTTAGGTTGCTGCCCCTAAATTGGTAATTTTAAGGAAATTTTGCTGTGTTGGGTTATTATCTTGAATATTATTATAGATAGAGATAAACTGTAAACAGCACTAATGTACAGCAATTTAAGACTCAAAAATAAGTCAAAATGACCAAAATGGTCAATTGACCCCCTAGAAGTTATTGTCCTTTATAATCAATTTTTATACGACCGCAAATTTTGAAAAAATTTTCGTCGTATATTGCTATCACGTTGGCGTCGTCGTCGTCGTCGTCGTCGTCGTTGTCGTCGTCGTCGTCGTCGTCGTCGTCGTCGTCGTCCGAATACTTTTAGTTTTCGCACTCTAACTTTAGTAAAAGTGAATAGAAATCTATGAAATTTTAAGACAAGGTTTATGACCATAAAAGGAAGGCTGGTATTGATTTTGGGAGTTTTGGTCCCAACATTTTAGGAATTAGGGGCCAAAAAGGGCCCAAATAAGCATTTTCTTGGTTTTCGCACTATAACTTTAGTTTAAGTTAATAGAAATCTATGAAATTTTGACACAAAGTTTATGACCACAGAAGAAAGGTTGGGATTGATTTTGGGAGTTTGGTTTCAACAGTTTAGGAATTAGGGGCCAAAAAAGGGCCCAAATAAGCATTATTCTTGGTTTTCGCACAATAACTTTAGTTAAAGTAAATAGAAATCAATGAAATTTGAACACAATGTTTATGACAACAAAAGGAAGGTTGGTATTGATTTTGGGAGTTTCGGTCCCAACAGTTTAGGAATTAGGGGCCAAAAAGGGACCCAAATAAGCATTTTTCTTGGTTTTCGCACCATAGCGTTAGTACAAGTAAATAGAAATCTATGAAATTTAAACACAAGGTTTATGACTATGAAAGGAAGGTTGGTATTGATTTTGGGAGTTTTGGTCCCAACAGTTAAGGAAAAAGGGGCCCAAAGGGTCCAAAATTAAACTTTGTTTGATTTCATCAAAATTGAATAATTGGGGTGGTTAATATGCCGAATCTAACTGTGTAAGTAGATTCTTAATTTTTGGTCCCGTTTTCAAATTGGTCTACATTAAGGTCCAAAGGGTCCAAAATTAAACTTAGTTTGATTTTAACAAAAATTGAAACCTTGGGGTTCTTTGATATGCTGAATCTAAAAATGTACTTAGATTTTTGATTTTTGGCCCAGTTTTCAAGTTGGCCCAAATCGAGGTCCAAAATTAAACATTGTTTGATTTCATCAAAAATTGAATAATTGGGGTTCTTTGATATGCCAAATCTAACTGTGAATGTAGATTCTTAATTTTTGGTCCAGTTTTGAAATTGGTCTAAATTAAAGTGCAAAGGGTCCAAAATTAAACTAAGTTTGATTTTAACAAAAATTAAATTCTTGGGCCTCTTTGATATGCTGAATCTAAACATGTACTTAGATTTTTGATTATGGGCCCAGTTTTCAAGTTGGTCCAAATCAGGATCTAAAATTATTATATTAAGTATTGTGCAATAGCAAGTCTTTTCAATTGCACAGTATTGTGCAATGGCAAGAAATATCTAATTTCACAATATTGTGAAATAGCAAATTTTTTTTAATTAAGAGTTATCTTTCTTTGTCCAGTATAGTAAGCAAGAAATATCTGCAAGAATTTTTTTTAATTGGAGTTATCTTTCTTTGTCCAGAATCAACTTAAATCTTTGTTATATACAATATACAATGTATATTCACTTTTTACTACCAACTGATAAATTTAAATAATCTTTACCATTCAGTGATAACAAGCAGTTTTTTTACATCTTAATATTTTATGATGTATTTAAATGAGTAGTAATTGTTGCAAACTCCATTAGAATATTTTAATTGAAATTAGTTTTGGAATAAGGGAAAGGGGGATTTGATTAAAAAATTGGGTTCAATTTTTGTCATTTGAAATTTCATAAATAAAAAGAAAATTTCTTCAAACATTTTTTTGAGAGGATTAATATTCAACAGCATAGTGAATTGCTCTAAGAGAAAACACAAACAAATTTTAAGTTCATTTGAATACATTCATTCTGTGTCAGAAACCTATGCTGTGTCAACTATTTAATCACAATCCAAATTTAGAGCGGAATCCAGCTTGAATGTTGTGTCCATACTTGCCCCAACCGTTCAGGGTTCAACCTCTGCGGTCGTATAAAGCTACGCCCTGCGGAGCATCTGGTTAACAATTTTCATAAAATTTGTAAATCATATTCCACCGCAACTACACGGACAAGTTCATTATAGATAAAGATAATTGTAAGCAGCAAGTATGTTCAGTAAAGTAAGATGTACAAATACATCACAATCATGAAGTGTCTGCTTCCTTTGTTTAATTCACATATACCAAGGTGAGCGACACTTTAATTTCTACTATTTTTTCTTTAACAATCCTTATCTATCCTGAATCATACAATTATAGCGGAATCTTTTGTTTTGATAAAGTATGGCCATTTTTTTTTATAAATAACTTCATTTTTATCGACCGTGGTCACGTTAGGATTATAAACGCTTTTCACTTACCATTTAATTTAACTTTGTCTTATATGTTTTTGGATGCGTATTGAATTATTAAGTTGATAGTTCCGATTTTTCACTTTAAAGTTCTAAAATATTTTTATGTCATCCATATTGACACATATCTGAAACCGCGATTTTTGATTGGTTACTTTCGGGTTAAAGAAATACAATTTGACTAATTAATTTCATTGGTCAACGGTGGTATAAAAGCGGCTGATTTGAAGTGAAATTTGTCAAAACTTTAAGGAATTTTCGGTCCTCATTGCTCTTCAACTTCGTACACTATTGGCCTTTTATCTATTTTTTATTCGAGCGTCACTGATGAATCTTTGGCACACGAAACTCGCGTCTGGCGTAAATACAAAATTTTAATCCTGGTATCTATGATGAGTTTATTTGTAACGACTGGGTCGACGACTCTGCTGGTGGAGATTTATTTCTCCGAGGGTATCACCAGTGGAGCAGTCTGACGGTCTGTTAACTGTAAACAACACTTTGATTTTTTATGAAAAAAAGCCCCATGGCTTTGCTACATCAGGAATAGATTATCTTAGCTGTATTTGGCAAAACGTTTAGGAATTATTAGTCCCCAATGCTCTTCAACTTCGTACTCTATTTGGCCTTTTAATCTAACATTTTTTTCATTCGAGCGTCACTGATGAGTCTTTGGTACACGAAACTCGCGTCTGGCGTAAATATAAAATTTTAATCCTGATATCTATGATGAGTTTTTTTGCAACCACTAGGTCGATGCCACTGGTAGTGGAGATTTATTTCCCCAAGGGTATCACCAGCCCAGTCGTCAGCACTTCTGCGGTTATAATTGCTAGAACAAAACATTGTCATAGTGGTATACTTGATACTTGTTATTGAAATTCAGTAAAGACATCCATCGCTTATCGCATTTAGGTTAAACTATTAAAATAATTGCACCGACACTGGTTCAGGTCAAGGTCTGTTGGTTTTTTTATTTTGTCGGCAATATACGGTACCTGATTTGGAACGGTAACGCATAGACACTCGATCCTCCTATAACACAATGATGAGTTATTTAATTTCCACAATCCTCTACATTGATCAAATGGACTAAACTCTAGAATTATTGTAACCATAGAATGAACAGAGCGATAGCTAGGCCAAATATTACAATTATTCAAACAGTATAATAAATTTACAGACAAAAAAAAATAAACAACTGTGCTTGTTTAGAAGGGGTTCCTTTTCTCCATGTGAAATGTTTCAAGTCTGGGTAAATTTCTCGAAAATGGTCAACGAGATAACCTTTCCCCAATGATATATAAAATTTTCCCCCGAGCATTTGTGTTATTAACATATAGTTAAAATAGTCTATCTGGATTGAGAACAAAATAAAACCCTACATATCATATAGCTATCATTACCAAAAATCATCTATAATTGACATAATTTGATAGCCCAGTATTCAGCATATTTGGCCTTTTTGGCTATTTTAAATTCGAGCGTCACTGATGAGTTTTTTGGAGAAGAAACGCAATTGGATCATCTATATTTGGTCTATACATAGTTACAAGTGTAAAATGTAATGTATCAACAAGTAAGTCTAATACTAAATATTTGCCACCAACATTTCTTTTTAGGACCTTAAACTCAAAATGATTATTAAACATAACTGCTACATCTCTTGAATTTGAACTATATGATGAAAAAAAACCACTATCATATCCCAACCTATAGCTAAAGTAGTGTTTTTTCATTGTTGGTTTTGTTGACCATTATCCCATACTGACATTAAGGGCTTTTCAATAAGTTAAGTAATGTTTAATTTCAGATTTTGTTAACATCGCAAAAGGAAAGCCCACCTCAATGTCTGCTGCAGAATATGTCGAGCATGCGCATTCTTGGAGAGCTAATGATGGGAATTATGGGGCAGGTGTTGGTCAATGTGCATTCCCACATATAGATGTTGTTCCTAGTTGGTGGAAGGTGAATCTACTAGCCTATTACGAGATTCATCGGGTAATCATTTATAGTAACTATCTAGGTAAGTATAGCATATGTATTTACTTTATTAGAGACATCTATAAGTTAAACTTTACAAATGGGATGCAAAGGTGCTACCACTTTCATACGTTATACGTTATTTAAAGGAGTAGACCTGGTTCTGTGAACGTATTTAAAGGAGTAGACTTGGGTCTGTGAACATATTTAAAGAAGTAGACCTTGGTCTGTGAACGTATTTAAAGGTGTAGACCAGGGTCTGTGAACGTATTTTAAGGAGTAGACCTGGGTCTGTGAACGTATTTAAAGGAGTAGACCTAGTTCTGTGAACGTATTTAAAGGAGTAGACCTGGGTCTGTGAACGTTTTTAAAAACGGGTTAAAAGTAGACACCTCTTTATTAGAGACATTTGTAATTAATAGTTTATTTACGGGAGTAGACCATGGTAAGATGAGACACTTCTGTATTAGATACACCTATAATTTATTGCTTATTTACGGGAGTAGACCAGGGTTAAAGAAGACACCTCTTTATTAGAGACATCTATAAGTTATACTTTACTTCAGGGAGTAGATCAGGGTTAAAGGAGACACCTCTTTATTAGAGACATCTATAAGTTATACTTTACTTTAGGGAGTAGACTAGGGTTAAAGGAGACACCTCGTTATTAGAGACATCTATAAGTTATACTTTACTTTAGGGAGTAGACTAGGGTTAAAGGAGACACCTCTTTATTAGAGAAATCTATAAGTTATACTTTACTTTAGGGAGTAGACTAGGGTTAAAGGAGACACCTCTTTATTAGAGAAATCTATAAGTTATGCTTTACTTTAGGGAGTAGACTAGGGTTAAAGGAGACATCTCTTTATTAGAGACATTTGTAATTAATAGTTTATTTACGGGAGTAGACCAGGGTAAGATGAGACACTTCTGTATTAGATACACCTATAATTTATTGCTTATTTACGGGAGTAGACCAGGGTTAACGGAGACACCTCTTTATTAGAGACATCTATAAGAAATACTTTACTTTAGGAAGTAGACAAGGGTTAAAGGAGACACCTCTTTATTAGAGAAATCTATAAGTTATACTTTACTTTAGGGAGTAGATCAGGGTTAGAGAAGACACCTCTTTATCAGAGACATCTATAAGTAATACTTTACTTTAGGAAGTAGACAAGGGTTAAAGGAGACACCTCTTTATTAGAGAAATCTATAAGTTATACTTTACTTTAGGGAATAGACTAGGGTTAACGGAGACACCTCTTTATTAGAGACATCTATAAGTTATACTTTACTTTAGGGAGTAAACCAGGGTTAAAGGAGACACCTCTTTATTAGAGACATCTATAAGTTACACTTTACTTTAGGAAGTAGACCTGGGTTAAAGGAGACACCTCTTTATTAGAGAAATCTATAAGTTACACTTTACTTTAGGAAGTAGACTAGGGTTAAAGGAGACACATCGTTATTAGAGAAATCTATAAGTTACACTTTACTTTAGGAAGTAGACCTGGGTTAAAGGAGACACCTCTTTATTAGAGAAATCTATAAGTTATACTTTACTTTAGGGAGTAGACTAGGGTTAAAGGAGACATCTCTTTATTAGAGACATCTATAAGTTATACTTTACTTTAGGAAGTAGACAAGGGTTAAAGGAGACACCTCTTTATTAGAGACATCTATAAGTTATACTTTACTTTAGGGAGTAGATCATGGTTAAAGGAGACACCTCTTTATTAGAGAAATCTATAAGTTATACTTTACTTTATGGAGTAGACTAGGGTTAAAGGAGACACCTCTTTATTAGAGACATCTATAAGTTATACTTTACTTTAGGAAGTAGACCAGGGTCAAAGGAGACACCTCGTTATTAGAGAAATCTATAAGTTATACTTTACTTTAGGAAGTAGACCTGGGTTAAAGGAGACACCTCTTTATTAGAGAAATCTATAAGTTATGCTTTACTTTAGGGAGTAGACTAGGGTTAAAGGAGACATCTCTTTATTAGAGACATTTGTAATTAATAGTTTATTTACGGGAGTAGACCAGGGTAAGATGAGACACTTCTGTATTAGATACACCTATAATTTATTGCTTATTTACGGGAATAGACCAGGGTTAACGGAGACACCTCTTTATTAGAGACATCTATAAGAAATACTTTACTTTAGGAAGTAGACAAGGGTTAAAGGAGACACCTCTTTATTAGAGAAATCTATAAGTTATACTTTACTTTAGGGAGTAGATCAGGGTTAGAGAAGACACCTCTTTATCAGAGACATCTATAAGTAATACTTTACTTTAGGAAGTAGACAAGGGTTAAAGGAGACACCTCTTTATTAGAGACATCTATAAGTTACACTTTACTTTAGGAAGTAGACCTGGGTTAAAGGAGACACCTCTTTATTAGAGAAATCTATAAGTTACACTTTACTTTAGGAAGTAGACTAGGGTTAAAGGAGACACCTCGTTATTAGAGAAATCTATAAGTTACACTTTACTTTAGGGAGTAGACCTGGGTTAAAGGAGACACCTCTTTATTAGAGAAATCTATAAGTTATACTTTACTTTAGGGAGTAGACTAGGGTTAAAGGAGACACCTCTTTATTAGAGACATCTATAAGTTATATTTTACTTAAGGGAGTAGACCAGGGTTAAAGGAGAAACCTCTTTATTAGAGAAATCTATAAGTTATACTTTACTTTAGGGAGTAGACCAGGGTTAAAGGAGACACCTCTTTATAAGAGACATCTGTAAGTTATACTTTACTTCAGGGAGTAGACCAGGGTTAAAGGAGACACCTCTTTATTAGAGAAATCTATAAGTTATACATTACTTTAGGGAGTAGACCAGGGTTAAAGGAGACACCTCTTTATTAGAGACATCTATAAGTTATAATTTACTTTAGGAAGTAGACCAGGGTTAAAGGAGACACCTCTTTATTAGAGAAATCTATAAGTTATACTTTACTTTAGGGAGTAGACCAGGGTTAAAGGAGACACCTCTTTATTAGAGACATCTATAAGTTATACTTTACTTTAGGAAGTAGACCTGGGTTAAAGGAGACACCTCTTTATTAGAGAAATCTATAAGTTATACATTACTTTAGGGAGTAGACCAGGGTTAAAGGAGACACCTCTTTATTAGAGACATCTATAAGTTATAATTTACTTTAGGAAGTAGACCAGGGTTAAAGGAGACACCTCTTTATTAGAGAAATCTATAAGTTATACATTACTTTAGGGAGCAGACCAGGGTTAAAGGAGACACCTCTTTATTAGAGACATCTATAAGTTATAATTTACTTTAGGAAGTAGACCAGGGTTAAAGGAGACACCTCTTTATTAGAGAAATCTATAAGTTATACTTTACTTTAGGGAGTAGACCAGGGTTAAAGGAGACACCTCTTTATTAGAGACATCTATAAGTTATACTTTACTTTAGGAAGTAGACCAGGGTTAAAGGAGACACCTCGTTATTAGAGAAATCTATAAGTTATACTTTACTTTAGGGAGTAGACCAGGGTTAAATGAGACACCTCTTTATTAGAGACATCTATAAGTTATAATTTACTTTAGGAAGTAGACCAGGGTTAAAGGAGACACCTCTTTATTAGAGACATCTATAAGTTATATTTTACTTAAGGGATAAGACCATGGTTAAAGGAGACACCTCGTTATTAGAGAAATCTATAAGTTATACATTACTTTAGGGAGTAGACCAGGGTTAAATGAGACACCTCTTTATTAGAGACATCTATAAGTTATACTTTACTTTAGGGAGTAGACCATGGTTAAAGGAGACACCTCTTTATTAGAGACATCTATAAGTTATACTTTACTTTAGGGAGTAGACCATGGTTAAAGGAGACACCTCTTTATTAGAGACATCTATAAGTTATACTTTACTTTAGGGAGTAGACCAGGGTTAAATGAGACACCTCTTTATTAGAGACATCTATAAGTTATACTTTACTTTAGGAAGTAGACCTGGGTTAAAGGAGACACCTCTTTATTAGAGACATCTATAAGTTATACTTTACTTTAGGAAGTAGACCAGGGTTAAATGAGACACCTCTTTATTAGAGACATCTATAAGTTATACTTTACTTTAGGGAGTAGACCAGGGTTAAATGAGACACCTCTTTATTAGAGACATCTATAAGTTATACTTTACTTTAGGGAGTAGACCATGGTTAAAGGAGACACCTCTTTATTAGAGACATCTATAAGTTATACTTTACTTTAGGGAGTAGACCATGGTTAAAGGAGACACCTCTTTATTAGAGACATCTATAAGTTATACTTTACTTTAGGGAGTAGACCAGGGTTAAATGAGACACCTCTTTATTAGAGACATCTATAAGTTATACTTTACTTTAGGAAGTAGACCAGGGTTAAATGAGACACCTCTTTATTAGAGACATCTATAAGTTATACATTACTTTAGGGAGTAGACTAGGGTTAAAGGAGACACCTCTTTATTAGAGACATCTATAAGTTATACTTTACTTTAGGGAGTAGACTAGGGTTAAAGGAGACACCTCTTTATTAGAGAAATCTATAAGTTATACTTTACTTAAGGGATTAGACCAGGGTTAAAGGAGACACCTCTTTATTAGAGACATCTATAAGTTACACTTTACTTTAGGGAGTAGACTAGGGTTAAAGGAGACATCTCTTTATTAGAGAAATCTATAAGTTATACTTTACTTTATGGAGTAGACAAGAATTAAAGGAGACACCTCTTTATTAGAGAAATCTATAAGTTATACTTTACTTTAGGGAGTAGACTAGGGTTAAAGGAGACACCTCTTTATTAGAGAAATCTATAAGTTATACTTTACTTTAGGGAGTAGACTAGGGTTAAAGGAGACACCTCTTTATTAGAGAAATCTATAAGTTATACTTTACTTTAGGGAGTAGACCTGGGTTAAAGGAGACACCTCTTTATTAGAGAAATCTATAAGTTATGCTTTACTTTAGGGAGTAGACTAGGGTTAAAGGAGACACCTCTTTATTAGAGAAATCTATAAGTTATACTTTACTTTAGGGAGTAGATCAGGGTTAAAGGAGACACCTCTTTATTAGAGACATGTATAAGTTACACTTTACTTTAGGAAGTAGACCTGGGTTAAAGGAGACACCTCTTTATTAGAGAAATCTATAAGTTATACTTTACTTTAGGAAGTTGATCAGGGTTAAAGGAGACACCTCTTTATTAGAGAATTCTATAAGTTATACTTTACTTTAGGGAGTAGACTAGGGTTAAAGGAGACACCTCTTTATTAGAGACATCTATAAGTTATACTTTACTTTATGGAGTAGACAAGGGTTAAAAGAGACACCTATTTATTAGAGACATCTATAAGTTATACTTTACTTTAGGGAGTAGATCAGGGTTAGAGAAGACACCTCTTTATTAGAGACATCTATACGTAATACTTTACTTTAGGAAGTAGACAAGGGTTAAAGGATACACCTCTTTATTAGAGAAATCTATAAGTTATACTTTACTTTAGGGAGTAGACTAGGGTTAAAGGAGACACCTCTTTATTAGAGACATCTATAAGTTATACTTTACTTTAGGAAGTAGACCTGGGTTAAATGAGACACCTCTTTATTAGAGAAATCTATAAGTTATACTTTACTTTAGGGAGTAGACTAGGGTTAAAGGAGACACCTCTTTATTAGAGACATCTATAAGTTATACTTTACTTTAGGAAGTAGACTAGGGTTAAAGGAGACACCTCTTTATTACAGACATCTATACGTTATACTTTACTTTAGGGAGTAGATCAGGGTTAAAGGAGACACCTCTTTATTAGAGACATCTATAAGTTACACTTTACTTTAGGAAGTAGACCTGGGTTAAAGGAGACACCTCTTTATTAGAGAAATCTATAAGTTATGCTTTACTTTCGGGAGTAGATCAGGGTTAAAGGAGACACCTCGTTATTAGAGAAATCTATAAGTTATACTTTACTTTAGGGAGTAGACTAGGGTTAAAGGAGACACCTCTTTATTAGAGAAATCTATAAGTTATACTTTACTTTAGGGAGTAGATCAGGGTTAAAGGAGACACCTCTTTATTAGAGACATCTATAAGTTACACTTTACTTTAGGAAGTAGACCTGGGTTAAAGGAGACACCTCTTTATTAGAGAAATCTATAAGTTATGCTTTACTTTAGGGAGTAGACTAGGGTTAAAGGAGACATCTCTTTATTAGAGACATTTGTAATTAATAGTTTATTTACGGGAGTAGACCAGGGTAAGATGAGACACTTCTGTATTAGATACACCTATAATTTATTGCTTATTTACGGGAGTAGACCAGGGTTAACGGAGACACCTCTTTATTAGAGACATCTATAAGAAATACTTTACTTTAGGAAGTAGACAAGGGTTAAAGGAGACACCTCTTTATTAGAGAAATCTATAAGTTATACTTTACTTTAGGGAGTAGATCAGGGTTAGAGAAGACACCTCTTTATCAGAGACATCTATAAGTAATACTTTACTTTAGGAAGTAGACAAGGGTTAAAGGAGACACCTCTTTATTAGAGAAATCTATAAGTTATACTTTACTTTAGGGAATAGACTAGGGTTAACGGAGACATCTCTTTATTAGAGACATCTATAAGTAATACTTTACTTTAGGAAGTAGACAAGGGTTAAAGGAGACACCTCTTTATTAGAGACATCTATAAGTTACACTTTACTTTAGGAAGTAGACCTGGGTTAAAGGAGACACCTCTTTATTAGAGAAATCTATAAGTTACACTTTACTTTAGGAAGTAGACTAGGGTTAAAGGAGACACCTCGTTATTAGAGAAATCTATAAGTTACACTTTACTTTAGGAAGTAGACCTGGGTTAAAGGAGACACCTCTTTATTAGAGAAATCTATAAGTTATACTTTACTTTAGGGAGTAGACTAGGGTTAAAGGAGACATCTCTTTATTAGAGACATCTATAAGTTATACTTTACTTTAGGGAGTAGATCAGGGTTAAAGGAGACACCTCTTTATTAGAGACATCTATAAGTTATACTTTACTTTAGGAAGTAGACCAGGGTCAAAGGAGACACCTCGTTATTAGAGAAATCTATAAGTTATACTTTACTTTAGGGAGTAGACTAGGGTTAAAGGAGACACCTCGTTATTAGAGAAATCTATAAGTTATACTTTACTTTAGGGAGTAGACCAGGGTCAAAGGAGACACCTCGTTATTAGAGAAATCTATAAGTTATACTTTACTTTAGGGAGTAGACCAGGGCCAAAGGAGACACCTCTTTATTAGAGACATCTATAAGTTATACTTTACTTTAGGGAGTAGACCAGGTTCAAAGGAGACACCTCTTTATTAGAGACATCTATATGTTATACTTTACTTTAGGCAGTAGACTAGGGTCAAAGGAGACACCTCGTTATTAGAGAAATCTATAAGTTATACATTTTTTTAGGGAGTAGACCAGGGTTAAATGAGACACCTCTTTATTAGAGACATCTATAAGTTATACTTTACTTTAGGGAGTAGACCATGGTTAAAGGAGACACCTCTTTATTAGAGACATCTATAAGTTATACTTTACTTTAGGGAGTAAACCAGGGTTAAAGGAGACACCTCTTTATTAGAGACATCTATAAATTTTACTTTACTTAAGGGATTATACCAGGGTTAAATGAGACACCTCTTTATTAGAGACATCTATAAGTTATACTTTACTTTAGGGAGTAGACCAGGGTTAAAAGAGACACCTCTTTATTAGAGACATCTATAAGTTATACTTTACTTAAGGGATTAGACCATGGTTAAAGGAGACACCTCGTTATTAGAGAAATCTATAAGTTATACATTACTTTAGGGAGTAGACCAGGGTTAAATGAGACACCTCTTTATTAGAGACATCTATAAGTTATACTTTACTTTAGGGAGTAGACCATGGTTAAAGGAGACACCTCTTTATTAGAGACATCTATAAGTTATACTTTACTTTAGGGAGTAGACCATGGTTAAAGGAGACACCTCTTTATTAGAGACATCTATAAGTTACACTTTACTTTAGGAAGTAGACCTGGGTTAAAGGAGACACCTCGTTATTAGAGACATCTATAAGTTATACTTTACTTTAGGGAGTAGACTAGGGTTGAAGGAGACACCTTTTTATTAGAGACATCTATAAGTTATACTTTACTTTAGGGAGTAGACCATGGTTAAAGGAGACACCTCTTTATTAGAGACATCTATAAGTTACACTTTACTTTAGGAAGTAGACGAGGGTTAAAGGAGACACCTCTTTATTAGAGACATCTATAAGTTATACTTTACTTTAGGGAGTAGATCAGGGTTAGAATAGACACCTCTTTATTAGAGACATCTATAAGTTATACTTTACTTTAGGGAGTAGATCAGGGTTAGAATAGACACCTCTTTATTAGAGACATCTATAAGTTATACTTTACTTTAGGGAGTAGACCATGGTTAAAGGAGACACCTCTTTATTAGAGAAATCTATAAGTTATACTTTACTTTAGGGAGTAGACCAGGGTTAAAGGAGACACCTCTTTATTAGAGACATCTATAAGTTATACTTTACTTTAGGGAGTAGACCTGGGTTAAAGGAGACACCTCTTTATTAGAGACATCTATAAGTTATACTTTACTTTAGGGAGTAGACCTGGGTTAAAGGAGACACCTCTTTATTAGAGACATCTATAAGTTATACTTTACTTTAGGGAGTAGACCTGGGTTAAAGGAGACACCTCTTTATTAGAGACATCTATAAGTTACACTTTACTTTAGGGAGTAGACCTGGGTTAAAGGAGACACCTCTTTATTAGAGACATCTATAAGTTATACTTTACTTTAGGGAGTAGACCAGGGTTAAAGGAGACACCTCTTTATTAGAGACATCTATAAGTTATACTTTACTTTAGGAAGTAGACAAGGGTTAAAGGAGACACCTCGTTATTAGAGAAATCTATAAGTTATACATTACTTTATGGAGTAGACAAGGGTTAAAAGAGACACCTCTTTATTAGAGAAATCTATAAGTTATACTTTACTTTAGGAAGTAGACAAGGGTTAAAGGAGACACCTCTTTATTAGAGACATCTATAAGTTATACTTTACTTTAGGGAGTAGACCTGGGTTAAAGGAGACACCTCTTTATTAGAGACATCTATAAGTTATACTTTACTTTAGGAAGTAGACAAGGGTTAAAGGAGACACCTCGTTATTAGAGAAATCTATAAGTTATACATTACTTTATGGAGTAGACAAGGGTTAAAAGAGACACCTCTTTATTGGAGACATCTATAAGTTATACTTTACTTAAGGGATTAGACCATGGTTAAAGGAGACACCTCGTTATTAGAGACATTTATAAGTTATACTTTACTTTAGGGAGTAGACCAGGGTTAAAGGAGACACCTCTTTATTAGAGAAATCTATAAGTTATACTTTACTTTAGGAAGTAGACTAGGGTTAAAGGAGACATCTCTTTATTACAGACATCTATAAGTTATACTTTACTTTAGGGAGTAGACCAGGGTTAAAGGAGACACCTCGTTATTAGAGACATCTATAAGTTATACTTTACTTTAGGAAGTAGACAAGGGTTAAAGGAGACACCTCTTTATTAGAGACATCTATAAGTTACACTTTACTTTAGGAAGTAGACCTGGGTTAAAGGAGACACCTCTTTATTAGAGAAATCTATAAGTTACACTTTACTTTAGGGAGTAGACCTGGGTTAAAGGAGACACCTCTTTATTAGAGACATCTATAAGTTATACTTTACTTTAGGGAGTAGACCAGGGTTAAAGGAGACACCTCTTTATTAGAGACATCTATAAGTTATACTTTACTTTAGGGAGTAGACCATGGTTAAAGGAGACACCTCTTTATTAGAGACATCTATAAGTTACACTTTACTTTAGGAAGTAGACCTGGGTTAAAGGAGACACCTCGTTATTAGAGACATCTATAAGTTATACTTTACTTTAGGGAGTAGACTAGGGTTGAAGGAGACACCTTTTTATTAGAGACATCTATAAGTTATACTTTACTTTAGGGAGTAGACCATGGTTAAAGGAGACACCTCTTTATTAGAGACATCTATAAGTTACACTTTACTTTAGGAAGTAGACGAGGGTTAAAGGAGACACCTCTTTATTAGAGACATCTATAAGTTATACTTTACTTTAGGGAGTAGATCAGGGTTAGAATAGACACCTCTTTATTAGAGACATCTATAAGTTATACTTTACTTTAGGGAGTAGATCAGGGTTAGAATAGACACCTCTTTATTAGAGACATCTATAAGTTATACTTTACTTTAGGGAGTAGACCATGGTTAAAGGAGACACCTCTTTATTAGAGAAATCTATAAGTTATACTTTACTTTAGGGAGTAGACCAGGGTTAAAGGAGACACCTCTTTATTAGAGACATCTATAAGTTATACTTTACTTTAGGGAGTAGACCTGGGTTAAAGGAGACACCTCTTTATTAGAGACATCTATAAGTTATACTTTACTTTAGGGAGTAGACCTGGGTTAAAGGAGACACCTCTTTATTAGAGACATCTATAAGTTATACTTTACTTTAGGGAGTAGACCTGGGTTAAAGGAGACACCTCTTTATTAGAGACATCTATAAGTTACACTTTACTTTAGGGAGTAGACCTGGGTTAAAGGAGACACCTCTTTATTAGAGACATCTATAAGTTATACTTTACTTTAGGGAGTAGACCAGGGTTAAAGGAGACACCTCTTTATTAGAGACATCTATAAGTTATACTTTACTTTAGGAAGTAGACAAGGGTTAAAGGAGACACCTCGTTATTAGAGAAATCTATAAGTTATACATTACTTTATGGAGTAGACAAGGGTTAAAAGAGACACCTCTTTATTAGAGAAATCTATAAGTTATACTTTACTTTAGGAAGTAGACAAGGGTTAAAGGAGACACCTCTTTATTAGAGACATCTATAAGTTATACTTTACTTTAGGGAGTAGACCTGGGTTAAAGGAGACACCTCTTTATTAGAGACATCTATAAGTTATACTTTACTTTAGGAAGTAGACAAGGGTTAAAGGAGACACCTCGTTATTAGAGAAATCTATAAGTTATACATTACTTTATGGAGTAGACAAGGGTTAAAAGAGACACCTCTTTATTGGAGACATCTATAAGTTATACTTTACTTAAGGGATTAGACCATGGTTAAAGGAGACACCTCGTTATTAGAGACATTTATAAGTTATACTTTACTTTAGGGAGTAGACCAGGGTTAAAGGAGACACCTCTTTATTAGAGAAATCTATAAGTTATACTTTACTTTAGGAAGTAGACTAGGGTTAAAGGAGACATCTCTTTATTACAGACATCTATAAGTTATACTTTACTTTAGGGAGTAGACCAGGGTTAAAGGAGACACCTCGTTATTAGAGACATCTATAAGTTATACTTTACTTTAGGAAGTAGACAAGGGTTAAAGGAGACACCTCTTTATTAGAGACATCTATAAGTTACACTTTACTTTAGGAAGTAGACCTGGGTTAAAGGAGACACCTCTTTATTAGAGAAATCTATAAGTTATGCTTTACTTTCGGGAGTAGATCAGGGTTAAAGGAGACACCTCGTTATTAGAGAAATCTATAAGTTATACTTTACTTTAGGGAGTAGACTAGGGTTAAAGGAGACACCTCTTTATTAGAGAAATCTATAAGTTATACTTTACTTTAGGGAGTAGATCAGGGTTAAAGGAGACACCTCTTTATTAGAGACATCTATAAGTTACACTTTACTTTAGGAAGTAGACCTGGGTTAAAGGAGACACCTCTTTATTAGAGAAATCTATAAGTTATGCTTTACTTTAGGGAGTAGACTAGGGTTAAAGGAGACATCTCTTTATTAGAGACATTTGTAATTAATAGTTTATTTACGGGAGTAGACCAGGGTAAGATGAGACACTTCTGTATTAGATACACCTATAATTTATTGCTTATTTACGGGAGTAGACCAGGGTTAACGGAGACACCTCTTTATTAGAGACATCTATAAGAAATACTTTACTTTAGGAAGTAGACAAGGGTTAAAGGAGACACCTCTTTATTAGAGAAATCTATAAGTTATACTTTACTTTAGGGAGTAGATCAAGGTTAGAGAAGACACCTCTTTATCAGAGACATCTATAAGTAATACTTTACTTTAGGAAGTAGACAAGGGTTAAAGGAGACACCTCTTTATTAGAGAAATCTATAAGTTATACTTTACTTTAGGGAATAGACTAGGGTTAACGGAGACACCTCTTTATTAGAGACATCTATAAGTTATACTTTACTTTAGGGAGTAGACTAGGGTCAAAGGAGACACCTCGTTATTAGAGACATCTATAAGTAATACTTTACTTTAGGAAGTAGACCAGGGTCAAAGGAGACACCTCTTTATTAGAGACATCTATAAGTTACACTTTACTTTAGGAAGTAGACCTGGGTTAAAGGAGACACCTCTTTATTAGAGAAATCTATAAGTTACACTTTACTTTAGGAAGTAGACTAGGGTTAAAGGAGACACCTCGTTATTAGAGAAATCTATAAGTTACACTTTACTTTAGGAAGTAGACCTGGGTTAAAGGAGACACCTCTTTATTAGAGAAATCTATAAGTTATACTTTACTTTAGGGAGTAGACTAGGGTTAAAGGAGACATCTCTTTATTAGAGACATCTATAAGTTATACTTTACTTTAGGGAGTAGATCAGGGTTAAAGGAGACACCTCTTTATTAGAGACATCTATAAGTTATACTTTACTTTAGGAAGTAGACCAGGGTCAAAGGAGACACCTCGTTATTAGAGAAATCTATAAGTTATACTTTACTTTAGGGAGTAGACTAGGGTTAAAGGAGACACCTCGTTATTAGAGAAATCTATAAGTTATACTTTACTTTAGGGAGTAGACCAGGGTCAAAGGAGACACCTCGTTATTAGAGACATCTATAAGTTATACTTTACTTTAGGGAGTAGACCAAGGTTAAAGGAGACACCTCTTTATTAGAGACATCTATAAGTTATACTTTACTTTAGGGAGTAGATCAGGGTTAAAGGAGACACCTCTTTATTAGAGAAATCTATAAGTAATACTTTACTTTAGGGAGTAAACCAGGGTTAAAGGAGACACCTCTTTATTAGAGACATCTATAAATTTTACTTTACTTAAGGGATTATAGCATGGTTAAAGGAGACACCTCGTTATTAGAGAAATCTATAAGTTATACATTACTTTAGGGAGTAGACCAGGGTTAAAGGAGACACCTCTTTATTAGAGAAATCTATAAGTAATACTTTACTTTAGGGAGTAGACCAGGGTTAAAAGAGACACCTCTTTATTAGAGACATCTATAAGTTATACTTTACTTAAGGGATTAGACCATGGTTAAAGGAGACACCTCGTTATTAGAGAAATCTATAAGTTATACATTACTTTAGGGAGTAGACCAGGGTTAAATGAGACACCTCTTTATTAGAGACATCTATAAGTTATACTTTACTTTAGGGAGTAGATCAGGGTTAAAGGAGACACCTCTTTATTAGAGACATCTATAAGTTATACTTTACTTTAGGGAGTAGACCAGGGTCAAAGGAGACACCTCTTTATTAGAGACATCTATAAGTTATACTTTACTTTAGGGAGTAGATCAGGGTTAAATGAGACACCTCTTTATTAGAGACATCTATAAGTTATACTTTACTTTAGGGAGTAGACTATGGTCAAAGGAAACACCTCTTTATTAGAGACATCTATAAGTTATACTTTACTTTAGGGAGTAGACCAGGGTCAAAGGAGACACCTCTTTATTAGAGACATCTATAAGTTATACTTTACTTTAGGGAGTAGACCATGGTTAAAGGAGACACCTCTTTATTAGAGACATCTATAAGTTATACTTTACTTTAGGGAGTAGACCAGGGTTAAAAGAGACACCTCTTTATTAGAGACATCTATAAGTTATACTTTACTTAAGGGAGTAGATCAGGGTTAAATGAGACACCTCGTTATTAGAGAAATCTATAAGTTATACTTTACTTTAGGGAGTAGACCAGAGTTAAAGGAGACACCTCTTTATTAGAGACATCTATAAGTTACACTTTACTTTAGGGAGTAGACTAGGGTTAAAGGAGACACCTCTTTATTAGAGACATCTATAAGTTATACTTTACTTTAGGGAGTAGACCAGAGTTAAAGGAGACACCTCTTTATTAGAGACATCTATAAGTTATACTTTACTTTAGGGAGTAGACTAGGGTTAAAGGAGACACCTCTTTATTAGAGACATCTATAAGTTATACTTTACTTTAGGGAGTAGACCAGGGTTAAAGGAGACACCTCGTTATTAGAGACATCTATAAGTTACACTTTACTTTAGGGAGTAGACCAGAGTTAAAGGAGACACCTCTTTATTAGAGACATCTATAAGTTATACTTTACTTTAGGGAGTAGACCATGGTTAAAGGAGACACCTCTTTATTAGAGACATCTATAAGTTATACTTTACTTTAGGGAGTAGACCAGGGTTAAAAGAGACACCTCTTTATTAGAGACATCTATAAGTTATACTTTACTTAAGGGAGTAGATCAGGGTTAAATGAGACACCTCGTTATTAGAGAAATCTATAAGTTATACTTTACTTTAGGGAGTAGACCAGAGTTAAAGGAGACACCTCTTTATTAGAGACATCTATAAGTTATACTTTACTTTAGGGAGTAGACTAGGGTTAAAGGAGACACCTCTTTATTAGAGACATCTATAAGTTATACTTTACTTTAGGGAGTAGACCAGGGTTAAAAGAGACACCTCTTTATTAGAGACATCTATAAGTTATACTTTACTTAAGGGAGTAGATCAGGGTTAAATGAGACACCTCGTTATTAGAGAAATCTATAAGTTATACTTTACTTTAGGGAGTAGACCAGAGTTAAAGGAGACACCTCTTTATTAGAGACATCTATAAGTTACACTTTACTTAAGGGAGTAGACCAGGGTTAAATGAGACACCTCTTTATTAGAGACATCTATAAGTTATACTTTACTTTAGGGAGTAGATCAGGGTTAAAGGAGACACCTCTTTATTAGAGACATCTATAAGTTATACTTTACTTTAGGGAGTAGATCAGGGTTAAATGAGACACCTCTTTATTAGAGAAATCTATAAGTTATACTTTACTTTAGGGAGTAGACCAGGGTTAAAGGAGACACCTCTTTATTAGAGACATCTATAAGTTATACTTTACTTTAGGGAGTAGATCAGGGTTAAAGGAGACACCTCTTTATTAGAGACATCTATAAGTTAACTTTACTTTAGGGAGTAGATCAGAGTTAAAGGAGACACCTCTTTATTAGAGACATCTATAAGTTACACTTTACTTAAGGGAGTAGACCAGGGTTAAATGAGACACCTCTTTATTAGAGACATCTATAAGTTATACTTTACTTTAGGGAGTAGATCTGGGTTAAAGGAGACACCTCTTTATTAGAGACATCTATAAGTTATACTTTACTTTAGGGAGTAGATCAGAGTTAAAGGAGACACCTCTTTATTAGAGACATCTATAAGTTATACTTTACTTTAGGAAGTAGACCAGGGTCAAAGGAGACACTTCTTTATTAGAGAAATCTATAAGTTATACTTTACTTTATGGAGTAGACTAGGGTTAAAGGAGACACCTCTTTATTAGAGACATCTATAAGTTATACTTTACTTTAGGGAGTAGACTAGGGTTAAATGAGACACCTCTTTATTAGAGACATCTATAAGTTATACTTTACTTTAGGAAGTAGACCAGGGTCAAAGGAGACACCTCTTTATTAGAGAAATCTATAAGTTATACTTTACTTTATGGAGTAGACTAGGGTTAAAGGAGACACCTCTTTATTAGAGACATCTATAAGTTATACTTTACTTTAGGAAGTAGACCAGGGTCAAAGGAGACACCTCTTTATTAGAGAAATCTATAAGTTATACTTTACTTTATGGAGTAGACTAGGGTTAAAGGAGACACCTCTTTATTAGAGACATCTATAAGTTATACTTTACTTTATGGAGTAGACCAGGGTTAAAGAAGACACCTCTTTATTAGAGACATCTATAAGTTATACTTTACTTTAGGAAGTAGACCTGGGTTAAAGGAGACACCTCTTTATTAGAGAAATCTATAAGTTATACATTACTTTAGGGAGTAGACCAGGGTTAAAGGAGACACCTCTTTATTAGAGACATCTATAAGTTATAATTTACTTTAGGAAGTAGACCAGGGTTAAAGGAGACACCTCTTTATTAGAGAAATCTATAAGTTATACATTACTATAGGGAGTAGACCAGGGTTAAAGGAGACACCTCTTTATTAGAGACATCTATAAGTTATAATTTACTTTAGGAAGTAAACCAGGGTTAAAGGAGACACCTCTTTATTAAAGACATCTATAAGTTATACTTTACTTTAGGGAGTAGACCAGGGTTAAAGGAGACACCTCTTTATTAGAGACATCTATAAGTTATACTTTACTTTAGGGAGTAGACCAGGGTTAAAGGAGACACCTCTTTATTAGAGACATCTATAAGTTATAATTTACTTTAGGAAGTAGACCAGGGTTAAAGGAGACACCTCTTTATTAGAGACATCTATAAGTTATACCTTACTTAAGGGAGTAGACTAGGGTTAAAGGAGACACCTCTTTATTAGAGACATCTATAAGTTATACTTTACTTTATGGAGTAGACTAGGGTTAAAGGAGACACCTCTTTATTAGAGACATCTATAAGTTATAATTTACTTTAGGAAGTAGACCAGGGTTAAAGGAGACACCTCTTTATTAGAGACATCTATAAGTTATACTTTACTTTAGGGAGTAGACCAGGGTTAAAGGAGACACCTCTTTATTAGAGACATCTATAAGTTATATTTTACTTAAGGGATTAGACCATGGTTAAAGGAGACACCTCGTTATTAGAGAAATCTATAAGTTATACATTACTTTAGGGAGTAGACCAGGGTTAAATGAGACACCTCTTTATTAGAGACATCTATAAGTTATACTTTACTTTAGGGAGTAGACCATGGTTAAAGGAGACACCTCTTTATTAGAGACATCTATAAGTTATACTTTACTTTAGGGAGTAGACCATGGTTAAAGGAGACACCTCTTTATTAGAGACATCTATAAGTTATACTTTACTTTAGGGAGTAGACCAGGGTTAAATGAGACACCTCTTTATTAGAGACATCTATAAGTTATACTTTACTTTAGGAAGTAGACTATGGTCAAAGGAGACACCTCTTTATTAGAGACATCTATAAGTTACACTTTACTTTAGGGAGTAGACTAGGGTTAAAGGAGACATCTCTTTATTAGAGAAATCTATAAGTTATACTTTACTTTATGGAGTAGACAAGAATTAAAGGAGACACCTCTTTATTAGAGAAATCTATAAGTTATACTTTACTTTAGGGAGTAGACTAGGGTTAAAGGAGACACCTCTTTATTAGAGAAATCTATAAGTTATACTTTACTTTAGGGAGTAGACTAGGGTTAAAGGAGACACCTCTTTATTAGAGAAATCTATAAGTTATACTTTACTTTAGGGAGTAGACCTGGGTTAAAGGAGACACCTCTTTATTAGAGAAATCTATAAGTTATGCTTTACTTTAGGGAGTAGACTAGGGTTAAAGGAGACACCTCTTTATTAGAGAAATCTATAAGTTATACTTTACTTTAGGGAGTAGATCAGGGTTAAAGGAGACACCTCTTTATTAGAGACATGTATAAGTTACACTTTACTTTAGGAAGTAGACCTGGGTTAAAGGAGACACCTCTTTATTAGAGAAATCTATAAGTTATACTTTACTTTAGGGAGTTGATCAGGGTTAAAGGAGACACCTCTTTATTAGAGAATTCTATAAGTTATACTTTACTTTAGGGAGTAGACTAGGGTTAAAGGAGACACCTCTTTATTAGAGACATCTATAAGTTATACTTTACTTTATGGAGTAGACAAGGGTTAAAAGAGACACCTCTTTATTAGAGACATCTATAAGTTATACTTTACTTTAGGGAGTAGATCAGGGTTAGAGAAGACACCTCTTTATTAGAGACATCTATACGTAATACTTTACTTTAGGAAGTAGACAAGGGTTAAAGGATACACCTCTTTATTAGAGAAATCTATAAGTTATACTTTACTTTAGGGAGTAGACTAGGGTTAAAGGAGACACCTCTTTATTAGAGACATCTATAAGTTATACTTTACTTTAGGAAGTAGACCTGGGTTAAATGAGACACCTCTTTATTAGAGAAATCTATAAGTTATACTTTACTTTAGGGAGTAGACTAGGGTTAAAGGAGACACCTCTTTATTAGAGACATCTATAAGTTATACTTTACTTTAGGAAGTAGACTAGGGTTAAAGGAGACACCTCTTTATTACAGACATCTATACGTTATACTTTACTTTAGGGAGTAGATCAGGGTTAAAGGAGACACCTCTTTATTAGAGACATCTATAAGTTACACTTTACTTTAGGAAGTAGACCTGGGTTAAAGGAGACACCTCTTTATTAGAGAAATCTATAAGTTATGCTTTACTTTCGGGAGTAGATCAGGGTTAAAGGAGACACCTCGTTATTAGAAAAATCTATAAGTTATACTTTACTTTAGGGAGTAGACTAGGGTTAAAGGAGACACCTCTTTATTAGAGAAATCTATAAGTTATACTTTACTTTAGGGAGTAGATCAGGGTTAAAGGAGACACCTCTTTATTAGAGACATCTATAAGTTACACTTTACTTTAGGAAGTAGACCTGGGTTAAAGGAGACACCTCTTTATTAGAGAAATCTATAAGTTATGCTTTACTTTAGGGAGTAGACTAGGGTTAAAGGAGACATCTCTTTATTAGAGACATTTGTAATTAATAGTTTATTTACGGGAGTAGACCAGGGTAAGATGAGACACTTCTGTATTAGATACACCTATAATGTATTGCTTATTTACGGGAGTAGACCAGGGTTAACGGAGACACCTCTTTATTAGAGACATCTATAAGAAATACTTTACTTTAGGAAGTAGACAAGGGTTAAAGGAGACACCTCTTTATTAGAGAAATCTATAAGTTATACTTTACTTTAGGGAGTAGATCAGGGTTAGAGAAGACACCTCTTTATCAGAGACATCTATAAGTAATACTTTACTTTAGGAAGTAGACAAGGGTTAAAGGAGACACCTCTTTATTAGAGAAATCTATAAGTTATACTTTACTTTAGGGAATAGACTAGGGTTAACGGAGACACCTCTTTATTAGAGACATCTATAAGTTATACTTTACTTTAGGAAGTAGACCAGGGTTAAAGGAGACACCTCTTTATTAGAGACATCTATAAGTTATACTTTACTTTAGGAAGTAGACCAGGGTTAAAGGAGACACCTCGTTATTAGAGAAATCTATAAGTTATACTTTACTTTAGGAAGTAGACCAGGGTTAAAGGAGACACCTCTTTATTAGAGACATCTATAAGTTATACTTTACTTTAGGGAGTAGACCAGGGTTAAAGGAGACACCTCTTTATTAGAGACATCTATAAGTTATATTTTACTTAAGGGATTAGACCATGGTTAAAGGAGACACCTCGTTATTAGAGAAATCTATAAGTTATACATTACTTTAGGGAGTAGACCAGGGTTAAATGAGACACCTCTTTATTAGAGACATCTATAAGTTATACTTTACTTTAGGGAGTATACCATGGTTAAAGGAGACACCTCTTTATTAGAGACATCTATAAGTTATACTTTACTTTAGGGAGTAGACCATGGTTAAAGGAGACACCTCTTTATTAGAGACATCTATAAGTTATACTTTACTTTAGGGAGTAGACCAGGGTTAAATGAGACACCTCTTTATTAGAGACATCTATAAGTTATACTTTACTTTAGGAAGTAGACCTGGGTTAAAGGAGACACCTCTTTATTAGAGACATCTATAAGTTATACTTTACTTTAGGAAGTAGACCAGGGTTAAATGAGACACCTCTTTATTAGAGACATCTATAAGTTATACTTTACTTTAGGGAGTAGACCAGGGTTAAATGAGACACCTCTTTATTAGAGACATCTATAAGTTATACTTTACTTTAGGGAGTAGACCATGGTTAAAGGAGACACCTCTTTATTAGAGACATCTATAAGTTATACTTTACTTTAGGGAGTAGACCATGGTTAAAGGAGACACCTCTTTATTAGAGACATCTATAAGTTATACTTTACTTTAGGGAGTAGACCAGGGTTAAATGAGACACCTCTTTATTAGAGACATCTATAAGTTATACTTTACTTTAGGAAGTAGACCAGGGTTAAATGAGACACCTCTTTATTAGAGACATCTATAAGTTATACATTACTTTAGGGAGTAGACTAGGGTTAAAGGAGACACCTCTTTATTAGAGACATCTATAAGTTATACTTTACTTTAGGGAGTAGACTAGGGTTAAAGGAGACACCTCTTTATTAGAGAAATCTATAAGTTATACTTTACTTAAGGGATTAGACCAGGGTTAAAGGAGACACCTCTTTATTAGAGACATCTATAAGTTACACTTTACTTTAGGGAGTAGACTAGGGTTAAAGGAGACATCTCTTTATTAGAGAAATCTATAAGTTATACTTTACTTTATGGAGTAGACAAGAATTAAAGGAGACACCTCTTTATTAGAGAAATCTATAAGTTATACTTTACTTTAGGGAGTAGACTAGGGTTAAAGGAGACACCTCTTTATTAGAGAAATCTATAAGTTATACTTTACTTTAGGGAGTAGACTAGGGTTAAAGGAGACACCTCTTTATTAGAGAAATCTATAAGTTATACTTTACTTTAGGGAGTAGACCTGGGTTAAAGGAGACACCTCTTTATTAGAGAAATCTATAAGTTATGCTTTACTTTAGGGAGTAGACTAGGGTTAAAGGAGACACCTCTTTATTAGAGAAATCTATAAGTTATACTTTACTTTAGGGAGTAGATCAGGGTTAAAGGAGACACCTCTTTATTAGAGACATGTATAAGTTACACTTTACTTTAGGAAGTAGACCTGGGTTAAAGGAGACACCTCTTTATTAGAGAAATCTATAAGTTATACTTTACTTTAGGGAGTTGATCAGGGTTAAAGGAGACACCTCTTTATTAGAGAATTCTATAAGTTATACTTTACTTTAGGGAGTAGACTAGGGTTAAAGGAGACACCTCTTTATTAGAGACATCTATAAGTTATACTTTACTTTATGGAGTAGACAAGGGTTAAAAGAGACACCTATTTATTAGAGACATCTATAAGTTATACTTTACTTTAGGGAGTAGATCAGGGTTAGAGAAGACACCTCTTTATTAGAGACATCTATACGTAATACTTTACTTTAGGGAGTAGACTAGGGTTAAAGGAGACACCTCTTTATTAGAGACATCTATAAGTTATACTTTACTTTAGGGAGTAGACTAGGGTTAAAGGAGACACCTCTTTATTAGAGACATCTATAAGTTATACTTTACTTTAGGAAGTAGACCTGGGTTAAATGAGACACCTCTTTATTAGAGAAATCTATAAGTTATACTTTACTTTAGGGAGTAGACTAGGGTTAAAGGAGACACCTCTTTATTAGAGACATCTATAAGTTATACTTTACTTTAGGAAGTAGACTAGGGTTAAAGGAGACACCTCTTTATTACAGACATCTATACGTTATACTTTACTTTAGGGAGTAGATCAGGGTTAAAGGAGACACCTCTTTATTAGAGACATCTATAAGTTACACTTTACTTTAGGAAGTAGACCTGGGTTAAAGGAGACACCTCTTTATTAGAGAAATCTATAAGTTATGCTTTACTTTCGGGAGTAGATCAGGGTTAAAGGAGACACCTCGTTATTAGAGAAATCTATAAGTTATACTTTACTTTAGGGAGTAGACTAGGGTTAAAGGAGACACCTCTTTATTAGAGAAATCTATAAGTTATACTTTACTTTAGGGAGTAGATCAGGGTTAAAGGAGACACCTCTTTATTAGAGACATCTATAAGTTACACTTTACTTTAGGAAGTAGACCTGGGTTAAAGGAGACACCTCTTTATTAGAGAAATCTATAAGTTATGCTTTACTTTAGGGAGTAGACTAGGGTTAAAGGAGACATCTCTTTATTAGAGACATTTGTAATTAATAGTTTATTTACGGGAGTAGACCAGGGTAAGATGAGACACTTCTGTATTAGATACACCTATAATTTATTGCTTATTTACGGGAGTAGACCAGGGTTAACGGAGACACCTCTTTATTAGAGACATCTATCAGAAATACTTTACTTTAGGAAGTAGACAAGGGTTAAAGGAGACACCTCTTTATTAGAGAAATCTATAAGTTATACTTTACTTTAGGGAGTAGATCAGGGTTAGAGAAGACACCTCTTTATCAGAGACATCTATAAGTAATACTTTACTTTAGGAAGTAGACAAGGGTTAAAGGAGACACCTCTTTATTAGAGAAATCTATAAGTTATACTTTACTTTAGGGAATAGACTAGGGTTAACGGAGACACCTCTTTATTAGAGACATCTATAAGTAATACTTTACTTTAGGAAGTAGACAAGGGTTAAAGGAGACACCTCTTTATTAGAGACATCTATAAGTTACACTTTACTTTAGGAAGTAGACCTGGGTTAAAGGAGACACCTCTTTATTAGAGAAATCTATAAGTTACACTTTACTTTAGGAAGTAGACTAGGGTTAAAGGAGACACCTCGTTATTAGAGAAATCTATAAGTTACACTTTACTTTAGGAAGTAGACCTGGGTTAAAGGAGACACCTCTTTATTAGAGAAATCTATAAGTTATACTTTACTTTAGGGAGTAGACTAGTGTTAAAGGAGACATCTCTTTATTAGAGACATCTATAAGTTATACTTTACTTTAGGGAGTAGATCAGGGTTAAAGGAGACACCTCTTTATTAGAGACATCTATAAGTTATACTTTACTTTAGGAAGTAGACCAGGGTCAAAGGAGACACCTCGTTATTAGAGAAATCTATAAGTTATACTTTACTTTAGGGAGTAGACTAGGGTTAAAGGAGACACCTCGTTATTAGAGAAATCTATAAGTTATACTTTACTTTAGGGAGTAGACCAGGGTCAAAGGAGACACCTCGTTATTAGAGAAATCTATAAGTTATACTTTACTTTAGGGAGTAGACCAGGGCCAAAGGAGACACCTCTTTATTAGAGACATCTATAAGTTATACTTTACTTTAGGGAGTAGACCAGGTTCAAAGGAGACACCTCTTTATTAGAGACATCTATATGTTATACTTTACTTTAGGCAGTAGACTAGGGTCAAAGGAGACACCTCGTTATTAGAGAAATCTATAAGTTATACATTTTTTTAGGGAGTAGACCAGGGTTAAATGAGACACCTCTTTATTAGAGACATCTATAAGTTATACTTTACTTTAGGGAGTAGACCATGGTTAAAGGAGACACCTCTTTATTAGAGACATCTATAAGTTATACTTTACTTTAGGGAGTAAACCAGGGTTAAAGGAGACACCTCTTTATTAGAGACATCTATAAATTTTACTTTACTTAAGGGATTATACCAGGGTTAAATGAGACACCTCTTTATTAGAGACATCTATAAGTTATACTTTACTTTAGGGAGTAGACCAGGGTTAAAAGAGACACCTCTTTATTAGAGACATCTATAAGTTATACTTTACTTAAGGGATTAGACCATGGTTAAAGGAGACACCTCGTTATTAGAGAAATCTATAAGTTATACATTACTTTAGGGAGTAGACCAGGGTTAAATGAGACACCTCTTTATTAGAGACATCTATAAGTTATACTTTACTTTAGGGAGTAGACCATGGTTAAAGGAGACACCTCTTTATTAGAGACATCTATAAGTTATACTTTACTTTAGGGAGTAGACCAGGGTCAAAGGAGACACCTCTTTATTAGAGACATCTATAAGTTATACTTTACTTTAGGGAGTAGACAAGGGTTAAAGGAGACACCTCTTTATTAGAGACATCTATAAGTTATACTTTACTTTAGGGAGTAGACCAGGGTTAAAGGAGACACCTCGTTATTAGAGACATCTATACGTTATACTTTACTTTAGGGAGTAGACCTGGGTTAAAGGAAACATCTCTTTATTAGAGACATCTATAAGTTATACTTTACTTTAGGGAGTAGATCAGGGTTAAAGGAGACACCTCTTTATTAGAGACATCTATAAGTTATACTTTACTTTAGGGAGTAGACCAGGGTTAAAGGAGACACCTCTTTATTAGAGACATCTATAAGTTATACTTTACTTTAGGAAGTAGACCAGGGTTAAAGGAGACACCTCTTTATTAGAGACATCTATAAGTTATACATTACTTTAGGAAGTAGACCAGGGTTAAAGAAGACACCTCTTTATCAGAGACATCTATAAGTTATACTTTACTTTAGGAAGTAGACCAGGGTCAAAGGAGACACCTCTTTATTAGAGACATCTATAAGTTATACTTTACTTTAGGGAGTAGACTATGGTTAAAGGAGACACCTCGTTATTAGAGACATTTATAAGTTATACTTTACTTTAGGGAGTAGACCAGGGTTAAAGGAGACACCTCTTTATTAGAGAAATCTATAAGTTATACTTTACTTTAGGGAGTAGACCTGGGTTAAAGGAGACATCTCTTTATTAGAGACATCTATAAGTTATACTTTACTTTAGGAAGTAGACCTGGGTTAAAGGAGACACCTCTTTATTAGAGAAATCTATAAGTTATGCTTTATTTTAGGGAGTAGACCAGGGTTAAATGAGACACCTCTTTATTAGAGACATCTATAAGTTATACTTTACTTTAGGGAGTAGACCAGGGTTAAAGGAGACACCTCTTTATTAGAGACATCTATAAGTTATACTTTACTTTAGGGAGTAAACCAGGGTTAAAGGAGACACCTCTTTATTAGAGAAATCTATAAGTTATACTTTACTTTAGGGAGTAAACCAGGGTTAAAGGAGACATCTCTTTATTAGAGACATCTATAAGTTATATTTTACTTTAGGAAGTAGACCAGGGTCAAAGGAGACACCTCTTTATTAGAGAAATCTATAAGTTATACTTTACTTTATGGAGTAGACTAGGGTTAAAGGAGACACCTCTTTATTAGAGAAATCTATAAGTTATACTTTACTTTATGGAGTAGACTAGGGTTAAAGGAGACACCTCTTTATTAGAGAAATCTATAAGTTATACTTTACTTTAGGGAGTAGACTAGGGTTAAAGGAGACACCTCTTTATTAGAGACATCTATAAGTTATACTTTACTTTAGGGAGTAGACTAGGGTTAAAGGAGACACCTCTTTATTAGAGAAATCTATAAGTTATACTTTACTTTAGGGAGTAGATCAGGGTTAAATGAGACACCTCTTTATTAGAGACATCTATAAGTTATACTTTACTTTAGGGAGTAGACCAGGGTCAAAGGAGACACCTCTTTATTAGAGAAATCTATAAGTTATACTTTACTTTAGGAAGTAGATCAGGGTTAAAGGAGACACCTCTTTATTAGAGAAATCTATAAGTTATACTTTACTTTAGGAAGTAGATCAGGGTTAAATGAGACACCTCTTTATTAGAGACATCTATAAGTTATACTTTACTTTAGGGAGTAGACCAGGGTCAAAGGAGACACCTCTTTATTAGAGAAATCTATAAGTTATACTTTACTTTATGGAGTAGACTAGGGTTAAAGGAGACACCTCTTTATTAGAGAAATCTATAAGTTATACTTTACTTTATGGAGTAGACTAGGGTTAAAGGAGACACCTCTTTATTAGAGAAATCTATAAGTTATACTTTACTTTAGGGAGTAGACTAGGGTTAAAGGAGACACCTCTTTATCAGAGACATCTATAAGTTATACTTTACTTTAGGGAGTAGATCAGGGTTAAAGGAGACACCTCTTTATTAGAGAAATCTATAAGTTATACTTTACTTTAGGGAGTAGACTAGGGTTAAAGGAGACACCTCTTTATTAGAGAAATCTATAAGTTATACTTTACTTTAGGGAGTAGATCAGGGTTAAATGAGACACCTCTTTATTAGAGACATCTATAAGTTATACTTTACTTTAGGGAGTAGACCAGGGTCAAAGGAGACACCTCTTTATTAGAGAAATCTATAAGTTATACTTTACTTTAGGAAGTAGATCAGGGTTAAAGGAGACACCTCTTTATTAGAGAAATCTATAAGTTATACTTTACTTTAGGAAGTAGATCAGGGTTAAATGAGACACCTCTTTATTAGAGACATCTATAAGTTATACTTTACATTAGGGAGTAGACCAGGGTCAAAGGAGACACCTCTTTATTAGAGAAATCTATAAGTTATACTTTACTTTAGGGAGTAGATCAGGGTTAAAGGAGACACCTCTTTATTAGAGACATCTATAAGTTATACTTTACTTTAGGAAGTAGACCAGGGTCAAAGGAGACACCTCGTTATTAGAGAAATCTATAAGTTATACTTTACTTTAGGAAGTAGATCAGGGTTAAAGGAGACACCTCTTTATTAGAGACATCTATAAGTTATACTTTACTTTAGGGAGTAGACCAGGGTTAAAGGAGACACCTCTTTATTAGAGACATCTATAAGTTATACTTTACTTTAGGGAGTAGATCAGGGTTAAAGGAGACACCTCTTTATTAGAGACATCTATAAGTTATACTTTACTTTAGGGAGTAGACCAGGGTTAAAAGAGACACCTCTTTATTGGAGACATCTATAAGTTATACTTTACTTAAGGGATTAGACCATGGTTAAAGGAGACACCTCGTTATTAGAGACATTTATAAGTTATACTTTACTTAAGGGATTAGACCATGGTTAAAGGAGACACCTCTTTATTAGAGACATCTATAAGTTATACTTTACTTTAGGGAGTAGACCAGGGTTAAAGGAGACACCTCTTTATCAGAGACATCTATAAGTTATACTTTACTTAAGGGATTAGACCATGGTTAAAGGAGACACCTCGTTATTAGAGACATTTATAAGTTATACTTTACTTTAGGGAGTAGACCAGGGTTAAAGGAGACACCTCGTTATTAGAGACATTTATAAGTTATACTTTACTTTAGGGAGTAGACCAGGGTTAAAAGAGACACCTCTTTATTGGAGACATCTATAAGTTATACTTTACTTAAGGGATTAGACCATGGTTAAAGGAGACACCTCGTTATTAGAGACATTTATAAGTTATACTTTACTTTAGGGAGTAGACTAGGGTTAAAGGAGACACCTCTTTATCAGAGACATCTATAAGTTATACTTTACTTTAGGGAGTAGATCAGGGTTAAAGGAGACACCTCTTTATTAGAGAAATCTATAAGTTATACTTTACTTTAGGGAGTAGACTAGGGTTAAAGGAGACACCTCTTTATTAGAGAAATCTATAAGTTATACTTTACTTTAGGGAGTAGATCAGGGTCAAAGGAGACACCTCGTTATTAGAGAAATCTATAAGTTATACTTTACTTTAGGAAGTAGACCATGGTTAAAGGAGACACCTCTTTATTAGAGACATTTATAAGTTATACTTTACTTTAGGGAGTAGACTAGGGTTAAAGGAGACACCTCTTTATCAGAGACATCTATAAGTTATACTTTACTTTAGGGAGTAGACTAGGGTTAAAGGAGACACCTCGTTATTAGAGAAATCTATAAGTTATACTTTACTTTAGGAAGTAGACCATGGTTAAAGGAGACACCTCTTTATTAGAGAAATCTATAAGTTATACTTTACTTTAGGGAGTAGACCTGGGTTAAAGGAGACACCTCTTTATTAGAGACATCTATAAGTTATACTTTACTTTAGGAAGTAGACTAGGGTTAAAGGAGACACCTCTTTATCAGAGACATCTATAAGTTATACTTTACTTAAGGGATTAGACCATGGTTTAAGGAGACACCTCGTTATTAGAGACATTTATAAGTTATACTTTACTTTAGGGAGTAGACCAGGGTTAAAGGAGACACCTCGTTATTAGAGACATTTATAAGTTATACTTTACTTTAGGGAGTAGACCAGGGTTAAAAGAGACACCTCTTTATTGGAGACATCTATAAGTTATACTTTACTTAAGGGATTAGACCATGGTTAAAGGAGACACCTCGTTATTAGAGACATTTATAAGTTATACTTTACTTTAGGGAGTAGACTAGGGTTAAAGGAGACACCTCTTTATCAGAGACATCTATAAGTTATACTTTACTTTAGGGAGTAGATCAGGGTTAAAGGAGACACCTCTTTATTAGAGAAATCTATAAGTTATACTTTACTTTAGGGAGTAGACTAGGGTTAAAGGAGACACCTCTTTATTAGAGAAATCTATAAGTTATACTTTACTTTAGGGAGTAGATCAGGGTCAAAGGAGACACCTCGTTATTAGAGAAATCTATAAGTTATACTTTACTTTAGGAAGTAGACCAGGGTTAAAGGAGACATACTTTATTAGAGAAATCTATAAGTTACACTTTACTTTAGGAAGTAGACCAGGGTTAAAGGAGACACCTCTTTATTAGAGACATCTATAAGTTATACTTTACTTTAGGAAGTAGACCAGGGTTAAAGGAGACACCTCTTTATTAGAGAAATCTATAAGTTATACTTTACTTTAGGGAGTAGACCAGGGTCAAAGGAGACACCTCTTTATTAGAGAAATCTATAAGTTATACTTTACTTTAGGGAGTAGATCAGGGTCAAAGGAGACACCTCTTTATTAGAGAAATCTATAAGTTATACTTTACTTTAGGAAGTAGACCAGGGTTAAAGGAGACACCTCTTTATTAGAGAAATCTATAAGTTATACTTTACTTTAGGGAGTAGATCAGGGTTAAAGGAGACACCTCTTTATTAGAGACATCTATAAGTTATACTTTACTTTAGGGAGTAGATCAGGGTTAAAGGAGACACCTCTTTATTAGAGACATCTATAAGTTATACTTTACTTTAGGGAGTAGACCTGGGTTAAAGGAAACATACTTTATTAGAGACATCTATAAGTTATACTTTACTTTAGGGAGTAGACCAGGGTTAAAGGAGACACCTCTTTATTAGAGACATCTTTCGTGAATACTGTAGTTAGTACTTCTCTTTGAATTAATTAGACATACACATTGTATTCATGTAATGTAACGTTGCGCACAAGGAAACTTTACTTAAACAAAAGGTAAAGTAAACATTAGGCAACAGCTTTTACGCTTAACTTTTGAGTTAATTAGCCAGAAGCTTATTTTTTTGAAAATTTTAGTTGGATTCTGTTGGCTTGTAGAGAAGAATTTTAAAACCCCGAAAACAATTTTACATGCCAATGCCGTAGGATTTTTGGTTTAGTGTTAAGACTGAGGTAACGTTAGAGACGTCAGTTACATATTTTCGGTAAATCCTTATCACTGGTGATTGGAGGCGCCGAGAAGTGAACATTAATACATAAATTATGCCGTTAGTTTTCTTGTTTGAATTGTTTTACATTGTCATTTCGGGACCTTTTTCAGCTGACTATGCGGTAGTGGCTTTGCTCATTGCTGAAGCCGTACAGTGACCTTTAATTGTTAATTTTTCTCTTCTGTTCTCTTGCGGATAGTGGTCTCATTGGCTATCATACCACATCTTCTTTTTATATATTAATAAAATATTATCAAGAAGAAATTAACATACAAAATGTGAAAATGATAATCATCCATTTTAAGTCAATGCAATAAAATAGAAATAATCGAACTGTCTATTCACTATAATTTATGTCATAATTACGGCGTACTCTTTACGGTCTATTCTTTAAATAACAAATTAAGAAGTCAATTTTCGCATCTTGAGTTTTTCGATTTACGCTTTCTGGTCTGCTGTTGATGGCACTGTTGAATCGGCAACCTCTAATGGATAAAGTTTTGAAATAAGACGACCAGTCAATCCGTTTGTTTTTCTAATTTTCACTGATCTATTATATTAATCTTTCTCTTGACAAAGTGCATCTAAGTCTCCTAGCTTCCATGTTATCCTCGGGGAATCATGGCGAATCTGGACTACATCGCCCATTTTAATATTTTGACTGTTTGTACCGATGGTGTTGTGTTTTTTTTTAATACAGTCAGATAATCATTTTCCATCTGATTTTAAATTATCTAATAAGTTCATGTTTTATATCTGCTTGACGGTTAAAAGACGTAGAAGTGGGTTCAGTAAACTTGTCGATATTTCTGCAGATGGATTGTAAACACCCTCATTCCCTTCCTTTCTAACAAAGAAGTCTTAATATTAGTGTTATTCATGTGAATTCTATAGAAAGGGAATCTTCCAAAGATTTGATTTCTAATGGTAAGAATAAAAAAATATTATCTTTTTTTGGTGTAACCATGGCAATAATCTGCATTTATTTGATACAAAATATTACAAAAAAAGGGCGTGAACATGTCACAAAAGTCTTAAAAATTTGGTCTACAGGAAAATTTAAACAATTACAGTAATACCTTTGCTGAAACCATAGGTATATATCTATCAAGAGGTTCCCAACAAAAAAAGCATATGTATTTCTGCTTGTTTTTCCATCAAATTGAAATGAAAAGATCGAGCGTCAAATCTTTGTTGAAAACACTTCAATAATTCTGGGACCTATGAGCGGTACGGATAGGAAAATACGTACTGCCAAACATTTAAATGGCCTATAAAACATGCTGAAAAACAATATTAATATTCATATAAACTCACTAAGAAGGCTATATTATTCTTCAATTATCTAAAAACCAATTTTATTGTGCAAAAACTTTCATATTTAAAAAATGGCCATAATGCGAAACTAAACTTCTAACTGTGTTAATATAGCCTTCAAAGTAGGTTTATATGATCATTTAGATTGTAGGTAGCATGTTTAATAGGCCATTTTTTGCTCGAACTTTTGAAATCAAATTTTATGGAAAAACGAGCAATCATGAATATATTTAATTAGACTTGATATTGCCATTTTGAATCGATATTGCACTATTGCAAAACCATTTGGAATATTGCCCACTTGATTTGTTAATGGTTATGTTTTTCACGGAATATAACATGGCATATATGTACTACATTTTCAGGAGCAGTGACATTTTATTTAAGTTTGGTCCTTGCAGAACTAACTGTCAGATTCAATTGTAGAAATCATCAGAATATTAAGTCACAAAAAATTTGTGTGAATTTTTTTTGTGTCTTACAAATAGCCTTCATAGAAGGTTAGTGACTACACATGTTAACAGCAGAATTTACCAGCCAATCTTACATGGTTTCCTCAACAGGAGTCTGATTGAAGAAGTATAGATAACCTAACATATAAATACAAACAAAATTATTTCACGTATGCGAAACAAAACCGATGCATTGTACTATAACTCCTAATAAGTTTTGTTCAACCATCTTTGATATAGAAGAATTGCATTGAATGAAAACAAAAATTATTTCTTTTCATAGGCCAACACTGTAGAATGACTCTGTTAGGAGGCAATTATAGAGGACATGTTAATATAACCAAATCAGGTAAAACATGTCAGGCTTGGAGTTCGGTAACCCCACACAAACATCATTTTAGTGAGACACTGGGTGACCAGGATAACTATTGTCGTAATCCAGATACTGAACCGCAAGGTCCATGGTGCTATACAACTGATGTCAACTCTAGATGGGAGTATTGTGATGTACATTATTGTGGTATGTTGCACTTTCCATTTTAATACGCCCGTCAAAATTTTAACGGGACGTATTATGGTATGCAAATGTCCGGTGTCCGTCCATCTGTCTGTCTGTCCGTTTGTCTGTCCGGCGTAAACTTAATATAACTTCATGAAACTTAATATAGTTGTTTCTTATGATGGTCAAATGATCTGTATACTTTTTGGTGAAAATAAGATTAAAACTTTTTGAGTTACGGCACTTAGTAACTTAAACAGGGGTGTGTTTTTTTCACATGTCGCATCCTATCTCAAAAACGATTCTTGATTATGGCTTAAAACTTTAAACACTTCTTAGTTATGTTAATCTTAATATCTGTATACTTTTTGGTGATGATTCAAAATTTGATTTTTTAGTTATTGAGTATTTTGTAAAAAAAGGGGGAGTTTTTTTTTTAAATATCGCATCATATCTCAAAGACGATTTATGATTTGGAAAAAAAACAGGGTTTGGGGTTTCACATGTCCCGCCGTGTCTCAAAAACAATATATGGTTATTGCTTAAAACTTTCTCAGAAACTATTTATGATTATTGCATAAAACTTTCACACAAGACGTCGGGCGTATCATGCGCTCATGGCGCATCTGTTTATTATTTGACTTTAAAAAAGTTTATACCATTGACAGAATCAGATCTTGATAATCGATAATAAGTATCGGATTTTGTTCAAGTGAAAATTTAAAGGTGTATGGACACAATTTTTAATCAATGATATCGCCATGAGTTTAACTTAACAATTAAAAAGAGCAAGGTCTGGAAAATGGGTACTGTTGTTATCAATTTCAATTCCACATTAGTATTTAAAGGTTTTTTGGAAACATGGAACTTGTTTCAATTCTTCCAAATGAAACACACATTAACGCGTAAAGGGCAAAACAGTTACTCTTACTAATACATTAAATGATCTAATACTAACCATACTAGGAAGTGTCATTGACCAAGCCATAAAGATCAAACCACTTGAGAACAGTGTACTGGTTTGCTTTTCGGAATTGTTGGTCCTCAAAAGGATTATGCGCTCTAACTTCGTACTTTATCTGGACTTTAAACATTTCTTTATTTGAGCATCACTGGCGAGTCTTTTGTAGAAAAAAACGCGCGTGTGGCGTAAATATAAAATTTCAATCCTGGTTCCTTAGTATGATGAGTTTCTTTACAATAAAAAGTTATTTCACTGAGGGTTGACAAACTCTTTTATGAAATCAGTATTTATTGAAATAGCTGAAATTTAACATGATACACATTCGAACAGACTGTCCAATACTGAAGTAACTATGATAATTTTTCACTTAGAAATCAAATTCACATTGATTGTTAAATTTCATTTAGTAATCATGGGACTTTGAGTGCAAATGGTATGTTCTAGAGTGTTTTGAGCTCATAAATAAAGGCAACAGTAGTAAACCGCTTTTCAAAACTCATAAATCCATGGACAATAAACAAAATCGGGGTAACAAACATAAACCGAGGGAAATGCATTGAAGGAGAACAACGACATACCACTAAAATGTAACACACATAGAAATCCATCAAGTTATTTGTTGGTTGTTTGTACGAGACATACTGAGACTGAGACACTGAAAGTATTTTGTCTTAAATTTTCAACCAGTGGCATTGGTTCAATAAGTTGGTCAGCTTGTTCTTGGGACAGATTTATTTCTGCGTTAACTTGATGTTGTTCCTGTGAAAGGGTAACTTCAACAATCACGGCTCATTTAAAATTTCTTTTTAGTTGTTACTTTTCCTGTATAATTTGTTATAGGAGTTTCGGATCTGTGACCGGACACACTCAGTTTTTATCCAAATTTTACGGCCCACTGAACATACGAAATGATAATGCGGATGGTGCATCCGTGTACTTGAGACATATTCTTGATGAAAGTTGACACAGGACAGAGAGGGTGATCTAAAAAATAAAATTAAATATAGGTTATTAAAGCTGTCAGTTTCCCATGTTATTTGTAATAGATACATTCACTGCTATAAACTTGGACATGTTCATATGAATTAAGTGATAATTTCAGCGTTTCCGTTTGTTTTGTTTATTTGGTACTTGCCATTTTTATTTATCTGCATAGCGAATAGCTTCAGGATTGAAAACGATATAAACCTGTAAACACATACATTATAAACAACATTTATTTGCATTACTTTAGTTGAAAAATACCCTTCAAAATCACCTACATTCACGTCAAGAAAACAAGATGGCGGATAATTTTGAATGTAATCGGTCTCTCTAGAAAAGTTTTGTTTCTAATACTTCATTTCAAAATTCTCAATTTTTTAGTTTTCGGTGTTTTATTGATTTTTGTCTTTATTTTGTGTCGATCATGTTGTTATCTGCCCTTTATTGTTGTGTCGATCATGTTGTTATCTGCCCTTTATTGTTGTGTTGATCATGTTGTTATCTGCCCTTTATTGTTGTGTCGATCATGTTGTTATCTGCCCTTTATTGTTGTGTCGATCATGTTGTTATCTGCCCTTTATTGTTGTGTTGTTTCTAATTGGCAATTTTATCTTACAGTTCGTCCGTTTAGAGAATATACAGTAGAAGTCCTTTCCGGACCAAAAGTATTTTTGTGTAACGATAGTTCTGAGACAAGGAACGTTTACCTTGACTCAACTTGTGCTAGCAATACAATAGGAAGAGAAGTGAGGATTACCACCAAAGGACATACACTATTACTGTGTGAAGTAGATATTAATGGGACATTAGTCAATTTATGTAAGACAGATTTTCATTTTTCTACATCTTTTTATTCTGTTTCGAAAGAATTTACAAAGAGAAGACAGTAAAATAAATCCTTGAAAACCTTCTATTTCTCAGCGTGTAGCTGTAATTGATGTACTAAATACATGATAAAGTAGCGAGTAGCTGTAACAGATGTACCAAGTACCAAATACAATTTTGACAAATAATTAACCATTCAATAGACCACTTTCGAGTTCATCCGTCACCGGCAAAAACTCGTCAATTATGCACGCCTTTATAACGTCATTTACCAGATAGAGGGGCTCGCCTGTATCCCTGCACTATTTACGTTCATCAAGCGTCTTAGTGATCGTTTTTGTGCAGGATAAACTAGAAATAATGGTTGCTCTGTAGGTACTTACTGACAATTCCCTAATGACAGCAGTGTTGATTGTCTATTTTTAGAATTCAATTTGCCGAATAATTCGTACAATATAGAATTATAATTTTCCAACCACTCGCTCAACCTTGTAAGGAAGTGACGACGCCTCTAAACGCACAGATGACTGCGATAAAGGCGCGTATAATTGACGAGTTTTTTTTTTGTCAAAAAAGACAAATTCGATAAAATCATAAGTGAGTTATTTTTAAAACCTGATCGATCGTGAACTCTTCCAATGTCTTCTCTGGAACTCCTTAGTGAATAAAATCTTGAGTTGATCCCACCTACAAAGTAACATAGTGATGAAGACCAACAAATGGAACTCAATGTTTAGATTTAAATATTGTCTATTATTTTAACCGTTATATTAACAGAAAATCTGACAGGGGAAATATCAAGATAGTCAAGATCTTAGTACATAATGTCTACTTAGACCGGAACTGTCAAACTAATCCTTATGATTATGATTAAGATTAATTGACCTACAATGACGATTTTATCATTATTTGTAGAGTTTTCCTATTGTCTTGAAAAAAACACCTATTAAGGTGGTACATAACACTATAGGGAGATAATTCTGTAAAATCCGCTCAACGTTTTAATTACGTTGTGTTGCAAAGGGAATATTAAGCTTCTCATTGATCAAAATTGTTGTTTGTCAAACTGCTATATATATTTTTATATACTTGTTTTAGGTCAAAGTAAATGCTTTGTCAAAATGTATGAAAATTAAACGAGCCAACTTGATTTTAGCGAAAGTGTTGCGTACCACCTTAAACAAAATTCATCAACAATACAAGATATAAAGACGGAGCAACATGACCGGTCAATTTATTTCTTTTTTGATTTTAATATTGTGCCAAATTTTTGTCTATTACTTTGAAATCTCAGACAGGTAGAGAGACAGTTTAACATCAGCAATCCATCAATCTATAAGTTAGCCAAAATGGTCAGTCGACTCTTTACAAAAGTGTTTACCCTTAAGGGGGTAGACCTTGCTTCAGGGAGACAACTCTTTATGTCAGTTAAACGTTTGTAAAAGTCAAGTTTCATCAATGTATCTTAAGAATTTACTTGAAACAGATTGGAAATAATCTATGTGACCTTGAAGCTTAGAATCTATTTATGAAAATGGTTGACACAAACGTACTTATGATTTTAAGAGTTATTTCCCTTTACCAAGGTCTACCTCCTTAACTGACTCATTAATGTACTCATTTCTAAGTTTTTCGACAAAATATAGCAGGTAGGTAAAAATGTAAACATAATATTATTCTCTGAAAAACTATTCAAAATTTTAAGTCGATTTTTAAAGGAATCTTTGCCCTTATATGACGATTTTACCCGATTTTTTTAAGTATTGATCAAAAATATAGAAGATACAGAGAAACTGTTGAAGGCCAAAAATGACAAGGATGCAGACACATATCTACTGCTTATAGAATGTACTGCCCTTTTATAATGATTTCCCCATTTTTTGGGGTATTTTTGTAGATAAGGATAAACCGTACACAGCAAAGACAAGGACTGCACATGTATGATGTATCGACCAACAATTGTCAATATGATAGTTATTGCCCTCATATAACGAATTTATCCATTTTGTTTTTGTTTTGATCAAAAGAGAAAAACTAAACAAAGAGATTTTAGTTATGAATTATATTCCATAATTATTAGATTATGTGGTATTAGTGCAAATATGACAATTTTTCATTAAAGTCCCAATTTGTAAAAGTAAACCATTATAGGTCAAAGTACGGTATTCAACACGGAACTTTGATTTTAGTGGTTTTTTTTTGTATAACCATTGTTTTTTTGCCATATATTCTTATCGAATATGTTTGTTGACAGATAAAGCAAGTTGTGTGACGGACATTAAACCTGAAGAATGTATCACTCCGCTGAAGTGTTCGGCAGATGGTTTTTGTGATTGTGAATCGCCAGCAACACAGTTTTACAATAGAAATAATAATACTTGCATTGAAAGTAGGTACTTATAGTAAATTACTGGTAAGACTCGGGGTCAAATAGATGTAGGAAGATGTGGTATGAGTGCCAATGAGTCAACTCTTCATCCAAATAACAATTTATAAAAGTAAACCATTATAGGTCAATGAACGGCATTCAACACGGAGCCTTGGCTCACCCGAACAACAAGCTATAAAGGGCCCAAAAATTACTGGTGTAAAACCATTCAAATAGGAAAACCAACGGTCTAATCTATATAAAAAAACAAGAAACGAGAAACACGTATAAATAACATAAACCAACGACAACTACTGTACATCAGATTCCTGACTTAGGACAGGTGCAGACATTTGCAGCGGGATTAAACGTTTTAATGGTACCAAACCTTCTCAATTTTCGTAAGCAATAGCATAACATCACAACATAGAAAAACACACGATAAAATATCAATTGGCAGGCTTAACTCAATTAAAAAAGTAAATTAACACACTATAAAATTGAGAATGGAAATGGGGAATATGACTGTTTACTGTCCGGGTGGTCCACAACTGTCATTTGGTCTCGAGTAGCCTGTTATATTATACTGACATGGTTCAAACAGTTCAGCAAAGTAAACCAGACGCATTCAGTTGTTTCAACGACCCCCCTTCTTAAAACAAAAACAAATAAATATGAACAGCAAATGTTGTATATTGAAACATAAAAGAAATAGGATAATATTAACATAATGAAATCATTTTTGATTTAAATTTTTTTTGTCGATTTTACTGCAAATTAATTTTGTATTCTTTGTTAATGTTATAGAATTGAAGACTTGATTTATTACAACCAGCTGGTTGGATCTAGATGATAGTTTAAAAAGCTTACTTTTATATGAAGCACACTATGCACAAAACGTTTACAAATTTTGAACGATGGGCTGTCTACATATGTTTGCAGTACTCCTTTATTGAGCTCACCGGTATAGTTGTGTTTAGGGCTGGACCAGAATATACTAACCCCCCCCCCCCCCAAGAAACTGAACTCTTTTTAACCACCACCACCCTCAACAGATATAAATATAGAGCAACACTCTCTCTGTTTTTTGGTATGTCAAATACAACCACCTTAAAAAAAAAATAAGAATTGCTTTCCTAGGAGGGGGTACATATTTTTTTCTGCCCTTACACGGTTTGTCACTGTTTGTGTTTTCTAACACTTTATTTACTTCTTAACGGTTATTTAAAATCCATATATACAGTCCGCTAAAAGTTAAGCACCACCTGTTTTTATTGCATCTTTTTTTTTCAAATTTAAAAAATCAATTATTCCACAAAAAAAAGAAAACAATCAAAGAGCAATTTTGCAGTGATATACCATTAAAAAAACACTTTCAAAGGTTCTATGCATGTAGGATTTTCGTTGATAGTAAATTATTCAATTCAGAACGGAATTTAAGCTTCACTGTTATTTTTTTTTACAAGAACTGATCATCCAATATCATTACAATTTTCTACACATCATCTTTGATATATTCGGCAAATTTAATGTCAATATTTGAGTCAATAGCATGTGAAACAACCTCTATTCCAGTACAGTTTAATAACACGACGCATTTTCTCGGTACAAACCTTCAAAACTTTAGTTGAGGAAATCTGTTGCATTAAACAACAAATGCCACTTTTAAATCGACAAAATATTGTGAAGGTTGATCTCTGCAATTGAGATTTCCTCCAGACTTGTTTGATAAGGTTTACAATAGTGTAAATGGCTAGTTGTTCTTTGAACTCGGTTAAAATCCCTGCCCTGTGTGTTCTGGCGTTGTCGTCCCGGTACAAGGGTCTTAGCAATGTTGACGCAAGTGAGAGATTAGTATAATGACGGACTACAATGTTTTAAGGCACCAAATTTCTGTATGTCTGTCCGTTAATGTTACCCTACAGAATATGCATACACATCTTATAACGATACATTAAAAGCAACCCCGTACTGGAACACTACTAGAACTGAATGCAGTCCTAAGCTTGTGCACACATTGTTTTGGTCATAGGCCGTTTTGTTTACCCGCAAAATTCGTATTATGGCGTCTCAGATAGAAACAGAAATTTTGCCTTGCAACTAGCCACCTACGAACCCCTCCAAGAGTTGTAACAAGGGTTCTTAACGTGCAGAGAGCGTGGCACTAACGCTACAGGAGGTATCGGATTTAACGTCCACATTCTGACCGGACGTGACTGCGTACTGGATACATCCCGCACAGCCAAACGAACGCCAAACTTTTGCAAGGGTTTTACTCCCGGTTGGAAGAAGACCTGTAGTGACCATATTTCTATTCCTCAGTCACTCTTGGGGCGACTAAATAGGGGCTTGAACATTTATTTGTATATTAAACTTGCAATAAAAACAGATATTTATTTATAGTGTGGTATTTGTTCTTAATATGACTGATAGCAAGAAACATTGTCTTACTTTATTGATGATTATTTATTTATTTGATCAGCGGTATACTACTGTTGCCTTTATTTATTGTGAATTGTATCGTTTCTTATAATGAACCCACGCCTTTGGAACAATGATCAACGACATTCATCCAGACTTTTTACCACTCAGCTATCGCAGATGAAATTTATTCATTCATAGTTTGTTAATTTACGTTGTTTGATTGAGTTAAGCCTTCCAATTGATATTTTATTTTGTGGTTTTCTCTGTTGTGATTTTATGCTATTGTTTTAGAAAAAGGGAGAAGGTTTGGTACTAATAAAACGTTTAATCCCGCTGCAAATGTTTGCACCTGTCCTAAGTCAAGAGTCTGATGTACAGTAGTTTCCGTTTGTTTATGTAATTTAGATATGTTTCTCGTTTCTCGTTTTTTATATCAATTAGATCCGATTCGTTGGTTTTCCCGTTTGAATGGTTTTACACGTCTACTAATTTTGGGGCTTTTGCTCCGTGTTGAAGGCCGTTCATTGACCTATAATTGTTTACTTTTATAAATTGTTATTTGGATGGAAGTTGTCTCATTGGCACTCACACCACATCTTCCTTTATCTATTTCCACATATCTATCTTAAAAAAACCCAGACAAAAACCCTGATTAATGTTAAGATAAAAGGAAATTTGTGATTTTCAAAAATAAAAGCATTTATCTTAACTCAAATTTATTGTTCTCGGTTTTTCAAGTATCAGTTGACAATTGATGTGTTTATACATTCATATAACTAAATCTAACTCGACCATGTTACATATATCAATTATTAAGAAAGCATTAAATGATTGTCCATAGTCAATATGAATTACAATGTTGCATATATCAATTGTTAGGAAGACATTAATTAATTGCCCATAATCAATATGACTTAAGATGTTGCATGTACATATATTATTTATTAGGAAATACATACAAAATGAACTGCTCATCAATGAAGGAAGATACGACATGTTACAATAATCTGGTTTGTGTTACTGGTATTTGTGATTGTGAGATTCCCGCCATGCAGTATCACGATCCCTATGATAAAAGTTGTAAAGGAAGTAAGTTTTCATGGTATATTCATTGTAATCTAAAAATTAAAAGCTGTTGAGAAAGGAAAAAAACTCATTAAATAGACCTGACCAGGTATAGAAGAAAAAATGTGTTTTGTAAAAAACAATTCTGTACTAACAACTACATTATAATATTCAAATTTACCTGTTTACGTTACTTTATTTATCGCAATTTGTCCTATGTTTAAGTTGTCTTTTTTACACTTTTTTTTGTATATTGTATTTATATTGTGCCATAGATCACACTTATTCTTTCAGTGTATTTTACTTGTTTTATTTTGTATGTCTTTTTGATCTTGCCATTTCAATAATATTTCATTGTGTTTCTTTTTCTTTTTATTAAAGTTTCACTAGACATTCAAATTTACACTATCATTGTAATTACTTATATTATGCACTAATGTACCACCTCAAAACCAAAAACTTACATCAAACTCCTCGAACAGGGGTGATCTCATGTGTTCGTGAAAGATCAGTTATTTCAGTGTTATTTGCCAAACCTTATTAACTCTTTTATTAAATTCAGAAATCGGTTCTATAGTAACATATTTGACCAAGGTTTTTGAGCATGTTGAGAGTGGAGATTATTAATTTTAGGTTAAAAAACTATTATGATAATTCACTTTTCCATGAGGGGATTGTTTATGTTTATAAATATACTTATCAAATTTCAGTGGTTTGTAATTCATTGTGTTTTCCACTTACTAAATCAGTTTATCGGAAGTCAAATCTCGAAAAATCATTGCGAACAAGATAAAAGTAAAACAGCTAATTAAATGACACAACCTAATTGTTATCAACGTTTTTTGAAGAAGATACACAACACGTGTCACAAAAGTAATTGGATTGTCTATGCTATGTTTTGTAGACTGTTTTTCGTTTCTGTCATGGCATTGTCAGTTTCTGTCATGGCGTTGTTAGTTTCTGTCATGGCGTTGTCTGTTTCTGATATGGCGTTGTCAGTTTCTATCATGGCATTGTCAGTTTCTGTCATGGCGTTGTTAGTTTCTGTCATGGCGTTGTCTGTTTCTGAAATGGCGTTGTCAGTTTCTATCATGGCATTGTCAGTTTCTGTCATGGCATTGTCAGTTTCTGTCATGGCGTTGTCAGTTTCTGTCATGGCATTGTCAGTTTCTGCCATGGCATTGTCAGTTTCTGTCATGGCATTGTCAGTTTCTGTAATGGCGTTGTCAGTTTCTATCATGGCGTTGTCAGTTTCTGTCATGGCATTGTCAGTTTCTGTCATGGCATTGTCAGTTTCTGTCATGGCATTGTTAGTTTCTGTCATGACATTTTTAGTTTCTGTCATGGCATTGTCAGTTTCTGCCATGGCATTTTTTGTTTCTGTCATGGCGTTGTCAGTTAGATTCCGACTTATAAGCTTGAATGTCCGTTTGGTAATTATTTTCTTTTTAGTCTAAATATTTTAGATATTTTCAATCTTTATATTCCAATTTCGATCTTTTTTTCTTCGTACATGTTTTGATTCAGAAAATCATGTTGCAAAATCTTTCATCAAAATATGAGATGATATAAACAATACAGAAGACTATAGCTGCAAAACAACTTGAACCAATTAGTTTTTATAGTAATGGTTAAGTTGAGTATCATAATCTAGTGTTTACTGTCAAAACACATTAAACTGAGAATGGAAGTGGCGAATGTGTCAAAGTTGGTCTTCAATACAGCTAGTAAATTCTGCACCCGGAGTCGTGCTTCAACTGACTCCTAAACAAAAATGTGTACTTGTTCAGTGATAATGGAAGTCATACTTAATTCCGAAATATATAAAAGAAACTAAAATTTAAAATCATACAAGACTAACAAGGGACAGAGGCTCCTGCCTTTTGACAGGCTCCAGAATGCGGCGGGATTAAACATGTTTTTTTTCCTCAACTCTCCCCCTATACCTTTAACAATTGTTTGACATAAGTTTGAATGTGTCTCAATTGACGAGGGACAAATTTAAATGTTCTCTTACATGAGCAAAACGCCATGTTACATACATGGAGCAAGATCTGCTTACCTTTCTGGAGCACCTGGGATCTCACCCGATTTTATGTGTAAATTGTGTTGCTAGGTTTCTGTTTTTTTTTTGTTGCCTTTGTCCACTGTTTGTTTTTCTTTTCTATTTGCAGCTATGTCGGTTTTTTTAATTATGAGTATTTTTTCTTTGGTATCTTTTGTCTCTCTTTTAAATCAAAACGTTCCAAAAGTCATTAAATTTGTAAATTACTTATTGGTCCAATTACCTATCGTAACCTTTTGACTCTCCTTTGTTTCTTCTGACGGCTGATATTGATATCAGGATAATACGTTCTCGACGCATCTGTTTTAGTTGCTTCTGAAGTTCTGTAAGTTCTAGTGACGCGCATTAAAAAATGTCCATTGCGATGTTGTTAAAAGTTAAAATGTATATCATTATAAAAATTTAGTATATTTTTAGAGAATACATACAAAGAGAATTGCACAACACTAGTTGGAGATTCCACATGTTTCAATAATATGGTTTGTGTTTCTGATATTTGTGATTGCGAGTTTCCCGTCATGCAGTACAACGATCATCATGATAAAAGTTGTAAAGCAAGTACGTATTTATATATAGTATATAATTGTTATCTAAGGCAACAATACAGGATATATCACTTATCCTTTTTTACTTATTTCTGTTAACTGTATCTCAAAGTGGTCTGTCGTTAACGTAAAGGAAACTGTCGAAGACAACTTATTCAATAAACCAGGGTTATTGGTCAAGAGACGGGCGTTTCGTCTGCAAGTAGTTCCTGTCCTGATACTAGTGAAGTAATACTTTATTGATGCCAAAATGAGAATAATGAGACCGGGATTTAGGTAGTGACAGTTGAAACCAATTCGTGGATATCTGTGAAATAAATGTGCAATTACTTAAAACTAGTTCGAAGGTTGAGAACCACTACTGGAAGGTCAATGATTTTTGATAGGCGGTTGTATGAACAATGGCAAATCTCATTTCCTTTTAGATTGGTTCTCCCAGTACATTATTGTTCAATAACTTTGAATAATTTGCATAACTTACATGTTGAATTATTGCTAATTCAACATTTGTATTGTACTATCTCACACGATACTATAGTTTAATTTGTTACATAAGAAAATGTCCATTGCGATGTTGTTGAAAGTTAAAATGTATTACATTATAAAAATTTAGTATATTTTTAGAGAGTACATACAACGAGACTTGCTCTACACCAGTTGGAGATGCCTCATGTTACAATAATATGGTTTGTGTTTCTGGTATTTGTGATTGTGAGATTCCCGCAACGCAGTATCACTATCCCTATGATAAAAGTTGTAAAGCAAGTATGTATTCATTGTAAATAGTTGTTATCAGAATTTGATAAAAATAAATTAAGGATCAATATATGGTATATGAATTATCTTTTTAATTATAATAATTTATTTCTTTATAGACAGCATTTTCAAATAGCTTCTTCAAAAACATCTGATATTCAAAAAACAAACTTGAAATCAAAAGACAAAAATCGAAAAATTTCAGAAAAACTAACTTCATTGTACATTACACATGTAAAAAAAATCAAGACTTTATGATACAAATCCCCATCCCCACAAAGAGCAAAAAAAAAAAAAATGAAATAAGACAAGTAAGCAGTTCATCTCCACATGTAGTATCTGTAATGATGCTAGTGTAGTAAAAATTCATTAATGCCAGATTAGAATAAATGAGACCGGTATTTAGGTAAAGACAGATGGAACATATATTCGTGGTCATCTGTGATATAAATGTGAAATATCAGTAACCCAGCTCGAAGTTCGAACCACTACTGGTAGGTCAATGGATTTCGAGAAGCAGTTTATTTCACAATGGCAAATCTCATTTTCTTAGAAATTCTTTTCCATGCGCCTTATGGTTCATAACTTAAAATACTTGCAAAACTAACATGTTTAAGTGCTACTATTTCAAAATCTGTTCTGTACTTACTAACATGATTAATTGATTAATTACTCACATTGATTATTTGGTTTACTTACTCACATGATTATATGGTTTGCTTAGTCACATGATTATATGGTTTACTTAGTCACATGATTATATGGTTTGCTTAGTCACATGATTATATGGTTTGCTTAGTCACATGATTATATGGTTTGCTTAGTCACATGATTATATTGTTTACTTAGTCACATGATTATATGGTTTGCTTAGTCACATGATTATATGGTTTACTTAGTCACATGATTATATGGTTTACTTAGTCACATGATTATATGGTTTACTTAGTCACATGATTATATGGTTTGCTTAGTCACATGATTATATGGTTTGCTTAGTCACATGATTATATGGTTTGCTAAGTCACATGATTATATGGTTTACTTAGTCACATGATTATATAGTTTACTTACTCACATGATCATATGGTTTGCTTAGTCACATGATTATATGGTTTACTTAGTCACATGATTATATGGTTTGCTTACTCACATGATTATATGGTTTGCTTAGTCACATGATTATATGGTTTACTTAGTCACATGATTATATGGTTTGCTTAGTCACATGATTATATGGTTTACTTAGTCACATGATTATATAGTTTACTTACTCACATGATTATATGGTTTGCTTAGTCACATGATTATATGGTTTACTTAGTCACATTAAATGATAAAAGTCTAAAAAGTTCACCAGCATGATTTTTAAAAGTGAGAATCATTACATATAATAATTAAGCCTTATTGTTAGAAGTTTAAAATGTATGACATATAAAAATTAAGTATATTTTTTAGTAAGTACATACAACGAGGCTTGCTCTACACTAGTTGGAGATTCCACATGTTACAATAATATGGTTTGTGTTTCTGATATTTGTGATTGTGAGATTCCCAGCATACAGTATCATGATCCCTTTGATAAAAGTTGTAAAGCAAGTACGTATTCATGGTATATGATTGTAATTTAAAAAAAATACAAAGCGTAATTATAATGATATGATATTATTTTATCATTTAACGGAGTTTGCTTCTCAGTTTCATAATAGTTATCATACAAAATTATCAAAACACTAGTTTATATCGATAGGAAATTAATGGGGGAATAAAAAAATCAAAAAATCAAAAAAAAATAATATATATATATAGGTCAATGTGCTTGTTTTTGAGATATTAGCCGTTGAAATCTCTCTTGACTTTTCATTGCTTTATCATTGACAAGTTTAAGTTTTAAAATACTATTAAAAATTATTAAAGTTTTATAAGACTCTTACAGATGGCTTATCATTATACATGTAAATGATTTATAAAAAGAAGAATGAGGGTCACTCGGCTAATATTTTTAAGGCATCAAATGAATAAAAGCAGAGGATTTCGAAAAATTGACAAAAAGCCCGAACATGACAAGTGAACTTCTTCAAATGTATTTATGTATCGAATTTATCTTAAAATGACTACTCCAGAAAAATCTGTCGAAGATTGAAAAACCCATTGAAAATACCAGATTTAAAGGTATTGAACCACTTTTAATTTAAAAAAAAATTGCTGTTCTCCTATCTACAAAATTACTATATTCAAATTAACCTGTGTATGTTACTTTATTTAAAAGCCATTTATGTTAAGCTGTCTTTTTTACATGTAACATTCTTTTATTTTATATTTTATTTGTATTATTGTGTCATGTATCACACTTACTAGTTCATGTTTTTGATTATATATGAAAAAGAAGATGTGGTATGATTGCCAATGAGACAACTATCCACAAAAGACCGAAATGACACAGACGTTAACAACTATATGTCACCGTACGGCCTTCAACAATGAGCAAAGCCAATACCGCATAGTCCGCTATAAAAGACCCCGAAAGATGTCTTGTTTTTAATCTTATTTAGAAAAAAAAGGGACGAAAGATACCAAAAACGATAGTCAAACTCATGAATCTAAAATCAAACTGACAACTCATGGGTAAAAATGAAAGAAGACAAACAGACAAACATTACAACACTTGACACAACATAAAAAATAAGCAACACGAACCCCAACAAAAAACTAGGGGTAATCTCAGGTGCTCCTGAAGGGTAAACAGATCCTGCTCCACATGTGGCACCCGTCGTGTTGCTAATGTTATAACAAATCCGGTAAATAGTCTAATTAGTAAAGGGAAGGGGATTGTAGTTACGATCTAAGGAACATATCCGATATTATTTGTGAAACGGTTATTCCATAACGGTCAACCAACCAACGCTAGTGGTGTCCGTAAAATTTAGGAAGGGATGATTTTATCTTCACCATTTAGAACTTTTGGTTTAATAGCTTCTTTGTGAGCAGCAAGCCTTTGGTATAAGGTTATATAAGCATTGACACCTATAATTTCTCTAGATAGTATTAAGCCCTGCCTACTTAGTCACTGTCTGTTGACTTGTGTAACAATTGATAAGATTACATGTATTAGTTTTTTGATTAGATCAGTATATTGAGAACCATTTGTGTTAGCTGCGGTATCGTAGCTCTTTAGGTCCTTTTGAAATTTTTTGACTTTTTGCGGACCATAGAGCTACGGATTTTTCCTATTTCAAAACGTTCGGAATTGCGACCCAGGTTCAGGTCGCACTTATTTCCCTAAAATTTATTCTTTATAATCCATGCAAAGCTTGTCAATATATCTAGTTCGTTTCGTTAGATATTTTTCTAGGATATGACGTACCTATTTATGTTTGAATATTCATTTCCTTAACACTATTATCTAATTATTTCCATTTGTATACATTCTCCGCCTATTTTGTTTGGCCATATTTATAATTGCCAGAGACAAGCTTTTGTTTAAAAGACTCATCAGTGACGCTCGAATAAAAAGAAAATGTAAACAAGACAAAATAATGTTCGAAGTTAAAGAACATTGAAGACCAACTATTCTTAAACACAGCTTAGGTAATCTATTCTTGTGGTAGTATTAAAGAATTCAAAGATTAGTAATTAGTTAATTTGAATTTCGTGATTAAACAATTTGGTATATTTTTAGAGAGTACATACAAAGAGACTTGCTCAACACTTATTGGAAATTCCACATGCTACAATAATATGGTTTGTGTTTCTGATATTTGTGATTGTGAGATTCCAGCCACGCAGTATCATGATCCCTCTGATAAAAGTTGTAAAGCAAGTACGTATTCATGGTATATAAATGTAATCCTAATTGGATACAACAAACTTAGACAACGATGTATGGTAAATAATTGATCTTTTATATCATATTAATTATTTTCTTTAAAGATTTTATCTTTCAGTTGCTTCTGCAGAATTTTTTGTCGAAGAAAATAAACTCATTAAAAAAATCAGTATTATTGGTTCTCCAGACGGGCGTTTCGTCTGCATTAGACTCAGTAAATGAGTTTTATTTATATATTAAAGATTTGTTACTTCAAAATTGCAATACGCATTGTAATTACTCAATATGTCAAGGGTATGGCGGTATTCATTTTCAAGGCAACTAACATCGACACTAACGTTACCTATTATTTACGTTACGCCTTTGTATGTGTAGCGTTGCCTTGTGCGCAACTAATCATTACACAAATGCAGTTTAATTAGTCAATACAAATCACAATCTTTATGATAACTTACCCTACTGAGTTATTGACCAGAGGACTATCAAAGACAAATTTGAAATCCTAGGACAGAAACGAAACATTGGGAAAAACTGACTTTACTGTACAAAACACAACCCAAAGACTAACGACTTTACAATACAAATCTCCAAAACTACAGCAAAATAAAACACAGGGATGAGATTAGATGCCCCATTAAATGTATGCAGATCCTCTTCCACGTGTAGCACCTTGATATATACATGATACTTGTGGACTTTTGTGAAATAAATGTGCCATAATATTAAACCAGCTCGAAGGCACCATTTAAAGATGTTAGAAGCAACCCTTTATCATGAAAAAATATGTTAGAATATAAAAACTGTGGAATATTGTATTAACTGCAAGATATTTACTCATATAAACATGCGCTGCTAAAACAATGCTACATATAAATGCATAAAGAGTTCATAATTAAGAAGGAGAACCAATGGTTTATTTCGTTTTATTTTTTTCCTGAACGGACCCTCATTGTCAATTTCTAGATGTATGATTCCGATATCCAATTGATTCATAAATGATTGTTATTTCAAGGTCAATTGTATATGGGAATGTAAACTATTGCTTAGTTGATTTGTATTAGTTTGTTTTTAGGCTTTATGGAAACCATGGTTTTATGTCCATAGATACTATTTGGGCTTGCATACTCAGTCATGGTCTATCGATTCGTGAAACATTTGCTAAGTTCACATGTATAAGTATTTGTTAAGGTAAGCTTATGTGGCACCACTTGTAATTCGGAAGGTAAATAATATTTGGTATGCAGTTGTGTTATCATTGAATCATCTTATTTCCATGGAGATAATTTGGCCCAGTACCTTCTTTCATGATCTATAAGCTTTAGCACTTGTTTAATCCACCATTTTCTACATTTGAAAATGCCTGTACCAAGTCAGGAATATGACAGTTCTTGTCCATTCGTTTTTGATGCGTTTTTTTTTGTGATTTTGCCATGTGATTATGGACTTTCCAAACTGATTTTCCTCTGAGTTCAGTATTTTTGTGATTTTACTTTTTGCTTATATAGCATGTATTCAGATGTGATTATGTAAGATTTTAGGGGACCACTGCATGGTGGTAGGTGAACGATCTTCGGTATGCGATTGAATTCCATAAATGTCAAATTTCATTTTTTTAAAGAGATTTTTTTGGCCCTGTGCCTTCAGCCGTGATTCAATAACTTTGAATATTTTGTATAACTTGCATTTTTGAAATGTTTTAATATTTGTATTGTACTATCTTACCTGGTAAGTAAGCAATAACAATACTGTATTTGAAGAGTTGCCATCTTCGATTATGAATTTGACGGTCGCAAAATTAATGTAGTTTAACTATCGATAAAAGGTACCATGCTTATAATTCAATATGACAGACGCACGTTTTGTCTACATAAGACTCACCAGGGACGCTCAAATCAAAATAGTTGTAAAGCCAAATAAGAACAAGAACAAAGTTGAAGCGCATTGAGTACCCAAAATTCAATTAAAGTGGTGCCAAATACGGCTTAGGTAATATATACAAGGGATAAGAACATTGTAAAACTCTTCAAATACAGTATTGTTTATTCTACTCTAATGAAACTCTCCTAACCAACACATCACGTTACCACAAACATGACCAACAAGAACTATCTTTAAAAAAGATATCCGACGTATTTAAATTTGAGTATATGTTAAAAACTATCATTTCGATAACCTTCAGAAGCACAATGACTTAATGATGCAGGACCTCTTTAATACAATCTCCATCTGGATACAACTACGAGAATTTCTATACTAAGTCTGGTTATATTAATGCAATAATATATAAGAAAATTGTGATGACATCTGAAAAATTTATTTGTCAAAAAATCCAGTGCAAATAACAAGAAACAAATATACATTTACAACTGTTTACATTAAACTTAATTCATGGTTAACAAAGCTAGAAACTATTGGTAGTATAAGTAGTATCTTTCTGTTTTCATTCATCAAAACCCCGCGGAAATCTCACTTGCGTAGGTGCGTTCCAAAAGTCATGTACGTTCGTACAACAAAGTTTACATTAAAAATTATACAATTATCCCGAATTAACAGCTGTAAAAAGGTAAAATCACAAAAATACTGAACTCAAGAGGAAAACCAATTTGGAAAGTCTATAATCACATGGCAAAATCAAATAACAAAACGCATCAAAAACGAATGGACAAAAACTGTCATATTCCTAACTTGGTACAGGCATTTTCAAATGAAGAAAATGGTGGATTAAACCTGGTTCTATAGCGCTAACCCTGGTTCTATAGCGCTGTAATGGATGCAACGAGCAATTGGACAAACAATTATTTTAATAAAAATATAAATCTTTGTAAGATCTTGTTCAAATATTTATAGTTTTTCACTTGCTTTCCATCACGATATAATTTTCGAGACGTTTTTTCAATACAACCAAATCACCCAACATGACAGCATTTTGTCCAATCACAGAAAGGATTTTCGAGCATGCGTATTCTGTTGCCATAGTTAAGCGTCCTTAGGTGCAAAGTGCACAAACCGAAACTATACCGACTACGTCGGAAAAATATGATATCAATTACTTCAAATGTCAACACATAAATTCCTTCCGCCAAAATAAAGAGCAAGATAAGATAGTTTGAAGAATGAAAAAATCTGCATGAAATAAATTCATTAATATGAAAAAAGAAAATGTGGTTAATTGCCAATGCCAAAATTCTTTACAATAGATCAAACGACACACACAATATCAATTGCGGGTCACTGCATGGCCTTCAACAATTAACAAAGCTCTTACTGATTAATTGTTTATGAAAGGCTTCAAAATGACAAATGAAAAAACTACCTGCCTAATTTATGTACAAAAATGAACAAAAATCAAACATGTATCACGTGAACAAACGACAGCCACTAAATAACAGGCTCCTGGTTTGTGACAGACACATCCATACAGACAATGGCAGTGTTGTGAATAAGTTATAGTTACTTTATACTCTTTTATTTGTTTAACGTTTTACCGCCATTTACGTAACAATAGGCCCGCAACGTCGTCACTTGCCGACGTCTCTCTTGTATATTATAGACTAGTAAAGCATACGAAACATTGAAGATGCTTTTGTGTTTACTTATATCGATACGTCCAAAACATTGGTGCCGTGACAAAAACAGAAGAATACGAATTTAAAAGATGAGTACCGCGAAGATGAAGACCAGACGAGCTGGACATCGGGGAGTTCTTACAAAGTTACTGAAGAAAGTGGAACCGAGTTCCGAGGAACTTTTGCAGGAATTTGACGTTAGTGAACTTTCAACCATTCGAAGACTTATTGTGAAGAAGCAGGAAACGATCGATCAACTGAACGAGAAGATTGTGGAGGAACTATCGGAAGAGGAAGTGAGCGAAGAAATAGAGGAAGCCGACAGATACACATATGACATAGAAATGAGTGTAACTAAACTTTCAAAAATCATTAAGGAATCGGAAATCACAGTCAAACAGTCAAGTAAGTCATTGCTAAACCCAAATGCACACGAGTTTATTAATTACACAAATCATCAAGAAAGTCAGCCACAGCCCAGTTTCATGCACGCAAATACATCAGCGTCCGTTTTTTCAAACTCCAGCATGTACCACAAACTTCCCAAATTAAATTTACCAACGTTCGGTGGGAATATGTTAGAATGGCAACACTTTTGGGATTCGTTTAGTGCTACCGTACACGATAACCTGTCTTTAAACGATGTACAGAAATTTAATTACTTGAAATCTCAACTGTTCAGAGAAGCCACCCAATGCATAGCAGGTCTACAAATAACTAACACAAATTACGGACAAGCATTACATGTACTGAAACAAAGATTCGGTCAACCACATAAGATAGTACAGACATACATGCAGAGTTTAATCAGCCTTCCTAGTCCAACGTCAAATATTACACATTTGAAAAAATTCTACGACAGTATGGAAAACTACATCCGTGGCCTTGAAAGTATAGGGGAGTCTCACGAGTCGTTCGGAAGCCTTTTAGTGCCCATAATATTAAATAAATTACCTGGGAATATACGAGAAAACATGGTACGTGCCCACGGAGGTGACCACTGGAACTTGCCGTCGTTACGGCAAGCTATTCAACATGAGATAACGATTAAGGAAGCGGGTCAGTCGGTAAACGGTGATGATATAGAGCCAAATTACACACCCACATCAGCATTCTTTACGAGTACAAATCGCAACTTCGTAAATCAGAAAGGGAAAAGAGACATAACCAAGAAGCCGTGCATCTTTTGTCAAGGAGTTCACGCCCCATTAGCTTGTAAAACTGTTACGGAAATTGAAGCTCGAAAACGCATTGTTAAGGAGAAACAGGCATGTTTTAATTGCTTAGGAAATCACAGAGTTGCCGATTGCAAATCCGATAAAACATGTAAAAACTGTAATAAACGACACCATACTAGCATTTGTTCAAAGAATGAAACACACTTGTATACCAAGTCTAAAGATAGCATTACATCAAAACCAGATACCGATGCCGCAGTCGCAAGCATGCATTCATCTACATCATCAGTTAGATCGCAGGTATTGTTGAAAACCGCAATAGCGCCTATCACGTATGACAAGACACATTTTAACACCGCCAATATACTATTCGACGAAGGAGCCCAGCGAAGCTTTATCACTCAAGAGATGGCCGATTTATTGAACCTGAGACCACACAGGAAAGAAGCGATAACGATATCCGGTTTCGGTGAATCCAACAAGAAGGTTATAAATTTACAAATTGCTACTATCTATATAAAAGGTCTGACAAATATGCTTATCCCTATTGAAGTTCTTATAGAACCACAGATTGCATATCAGATACATACTTACGCAAGGAACCAGTCGAGTTTTACGCATTTAAATCGATTGAAGTTAGCCCACCCAGCTTTACAGGACGAGGATTTTGAGATATCAGTCTTAGTTGGCGCCGATTTTTATTGGGATATAGTTGGAGACAGAGTAATTAGAGGTTCCGGACCAACCGCTGTACAGTCCAAAGTTGGATACTTGCTATCAGGACCTACACAAATGAACTCTAACAGTAACAACCAATCAACGTCATCGATTATGAACATGTTGACCCCACACAGACTAGAAGAAAGTGAAATACATAAATTTTGGGAAATCGAATCCATAGGAACAGAAACAGACAGCGAAGTGAAAGCGAAAACAGACTTACAAGAAATGACCACTTACCAAGAGAATAACATTCATTTAAAAGGTACATCGCCAAGTTCCCATGGAAACAGGAACATCCGGAGTTGCCGAGCAACGAGATGATCGCCAGAAAGAGAGCATATAACGTGATAAACCGACTTGCTAAAGAACCAGAGATGCTTAAGATATACGGTAACATAATCAACGACCAAGAAAATCGAGGTTTTATAGAGAAGATTAATTGAAAACAACATTGAAAAAAGTGCTCGGAAAATCACAAGTAAATTCTGACGTATTACGAACAACTTTGATAGAAATTGAACGTGTAATCAACGATCGTCCGATTACATATGTGTCGTCCGACATCCGAGATCCAGAGCCGCTAACGCCGTCACATCTACTGCAGGGAAGAAGATTATCGCAAGACAACAATTCTGATTCAGAGGACAATATTTTTAATTTAGATTTCCCAGAGGCAAACAAACGTTTTAATCATAAAGTAACTTTGATTGAACACTTTACAAAACGATGGAGAATAAAATACCTCACCGGATTACGAGAATTTCATCGCGTGACCGGAGACCAAAGCGCACATGTGAAAATCGGTTCCGTCGTACAAATCATGGACAATTCACCGAGAATGATGTGGAAACTAGCTGTTATAGAAGATTTGATCACCGGGAAGGATGGAGTCGTAAGAGCAGTCAAACTACGTACACCAAATGGACTGATTACCACGAGACCAATTGTGAAACTGGTGCCACTGGAAATATGAACTTTAATTGTTAGAAGTGTTTTTTCAATACCCTTTTATATGAACAATACATGAACAGTAATTGCATTTTGCGGCCCCCAGAATGTTGTGAATTAGTTATAGTTACTTTATACTCTTTTATTTGTTTAACGTTTTACCGCCATTTACGTAACAATAGGCCCGCAACGTCGTCACTTGCCGACGTCTCTCTTGTATATTATAGACTAGTAAAGCATACGATGTGAGCAGAATCCCAACTCTACCCATAACCACGTACAGTGAAGTAACAATCTTAAAAGGTTCAGACTTTTCTTCACGTTGTTGTTCAAAGATAACAAGTATAGCATATAACAATTGAGTTAAATATTTTTAGAGAGAACTTACAACGAGACTTGCTCAACACTAGTTGGAGATACCTCATGTTACAATAATATGGTTTGTGTTTCTGATATTTGTGATTGTGAGATTCCCGCCATGCAGTATTATGATCCCGATGATAAAAGTTGTAAAGCAAGTACGTATTCATGGTATATGATTTCAATTAAAATAAATACAAGCATCGGCAACATTATATGAAACAGTATCATTATATTTACCGGTGTGCGTACTTTTAAGAGCCATTTGTCCTATGTTCAAGTTACCTTTTAGACATGTTACAGTCTTTTATCCATATTGTATTTATATTGGGTCTGATATCACACTAAGTATACCACACGCAACGATGTGCGGAGAATATAATAATTTTCACACATCCGTCCGTCCGTACGCCCGTCCGTCCATTCAATCGTCAGTCAGTCTTGTTGTTATCGCATCTTCTATCTTTTCTTAAACCGTAAAACAGAATTTCAAGAATCTTTGTAGATAATAAAAGACATACTATGTAGATGTGCATATCGATAAAAACTGACGATTCTAATTTTTTAGGAGTTATGCCCAATTTGAACCTGGATTTCTGGTTGGCCAATTTATACTACTGCAATTGTTTGTCATCGCAACACATCTAAAACCACCCAACACAAATTCATAAAATTTTATAATTTTATAAACAATAAGGACATACTATGTAAATGCGCCAAATCGACAGAAAAAATAAGATAGAATTTGTATGACCCACCTATGATAGTACATGGGCATTATGTTTTCTGGTCTGCGCGTCCATTCGTTTATTCGGGGCGTGGGGTATGTGAGCATGCTAACAAAGGTTCAGTGTATATTTAATTGTTTTTGTTTATATACTTTTCTGATCTTGTTAAGACGTAACGATTACAATTGATATTGTATTGTGTTTTTTTAAGGTTTAATGTTAGAATTCTGTTTCAGGTTAGGATAACGGTTGTCTCCCGTTAAAACGTTTTAACCCGAATTTCGAAGTACTAATGATTATTTTCTATCCCAGACAGAGATTACCGAAGCAATATTTGGCACAATTTTTGGGAATTTCGGGTCCTTAATGCTCATTATATGTGTACTTGTTTGGCTTTGTAACTATCTTGATCTACGCATCAATGATGAGTCTGATGTAGACGAAAAGTGCGTCTGTCGTATCGAATTATAAAATTATAAGACTGGCACCTTTGATAACTATCATCTCTCTTTGAAATCAATAAGTTCTAGAAAGGTCTTGAAATTTGTAAATTACCTTTTAATCACATTATCTATCGTCACATTTTGAATCTCTTTTCTTCCTTCTGACGTATGAAGATGACTTTATAGTAATATCAGGACACGTTTATACGTTCTCGACGCATCTACTCTAGCTGCTTCTGCAGTTCTGGAAGTTCAAGGGACTCGCTTTGTTTACATGTATCACGTTGTGATTATGACACTTTTTTGGGGATCATCTAGTTCTAGGTCAATGATTTTTGTTAGGCAGTTGTACTAACACTGGCATATCTAATTTCCATGGCGTTTGTTTGCCCTCTTTATTATGGTTCAAAAAACTGACTATTAATATTTATTAAAGGTACCCAGATAACAATTTAGTACGCCAGACGCGCGTTTCTGTACTCATTATAAAATAATCTTTAAATGTCCACATCATTGTTTAAAGTTAAAATGTGTAACATATAACAATTTAGTATATTTTTAGGGAGTACATACAAAGAGAATTGCACAACACTAGGTGGAGATTCCACATGTTACAATAATATGGTTTGTGTTTCTGATATTTGTGATTGTGAGATTCCCGCCTTGCAGTATCACGATCCCTCTGATAAAAGTTGTAAAGCAAGTATGTATTTATGGTATATAAATGTCATATTAATTGGATACAAAAAAAATAGGCAATATCATATTAATTCTTTTCTTGTAAAGCAAGTACGTACTCATAGTATAAGTTGTAATATACATTTGATAAAGAAAACTAAGGCAACAATATATTGTGTATAATTTATCTTTTAACCAAAATAATGTATTTCTGTATCGACTGATTCTTTAAATGGCTTCTCCAGAAACATCTGTCGAAGAAAGAAGACTCATTTAATAAATCAGGAGTATTGGTATGCCAGACAGACGTTTCGTTCACATAGGACTCATCATTTGAGTTTGAATCACATATTATAGATTCGTTGCTTCAAAATTGCCATACACCTTGTAATAACATATGTCGATGCTAATTATTTACATTGTAACTAACGTCTGTATATGTAGCGATGTCTTGTACGCATCTAAAATTAACATGAATGCATTTTGTGATTGTGAAATTCCCTCCACGCAGTATCACTATCCCTATGATCAAAGTTGTAAAGTAAGTACGTATTGATGGTATATACTTGTTATCGAAAAAATATATACTAGTATAGCGTAATTAATATTATATGATGTCTGATCTTATCATTTTCATGTATTTCTGTATCGAATGTATCTTTAAATGGCTACTCCAGACTATCTGTCAAAGAACGAAAATCTCATTGAAAATACCAGATTTATAGTAAAATTGAGAATGGAAATAGGATATGTATCAAAGAGACAACAACCCGACTGTAGAAAAAAACAACAGCAGAGGGTCACCAACAGGTCTCAATGTAGCGAGAATTCCCGCACCCATGTATTATAGGTATTGAACATGAAATTGAGACTGAAAATGGGGAATGCGTCAAAGAGACAACAACCCGACCATAGAGCAGACAACAGCAGAAGGTCACCAACAGGTCTTCAATATAGCGAGAAATTCACGCACCTGAAGGTGTCCTTCAGCTGGCCCCTAAACATATATATATATATATATATATAAACGCCTAAAAAGTGTACATAACAACACCAATAACACAAAAAGGAACTATAAATGTAATTATTTATAAATATTTCGGATAACAGATATCCTTCGTCAGTCAGATTCTGATGTTAAATGAATCATCTTTAAGTCTTCTTAGATTAAACTTTTACTAAATCTTGAAATTTATACAATAAAAAAGGCAAACCGAACATCAGTTAAGACGCTTGCATCATTGCAAAAATATGTTGAATATGAAATAGGTTATATGACTATTTACATCAGAGAGTTCAAATAAATGTTTTAAATAAAAATAATAATGTGCTATATGAACTAGCACATTTCTAAAGCTTTAACAGTGTCGATAAATATGATGTTACAAGAAAGATTGCGTTAATAAGAATTCCAAATAAACAGCATTGAACGGTCTTATTTCTAAATAAACAGCACTGAACGGTCTAAATTTCTAAATATTTCAGATTTAACAACTGTAGTGTAGTTACATTAGAGTCTGCGATGTTTAAATCAAACGGCCGTTTAAAAAAAATAACAAATTTTGACTAAAGTAAAATAGTTGGACGTGGCTTGGTACTTGGTACATCCCTCAAAAAATTAAGCAATTAGATTGTTATATTCAACAGATATATTTTAGAAATGAGTAAGGATAGAAATAAAAACGGGGACTGTAATAATAAGTAATATAACCCAGATGTGAAGCACTGCATGGTGGCGAATTACATCTTTTCATTTATCCCATTTGGTGCCAAAGTTGTTAATTTTCTTATCCAAAATCTTTCCCGAGTAAGTCTATCCTCCCTAGACCAAGCAGAGTTGTGGTCAATGATAGTAATGGTCAGTCGATTGAGATCTGCCTTAGTGTGGCCAGGGGATCTCAAATGACGACTAAGAGGGAGGTCTGGCTTGCATTGGTAGTCGCTACGATGACCGTTCATTCGTTTGTGAAACGGCTGTTCTGACTCGCCAACATACTGTTTACCACATTTACACTGTAGGAGATACACAACATTTGTAGTCTTGCAATTAACATTGCAAAATATGGTGTATTCTGTACCAGTGGAGTGACTGTTAAAAGTCTGGGTATCCAGTATTTGTTTGCAAGTCAGACATCGTTTGTTTCCACAACCCTTACAAGAGCCCACTGACGAAGAGCCTGCTTGAGAGCATAACTCAGCTCTCACCAGCAAGTCTTTAAGGCTTTTTGGCCTGCGGAAAGCCAGTACAGGTGGCTCGGGAAAGATCTTGGATAGTTTAGGATGTTTTTCGATATCTTTCCAACTTTCGCGGATAAGGTGAGACAAGTTGTCAAATTTTGGATGGTAATTCAACACAAAAGGCACCCTCCTGTTGACCTTTTTGACTTTATATTGTAAAAGTTCATCTCGGCTGATGTTGCTAGCACGAGAAAAACCTTTATCAATGTCTTTCCTTTTGTAGCCCCGATGTTTTAGGTGACCGCGAAGTTCTTGTAGTCGTTTTTTGGCAACATCGTTGGTGGAGCAAATCCTTTTTATTCGTATGGCCTGGCTGTAGGGAATGCTCTTGGTGCAATGTTTAGGGTGACAACTTGAAGGCGACAGATATTGATGTTTGTCTGTGGGCTTGCAATACAGATCTGTAAATATGTTTCCATCCCTCAATTGCGTTGTAGTGTCAAGAAATGTGATCTTAGAGTCAGAGATTTCATATGTGAATTTTATTGAGGGATGGGCATCGTTGGCATGTTGAATAAACAAATCTAGTTCTTGTTCAGTATTATCCCACTTCATGTCAATATCGTCAATAAATCGGAACCAAGAGAGGGGTTGATAAAGAAAAGAATTGAGAATTCTCTGTTCTGGGTTATATTACTTATTATTACAGTCCCCGTTTTTATTTCTATCCTTACTCATTTCTAAAATATATCTGTTGAATATAACAATCTAATTGCTTAATTTTTTGAGGGATGTACCAAGTACCATGCCACGTCCAACTATTTTACTTTAGTCAAAATTTGTTATTTTTTTTAAACGGCCGTTTGATTTAAACATCGCAGACTCTAATGTAACTACACTACAGTTGTTAAATCTGAAATATTTAGAAATTTAGACCGTTCAGTGCTGTTTATTTAGAAATAAGACCGTTCAATGCTGTTTATTTGGAATTCTTATTAACGCAATCTTTCTTGTAACATCATATTTATCGACACTGTTAAAGCTTTAGAAATGTGCTAGTTCATATAGCACATTATTATTTTTATTTAAAACATTTATTTGAACTCTCTGATGTAAATAGTCATATAACCTATTTCATATTCAACATATTTTTGCAATGATGCAAGCGTCTTAACTGATGTTCGGTTTGCCTTTTTTATTGTATAAATTTCAAGATTTAGTAAAAGTTTAATCTAAGAAGACTTAAAGATGATTCATTTAACATCAGAATCTGACTGACGAAGGATATCTGTTATCCGAAATATTTATAAATAATTACATTTATAGTTCCTTTTTGTGTTATTGGTGTTGTTATGTACACTTTTTAGGCGTTTATATAATTTATTTTATTGTGTACATGTATCGTTACTTGTAACGATCCAGCGCCCTCGTGGGAAAAATCGTTGACTATTATTCAGACGTTTTATATATATATATATATATATACTAGTTCAGTGATGATGAAAGCCATACTAAACTCCAAATTGTACACAAGAAACTGGAATTAAAAATAATACAAGACTTACAAAGACCAGAGGCTCCTGACTTGTAACAGGCGTAAAAATGCGCCGGGGTTAAACTTGTTTATGAGATCTCAACCCTCCCCTATACCTCTAGCCAATGCAGAAAAGTAAACACATAGCAATACGCACATTAAAATTCAATTCAAGAGAGGTCCGAGTCTGATGTCAAAAGATGTAACCAAAAAAAATAAACAAAACGACAATAATGCTTAAAAAGCATCAGAGTACTAGCAGTTAACTGACATGCCAGCTCCAGACTTCAATTTAACAGATTGAAAGAATATGTCTCAATCATATGAATGTCAGGCACAATCCTTCCCGTGAGGGGTTCAGTATCATACCATCATAACATATATGAGAAGGACATAACCCGTGTCATGCCAACAACTGTTATTTTTAAATAAATGTGTTTAGTTCTGATGCAAAGACCCTATAAGTGAATCAATATTAACGACAAAATATGCAATCTTTAATGACCTAACAGCAGTATCGTGACTATGTCCCTTTTTAATAAGTCTATTTAAAGGTTTTGTTAGCTTCTGAGGTGAATACTGATATGTTTGTGCTTTATATATAAAGAATATTTCCATATAATCATTTGATGTAAAATACTCTGCATGTTGAGCTATCTTTACGAATGATGCCCTTACACCAATGATAACATTTAGTAAATGTTTTGACTAGCTTGTGATATCGAAAACCCTGGTGTAATCACTTTTCAGTAATACATAAATTTCTCTCGTTAAAATCTAAAACATTGTTACATTTACGAGCGAATCGTACAAGTTGCGATACATAAACACCGTAAGATGGTGACAAGGGAACTTCACATCTCAAAATGGATAATTAACGATAGGAAATGAGAAATCATCTCTTTTATCATAAATTTTTGTTTAAGCTTTCCGTTAATGATATCGATATCAAGATCGAGGAAAGGCGGCAGTGGTCATTGTTAATATTAGCCTTATTTAAAGTAAGTTCAACAGGATAAATTTCTTTAGTATACATACTGAAGTCGTAATTATTGAGAGCCAAAATATTAAATCAAAATATCTATTTTGTAAATGTTTACCTGTGTACTTTAATAACTTTATTCAAAGCCGTTTGCCTATGTTAAATTGTCTTTTTGACAGGTAACATTCTTTTATTTATATTTTATTTCAAACTTATTACTTTAGTGTATATTTACTTGTTTTTTATTATATAGATATAGGAAGATGTGGTGTGAGTGCCAATGAGACAACTCTTTATCCAAGTAACAATTTAAAAAGTAAACCATTATAGGTTAAAGTACGGCCTTCAACACGGAGCTTATATGCCTTTTTGATCTTATTGAGCATTTCAATTGATATTTTATTGTGATTCTTTTTATGTTGTGATGTTAGATCTCTGTTTCTGGTTAAGGTAAAGATTGTTCGCTATTTAAACTATTAAACCCGCTACATTTGTTTGCACCAGTCCTAAGTCAGGAACCTGTTCAGTGGTTGTCGTATGTGGGTGTTGTTCTAAAGTGTTCTTTTCGTTCTCGTTTTTTTAAATTATTAGACTGTTGTTTTACTTTTTGAATTGTATTAAACTAGTCGTTTTGGGGCTCTTTTGAGCTTGTATTAATGTTCAATAAGAGACAATCGTCCATGTTTTTCAACAATGTATTAGTTTTTTATCAGGTCACTTGATGGGGAATCGCTATTTAAATATATGTATTGTATTTAACATGATACATTGGTAATATAATTTGCCCAAGACACAATTTCGTCTACAAGACTTATTAGTGACGCTTAAATAAAATAAAATGTAAACAAGCCATATAAAGTTCGAAGTTGAAGAGTATTGATGATCAAATATTCCTAAATGCAGCTTAGATAATCTATTCTTCAGATGGAAATGCCTTAGTATAAAAAAATTAAAAGTATTGTAATTGGTTTAATCAAAATTATAATTAAACAACTAAGTATACTTTTAGTAAGTACATACAACGAGGCTTGCTCTACACTAGTTGGAGATTCCACATGTTACAATAATGTGGTTTGTGTTTCTGATATTTGTGATTGTGAGATTCCCGCCATGCAGTATCATGATTTCTATGATAAAAGCTGTAAAGCAAGTACGTATTCATGGTATATAATTGTAACATAAATTAAAATGAAAATACCTTAGACAACAAAAAAGAGAAGAAAGAAACCAAAGGGATAGTCAAACTCATGAATCTAAAACAACTTGATAACGCCATGGCTAAATATTAAAAAGACAAACAGACAAACAAAAGTACGCATGACGCAACATAGAAAGCTAAAGAATAAACAACACGAACCCCATCAAAAACTAGGGGTGATCTTAGATGCTCCGGAAGGGTAAGCACCTCCTGCTCCACATGTGTTGCTTATGTGATAACAAATCCGGTAAATAGTCTAATTCGGTAGTTCACATTCATGAAAGGGAAGGGGATTGTATTTACGACGTAAGGAACATATCCGATATTAACAATGTATTGTATATCATAAAAAAAAAATCAAGATTTATTGTAAAGCAACGCTCAGACACTTATATGTGTAACATGAGGTACATATATACAATCGTAAACATGATTTATAACACAAAGAAGATGTGGTATGATTGCCAAAGAGATAACTCTCCACTAGATACCAAATGACACAGAAATTCACAACAATGAACAAAGTTCCTTCTACATAGTCAGATATATAAGTCACCGAAATCAACTTTAAATTATGTTTATTTATTTCTGAATAGAAAAAAGAAAATTAATTTATTAAAAAAAAAGTTTTGGTTCGCTAGACGGGAGTTTCGTCTACATAAGACTCATAAATTGAGTTTAAATCAAAAATAAAAGATACGATACACATTGTATATACTTATGTCAAGGATATGGCGCTATTCATTTACTATGTGACTGTTAAACGTCGCTAACGTTACCTATTGTTACCGTTACGCCTTTGTATACATAGCGTTGCCTTGTGCACAACTTATCATTACATAAATGGAGTTAAGGTGGTACCCAACACTTGCACTAAAATGAATTTGGCTCGTTTAATTTTCATAAAATTTTGTCAAAGTACTTACTTTGACCCTTTAACAAAAATAAAAAATTTCAAAAATTTTTAACCAACCGTTTCGTCAGAAAAAATACACTGGTTATAAAGCAGTTTGACAAACAATAATTTTGATCATTGAGAAGCTTAATATTCCTTTCTCAACACAACGTAATTCAAACGTTTAGCTGACTTTACAGAGTTATCTCCCTGTAGTGTTGGGTACCACCTTAAATAAGAGCTTAATAATAACCACAACCTTCAGGATAACCTACTCAGTTATTGGACATAAAACTGTCAAATTCATAAAACAGACTTGAAATCCAAACAAAACTAAACATTGCAGAAAAACTAACTTCATTGTACAAAAAAAAACATAAGACTGTACAATAGAAATCCTCCACTCTCTCTCCATCCTCAAACAATTTAAAAATTAAACATTGGGATGAACTCAGATGCTGCTGAAGGGAAGCAAATCCTCTTCCACCTGTAGCACCTGTCCGTATGCTAGTGTAGTAATAAATCATTAATGCAAAATTAGAAAATATGAAATCCGGATTTAGGTTAAGACAGTTGGAAAATATTGGTTGTCACCTATGAAATAAATGTGCAATAGCAATAAACCAGCTCGAAGGTGGCGACTCACTATTGATACGTCAATGATTTTTTTTTAAAGCAGTCGTATTAATAATGGCAAATCTTATTTCTATTTAGATTGTTTCGTTCTGTTCCTAATTGTTCATTAACTTTGAAGGTTTTGCAAAGCTTACATGTTAAAATGATAATATGATTTACTTAGTCACATTAGAAAAAGTATATAGCCTTGTTGTTAGAAGTTTAAAATGTATGACATATAACAATTTCGTATATTTTGTAGTCAGTACATACAACGAGAATTGCTCTACACCAGTTGGAGATGCCTCATGTTACAATAACATGGTTTGTATTTCTGGTATATGTGATTGTGAGATTCCCGCCACGCAGTATCACTATCCATACGATAAAAGTTGTAAAGCAAGTACGTATTCGTGGAATATAGTTGACATCTAAACTGGATAAAACAAACTTAGGCAACAGTATATGGTACACAATTGATCTTTTTAATCATTAATTTATTTCTTTAAAAACTGTTTCTCTAAATTGCTTCTCCAGATATATCTGTTGAAGAAAGAACAACTCATTAAATAAGCCAGGATTATTGGTTCGCCAAACGTGCGTTTCGTCTGCATAAGACTCAATAAATGAGTTTGAATCATATTAAAGTTTTTTACTTCAAATTGGCAATACACATTGTAATTACTTATGTCAAGGATATAACGGTTTTCATTTACAAGGCAACTAATGTCGACACCAACGTTACCTATTATTTGTATTACGCCTTTGTACATATAGCGTTGCCTTCTGCGCAACTCATCATTACATAAATGCAGTGTATATGAACACAAGTCTTATCAATTAAGAGCTAAATACAAACAGCTACCTTAAAGATAACTTATCCGACTCAGTTATTGGCCTGCGGACTATAATCAGTTGACAAAGTTGTCATCCTTGGATAAAAACGAAATTTTACAATAAACTAACTTCATTGTACAAAACACAAAAAAACCCAAAAACTTAACGTTGCAAACCCTTCCAAAAGAAAATTAAATTTAAGTACTTGGGATTAACTCAAATGCTCCAGAAAGGTAAGCAGATCCTCTTCCACATATAGTACATTTTCCTGATGTTTTTGTATTAACAATTAAATAATGTCAAATTAGAATAAATCAGAACCAGGGTTCAGGTTGGAAAATATTCGTGTTCATCTATAAAATAAAATAACTTTAAACCAGTTCGAAAGTTGGCAACTACAAGTGGTAGGTCAATGATTTTATGACAGCCAGTTGAATTAATCAAGGCAAGTTTCATTTCCATTGAGATTGTTCGGCCCTGTAGCTTATTAATAACTTTCCATAACTTCGAATATTTTGTATAGCTTACCATTATGTCATTGGTCTATTATAATTTTGAAAAATACTTTGATTGACAAAATTATTTTTTACTTGGGTAGTGGTATAAACCATATGTGGACTCTCAAAAATTCTACAGAGCTTCTGGATAATTTTAAATCTGAGTCCTTTTTCTGAAGTTAGTTCTGACTAAAACTTTTGATTTTTCAACCCTGTATATATACCACTATTCTCCATGTGAAACGCATATAACTATAAGCAATAGGTGCATAAGTGTTGATAGCTGCACATAGATATAGGAAGATGTGGTGTGAGTGCCAATGAGACAACTCTCCATCCAAATAACAATTTAAAAAGTAAACCATTATAGGTTAAATTACGGCCTTCAACACGGAGCCTTGGCTCACACCGAACAACAAGCTATAAAGGGCCCCAAAATTACTAGTGTAAAACCATTCAAACGGGAAAAACCAACGGTCTAATCTATATAAACAAAACGAGAAACACGTATATATTACATAAACAAACGACAACTACTGTACATCAGATTCCTGACTTAGGACAGGTGCAAACATTTGCAGCGGGATTAAACATTTTAATAGATCCAAACCTTCTCCCTTTTTCTCTGAAACAATAGCATAACATCACAACATAAAAAAACATACGATAAAATATCAATTGGCAGACTAAACTCAATCAAAAACGTATGATTACACAATGAACGAATAAATTTGATCTGCGATATCTGAATACAAATGCACAGTTAATTAAATATTAATTAAACATATCTGTCTGGTATGGATCATCTGATCCAAACCTCATTTTCAGGGCTCATTGGTAAATGTTTTTTTCCCTTTGTTAATGTGAAGTTTATGTGACAGTTTAAATAAAACTTATATTTAGGACTATGAACATAATGTCAATAATTAGTAAAGAAGGCGAGATCAAATTTTTTGTGATTTTGCTTTTTGCTATTTGAACATTTGTATTGTACTATCTCAAATGATAATATGGTTTACTAAGTCACATTAAAAAAAGTATAAAAGTTCCACAACCTTGTTATTAGAAGTTTAAAATGTATGACATATATTAACTATTAAGTATATTTTTAGTGAGTACTTACAAAGAGACTTGCACAACACTTATTGGAGATTCCACATGTTACAATAATATGGTTTGTGTTTCTGATATTTGTGATTGTGAGATTCCCGCCATGCAGTATCACGATCCCTATGCTAAAAGTTGTGAAGCGAGTATGTATTCATGATTAATGGTATAAAGTTGTTATATACAACAAACTAAGGCAACTATTTATGATGTATATTTGATATTTTTATCATACTTAGGCAACAATATACATGATATATGGTATATATTTGATTTTTTTCATCATATTTTTGGCAACAATATATGGTATATATTTGACTCATCGTATTAACTAAATAATTTCGACATGAAAAATGTTAAAAATAAATACTTCAAAACTACCAGCCTAGTTTATGTATCAAAAAAATGAACTTAAATTAAATTTGTAACACATCCAAAAACGATAACCGCTTAATAACAAGCGCCTGACTAGGGACAGACACTTTCTTGCTATTGCGCAATATTGTGCAATTAGATATTTCTTGCTATTGCGCAATTGAAAATACTTGCCATTGCTCAATACTGTGCAATTGAAGATTTCAAACATACAGACTGTGGCAAGGTTAAATAAGCTTTTGATTTTAAATATTTTGGCCACAAGCATCACTGGAGAGACATTTATTGTCGAAATGCGCATCTTGTGCAAGAAAATTGGTACCGTTTATTTTATTAAATATGTGAGCAGGATCCAAATCTCCCCCTAAACAGCAGACAGCGGAGTTACAGTCCTAACAGGACCACAGCTTTGTTCATGTTGTTGTTGAAATGTATTACATATATTAACAATTAAGTATATTTTTTAGTAAGAGGATACAAAGAGAATTGCTCTACATCAGTTGGAGATTCCACATGTTTCAATAATATGGTTTGTGTTTCTGGAACTTGTGATTGCCCGATTCCCGCAATGCAGTATTACGTGTTTCATGATAAAAGTTGTAAAACAAGTACGTATTCATGGTATACATTTTTAATCTTAGTTAGATTAAATAAAATAAACGACAATATTTGATATACAATTTATGTTTTTGACTTAAATCTGTATACACTGTATCTCAAAATGGCTTCTCCAGCAATATCTAGATCTGTTGAAGTAATAAACTAATTGAATAAACCAGGCTTAGTAGTTCCCGGACTTGCGTCTATATAATACTCATTAATAAGATTTAAATCAAATATTTATTATTTTTTAATCTAAATTTGCAATACACATTGTAATACCTGATGTCAAGGATTTGCCATTTGCCATTTACTATTAACTTAACATCACATAAGTCACATAGTTTTTACGAAATGCCTCTGTAAAGTGGTCTTGTCTTCTACAAATAATTGCATGAATACAATGTATCCTACTTAGTAATTGGACAGAGGACTTTCAACTTCATAAGATAAACTTGAAAATCCCAGAGCACAAACTGAACATTGCAAAAAGGCTAACCTCACTGTACTAAACAAAAAAAAGAACTTAAAGAATATTAATTTACCATTAAAAAAAACGGAGAAAAAACTCAAAAAAAAAAACCCACTTGGATAATATCAAATGCATCTGGAAGGTAAGCAGATCTTCTTACACATGTAGCATCTTCGAAAGCTTATTTGAGTGATATTTCAAATTCCAAATTGAAATAAATGAAAAGGGGGGTTTAGCCTAATTACACAATAGGAGTACAATTGGTTCCCATGGGAATGCCGCTGGTTTGTTTAAAATCAGTCCTCCAAACGTATCAAATATTTTGTAAATTAAGATATTTAGAATGCATTTCCATCTATTAACGTTATTGCAGCCAAATACTCTTTTCACACGATAACATCTTTAAGTTTAAGTACGTTTGTAAATTGACAATACACGCTTTTTTTTTTAGATCGGTTCGATAGTCAATACGCTGCTCATTTCTAATAGTTTGAAACTTATACGCAATGATGATTACAACTTTGAATTCGGTGGTCGACCACTGTCGCTAGTTACGAATGATGTTCCTTTGTAAATGGAAAATATGCTGAATTTGCCGTTTTCGCGCTCAAAATTTATTTTGCCGCTGAACATATACTATATAACTTTCGGGGTGAAGTATTAGTACTAATTACATACATCTATTAGTACTTATTACATACATCTATTAGTACTTATTACATACATCTATTAGTACTTATTACATACATCTATTAGTACTTATTACATACATCTATTAGTACTTATCACATACATCTTTTAATACTTATTACATACATCTATTAGTACTTATTACATACATCTATTAGTACTTATTACATACATCTTTTAATACTTATTACATACATCTTTTAATACTTATTACATACATCTATTAGTACTTATTACATACATCTATTAGTACTTATTACATACACCTATTAGTACTTATTACATAGATCTATTAGTACTTATTACATACATCTATTAGTACTTATTACATACATCTATTAGTACTTATTACATACATCTATTAGCACTTATTACATACATCTATTAGTACTTATTACATAGATCTATTAGTACTTATTACATACATCTATTAGTACTTATTACATACATCTATTAGTACTTATTACATACATCTATTAATCTATTAATACTTATTACATACATCTATTAGTACTTATTACATAGATCTATTAGTACTTATTACATACATCTATTAGTACTTATTACATACATCTATTAGTACTTATCACATACATCTTTTAATACTTATTACATACATCTATTAGTACTTATTACATACATCTATTAGTACTTATTACATACATCTTTTAATACTTATTACATACATCTTTTAATACTTATTACATACAACTATTAGTACTTATTACATACATCTATTAGTACTTATTACATACACCTATTAGTACTTATTACATAGATCTATTAGTACTTATTACATACATCTATTAGTACTTATTACATACATCTATTAGTACTTATTACATACATCTATTAGCACTTATTACATACATCTATTAGTACTTATTACATAGATCTATTAGTACTTATTACATACATCTATTAGTACTTATTACATACATCTATTAGTACTTATTACATACATCTATTAATCTATTAATACTTATTACATACATCTATTAGTACTTATTACATAGATCTATTAGTACTTATTACATACATCTATTAGTACTTATTACATACATCTATTAGTACTTAATACATACATCTATTAGTACTTATCACATACATCTATAAGTACTTATTACATACATGTATTAGTACTCATTACATACATCTATTAGTACTTATTACATAGATCTATTAGTACTTATTACATACATCTATTAGTACTTATTACATACATCTATTAGTACTTATTACATACATCTATTAGTACTTATTACATACATCTATAAGTACTTATTACATACAGCTATTAGTACTTATCTATTAGCACTTATTAAATACATCTATTAGTACTTATTACATACATCTATTAGTACTTATTACATACATCTATTAATACTTATTACATACATCTATTAGTACTTATTACATACATCTATTAATACGTATTACATACATCTATTAATACTCATTACATACATCTATTAGTACTTATTACATAGATCTATTAGTACTTATTACATACATCTATTAGTACTTATTACATACATCTATTAGTACTTATTACATACAGCTATTAGTACTTATCTATTAGCACTTATTAAATACATCTATTAGTACTTATTACATACATCTATTAGTACTTATTACATACATCTATTAATACTTATTACATACATCTATTAGTACTTATTACATACATCTATTAATACGTATTACATACATCTATTAATACTTATTACATACATCTATTAGTACTTATTACATACATCTATTAGTACTTATTACATACATCTATTAGTACTTAATACATACATCTATTAGTACTTATCACATACATCTATTAATACTTATTACATACATCTATTAGTACTTATTACATACATCTATTAGTACTTATCACATACATCTATTAGTACTTATTACATACATCTATTAGTACTTAATGCATACATCTATTAGTACTTATCACATACATCTATTAGTACTTAATACATACATCTATTAGTACTTATCACATACATCTATTAGTACTTATTACATATATTTATTAGTACTTATTACATACATCTATTAGTACTTATTACATAGATCTATTAGTACTTATCACATACATCTATTAGTACTTATTACATACATCTATTAGTACTTAATACATACATCTATTAGTACTTATCACATACATCTATTAATACTTATTACATACATCTATTAATACTTATTACATACATCTATTAGTACTTATTACATACATCTATTAGTACTTATTACATACATCTATTAGTACTCATTACATACATCTATTAGTACTTATTACATATATTTATTAATACTTATTACATACATCTATTAGTACTTATTACATACATCTATTAGTACTTATTACATACATCTATTAGTACTTATTACATACATCTATTAGTACTTATTACATACATCTATTAGTACTTATTACATACAGCTATTAGTACTTATCTATTAGCACTTATTAAATACATCTATTAGTACTTATTACATACATCTATTAGTACTTATTACATAGATCTATTAGTACTTATTACATACATCTATTAATACTTATTACATACATCTATTAGTACTTATTACATACATCTATTAATACTTATTACATACATCTATTAGTACTTATTACATAGATCTATTAGTACTTATTACATACATCTATTAGTACTTATTACATACATCTATTAGTACTTAATACATACATCTATTAGTACTTATCACATACATCTATTAGTACTTATTACATACATCTATTAGTACTTATTACATACATCTATTAGTACTCATTACATACATCTATTAGTACTTATTACATATATTTATTAGTACTTATTACATACATCTATTAGTACTTATTACATAGATCTAGTAGTACTTATTACATACATCTATTAGTACTTATTACATACATCTATTAGTACTTATTACATACATCTATTAGTACTTATTACATACAGCTATTAGTACTTATCTATTAGCACTTATTAAATACATCTATTAGTACTTATTACATAGATCTATTAATACTTATTACATACATCTATTAGTACTTATTACATACATCTATTAGTACTTATTACATACATCTATTAGTACTTATTACATACATCTATTAATACTTATTACATACATCTATTAGTACTTATTACATACATCTATTAGTACTTATTACATACATCTATTAGTACTTATTACATACATCTATTAGTACTTATTACATACATCTATTAATACTTATTACATACAGCTATTAGTACTTATCTATTAGCACTTATTACATACATCTATTAGTACTTATTACATACATCTATTAATACTTATTACATACATCTATTAATACTTATTACATACATCTATTAGTACTTATTACATACATCTATTAGTACTTATTACATAGATCTATTAGTACTTATTACATACATCTATTAGTACTTATTACATAGATCTATTAGTACTTATTACATACATCTATTAGTACTTAATACATACATCTATTAGTACTTATCACATACATCTATTAGTACTTATTACATACATCTATTAGTACTTAATACATACATCTATTAGTACTTATCACATACATCTATTAATACTTATTACATACATCTATTAGTACTCATTACATACATCTATTAGTACTTATTACATATATTTATTAGTACTTATTACATACATCTATTAGTACTTATTACATAGATCTATTAGTACTTATCACATACATCTATTAGTACTTATTACATACATCTATTAGTACTTAATACATACATCTATTAGTACTTATCACATACATCTATTAATACTTATTACATACATCTATTAATACTTATTACATACATCTATTAGTACTTATTACATATATTTATTAGTACTTATTACATACATCTATTAGTACTTATTACATACATCTATTAGTACTTATTACATACATCTATTAGTACTTATCACATACATCTATTAGTACTTATTACATACATCTATTAGTACTTATTACATACATCTATTAGTACTCATTACATACATCTATTAGTACTTATTACATATATTTATTAGTACTTATTACATACATCTATTAGTACTTATTACATAGATCTATTAGTACTTATTACATACATCTATTAGTACTTATTACATACATCTATTAGTACTATTACATACATCTATTAGTACTTATTACATACATCTATTAGTACTTATTACATACATCTATTAGTACTTATTACATACAGCTATTAGTACTTATCTATTAGCACTTATTAAATACATCTATTAGTACTTATTACATAGATCTATTAGTACTTATTACATACATCTATTAGTACTTATTACATACATCTATTAGTACTTATTACATGCATCTATTAGTACTTATTACATACAGCTATTAGTACTTATTACATACAGCTATTAGTACTTATTACATACATCTATTAGTACTTATTACATACAGCTATTAGTACTTATCTATTAGCACTTATTAAATACATCTATTAGTACTTATTACATACATCTATTAGTACTTATTACATAGATCTATTATTATTTATTACATACGTCTATTAGTACTTATTACATAGATCTATTAGTACTTATTACATACATCTATTAGTACTTATTACATAGATCTATTAGTACTTATTACATACATCTATTAGTACTTATTACATACATCTATTAGTACTTATTACATACATCTATTAGTACTTATTACATACATCTGTTAGTACTTATTACATACATCTATTAGTACTTATTACATACAGCTATTAGTACTTATCTATTAGCACTTATTAAATACATCTATTAGTACTTATTACATAGATCTATTAGTACTTATTACATACATCTATTAGTACTTATTACATACATCTATTAGTACTTATTACATGCATTTATTAGCACTTATTACATACATTTATTAGTACTTATTACATACATCTATTAGTACTTATTACATACATCTATTAGTACTTATTACATACATCTATTAGTACTTATTACATACATCTATTAGTACTTAATACATACATCTATTAGTACTTATCACATACATCTATTAGTACTTATTACATACATCTATTAGTACTTAATACATACATCTATTAGTACTTATCACATACATCTATTAATACTTATTACATACATCTATTAGTACTTATTACATACATCTATTAGTACTTATCACATACATCTATTAGTACTTATTACATACATCTATTAGTACTTATTACATACATCTGTTAGTACTTATTACATACATCTATTAGTACTTATTACATACAGCTATTAGTACTTATCTATTAGCACTTATTAAATACATCTATCAGTACTTATTACATAGATCTATTAGTACTTATTACATACATCTATTAGTACTTATTACATACATCTATTAGTACTTATTACATGCATTTATTAGCACTTATTACATACATTTATTAGTACTTATTACATACATCTATTAGTACTTATCACATACATCTATTAGTACTTATTACATACATCTATTAGTACTTATTACATACATCTATTAGTACTTATTACATACATCTATTAGTACTTATTACATACATCTATTAGTACTTATTACATACATCTATTAGTACTTATTACATACATCTATTAGTACTTATTACGTACATCTTTTAGTACGTAATACAGACATGAACATCTATGTCTACATTTTTCTTTGATTTTGTCAACATTGGAATCATTACTAATAAGCCTACTAGTTCTTTCTGAAGTTTGAGAAGTGTTTACAACACATTCAAAAACATTGTTAGAAAGACTGTGTATTTACATTTCTTCACATTTTTGAATTCAATGTATCAAGTTATAACATATATGTATCTTAAAATTGAGAATTAAAATGGGGAATGTGTCATAGAGACAACAAGCGAAGGCCACTAATGGTTCTTTAATGCAGCGGGAAACTCCCGACTCGGAGGCGTGCTTAAGCTTGCCCCTTAAAAAAATGTTTACAAGTTTAGTTGTAATGGACGGCATATTTAACTCCGAAATATATTGAAGAAATTAAAAAAAATCATACCAGACTTACAAAGTAACAAAGTAACATGTATTCATTTTAGGAGCAAAATATAAAGAATCGTGTCAAACATTAGAAGATGGTTCAAATTGTTATGGCAATATGATTTGTGTGAGTGGTGTTTGTGGTTGTAACACCACCCAGTATTATAACCCAAATGTTCATAGTTGTAATGAAAGTAAGTATCTTAAAGTCAGTTTTGTACAGATACGTGCATAGATTTAAATGAATTAAGTGTTCGATGATAAAAGCATGAAACGTTGTGCGTTTATGTAAAGTTGTCTTTGGTTTTCGATGTTAAGTTGATTGTGGTATAACCACATCTAATATCTTTAAATTAAAAATTGACTACAAAACATAAATATTTAAAAAAAAATAAAAAAATATATATAATACAATTGTTTATTGTAATTTTAACCCTTCTTTAAAAATATGGGGTATAAAGTCTTACATCAGTCTGTCTGAAAATCCACACGTCCATCTGTTAGTCCATACGTCATCAGTCAGATTTTTCGTCGCATCTTTCTCAGAACCTGCATTACAAGGATTCCTGAAATTTGTTTACAAGATGAATATAAGTTAGCTTTTCCGTGTGATGCTTTTTTAAATATATCACTAAACAACTTCCGGTTTACTTTCAGTTTACCGAACACTTTTACCATTTTACACATGATGGCCAAGTTAAAATTGTCGTCACAGTTTTCTTTGAAACTTTCACAATTTCTGAAATTTGGTTTCAAGGTTTATATATCTTAACCGTGTTATGCGTTCTCAGATTCGTCACTCAAGACCCTCCTGTTTACTTGAATAATTTTGTCGTATTTTTCTCAGGAACTGCAATACAGGGATTTCTAAAAATTGGTTTCAGGGTTTATAAAAGTCAGCTTAACTGTGTGATGCGTTTTCAGATTCATCACTTTACGACATCCACGGCAGGCTGGGGTATCATCGGTGAACAGTAGTTTGCAGTTTCACTTATTTTGTCATTATCATGCTCCTTATTACCGGCTTATTGGCCGAAAGGAAATATGTATTCTGGAAAAAATGAATAATTATATTTATTAATCCTATTAAACTTATTGAAACAAAACATTAAGAATTATAAATTTCTGCTTTTAACATAGCTGATATAAAGGTTTTGATTACAGCTGGAAGATACCACGACCCTTGTTCAACAGCGGTTAGAAATATAAGTTGTTACCCTCCTTTGCTTTGTTCGTCCAGTGTATGCCATTGTGAACTGCCAGCAATGATGCATTATGACTCCGATGATAACACATGTAACGATGGTACGTATTCAGTCCATAACTTACTCCTATATAGACTCATACCCAGTTCACATTTTGCAGTTTAGATTCGACTTCTGCCAAAATTAGTTAATATAAGTTGTTTGTTTGTATTGTGAGGTCGAAATGGGAAACTTACCTCTCATTTAGAGCATACTCACACTTTCTCGTCTTATGGAAAATCAGTTGTGTTAACTTCTATTTTCCATAACCAATTTTGAGATACATAAAATGACTTTATTGTAAATTAATTACGATTTTGAATTCTAAATATTAAGAGGTGTGTAATTCAGGGCCTGCAATTCAGTGTCTTTGTTTATGTGTAACATATATGTTTTTGTTCATATTTGTACATAAATAAGGTCGTTAGTAAGTTATGTTTTCAATGGCATTCATCGAAATCCAATGACTTAATGTGTCTTGGGACTATTCGACTACGCATAATTTCACTCGTGAAATACAAAAGTATTTGTCGCAAATTCGATATAATTTTTTTTTGAAATTTTGATTGATTAGAAATGTTAAATCATTGTAGTTATGTGACTTATGGAATATTTCGTTAATATCCGTATTTGTTAAAGGGTCAAAATGACATTTCACCCATTTTCACCATTTTCCCGCCAAAATTTGGGTTTAAAGGCAAAATATTTGTTTTGCTTATCGGTGATCTATGTTTTTTATTTTGAACATTATTTGTGGCTATATTTCAGCTTTTTATATTACAGTTTTGGAACAAGTGTCATAGAACGTTTTTTTGATATTCCGATATGTCAACACTTCTTTTTTCCCTATCATTTCATTGAACAATTGTCCATTTTACATACCTGTTTACAAGTAAAATTTTGAGCTAAAATGGTCTGTGACCCCCAATATTTTAACGACCAATTTGATTCACTTTCTGTAAAAAAAAAAATAACAAAAAATATGGCACTCCTGATAGAAACTTCGAATAGGCCCGAGCCACCTTAAGGTCGAAAACTTACATCTAAATATTATTGTGTAAAAAGTGATTTTTCGGTAGTTTTGTATGCACATCTAAATCAAGGAAATAAGAAGTCCAGAAACCACCAAACGTAAAACAATACATCTTCTTTATGTGTTTCAAGGCGATGAATGCATTGAAGTTACTACTTGTTGGTGGAGAAAGTTTATAAAAGTCATAAAAAGCCTTTATCATGATAAAGAAAGTGTTTACGACCTAACAGGCTATGCATCTCTTGCATGGTCCTAGCTATCATACATTCACGACAGTTTCTGATCGGAATGGCCTTCCATAGACAGCTTTATTACGGAAGTTTTCCTTTTACTGCTTGTATCTTGTAGATGAAATTGCTCACAAAATATGTTTCAACAAAATTACAAGCACGAACTTGGATTTTGAAAAGGAGAAATTTAATAAAACCTGATAAAATCAAAAGCTCTACCGAATGATCAATTAACGGAAGAAATGGAAAATAAACGACATATTCCTCACTCGGTAAAGACACTTAAACAAAGAAATAGTGGACCAAGCCCAGATAAATAGATAGCTAAACCTCTTACTTATCTTATACTAAAATTGGTTATAAATATTGAAATCATTAAGAAACTAAGGTTTCAACTCTCTCAGGCAAAGGTGACTTTAGAAGAATTTGACTATCCATTTTGAGTATTTTTGTCATATAGCTTTTCAACGGTGTCAGTACTTATATATACTCGGATCTCAAATGTTTTCGTTTGAGCGTTCCTAACAAAGGTAAAATCAGAAAAGCGATTCGGAGGCATTGAACTTATTTAACGTGTTATTTTCAATTTTTTATATTACTGGGTCGATACCTCTGCTTGTGGACTTTCAGTCCCTGAGGGTATCATCAGTTCAGTATTCAGTACTTCGGAACTGACATGATTTAACCTTGAACTTATTAAACGTGTTGTTTTCAATTTTTTATATCACTGGGTCGATACCTCTGCTGGTGGACTTTCAGTCCCTGAGGGTATCATCAGCTCAGTATTCAGTACTTCGGAACTGGCATGATTTAACAAACGTTTCTAAAATTGACCGTTTATTAATTTTGAAATTATTAAGAAACTAAGGTTTCAACTTCTTCATATAAAGTTGACTCTAGATGAATTTGGCTATCAATTTTTGGTATATTTGTCATAAAGCTCTTCAACGGTTTCAGTACTTATACATCTTCGGATTTAAACTATTTGACTTTGAGTGTTTTTGATGACGGTAAATCCAGAAAAGCGTTTCGGAAGCGTTAAAATTATTATTCGAGTTGTTTTCAATTTTTTATAGCTGTTTTAAGATTTTTTTATTGACAAAATTATGTAAGCAACCCAAACAGATATTATTTGTGAGCGTGACAGTTATTTAGATCCATCAGCCAGAATTATGTAAACATACATAATTCATTTACAACACAACTGACTTTAGAAAAGTATTTACAAACATACATAAGTTAAATTAAAATACATGGATATACAAAATGAAAACAAAATCTTTTACTTTAAATTTTATCGCAGCCGTATTACACATCTTGACCCATCTGTATCAAGTTAGTCAAAATCTACTCAAAGAGCGACACGACTAAATAGAAAATATAAATGGAAGAATACCAAATAAATAGATAACTAAAAAGTTAAAAAAGACCACATCAGCACCTCACTTTGATCCTATAAACTTATGAATATCGTATGAGTTGACACACATATACTCCGAACACGAGTAAAGTAAGTATTATGCTCCTGAGTTATGGAAAATTTATAATTTAAAAATTTATAATTTCAAAACTTTTGGTACTGAAACGACGTTTTGAGTCAAAATCGAGGTAAATGTCTAAATATCAGGCATAGAAAGCCGTGTCTGTAGTTTCTATTATCTCTAGTTTAGGAGGATATATAAACGAGGACTGATTCAGAATAATTTGGATTTTTAATGTAGAGATCATCATCAATATTCATGTTTGTGAAAATAAAATCCCGCTTCTTTTATCTTCTATCTTTCTTTTACAAGTATTTGAAGGAACTTCGATTAACATAAAAATTTGAAAAAAGTCAGCAGAGAAAGGCACTCAATTTGTATCCTAAAAAATGCTGGCAAACTGCTGGAAAATTCAACTTACGTTGAAGTTAAAGTTAACGTAAACGTAAACATTAATATTTGAGCATTCTGTCGCCTTGAGTGTGGATAAAGAGGTCACGGAATACCAATTACAACATGAAATAATTTTTGCCTGTGTGAATTTGAACATTGTTTGTAATCAACAATGAATAATAAGTCCAATCGTCCAATGATCAATAGCAAGTACAGTATATCCCGTCCAGTAAAATTAAGTCAGATCTATATTATTGCAATTCTTTCTAAATTCAAATATCTTTCGAATTTAACCCTAATGGGAGATAGCGAAAAGAGATACATTACTTAGTCATAAGATCCACACCAATAAGGAAACAATCCAATTTAATACCAATATACAGCAAAAAAGAAGTTATGATAACCCTCTGTTAGTTATGTGTGTTGTCAAAAATGATGTTATTACCTAAACGCATAAGAATTAAAAAACAAACCCACACATTTGAAGTAAAATCATGTAAATTCATCATCAAAACTGAAACGTTTTCTTGCATTTTAGCTAGTTTCAATGCGGAGGAGTTCATAAATGATACAAAGGGATTTGGAAATATTGTAGGAGCGACAATGGATTCAATTCATCATATGCATATAGAGATAGAAGAGAAAGAGCATGTAAGATAAGTCTATTTATTCATGTTGTATTTGGCTCGTTCTTCTGTAACTCTGTCATGTTTTTTGTTTTTGCTAACACAATTTTTATCTTGATCGGATGTGATCTTATTTAGATTAACAATCACATAAGATAAAGAAAAAGATCCTATTGGAGTATTAAATAAATATTCTCATTCGTTGAATCCATTAATTACAGTAGGTTACATAAATGTTTATCATGTAATGAAAATCGAAAGAAACCAAAGGAGGAGTCTTACTTATTTTGTTTTGTTTTTTGAGCGAATGTCACGATATTTATTTGACATAAAAAAATTAAGAAGATATATCATTGCCAATGAGACCAAATGACAGAAGCTACAGCCTCAAAATGACAAATGTTAAACAATTCAAACAAGAAAAATAACGGCCTGATTCATGAACAAATGAGCGAATAACAAATACAAATATAATATACAGCATCAAACGATAACCACTGAATTACAGGCTCCTGATTTAAGGTAGGAAGATACAAATGGGGCGGGGTTTATATTTAATGTTATATTTGTAATTCTCATCGGATTTTGTCAAATGTGTTCAGACGTCTTTTCTATTATATTTATGTGTTATGGAAAGAAAAATTAATCACCGCTTCATTTTTTAAATTTAATTTTGTTCAACGTAATCTGTACGATAATTTACGTTTGAAGTTGGATTCATAACAAAATGGACAAATATATATATTATAGTTAATTGCTATTAATAAGTATTGCAATATGCATGATGTTTAAATGTAATATCAGTATTTAGTTCTCATATAATCTTAAATCTATCCTAATTCCGTCTTACTTTTGAATTATAGTTTTTCATCTGTGATGTCATTTTTGCGCTGTTTCAGAAATTTCATAAATTCAAATGTAACGTATTTGTTGTGACTTTTCGCCATCGTATGTGACGTCATTTTTTATGATTTATTGCTTTGATGCCTGAACTGAATCGGATGTGTCTATTCTGTGTTGGTCTTAGCATTATGTATTCAGGTCTAGTTTTCTGTAATTAGTTAATACTTCAGTTTCATTATGTATATCTGTGTATTATTCATTTGAACATAGCCGTATTTGACCCAACCTTTTTCAACTTTTGATCTTCAGTGCTGTACAACTTTGTACCCTTTTTTTCACTTTCGATCTTTTATATATGTGCGTCTTGTGTCGTCTAGTCTTGTGTGGACGAGGCGCGTTTTTGGCGTATTGAATTTTAAACCTGATGCTTTTTGTTATCTATTAATCATGTGTTTCTTTGTCTAATATATTCTCCTATTTATTTGTATTGTAGTCCTGTTATATCATGTTAAATTTAACATTGCCATTAAAGTCCGATGCCACAAAACCAGGTTCAACCCACCATTTTTTTCCTTAAAAAATGTCCTGTACCAAGTCAGGAAGATGGCCATTTTTATATTATTGTTTGTTTCTGTGTGTGTTATATTTTAACGTTGCGTCGTTTGTTTTCTCTTATTTTTTAGTGTAAATACACATTGCGATAAGACGTGTCACGGTACTTGTCTATCCCAAATTCATGTATTTGGTTTTGATGTTATATTTGTTATTCTCGTGGGATTTTGTCTGATGCTTGGTCGTTTTTGTGTGTGTTACATTTCAGTGTTGTGTCGCTGTTCTCCTCTTATATTTAATGCGTTTCCCTCGGTTTGAGTTTGGTACCCCGATTTTGTTTTTTGTCCATGGATTTATGAGTTTTGAACAGCGGTATACTACTGTTGCCTTTATTTAACTAGTTTGTAGGCACGCCAACACTTCCCTACCTGGGACTGAGGTGTAACAGTTAAAAATAAGAACAAACCATTACAATTTTCGAAAGGTTGATTTTATTCTTCACTATGTGTATAACTGATTAAATAAATATATGATAAAAGGGATGTTATCGTAATGATCTACACAAAAGGATTTAGATTGTATATTTTAAGATAAGATCTTCATGCATATTTTGTTTAATAGTTTGAATACAAAAGCGTTTGGGTTAACGCCAAGAAACCTCATGAAACATTTTAACAAAACAAAACGCTATCAATCAAACATGCCAAAGGAACACGCGATAACCAATTGCCGTATTCCCGACTTGGTTGAAACAATATCCGAAGAAAACGAGGTTTAATCTGGTTTTATAGCTAGCTAAAGGTCCAACTTTTATAACATATGTTTATAGTTCGATACGATATCCATACACATCGCTGTCTTGGATTTCACAACCAAGTTTCCAAAACCATTTTTTTTTTAATTCTCCGAATTCGATCACTACTATTTTCTATAAACAAATCTAAACTGTCCACTCATAAGGGCAGATAATATGTGTAACGATCATGTATTTGATGTTTAAACAATCTGTTGTATAGAACAAGGAATCAATACTGAATGTCTGTTCGAACTGTACACTCTCATGGTATTCTCTGATGATGATTTTACCACTACTCTTTTCTTTAGTATGTAATATGTTTAACGATCATCTATTTCATGTTTAAACAATCTTTTGTCTAGAACAAGGGGTTAATAAAATTAAGAGAGGAAATGAAGAATGTGTAAAAGCGACAACAACCCGACCATAGAGCAGAGAACAGCCGAAAACCACCATTGGTTCATCAATGTAGCGAGAATTCCCGCACCCGTATGTGTCCCTCAACTGGCCCCTAAAAATATGTATACTAGTACAGTGATAATGGACGTCATACTTAACAGCGAATTATACACAAGAAACTAAAATTTGAAATCATACAAGACTAACAAAGGCCAGAGGCTCCTGACTTGGCACAGGCACAAAACACCGGCGGTTTTAAAAAAAATGTTTATGAGATCTCAGCCCTCTCCTTATACCTCTTGCCAATGTATAAAAGTAAACGCATAAAAATACGCACATTAACATTCAGTTCAAGAGAAGTCCGAGTCCGATGTCAAAAGATTTAACAAAAGAAAATAAATAAAATGACAATTATACATAAATAACAACAGGCTACTAGCACTGAATGTCTGTTCGAGCTGTACAATCTCCTAGTATTCTCTGGTGATGTTTGACCACTACTCTATTCTATAGAATGTAATATGTGTAACGATAATCTATGTTATGATCAAACAATCAGTTGTCTAGAACAAGGAAGTATTATATGATAATGATTTGACCACTACTCTTTTCTATAGTATGTTATATGTGTAACAATCTTGTATTTCATGTTTAAACAATCTGTTGTCTAGAACAAGGGATCAATACTGAATGTCTGTTCGAGCTGTACACTCTCTTAGTATTATATGATAACGATTTGACCACTGCTCTATTCTATAAAGGCAACAGTAGTATACCGCTGTTCAAAACTCAAAAATCCGTGGACAAAAAACAAAATCGGGTAACAAACTAAAACCGAGGGAAACGCATTAAATATAGGAGGAGAACAACGACACAACACTGAAATGTAGCACACACAAAAATGACCAAGCATCAGACAAAATCCCACGAGAATAACAAATATAACATCAAAACCAAATACATGAATTTGGGATAGACAAGTACCGTGACACGTCTTAACAATAATATAACAAAGGCCATCTTCCTGACTTGGTACAGGACACTTTTGAAGGGGAATAAAAGTGGTGGGTTGAACCTGGTTTTGTGGCATGCCAAAGTCACACTTTAATGGCAAAGTTAACTCTTTACCGTTCCTATGACCCGAATTCGGGTCATAAGCACTTTTTTGCGTAAAATTAAGATTAAAACCTTTAGTTCACTGTCATTTGACTATCAACAGATTTCACCAAGAGCTTAAATGAAACCTGTGGGTTTCAGCTACAAGTTAAAATACCAGTTGTGTATTTTGGGGTTGATCTTTATGGTAAAATAAAGCAATTAAACTATCGTCGTTTTAAAAAAAATCAGCTAAAATTTTGTAGAAAAAACTTTAGGATTGTGTTAATCTTGAATTATCAAAACATTGTATATGGTTTCTATAAACCGCAAAAAAAACGGTTCATTATGGATTGTTTTCTTTCAGTTATGTTTTAAGCTTTATAAAATGAAGGTTCTATAAGTTTTCCTATGATTAATTTCTACGAAAAACGAATACAAACAGTGAACATTGTCAATAGTCAGTATCTTTCAGCAACTATTTCTTAAAATTTCTGACCATACCACTTAAAACGAGCATATTGTTGTTCCAGAGGCCAAATAGTATAAATGATATGCATTTCTTACTACTTGTGTTACTTGGTTTTGACATTAAATCATAAGATAATCTATTACAAATCGGTAACTAAGGGATGCTGAGGCTGACAGACTTTTGGTTTTCTGTCCTTTAAATGATTGTGGGGATAAAAGTGTGGATGCACTTCAGTTGCACAGTTTAGCTACGTGTTTTACCTAAAAAGCTCGAAAATAGCAATTTTGAGCCAAATCATCACATAGCATGTTTGGCTATAAAAATTACTGTTTCTCACATGAATAGACCATTGAGGGTTCTTTTTCGTGGAGATGTTATTCCTAACATTGTATTTGAATGCTCTGTTGATACTATTTCCATAAATAAACTTCAAAAAAGGACATTTTGAATCAAAATTTTACAATTTTCCGATTTTTTTGTTGTTGTCAAGTGACATTGGACTGATTATCACGTGATCAATCATGACAAAAAAAATTACAAACCTTTCATTAATAATACTGAAAAACTATTTTCTATAAAAAGTCTTAGTTGATAAGTCTACTAACAGTAATAAGAAAGTTATGAATGATTGAAATTTGATCGTTCCTCTGCGGCAAAAATAGTGGAATTTTTGCCAAATGGTAAAGAGTTAAATATAACATTGAAATGACGCTATAGTATGTTATATGTGTAACGATCATCTATTTCATCAGTACTGAATGTCTGTTCGAGCTGTATACTCTTCTAGTATTCTCCGATGATGATTTTACCACTACTCTGTTCTATAGTATGTTATATGTGTAACGATCATCTATTTCATCAGTACTGAATGTCTGTTCGAGCTGTATACTCTTCTAGTATTCTCCGATGATGATTTTACCACTACTCTATTCTATAGTATGTTATATGTGTAACGATCATCTATTTCATCAGTACTGAATGTCTGTTCGAGCTGTATACTCTTCTAGTATTCTCCGATGATGATTTTACCACTACTCTGTTCTATAGTATGTTATATGTGTAACGATCATCTATTTCATCAGTACTGAATGTCTGTTCGAGCTGTATACTCTTCTAGTATTCTCCGATGATGATTTTACCACTACTCTGTTCTATAGTATGTTATATGTGTAACGATCATCTATTTCATCAGTACTGAATGTCTGTTCGAGCTGTATACTCTTCTAGTATTCTCCGATGATGATTTTACCACTACTCTGTTCTATAGTATGTTATATGTGTAACGATCATCTATTTCATCAGTACTGAATGTCTGTTCGAGCTGTATACTCTTCTAGTATTCTCCGATGATGATTTTACCACTACTCTGTTCTATAGTATGTTATATGTGTAACGATCATCTATTTCATCAGTACTGAATGTCTGTTCGAGCTGTATACTCTTCTAGTATTCTCCGATGATGATTTTACCACTACTCTGTTCTATAGTATGTTATATGTGTAACGATCATCTATTTCATCAGTACTGAATGTCTGTTCGAGCTGTATACTCTTCTAGTATTCTCCGATGATGATTTTACCACTACTCTGTTCTATAGTATGTTATATGTGTAACGATCATCTATTTCATCAGTACTGAATGTCTGTTCGAGCTGTATACTCTTCTAGTATTCTCCGATGATGATTTTACCACTACTCTGTTCTATAGTATGTTATATGTGTAACGATCATCTATTTCATCAGTACTGAATGTCTGTTCGAGCTGTATACTCTTCTAGTATTCTCCGATGATGATTTTACCACTACTCTGTTCTATAGTATGTTATATGTGTAACGATCATCTATTTCATCAGTACTGAATGTCTGTTCGAGCTGTATACTCTTCTAGTATTCTCCGATGATGATTTTACCACTACTCTGTTCTATAGTATGTTATATGTGTAACGATCATCTATTTCATCAGTACTGAATGTCTGTTCGAGCTGTATACTCTTCTAGTATTCTCCGATGATGATTTTACCACTACTCTATTCTATAGTATGTTATATGTGTAACGATCATCTATTTCATCAGTACTGAATGTCTGTTCGAGCTGTATACTCTTCTAGTATTCTCCGATGATGATTTGACCACTACTCTGTTCTATAGTATGTTATATGTGTAACGATCATCTATTTCATCAGTACTGAATGTCTGTTCGAGCTGTATACTCTTCTAGTATTCTCCGATGATGATTTTACCACTACTCTGTTCTATAGTATGTTATATGTGTAACGATCATCTATTTCATCAGTACTGAATGTCTGTTCGAGCTGTATACTCTTCTAGTATTCTCCGATGATGATTTTACCACTACTCTATTCTATAGTATGTTATATGTGTAACGATCATCTATTTCATCAGTACTGAATGTCTGTTCGAGCTGTATACTCTTCTAGTATTCTCCGATGATGATTTGACCACTACTCTATTCTATAGTATGTTATATGTGTAACAGTCATCTATTTCATGTTTAAATAATCTGCTGTTTTGAACAAGGAATCAAGACTGAATGTATGTTCGAACTGTGTACACCATCCTAGGGAACATTTCTTGTTTTATGTTATGGCTCATTGTTTCATCTTTTTTTGGTAAAGTAAATCGGCAACAATATCGTACAGCTTTTTTAATATATAAAGTTTTTTATTTTTTTATTTTACCCATATGATGGTGATTTCTCTGTGCTTTTCTTACAGATAATTGAAGAAATGGTTACAGTTTTAGCTGTGTTACCTACAGAAAACGAAGCAGAAATGGAAAATGTCTTAGAAGCTTCGAACCAAATTTCTAAGGAAGCAGATGCCTTATCAGATAACGTTCAGGTAGAAAATTAATAATTAGTATAAATTGTTGGTCTGGATTTCTTTCTTTTTTAGATCAGAAATATCCGTCTCTAAATAACAAGAGTAGATTAAGATTGTAATTACTTTCCACAGAATTTTTCTGATATCCGTGTGAAATATCAGGATTAATAAGCTCCATAGTATACCAATTAAAGATTTACACAAAACCTATGGTAATTTTTAGAGGTAGTTCTATTCGAAGGTCTTTTTTTTCATAGACGATTTAAAAGGTGTGTTGAAAATTGGCATGTAGAAAGCTGATACATGTAGAGGATATACCTGGTTTCTATAAAGTTAAAATTAAGGTAAAAGACGGACGAAAGATACCAAAGGAACAGTCAAACTCATAGATTGAAAATAAACTAAAAAAAAGACAAACTGACAAACAATAGTACAGAAGACACAACATGGAAAACTAAAATACTTAGAAAGCTGTTGCAAAAATTGGTTGAACAAATAGGGATTGGTTTAGTTCGTCTTTCTTTTTTTTACTTATTTGAAATGAGAATACCATAGGCCATGTAATAAAAAGAATAACTAATTCAGGAATAAAAACATTGAAAAATGTTCAACATGTTCAATTCTATAAAACACTGATCTTGAAAATTGAGCATTATAACATTTTATGATTATTTTAATTTTCTTACAGGATGCGTTACTTAATGTTATGGACAAGATATCTGATCAGATATCACATTCAGATGTCAATAAAAGTGAACCGGGGAAAGTAGAAAATATGGTCAGGTGAGTATAACATCAAAGTAAACCGGGGAAAGTAGAAAATATGGTAAAGTGAGTATAACATTATTAAAGTGAACCGGAGAAAGTAGAAAATATGATCAAGTAAGTATAACATTAAAGTGAACCGGAGAAAGTAGAAAATATGGTCAATTGAGAATAACATTAGAGTTAACAGGGGAAAGTAGAAAATTTGGTCAAGTGAGTATAACGTTAAAGTGAACAGGGGAAAGTAGAAAATATGGTCAAGTGAGTATAACATTAAAATGAACCGAGGAAAGTAGAAAATATGGTCAAGTGAGTATAACATTAAAATGAATAGGGAAAAGTAGGAAATATGGTGAAGTGAGTTTAACATAACAGTGAACAGGGGAAAGTAGGGAATATGGTCAAAAGAGTATAACATTAACGTGAACCGGAGAAAGAAGAAAATATGGTCAAGTGAGTATAACATTTAAGTGAACAGGGGTAAGTAGAAAATATGGTCAAGTGAGTATAACATAAAAGGGAACCGGGGAAAGTAGGTAATATGGTTAAAAGAGTATAACATTTAAGTAAACCGGAGAAGGTAGAAAATATGGTCAAGTGAGTGTAACATTAAGGTGAACCGGGGAAAGTAGAAAATATGGCCAAGTAAGTATAACATTAAAGTGAACCGGGACAAAGTAGAAAATATGGTCAAGTGAGTGTAACATTAAGGTGAACCGGGGAAAGTAGAAAATATGGCCAAGTAAATATAACATTAAAGTGAACCGGGACAAAGTAGAAAATATGGTCAAGTGAGTATAACATTAAAGTGAACCGGGGAAAGTAGAAAATATGGTCAAGTGAGTATAACATTAAAATGAATAGGGGAAAGTAGATAATATGGCAAACTGAGTATAACATTAAAAGAGGAAAATATGGTCAAGTAAATATAACATAAAGTGAACCGGGGAAAGTAGAAAATATGGTCAAGAAAATGTAGCATTAAAAACCTGATAAAATAAATCATGTATGCTAAGTGTTTAAATAATTTTGACCCAGGGTTGACATTTTTGAAGATGTCTATATTAATAAAGAAGAAGACATTCATAATCTTGAAGATAAATATGTACAGTATGAATATCTACAGGATTTTTTTTTGCTGTATTAAGAACTGTTTGCTTTCACTCCTGTTTCTAAAAAATGAAATACGAAACCCATTTGGACTATAAAGGAAACTCTAATGCAGATATTGTGACGTCACACTCTCAATCATATCGTAAATTTGATACGTATACAGAGATATCCGGGCTTTTAAGAAGATCATTGTTCTGCACCGTCAGATATTTCTTTTAGTTTAAAACCAGAGATTTGTCAGCTACTGCCTAGTGTATTGATCGAAAGAAGAGTGGCTCTTGTATAAAAGTATCCACCTATAAGTATCTGGTTATTTATTCTATTAATAGGACAGAAACCAGAGGTAAAATACTTAATTATCTGGGTCTCAGCCATTTGCTTCAATTTAAATAAGTGTTTCATATTGGGGTAGCGACCTACAATTAGCCAATATATGCACAAGAATTCCGACAACTTGAGTCAGAATTGCGTAACCCTGAATAGGTTGTAATTACTGAATTTATTAAGAAAATTGTTTTGGAGCCGTTTCATGATTATATATCTTCTAGCTGAAACAAATTCTAACGGGATTAGCAATACGCATACTTACCTAGCTATGTCACAACCTGTATATTAACGTAACAAACAACAACTTAGAGGATCAAAAGAACTTCAAAAGGAATATAATTCTGATATGTCGACGGGATAAGCACCACCTGTTTTACATTCATTACCCGCAATACGAATACTTACTTAGCTGTTATGTCACAACCTGGACATTAACGTAACGAACAACAACTTAGCGGTCTTTCTGTCCTTTTTGATAAATAGTACACGTCTTTCTATTTTCAGGTCACTTTTTGATTCGAGTTCCAATCTTTTGGATTTAAATCATGTACCTGAACGTCATACTGTAAAAGAAAAGGTTATAGTGGAAGATAAATCTGAAACTGAAACTGAAGATGTCATACATGTAGAAGAAACAGAACCTGAACAAGAAGTTCCATATGAAAGTCCAGAGGAACAACAAGAAACACAGGTACAAGAAACAGAGGCAGAAATCAAGGCGAGAGAAAAGAAGGTATAACAATCAATTACCATAAATTTATAAAAAATCGTTACATTACGATACTACCATTAATCAGATTATACAAAAATAGGGAAACTTCTTCAAGAATTTGCAAAAAATCAAAACTGACTTTTTTTTAAAATTGTTTTCTAAATTATTTATCCAGTTGGAACCATATTAAAGTTATTAAAGGTACCAGGCTATATTTGGATACGTCAGTCGCGCGTTTCGTCTATACAAAATTTAGTCCTGTTATCTATGATGATTGTATTTACTGCCACTGGGTCGATGTCACTGCTGGTGGATAATTATTTCCCCGAAGTTATCACCTGCCCAGTAGTCAGCACTTTTTTGTGCTGACTTGAATTATCATTGATATGGTTATATTTATAAGTACCGATTATCATGTTATCTGCATGTTGATATCGTAAATATCAGCTGCGAGACATAATATGAAGCATTTTGTCGAGTGAGCGTAGCGAACGAGATCAAAAAGCCTTCATATAATGTCAAGCAGCTGATATTTTACAATTATATTAATATGCAGGTAATCTGATAATCGATTTTTCGGGCTATATATGCGTGTTTCGGAAGTGTTTTCTTTGTTTCACGAACACACAAAAGATGACTTAATAAGTTCGGGTCAAAGTTATTAACATCGGTTCAAACATTATGACGTCGCTGATATGTCCGGGTCAAAGTTATTTAGGCCGGGTCAACGTATTTGACGTCACAAAGACATGTTACGGAATAATATTGAGAGATGAACAGAGTGATATAGACAGTGGGACGACCGATAAATTAACTGTTTACACAGTGTGTGGCATAGTCAACAAGGTGACGTTATTTTTTAATTTATCTAATTCTATACCTCACTCAATACTCGCACATTAATATAAATATATAAATAATTCTATATTAGATCGAAAGAACAAAGAAGCTCCTTCACACAGTTGATATCATTGCTGATTCAGCACTTAAAACTCTGTCAGACGATGAACCTAAGACAATGGAATTCTCAACAAAGACCATGAATTTAGTAGTTGGAGTTTCCAAATTAAACAACTCAACGAACACTTCAACAGATATAAGCACTTCCAGGAAAATTGGTAACAAAACCGTCACTAGTTCCTTCAAACTTCCACCAGAAATAAAAGAACAACTAAAAGAAGCTAGTAAGAATGGATTTAAATTTCAGGTATATTTTTGTGTAGATTTATCCAGGCAGGTTGCAAAAAATACTTCTTTGGTTGAAAATATCTTTCCATTGTACTTGAATTAAAAGAATTGAAAATGTGCACTCATAAGGGCAGACAATTGTACTTAAATTTGGTAGGATGATATGTGTTTTTTTTTATAAAAATATAAGGCCAGTGACCCTCTTTATTTGATACTGTTGAAGTATTTATGAAAAGAAAGTATCTCAGTCTATTAGGGCTTTTCATAAAAATACTATGCTACCTTCTAGGAGGACATTTCTATTTTTTATTTGGGTGTTTATATTTGAATATTTATGAATGATGGATGGTGTTTCCTCGAACAATATGTAAGCGATGGGTTCACATGGCTATTTCACGGTGTTACAAGACAGTAATATGTAAATATTATCTTTTATGGACACTTTTTTCTGATTTATACTGGTTGTGGTTATAAAGTAAATTTCAATTGTATATTCGGCGGGGGTTTTCTTTTTTTTTTAAATGTCAATGCGGTAGGGATGACACACTTTTCTATTACAGATCTTTTCTCAGGCTAGAATCCAAGATCATGGTACAAGTCGTTTGCATACATTAATTCTCCTCTTTATATTACAGATGCTTTTCTCAGCCTAGGTTCCAAGATCTTGGGACAAGTCGTCTGGATACATTAATTTTCCTTTTTTCTACTACAAATATTTTCCTCAGACAAGAATCTAAGATCTGGGGACAAGTCGTTTGCATACATAAAGTCTCCTCTTTCTATTACAGATGCTTTTCTCAGACAAGAATCCAAGATCTTGGGACAAGTCGTCTGCATATATTAATTCTCCAATGATATCGCTAATTCTTAAGGATTTAAACCAAAAAACACTTGGTGTAACTAAATTACCAAAGCCGATCATCATTGACATACCTATTGGAAGTAAGAATCTATAAACATCAGTAAAAAGGATGCATGATAATGATGGGATGGGATCTGAACTCTTCTTTATACTTAATTATACAATATGTAGCTGTTTAAGTTTAACCCAAATATCGGTGTCATTCAAAACATTTATTTGGTATGAATTGGGCTATAAACAATAGTAGATAAAGGTTTACAAATACGCCCAAAAACATATACTGTAAACACACTTATTTTCGCGATGATTAGTTTTGCGTTTAACCCTCTAAATGAACAAATTTTGACTTCAGTTTATAGTTTGATATATGAACCACAGAGATATGACATTCATCCTCGGCCGATGCATATCACGTATCTAGGTTGATACATCATTGTATCAAAGTCATTAAAACTAAGTAATTGCTTATAATCACAATGTGAAACGTCAAATAAGGTCAACAAAGCATGACGTATGATAACTTATCAATTCAATCATTATCAAGAGATATACATGCCACCAAGACACTGTCTCTTTAAGAATGTTTTTGAAGCAGCGTGTTCCTACATATGTGGAACATGTGGTTAGTATGTCAGTATTACTGCACTAATACATTTGGTTTTGTCTGCCTTACTGGGCTTTTATGGCTTTGAATCTGTTATAAGTTAATCAACTATTTTTAAATGAAGAACAACAGGCTTCATATTAGATTTACAACTGTTTTCTTTTGGAATGTTTCATTCAAATATATATAAAAAGAATGTTTCAATAAAATATGTATTGTTATTTTTTTCATTTTTAGCTCACCTGGCCCGAAGGGCCAAGTGAGCTTTTCTCATCACTTGGCGTCCGTCGTCCGTCGTCGTTCGTCGTCGTCCGTCGTCGTTAACTTTTACAAAAATCTTCTCCTCTGAAACTACTGGGCCAAATCAAACCAAACTTGGCCACAATCATCATTGGGGTATCTAGTTTAAAAAATGTGTGGCGTGACCCGGTCAACCAACCAAGATGGCCGCCACGGCTAAAAATAGAACATAGGGGTAAAATGCAGTTTTTGGCTTATAACTCAAAAACCAAAGCATTTAGAGCAAATCTGACATGTGGTAAAAATGTTTATCAGGTTAAGATCTATCTGCCCTGAAATTTTCAGATGATTCGGTCAATCGGTTGTTGGGTTGCTGCCCCTGAATTGGTAATTTTGAAGAAATTTTGCTGTTTTTGGTTATTATCTTGAATATTATTATAGTTAGAGATAAACTGTAAACAGCAATAATGTTCAGCAAAGTAAGATCTACAAATAAGTCAACATGACCAAAATAATCAAAAGACCCGTTTAGGAGTTATTGCCCTTTATAGTCAATTTTTAACCATTTTTCGTTAATTAAAGTAATCTTTTACAAAAATCTTCTCCTCTGAAACTACTTGGCCAAATTAATCCAAACTTGGCCACAATCATCTTTGGGGTATCTAGTTTAAAAAATGTGTGGCGTGACTTGGTCAACCAACCAAGATGGCCGCCACGGCTAAAAATAGAACAAAGGGGTAAAATGCAGTTTTTGGCTTATAACTCAAAAACCAAAGCATTTTGAGGAAATCTGACATTGGATAAAAATGTTTATCAGGTCAAGATCTATCTGCCCTAAAATTTTCAGATGAATCGGTCAATCGGTTGTTGGGTTGCTGCCCCTGAATTGGTAATTTTGAGGAAATTTTGCTGTTTTTGGTTATTATCTTGAATATTATTATAGATAGAGATAAACTGTAAACAGCAATAATGTTCAGCAAAGTAAGATCTACAAATAAGTCTACATGACCAAAATGGTCAGTTGACCCGTTTAGGAGTTATTGCCCTTTATAGTCAATTTTTAACCATTTTTCGTAAATTAAAGTAATCTTTTACAAAAATCTTCTCCTCTGAAACTACTTGGCCAAATTAATCCAAACTTGGCCACAATCATCTTTGGGGTATCTAGTTTAAAAAATGTGTGGCGTGACCTGGTCAACCAACCAAGATGGCCGCCACCGCTAAAAATAGAACATAGGGGTAAAAGTTGACCCCTTTAGGAGTTATTGCCCTTTATAGTCAATCTTTAACCATTTTTCATAAATCTAAGTAATCTTTTACAAAATCTCCACTGAAACTACTAGGCCACAATCATCTTTGGGATATCTAGTTTGAAAAATGTGTCCGATGACCTGGCCATTCAACCAAGATGGCCGCCACGGCTAAAAATAGAACATAGGGGTAAAATGCAGTTTTTTGCTTATAACTATGAAAAGTTGACCCCTTTAGGAGTTATTGCCCTTTATAGTCAATCTTTAATCATTTTTCATAAATCTAAGTAATCTTTTACAAAATCTCCACTGAAACTACTAGGCCACAATCATCTTTGGGATATCTAGTTTGAAAAATGTGTCCGATGACCTGGCCATTCAACCAAGATGGCAGCCACGGCTAAAAATAGAACATAGGGGTAAAATGCAGTTTTTTGCTTATAACTATGAAACCAAAGCATCTAGAGCAAATCTGACAAGAAGTTAATTTGTTAATCAAGTCAATATCTATCTGCCCTGAATTTTTCAGATGAATTGGACAACTGGTTGTTGGGTTGCTGCCCTCCAATTGGTAATTTTTAAAGAAATTTTGCCGTTTTTGGTTATCTTGAATACTATTATAGATAGCGATAAACTGTAAACAGCAATAATGTTCAGCAAAGTAAGATCTACAAATAAGTCAACATGACCTAAATGGTCAATTGACCCCTTAAGGAGTTATTGCCCTTTATAGTCAATTTTTAACAATTTTCATTAATTTGATAAATTTATGTAAATTTTTACCAAATATAGTTCTCTGTTACTAATGGGCAAAGTTCATGATAGATATAATTGTAAGAAGCAAAATCGTTCAGTAAAGTAAGAACTTCAAACACATCACCATCACCAAAATACAATTTTGTCATGAATCCATTTGTGTCCTTTGTTTAATATGCACATAGACCAAGGTGAGCGACACAGGCTCTTTAGAGCCTCTAGTTTTTTTTTTACAGGAAACGAAAAATACAGCGAATTTATTTTGAATTCCCAAGTTGATAACTTCATACGTCTTAAAGTGAAACAGCCAGCAAACATGTTTTACATGTTGAAGCTTATGACAGATGGTCCACAGTATAATATGTCAGTAAAGATTGCAATAGAATTTCATAAACAGGTGTCTTTGTCAGATGCTGAAAATGGGACGCTCATTAATAATACACAAATAGGATTTTTAAAAGAACCTGAAAAGAAATCGCTATACTGGAGTATAGGAGTTATCGTCAGCGATAGAAGCGATGGGAATATTAGTCAGAATATATCTGTTAAAATTTCCTCGACTGGAATTAATTGTCGATATTGGAATAACACTATCGGAAAATGGGTACCAGAGGGATGTCAGGTATGTAATATAATAATCTATAGAGAAGGGGAGATTTAAAAACAGGAATTGTAATATAATAATCTATAGAGAAGGGGAGATGTAAAAACAGGGGAAGTAATATAATAATCTATAGAGAAGGGCAGATGTAAAAACAGGGGAAGTAATATAATAATCTATAGAGAAGGGGAGATGTAAAAACAGGAGAAGTAATATAATAATCTATAGAAAAGGTGAGATTTAAAAACAGGAGAAGTAATATAATAATCTATAGAGAAGGAAAGATGTAAAATACCAATCAATAGCCATAGGAAACCAGGGGAACACATTCCCGTTTCTGCCCAATGAAAAAGGGGTCACTTTCTTAACCCAAGAAAATTGGTACCGTTAATTTGATTAGGAATCGTCTTTTTAAAGAACTATTATATTGAAATATTTTTTTTGTAATCTTAATTTAAAAAAGTTATAACGAAAATTTCAAAACCTGGAGATATCCATATTAACTGAAAAAAATCAAACGTAATCCCCCCCCCCCCCCCCCAAAAAAAAAAAATACGGATGAAAATCAACTGTAAAAATTCGGACTTGGTACTAGCATTTATTTAGAAAACGGCGAGTTGTATCTGGTTTTATAGCTAGATAAACATCCCACGAGAAAGTCACAAAGAGTAACCAACACAGGCATAAAAATGTCCAAGGGTATTTACTTTTTAAATTGTATCCTTATTTATATTGTGTCATTTTTCTAATCGTCCAAGGATAACTTTATTTGCGATAGTTGACACCTTAGCTTATTCTATATTTTTCTTTTAAATTGAGTTAGGCTATTTCAATCGATATATGATCATTTTGTGTATCATTTTATGTTTTCGTGTTACAGTGTTTGACTGCTGATTTGGCTTAGATGACAGTTTGCGCTTCTTAAACGTTTAAACTCGCTACTTTTGCATAAATCTATCTGGAGCCCGTAGGTCACTGTTGTCGTTTGTTGGTGTTATTTATTTGTGTTTCTCGATTTCTATTTTTTTATATAGAGTAGATCGTTGGTTTGTCTGGCTGAATTGTTTTACACTAGTCATTTTGGGGCCCTTGACAATTAGTTTTCGGTGTGAGCCACGTCTCTGTGTTGAAGACCGCATTTATACCTATTAATGTTTACTTTTATCACACATGGTGACTAAGATGGAATGTTGTCTCATTTTCACTCATACCCATATTCATGTAAATACATAATAGATTGTAATAAAAAAGACATTCCCAGTCAGCAGACTAACAATGGGCCAACGTTGGCAAATGGTCGGCCCGTTGGTCGACCGTTGGTGTTGGCTTCACAACATTGGCCCAACGTTGGCAAATTGTCGGTTCGTTGGTCGCAAGTTTATGTTGGCTGCACAACATTTGCCCAACGTTGGCAAATTGTCGGTCCGTTGGTCGCAAGTTTATGTTGGCTGCACAACATTGGCCCAACGTTGGCATATTGTCGGAACATTGGTCGCACGTTGGTGTCGGCTGCACAACATTGGCCCAACGTTAGTCTGTTGTTGTAAATTCATATTATTATCTCATGTTGGTTATAAATAATCGGGCAAATGTTGGCATTAACATAGGGCCGATATGAAATTTTGTTAATAGAATTGATAATACATGTATAATATTTTACGCTTTATTTCTCTTGGGAGGCGGATAATTTCGATTGCAGCAGTCTTTATGAAAAGTTAATGTTATACCGAAAGTGTTTATCAACTGAAATTACATTTACAACTCTATGTTGGGCCAATGCTGGCCCAATGTTGCGTGATCATATATTATACTCTATATATAAGTCAGGTAAGATGTATACTGGAATATCATTACGGAAATAAAAAAAATATATATCGTAAACATAGATTGCCTGGTTAAAAATTAAAATTTATTGCAATCATTATTTATAATAACTTTATTCATTCAGTGAAACATAATAATAGCAATTATATGCAGAGTGATATTTGATACAGCCAGTCTGTTAATCAAGCCCATTCTGATAAGGTTGACCATATGTTCGACAAATTTCAAAGATAGCTGCTATGGTAATTAAGTTTATAGGAAATCTGAATGTAATGGGATGGTCACTTTTGTGATTATTTCCTGTTGTGTATTTGTAAGAAAGCAGTGATACGAAGAAAACAAAAAGAGAAAATCATGCCATCTGAGATTCAAAGAGAAAGATAGTAACATGTAAGTTGTAACTCTAAAAAATCTAATATATACGATTCAGAATGACAAATACATGTATAATATGATTTTTTAATCTGAGGAATGTTGTTAAAAATCAAAACATATATTAATTTCTATCATTTTATAATGCTGATCTTGAAGTTTATACGTTTCGGGCGAAATATTTTCTAGATTTTAAATCATTTCAATCCTATTAATTATCATGAAATTTTTGCCACTGAACATTAGTATCTTCAAACAAATGGTAAATTATATAAATCTATAACCACAACATGTATGATCATTACTGAAGTTAACTGAATTAAATTGTCTTAAGATGTACCTTATTCCGTAATGTTTTAAAAATGTGGTATAATGATTTCTACTTCATTAAAAATATGAATGAATTTGTTAGTTTTATAGTATTTCTAAATCGCATGCAAACAGATACGATATATTTGTGAAATCATATACACACTTGAATGTGTAACAGTGTTTTTATATATCAAATATATAACTATTCATTAATACACATCTAAATCATTCTTTATATATCATGTATATTAGGAATATATAAAGTATGATACACAATTCTGAAATAATAGTAACAAGGGTTTGTTATACCCACAAATCCGTCTAATACTAATGAATTTCTGACCATTAGACAAATAACCAATATAAAAAAATGGTCATTTAAGATTTTAGTTTGTATTAAATAGTGTTTAAACTATTTAGAATATACATTTATTTATATTACATATCTAGAAGGGAGATTACGCACGCATGCATTAGACCAGAGACATATATACACAGAGATTGGCAACTCCGTGAAATTCCGTTAAAGATCGCGGCCCAGAATGAGATTCTCGTGTGTATATATGTCTCTGATTAGACAAATACGCAATTCAAGTTTACTTATAACTTTATTACAGAGTCGGTTAGAAAAAAAACATATCTGTAAAGAGTCTTCGGATAAGGAGATAGATGATGCAGCTAAAGATTGGCGGCGCTTAAGCCTTGACAGAGAAGGTTGCAAGAAACAGAGAAGGGAAAAAAAAAAGAATAACATATATAAATAATAATGACACTGTTGAAGTTCAAATTGAGGAGGACACTACTCGTGGTGACGACCAATGATATCAAATTTAAAATAAATAAAGTTTCATCTTCTGAATTATTTAATTTTCATTTTGGATCTGGAACCAATACAACTAAAATTACATCTCCGAAAAAACTATTTGTATGATCGCCTAGCCATAAGCCATACATCATTTGTTCTGTTAAAGAAATAAATGAAATTGATATGAAAAAAGAAGATGTGGTATGATTGCTAATGAGACAACTCTTTACAAGACACCAAATGACACAGAGTTTATCTGTTTGATCCATCAAACATTGCCAAAGAAATATCTTAGCGTCACACAATAAATAAAATTAAAGAGGCAAAGTTCATGAAAAAAACAAGGACAGTAACAACAATGGGTAATACAAAAATTCCGTTCCGGAGTATTTATCATATACAGCTCCTCATGCAGCATCCATTGTAATTTGGTTGAAACAATAGACCAAGGTATTGCCAATATAAAAATTAGAAATACCTACCTTGGACCAACATAGTGCCAACATAAGAAAAGATATTTCTACGTTGGTCCAACGGTGTGCCAACATGGATTTCGTTTTTCATACAATGGGCCAACGTTGGCTCTATGTATTGCATATAACCGTACAACGTTGGGCCAGCATGCAGCCATCATGTTGGGCCAACGTAGGCCCACTTTGCACTTATACGTTGGGCCAACGTTAAAATACAACGATGGGCCAATGCAATGATATACGTTGTGCCAATGTTGGGCCAACATACTCATGTTGTCTGGGTTACTTTTGATCTAGCAAATATAAAAAAGAAGATGTGAGAGTACTCACATTTGCTGAATTGTATTGCGATTTCAAAATTTCTAGTATATTTATAAATTAACAACTAAAATAAAAAATAAAACTCCTAGTTCAGTATTTTTGTGATTTTACTTTGTACGTGTGTATATATGACCTATGAAATTTGAATCATACATTCTTGTGTTTAAATTTGATTCAGCAAATGTTAAATCAAAGAGTTTTTTAATTTCGGGGGCAGTATGTCGACATCGGACAGAGGGGTAAAAATTCCGGAAGAATAAGCAGATTCTACTCCACATGTTGCACCCGTCGTGTTGCTCATGTTATTACAAACCCGGTAAACAGTCTTCTTCCTGAAAAGGGCAGGGACTTGGAGTAATGACAAGCAACATTTCCGATGTCAACTGTGAAACGGTTATTCAATGACGGTCAACTAACTCGTGATGGCGTCCGTAAAATGAACGAAGGAATAATAGCTTCCTTGTGATCAGTAACCTTCTAATAGGGAAAATATTATAGGAATTACAAGCCAGGGAGTATCGTATAAAGGCTCTGCAGGAATGTTTCAAAATACAAATGGAACAAGGATAAGGAAAGGAGTATCGTATAAAGGGGCTGTTGGAATGTTTTAAAATACAAATGGATAAGGAAATGTTTTATATGTTCGCGACGATTTATTATATTGACGTCATTTTTCTACTCGCGAAAATATTTTGCTCGCAAAAATAGGTTGGTTGACAAATATTTGTTTATACATCTTTTTTGGAGAAGTGTTGAATAGTAACTTTAAGGCTTAGGTTTGAACTTTATCTCCTTATTCGAGATAATGTGACAACAACTGGTTCGATTTCTAAAAAGTTCTTGACCAAATGATAACAGTGATTTTGTGGTTTTTTTAGACAGAATTAAAAGAATCTAAAACATCTTACACACTATCACTGAACCACATCAACAACTGACAGCCGACTTATAGAAAAACCCAGAAAAATCAGACGTTGTACATGTAACGAAATTAAACATCAATGAATAACACACAATGCAGACTATTTAACTTGGTTTGGCAAAAAAAATTACAGACGAAATAAATCTTGAACCTCTTAAATCTCAAATTCATAAAACAAACTTACACAAATGACCATTAACTTAAACAAAGATCAATCTGTACATAATTTTGACAGCAATATCAAATTGTTTCCGCTATTAGTACTACAGGACGCTAGCTAGTAGAAGGAAAATTATGGGTAATTTAGATTTAATAGTTTCGTAAAAGCAGACAACACATTACTAAAAACTACAGTTGTTGGTTTTGATGCTGACTCTAATAAATCAAAATTTCTTGAAGGAATTAACCCCCAAAAATGTACCACTCGTAATACTATTATATACTTATTGATAATTTATAAAAATTTATATTTGCAGGTTTCACCTGTTTCATCAAGCGAGACATTAGAGTGTGAATGTGATCATCTTACCGATTTTGCTGGAGGAGTTTTCGTACGCAGGTAGGTTAATGCTGTTCGAGAGTAAATCGGCTATTTATTCATATACAAATCAATGAAATTTTAAATTATTCAGATTTTTTGTCCAGAAACTTCCATACCCAGAACTTATTTATATCATCCCTTATATCATCCAAAGTTTTAATTTAAGGTGTCTCAGAACCCCCCACCTGGTTGCCATGGTAACGGGCACCATTCAAAGATGGCGTGTGAACGTCCAACTTCAAGAGCCTGGCGCACCCCATAGAACTAGACAAATGAATAAAAATAAAGTTGTATTTGGTTTATAAATATGTTATCTTTCACGTGACAGCTGTTTCATTCTTTAAATGTGCCCTTTTATAATTGAAAATAACAGAAGTGACATACAATCCAACCGTGGCCACACCAAAAGTCAACTATTTTGCCAATTTTAGAAATGTTGTAATCATTTGAAAAACAAGAAACAGCAATCTTCGTTTTCGTGAGCTTTCCAAGAATAAATATGCCAAGTTTTAAAGAGATCAATAAATGTTAACGGGGTGTGCCAATGCAATCTTTATAGATGAATAATATTCAAGTCCTTACTCGGCGACATTTAAACACTGAATTGATTTAGATCATGACAGATGGATTTATTCCCCTTTTCGGTGTGAAAATGCCGGGAAAGATATAATCGACATTTTGATAGTTTCTGACTAGAGATTAACACATTAAAGATGTAAAATAATGTTGTTGTTTTCACATTTTCATACTTAAGTTGTTCATGAATCTTTAAAGAATCACCATGCATACGAAGAGAAAAAAGGGGGGATACTCTGACGTTATACTTTGTAAGGGTTTTCGTAACCAAATGTTCATTTCCAACCACACATACATATACGTGTGCCGATTGCAAAAGAATTATCTTGCTTACTTCCTTAAATTTTAATATCATAGGGTCTTTACGACTTTTAGATTACCAAGGTTTAGCATAGTGAAATAACGTGATGGCGAACGGCAAAACAGTATTTCTAAAACAAAATGATTCTCCAGATAGGGAAAACACTTTAACAAGCACAACTGCATGGTAGTATGAAGCCCCTTGAAGGCTTCTGTCAAACTCCTGTTTTACGAGAAATATTTATCTGCTCAGCCCTATTAAAGTTGTTTCAATGGTTTTTTTTAATTAAACACATTTTTAATTAATTCACTGAATTATCATGATTATAAGGATCAGTTACTGTCACATCACATGTGTGAATGGGTCTTTTTTAAACTATATCAGCTATAAGCAATAATTTCTAGAGCTATGTTCATTTTTTGAACATGCATCACTCATTCATTGCAGTTTTTCCAGTACAAAACAGTAAATTAAAAAAAACATTAAAAAAGAAATTTCCTTGAGATAAAACTATTTGTTTATTCAATAAAGTTGAATGCATGTGAAAGCATTGAGTTCAGTATGAGTATTATCTGCCTATTACATACAAGTATGACTATTGATATTTCAAAGGTTTCAAAATCAAAGAAACTTATAATTTTTCATTCATTTCAAAAAGTTTTCTCAAAATTAAAACAAAAAGCATTGCATATTTCACATTGAATTAAAACTGATAATTCTGATATAACAATGCACACAATATATACTTCCTTGTAGGTTTCCATGATCCATAATAAATGTAGACATATATCATTCTGCTGGTTTTCATATGATAATGATGTACTAGATAAATCCTTATTCCTTTACTTGTGTTTTTTTTTTATTTCACATGTATCACGCAAAGAATATTCCTATATATTCATGTAACATGTTGTGAATTACAATATATATACCAGTAATTAAGTACATGCAGGTACCACATATGATGTTTGAATTATAATTATCACTTAGTTCACAGTTTTATGTATATATCCAAAATTATCTCAACTACTGCACATGATGCATAATGATATGAACATTTCCTTTTGTGTGTTGATCCTTCAAGAAAGAAGTGCACAGTCATTTCCTCTGATGTAAAACCTTTATTTCTCTGTCTTCAATGTTCAAGAGTCAGTTTTAACAGTAATGAAATCCTTCCTTTTAGTGTCATACTGAAAACTGCTGCATTCCAAAGTTACATGTGACATGCCATGGGGTTTTCATATTCAACACTGTTATATTTTTGTTATACATCATCAAGATTTTATCTTAAAAACATTGATTTCACTTTCTTTTCATGTATATATCTAAAGCTATCCTCATACATGGTTACACATTGTCTGGCAATTTCCTTGTATACATGTTGATCTTCATAAGACAGAAGTGGTCACTCTTTTTCTTTGATTACTTTTTTCAAATTTCAGTAAGGCTACATTGTATCATAGTTAAAACTATTAAACTTGTATGACAGCATTGCCTCTAAGTTATCTTCATGCATGTACTGAAAAAAATATGCAAACCATTAATGGCATTTAAAAGTTATTGGTATTCATGTTATGATACACATAGAATACTTCAGTCAAAATTGTCACATATGTATATTCCTTAATTATTTTTGAAATAAAAGTAAACTTGACACAAAGTTTAATTGATGAATTGTCTGTAAAAGTACAATAAAGTTTATAAATACAACTTTCTATAACTGATATTTACCCATCACATTGCTTTGCCAATTTGTTATCAATAATCAATATAACTTTAATAATCAATATGGCCTTATGGGGTGGGTGTGACTTAATACACCAAATAACTTAATTATATTCACCTAAACTGAGGGTCTGGATGATGTTTACAGAATAGATACACCAATCATGTAATAATCCCTTAAGCAAAAGTGCAATACTTAAAGGCTGAGAAATTAAAGATTGAGAAAAGACTGATAATAAAAGAAAATGATGGTGTGTTAAAATACAAAAAATAGAGAATACTGGGCAAAATAGATAAAGATTAATATAGAAAATGGTATATAAAATATAGAACTGAAGGACCCTTGCAGGACTCATTCATTATAATAAAATTGATACTTACATTTAATTGTGTATAGACCTCATATTTGATGTTATAGAAACTACACTCTTTATGCATTAACTGTCAACTTATGTGTGCCAGTTGTAAATCAATCTGCAAAAGAAGTTACAATAATTACTGAAAGGTTTCAATTAATACATGTACTCAATTGTATACACACCAGGTTGTAAAATCAAATACACAAAATTAAGATTGATCTGTTGATGTAAATTGTTTTATAACAAATGTGTTAAAATTGAAAAGATCAACACAAACACACAAATACTTCAGATACACATTATCATAGTGAATCAATATTAAAAATACATATTTAATTTAATCTTATGTCTATATATAAAATAAAGATAAGAAAACAAATTATTAAAGACAAAAAAATCAAATGTACACTAAAAGGGATGATTTAAAATAATACTATAATGACTTATGTAGTATCAGATTCAAAACCATCAATGAAAAGTTGTTAATAAATTATGGCCATGATAATAAATAATATTTTTCACATATAATATCTCATGTGAATGCGTCCACAGTTTGATTAAAAGTAGGCTGAGGCATAAGTATGATGCACAGAGTAATGCATGCATATATTTTGAATAAACTTTTGTTTTACTTCTACAATATGTTATAAATTGGAATAAGAAATGATTTATCATGTGTAAATGCGATCAGTTTTAAGATTCATGTACAAATATACCTTACAGATCTTTAAAGAAAATGCACTTGGGGGGGGGGGGGGTTAAAGGCATAGGTGAAAGGTGGTGGGCCTCAGTCGGCATGTTGATCGGGCATTTTAACAAATTCTACTCCTTTAACAAGTTGCATGGTTGATTACGGTTTCCCAAATTTAAACATTTGACCCGCATGAATGCATCCCTGGTCAGTTTTCAAAATGTGGACGTGAAATTATATTTGTATAGTCAATAGTCAATAAAGATTGGATTGTTTATAAGCAAGAAAGATAGTGTAAACGTGAAAAATTATTTCAAAAGGAAGTTCCAACAGACTGACCACATCATGTTGACAGCGAAACGTGTAAATAACCACATTTTTTAATTAAACATGCAGCTTTCTCTTCAGACTACATTCATAATCGTGAATGAAATGGATATCCAAGATCCTCGACAGAAGGCTAAAATAATTTAAAACTAACTTACCTCAAAATATAACCAACCCACATCTATATTAACGTGTTGTTGTCGAACTGAAGACACTGACTTCTATCATAACAAGGTGCCCGATCAGCTGTTGGTGACAAGCTAAAATCTGACGTCGACGAAACGTTCTAGCCAATCACGTGTCGAATAGTTGGGAAAATGACGTCAGATTTAGATTGCGATGCAAACACCGAAAATCATTGCTATTTTTTTATAAACTGCATTAACCTACCTGCGTATTACCGAATATTGTGGATCCATTTCAAGATGCTTTACTATTTCTGACGTTCTTTGACAACCCAGTTGTAGTTACAGTAGTGATATTGGTCTGGTTGATCTATTTTCTGGGTCTTTACAGGGCAAGGCAAGCTGATCGGAAGGATTCAAATTTTGTAAGTGAGAGGTTTAGCTTGCTATAAAACCAGGTTTAATCCACCATTTTCTACATAAGAAAATGTCTGAACCAAGTCAGGAATATGACTGTTGTTATTCATTCGTTTGATGTGTTTGAGCATTTAATTGAGCCATTTAATTAGGGATTTTCCGTTTTGAATTTTCCTCGGCATTTAGTAGTTTTGTTTTAAATTTTACCTTTTTTGTGAAATAATTTAACATTAAGGTGGTACCAAAACACCTTGACTAATATTAGTTTGGCTCGTTTACATTTCATAAAAATTTGACGAAATATTTACTTTGACGCTTTGACAGGTATATAAAAATTTCCAAAAAGTTGTACCAACTACTTTATAAAATTTTTTTTTGGTTATATAGCAGTTTGACAAACACTAACTTTGATCATTGGAAAGCTTGATATTTCACGGTCCATGGAACATGTAAAATGATAGTGCCAGTGGGGCATCCGTGTACTTTGGACACATTCTTGTTCATGATATATATTACATAGTATATTGTTGTAGGATGGTATAGTGACACCCTTTCCAAGTGATCCTTCTGACCCGTTTAAGTATCTTATGTGCATTGTCACTGGGTGGCGGTATGATGCTAGAACTACAGCAAACGTTTCATGCTACATAAAAGGCAGCAATGGTCAAAGTGCAAGGCATTGTTTAAGTAGGACCTCATCACCGCAGGTTTTGTTCACATCTGGTGGTGAAGACTGGTTTCTAATTACTTCTTCCTACAATATAGGAGACATGGTGAATGTAATTGTATGGCACGACAACAGTGGTTCCTCGCCATCATGGTTTGTATGCATTTATGTATAAATATATATTTATAGATTTGACCGTTGGGTTCCCGTTTGAATTATTTTACACTTGTCATTTTTAAAACCTTTATAGCTTGCTGTTCGGTGTGAGCAAATACTCCGTTTTGAAGACTGTACTTTGACCTATTAAGGTTTACTTTTCTTATTATGACTTTGATGGAGAGATGTCTTATTGGCACTCATACCACATCTTATGTTTATTTCGAAACATTTCGATTCTGTTCGAAATATTATTCTGATATAATATCATATGTCAATTAAAATATTATACATTTGATTAAAAAGATTAACAGAATATGATTCGAAATTGAACTTTTGAGCCTAAAATTATAGAGAACTTGGTGTGGAAAATGACGTATTAAAGTTATCAAAATAAAGTCAATATTATTTAAAATCTGAACTGAGACATCGAAAATGCCAATGTTATGTTTGCGATTTGTGTTCAACAGTTTAAGGTGGTACCTAACACTACAGGGAGATAACTCTGTAAAATTAGCAGAACGTTTTAATGACGTAGTGTTCATAAGGGAATATTAAGCTTCTCAGTGATAAAAATAAGTGTTTGTCAAACTGCTATATAAACAGTGTAATTTTTCTGATAAAACGGTTGGTTCATATTTTTTGAAATTTTTATATTTTTCTCAGTTTAAACAAATACAAATCAATGAATTTAAAAATAAGGTGGCTTTAAGTTAATGACTTCCCAAAAATAGTTACCTTCATAAATTAATCGCAATGTGTAATTGTTTAAATGCCCGCTTACTGTATAGTTTCAAAGAGGGACATAAAACGAAATTGAAATTAACGCTACATAAAATGTTAATCGTCTGTCAACAAAGATATAAACCCTAAACTGGATATATCCGTATATATTTATGTTGTGGCATTTGTAAATATATATTTTCTGTTATGTATATCTGACCAGAAGGAAAGTTTATATACATAAATCCAAAAATGTAAAATTAAATGCATTTCAATTCTGGTGTAAAATGTAAAAAACATTTAATGTTCATCTTTCCGGTACACAGTTGAAATATTCTCGACAGGTTTTCAGTTTATATATGGCATTTTCTACATTTGAAAATGCCTGTACCAAGTCAGGAATATGACAGTTCTTGTCCATTCGTTTTTGATGCGTTTTGTTATTTGATTTTGCCATGTGATTATGGACTTTCCTAATTGATTTTCCTCTGAGTTCAGTATTTTTGTGATTTTACTTTTTACCACTAAAAAGGTAAAGCACTCTTGACAAATGTACAGTTAATATTTATTTTACCGGTACAAAGTTAAATAATTCTTGACAGAGGTACGGTGTATCTTTATTTACCGACACAAAGTTAAATCATTCTCGACAGATGTTCAATTTATATGTTTTGTACCTGTACAAAGTTAAATTATTCTTGACAAAAGTACAGTTTATATTTATTTTACCTGTACAAAGTTAAATGATTCTTGACAGAGGTACAGTGTATCTTTATTTACCGACATAAAGTTAAATCATTCTCGACAGATGTACAATTTATATGTTTTGTATCTGTACAAAGTTAAATCATTCTTGACAGAGGTACAATTTATATTCAATTTACCGGTACCAAGGTTATTCAGTCTTGACAGATGTACAGTTTATATGTATTTTACCTCTGTACAAAGTTAAATCATTCTTGACAGAGGTACACGTTATATTTATTTTACCTGCACAAAAGTAAAGCATTCTCGACAGATGTATAGTTTATATTCATTTTACCGGTACAAAGTTAAATCATTCTTGACAGATGTACAGATTACATCCATGTCATCAATACAAAGTAAAATCATTCTTGTCAGATGCACTATTTATATCTATTTAACGGTAAAAAGGTAAAGCACTCTTAACAGATGTATTTTATATTTATTTTACCGGTTAATAGGTAAAGCATTCTTGACAGATGTACAGTTTTTATTTATGCTACTGGTACAAAGTCAATTCATACTCGACAAATGTAGTTTATATTTACTTTACCGGTAAAATGTCAAATCATTCTCGACAGATGTACACTAACAGTTTATATTTATTTACTTGTAAAAACTTACATCAGTGTCGATAGATTTCAGTTCATATTTATTTTACCAGTACAAACTTGTAATATCGTTCTCGTCATATGTTTATTAAACAAAGGACAAATATAAAAAAGTCAATAACCCATAACAAAGTCGTGAACATGCAGTCTTAAACAAAGAACAGATAACCCATAATGAGGTCGTCAACATACAATTTTAAACAAAGGACTTATAGCATAAAATTGAGAAAGGAAATGGTGAATATGTCAAAACGACAACCACCCGATCATAGAGCAAACAACAGTCGAAGGCAACCAAAGGGTCTTCAATGTAGCGAGAATTCCCGCACCTGTAGGTGTCCTTCAGCTGGCCCCTAAACATATGCATGTATAGGTCGTTAACATACATACTTATGTTTAGGGGCCAGCTGAAGGAATCTGATGTACAGTAGTTGTCGTTTGTTTATGTTATATATACGTGTTTCTCGTTTCTCGTTTTGTTTATATAGATTAGACCGTTGGTTTTCCCGTTTGAATGGTTTTACACTAGTTATTTTGGGGCCCTTTATAGCTTGTTGTTCGGTGTGAGCCAAGGCTCCGTGTTGAAGGCCGTACTTTAACCTATAATGGTTTAATTTTTGAATTGTTGTTTGGATGGAGAGTTGTCTCATTGGCACTCACACCACATCTTCCTATATCTATTAACCAAAGGAAAACAGCAAATATGGAGATTGTCAATATAGAATCTTAAACAAAGGACAGATAACCCATAATGCAAGCTTTGAATTGTCTGAACAATTAATTGAAAAGTAAGAAAATACTGACAAACTGATATTAACATCTATCTTCAGGACGAGTGCAAATTGATTATAATTTTTTATTTCTTTAAAGAATTTTTTGAAATATTTGTTCAATTTTTAGAACAGAGTTGGCTGCCTTCAATGCATATGCCTTTGAGTTTTTATAACCTGATGTTATCGTCCTATTTTTACTGGATCTATAAAAAAATTATGTGGTATGATAAAACTAAAGGACATGGATGTATACTATTGATTTTTAAAGTACTAATTCGATATTGTTAAAAAGAATATATTTGTGTTTTGAAGATTATGGATAAAATAATGCACATGCCAGGAATAAGCTAATTTGATTATTATGTTTTAGGTTTCTTTCCAGAATAATTATACAAGACTTGCAAACTAAAAAAGTATTTAATTTCTACTACGATAATTGGCTTGGAATTCAAAGTGGAACTGCTAAAGTGTGTTTGTCAATCAAGTCAGGTTACGAATTGAAGCAACAGTTTTTCCTTAGAACAAGTCAGGATTTACGTAGAGGGCATTTATGGATCAGTATAATCTCAAAACCACCATGTAGTAATTTTACGAGGGCTCAAAGATTATCATGCGCATTGTCTTTATTGTTTTGTACAATGTTGTCCTGTCTAATGTTTCATGGAATTCCGACTGACGAAACGATTAGTTCTGATGTAGCAAGTATTCAATTTGAATTCTCTCTTAAAGATTTTATCATTGGTTTGGAAAGTAGTATAATAATGTTTCCTATAAACTTTGCCATCATTGAACTTTTTGTGCGATCAAAAACAAAACAGCTACATAAAGAACGATATCTGGAAATTGATGTTAACCGTCCAACGACAAGTGATGAAAAAGGATCAGATAAAGCGTATAATGAAATTGTTGCAGTAAAACGATGGATGTAAGTTAACTATTTTAATTATATACTGTAAACCAACTTATTTTCGCGGATACTTTATTTCGCGTTTTACCCTTTGTAAACTATTTCGTGGCTATTCAATTTCGCGATTTTCTAATTTCTAGATATAGTTTAATAAGGAAAAATATAAGTTTTACATATTCGCGACGATTTATATTCGCGTTAATTTTCTACTCGCGAAAGTCGCGAAAATAAATCGCTCGCGAAAATAAGTTGGTTTATAGTATTACTTGTATCACAATGGTGTGCATTAGATGGCTGAGCCTATTTAGAAAGCTAGGTTAATTATACATAAGGTAGTGAAACGATGGTAGTCATCTATAAAACCAAATCAATTCATGCGCAGCAAACAACATACAAAAAAAAAAAAAAAAATGCCTTTTACTGCTGTTCTTCATATATAAGTTATCAAAATATCAAAGAGCAAACGCATTAACTTCTTTTATCAAATATTTTAGACAAAATACAGCAACTTTTAATATCTAATAAAGATTCTTTTTTTCTTATCCGTATTACATTTGTACCTACCCTGTATCGTAAACCCCATATCGTGCAACTAAGGTAGCAATTCACAGTTCGGAGTTAAGTTTCGCATTTTGGCCACTGTGGATTTTTCAAATATGAAATTTATTGTGTAATAAAATTCATTTTTAGACAGCTGAGTACTAAAGCCTGCAAGATGGTTGATAATAACCTCAAGATTATTTTTAACAAGTTTTAATGGGTTATTTTCTGTTTGACTCTCCGTATTTTTAAGCTAGACCGTTCAACGGTCCAGAAATTAATGTAATGTTAACAAACACTTTTTTTTCTACACGAAGTTTTTGACGGAATTTTACAAAAAGAAATGAGACGAAAGACATATGAAATGATTTTCATTGGATATATGAAAAATATATGTAAACAGCTACAGAAAAGGTATTACTTCAGGGGATTGAAATTTCACTTTTAGCAAAGTTTTGAGGAAATATGTGACTTCTTTTCCACCCTTTTTGCAATATTTTATAGCAAATGAATTCATTTTGTTGCCAGGGATACACCCAAAAGAAACTGTATTTTTACATTTTATATACTTGATAGAAAATATATGGGAGGTTCTGATTCCATACATATGCACATATATGACATAAATTATAAGCTTAAAAAATTGCAAGAAAGCAATGAAAAGGGATTGGTAAAACTTATGAGGGCAAATTTTTATATTTTTTCCTAACTGTTTATTGCTACTTATTGTATCCCATACCCCGTATCACATAGCAAAACCCGTGTTGCATACTAGGCCTGACGTCATTATTCGAAAAACGTCAACGTTTAACATATGACGTCCAGTTGCTGTATTTCCTTGCATAGGAAAAAAAATAATTTCAACTAAAAAAAAATCTATCTTTTCAACTAAAATGGATATTTTTCCGTAAATTATTACCCTGTAGAAATAAAAACACAATAAAATGTAGAAACTTTAACGATATAATTTGGTGAGAATAGATAGCAAACTTTTCAGTAACTATTTGTATTGCTGTTCAACTCATCAGAAAATAAAAGTGATCATGAATCATACCATCGCCAAATAAACAATAAAACTTTGAACATTTCAACATCTTGTGATATTTTTTTTGATAAATATTATTTTTTGTTGAAGTATTACCCTGAGGACAGGATCGTTAGTTGAATAATTTTAATATATGGTCTTTGACGTTTATTGAGAACGTAATAAGGTTAACGTTATAGGGGATATTGCGATATGGATAGTAAGCAAATAAAGAAGTCAATAAAAAAAAACAAGCCAGCTTGAAAAACACAGGAAACTCTTTATGTTCTTTCTAAGCTTATAATTTCGGATGATTTAAAAAAAAAAGAAAAGAGGATATCATATGAATCTAATTTGATCGAAATATATGACAAACAGAATAATACATGGCAAAATCCGTATCTGGACTGAAATCGGTGTGACGGGATGATTCAGCAAGCGATACGGATTCTTCTATATTCCCTAATTCTCTTACAGACTCTCTGTTCCAATGTTTAATTAGAGTTCGGTATTTTTGTTTTTATACTTTTCCCTTAAAAGAGGTGCGAAAGATACAAGAGGGATATTCAAACTTATAGATAAACAATAGACTGACAACACTATTGCTAAAAATAAAAAGAAAGCCAGACAAATAATAGCACAGAGATGACACAACATATTAAACTCTCGACTTAGCAACACGAACCCAACCAAACACTAGAAGGATCTCAGATGCTCCGGAAGGGTTAGCAGATCATACTCCACATGTGGTACCCGTCTTGTTGATTATGTCATTTCAATTCCAGTAAATAGTCTAATTCGGTAGGTCACCTCGGTGAAACGGAAAGGGTATTGTAGTTAGTATTAGTTAATCGAAATACCTCTTACAATTATAGTGTTTGGATCTGATCATTAATTTCTTTATGACTTTTGTAAATAAAAATAACCACATACTTGCTATCAATGCATTGAAATCTTTTCATATCAGTACTTAAACAATATTGTCTATTGATATAACTACATACAGTGAAACCTGTCTAAACTGAATCTCTTCAGGGCCATATATTTTGTTAGGTTTAAACAAGTTAACATCTCATAAACTAAGTTTGAAATACTGGACTTAAAAACTAGGCATGATTTCGATTTATGCAAGATTTGGTTTGCAAAGATTTCACTGTATTTTTTATCGAGACTTATTTTTTTCAGGTTTCCATGGTGGGTTATATACGTTGCATGGACCACAACTATTTTGACATCGTTGATTTCGTCATATTTTGTTATGCTGTATGGATTAAAATATGGCTACTATGAAAGTTTGAATTGGCTAGTTTCCTTTCTTACAGCATTTGTTGATGATGTCTTTTTAATGGAGCCTATAAGTGTCGTGTTTTTTGCCATGTTGTTCACATTTATATTGAAACGGGAAATCAAAATTGATTCTGCTCCAGCCTTGATTGTACACAAACCAGAAAGTAAGTTTGTTAATCTTTAGTAGATTATTTTATGGTTTCTAATCGTATTAGTTTCATTTTGGTGACGCCATAAGTCACGATATGTTTACGTTATGTCTGCTCATCAGCAAGTCAGTCCGTCAGACAGTGTTTGTATATGCTAAGTAAAAGATAAAACAATCACTGCACTTTTTCCCTAACTAGAGATTAGATACTAAACATAGAGTCATATCATAAAAAGATACAGATATAATTTGAGTTATGTTTTGTATGGTTTGGTACGTTGACATAGAAAACTACTAGTACTGAGAAATTTAATTTGATGTATACATTTATAAACGATGATTAAAATGTTAAGATATTTGAATTTAAGTGTAACAAATAAAATTTAAGTTCGGTTCTGGTCTCATTTTCATCGGAGTTGTCAATGAGCTTTCTAATTGCTGTGGATTCATTTATTTTCGTGGATTAAGGAAAACTTGCATTTTCGTGTATATTTGTTTTTCCCGAAATGAATTATGTAAAACATTTCAAACTAGAAAACTAACGGCCTAATTTGTATCCAAAAACATGAACAAAAACAAATATGTGACTCATAAATGAAGGACAACTAGTGAATTATAGGCTTCTGACTTGTGACAGACATTCAATCGTGGATTTATCACGTGGGATTTATATCTTTGAAGATGATGAACAGTCCGTTACTCATGAAAACAATTAAAATATGTTTAGAATTTGAACAAGCGAGACAATTTTTGTGACAGGGCAGATATTTTCAGCTTTGCACACAATTCTTTATTAACTTAACAATATCTCTTTATTGCATATTCACAGTGTAGATACTATTCTGTACGCTATCCGGGAGTCGCGATTTTCGAAGCGAGGATTCTAAACTGGCTAACAGAACGGTTTTGTTTTGGTGCATTTTACGTTAATTTTATTTACTACCACTGGGTCGATGCCTCTGCTGGTGGACTATTAGTCCCCGAGGGTATCACCAGCCCAGTAGCCAGTACTTCGGTACTGGCATGAAAATACGGATTTTTTGTGTTATTAAAATTTGCTGTTACAAAATGATAGAAATTATTATAAATTCACGGATTTGGCTATACTTTTTGGACCTTTATGATTATAATAGCTCTTCATCTTTTATATAAGCTTTGGATTTCAAATATTTTGGCCACGAGCATCACTGAAGAGACATGTATTGTCGAAATGCGCATCTGGTGCAAGAAAATTAGAACCGTTAATTTTATTTACTACCACTGGGTCGATGCCTCTGCTGGTGGACTATTAGTCCCCGAGGGTATCACCAGCCCAGTAGCCAGTACTTCGGTACTGGCATGAAAATACGGATTTTTTGTGTTATTAAAATTTGCTGTTACAAAATGATAGAAATTATTATAAATTAAGGAATGAATCTCCCTCGTGCAAAGCTCTGATTTCTTTCACGGATTTGGCTATACTTTTTGGACCTTTATGATTATAATAGCTCTTCATCTTTTATATAAGCTTTGGATTTCAAATATTTTGGCCACGAGCATCACTGAAGAGACATGTATTGTCGAAATGCGCATCTGGTGCAAGAAAATTAGAACCGTTAATTTTATTTACTACCACTGGGTCGATGCCTCTGCTGGTGGACTATTAGTCCCCGAGGGTATCACCAGTCCAGTAGCCAGTACTTCGGTACTGGCATGAAAATACGGATTTTTTGTGTTATTAAAATTTGCTGTTACAAAATGATAGAAATTATTATAAATTAAGGAATGAATCTCCCTCGTGCAAAGCTCTGATTTCTTTCACGGATTTGGCTATACTTTTTTGACCTTTATGATTATAATAGCTCTTCATCTTTTAAATAAGCTTTGGATTTCAAATATTTTGGCCACGAGCATCACTGAAGAGACATGTATTGTCGAAATGCGCATCTGGTGCAAGAAAATTAGAACCGTTAATTTTATTTACTACCACTGGGTCGATGCCTCTGCTGGTGGACTATTAGTCCCCGAGGGTATCACCAGCCCAGTAGCCAGTACTTCGGTACTGGCATGAAAATACGGATTTTTTGTGTTATTAAAATTTGCTGTTACAAAATGATAGAAATTATTATAAATTCACGGATTTGGCTATACTTTTTGGACCTTTATGATTATAATAGCTCTTCATCTTTTATATAAGCTTTGGATTTCAAATATTTTGGCCACGAGCATCACTGAAGAGACATGTATTGTCGAAATGCGCATCTGGTGCAAGAAAATTAGAACCGTTAATTTTATTTACTACCACTGGGTCGATGCCTCTGCTGGTGGACTATTAGTCCCCGAGGGTATCACCAGCCCAGTAGCCAGTACTTCGGTACTGGCATGAAAATACGGATTTTTTGTGTTATTAAAATTTGCTGTTACAAAATGATAGAAATTATTATAAATTAAGGAATGAATCTCCCTCGTGCAAAGCTCTGATTTCTTTCACGGATTTGGCTATACTTTTTGGACCTTTATGATTATAATAGCTCTTCATCTTTTATATAAGCTTTGGATTTCAAATATTTTGGCCACGAGCATCACTGAAGAGACATGTATTGTCGAAATGCGCATCTGGTGCAAGAAAATTAGAACCGTTAATTTTATTTACTACCACTGGGTCGATGCCTCTGCTGGTGGACTATTAGTCCCCGAGGGTATCACCAGTCCAGTAGCCAGTACTTCGGTACTGGCATGAAAATACGGATTTTTTGTGTTATTAAAATTTGCTGTTACAAAATGATAGAAATTATTATAAATTAAGGAATGAATCTCCCTCGTGCAAAGCTCTGATTTCTTTCACGGATTTGGCTATACTTTTTTGACCTTTATGATTATAATAGCTCTTCATCTTTTAAATAAGCTTTGGATTTCAAATATTTTGGCCACGAGCATCACTGAAGAGACATGTATTGTCGAAATGCGCATCTGGTGCAAGAAAATTAGAACCGTTAATTTTATTTACTACCACTGGGTCGATGCCTCTGCTGGTGGACTATTAGTCCCCGAGGGTATCACCAGCCCAGTAGCCAGTACTTCGGTACTGGCATGAAAATACGGATTTTTTGTGTTATTAAAATTTGCTGTTACAAAATGATAGAAATTATTATAAATTCACGGATTTGGCTATACTTTTTGGACCTTTATGATTATAATAGCTCTTCATCTTTTATATAAGCTTTGGATTTCAAATATTTTGGCCACGAGCATCACTGAAGAGACATGTATTGTCGAAATGCGCATCTGGTGCAAGAAAATTAGAACCGTTAATTTTATTTACTACCACTGGGTCGATGCCTCTGCTGGTGGACTATTAGTCCCCGAGGGTATCACCAGCCCAGTAGCCAGTACTTCGGTACTGGCATGAAAATACGAATTTTTTGTGTTATTAAAATTTGCTGTTACAAAATGATAGAAATTATTATAAATTAAGGAATGAATCTCCCTCGTGCAAAGCTCTGATTTCTTTCACGGATTTGGCTATACTTTTTGGACCTTTATGATTATAATAGCTCTTCATCTTTTATATAAGCTTTGGATTTCAAATATTTTGGCCACGAGCATCACTGAAGAGACATGTATTGTCGAAATGCGCATCTGGTGCAAGAAAATTAGAACCTCCTATTTAATTACTCCTATATCTATAAAGTGTTTTGCACATCTTAAATGTATGTGTAGCATCATAAATATGAGTAACTGTAACAAAAACATGCAGTAGAATATGAAATATACGTGTGCATCACACCAACTTCATAGAAAAAAGTGAAATCGATGAACAATTTTGCTCCCGTAGTACAAAGCAAATGATCTTTTATTGCAAATATTTGCATCAGTTTACAGTTAAATATATACTGTTTCAATATTCTTACCGTATATAAGTAAAATGTTCGTATTTCAAATAAAAAATATGCGGAGGAAGTTGTGGATATAAAATTGGCACGCCCAATATAAGGTTATGACAAAGTCCGTATTTTAGATATAGAAACATCAAAAATATTTTAACCAAAAATTCGAAATAGAAGGTCCATAATACATTAATTGATTAAAAATGGAGCAATTTTAGAAAAGTTTAACAATTGGTTTTGGAAGTAACGGTTTGAAATACCTGATGGGTGCCCCCATATAATGCAATGTTCAAGTCCGTATCTTATACAAAGAAACCCTATAAAAGATTTTTAATAAAATTCGAAATACATTCCTTTTTTTATATAAATAAGGCCGTTAATTTTCTCGTTTGAATTGTTTAACATTGTCATTTCGGGGTCTTTTATTGACAATTGGGATCCGGCGGTTTGAAACTCTTTTTTAACTTTCAATGCATTTGTATGGGAACATATATTTGCAATCCTCTTTTCTCCTGGATTGGACCCCCTCTCCATTTAAAAATGTCTGGAAATCCCAATGTATATTAAGTGGTTTATGAGGAGATACGAAGTTATAAAACCGCGAAATATGTTGTACTGGTCCAACGGACGAACGGAAAGACGGACTTCATTATCACTATAAACAACCGCTTTACAAAGTGGTGTACAATTGCGTGTGAAAGAGACAGTTCAAAACACAGTGAAGGAACTGTGATCAATTATAGGCTACAGTACAACCTCGAATGTTTGTATAACAATCATACAATTAAATTTGTGTGTTTGTACAATTTTAAGTATAACGGAGGACATTTCTGAAACTTATATAAACAAACAAAACTTCCTCTTATTTCAGCAACATTCAAACCTCCTTATACTTAATGAAGTAAGTCGAGTACAACCTATCAAGCTTAAACATGATTCATAAGTTTTCAGGATGTGAATTTATTGAAATATATTTGTGTTATTTATAAACATTGCCCCCTTCTAATGTATCGTAAATAACTTTGAAATCACCACTAGAATACAGTGAAATAAAGACTGATCATACAGTCTCAAAATATACAAGCGAGACTGATCGTACAGTGAGAAATTCAAACAAGTGTAATTTTCTTATTTCTGGCTTCAAAGATCTAGCTGAAACTTTTACCACCACTTGAAATATACTTTATTTAGTTAATTAAGTCTGGGTTTTACGTTAATATGTACAGTAAGGGTGCAAAAAGATTGTTTTTAGGTTCACCGACTGATTTTCCTTAGTGATGCACTTGAAAATCTCTTGATTAAGGCAAAGATACGAATAATGAATGTGCTAAATTTAATTATAAACCATTTGTGAATATCGATGTAAGCTGAATTAATCATTAAGCAATGTACAGATGAACATCTTACCGTTTAATATAGTATATCCAACAAATTTAGAATGTGATCCAAAAAGTTCTCGCTTCGAAAATCGCGACTTCCGGATAGCGTACAGAATAGTATCTACACTGTGATATGTGCTGTAACAATTTACTTCATTAACAGCTTATAACTTAGTATCCCTCATGTTAGTTTACCTTATAGTGTAGGAAGTTTCATTTGGAAAGATATAATATTGGTATCTATAACAAATTAATTTCATAAATATATATAATAAATATTGTGAATACAAATACAGATCTTTGTTTTTCTTTCCTTATTTTACACATAACATTTCCGGAATCCTCTCCGTTTTTTTTGTCCTCATTTTACACATCACATTTCCGGAATCCTCTCCGTTTTTCTGTCCTTATTTTACACATAACATTTCCGGAATCCTCTCCGACATCATCCCCTTTGCGCAATATCAGCCAAACTATTCCTATCTTACAGTAAAACCAAGAAGCTATGATCATAATACATTGCAAAAGTTGTGTACTTCTGAAATTAATGACGGGATAGAAATATGGAAACTTTAACAAACTACCAACTACAAATAAAGACATAGTTATACACTTTTCTTATATATTCATATTTTGTTGAATCCTCTTCAAATTTAGAGGATGGTTTTCATTTTTTAAAATCTTAAATGTTTAATATTTAGAAATATCTGAAAGAGGGACTGTTTTTAGTGGAGGGGAACTTATATAAAAAGTATCCTTCTATATGACAAAACAGTCTATGTAAGCGGCTGCTTGGATGTAACATGAGGTTATCTTATTATGACGGAAAATTACATAAAATCAAAATCTACCTATATATCAGTATAGAAAAACTAGAAAGAATAAATAACTTCTAGATGATATCTACTTAAACAATTATCTTATCATTTCAGAAAACAATACATTAATGCAGAAAAGAAGCAATACGAGATCAATTATCCCAGGACATGCTTCAAAAAAAGATTTGAAGAAAGCTAAACAAGAACTTGATTTAAAAGAAAAGATCCAGACCAATCTCCAAGATATAATTCTTTATGTGTTTTTCACATTTATGTTGTTATTTGTTGTTCACAGCCATCGACCAGTGGAGAAATGTTTCATGCAGTCACAAGATATCAACAATATTTTTATCAAAAATACATTAGAACATGTAAGTAATATAAACAAGAAGGAAATGAATAAGGGAGCAATCATAAACCATGAGTCAATAGTTATCAAAGGTACCAGGATTATAATTTAGTACGCCAGACGAGCGTTTCGTCTACATAAGACTCATCAGTGACGCTCATATCAAATTATTTACAAAGCCAAACAAGTCAAAAGTCAAATTAGACCGAACAATTTCATAAATCCATCAATAAGATACAACATAGCTAGAAATTAGTAGTGGTTTTGCTAATCAATATTCATGATATGTAAATGAGAATTGTACTACGTGATTTTAGTTTGAACTGGATATACTTGATATCATTAAAATCTTTACAACACGGATATGATAAGTTGCCCGTCACAGAGTCCTTATTTACAATCATTTTGATATTTCCGTGAAGTTGTCAGAGGGTCAAAATCAAAACAATAAACGCAAATTTAGTGAATTTTACGTGCTTTCGTAAGTTTTTTCTTCTTGAAATTGTGACATTTTAACTTTACGTGGGAACATAGAGTTCAACGACGACACATACATGGTTTGGACTTCACCCCGTCAACCTGTTTTTGTAATAACCTTGTAAGCCAATTTTCAACACGATTTTTGCACATTTGACCTTTCAGCCATATAAGCCTGTATTTTACACTGCAATGTTAAAAGCCTCTCGCGTCGATTTTCAAAATAGCTCAGGAACCTGTATTTTTGCAACAACAGACATTATGTTTCGTTGAAATGGTGTATATTGTTGTGTATATTCATTTTCTGCCCCGGCAACCTGTCTATCACGTAATTTTAAATTAAAACAGACATTTTTCAAAATTTCCTATCATTTTAATGTAATTTCCGTTACCCGCATCCGATTTCTTTACTATAATATTAAAATAAGCAAAGTGGCGTTGATTTCTGGATATGACTAATTTTTTATAATTTAATATTCTCCATTCGGAGCGAGACAGGATATGCCAACAAATAAGTTTCTCCTGCTTTTAATGCATCAGCCGCCTTGTAACTAAACCTTGTACACGGATAAAATCAGGGAGCAATTTTATTGGTTAACTGGTTTTGACATTGTTAAGTTTTGAAATGAAGACCCAGTTTTGTTTTGTAGAGGACACGGTTTTTTTTTTAGGGCAACGTCAATATGCATCCATACATTGTCTGTCGGAAAAAATCAAAATTAATTTCATCGTAAAACAAACAGTTGTCGTGTTAAAATTTATTTTAAACTAGCACTTATCAGAATAAGGAGGACACTTTTTTCGAAATCGAAACGTATACATTATCAAACTCTCTTCAAACTAATTTTAAATGGAATATAAATACTCTTAAGCATAAATGATATTAATTATCTTATATTTTATGCTAGATTTAAAATTAAGAAGATGCAGTATAATTGTATCATCATAATAATTTAGTAACATTAATTACTCGACGAGTTTCGAATGTGGAGAAGGATCTGCTCATCCCCCTGGAGCACCTCCATTGTCGGCGGAGTGCGTGTTCCTTAGTCTTTAGTTTTTCTATATTTTGGAATTTTGGATCCTCATTGAACTTCAACTGTGTACTTGTTTGGCTTTTCAAATATTTCGATTTGAGCGTCACTGATGAGTCTTGTATAGACGAAACGCGCGTCTGGCGTACTTATAATCCTTGTTCTTTTGATAACTATTGTCTTGTGTAATATTATTTGTCTGTTTTCCTTTTTTTTTAGCCAAGGTGCTGTCAATAGTTTCAACTTATGAGTTTGGCTGTCCCTCTTATATCTTACACCCCTGTTGTTTTACAGGAGTAAAGCACGTTCACTTATATCTTCCTTTACAATATTGACTATCATCAACTTATTTATTTATTGACGGACGGTCAGGAAAAGAATATAAACTGCTCTGCACTAATTAATCATGCATGTTAGATATCTTGGTACCGTAATATAATGGTTTCACCTCTCGGTCTCGTATTTCGACGAGACAAAATACCAATTAAAGAGAATAAACATGATAACCAAACTCACATATCACTAATTATGCGAGTTTTTCTGTTTTCTCTTTTTGCATAAAATATTAAGATGGTATTCGAAAGAGTTATATTGTGTCAGTGGCGAATTTAGGGAGCTAATAAAAGGGCATCCCTCCACCGTTTTGTTTTGATTACACAATCAATATGTGTTTTTTTCACGATTCATAAAAATTCTTAGCATCCAATCGTGGTTTGTTTTCCGTTTTATGCAATTACGCAACGTTTAAAACATCATAGATTCAATTATAAACTTGTTTAAATACTCCTATATATGTGCAATAATAAATTTGTTTGAATGTTAATCATTTGTCAACCCACGATAATCAATACACAATGGAGATTTGAAAGATCCGTTTATTTATGAAAATGTCTATATGGCGATCACGTGAAAATGTAGACAATGTAAAAAACGATTGTCACATGCAGTTTGTGCATCAAGTTTTTACCCTCATACACGAGACGATATTTAATGACAGTCTTAATCAACTAATTGGATTTCAGTTCATTTTTTTCGCGCAAAATGTGGGAATGACAATATTTTTTCGTTGCTTCACAAAGACACATCCGTTGGCGCAGCATTAAAAAACTCAAATGCTGGCATGATCTTCCAAGATTGGACAGTAGGGGACTGAATCGTAATCCTTGGCTAGCGAAGACGTCATGAAAGTTGTAGTCTTTCCTATGTTGTTTGATAATAAATATTCTGAGCACTCAATTGTTCAGAATATTTTTTATCAAATAATTATAGGTAAACCTTGCCCTCTAGCAATCCTGTTATACAAGTAAATCACATATCAAATGTGCGTCCTTTAGCTTTCAAGGCCATAAAATGTTTGAACATCAAAATTTACACAATACATATCAATCAACGTTTAGACGAGTTTATCCGCAAAATTCGTTTCAACCTTCATCTATCTGTATTTCGCAGTTAAGGTATTTGTATAGATACAAAAGCTTAATAAAAATTATCTTTCTTCTTTTCATAGGCTTGTAAACTTGCTTATAAAATTATGTTCAACAAGCCATCAACATCCAATTTAAATTTTCAAATAATTGAGCTTCGAGCTTGTGGACTCAAAATTGAATAGTGAATGGTGTTTGAAATTTTACTTCTTATATCTAAATATTATTTTGTAGGTTAAGACACGTGGTGATATTTGGACTTATATCAACGAAAGTGTTATTCCTCCGTTGAGTAGAACAATACCTTTTGACATGTCAAAGAAGATTCCAGAAAATGATTTTCTACTGATAGGAAAATTTCGTCTGCGACAGATAAGGGTTAAAAGAGGTAAACAATATAAATAAAGGTCAGTGTCAGGAAAATATCAAATTTTTTTGTATGAGGCTGAGAAACTGGGGAAGGGCGATGTTCTACCTCAAAAACTTATTTTCATCCCTTAATGGACGCCTGATTGAGGAGAACGTGGTCTATGATGAAATTGACATTATTCAAATATAACTATGCTTCTATATAACTAGGAAAAAATAGCAAATACTAGTTCTTTGACTTGATAGTTATCAAAGGTACCAGGATTATAATTTAGTACGCCAGACGCGCGTTTCGTCTACACAAGACTCATCAGTGACGCTCATATCAAAATAGTTATAAACCAAACAAATACAAAGTTGAAGAGCATTGAGGATCCAAAATTCCAAAAAGTTGTGCCAAATATGGCTAAGGTAATATATGCCTGGGATAAGAAAATCCTTAGATTTTTGAAAAATTCAAAGTTTTGTAAACAGGAAATTTATAAAGATGACCACATAATTGATATTCATGTCAACACTGAAGTGCTGACTACTGGGCTGGTGATACCCTCGGGGACGAAACGTCCACCAGCAGAGTCATCGACCCAGTGGTGTAAATAGTTATCAAAGGTACCAGGATTATAATTTAGTACGCCAGTACTTGAAATATTTGATGCACATTCCAACATTAGTATTATAGTTTCACACACTTATATTACAGATCAGGTTTAGAATTACATATTTTTTAGAAAATAGCCTGGTAAAATGATATCTGTCAATTCTGTTCTTATTAAGATACTTTTTACAAGTGAAAGGTGCGACATTATCAAACAACCTTTAGTTTGATGAATGTTCATGTAGTCTTGTCATTATCTTCAGAACTTTAAAATGTTTGAAATACTAAAGCTTTTCTACCTCAGGAATAGACTACATCAGCTGTATTTGGCCAAACTTTTAGGAATTTTGTTCCTCAATTCTTTTCAAATTCGTACTTTATTTGGCCTTTTTTTTTGCTTTTCGTGATTCGAGCGTCAGTGATGAGTCTGCTGTAGACGAAACGCGATTCTGGTGTATATATAAAATTTAATACTGGTATCTGTGATGAGTTTATATTCTTTATAACCATTTTAATCAACCGGACCATGATCCTTCTTTATCTATGAAAGTACGCATCATTGAGAAAATTTATCACCACACAAATAGCCCTGTACTAAGTACGCCTTTCCGCAAAGATAGAGAAAACTTCTGGATAAGGGAGTTAGGGACTGCAATGCCATATGGTTGCAATGACAATATTAAAGGAGTAGGAAATTTGTCAAGTCCTGCCTGCAGTGAAGTTAATGTAATGAGTTTATTTAATACTACCTTACGACAACAACGTAGTCATGGGCAAAAACATTACCATCGGCCTAATGTGAAAAAGTCTTCCAAATCTAGATCACCATCTGGGTTCTTTCACATCTTCATCATCCACTAGGGTTACAATACATAAGAACTATTCTCTTTTCACTGCCAGTTAATTTTCTAAAACGTTTGAGAGATTATGCACTTGACAAAGGAGGCATCAATACATTTTCTGCAATGTACAGACTAGTCAGTATTATTTGTGATGTAGCTCTTTTCCATCTTTTCAAACCAGTAAGATCGGAAGCTTTACATGAGGAAAGAGGAGATACCTTCCTGTTAATTTTGCCAATAGAGGAATCGATGCAATCAATATCTGCAACGTTCTACATCACAAAGAGGTAACATCGAAAATGCCTATTTATTTTTAAAATCAGTCTGTTCCTATTGTATCCTACAGTTATACCAAAACCATTGCACCTAAAATATTCAACTATAAAGAGGCATTGCAGGACCTTGACTTAGAACAATATCTTAAAAACCCTCCAACATGTGACTGTTCCCACTCGCCTTATAATACCAGCCCCTCTGGTCATGTTATAACTGGGGATCTAAACATAATTCAACATGAAAATCTCCGAAAGGTGATTTCTCATGGTCCTAAGTTTAGAGAACCCCAACACATTTATTGGAACCATAACTTCAAAATAATTATGGATTATATTGAGGACTACGCCAAGGCATGGGCTAAGCGAGAAGAAGTTGAAATGGACACTTTATCAGAATGGGTTAAAACTATCAGGTCTCTGATAAAACGTCGCATTCACAAGTTGAAAAACTGTGTGAACGATCGACCATAGTCCGTTTTCAGAGACAAAGAGGCCATGAAATGTCTATCAATTCTTCATGATAAGTATGTTGTTGTTCCTGCGGACAAAGCTTCAAATAATATTGTCTTTGTTGTAAATCGTATTACTACGAATGTCTTGTAAAAGAATTGGGTATAACGGAGCACTCAGGTAATCCTACATACAAAGACATATCATTTGACAAGGATGAGATTTTAGCAAATCATAAGTCCTTCATGGCTTCAATAAAAATTACATTGAATACCAAATCGGGGGACTTACCTTGTTTGTATTGGATACCAAAGCTTCATAAAATTCCGTACAAGCAACGGTATATTGCTGGCTCATCTTCATGTTCAACTAAAGAATTGTCCATTAGATTGACTAAAATTCTGTCCACAGTGAAAGAAGGTCTTCAGAAATACTGTGAAACAGTTTACTCGCGTAGTGGTGGATGTGGATTCTTAAAAATTCTAAAGAACTTCTAGACAATTTTAAATCTCGGTCTTTTTCTGAAATTAGTTCCATCAAAACTTTTGATTTTTCAACCCTGTATACCACCATTCCCCATGTAAAATTGAAAAATCGTCTAAAAGAAATTATCCACAATGCCTTTCAACACAAAAATGGTAGCATACGCTATAAATTTATTACTTTGGGATTTCATAAGGCATATTTCGTTAATAGTGACAAACAAAAAGGTAAAACATGCTACACAGAAGAACAAGTTGTCAGTATGCTGGAGTTTCATATCGACAACATATTTGTTGAGTTTGGAGGTAGACTTTTCCAATAAATTGTCGGCATTCCTATGGGAACAAACTGTGCGCCTCTTCTTGCCGACCTCTTCTTATTTTCATATGAATCGGAGTTCCTCCAGACACTTGTCAAAAACAAGAGGATCAAAGAAGCCAGATTATTTAATTTCACTTTCAGATATATTGATGATGTTCTTTCCATAAACAATCCAAACTTTTCTGATTGGGTTCCATTGATATATCCCCCAGAACTAGAGATTAAAGAAACAACAGACACAGCTTCCTCCGCCTCATTTTTAGACTTATATCTCGAATTTGACTTGCACAGTCATCTCAGTACCAGAATCTATGACAAACGAGACGATTTTAATTTTGAAATTATAAATTTCCCCCACCTTAGTAGCAATATACCAACTTCACCTGCATATGGGATATATATTTCCCATCTTATTCGATATTCAAGAGCTTGCAGCTCCTACTCAGACTTTGTAAAACGTCATCAGTGTCTGAGGAGAAAGTTGATGAACCAGGGATATGTCAAAGAACGTGTCGTCCTTTTTCTAAAAAAGTTCATCGGAAGGTATCAAGACCTTGTTGATAAATATTCCGTATCAACTTCTCAAATAATATACGATGGTCTTGATGTATAGATTCTGCGTACTGATGTTGTATATCATCTTGACAACATGTTTTATTGTTCTTTCATTTGTCTTTGTTCTAGTATTAATATTACTTTAACTGTTGAATGGTTTTATATGATATCAGTTTGACGTGGCTCGGTACTTGAACATCTCATCAATGTGTTTGTATTGACTTTCATTTTTTTGTAGTTTGTTTTGTATATGCGACTTTTTGTATTTCTTTTCTTCTTATTACGTGACTCTGTAATTTAAAAGATCCCGTCAGTATTATATTGGTCTATTATATGTCATTATGATATATTTCTATTATGAATTACTATATACGTTGAACCACAAACGTCAATATCATTCAATCGCGTGGTGGTATTAACTATTTGTTATTCTCATAAATTCTACCTATCACTTTTGGACTAGTTTTAATATCGGTCTATTTCTGTAATTTATTCTTACATACTTTTGATTTTTAACCCTGTATGCTTACATTGCCACATTGCCTATGTAAATTTTAAAACTGTTTGTATGCACATTTACGACAAATTTATGTGACGTATCAAATTTCTGACGTCAGACACTCAAATCAATTAATGTGTTCGTAGATAGAAGATGTTTTTGTGTTCGGTTAAATTGTCCCCTTTTAAAATTGTTATACGATGATGACTGATGTACCCATATTTTGACTATTTTATTAATTGTGACTGTTTATTTAACGCATCATGTAAATATAACGGAATTTGATGAGACTGTTATTAAAGTGAGAGGGTTAGCGCTATAGAACCAGGTTTTATCCACCATTTTCTACATTTGAAAATGTCTGTACCAAGTCAGGAATATGACAGTTTTTGTCCATTCGTTTTTGATGCGTTTTGTTATTTGATTTTGCCATGTGATTATGGACTTTCCTAATTGATTTTCAGTATTTTTGTGATTTTACTTTTTTCATATTCCATGTGAATATTTCTGCATAAAAATAGAAAAAGGCATGTTTTCATGAACACTTTTGTTTTTTAGACAGCTGTGTTTTCCCAGATAAGTTGAGGAAACTGTTTGGCTTGGACCATCTTGACATGAAATGTACATCTACATTGAACACGGTAAATGATGACAATGACAATTACAACAAGTCGTGGCAGATTCAGTCAGAACTAGTAACACCAACTGATGAATGGTCCTTCCAAAATGCTTGGGACTTAGAGTCTGTACCATATCTAAGCGAACGGGCAATATATGGTGGAGGTGGCTACTTGGTTGACATGAACACAGGTCCTTCATCTATTACAAAGCTTTCAGAGTTAATGCTTAAGTCATGGATTGACACAAGAACAAGAGCTTTTTTCATTGAATTCGTCTTGTATAATCCCAATGTTAACATGTATAGTTCAGTTATGATCGTGTTTGAGTATAGCAGTCCTGGTACACTAACAACATCATTTCAGATATATACAACGCCTTTATCCCACTACTCCACTAGTAAAGAAATCACCAGTTTGGTGCTTGAGATAGTTTTTTTTCTTTTGACGATTGTCGTGTCTTATATTGAGATCAAAAAGATAAGACTGGTCGGTTTGAAACTGTACTTTAAAAGATTTTGGAACAAACTTTCCTTGTTGATGTTAATATTGTGCTATACTTCAATGGCGATTTTTATAGAGAGATTTAGAATGATAACACACATAATACGGCAGTATAGAATTGATGGTAAAGACAGCTACATTAATTTCAGTCTTGCGATCCTTTGGGATTGCATATTATTTTACATTTTGGCTTTGTTAACCGTTATTACAATGATAAAACTACTGAAACTTTTAATGCTGAATCAGAAATTAAAATACCTATTTTCATTGATGGAACATGTAAAAAAACCTTTAAAATATTTCTTTTTTATCTATGTTATTTCATTGTTAGCGTTTGCATGTTGTGGACATTTGTTGTTTGGGGCATCATTAGCTGGGTACAGATCATTCGGAGACAGTTTGATGGTCCTTATAGAATGTACCTTTAGGATTGTCAATTATAATCAATATCTTGAATTTCATCCACAATTAGGTCCTCTATTTATACTTTTGTTCATATTTATATTTGTGTTTGGTTTAATGAATATGTTTACTGTCATTGTAATGAATGCGCAGAAATCCTTAAGACAAAAAGGAGTAAAACATGATGACCAGCTAACATTACTGATTAAGTACTTTGTGCAGAGCATAAGAAGAATGTTCCGATAATATAACAAATCAGTACTCATTGCGGCATTAGAAGAATGTTCCAATAATATAATAAATCAGTACTCAGTGCGGCATCAGAAGAATGTTCGAATAATATAATAAATCAGTACTCAGTGCAACATTAGAAGGATGTTCCGATAATATAATAAACCAGTACTCAGTGCAGCATTAGAAGAATGTTCCGATAATATAATAAATCAGTACTCAGTGCAGCATTAGAAGAATGTTCCGATAATATAATAAATTAGTACTCAGTACTAAGGGAGTAGCAACAGATGAATGTTTCGATTATACATTGAATCAGTTTTTAGTAAGCAGCAAAAAAGGAATGTTTCGATAATATTTTTTTGCAGTTCTTGGTATACAAAACCAGAAGAATGTTTCGATTATATGACAAATTAGTACTTAATGACCAGTTTAAGATTATATTTTGATAATATAATAAATTAGTACTTATTGAGAAGCTTCATATGTTTTTTTGATAATATAATTAATCAGTACTTGGTAAGCAGCTTCAGATTATATTTCGATAATATAATAAATCAGTATTTATTTAGTAGTTTATGATGATATGTTGATAATATAATAAATCATTTCTTAGTGACCAGCTTTAGATGATATTTTGTTATATAATAAATTTGTACTTTTTGAGCAGCTTCAGATGATATTTCGATAATAAAATAAATCAGTTAGTTTGTAAGTCTTCATTTTTATCAAACGCCATACTTTTGTTCTGACATGAAAAAAAGAATTTGACGGATTTTTTTAAAGTTTAACTTCATAAAGTATTTCATCTTCCACTTGTTTGCAATGTTGCATAACTTTGCATTTTATACTCCTTTCCGATTATTTTGAATGTAACTGATTATACTACTTGTTCCTTGAAGGTGGTACTAAGCACCTTGACTTAAATTGATTTGACCTAAATGTTCATAGAATTAATTCAAAATATTTACTGTGACGCTTGACATAGATATAAAAATTTATCCAAAAAAAAACCAACCATGGATATATGGCATTTTGACAAACACTAAGCTTATCATTTCGATAACAATAGAACGTAATTAAACGTTCAGATAATTTTTACAGAGTTATCACCCTATAGTGTGAAATACCAGCATAAGAATAATGAAATCTACCTGTCTTATGGTTTACTATATCAGACGCGAGTTCACCTGGTGCATTTGATAGTTCTTTTCCACAAGATGAAAAATAGATAGGACAAAGCACAATAAAGCCTCTTTAAAAGAAACAGGTACACAAACGGCCTATCACATTTGATGATTGTGACATTTTCAATGCAGATACAGTAGGGTGAACTGAATATCTATACCGTAAAAGTTATATTTCTAACTTTTGTATTTTAAAAGATAGTTAAAATCTTGTTTATCCGGAAAAGAGTGCAATCATTTTTTTCTTTATTTTAACATCTTTAAATTATGATATATTAATACTGGTCCCACATATTCACTTGATATGAAGTAAGGAAAATAACAAATCATATAAGTATCCATTAATGAATGTTATCGCCGACGAAATTTCTATTTAATTCATAGAAGATAAATTGGGGCACCAAAATTGCAATCGGAGTATTAATGATGTAATCTCAAGCACTCAAAATAATATACATTTATACACATGGAAAAAAATATTGTAACATCTTGATTTTTTAAAACTTGAAAAATCAGCCTCTTATTTTGGATGGAATAAGATAAAATATTTGTAAAATGATATTAAAATATTGTTAATGATAACATTGGCATTAAAACAAACAAAAAATGTATGAAAAAAAATGTTTTATCTAACCAAAACTTTTTAAAACTAAATGAAGTGTTTTTTGTACCAAAAAAAAATGCATTTTACAATTTCACTGTTGTCGAACTTTACAATGTCAGACATTTCAAAGTCATTCTTTAGATGATTGTTCACATCATGGTTGATCGTTTTACGCCAAAGAATTACTACTTTGTGCACAGACGGATAACCGCATCTAAGCATCTTCTGATTCCTGCCATAAGTCGACTTATTTGTTGCTAAGGTAGCAGCAACCATTCATGAAGAGGGGTATTGTTTATTTCATGACGTGTTTGAACTTGATTGTCCTTTCGTGCTTTTTGCACCTAATAGTGTCACATATATGCTTGATATGGTTCAAATTCGGGCTACGATCGGGCCACGGAAGATTAACCGAATTCCATTAGAACAATGAATCTTCCTCCACAATGCTGATTTCCAGCTTTGGCGAGCTGTACACGATATTGGATACGTAGGCAAAGGTCCCCGAAACGGTCTTGTCGCATGATAAACAGAAGTGATGAGCGATGAACAGTTCTTGTTTAAAGGCTCTTGTATGGTCATCACTCATTTTTTAGGATTGTATTGTTTGCAATGGATTTCCTTCTGACCAAATCTACATTATGCTTGATTTTCCCTAGCAGATGTTATAGGGAGTCTTCTTGATCTCGAACATCATTTGTTGCCTTTTTTTTAATTCTCAAAACGACTTAAAGTGGAATGGTGATGACCAACAATAAGTGCACAGCGACATACCTGCTTCTTTCATGCTGATTAACTGCCATCTTGCTGCAGTTATTGGTTGTGGATGACCAAATACACGGTGTCAAGCACATAACTTTATAAACTTCGTTATTTAAAGTGTTAAAATCTGTTTTATTGTTTACTCTGAAGCTGCATGTTCAGATAATAACGTATCGAGTCGATATATATTGATTAAACTCGGGTGATATTTAAATAATGTTTAACTAGTTCTATTTCCAAAAATTATATCACAAATAAATAAAGAGTGTTTTTTAAATTTCAATTTGGTGTTGACATACTTTTTTCCATGTACATTTATGTTTAAAGCCTCAAAGTCATTTACATGTTTAATGAAATTGCGAATGGATATAAAGAATGTGACCAAAATGCATCATTAAACAACTCAAAGCCATCAATGGATTTAACACAGCTAATAAAACCCACACCCGGAGGAGGGCTACAGATAGCCCTGCCCTAAACTAAAGTAAAGTGTACTGGTTCAGTAAAAATGGACGTCTAACTAAACTCCAAAACATTTAAATGAACAAAATTTAAAAAAAAACATACAGCACTAACAATGGCTAGAGGCTGCAGACATTGAAGTGGGGCAAACATATTTGCAGCTGGGTTAAACTTGTTCAGATCGGTATTTAGTCGCGAGGGCATTGCATTTCAGATATAAGATACATACTATGCACCCAAAGAAAAGTTCAGTGTCATATTAATATTGTATACGAAATTATAAGTGGCATTTTCCCCCATTTTTAAAAATTCGTAAGACAGGCCAATTGAAGGTCAAATTGTTGATTAACCGGTGGTAACAATTAGCCTACTGTTGATTACCCGGTACTTGTGTCGGATGTTGATTGTCCTTGTAAATCATATTTGATACAGTTTTGATTTTATAAAGGGAATCTTCCTTTTGGCGTCATTACAAAGATTAGAATTACACAGTTGTAACATGCTGAAATGATGTGCAATCAATCCATCCAATAGTGTGATGGTTTCATATGTATATATCAGCTTGTTTTAAAAAAAGTTTGATACCATGTAAAGGCAACAGTACTGTATCGCTGTTCAAAAGTCATAGATCGGTTCAGAAAAAACAAATTTGGGTTACAAACTAGAACTGAAGGAAATCTATCAACTGTAAAAGGAAAACTTCGGAGCAACAGGAACACTGAAATGAAGAAAAAAAAAACGCCAGGCAACATACACAGAAACAACTACTACTAAAAACTGGATCCTCTGGCCTTTGTTAGTCTTGTATTATTTTAATTTTAGTTTCTTGTGTACAATTTGGAAATTAATATGACGTTCATTATCACTGAACTAGTATATATTTGTTTAGGGGCCAGCTGAAGGACGCCTCCGGGTGCGGGAATTTCTCGCTACATTGAAGACCTGTCGGTGACCTTCTGCTGTTGTTTTTTTATTTGGTCGGGTTGTTGTCTCTTTGACACATTCCCCATTTCCATTCTCAGTTTTACTAAAAAAAACAACTGCCACATTCCTAAAGGAAGTTTTAAGGAAAACATAAAACAAGACTACAATAAGAAAAACGTGGTTTTCATCTTTTCAGCATTGATAGAATATATGTGTGTCCATGTCAGAATTAGGAGTTGTGATATAATTGCCAATAAAACAATGTTCAACCATTAATCTTCTTACGTAGAAAGTAATATAAGAGGAGCAAAAGATAGTAGAGGGACAGTCAAACTCACAAATCGAAAATAAACTGACAACGCCATGGCCATAAAATAAAAAAAAAAACAGTCAAATAATAGTGCGAAAGACACAACATAGTAAACTTAATACTTAGCCAAAGTTTGATTTGGTAGGTCACATTCGTTGTGAAAATTAAAGGGGATTTAAGCTTAGACAAAAGAAACATATCCGATATCATCTGTGAAACGGTTCTTCCATAACGGTCAACCAACTCGGCATGGCGTCCGTAAAACTTAAAAGGGATGATTTCAACTTTACAACTTGGAACTCTTGGTTTATTAACTTCCTTGTGAGTAGCAACCCTCTCATGCCTCTATCGAGGACATACAAGCTCGGGAATATCGTATAAATTGGGAGATATATACTCCGTATGAATGCGCTGCTGGAATGTTGCTTCATAGAAATTGAATCGTGAAGCTGAAAACCTGTCTTTTGTCGTACAGTTTTGTTATCAACCGACCCTCTTTGTCAATTTCTAGATGCTAGTGAAGATATGACTATATAGTTACCAAAGGTACCAAAATGATGATTTAATACGCTAGACGCGCGTTTCGTCTACATAAGACTCGTCAATGACGCTTAGATCAAAATTGCTATTTAAGCCAATCAAGTAACATAGTTAAAGAGTATTTATTGATGACTCGAAATTTCCAAAATATATGCCAAATACAGCGAAGGTTATCTATGCCTGGGATTTTATAATCCTTAGTATTTCGAAAAAATCATTCTTTTGTAAAAAGGAAATTTATAAAATGATCAAATAATTGATATTCATTTCAACACAGGAGTGCTGACTACTGATGAGACAGACTTAACTGCATCTGTTGTATCCTTTATGTCTAGTTTGATGTGATGGATGCATTCAACATGGTCCAAAAATTTTGAATTATTTAGTGAGAGATCATCATCTATATAGCGTAAAGTAAAGGTAAATGATATTGTTTAACCATACCATACTTCATGCATGGTAATTTAAAAATTAATAAATGTAAATAGAACTCAAACGAACTTACGGCCTGATAGAACTTTCAGCTATTCAGTTCAATGAACAATGAAATCGGGGTAAAGTCCTAATTCTGGACAAAAACTACTTTAGCAGTAAATTTATATGTTTTTAAAATAAAATCTAAATATTTTCCTAACCCATACATACAATTGATCTGTTTGAACATAAATAGGAAACGAGAACACCTCAACTTCAAAGAAATTAAGGCTTCTGTTGAAGCATACGACAAAACAAAACATTGGCCTAATTTGAAAAAGTCGAACTGGAAAATATGTCAGAAAGGGTCGAAACACCCAGGTAACTGATAAAATGTCGAACTTATAAGTTTAAAAATCTTGTGATTGGTCAACCAAAGTCGATTTTCAAGAACCAAGAAGATGTAAAATAAGTACCATCGCTTCGCGATAAATAGGTTGTTTGAACAAAGGATTAGGCTGAAATAATATTATTTTGTATGAAAATCGGCCTATAAGAAGTGTCTTGTAATTAGTTAACTTTAAAATAAACCAGCACTCAGTCGTTCCCAAAAAACATTTCATTGGTCAAGAATCGATGAGTTTAGCGTATCATAAGTCCTTCATGGCTACAAAAACCATCAAATCTAAGAACTTACCTTGTTTGTATTGGATACCTAAGCTTCACCTAAGATGAAGAACTAAATCTTCAATCACTGTATACGTACTGGATACCTAAACTACACAAGTTTTCTCAAAACAACGTTATATTTCTGAGTCTTCCAAGACCTGAACGGAACTGTCTATCTTTATTATTAATTTGTCAACAATCAAAGATCGGCTTCAAAGAAATTGTGAAACTATATATTCTAGAGAAGGCGCGAGTCCGATTTGGATACTAAAGAATTCAAAAGATCTTTTAGAATTAGAGAATGTACACACTAAGTCTTTTTTTATCTTGCAACACGAACCTCGATAAAATCCGGGAATAGTATCAACATACCTGAGTGTACCAATCGCGAAAGGTGCGAAATAACTTACTCAATTAGCTTAATCATTTATTATAGTGACATGTGATTTTTACAAAAAAAAGAAGTATATAAAACAGTGAAATATAAAAACAATCATTAGAACACCCGATCGTTTTGGGTCTTTAAGTCACTTAACCCATTAATGTAAATGGTACGACGAACAAAATGAATATTTTTTTTTGGAAATTTGCCTAATAAGAATGTAATGCATTCTATGTTATATTTTCTTAAACGTACCCCAAAACGTTGTGATTGGTTTAAAACATCTGAATAATGGAAATTGAACCAATGACGTAACGTTATTTTCTATATTACGTTTCTGTGTGTGTTACACTTAACATTGCGTCGTTTGTTTTCTATACTTTTTGAGTGTAAATTAACAATGCGATAAGACGTGTCACGGTACGTGTCTATCCCAAAATTCATGTATTTGGTTTTGATTTTATATGTGTTATTCTCGTGGGATTATATCTGATGCTCGATCCGTTTCTGTGTGTGTTACATTTTAGTGTTATGTCGTTGTTCTCCTTTTATATTCAATGCGTTTCCCTCGGTTTTAGTTTGTTATCCATATGTTGTTTTTTGTACATGGATTGATGAGTTTTGAACAGCATGATACTACTGCTGGCTTTATTGGGTTCTAACAATGAGATTACTCATAGTCCTTTAGATGCTAAAAAGACGAATTGTCAAAACGTTTAATCTTATCTTAATAATGATAAAAAGGAGAAATGAATTACATACAAATTTAAATTTATTATGTTAGTTTGGTACTGGTCGCTTTGTCGTGCTGAATGGCCAGAACAATCCGTTTCGGACTGGAATTTGACAGTACGATAGATACGAAACTTGTAGATAACACCAAAAAAATAAGAGAACAAAGTTGTCTCATTGGCACTCACACCACATCTTCCTATATCCATATAATTGCATTTCAGTTCACTACGCGATGAATTGTATGAAATTATATCAATGTTAATATACAAATTGAATGATTGTTTTCCTGTAATCACATTACGTAATACACCCAATACACAACACAAAATAATATAAAAGATATAGGAAATATAACACGTGAAACATTGTCTATTGTCTTGGCTTTCTTGTGACCGGTCATTGGTCGCCTTGAAACATTCCTTTCCAACTTTTCCTGTGATAAGAAATAAATGATGAATAGTAATTATAAGGAAACAGTGTTTGTTTTAATTAACTAAATTAGCCCCTTGCCTTCTAAGTTTTATAATCGTCAATATGGAATTTACTCACAACATCAATAACACGCTATAATATATAAGCTTACTGACTATCATACCATGTTGCATTTAGACTAGTGGCCTATCAAGTGATCAAGTTTTCTTTTGCAGAACCTACTTTCATTGATCTTTACAAAATAAGAATGCCAACCTTAACAACGTGTTAGCTTTAATATAGCTAGGAAATACAAAATTAAATAAAAACATTGATAGACGAAATTTTAATCTGCTAATCGATGCCCTAGGCACGTTTGTTTTAACAAAGGAAAATATAAACGATACCAACGTAAATTGAAATAAATCACGCCTACTTATCATAGATGAAAGATACATTGTCTCCAATGAAATTGCTTTTAACCAATCACATTCCTAGAAATGTAAAGAGGGTAAGATAGTTCGAGATATTGTGCCAAAGACCATGCTGATATCTTCAGATAGTGCGCTCTGAATCAGACTGCATACGCAAATAGCTTTTAGAAGAGTCCTTTAACAAACAGGGAGTATTCTTCTTATTCCAACCAGAAGTGGCAAATGCTTGTCGAGTGGCTGCGAATTCTTACATCGTGCACACAATACCGTGTATGTATATCTTCCACGTCAAGATCAAGAAGGTGTGTAACCCTGACAATGGATTTAGCATGACTAATTATACTTCAAAAGGCAACTTAAAAATAAAGTTTAAAAACAGCTGCACAGAAAACTTAAAAAGTCATTCTTGCAGTCTTGTCCCGAAAACAAAATCTTATTTTCCAAATGTGTATAAATAAACTTATCATATATACCAGGACTTTATTGTATATATACGCCAGACGCGCGTTTCGTCTTCAAAAGACTCATAAGTGACGCTCGATCCCCAAAACGTTTTTAAAAAAGCCAAATAAAGTACGAAGTTGAAGAGCATTGAGATCCAAAATTCCTTAAAGTGTTGCCAAATACAGCTAAGGTAATTTATGCCTGAGGTAGAAAAGCCTTAGTATTTCAAAAAAATTGAACATTTTGTAAACGGTTAATTCATACATATAACAATATCAATGATATTTAAAGTATATTCAAATAAGTTAGACAAACAATATCTCCTTAGTTTTATACTGAAATTTCGTCGAAGAATACCTACCAGACAAGGTTTACTTTCTCCATTCCCTTTGAGTCGAACACTTTGAACTCGTCTGATCTGCCGCCGTTCCATTACGTTTACAAACGCAAATTCTAACAGCGCAGCAAATACAAAAACTAAACAAGCTCCCATCCAAACGTCTATAGCTTTAATGTATGATACTCTCGGAAGTGACGCAGTACCCGCTGATCTCTGTGTCGTCATGGTTAAAACAGTGAGAATACCTAACGAGATTCGTGCTGGAACAGCGTCGATCGTCAACCAGAACGAGACCCAGGAGAGTAAAACAATCATCACGCTAGGTACAAAGAACTGTATCATATAATAACCAATGTTCCGTTTAAAGTGAAGATTCAGCTGTATACAACTAAATGATGCTGTAAAAACACGGTTCTGGTTAATAACATGTTAGTAATGGTAAAAAGTCTTAATCTTAACAAGTAAATGATTATAATGCTGTAAAAAAAGATAGTTTTGAATGATAAAATGTTAGTAATGGTAAAAAGTCTCTATTTTAACAAAGAAAATATACATGTTTAACGTTAAGCGGCAAATATAACATGTATAATCTAAACGAGAACATATTATATATGATGGATTGGGACAGTTAAGCAGATGCCATCATGATTTGTTTGACCGTTAAGTTATATCTGTATCACAGATTTTTTTCGAATGTGATCTTGAATCGAAGCATCAAACCTGTTCTCATTTCCTTGCTAATGACCTTTAGTGAACTTGGAGTGTCACGAGTGTATGGCATTTCACGAAGGACTCGACTGGCTTGCCTTGATGTGTAGGAACAACGTTCATGCCAATATCGCAAAAGTCAATCAGTTTGTTTTTCTTGTTTCTCAATCTTGTGTTTTGAGTGCGGTGATTTTTTATTATTGTTTTTCACATTTTCGTTTCTATAGATACAATGAATGTGTCTGTCTTTTTTCAGCGCATGGATTCGTGCATACATTCAGAGACCGAGAAATATTTTTTGCAAGAAATAGCTAAAGCGTTTTTTGGTGTGTTTTTTTCAACAACTATTATATTTTTACAATTGTTCTGCGATCATTTATGGCGTAATTATATTATGGAAGAAGGGTGAAACCTGGAATTACATTAACGGTAACAAATTTCCTGCACCAGAACACCAACAACAAGGAACGCTGAGAACCGGGATCACTCATAAACAGGAAAAATCTGAATCAGTAACCCCTAGAACCGGGGATATCAGAATCACTTTCCGATTACGATAAAATAAATTAAAAAATGTATCTTCATTCATTTATGATAAATTCTTTATTTGCAAAAACAGACAAAAAACAATTTTGGTTATGGCATATCCATTGACAAAACAAACATGATCAACCTAATGAAAACTCGACAATATTATAAGAGATATGATAAATACAGGTATTGTTCTCCTTTCCTCAATTCTAATGACTCTTTAATAAAAGAAACAACTGCTTTTACATCATTTGGTGTTGATGGATTTAGTATAGTCACGAGTTTTTCAGTAAAACTAAGTGTATTAAAAAATTACATATTTTTTGTATATAATTAAAGAGTACAGAAGGCACAAGTTGGACTCAACATAGTCTTTAGGGTTTTTTTTTGCCTGTTTGTTTTTTTCTGTTTTAGCCATAGCGTTGTCATATTGTTTTCTATCTATGAGTTTGACTGTCCCTATGGCCCCTGGTATCTTTCTCTCCTTTTATGTGTGGTTATATATGTTTAATTTGAACCATCAGGGTATACGGTTTTGTTCCATGCACGTTTCTCTGAAATATTGGTATACAGTATTTATAATTGCTCAATAAAGATGTCAAGTTGACATAAATAAACATGATAAACGTACCATTCCCGTTTGTTCCATAGCTTTCATTACATTCCAATGTACCATTTCCAACCAATCGAAATTGTGGCAATTCAAATCTGTTACTTTTTTGAACCGCCGAATCGTTTTTCCATTTAAATATTATTCCGTTAGTTGTAAATGCAACTGCAAAAATACAATACTACTTATCAAAGCTTTGTGTAAAATTAACTCTTTAAAAAGAAGTTTTAAACAAAGATTTCATAAAATGAACAATCGAAATCTCAGTATTTTTTTCTTTTCTTAACAATATCAAAAAATGTTAATTGACATATAGTCCTTTGATTTCAAGTTTTATGTCATTAAATTCATTCTGCAGAATATGAGTAGACTACACTTAATATTGTTACATAGGTATGTTTTGTTATCTTTGAGCGTCTTTTCTAGGGTTTATTTTTTTGGTATGTTTCGTATCTGCTTTCATTATGTCAAAATAAATATAAATACTTCAGCAATGCATGTAAAAAAAAAGATGTGGTATGATTGCCGATGAGACAAATCTCCACAAGAGACCAGCTCACACAGAAATTAACAGCTATAGGGTAACCAGACGTCCTCTTGTAATGAGCAATGCCCATTCCTCCTTGATGTCACTGGATTTTCAGTCATTTAATCAACTCTAAACTAGGTATTCCTCAGTGACACAATCGGGTTTTAAAAATTGTTACTGGACGTTGTTACGCAATCCCCAAGCAATCAACTGATCGATTGTATGCTTTTGAAATTAAAAAAACCATCACAACTGGTTCCAAAAAGGTTTCTTATCATTACTCCTCTGAATCTTCGAGTCCAATAGACTTTGAAAACAGGCAATACATAAAATTCGTTCTACCCCCGTTCTTTTTTTGTAGTTTATTTTGTTTTTAGTTGAAAACCGTTAATACGTTTTCTATTTACTTTAGTATTACATAATTATATACGAACATTGAAGGGAAATAAAATAAACAATTTACTGTTGAGCAATAAAGTCGAACGCTTCTCTTGTTTCGTTGCAACCACAAATGATTTTTGAATTTTCTGACGTCAGACACTCAAATCAATTAATGTGTTCGTAGATAGAAGATGTTTTTGTGTTCGGTTAAATTGTCCCCTTTTAAAATTGTTATACGATGATGACTGATGTACTCATATTTTGACTATTTTATTAATTGTGACTGTTTATTTAACGCATCATGTAAATATAACGGAATTTGATGAGACTGTTATTAAAGTGAGAGGGTTAGCACTATAGAATCAGGTTTAATCCACCATTTTCTACATTTGAAAATGCCTGTACCAAGTCAGGAATATGACCGTTCTTGCCCATTCGTTTTTGATGCGTTTTGTTATTTGATTTTGCCATGTGATTATGGACTTTCCTAATTGATTTTCCTCTGAGTTCAGTATTTTTGTGATTTTACTTTTTTCTATATGTTCTGGCAAAGTACATGTATCCTTTTACGGCCTATAATTTTCATAGATTATTTGTACACAGGTTTTTAGCGGTGGCATTGTCATTTTATATCCGACTTATGACTTTAAATGTTCCTTTGGTATCTTTCGCCAGCCTTTGGTATCTTTCGCTAGCCTTTGGTATCTTTCGCCAACCTTTGGTATCTTTCGTCAGCCTTTGGTATCTTTCGCCAATCTTTGGTATCTTTCGCCAGCCTTTGGTATCTTTCGCCAACCTTTGGTATCTGTCGCCAGCCTTTGGTATCTTTCGCCATCCTTTGGTATATTTCGCAAGCCTTTGGTATCTTTCGCCAGCCTTTTGCTAATAACATGCTTCTGATGTACAGTAGGAATCTGATGTACAGTAGTTGTCGTCTGTTTATGTAGTTCATACGTGATTCTCGTTTTTATATAGATTAGACCGTTGGTTTTCTCGTTTGAATGGTTTAACACTAATAATTTTTGAGGCCCTTCATAGCTTGCTGTTTGGTTTGAACCATAGATCCGTGTTGAAGGCCGTACTCATTGGCACTCATACTACATCTACCTATATCTCTTTACATACATTTAATGGATTATTTACTTATAAATTTCCAGACATATACTTACAACTTTGAAGATACAACGAACATGTCTGTTCATCCATAGGGTACTTGTACAGATCCATGGGACAGGATGCTTTCAAGGAAATTCTGGGGAAAAAATAACCTATTAGATTGGGCCATAAACTAAAATCACTAAAATAACCTATTAGATTGGGCTATAAATTAAAATCACCAAAATAACCTATTAGATTGGGCTATGAATTATAATCACAAAAATAACCTATTATATTGGGCCATAAATTATAATCACAAAAATAACCTATTAGATTTGGCCATATATAATAATCACAAAAATAACTTAAAACTAACTTTTATATTTACTTAGCTCTAAAGTGTTTATAATTATCGTAACCAACAACAAAACAACAACACGGCGGATAACAGCATACTTTCATGAGTTTATTTCCAGAGGAACTTCTATTATATCTCATTATATACATACATACGGTTTTTAGTTTAGATAATTTGGTATTGATTTTAGAGCTTCAAACTAGTTCACTACATAGTCTCATTTTCTAGACCTGGGACTAATCTGTTTATGTCTTAAACGTTTATTTGATGTCAAAGATCCTGAATTGAACACAGATGATTGACCTGAAACCAACCCATTTTGACACGTACATGTATATACATGAACGGAGGAACAATGGTATCCAATAATGCTCCCCTCTTCTGCGGCAAGGTCATTGCAAGACGGTAGTTTATAGTATGTCAATATTGACAAAACATTTATGTAAATGTTGAAAATTCTTAACCACAAACAGACAACTATTTCATTTTCTTGAAAAGAGTCAGAATGTTTTGCAAAAGAAATATTTTTTTTTCACCTTGCGCGATTTTTTTACACAAATATTTTTTTATTTCTCTGAGGCAGATTAATCAATCGTATCTTTTGGTTGGAAATACCATTTATTGTCGGTTCTTACAACACCCCTACTTTTGCATGTATATTTTTGTAGTACTATAAATTTGAAGTATTGAAAACTTACATAAAGAATGTAGTATTGAGTAATACTTCAAAATTATTGTACTATTTCAGTACCATAATTTCCCAGTGCTGGATTTGTAAAGCAGTTTTATACTTTTAGATTAAATGTGTAGTACATTTTTGGTTCAAACTAATTTCGTACTACTACAGTATGCTTATCAATTCTTATACCCTTAATAAATTATTTTTTATCATTTTATAGAAAACTAGATGTGTCAAAGCGACACGAATGGTCCCGTCCCAAAAAGTTGAAAAATCTGCAATTTCAATATAAACACGTGTGGACACAAACATGAGGGTAGTCTCACATATCAAACATCAGCTCAAAATCTGGAGGTGTATTGAAAAAAAAAAACGGTATAAATGTAGTTTTCAATAACTTATCAAAGTCAAAAGCCCGTAATTTTAGTATATATTAGTGGAGCGGAACAAAACTTAAACTTGATCTGTAACTCATCATTGTTAACTCACATACCAAAATTCAGTCAAATATCTGAAGGCGTTTAGAAAAAAAGTCTGTATAACTGTGATTTTCAACAATTTCTCAAAGTCCAAAACCCATAATTTCTACAAAAGTAAGTGGAGCGGAACAAAACTTAAACTTGACCTGTAACTCATCATTGTTAACTCACATACCAAAATTCAGCCAAATATCTGAAGGCGTTTAGAAAAAAAGTCTGTATAACTGTGATTTTCAACAATTTCTCAAAGTCCAAAACCCATAATTTCTACAAAAGTAAGTGGAGCGGAACAAAACTTAAACTTGATCTGTAACTCATTATGGTTAACTCACATATAAAAAATCAGCCCAATATCTGAAGGCGCTTAGAAAAAAGTCTGTATAACTGTGATTTTCAACGATTTTCAACAAATTCTCAAAGTCCAAAGCCCGTAATTTCAGCAAAAATAAGTGGAGCGGAACGAAACTTAAACTTGATCTGTAACTCATCATGGTTAATTCACATATCAAAAATCAGTCCAATATCCAAAGGCGTTTGGAAAAAAAGTCCGTATTACTGTGATTTTCAACAAACTCTCAAAGTTCAAAGCCCGTAATTTCAGCAAAAATTAGTGGAGCGGAACGAAACTTGAACTTGATCTGTAACTAATCATGCTTAACTCACAGCCCAATATCTGAAGGCGTTTAGAAAAAAACTCCGTATAATGGTTTGTTGCGGAATGACGGAATGACGGAATTACGGATTTCGGAATTTCGGACAAGGGTAAAATTATATGGCACCGACAACTTCGTTACGGGGCCATAAAAAGAAGTACTAAGACCTTCATAGTACTACAGAAAACAGGTAATTAAAATCTGTAGTACAAATCTAGTACTGTTAAATTATGGTAATAAAAAAGTACCATGACAAGTTTGGAAGTACTACACTACTACTTATCTATTAAGGTACACTTTCATAACTATACAATTATTATATAATATATATATATATAAAAAAGTACAAGCACGAAAGAAGCTGAATATGCCATTTAATTTTCTTAACCCCCCTCCCCCCTTTTTCCCTCCCCCGAAATTCAAGTTGTCGCCCCTTTACCATAAGTATTAATTTTTATCGTATACCTTAATCTGTACACAATTCTGCCGTCGCTGAAGAGGTGTAACATTTTATTGGGTACAGTCACATCATGGAAAGATGCAACCTTTTCATTGGTAAAGTAGAGATCTGGTACCCATATTTCTTTGATTAAACCAGCATCCAATTCAAGATATTCGACGTCAATAAAACCATGGAATTCTAAACGAGGATCTTTCCACTCTTGCTGTACAAATGTGTTCATTGTAAAATCCTTTAAAAAAAGAAAATTCTTTTTGCTGAAGTCAAACATGTTTAAAAAAAAAGGTTTGGATCCATTAAAACGTTTAATCCCGCTGCAAATGTTTGCACCTGTCCTAAGTCAGGAATCTGATGTACAGTAGTTGTCGTTTGTTTATGTTATATATACGTGTTTCTCGTTTCTCGTTTTGTTTATATAGATTAGACCGTTGGTTTTCCTGTTTGAATGGTTTTACACTCGTAATTTTGGGGCCCTTTATAACTTGTTGTTCGGTGTGAGACAAGGCTCCGTGTTGAAGGCCGTACTTTAACCTATAATGGTTTACCTTTTAAATTGTTATTTGGATGGAGAGTTGTCTCATTGGCACTCACACCACATCTTCCTTTATCTATTAATTTGAATTTAAAGTTCCGTAAAGCTGAATTCATGAGATTTACAAATTAAGATATAAAAAAAGATGAGATACAAAATGAAAAACAATACTAGGGGACGTATAAATATTGCGTAATAATCATCCATCATTTGCTTAAAATAAATAACACAATTAAAAGCAAATGTAAATACAGATGTATAGTTTTTAGATTTAGATCTTAAACAAGCTTTTAAAACAGTAGTATATATCTACTTGTACGCATTAATTTCTTTCGGAGTGGCATAAATACACCTTATCGCTAATCCCGGCTGACCCGGCCGCTTGAACTTTGACGCATACAACAATCACGGTTCCATTGTGGCGTCAGGTGTTTTGTTTTATGACGTCAAAATTTTACGGGAGCCTGTGTGATATCCAGTAATGGCGGACAAATAGCGATAAGGTGTATTGTCGTCATTGATATATAGACTGTAGTGTGAGCGCAAAGAGCATATTTATGCTTACGGTAAATCTGTATAAATGTATACATTAGATGAATAAGGCCATTAGCTTTCACGTTTAAATTGTTTTGCATTGTCTTTTGGGGCCTTTTATAGCTGACTATGCGGTACTGGCTTTGCTCATTGTTGAAGGTCGTACGGTCACCTACAGTTATTAATTTGTGTGTAATTTTGGTCTGTAGTCGATTGTTGTTTCATTGGCAATCATACCACATCTTCTTTTTGATATGTAATCTATTAGGAGCATAAACGAAACAGCGGACAACAAAAAGTCAACATGATGACAAATACAGCATTAGATTTGTCTATACTTACGGAGGACACAATCAAATTATTCACAATGAATACACTATTTACAAACGCTACTAGACCCGATCTATTATATTAGTTTTTTGTTTGTTGTTTTGTACATAAATAAAAACGTTATTTTTCACCGTTGAATTGTTTCACATTTGTCATTTTGCGGCTGTTTATAGCTTACTATGAAATCTGGGGTTTGTTCATTGTTGAAGGCCGTCCGGTGACCGAAAACTGTAAATTTATACGTCATTTGGTCTCTGGTGGAGAGTTATCTTATTGGCAATCAAACAATGTACCACACCTTCCTATTTTGATTTCGAATCGTGGAACAGGAAAAACACGTTAACCATTCAGTTCTGGTTATTATTACTTCAGTTAATGACATAATGGCCTTAAAAAAAGTGTGTATCGTTACGACAAAACAAGAGAATTTCGAAAGGTCTTATCCACAGAAAATATACAGGAGTTGCTAGATCTTTAGTTTAGTTTAGTTTAAACATATTTATTTATAGTGGATTGGGAAACAAGTTTTGCAACTTATATAAATCCCTTTCCACTTTGCTAGATCTTTGTTTATAGGTAACTGTGGCGAAACATCGATGCAGGTTCTGTATCTAAATTAGATTGCTTCTATCTATCACTCATGCAAGATTTAAACAACTCATCATCATCATTATTAATTTCACGTGTTGCTTTCTTTTTTTTTTCTTTTTTTTTTTTTTAAAGAAAGCAACTTGTTTCAAAATGATTAATTAAGTAGAAGAATGACAACTGCAGTTACATTACTTGGAATAAACACCCATTCAGGAAGGACGCCTCCGGGTGCGGGAATTTCTCGCTACATTGAAGACCTGTTGGTGACCTTCTGCTGTTGTTTTTTTATTTTGGTCGGGTTGTTGTCTCTTTGACACATTCCCCATTTCCATTCTAAATTTTAAATTTTACCCATGTTAAATGTGTCTAATTGAGATTTTAATCTCAAAATGTAATAATAGTTTAAGCAAGAAATACAAAAAAAAATTGTTGGAGTTTGAAATCAAAGTAAGCTTCGGAAAGACACATAATACCACATCAGTCACTATTACGTTTTAATTGAATGAAATAGTGTGTTTTGAGTCAATGCGTCTACTTAATGCAGATTCCTGCAGTCCAAATTCAAAACCATACGGAGTTAACGATCTGATCGAATTGCACAGTAAGTCCAATTAATCTTTCTCCTTTATTTACTTGTCAAATAACTCAAAACCAGCCATTGATAAAACGCCGATAAAACCTTACAATACTGGTATAGCTTGATCATGTTGATATAATTGCAACATTTTCTGTCAGCGTAAAAACCATTTTCCACGGCTGTATGGTTATATAACGATTTGTATCTAAATATCTCTAACATCGCGATGCTTTCAAATTATACTATCAATTCTGCAAATGTTTTAATGAATTATAAAATCTTGGCGACTAGATATCATATTCAACAGCAAATCGAAATGATGAAAGAAGAGTTTGTTATTCAGAAACCTTTTATTAGTTATAGATGATTTACTTGATTTCGAAACGTTATAGACAGCTAGCCTAAGACTCATAATAAATATTCTAAGTAGTGAATGTAGCGTATTACCAATGTTATTTCAACTGATCGGGCGGAGCTTACGTTTTAATTTGCATAAGGACAGTCTATTTGAAGAGGTGTGTGATAAGGATGATTGCAGTTATAACTATAACTGATTTCTAATCACCTATCAGTGTCATCAAAGGAATTTACAAAAGAATGACTGGACACTTCATTGATGAGTTTATATTAAAATACCTATCTATAGATGGACTGGTTTATTATGAGCGAACCGGTTAAACTCCGCCCAGTCAAGTGAAATAAATTGAGTAATACTTCCGAACAAATCTAGTTATATTTAATGTAAACGAATTAGAGACACAACTGATGCACCCACAGATGCAAAGTGATATTTTGAAATAACTATAACATTTAATCGCTTATACCCCAAAAATGACAAAGGTCAACTATCTTCCAAAGAGTGAAAACTGTAGGAGTTATACGGACGGACGGACAGAAGAACGAACGTACGGAAGGACGAACTAGGGTAAAACAATATGTCCCTAACTTTTAGGTATTTGGATTAACTATGTATCCATAATGTACGGAAGGACAAAAATGCCCCAAACGTTAATGTCCGGGGGCATAAAAACAACAACAACATAACAATCTCCATAATAAAACAAGCAAAGCAAAGCATAACCTGAGGTGCGTCACAATTAAACAACTGAGCTTAGCAAAAAAAAGGTAAATTCTGCATAAGAAATTGGACTCTGATCTACCAAAATTGTAAACTTACCATAGTCTCTTCACTTATTGAATCAATTGAGTTAATGAATAGACTCACTTCTACCTCGGTTGGAATGTCTGTAAACGAAACAAAATGTAAATTATGCAATCGTCTAAACTCGGCCGATTTCGTTTCTTCATATATTATGCAATCATCTAAACTCGGCCGATTCCGTTTCTTCATATATTATGCAATCGTCTAAACTCGGCCGATTCCGTTTCTTCATATATTATGCAATCGTCTAAACTCGGCCGATTCCGTTTCTTCATATATTATGCAATCGTCTAAACTCGGCCGATTCCGTTTCTTCATCTAGTAAAGGAATCGAAGAAGACTATCAAATTCACCGATGATTGCCAAATAGTGGATTTTGAAGTTGTACTAAAGAAATAACAACTCTCTTTGGATTAAGCATTAAACTAAAACGTCCTGGACTTAAAAGCCACGTGCTACTGATCACCACAAACATTTAGTTATATTTTCTGCACAGTTTTTGTATCGAGCGAACCTGGGAAATTTATTTATAGAAGAAGAAGACATTTGCGCAAGGAAAAAATAGTTTTAGTATTAATTCAATTTCACTACTTGTCGTCTTCATGAAGCACAGAAGACGAGTGTTCGTGTAACCAATTAAAAATCTTTAGAACGTTTAAATTTATTCTTTTTCAATCCGTTTCCTTATTTTTAATTCTCATTTTTTTTTAGTTTTCCTTCAATATATTAAGACTTCTCTGGACTTTTCCTTAACATTTTATTAAAACGATTTTATAGTATTTTTCCCCTCTTTATTTAAATATCAAATACAATTCTCTGGTCAAATTTGTTTATTATTTTTCTTTAAAATCTTCATCAAGTTTGACATTTGATTCATCCAACAAATTCCACAAGAAAAATCAAACCCTCTTTACCTGCTAAAAATTCGAACGTTTATACTCTGACAAAAAATAGTATGAACATTGTTATAATAAATATTATTGAATTATGAATATCAGTTTTTAATGAAACTTATAAGATGCTTACTTATGACGAAGAGCATATTTTGTCGAAAAAGAATCCAATTTCTAATGATCCCTTGCTGAACAAAGGGAATGTTTTCTATTTTTTGATACATTTTTTTATGAATATGATGCATTGTTGCAATGTTAAAATTGTCATTCAAACGGGATAAAAAAAAATGAAAATAATCAATAAATAACCTCTGTTTGCTTTCATCTTACTTTGACATTTTTTAACATATTAAGAGAAAAGTCTAAATCCTAAAAATTCTAAACCCTCAAATTACAATGTTCGAAGTAAAACTCGCCGGACTTAAGCGATCTATTAATCTCAGAATTTCTAACTATAAATTCTGTTCAATTGTTTCGAATTCTTTTTATTATTTTACAAAATTCTTACTTTGCTCAAAATTAGGCGTGATTCTGTTGTCATAATCTACTAGTAAGGCTCGTATAAAATCGGTCCTGAAATAAATAAGTATGTTTATCTACATGTAACATCTACTAGCAGAGCTCGTATAAAATCGGTCCTGAAATAAATAGGTATGTTTATTTACATCTATATTAGGCACAATTAGTTCTCACAAAGAATGTTCTGAAATAAAGAAAAAAAAATGTAAACCATGTAAATATTTATCAAAGGTACCAAGATAATTATTTAATACGCCAGACGTGCGTTTCGTCTATATAATGCCGGAGTCACACATTGGCGTATAGACCGGCGTGCACCACAGAGCAAATTGGCAAAGTCGGTATACGTTAGTTGCACGCCAGACTTTAACTAAAACGTATTCGAGTGTGTTTGTAACAAACACTCCATAATAAAACGTTCCAGACACGCCGAGATCACGGATTATTGTTCTAGATACGACCAGGACGTGTCTCAAATATGTTCAAGAAACTATTTTTCATTCGTAGCATGCATTCCATCTACGTTAAACAAACGCCAAGCACACGCCAACATACGTTAGTTGGACGCCCGATAAACGCTTAGGTACGCATCTTGCTTTAAGTTTGTTGTGCACACGGCGATACAGATATGATTGCCAGGTTGAATGCATCCAAAATTACGAGCGTATTAGAAGCGTTCATGATTTTTTTACCACGCCCGGTGTACGTCGGAGCTATACGCTGATGTGTGACGCCGGTATAAGACTCATCAGTGACGCTCAGATAAAAAAAAATTATAATGCCAAACAAGTACAAAGTTGAAGAGCATTGAGCACCAAAAATTCCAAAAAGTTGTGTCAAATACATCTAAGGTAGTCTATTCCTGGGATAAGAAAATCCTTAGTTTTTCGAAAAATCAAAGTTCTGTAACGGGAAATTCATAAAAATGACCACATAATTGATATGCATGTCAACACCGAAGTGATGTTGAAGTTACGAAATTGTAAAGTTATTTATTGTTTGGAATATTCCATTGTGATGTGAGTGACTATGCCAACTATCTTTTGTTTTGTTTGTTATAAAAAGTAAAATCACAAAAAAACTGAACTCAGAGGAAAATCCAATCGGAAAGTCCATAATCACATGGTAAATCAAATGACAAAACACATCAAAAACGAATGGACAAGAACTGTCATATTCCTGACTTGGTACACTCGTCAGGCATTTTCATTTATAATTGTATGCATGGTGATGTTAAGACATTTTATGTATTATGCGTCTTTTAGTTTTCTACTATTTGTAGTAATTCCATAGTGACGTGAAGAAATTCGATGTGACTACGTCTTTTTAGTTATCTACTGTTTGTTACTGTTTGGTAGAAGAAATCGTGATGTTAAGAAGTTGGATGTTGCGTCATAACAAAGATTAAAAATCTATATAATGAGCTTTATTGTACAGTGTGGTAATTTTGCGACTTTAAGACGCCTTGCTAATGTTAAAGTCACTTCAAAACATTTTTCAAAAGTCTATCGTGACATCAAAGTATTTTATCAAACGCACCGACTGTCTATTTATTCAGTTGTTTACTTATCTTGATTTGACATAAATTAACTAAGCTGTCATACCACATCTTCTTATTTTTATAATTACTTCTTCTTATACTGGTTCAAAAAGATAAACTGGCTACTCATTACGGAGGGTACAGAAAGGGTTTACACAATAGACAATAATATTTACAAAAGGAGTAGAATAAAGGAAAAACAAAATAAACAATAAAAAAAATAATATGCAAAAAGTGTTGAATAAAGGGCAGACAAACAAAATAAAGAATAGAATAGAGAAAAGTACCAGACATATAATTTTTTTTAGTGTATATGTACTTAAATATAATGAATATTGGTCAAAATTTATAAAGAATAGAGAAATGGCTTAAAAATTAAGAAAACATAATTGAAAGACCTCCCGTTCAGATTCTCTGATAACGTATATATAAAGAACCTTTTTGAGAAAAGCAAACTCTCCGAGGTATTCTTCTACTTAAGTTAAGTTGTAGTAAATTTCAGTCATCTTGTGATCAACTATTTGTTCGACGCTTTTGCTTCATGGGGGTCTCAATAGGTTTCCTTCTTAATCTTTTTATACCATTTTTCTCTATAATAATATTCTTCGTTTATTTTGGTTTATTTTGTCCATTATCAACCATTTTTTTGAATTAAGTACTATTCCCTTTTTTCCCTACTTTTTCATATTTTGTCTGTCCTTTATTCAGCATTTTTTGTCCATTATTCTCGTTTATGTAAACCTCATTTACACATTCCTTGACAGTGACAGATTCAGAAATTTCCATAAGCGAGGGAGGGGCACTGACTAACATACGATGGGCCCGCTCCAGTGAATCCCAAAATAATCAACCAAACAGCCACTGGTCAAACTACCGACTTTGTGCAAATTTTAGAATTATATAACATACAAAACGTATTTATTCGACAGACTGTTACTGCAAACGCTATAGAAATAAAATTCATCAAAGATACCAGTGGGGCTTATAATTTTTTACACCAAGCGTTTTGTGTACAAAAGACCCAGTAGGAACGAACGAGTTAAAAGGAAATATAAATTAAAAAGTTGAAGAACATTAAGGAGCCAAAATTCTGAAAAATTAAATATTTATTTTACTTATATAGTTTAAGTTATTTTGATTGTGAAAGCAAATGGATCAGGAATCTGATGTACAGTAGTTGTCGTTTGTTTATGTAATATATACGTGTTTCTCGTTTCTCGTTTTGTTTATATAGATTAGACCGTTGGTTTTCCCGTTTGAATGGTATTACACTAGTAATTTTGGGGCCTTTATAGCTTGTTTTTCGGTGTACGCCAAGGCTCCGTGTTGAAGGCCGTACTTTAACCTATAATGGTTTAATTTTTAAATTGTTATTTGGATGGAGAGTTGTCTCATTGGCACTCACACCACATCTTCCTATATCTACATATCACTAGCTTTGTATAACTAAGACTGTCAAATATGACTAAGTAAGTTCTCAGGAACTGATAAGGAGACGAATGTTTGTTATTCTGGAGGATCTCGACAGTGTTTTCGCGGATGAAAATCATTATTTCAATTTTTGCTGGATTGGCTTATTTAAATTCTTATCTTTTTTGTATAAAAAAAGATTGTATTCCAATTCATACTAAGCTAGGACTTTTAGCAGATGACTGCTTATTGTATAGAGATGTAAATAATACTAATTTTGAGGCACAATAACTTCAAAAAGATTCATCTAGTTTATTACAATGGGAAGAGGACTGACAAATTTTAATCCTGAAAAGTGTAACGTAATACATATCTCTAAAAAAAAATTAGAAACAGTAAAAGACAGTAAATATTTAGGCGTTACTACCGGTATAAGCCATGCTCATGATTGACTGGGGAACACACATAAACAATATTACTGTAGGGCAAATGAACCTTATGTTTTCTTCGTAGAAACTTGAAAAACTGCCAACGTAAGGCTAAAAATCTTACGTACACATCACTTGTCCGTCCAGTCGTCGTATACTCTGTCTGGGATCCATACAAAAAGCAACACATCACTCAGGTTGAGCAGATACAGCGTTAGGCGACCAGATAAGTCTTTAACGATTATATAGACAGAACACCTGGAGCAGTCTACAACTTAATAAATTCTTTACAATGGGAAAGTTTACAACTTACAAGAAAAAAGTTTAGATTAACTATGCTCTATTAAATTGATTCGGGGTTAGTTGAAGTTCAAAAGGACAATTTAACTTTATCTGATAGACGTACAAGGGGAAACATAAATGTATAAGTATATATGTAATTGTTAATGTATAATTGTTATCCTCTTGTAGCACCATACGTGTGCCTAAGTTGTAATAAATGGTCTTGTCTTGTCTAAATTTAGGCAAATAGCAACCAATAAATAAAGATTTCTACAAATTTTCATCCTATGTATCCTCACACTATTTCTGAAGGGGTGCAATACCTTTTTTTTATTATACTTCACGTTAAAATGCCATATTTTGATTGGCTAAGACGAGGGTGTCTATTTACTCTATCACATAGCTGAGAGGGTGACAATTTTTTTGAATGTTACCCTCTCGTCTAAACCAATCAAAAATCGACAATTTAAAGGACAATGGATTGAATTTACATCAAGTAGTTCGATACAATGCTTAAGTTTTACGTTTTGGATCAAATTTTATTATTTAACTGTAAAAAAAAAATAAAAAAACCATCTTGTTGTTTATGTCTAATACTCAACTCGTAACGTTGTTATGTACGTGACGTCATATAAAATCCTTTTGAAATAAAATCAATCTGTAAAAGACAAAAACGGTAGGACGTTCAGTATAATAAATTAAATAACACATATCTGAGAGGGTGATAGAGCAGATTGTTACCCCTCGAAAAGACATTGTCAACCTTGGCTTCGCCTCAGTTGACAATGTTTTCTCGGGGTACCAATCTGCTCTATCACCCTCTCAGCTATGTGTTATTTATATAATGTTAACCTGTTTTGGCATTTTTCAAGGTGTTGTTAATTGTTATTTGAGATACAATTAAACTGTTAACTGTTTTCAACCCAATGTCTGTTATCTGTTCAGTTAAAATTTGTAATGTTGCTAACTGGTTTTTTTTTAAATGGGATTCCTGTTATCTGTTACTTGACACTTAAAGTTTTCACTGTTTTTGACATAATTTGTCTCTGTGTACTCAACTGTTATTTTCAAGAATTTTTAAGATTCACACTAATCACATTAAATGTGATGTCCTTCTCTTTCTTTACAGTGCTTCCACAAAGGAGTGACATAAACAGCATATATATGTAAATGCAGTGATATTGTTTGCCTTAAATTACTGGAAAAATTTAGACTTTTTCCCATGGAGAAGAATTCCAATTTGAAAAAAAAATGGCTTAACATTATTTCCAAAAATAACAACTTTTTTCCCAAACAGTGCAGTCTCAGTGATAATTGTGCATAAATATAAAAACACTCATTTAAACATTTTTCATGCCTAAAATGACTGTATGTACAGATTTGATGGTCTATTTATGTATCATCACTGACAATAAGGGGTCTTTTTTTTCAAATGAGGGTTTACCTCTTGAAAAGGGGTCTGCAAATTGAAGTTCCAGTCAAATTCAATTTTGGTTTATTATAAATTTTCCAATTTGATAAAAATGGTGAATATTTTCCCAATAAAAAAGGAAGTAGTTTTGAAAAAAACCAACAATATCACTGAACTGTCTTTGGAGATCTTGAGTATAGTAAATCCTTGGTCGTTTTCTGAACAAAAATGTGTACTAGTTCATATAAAATAAACGTCACAAAAAACTCCGAATCATATAAATAAACCAAAATTAAGATAAATAAAAAAACACGAGGCGATGTCCGGACTTGGGACAGGTGACAAAAATATAGCGGGGTTACATTAAACATGTTTTGTGAGATCCCCACCCCCCCTAAACCTCTTACCAATGTAGCACATTTCTGTCTCCTATTTCTAATTTATACCCCGTCAACAGGAAAGGCCACTTCTGACCCAGCTGAAACCCTGGTCCGTCCCAAGATAAAAACAATTTACATGATATGGAATGTTACTAATATACTAAACTCCTAATAGTGGAGGGATTGTACTTAATTTTCAATTTTAAGGGGATAGCTGAGGACCACCTCCGGGAGCGATATTTTCTCGCTGCGTCATATACCAATTGGTGGCCTTCAGCTGTTGTCTGCTCTTTATTCATGTTGTCTCTTTGGCGTATTCCCCATTTCCATTCTCAATTTTTATTTACATTGACCCAGAGCACCTGAATGAAGTTGTGAAAAATAAAGTATCGTTTCAATTTGCAATTCGAAAAAAAACAGTGTAGCCTGGTAGAAGAGGTCGATAAATAAGGCCTAATGGTTTTCAAATTGATGCCAAATTTGCTAGTTTAAGACTTCAAAAGGTAAAAATGGGCCGAAGGCTTTTTCTATATCAGCTCAGTTATTGGTACTTGGAAATGGAAGAGGTGTTACATGTATCTGCTTCATTTTGTGACAACTTACAGGGTACTTTGTGATTGATGCGCTTGTTTTAATGATTTGTGTGATTGATGCGCTTGTTCTAATGATTTGTGTGATTGATGCGCTTGTTTTAATGATTTGTGTGATTGATGCGCTTGTTTTAATGATTTGCGTGATTGATGCGCTTGTTTTAATGATTTGTGTGATTGATGCGCTTGTTTTAATGAGTTGTAATTTGAATATGATTACATGGAGATGTAACTATAATTTATTAGGGGCCATGCTTTTACGAACAATGGACGGGCCCTATAGAAATCAATCACTATGTATATCTGCTGTCACCGTGTATGTCGTATCATTACCAAAGTTTGCTTCCATTCGATTGATTGAAATAAAACGTATACAAAACAATACACAAAACCAGCAGAAGTCTCCCTTTTGACATTGAAGCAAATTTTGATTAATCATGTCTGAAAAATAAGACTTCAGCTGGGAAGGCCCTTCATTAAGCAGACATTTTTCTAGAAGCAATCATTCCGTCCGTTCAATTGTCTGTCCATGTGTCCATCATAAACATATGTTACGTGTGTGAGTAATAAGAAACTTGATCAGCCTTATTAAAGGTTCCTTCAAGCTTGACATTTCTGCGACTTTGTACAATGGTTCTATACACATTGAAGGTGTTCATTCCCCCTTTCTATATTGCTTTTGGGTTGATTTGGGAAAAAGGGAAGATTAAGGTTGCTGTTATCAGCATTTCAAATTTGTTGTTCACTGTTTTTGACCAAATAGAGGTGTTGTTAATCTGTTAACGGACTCCCTATTGCCTCCCCTCCCTCAATTCTGATTAGAATTCCCTACCGGAAGTAATAGGTATGTCTGACACCCAGGAATCCCTCAAAAGTGGCATATTCACTCTAACATTTGAAGGCCCAGAGCAACTTATTAAACTACCAAGCCACTGTACATAATGTATACATGTTATTGTTATTGTTAACTATTTTTGCTTATTATATGAACTTTAATAAGGTCCATTTGTACATAGCACGTCAGCCACGAAAAGTTTTACAAGGTAGGAGTCACTCCCGTATTCGGAAGAAGAAGGAGGATCTTCATTTAAAAAATCAACCAGCCCATCACCCCCTTCCCTGAAATAAAATCGCCGCCCCAACATAACCTGTACAAATATCAAAACAACTAAGGATGTACTTAGGTCAGGTTAGGTGAAAATAAATAAATTAAGAAGTTAAAATTGATACTATAAGCTGGAAGAGCATCAATTAAGGATAAACATAAGCTAAAAATATTGATAGGTCATGGACCTCCTTTTCGAGATATTTGAGAATTAAAATATGGCGGGAAAAGACTGACTCTGACTTTTACCTTATATTTGCATTGGTATTATTGGGTCTCAAAACAAAAGAAAGAAAATTAAGAATCTTCTAAAATTTTGGTAAATGATCTTTCATGAGCTATTTAGTCTTATTAACAAAATAATTGGGTGTTATTGGGCAATATATTTTACATTGTATTGTATGGAAAAACACCAAGGAGTCCGAACATTTGACACAAACTCCAAAATCTCACCCAAGTACACCCTTACCGAAAAATAAGCCTTGCGGCAAACATTTGCCGCAAGTTTGCAGCAAACATTGCCGCAAGCTTGCAGCAAACGTTTGCTGCAAACTTGCCGCAACCGGCATTTTACCATGCAAATGAAGTTTGCTGCAAGCTTGCAGCAAACATAATTATGCAAATTAGATTTGCCGCAAGCTTGCGGCAATTGTTTGCTGCAAGCTTGCGGCAATTGTTTGTTGCAAACTTGTTGCAAACTTGCAGGAACTACAAATATATACCAATGTCGTGTGTGTAGACACATTCAATTTATCTCTTTCAAATTACACAGCAACATTTTTAAAAAGTCAATTCCTGTCATTATACAAACAGTCATTGAAAGAATTCTTGCAAACTCGTGAGATTGAAGGGAATACATACATGTACATGCATATGAGTTTTGAAAAGTGGCAGGAGTCATTCTCAAATGACATTAATATACCTGTATTAAAAAATGAAAAAGGTAAAATCTTAAATGTGTATTGAGTATAAAGCTAGGTAATAATTGCATTAATTTACAGAATTTAACTTAATCTTAATAAACATGATCATGATGGTGCAGTACATCAGTTACAAATTCAAACTTATAATCGCTTAAGTTTTTCAATAACACATACATGTATATATAGTTGCTTACTTAATTATGTATGATGATAACATTAATTATTTTATTAATACATGCAGTTCTATGAATCATTTGTACTTACACAATTACATACTGATTATCCCATATATAACTGAACCAAAATGCCTCCTTAATCTCTTATATGTGAAATGCATTTCCAAACACAACCAACATGACCTAGCCACACTTTCAAATTGTTAGCATCCAGGAAGTGCCAACTAGGCATGCCCAGTCAATATTGTGTAATTCCTGCAATGTTCTGGCAAACATATAGCATGGTCAAAGTTTTCTGCAATCTTGCGGCAAACATTCTTTATTATTTTAAACTTTCTGGCAATCTTATGGCAAACATTGAAGTTTCTGCAAACTTGCCGCAAGCTTGCAGCAATGTTTGCAAGAAGTTTGCAGCTAGCGGCAAACATCTGCAAACACTGTTTTATGTGTTCCTGCAAACTTTTTGTTTGCCGCAAGCTTGCAGCAAGTCTGCTGCATGTTTGCAGCAAACAATTCAGTTTCATAAGGGCATCCAAAACACAAAGTAATTGGGTAATAATATCAAAAATAACTTAGTAATTATATGTTTTCCTGTAATATCACTAAAACAATGATTATTGTAAGTAGTTGCGAAGGTCAGACAAGCTTTTTGAAAATCTTAATTGAAAAGCACTTACCTTGTTTGACAAAATACATCATTGATGGTAAGTAAGAAAAGTTCGAGAAGCAGTAAAGTCAGTCTCATCTTTTGTCTGTAATATAAATAGGATAGTATGGAAAGCAGTAACGACAATCTAATATTATGTCTGTAATATAGAAAGGAAAGTAAGGGAAGCAGTAACGTTTTGTCTGTTTCCACCGAGTGGCCCGGTGGTCCTCTCCGAGTACTTCGGCTTCCTCCACCATAATAAAAGACTTCCCGGTGTCCTACACGTTCCCTTGGGCGGTGTTGGGTGGGGATTGTTCTGGTGGTGGGATAATATTGTAAAGGACACATCTCCATTAATCATTAGGGAGTGTACATGGAACCGCTGTACCCTTGCAGTCAATCAAGGGGTGCGTCTAAATTGGCGGAATCTCGAAGTACATACATACATACATTAATACGTATAAATATGTCAGATGGAATGACCTTAATGGAAGGAAACTTGAATTGTCACCGTAAGTTACGGGTGTAAAGTAAAAAAAAAACACCTCAAAGATACCAGTCAATAACTTTGTAAACCGGACGTGCATTTTGTCAACAAATTACACGCAAGAGACGCTCGAATAAAAAAAAGGCCAAATAAAGGAGGGAGTTGAAGAGCACTGAGGCCAAAAGTGTCCGAAAGGTTTTACAACTATGGTAATTGTGCAATGGAACTCAACCGACAACAGGTATCGTATTTGACTTCCAAAATTGCAGACGTATGTGGCAGCAAATGTATAAAACACGGAGAACAACTTAAGCAAGGTGCCTTATTCCGGGAGTGATTTAGTCACACGTATGTGGATTGCCAAAACATAATTCAAAGAGACACACTATACAGCATTACTTATTGTGTTTAAGAGAGCTAAAATAAAAAAAATATATCCCGCCATCCTTCAAATATTGTTATTGGGTTAGTGTTGCTCATTCTTCCTTTTTTTATTGTTTGTTGTCGTTTACAAGTCCTCGTTTTATTCCCTTCAGGTCTATTTGAGAAAAACAAAACTATATTCATCTATAAAGATCCCTCTTTCATAAAATCCTTATAACCTCAATTTAAGAAATAATTTCCTAGGTCACTGTAAACTGTGTAAAAAATTAATAAAAAGAAAGAAAAATCAATTTAAAAAAGAAATATTTAGTCAGCTTTCAGCCCTTAGAGATACAGACCCTAAACAATATTGGAAATTATTAAAGTCATTAAAATATGAGAACACTAATAAAAAAATTGAGCTTCAAGCTGGTTTTCCCGAAATTATTGATCATTTTAAGCATCAAGGAGAGTCTGTAAACTATGATAAAGAATTTAAAACTAAAATTGAAACCGATATATTAAATGAAACTGATGCACTTTTATTCAATGAGGTAACTGATAAACCTTTTACTATCAATGAAGTAAATAAATGTATACAAAAATTAAAAACTGGGAAAAGCTCTGGTCCAGACCAAATTTGTAATGAAATTATTAGATATAGTGGTGTTGTTACTTGTAAAGCTATTACTAAGCTTTTTAATTTAATTCTTGATTCTGGTAAATATCCATCAAACTGGAGAAAATCTTTTACCATACTTATTCATAAAGCTGGAGATAAGCTAGATATTAATAACTATAGGGGAATTTCCCTTCAAAATTGTATTGCTAAACTTTTCAGTGCTGTTATTAATTCTAGAGTTGTAACTTACTATGAAGACAAGTTTTCAGTTCATCAATTTGGATTTAGAAATAATCATAGGACAGCAGATAGTATTTTTATTCTAAAAACTTTAATGATAAAATATTTGACAAAAAAGAAGAGTAAAATTTACTCTTGCTTTGTTGATTTGCGTCGTGCTTTTGACACTGTTTGGCATGCTGGTCTCTTATACAAATTAAAGAAGGACGATGTTGGAAAGAAAATATTTGAAGTAATTAAAGATATGTATAAGTGTTGTGAATCTTCAGTTAAAATAGATAATAAACAATCTGAATTTTTTGAAATAGATAAAGGGGTCAAACAAGGGGACAGTTTGAGCCCCACATTGTTTAATTGTTTTATTAATGATCTCCATTCAATTTTTGATGGGACATGTGATCCTGTGTCCTTAGATAAAACATCAATAAGTAGTCTTAGTTTTGCTGATGATCTTTTAATATTATCAGAATCACAAAACGGTTTACAATCTGCTTTGAATAAACTGGAAAAATATTGCTACAAATGGCAGCTGACTGTAAATACAAATAAAACAAAAGTTATGATTTTTCATTCTAGAAATTCTTTTGAGTCAAAATTTTTTTATAAACAAAATCAGTTAACTGAAGTTAAAGAGTATAATTTTCTTGGGAACATTATTGATAATAAAGGAAAATTTAAGAGATCTACACATGAACTATCCAAAAAAGCGCTTAAAGCGTTATTTTCACTTAAAAAATATATGTCTAATTTTCATCATGTCCCTGTTGATTTATCATGTAAATTATTTGATTCACTTATTAAACCCATAATTTTATATAATAGCGAGATCTGGTTTATGGAAGATTATTACTCAATTTATAGAGCCATAAATAGAGCCACTTCGCATGGAACTAACTGTGATATTTTATCATTGACAGATAGATTCAGCTTTGAGAAAGTGCATCATAAGTTTTGTAAAACTGTAACTTCTTGGAATTAAAAAAACCTCATGTAATATAGCTGCAAAGTCTGAGTTAGGACGATTTCCACTTGACTCTTTTATTAAAATTCAAGTTTTATTATATTTTTGTAGAATAAACTGCCATGAAATAAACCCTCTTGTTAAAGAAGCTTTTGCAGTAAATAAGTCTATGTCTGAAGATGGAATATATACTTGGTACACTTTTGCCAAGCATATTTTTAAAGAATTTAATATTGATGAAGAACAATATGTTGATTCTGATAAACCTTTTAAACTTATAAAAAATTCACTCAAAAAAACTTTTAAATGTATAGTGAAGGAAAAGTATAATAACATCACTCTTCAAAAACTTTCAAATATTGATAACAGTTCAAAACTTTATCTTTATAGTAAACTTAAAAAAGAAATTAAATTTGAGGACTACCTGCACAATCTAAACAATTTTAATAGTCGTCAGCTTTTAACAAAATTACGTGTAAGTGATCATAATTTGGAAATTGAATTAGGACGTTATAAAAAAATTCAAAGAGAACACAGACTGTGCAAAGTTTGTAAAATTTTAGATGATGAGGAACACTTTTTCCTTCATTGCCAAATTAACATTAATGTAAGACATTCCCTTATAAATGCAATTAAAACCCATTATCCTAATTTTAACCAGCTTGACTCAAATAGACTATATAAAGCAATCTATGGAATTGCGAAAATAAGGTCCACATTGGTCAATTATTATATACATCTATATATAGATATATGTTATTAATATCAACTTCACTTTTTAAAAACATTTATCATGTATAGTTATGTTTCTTGTCACTTGTGTATACATTGTACTATGTTTGCATTTTAACCCGTCAGGGTTTCATGTTTTTTGCAATAAAGATATTATTAACATAAACCTGCAATATTTCGGTTACATGATAGTAATTTCGAATAAAATCGTTTCTGCAAGTACAGGAGCACTGACTTATAAAACATATTATACATGTACCCATGGGAATATAAAATAACCGAGCTTTCAATTGTAAGGATCGTTTCATTTTGTAGCGGAACAAACAAGTGTATTGCCTCTAATTATTATCTGATTTCCATCGCCAGTAACATGACCCGGTTGTATTAATGGATTTATGTCGTTATCAAAAATCAAAATGACTATTAAGTTACAGAAATCATTTATGAGGGTCTTATTGTGATTTACAGGAAACGAATAATGAGCAAAACAATAAAGAAAAGATAAAAATGGACAAAAATAGAGAGAATCGTGGATTACTTAAATACAAGGAGTAGAGAATAATGAGGTGAAAAAAAGGAAAACAATGGTGGAAGAAAAAATAAATTTCCGTATATTAAAGAAAACATACCCCATATTGACCCTCAATAACCGATTCGAAAACAAAATAATGTTATTTTTATCTGAGCATCACTTAGAACATGTTAAAATAGTTATCTGTAAACTAATTTAAAAAAAAAGATTTTTAACAATATTTCCCGAGGATATAATTTGTCACCATATTATAGTCAATACCATGTTAAAGCATTTTTATCTTTGGACCATTAGTGGATTCGTTTTTATCCTGTTAAAAGTATTCCAACATGTCTATAAATATAATGCTTTTATATGTGGCAAAATCATGAAGCGATTACCAAATATAAGTGGATCATAAATAATTTACTCTATAGTAAGGAAAAAAAATAGCATTAAAATAATTGAGAATAAATGGTTATACAAAACCCCAAAAGGAAAATTAATGTTGAACAAGACGAACCACTAAGTATGTTTTAGAACTATTCGAATTGTAGGGTCAACGACAATGAAATAAACCAAAACACATCCAAAACACAAGCGTTTGATGAATGGATCCCCCTTTTTAAAATCATTTCAAGTCAAATTTTGATAGTTTTTGAACTTTTTGCCCTCTTTTTAATGCATGTATACTGGCTAAATACTGGTTAAAATACTGAGAACAAGAATGTGTCCCAAGTACACAAATTCCGCATCCGCACTATCATTTGCTATGTTCAGTGGAGCGTTAAAATGAGATAAGATCTCTAGTTTGGCATTAAAATTAGAAAGATCATATCATAGGGGACATGTATACTAAGTTTCAAATTGATTGGACTTCAACTTCATTCAAAACTACCTCTACCAAAAACTTGAACCTGAAGCGGGACAGACGAACGGACGAACGGTACGACGAACGAACGGTCGGACGACGGACGGCCGGACGAACGAACGGTACGACTAACGGACACACAGACCAGAAAACATAATGCCCATAAATGGGGCATACAAATTATCTATGAAGTAACTGTTTATTTAAAAGTCCTTGCCACTTTCCTGGAATGTTGATTCGTTAATTTCATATATTCTTATCAGTTTTATAAAAAGTACATTAGAAAAATTCTAATATAAATTTAACGTCTAAATTTGCAATTATCACGCAATAATATCAAAGAATGCAGGAAGCTAGTAACTCTACAAATTGTTTGAAATTTGCACATCATATATCGCTTCGAAATTGATATAATTGTATTAATGGCTACTTATCTTAAGTTACGATTTGACGGTGACAAAGTACTAATCACACAAGAGACCAGACACATGCCAGCATTTCTTTCAGATTATACCAGTATGTCTCAGAGTTTCCTGATTAGTGGTTTATCAATTTTCTAATTATTTTAAAGTACATATGGATTCAAGTCCCGACCAGGGGGAGGTGTTGGGTACGAACAAATGGGGGGAAAAGTAATCATACAAAATATTATTACAATTAATTTCCAGTACATGGTTGATCAGTGGTGGTGTGCGCTTTTTTTGGTGTAAGCCCCCCCCCCCCCCTTTTCACGTTAAAACTGTGTAGTGTAATTGTTAATTGAGAATCGGTTTTTAATGTTGTTTATAAGACTTATGCTATATTTTGATTTTTTTTTAGGATTAAGAGAAAACACTGGTAAATAATTTATGTGTGTAAGTTGATATAGATTGTGTCAACATGTATTCGGGTATTTACCTTGTTAACCATAGCTCGTTCTAGACTAGTAAACCAGGCTGAGATAAGCTAGGGTTGTATGTTTTTCTGTGCTTATTTATAGCCTTTGTATGAGGTCGATACAAGGATATATTGACCTGAAAGAAGTATATTGACTGAGGACGAAGGCCGAGGTCGATATACTTCTTTAGTTTATATATATTTTTATTTATAGTGGATTGGGAAACAAGTTTTGAAACTTATATTAAGCCCTTCCCACTTTGACCTTTGCGGTTGTTTTTTTTTTTTTGTCGATACATCCTGTATTGACCTCATACAAAGGCTATCGTATTGTATTGGTTTTTTTTCTCTCCGTTTTGATTCGTACATGTAGAAGTGTCCTTTTTAATTAAAACTTAATTCAAATATCTCATGTACCCTCAAGGTTACGTATACAAAACTTCACGGTTAATTAGACGATCAAAGCTATTTGTCAGCTGTGGAATGAATTATTAATAATCAAGCTTAAGTGTCGTATTGTTTGAAGACTTTTAATGGAAATGTGTTATATCAATAAATTCTTACATCACCCAATACAACAGAATAGTAGAAGCAAGTAATGACATGTGACAGTTACATGTCTGTGAGCAAGTTGCATTTTATGACTTTTTTCTCCATTTATGAGATACATGTACGTATGCTGAGCATGGAAAATGAATTATATATAATTTGATAAACAATTCTACCTTGGAAATCAAATATACGTCTTCAAGGGTTGAAATAAATGTATCAAAAGCTTACGATATAAAAAAGAAGATGTGGTATGATTGCCAATGAGACAGCTATCCACAAAATACCAAAATGACACAAATATTAACAACTATAGGTCACCGTACGGTCTTCTACAATGGGCAAAGCCCATACCGCATAGTCAGCTATAAAAGGCCCCGCTAAGACAATGTAAAACAATTCAAACGAGAAAACTAACGGCCTTATTTATGTAAAAAAATGAACGAAAAACAAATATGTAACTCATAAACAAACGACAACCACTGAATTACAGGCTCCTGACTTCGGACAGGCACATACATAAATAATGTGGCGGGGTTAAACATGTTAGCGGGATCCCAACCCTCCCCCTAACCTGGGACAGTGGTATAACAGTACAACATAAGAACGAACTATAAAAATCAGTTGAAAAAGGCTTAACTCATCAGATAGACAAAAAATACAAGTGCACGTGGCCGGGTAATTTTTATAGCGTAAACTATATTTTAATCTTAGCTCAATGCATGAAAAGGTCACATATCATTGGATTACTATACTGATGGATTTTAAAAACGCAGCACTACTTTTTTCGTTAGAAGGCGATAAAGGGTAACCCATATTTTCGTGCAACGTGTTTTTCCATTTTTATTTCACGTGCAGGCGTGATTTGAAAAAGGTCCGTTTTTTACCGTGAAACAAAATTTAAATGTTCGTTCATCGTGAAATAGCGATTTTATTTCGCCTTCTTCCGTGCAGATACATATACCCCCCTTTACACCCCTCTTTATATTATTCATCTTCAAATATACAATGCTTGTATAATAAATGTATTTGCAAAAATTTCATTCATTACTGCATTGTCTAAAAAATGTTTGCAGGTCGAAAGTTGAATTGATTTCGTCATGTTTAACTAAGAATGTAAGAGAACAAATAAAATTAAAATTGAAGCATTTTTATGAACAACTAGTAAATGAGATAAAGGGGTCAAACAAGGGGACAGTTTGAGCCCCACATTGTTTAATTGTTTTATTAATGATCTCCATTCAATTTTTGATGGGACATGTGATCCTGTGTCCTTAGATAAAACATCAATAAGTAGTCTTAGTTTTGCTGATGATCTTTTAATATTATCAGAATCACAAAACGGTTTACAATCTGCTTTAAATAAACTGGAAAAATATTGCTACAAATGGCAGCTGACTGTAAATACAAATAAAACAAAAGTTATGATTTTTCATTCTAGAAATTCTTTTGAGTCAAATTTTTTTTATAAACAAAATCAGTTAACTGAAGTTAAAGAGTATAATTTTCTTGGGAACACTATTGATAATAAAGGAAAATTTAAGAGATCTACACATGAACTATCCAAAAAAGCGCTTAAAGCGTTATTTTCACTAAAAAAATATATGTCTAATTTTCATCATGTCCCTGTTGATTTATCATGTAAATTATTTGATTCACTTATTAAACCCATAATTTTATATAATAGCGAGATCTGGTTTATGGAAGATTATTACTCAATTTATAGAGCCATAAATAGAGCCACTTTGCATGGAACTAACTGTGATATTTTATCATTGACAGATAGATTCAGCTTTGAGAAAGTGCACCATAAGTTTTGTAAAACTGTTCTTGGAATTAAAAAAAACTCATGTAATATAGCTGCAAAGTCTGAGTTAGGACGATTTCCACTTGACTCTTTTATTAAAACTCAAGTTTTATTATATTTTTGTAGAATAAACTGCCATGAAATAAACCCTCTTGTTAAAGAAGCTTTTGCAGTAAATAAGTCTATGTCTGAAGATGGAATATATACTTGGTACACTTTTGCCAAGCATATTTTTAAAGAATTTAATATTGATGAAGAACAATATGTTGATTCTGATACTCCTTATAAACTTTTAAAAAAAATCACTCAAAAAAACTTTTAAATGTATAGTGAAGGAAAAGTATAATAACATCACTCTTCAAAAACTTTCAAATATTGATAACAGTTCAAAACTTTATCTTTATAGTAAACTTAAAAATGAAATTAAATTTGAGGACTACCTGCACAATCTAAACAATTTTAATAGTCGTCAGCTTTTAACAAAATTACGTGTAAGTGATCATAATTTGGAAATTGAATTAGGACGTTATAAAAAAAATCAAAGAGAACACAGACTGTGCAAAGTTTGTAAAATTTTAGATGATGAGGAACACTTTTTCCTTCATTGCCAAATTAACAGTAATGTAAGACATTCCCTTATAAATGCAATTAAAACCCATTATCCTCATTTTAACCAGCTTGACTCAAACTCTAAACTTAAAACTATTCTAGATCCCAATAAAGATATTTTGTCTAGTGTTGTAGACTATATAAAGCAATCTATGGAATTGCGAAAATAAGGTCCACATTGGTCAATTATTATATACATCTATATATAGATATATGTTATTAATATCAACTTCACTTTTTAAAAACATTTATCATGTATAGTTATGTGTCTTGTCACTTGTGTATACATTGTACTATGTTTGCATTTTAACCCGTCAGGGTTTCATGTTTTTTGCAATAAAGTATTGGGGATAAACTATCTGATATAAAGGATAACATCTAAAAAAAGCTATTTATAAACATGTAAAAATAAATAATACAGAAGACAAATATTTAACTTGCTCAAAACTTGAATTCAGAAAACTGATAACAAAATTTAGATTAAGTGACCATAATTTATTAATAGAAAAGGGGAGATACCTTAAAATACCAAGAGAAGAAAGATTATGCAAAAACTGTAAACTTAAAGATGAAATTCATTTCTTTTTATTTTGTAATAGAAACCATAATAATAGAAAAGTTTATTTTGAATTTTTGATAAATGAGAATATCCACAAATTTAAATGACATAGATAAAATAACATATATACTCAACCCAATTTCACACATTCAGGTAAATAAGCTAGTATCCTTTTTAAAACAGTCTATTGAACTGAGGACAGGGGACTCTTAAAATATTTACTTTTATTGTGTATATTAATGATCTTGTTGTTATTTTTTATTTTCATTTTGTTATGTTGTGTCACATACTATGCTATAAATATGTAGTTTTATGGCAATAAAGATTTGAATGTTGAATGTATGTTAATATTCAAATCACGTGGTTTTCCTCTATCAATGAATTTGTCACAATCGAAGGCAATGACTAAACGAATGACAGAAAAAGTCCACCAGTTCTGTTGGACATGTGTTCAGCTCTGTTGTCTACCTTCTGATTTGACCTCTGTCCCCCCCCCCCCCCCATTGCTATGTGTTTTGTCAATTATGCGGGTTAAAGTTTATGGATTAAAAATGTTTCTTTGGAATTTCAGTACATTGGAAACAATGATGGCATGAATCTGTCTGCAATGACATTCATCGATTTAATAAGCAATTGGGCCATTGCAGACATGTTTCGCAAATGACCTTAAATAGACAATTTATTTTGCGTATCGTAATCACCACATATTGATCTGGTCATGGGTGGTCATTTACATATCTAATTGGCCTGGACCGTTGTTATAAGACGATAGACAGAAGAGTTTCTGATGCGACAGTGTTTAGCAATAGCACTTTCATGTATATTCCTGTTTCAATGGTCGGGTTGTTGTCTCTTTGACACATTCCCCATTTCCATTCTCAATTTTATCATGGCCTGATTCAGATTTTCATTGCTAAGTTTCAGTCTCAGGCAATATGCACACATGTATATGTATGTGTGTAATGCAACATTTTTCTTATATTTTTAAATGTGGCTATTAATTGAAGGAATTGTTTTACGAAGAAAAATATCTTCAGTGAAAAATCTTTCATTGGTTTTAAGACATTCGTGCGACCTAACATAACCCGGTATGATAGGTTACATCAGACAAGTCAGGTATTTACTTTTCTACATTGGTTAGAGGTATAGGGGAAGGGTTGAAATCTCAAAAACATGTTTAACCCCGCCGCATTTTTGCGCCTGTCACAAGTCAGGAGCCTCTGGCCTTTGTTAGTCTTGTATTATTTTAATTTTAGTTTCTTGTGTACAATTTGGAAATTAGTATGGCGTTTATTATCACTGAACTAGTATATATTTGTTTAGGGATCAGCTGAAGGACGCCTCCGGGTGCGGGAATTTCTCGCTACATTGAAGACCTGTTGGTGACCTTCTGCTGTTGTTTTTTATTTGGTCGGGTTGTTGTCTCTTTGACACATTCCCCATTTCCATTCTCAATTTTATTGGATGTCTTTAGGCAGAAATAAATGTGGTCAGCATGAATAGATGCTATATATGATCACTCATGATTTAGTAAATAAGAATTACCTAAATGTGTATTTCGTTATAAAGTCCGTCAATATATATGAAAACATACAACAACGAGTAAAAACGCAATGGGTCACGTAGTACATAGTTCACTTTTAACATGGTTCGGTGTGAGCCAAGGATCCGTGTTGAAGACCGTCCTTTGACCTCCAATTGTTTACTTTTACAAATCAGTACGTGGATGTATAGTTGTCGCATTGGCAACACAACCACATCTTCTTATATTTATTCACACAGCTTGATCTAAGTAGTTTGTAAATTATGGCTTTTTTAAAATCTTAGCAAATTGAATACAGTGGATTACAGGGACACGGACTTACGGACTCACAAACAGAAAGCATAATGGACCCCTACAGGCGAAGCTTTGAACTTCTTCCAATTGTGGTACTAACTAATACTTTCTGATTATTCATAATCAAAATGATTACAGTCTATTAATTTGAACTCTGTCGAAGGGACTCCCGAAGATTGGCACTGTATACTCAATCAGGAACATAACATATTACATATACTGTTCCCAGACTCAGCTCAGGTTTAAGCAACACCCTTATGGTATTGTCGGGAACTTGTAAGGTTAAGATTGTTGACATGAACACGTTTTGAACTAAGCGCGAATGACTTACGGTTTTATGATTTGTAGTGTCTACTAAATCAAGTGTTTAGGGATACCCTATTGTCGAGAAAATTGGGCTGGTGCAAAAAAAAATAGAATTCTGATTTGGTATATTTAAAAAAAAAGATAGGGTATATGATTGCCAATGAGACAACTCTTGAAGCCGAATGAAACCGAAATTAACAACTACGGGTCACAGTACGGCCATCAACAATGAGCAAAACCCATACCGCATATATAGTCGGCTATCAAAGGCCCATAATGATATGTGTAAAAATATTCAAACGAGAAAAATCTAATGGCATAATAAATGCACAAAATAATGAACGAAAACAAAATATGTAACACAGCAACAAATGACAACCACTGAATCACAGGCTTCTAACTTCGAACAGGCACATACATTGTACATACAGAATGTTGCGGGGCTAAACATATTAGCGTACGCTCAACCATCCCCAAGCTTGGACATGGGTTTAACAGTACAACATAAGGACAAACTGTAAAAATCAGTTGAAAAAGGCTCAACTCATTAATATTTTTTGTAACTGAAACTAAATAGCGTAGAAAACTTTATTTACATTTTAATTTTCAATTTTGAAACCAAAGTAGAGTAGCAATATCCGAAATAAACCTTACAAAGTCAGTTATTCTGGCTTCTATTTGGTTGTAGTGCCCCAAACGTTATATCAATTTCGGTTCTATAATATTTTGAGTGTCCGAAGAGGTATATAGGATAGAGAACAATTATAGGCAGATCACATTTAGAAAAAAGAGGAATGAAAAATAGGCAAGAATTATAAAGCTTAATCGACAACCCAGAGTTTGATGTGTACTCTCAATATCACCTTGTTTCATTAATTCATTAACTTTCAAACTTTAGTTTCTTGCATTTCTTCAAGTTATAAATCAAACAATATAAGGTAATATAAACAAATATCTTACCTGATGAAATGTTTGCATAGACTGTGTACCTGTTCTACTGGTTTTACTGAGAAGCTGACTCTATCACAGTCAAAAATCCTATCTTTTGTATACTACTGTATCCCTGTTAAGTGTTCCCCTGTCACAGGTGGTACCGTGCTAATGACTGATATAACAGCACTTTATAGTAAACACTATATAATTGGTATTGAACCAAGGACCAATAAAGCCCGAGGAAATCTTCGTCACATGGGTTAGGTATTGATATGTACTAAGCTTGCAGAAGTTATCGTAAGTATCGTGCAATTTCAAATCAATAGTTGTGGATATATTATTCGCTTCATAAAACGCTATTTTTTTACTACGACAAGTATTATTATATTGCTTTCATCAATGACAATATCTATTCTATGAGCTACAAATTCAACACAGCCCTTAGAAATTAAGTGAAGCTTTATACAATTTTCTATGAGAGATACATATTAGGTTTCTCAAAAGTATTCATATACGAAATATTATAGAAAAATATCAATTAAGTTCATATGAACGACAATCCTGTTTTGTAGCTGGTGCAAATAAATTATATATTTAGACATTTCAAGTTATTATTTTATAAGCTTTTATAGTATCGACAGCAGCTAAAAGTTTTGACAAGCGTTTACAATATCAACAACAGTATAAACTGAAGATTGTACGTTATCGATATCAGTTAAAAGTGTCGACAAGCGTTTACAATATCAACAACAGTATAAACTGAAGACACAATTGTACGTTATCGATATCAATTAAAAGTGTCGACAAGCGTTTATATCGACACTATTCCAAAGTTCTGACAAGCATCGTCGGTATCAGCAGTAGTTAAATGTTCTAACAAGCGTTTAAGTAATATCTTCCGACAAGCGGTTACGGTATTAACAGCAGTATACAATTATGACAAGAATTTACATAATGGACAGCATATAAATGTGCGACAAGCGTATACAGTGTGCCAATCACACAAAGAATACTATATCACAAATCATTACTAATGTATAAGGCAAAACATGGCTTAGCTCCAGAATATATGTCCAGTCTTATTGTATCAGCTTCTGCAAACCAAAAATATAATACCAGATTTTCATCCTCAGATAATTTTATTATTCCAAAACCAAATACACAGTTGTATAAGTCTAGTTTCTCATACACTGGACCAAAAGTGTGGAATGCTCTTCCTAATTTAATAAAGAAATCAAATACAGTATCCGAATTTAAACATAAATACAAATCTATGTACTTTTAACATTTATACTATCATATTTGTACTGTAATGCCATATCATAATTGTTAATTGTATTTTAAATTGTATATAATCTTTATTTATCATTATTATTGATGCATTGTTTATTATTAATGTAATTATTATTGTATTAAGAGAGCCTTATTGAAAATTGGTGTAATCCAAATGAGTTACTCTCTCTAAATAAAGATATTATTATTATTATTATTATTACAGTATCGACAACAGTAAAAGGATCCGACAAGTGTATACAGTATCGACAGCAGTAAAATGATCCGACAAGCGTATACAGTATCGACAGCAGTAAAATGATCAGACAAGCGTATACAGTATCGACAGCAGTAAAATGATCCGACAAGCGTATACAGTATCGACATCAGTAAAAGGATCCGACAAACGTTTACCGTATCGCAGCAGTAAAAGGATCCGACAAGCGTATACAGTCTCGACAGCAGTAAAATGATCCGACAAGCGTATACAGTCTCGACAGCAGTAAAAGGATCCGACAAGCGTTTACCGTATCGCAGCAGTAAAAGGATCCGACAAGCGTATACAGTCTCGACAGCAGTAAAAGGATCCGACAAGCGTTTACATTATCGACAGCAGTAAAAGGATCCGACAAGCGTTTATATTATCGACAGCAGTAAAAGGATCCAACAAGCGTTTACCGTATCGCAGCAGTAAAAGGATCCGACAAGCGTTTACCGTATCGCAGCAGTATAAAGTTTACGAACGCTATACGATATTGACAGCAGCTGAAAGTTTTGACAAACATTTGCCGTATAGACAGCAGTTAAAATTTCAAACTTATAGATTATCGTTGATCATCTCAACGAGATAGATTTTCTCGTATCAGGAAGGCGAAAGCAAGAAAAGCAATCAAGGTGAGATGACCAATGATAATTTGTTTGTCGCTATTTTACCTATGACGACTTGGTGATCTTCATTTCAATTTCATGTCAATTTCATAAGCAACGCCACGTGCCTCCTAGTTTTTAGCAAATGGTTTTCGATCTAACGCAAGTAGCATTGATAGGAAAAGTTATCACAAAAAAAAATCAAAGGAAAAATGCATTAAATAGCGATAAAACTGATTGCAATATCGATCGACAGCAGTGAAAAAACCCCGACAAGATTTTACGGTAACAACATCATTTAGAAGTTTTCACAACTGTTTCATTATCGACATCAGTTAAATACTCTGACAAGCATTTACAATATCGACATCAGTTAAAAGTTCTTACAAGAGTTTACGGAATCGACATCAGCTAAATGCTCTGATAAGCGTTTACGATATTGACATCAGCTTCATTTAAAATGCTCTGAGAAGCGTTTACGATATCCGCATCAGTTAAATGCTCTGACAAGCGTTTACGATTTGCGATATCGACATCAGTTAAAAGTTCTCTCAACTGTTTACGATATCGACATCAGTTAATTGCTCTGACAAGCGTTTGCGATATCGACATCAGCTAAATGCTCTGACAAGCGTTTACGATATCGACATCAGTCCAATGCTCTCATAAACGTTTACGATATCGACATCAGTGAAAAGCTCTAAAGCGTTTTTCGATTCGCGATATCGACATCAGTTAAAAATCCTGGCAAGCGTTTGCGATATCGATATGAGTTAAATGCTCTGACAGACGTTTAAGATATCGACATCAGTTAAATACTCTGACAAGCGTTTACGATTTGCGATATCGACATCAGTTAAAAGTTCTCTCAACTGTTTACGATATCGACATCAGTTAATTGCTCTGACAAGCGTTTGCGATATCGACAACAGCTAAATGCTCTGACAAGCGTTTACGATATCGACATCAGTGAAATGCTCTAGAGCGTTTTTCGATTTGCGATATCGACATCAGTAAACTTTCTGACAAGCGTTTACGATACCGACATCAGCTCAATGCTCTCACAAACGTTTACGATATCGACATCAGTTAAATGCTTTGACAAGCGTTTTTCGATTTGCGATATCGACATCATTTAACAATTTTGACAAGCGTTTACGATATCGATATCAGTTTAATGTTCTGTCAAGCTTTTACGTGATCGACATCAGCTAAATGCTCTAACAAGCGTTTACGCTATCGACATCAGTAAAAAGTTCTGACAAAGTTATTGAAATGCATGCAAATATAAACATTATTCTCAGTATGCATATTTTTATTGTTCTTTGTTTAACTATTATACACCAGCCGGTCGATTTCATAGCATGCAGGACATAGACATTATATTGTGCTATGACGTCATATAAATAAGCAAACCACCAGCCGGTCCATATAGAACATAAAGGAAATAGACATTACATTGTTCTGTGACGTCATGAAATTTAGCAAAGCAACTTGTTGAACAGAACTTTTTTTCTCAGTATAACAATTAAAAAGGGTCCGGTGTATTATGTCAGCAGAAAATATTCATTGTAGGACTCAAACGCAATATGCAAATTTAAGGTGGTACCTAACACTACAGGGAGATAACTCTGTAAAATCTGCAGAACGTTTTAATGACCTAGTTTCATAAGGGAAAATTAGGCTTCGCAATGATCAAAGTAAGTGTTTGTCAAACTGCTATATAACCAGTGTATTTTTCTGATAAAACGGTTGGTTCAAATTTTTTGAATTTTTTATATTTTTGTCAAAGGGTCAAAGTAAATACTTTGTCAAAATTTTAAGAAAATTAAACGAACCAAATTAATTTTAGTTAAAGTGTTAGGTACCACCTTAAAGAGCTTACAAATTGTCTAGTTCAATACACTGATTAAGATGATAGGTTGTTTTGTTAACTGTTGTATGTCCTTTATATAATAGCCAATAAGTATGTGCTAAATAAAAAGCAACAATTACAATATATATAATTTGTTTTTCTGTTTTGTTGTTAATTGGATTATAATAGTTTAATGACAAAATTAAGCACAAAACAATACTTCGGAATATTTTTTGAAAACTTATGAAGTAAAATTTAAGATTATGCATTGAGAAGACATCATCTTTATCATAGAACAAGAAGTTTGGAAACAGTTACTTTTTTGTTTCCCTTAGTTGTACCCGACTGAATTGTCTCTCTGTCGAATCAAGGAAGATGTAGACAAGAAGACGACACAGTTCGGTTCCCTAAAAGATGTCGACTATCTGTAAAAAAACACTTCCATAATATTTCACAAATAAGTTGTCGCTAGAAAACGCAGCATATCGGTGATACCAGCTTCAGCTTTTTCATATCAGTAAAGTATGTTTAAAAAAAAATTCCTTTGATTTTTAAAGATATCTTCTGTTTAGTTTTATTCGGTATGTGAACAGTGTCTGCATGGACAATATTTTTTGGAGGTATGACGTAGAGGTTTCTTTGTGGGGAAATTGTTTTCTTTAAAATTCTTGTTTGTATTAAATACTGAATAGCTTCGGCCTTTGATATTTATTTTATCTTTACTAAAAGTATGTGTTCAAATCGTTCAGCTGGTTTTTGAAGAGTTAACTCCCTTATGTGTTCTATACACCCTTAACCCCTAACTGACAAACACAGCCGTTAAACCCCTAACTGACAAACACAGCCGTTAAACCCCTAACTGACAAACACAGCCGTTAAACCCCTAACTGACAAACACAGCCGTTAAACCCCTAACTGACAAACACAGTCGTTAAACCCCTAACTGACAAACACAGCGATTAAACCCCTAACTGACAAACAGTCGTTAAACCCCTACCTTACAAACACAGCCGTTAAACCCCTAACTGACAAACATAGTCGTTAAACCCCTAACTGACAAACACAGTCGTTAAACCCCTAACTGACAAACACAGCCGTTAAACCCCTAACTGACAAACACAGTCGTTAAACCCCTAACTGACAAACACAGCCGTTAAACCCCTAACTGACAAACTGCAGCTCTTTAATTTATAATGTACAATGCAATGTAATGTAAATTGGAATGTTTTTCTGAATAAAACGATATATACATATACAAAACTTCAACAAAAACACGCGTGTCTATTCTATGTGTCGAGCCGTGTCTATTCTATGTGTCGAGTCGTGTCTATTCTATGTGTCGAGTCGTGTCTATTCTATGTGTCGAGTCGTGTCTATTCTATGTGTCGAGTCAGGCCTATTCTATGTGTCGAGTCGTGGCTACTCTATGTGTCAAACCGTGTATATTCTATGTGTCGAGACGTGTCTATTACAAACCTTCAGGGTAATACTAAAACACGTATGACCTAAACCGTTCACGTGTCCTGGAAATCAGGGCGTTTTACTAATGCACAAATGTTGTAACAGTTTTTAATTAACAAAGCTACTAAAACTAAATTGATATATTGTTGCTTTTATTAACAATTTTCAGTCGTTTGAATTGCAGGTTCTTATAGTCTATTAGCTTTATTGGAATGATGGTATACAATTGCAATTTGCATGAATCGATAAATCATTGCAGTCTAAAAGTTAAATTGAAAATACTCATTAATGCGCCACGTCTATATTTAAATGTTATTCTGCTGATGCTCCGACATGCTATTTGAAAAACAATCAACGTAAAAATGCATGTTTCGTTTAAGTAATACACGTCATCAGAAGTCGGTCAAACTAACATTAACGTTTGAATAGAGAACTACAACTGTATTAAGTTAGAGTCAATTTATAAAACCTGCAAATTCTCGTTGGAAAGTTAATGGAAGAATATAGGTAATAAAGATGTTAGCCTATTTGACTTAATCGTTTCCTTGTTTTCAGTCAAAAAATTCAAACGTCTAAAATTAAAACTAGTTCGAAAAAAGGGAGGAATATTTTCTACGGAAGCGTATTAGCGCCACACATTTTTTTTTCCCTATGTTTGCGTTATAACGCAAACCTTTGCGTTATAACGCAACGCAAAGGTTTGCGTTATAACGCAAAAGGTTTGCGTTATAACGCAAAGGTCGTTATAACGCAAACCTTTGCGTTATAACGCAACGCAAACCTTTGCGTTATAACGCAAACATAGGAAAAAAAAAAAAAAAAATGTGTGGCGCTAATACGCTTCCGTAATTTTCCTTTTTATGTTAGGCATTTCATATTTTGGGTGTGTGCGTATATGCTATGATTTTATTGTAACCTATTTGGTTATATTGGCTTGGTGTTGCCAAAAATTGAGACGAATGCAAAAAAACATCCCGTTGACCGACTTCTGAGGCCTGCTACTTATGATCCCGACAACAATGATAGTCGTGTCATATACCATTGTGTAGATAAATCAATTTAAATTTACGGCATATTAAGTTAAGTAGGTTTGACAAACGAGAAATAAAAAAAAATAACGGGAATTTGGGACTGGGTGTCATTATTCAAAAATTTAGTTAAGTACCTTGTGTTATATTAAGGTATATAGGAAATTTGTTTTTGAGACAAGTGCCTGTGGGTTTGGCGCAAAAATAAATGTTCAACCAGGCTAAATTATCTATGTGTCTGTCCCAAGTCAGGAACCAGCTAACCATAACCCTGACCTTAACCATCACCCAAAGTTGACCACATTCATTTTGTGTGTACCAATGTAAGAACCTAGTTAAAAGAATTTTTTTAGACTAAGGAAATACACGTATAACTCTCAATTACAATTTTCCAGATCATAGCCAATGACAGAATGTCAACCTCTTCTGACGTTTGATTCAAAAGTAAAGAAAGTCCACCGCCTTTAATACAGAGATTTTTGTAATAAAATTTAAAACATAGATTACTCACTTGCGTTTCTACGATGTGTTAGTGTTTGTTTTTTACAAAAAGTTATAACCAACCTGTAAATTCCAAATTACCTCGTGATAAGCAATTCAAGTCGAGCGCACCCTAAACGGTGTACTTGATTTGGTCCATATTTTAATTTGTTTTAACCAACAACTACATAAATAAACTTGTTTTAAGGAAATCAATGCTAGCATTGCATGCAATAATCCTATCCTATATATCAGTCATCAAATTGCCAAATATGAGAGTACAAGGATAAAGGCTGTGGATTTTCTATAAAAATTCCATATTTTAGCATTGAATCAACACAAGGGTACATAATCCTTAAGGAGGAGTTCGACGAGATAAACCTGGCTAGAAATGATTGGTAGAAGCGGGAGTCAACGATAGGAAAGAGAGGAGAGGAAGCAGCAACAAGCGGCTTAGAAATATATAGGGATATGTTGGAACTTCTTAGACTAAATTACATGTACGTCTTAGAGTAAAAGTTGAAAACGAGAGTTATGGAACCAATCAATTATGCAAGGTCAAACTCCTCATTTGACCTTGTCTGTTTTCACAAAGGTCATTATTTTTACACATGCCAGTCATAAAAAAACAACCTTACAGTAAATAATCTATTCTTAAATATACATATAGCATGCATTTATAGCAGTCTATTTTGAATGGAAATCATATGACTTAATTTCGAACTTGGCCCGCTAAAAAAGCTGTTCTAAGAAATATGTGGGCTTCCATATCAGATTATATAAAACATATCACCAAACGTATAAAAAGTATTTATAACAAGAATGTGTACCCAGTACACAAATGCCCTATCCGCAATATCATTTTTCTATTTTGAGTGGACCGTGAAATGGGAAAAAATCTCTAATTTGCCATTAAAATTAAAAAGATCATATCATAAAGAACATGCATGTGTACTAAGTTTCAAGTTGATTGGACTTCAACTTCCTCAAAAACTACCTGGACCAAAAACTTTAACCTAAAGCGGGACAGACAGACAAACGAACGGTACGACCAACGGACGCACAGACCCGGAAAAATAATACCTATAAATGGGACATAAAAATCAGCCTGGTCTAACACAAATTCCATAAATGATCTTTCTTACAGTGATTAATTCGTACCGTTATCAATCTATTATTAAAAGTTCTTGCCTTAAAAAGGCATTTGCATGGCAAAGACTGAATCTTATATTTTTACTATATAAGACACTAAAAGTCAATTAACTAAAGTGTGTAATATAAACAATTTATTTAAAGTGTCTTATAATGAGAAGTATTTGAATAGCGTGACAGCCATGATGAAGTATCCAACAGTAAAAAGTTAAGAGAATTTCAATCAATGACCCAGACGGTAGTTGACGATGTATTATTTAGAGATCAAAAAGCTTATTACTGCAAAAATGATGCAGACGGTGCAGCCGACATAATTCTGCAATATGGGAGCAGTTATTTGATTTTAGCTTATATATAAAGAGGATGTGTTACAAGAGACCAACATGACACTGAGATTAACAACTATAGGTTACCGTACGGCCTTCAACAATGAGCAAAGCCCATACTGCATAGTCAGCTATAATTCATACAGAATATTGTGTGGTTAAACATGTTAGCGAGATCCCAACCCTCCCCTAACCTGGGACAGTGGTGTAACAGTACAACATTAGAACGAACTATAAAAATCAGTTAAAAAGGCGTAACAATACGTAACTCTTCAGATTGATAAAAATACGAATACTACAAATACAAGTGGACGTGGACATTTCTGTATTCGTTATGCATATGACCCATTCTTCTCTATTCTATTCTATTCTATACATATTTCAGCTCCTTGTTACTCTTTTAACTCTTTTATTTTTTTGTCCCATTTTCTATAAATATGCTTCATATGTTTTGCTATTAGTTATTCTGCCTGCACTTTGTGTCCTTTATTGTTGTATCCTGTAAACCCCATTGAGACCCTCATTCCTGTAAGGAAGTATTATTAATGCCTTTACAAGCTTAATGGATAGAGATAAAAACTAGAATTATAAATGCCATGTTCCCGATTTAAAGATTGTGCAGTATTGAAAATTAATTAAAGTTCATGCATCCAATACTGCACTAAATAAAGAAGTCCTATAGTTAATTGTATTTAATCAAATTGAAAAAAAATCTGCATAGGAAAGTTTATCATTAAAACAGACAGTTCGGAACCTCTCTACTTAGGAGCGATGCAACTTCTGTAACAGTTATGATTATAGTTGTCCAATGTTATGTAATAATAAGCTGCTCATTGTCCTCCGGCTTAACTTTATAAAATAGCGATAATTGCTTTTGTAGTTCAAGTGCTAGATACATGTATTATCTCTCACACTCTTGACAGCCATCGGATTAAGTTGTAAAATAGTAACTCTATAATCTCTTTGGACATTGAAATAAGAAACATTATATTTAAGAAAACAGGAACATTTAAAATAAGGATATTCAACTTAAAACTAAAATGGGAAATACTAGTATTCAATTTGAAACGAGAGTTCATATAAATATTCAATTCAAAACGAGAGTTCATATAAATATTCAATTCAAAACGAGAGTTCATATAAAGCACTTTGCAAATTAAAGTAAAAGTTCCTGAAGTCACTTTTCTTCCGGTTATACATGTCTAAAATAAAGAAAACATAGCAAAGCTTTCATTTCTGTTCGTCGTCTCAAAGATTTTTACTTACTTAAAGGGACTTAATTATCAAAAGTGGTTAGCACTTTTGTATCAAGTAACTATATATTATCATAGTACGAATATTATATTTCAAATAATGGTACCAACATTTCTGCACCATTTCGACAATGAACGTCACGTTAGTGAATCGGATGCGCTTGGCCAAACTATTTAGAATCCATAACTTTATTTAATAGATAAGATCGTAAATAGCCTATATTAAATGCAAATTATTTGCCTTTTTTAAATAAATAAAATCTTGTTTTTACAATGCGATGTTATATCTTACTGTTATATAATGCTTTACTTATTACAAATTATCGATACTTCATTATATCTATAGTTCTTCGCCTTATATAATGTTGATGGCCGTACGGTTCCCTATAATTGCTAACATCCATTTGAAGTTCGATGGATAGTTCTCTTAAAGGCAGTCATACCACATCTTTTTGTTTTAATATTTAGATATTCTAAATCAGAGCTGATGTTTCCATTTTTGTGGCACGGATTATTTTTCAAAACATTGAAAAAATAACTAATAAAAGTTAAAATGGTCTCGTATGCAGAGTAAACTGTAAGTGTTCGAAAACTTACAGACAAATATTTCAACATTTTATACAAAATGGGACCGAACGTACTTTTGATGGACGATTTAAAGGTAAAAAAAGTTGCAATGCACACAAACAATTGTACGTGAAATACCGATAAAGAGGTAATTTAAAAGCAATTATCGATATCAAAGTTTTCAGATGATTATATATTAAAACATGTTCACATTCCAATCAATATATCGGAATAAACTTGAAATAAATAGTACTAGTATGCAATCTTCTGAAGCTTATCCAAATTACTAATTATCTGAAAAATCGCTTCAATATATAGTCTGTTTGATAACTTAAAAAAACTGAAAACAATTTCAAGCTTACAATATTAGATTAAGAAGATATGATACGAGAGATAATTCTCCACAGGAGACCCAATGACAAAGAAGTTAATATTTATAAGGCACCGTACTGCCTTCAACAATGAGCAAAACTCATATTGCATAATCAGCTATAAAAAGCCCCGGTATAATGGAAAACAAATCAAAAAGAACCACAAAGTTCCGCTTTAATGCATTCGTCAGAACTCGGCCGATTCAGTACCTTCATCTTAGATAGAAGGAGAATAACGGATTGCCCGAGTTCACTTGAAACTCTCAATTTAACTTTACTTACTTGGGTTTCATCAATACGATTTTACTTGAACCACTCGAGTTAACCCCTCGTACTCTGGTTCCAACCCTCACCAAGCCAGGGTTAAACTCGAGAAACTCTTGGATGACGTCAAAGCAATGAGAATATTTTATTTTTTATGCTTGGTCGAAGCCTTACCCTAGAGTTACTTAGAGTTGTTCTGTATATCAACTGGAGTGCGTTCACGTGAAAAACTCTGAAGTCGATTGTAGAGTTTCAAATGAACTCGGCCTTAGATAGAAGGAGAATAACGGATTCACCCGAGGATTGCCGATTCGTAAGGGTGCGTCCGTCACAACTCGGCCGATTCCGTACCTTCATCTAATAAAAGTAGAGTACGGAATCACACGAGGATTGCCGATTAGAATAAAATGATGAATGAAAGATAGATAGATAGTTTATTTTCATAAAACCATGCAAGTACAAAGGTTACAGAGAAGTTAAAAAAATAATATACATAATAACAAAAATAGAAATGAGAAAGACAAGCGACAAGATAAAATTGAGAATGGAAATGGGGTATGTGTCAAAGAGACCACAACCCGAACAAATAAAAAAACAACAGCAGAAGGTCACCAACAGGTCTTCAATGTAGCGAGAAATTCCCGCACCCGGAGGCGTCCTCCAGCTGGCCCCTAAACAAATATATACTAGTTCAGTGACAATAAACGCCATACTAATTTCCAAATTGTACACAAGAAACTAAAATTAAAATAATACAAGACTAACAAAGGCCAGAGGCTCCTGACTTGGGACAGCCGCAAAAATGCGGCGGGGTTAAACATGTTTGTGAGATCTCAACCCTCCCCCTATACCTCTAACCAATGTAGAAAAGTAAACGCATAACATTATCATAAAACGCCACTTTTCTGTATTTACCTTTATCAGTGTACCACACCAAAGCCAAAAAATATAAGGAAGCCAAGGATGAATAAGAACTGTAATCAGTTGACGAGCTATATGAACAAAAAAGACAAACAATTAATAGTCAAATCCTTCTAACTAAGGTCAAATGTGCATGACGGTGTGGAAACCTTTGTTTCTTACAAAATGTAACAAAGATTCCAAGTTTGAAGATCGTTTCACTGAATAGAGGAAAATATAAATAGCTTTAGAAGAGGAATGATAAAAATCTACTAAATATAGAGAAATCATACCTCTGCAATCGGAGATAAAAAGAGGAAAAATTGAAGGCATTAGAAACGACAATCTACAAACTCAGCATAAAAACCTGTATTTGAGTAAAAAGTAAAATGACAAAAATACCGAAATAAATTCAAAAGAAAATTCAAAAGAAAAGTCATTTTCTACCTCAAGAATAGATTACCTTAGTTGCATTTGGCAAAACTTTTAAGAATTTTTGGTTCTCAATGCTCCCACTTCGTACTTTATTTGGCCTTTTATAACATGTTTGATTCGAGCGTCACTGATGAGTCTTGTGTAGACGAAACACGTGTCTGGCGTTAATATTAAATTGTATTTCTGCATGGTATCTATGATGAGTTTAGTTATTATCAAATTGCAAAATTAAAAGTTTAAACACTTCAAACGAATGGTAGTAAAAATATGGAAGTATAATCATATATTATAATATTAACCGCAACACGACGGTGCTGCATGTGGAGCAGAAACTAGTCCCTAAGGTAGCAATATTACCAATGTAATTTCAACTGATCGGGCGGAGCTAGGTTTTAATTTGCATAAGGACAGTCTATTTGAAGATGTGTGTCATAAGGATGATTCCCGTTATAATTATTACTGATTTCTAATCACCTATCAGTGTCATGAAGGGAATTTACAAAAGAATTACTGTACACTTCATTGATGAGTTTATCCTAATACACCTATCTATAGATGGACTGGTTTATTATGAGCGAACCGGTTAAACTCCGCCCAGTCAAGTGAAATAAATTGAGTAATACACAGTTAGAAGTTTAGTTTCGCATTATGGCCCCTGTGAATATTTTAAATATGAAAGTTTTTGTACAATAAAATTGATTTTTAGATAATTGAAGAATAATATAGCCATCTTAGTGGGTTTATATGAACATTTAGATTGATTTTAACATGTTTTATAGGCCATTACTATGATTGACAGTCCGTATTTTCCTATCCGCACCGTTCATAGGTCCAAAAATTATTGAGATGTTTATCAACAAAGATTTTGCGCTCGATCTTTTCAATTCAATTTTATGGAAAAAGGAGCAGGAAAGCATATGATTTTTTTTGGACCACTTGATAGATATAAACCTATGGATTCAGGAAAGGTATCACTGTAATTCATTGAAATTTTCCTTTAGACCAAATTTTGGGGACTTTTGTGACATGTTCACCCCCCCTTTTTTGTAATTTTTTGTATCTAAGAAATGCAGATTGTTGCCATGGTTACACCCAAAAGGGATTATATTTCACCCTTATGACCATTAAAAATCAAATCTATGGAAGATTTCCTTTCTACAAGTATATACATGCATAACACACATATAAAGCCTTCTTTATTAGACAGGAGGGGAAAGAGGGTGTTTAAAAATTATGAGTGTCAATTTTCAGTTTTTTTCCTAACTGTGTTTTGCTACCTAAGATAACCCCAGATGTTTGTGAGGTTCGCGTTGCACATTTTTTATTCATCTATGTTGTGTTTTGTGTATCGTCGTTTTTCTTTTGCGGCTTTTTGTATACGCCCGCCAAAATTTGACGGGATGTATTATAGTAAACCAATGTCCGGCGTCCGTCTGCTTGTCCGTCTGTTTGTCCGTCTGTTTTTCTGTCTGACCGGGGTAAAACATGTCGCACCGTAACTTAAGAACAACTTATCCAAATTTTTGGGAACTTAATCCAGTTGTTTCTAATGATGGTCAAACGAACTGTAGACTTTCTTGCGAAAATAAGATTAAAACTATTTGAGTTATGGGACTTTGTAACTAAAACAGGGGGGTGTTTTATTCACATGTCGCACCGTATCTCAAAAACGATTTATAATTATTGCTTAAAACTTTACACACTTCTTAGTTATATTAATCTAAAGATCTGTTTACTTTTTAGGGATAATTCAAAATTTTATTTTAGAGTCAATGACTTTTTTGTAAAAAAAAATCCTTTTTTTTTCTCATGTAGCGCCGTAACTCAGAAACTATTTATGATTATTGCATAAAACTTAACACACAAAACGACGGGCGTATCATGCACTCGTGGCGCAGCTTTCTTTATTTTGACATGGCATTGTTTATTTAGTTTGTTTTCGACTAATGAGTTGGAATATCTTTCACCTCTCTGTTTCATGTTTTAATACTAATCCCACCAAAATTCATGGGTATACTTTTTGACCCCTATAAATGAAATTTGAAAAGAATAGGCAGGACAGGAGTTTTGAGTAAAAAAAAGGCAGGATAAGACACTTGCAAAAAAAAAAGGCAGGACGACAATTTAGATGAAAAAAAAAAGTCAGAATAACCCCCCCCCCCAAAAAAAAAAATCAAATGGTAGCTCCCTTAGGACAAATATGTTTTCCGAGTAGATATATTTTGTATTTTGTCATTTCACCGAGAATATTTAGACAATCACTTCCTTAGCATGACCACTGTTCATTTAAGGACATATTTATAATGCATATAAAGTAGTTCAAAGTAAACAAGGAATAGGATCGAAGGAGGAAACAAAATGTATCACTTCTAGACAGCGCTTAAAATGACTAAAATAAATATTTATAAGGCATTCTACTTGGAACATTCTTAGTTATTTTATTTAAGGCAAAATATATCAATCAAAATGATAATCTGGATAACATATAAACAAAATCTCATGAAGCGTGAATTTTAGTTACATTTATAAGTGGAAATGTTGCGAAAGTATATATTGGTAACACTAGGAGAAGAATATAGATGGTCGTCACTTAGAATTTGTGATAGATTTATAGCCTTGCTATTTAAGGGTCGGAAATCTGTATATCTTTTTAAGTTGTGATATTTGTATTCAGTCCTGCCTTTTTTATGACTTTATCCTGACTTTGTTTAACATATATTGTCATACTGCCTTCTTTATTTTGCAAAGTTTTTCAACCTGCCGTTATTTCCCTAAAAATGCTGTCCTGCCGATTTTGCAAATTTCATCCTAGCCCCCGCCCCCCTAAAAATCAAATGGTAGCTCCCAAAAAGGACTGTTGGTTTTTGATACTGACTTCATCATAGTGAAATATCAGGTATTCATTTCAGAAAAGCACTCAATCTATGTAAATAGAGTTTGTCACTCATTATTCCAGTAAGTAATTCTGTACTTGTAAATGATTTAGGAATACTCAGGTGTCGGATTAGTTAGGTAACATTGTAACTGTCTATTGTTCTTTGGTCTATGAATAACTGTCTACAAAATGCATTGGCAATAAAACCCCATTTCCTTTATGTCGGAAGTGTGCCATTCTGCAATACATGTACCTTAAAATAATTTGTGTTTTTCATATCATATATAAGTGTTTCGATATTGGCACGCTGCAATGAACTTACAAAGTCAGGCTATCTAAGGAAGCAACCATTTGATTTTCGGGGGGGGGATGGGCTATGTATTTTTTTTTTTGAGAAAAAAAGTTTGTTTCACCCTCAGCTGCCACCGTATGCAATGCTAAAATTTAAAGAAAAAAAATGTTTTCAACTTGTCGCCCAAAAAAAGTCAGGCTATATACACAAAGTTAGACAATCTAGAACAATTGCAAGTCAGGCTATCTAAACCGAGTCAGAATATCTAGAACAAGTAAGGCTATCTTAGAACAAGTAAGGCTATCTAGAACAAGTAAGGATATATAAACACAGTTAGGCTATTAAGAACAAATAAGACTATCTAGATCAAGTAAGGCTATCTAGAATAAGGCAGGCTATCTTAGAACAAGTAAGGCTATCTAGAACAAGTAAGGATATATAAACACAGTTAGGCTATCTAGAACAAATAAGACTATCTAGATCAAGTAAGGCTATCTAGAAAAAGTAAGGCTATCTAAACCAAGTCAGGATATCTAGAACAAGTAATGCTATCTAGAACAATTAAGGCTATCTAGAACAAGTAAGGATATATAAACACAGTTAGGGTATCTAGAATAAGGAAGGCTATCTTAGAACAAGTAAGGCTATCTAGAACAAGTAAGGATATATAAACACAGTTAGGCTATCTAAAATAAGTAAGGCTATCTTAGAACAAGTAAGGCTATCTAGAATAAGTAAGGCTATCTAGATCAAGTAAGGCTATCTAGAAAAAGTAAGGCTATCTAAACCAAGTCAGGATATCTAGAACAAGTAATGCTATCTAGAACAATTAAGGCTATCTAGAACAAGTAAGGATATATAAACACAGTTAGGGTATCTATAATAAGGAAGGCTATCTTAGAACAAGTAAGGCTATCTAGAACAAGTAAGGATATATAAACACAGTTAGGCTATCTAGAATAAGTAAGGCTATCTTAGAACAAGTAAGGCTATCTAGAATAAGTAAGGCTATCTAGATCAAGTAAGGCTATCTAGAAAAAGTAAGGCTATCTAAACCAAGTCAGGATAACTAGAACAAGTAAGGCTATCTAGAACAATTAAGGCTATCTAGAACAAGTAAGGATATCTAGAACAAGTAAGGATATATAAACACAGTTAGGCTATCTATAATAAGTAAGGCTATCTAGATCAAGTAAGGCTATCTAGAAAAAGTAAGGCTATCTAAACCAAGTCAGGATATCTAGAACAAGTAATGCTATCTAGAACAATTAAGGCTATCTAGAACAAGTAAGGATATATAAACACAGTTAGGGTATCTATAATAAGGAAGGCTATCTTAGAACAAGTAAGGCTATCTAGAACAAGTAAGGATATATAAACACAGTTAGGCTATCTAGAATAAGGAAGGCTATCTTAGAACAAGTAAGGCTATCTAGAATAAGTAAGGCTATCTAGATCAAGTAAGGCTATCTAGAAAAAGTAAGGCTATCTAAACCAAGTCAGGATAACTAGAACAAGTAAGGCTATCTAGAACAATTAAGGCTATCTAGAACAAGTAAGGATATCTAGAACAAGTAAGGATATATAAACACAGTTAGGCTATCTATAATAAGTAAGGCTATCTTAGAACAAGTCAGACTATATAAACCAAGTCAGATTATCTAAACCAAGTCAGGCTATCTAAACCAAGTCAGGCTATCTAAACCAAGTCAGGCTATCTAGAACAAGTTAGGCTATCTGGAAAAAGTAAGGCCATCAAAACCAAGTCAGGCTATCTTATAACAAATAAGGCTATCTAGAATAAGTAAGGCTATGTAAACCAAGTCAGGCTATCTAAATCAAGTCAGGCTATATAAACCAAGTCGGACTATATAAACCAATTCAGGCTATCTAGAACAAGTCAGGCTATATAAACCAAGTCAGACTATCTATACCAAGCCAGGCTATCTTATCCAAGTCAGGCTATCTTATCCAAGTCAGGCTATCTTTACCAAGTCAGACTTTATAAACCAAGTCAGGCTATCTAGAACAAGTCAGGCTATATAAACCAAATCAGGCTATCTAGAACAAGTCAGGCTATATAAACCAAATCAGGCTATCTAAACCAAGTCAGGCTATCTAGAATAAGTCAGGCTATATAAACCAAGTCAGGCTATCTATACCAAGCCAGGCGATATAAACCAAGTCAGGCTATCTTATCCAAGTCAGGCTATCTAAACCAAGTCAGACTTTATAAACCAAGTCAGGCTATCTAAACCAAGTCACGCTATCTAGAACAAGTCAGGCTATATAAACCAAGCCAGGCTATCTATACCAAGCCAGGCTATATAAACCCATCTTCGCTAGCCAAGGGTTACGATCCACTTTCGCTCTCTTCACCCTTGGCGGATTGAGATAAAATTTCAAAGACACAAGGTAAGGATTTTTATTGGTTGCAGTCAAAACTCGCTGCATCCAATCAAAAAGCGCCTGTAACATGATCACGTGTAAATGTATAACGTGTTTGTAAACAATTACCACGTGTTTATTGTGCAACAAGTCTTTACATCCCTAAACATACGACTATATTTAGTGACAACTTAAATGTTTTTAATCAACCAATAGAAGTTCCTGTGTATGTTTCATGCACAAATGCATGAATGTTGACGTACATTTTCATTTCTGGCTTTACCAAGCGTGTAGAATCTAGACGCTACCGTGTTTTTACCTCCAACTTGAAGATTTCAAGAGCTACCATTGGTCAAGAATAATGTATTCGGAATGGGCGTGATTTTTATCTTCCGATAAATGGCGCAACATTGTTATCACAAATGTTGGCTCAATCCGCCAAGGGTGAAGAGAGCGAAAGTGGATTGTAACCCTTGGCTAGCGAAGATGATATAAACCAAGTAAGGCTATCTAGAGCACGTCAGGCTATCATAACCAAGTCAGATATTGGTTAGGTTTTTGGTTGTTTTGATTGATATTGAGTTAAGTATTGGTATTCATACTTGATCTCTCCAATGCCTTGTTCAACCAAATTATATTACCGCCTTAATAAATATATTAACAGTAGTTTTCTGATGTATTGATTCAACAATATGGACATTTTCTTTTGGTCATGTGTAATCTCGTCAAAACATTATATACATAGAGATATGTTTAATGTCTAGTCTTTAAATGAATGTAAATATGTCATTGGTTAAGTACTTGGTCACATGATTGTACCATCACACTGACACAACGTTACATCATTCCGTATAATGTCATTATCGATAAACAATTTGGACGTCTGATAGCATTGACCTCGCAGTATGATTAACTGCTAAATAAAACTATCTATGATTGAATTATAGGAACTATACGATAGAGTGCTATTCCATAATGATAATATACTTGTAAATCAAAATCAAGAAGAGAATATAACAAGGGAGATAATCAAAACTTAGAGTCATTTTGAAATCGTTGGTAGAACCCAAGTCTAATGTCAGTTCAATTTGATTGTGACCGGAACCTTGTTTTAAAAAGTTCATAGCAGTAAATGTTTTTGGTTCTTGTAAAACCCGGTTACAACTGTTGGTAAGAAACAGCGTCTTAACAAGGATTTTGTAAAATTTAAAAAAAAAATAATTTGATCACGACAACAATCAGATAGTGTTCAGGAAGCGACGATATTCAACCGTTTCTAATTAAGCGAATTAGTCCCGATAATCCCGTTCTGAATCCGCTTCTAACCCGATTTATATTTTTCGCCAGGTAAAATTCGACCGAGTAAGTCACGTTTTCGTCCCGACTCTACCGAACGTAATCCGAAATCAATTTTAGCATTATATAAAGTGGTAATCCGACAGTCTAATGTCAGTTCAATTTGATTGTGACCGGAACCTTGTTTTAAAAAGTTCATAGCAGTAAATGTTTTTGGTTCTTGTAAAACCCGGTTACAACTGTTGGTAATTCGGGGTTCACACATTGCCGATTATTGCTCCCGTTTGAGATCAGACAGCAATACGACTCGAAAAGTGGAAAAGTCGGGTTAGTATCCTCAATTATCTGGAATGTCCTATCATTGTCTGAACGCAGTCGTTTTAGTTCGTAACAGATTCCTACGGGTCGGGAAGGGTCGGCATAGCATCCCGACAGTTAGGCGCGTCCCGTAACATTCGGGGCAACTCAGCCGATTTTGTCTAGTCGGATTACAATCGTGGCTATGTCGTGACAGATTCTGCTGTATCGGATCGAATTCCGAACAATGTCTTGTGTATTCTGGACGGTGTCCTGTGGAACGGGAATGATCTGGAGTAATTTTATAGCTGTTTTTCTGCAATGCGATAGAGCGGACCGTGATAGGATTACGTTCCGACAGTACCTGATTATCCCGAATACGACAACAGTTTTCGAACGGATAACTTCCGTCAGCATCGGTTCACTGTCTGGTCACTGTCTGATATCTGTCGGATAACATTCGGTAGAGTCGGGACGCAGTCGTGACAGAATCGGTCCAATTTTACCTGGCGAAAAATACAAATCGGATTAGAAGCGGATTCAGAACGGTATTATCGGGACAAATTCGCTTAGAAACGGTTGAATATCGACGCTTCCTGAACACTATCTGATTATTGTCGTGATCAAATTTTTTTTTTTACAAATTTTAATTTAAGTTTGAATTTCCATCCACGATTCACAGGATCTTGATCAGACTTTTAATTAATTTTAATCGGGAATGGTCCTGTCAAGGACGGTAGTAAAAATCGTGAATGTGTGACCCCAGCTTTAGAAACAGCGTCTTAACAAGGATTTGTATACTATACAAATCCTTGGTCAACAGAGATCAGACAGAAACCAGACAGTGAACCGACGCTGACGGAAGATATTCGTTAGAAAACTGTCGGCATATTCGGGATGATCAGGTACTGTCGGAACGTAATCCTATCACGGTCCGCTCTATCGCATTGCAAACGGCTTTGTCTGCTCTCAGTTGTATTGTATTCTGTAATTGTCGGGACTCTGACGTGGGTATCACTGATTAATTTCGTATTAATAACGGGACTGTTTCGGAACGGTTTCGGCAAAAAACGGTTCGCAATCGACAAGATCTGGATGCAATCTGAACTCAATCGGCAGAAAAACAACTATGAAAAATTACTCCAGATCATTCCCGTTCCACAAGACACCGTCCAGAATACACAAGACATTGTTCGGAATTCGGTCCGATACAGCAGAATCTGTCACGACATAGCCACGATTGTAATCCGACCAGACAAAATCGACTGAGTTGTCCCGAATGTTACGGGACGCACCTAACTGTCGGGGTGCTTTGCCGAACTATTCGGACCCTTCCCGACCCGTAAGAATCTGTTACGAACTAAAACGACTGCGTTCAGACAAAGATAGGACATTCCAGATAATTGAGGATACTAATCCGACTTTTTCACTTTTCGTGTCGTATTGCTGTCTGATCTCAAACGGGAGCAATAATCGGCAATGTGTGAACCTCGCAATTAAAATTCCCTCTGGCCACGTAAGTTTATACCTGTAAGGTCAATTCGAATAAGCGAATTACCATTTGATTTTTTAGGGGGCGCGCTAGGGTGAAATATTTTTGTCCTGCATTCTTACTCATTTTTATCTTGTAAAAATTGCTCATCATGCCTTTTTAATACTAAAAAACTACTGCCCACTTAATCAAATGTAAGCTCCCTTAATACATTCTTCTGTATTTCTCATGGTACTCACATTAGATACGTACACCCGATTTCTTTACTTTCTCGACCACATGTCAACCTAAACCTAAATATATTGAGCCGAGTTTTTTTCATTAAATACAAAATACTATTTTCACTGTCAATCCCATTTCATTGTTTCTAGTTTTACACCACCTTTATGAGTAAACCCCGAGAATTATCAATACAACATATTTCAGAAATAATTTATCTTTCGGGATTTATCAATAAACCTTTTAAATTTACTTGCACTAGGCTAAATATGTTAAACGGTTGTTACAGTTATGAAAAAGCATTCAATAAATATGGTATTGAATCATATTTATTACCTAATATATGGCATCAAAACTGTAATAAATAGGATAAATCTGCTTTGACACTATTTTAGAAGTAATGACACACTATTTGGAAAAAGAGATAAGATATTGGCATAGAAACTGATAAGCACTTGACAGTAAATATCCATATAACAAGTTAATTGTAATACACTACGCTACATTGTACCGTTGAAAATACGTATTTAAAGATGAAAAGACAACTTTGGTATTCGTGAACGACCATTCTAATGATTTTCTTTATTGCTGACATTATTGATTCACCGTAAATTGGGTCCGATATATATAACAAATTTAACGAATTTCAAGCAATAATATTAAAAGCTCATTTGAGGACAGAAAATAGAAAAAAATGCATTATTGTGTAAATGTATCGAAATTTCATTTTATCAAAGTCAAGTAACATTTCAGTGGGCAGGTCAAAGATTTTGGAAACAACTGCGGTATGTTAATTTGAGATTGAACATCCCCAGAGTTATGATTTTTTTAAACTTTAGAACCAATACATAAAGATTTCTTCAACATGGTAATATGTTGCTATATATAAAAAATAAGGTCCACATTGGTCAATTATCTATATAAAAAAGAAGATGTGGTATGATTGCCAATGAGACAACTACCCACAAAAAGACCAAAATGACACAAACATTAACAACTATAGGTCACCGTACGGCCTTCAACAATGAGCAAAGCCCATACCGCATAGTCAGCCATAAAAAGCCCCGATATGACAATCAAAAACAATTCAAACGAGAAAACTAACGGCCTTATTTATGTAAAAAAAAATGAACGAAAAACAAATATGTAACACATAAACAAACGACAACCACTGAATTACAGACTCCTGACTCCTGACTTATCTGGGACAGTGGTATAAATGTAACAGTACAACATAAGAACGAACTATAAATATATATATACATATTATAAATATTATCTTGATTTATTGGATATAAAAAGATATGGTATGATTGTCAATGAGACAACTCTCCATCCAAGTGACAATCAATAAAACAAACCATTATATGTCAAAGTACGGCTTTCAACACAGAGCCTTAGCTCACACCCAACAATAAGCTATAAAGGGCCCCAAAAATGACAAGTGTTAAACCATTCAAACGGGAAAACCAACAATCCATATACAAATGAAAAACGAGAAACAATTATTAACCACATCAACAATGACAACTACTGAACATCAGATTCCTGACATAGTACAGGTGCAAACAATTGCAGCGGGTTTCAACGTTTTAATGGTACCAAACCTTCACCCTTATCTAAAACAATAAGGTAACATCACAACATAAAAAAAACACTTGTTTAATGTGTTACAAAAAGTCATACTTCTTGTCATGTGTGTATATTATGTTTGCATTTTAACCCGTCAGGGTTTCACTTTTTGTGATAAAGATAATTTTCACATGAATTTCCGTTTGGTTGATATAAAATAAACAAGCAAGGGTCGTTCGTTTTCGTGTATGTAATGAAACTACGAGAAACGAAGTCGTATGGCATTATACAGCTTATTTCGACATTTTGGACAGGTGTTTTCTTTTGTGATTGTTGTTTAATAAATGGCTGTAATATTTTTTGCTGTCTATGAAAAAATAACAAAAAATATATGTAGCGCACACTGAATAACCCTCGTAGCGTGTTATTTTAAATTGTGCACCACATTGTTATGTTATTTCGAATCGGCATGTAAATATTGCAGTCATTTTTTAATAATTTAATTCTAAATTCCATTTTAAACAGAAGTAAATCTTGGAAAACATAATTGATGACATCACGGTCACATGACAAAAGTAAGCCTATGAGCTGATAAACAAAACTTTTCGGTCAATCAGAAGACGCGTTTCATCCAAAATTGAATCATAACTATGTACGCGTACAACCAGCAAAACAAGAGAAAAAAAAAACATTAATCGAAGTTGGTGACCCTATAAATATTTTACATATTTTAAACGGAAATATATCTGGCATAAGAATTTCAATTATTAACATACCCTAACTTTAACTACCCCCCTCCTCTAAGTCTGTTGTCCATCAATTATTTCACATCATTGAAACGTAGAAATATACCTGAAAAATTCATATATATTTTTAAGAACAATAAAGACACAGGTTTCTTTAGCTAGGGGAAATATTTTTATAGATAGTAGTGTCGAAGTTTAAGATATAGTTTACGTTCATTCAAATGTTGATCAATGCTGAATATATAATTAATTGCATAATGAGAATAACAAAGGGGAACTGTTTTAATGGGGATATGTATAGTTATGGTCAGGTAGGGCAAACGACATAATTTTTTATTTTGTCAAAATGAAATAAGAAATCATGTTTTTGATTCTTTTTGAGTAAAGATTGCATGAAATACAATCATATGAGTGGCCGTTCATGTCATTTGCGCGATTATATACGCGTATATAATTTTCAACGCGTATATATACGCGTATATTGTGGTTTTCAACGCGTATATTGTGGTTTTCAACGCGTATATTATCGTTTTATACGCGTATATTGTTAAAATAAACACGTTTATACTTTATTCCAATTTATTTATCATATACGCGTTAATATACGCGTTGAAAACCACAATATACGCGTATATATACGCGTTAAAAATTATATTATGAGTGGCCGTTCATGTCATTTGCGCGATTATATACGCGTATATAATTTTCAACGCGTATATATACGCGTATATTGTGGTTTTCAACGCGTATATTGTGGTTTTCAACGCGTATATTGTGGTTTTCAACGCGTATATTATCGTTTTATACGCGTATATTGTTAAAATAAACACGTTTATACTTTATTCCAATTTATTTATCATATACGCGTTAATATACGCGTTATTTGCATAAATATACGCGTTAATATACGCGTTAATATACGCGTTAATATACGCGTTATTTGTGTTAATATACGCGTATGAAATCATTATATACGCGTTAATAAACATTCGTTTGTCTTATTGTTTTAACCAATGAAAGCTGCGTTCTTAAACTGGTTTGCATGTGACAATTGTATAACGGTCCGTGTAACACTTATCAAATCAAAGCTTTAAAAAGTTTTGAAATTTTAGATTTTTGGAATTTTGATCCAAGTTTTAAAATATCAAAATTTCAAATTGTGTTAAAGTTTTGAAATTTTGAAATTTTAACCAAATTATTAAAATATCAAAATGCTAAATATCGTTTATAAATTTGATAGTTGAGAAACTTGATCAAACTTTTAAAATACTAAACATAACGTGCAATTTTGATAATTTCACTTTTTGAAAGTTTTATTTTTTAAATGTGTCGAAGCGCTAACTTTTTCATCGCTATTAATCAACTTATCTGGTTCATATCTAACATTAAAGGCATGGAGAATTTTTCTTTTGTCCTCTGCTGGCACAGAATATTATTATTACATAGTGACAAATAGTGACTATCTAAATATTGGTTTCCCAGAAGATTACTATTTATCGCTGATATAAATTTTGAAAACAATTTTCAACTTTCAAAATGCCAACACCTACAACTGGATAGATGGGTGCTTAATGTAGTACAGCGGCAAATATTACATAAACATGAATGAAACGGTTGGGTGCTAAATGTAGTACAGCGGTAACTATTACATAAATATAAATGCTCGTGAAAATAATGTTTATGGTATACATTTATATATGATATGAAAGGTTTCAACTTTTACAAAACCAGAGCTATACGTTGGATTTAAAAGTTTACTTTATTTGGCCTTTTCAATTTCATTTGACTTTATTTGCCTTTTTAACTTAATTTGGTTCGAGTGTCAATGATAAGTCTTTTGTAGACGAAACGCGCGTCTGGCGCAAAAAGCGGCAAAATTTATAACCTGGTATCAATCTATGATGAGTTGTTGTAGATACCTTGTAACAATATCTTGGCTCCAATTTTGTGATATTGGATCTTAGTACCGTCTTAATTTCAGCGTAAATAAGATTATATTAAAAACCTCCCACGTTGTGGACTAGCACAACCTTAATTAGGACACCGTGCATTCAGTATCATGAAGCGCTTTTCTTGACCAACCTTCTTACGGAACGCTTAAAGCTGAATATTTAGGGCAAACAACTTACAAAGAATAGATAAAAACGTTTAAGATGATCGTTCATTCTGTACATGAAATGACATATTCTTTAGCCAACATGATTGCAGAAAGTAAGAAGTCGTAAAGCAAAACAGAAAAAAAAATGAAATCAAAAGAAGTAATACATCGTGTATTGGGCTTTTTTATTGCTTAAGAGTTTAGTAGAAAATGTATATATACATGCTCAACATAACCATACTATATGAACTACTGCGAGTTGTTCAGTTTTTACTGTTACTCCTGTTTCTCCAAAAATATGGGTGCTAGAAAAACCAGCAGGTAAAATGGTCAATATCAGAGCCGTACGTCTGGTATCTTCTTTGAAGAAATATTGATTTTGTCATTATTTTTTCACCGCATACAACTGTCCGTTTTATTTCATACATAAACTTTTAAGTATCAGTATGTTTTTAATTCATATTGTTTCTTATCGTTCCGCTTTTATTTCCTTTCGCTTTTTACAGGTATCCCTCTTATTGCCCCTTTTCTATTTTGATATTTTAAGCAAACATTTGAAAAATCAAACTTTCAAAAAGTGAAATAATTAAAATTGCGCGTTAGATTTAGTATTTTAGAAGTTTGATCAAATTTCTAAACTATCAAATTTATAAACGATATTAAGAATTTTGATATTTTAATAATTTGGTTAAAATTTCAAAATTTCAAAACTTTAACACAATTTGAAATTTTGATATTTTAAAACTTGGATCAAAATTCCAAAAATCTAAAATTTCAAAACTTTTTAAAACTTTGATTTGATAAGTGTTACACGGACCGTTATACAATTGTCACATGCAAACCAGTTTAAGAACGCAGCTTTCATTGGTTAAAACAATAAGACAAACGAATGTTTATTAACGCGTATATAATGATTTCATACGCGTATATTAACACAAATAACGCGTATATTAACGCGTATATTAACGCGTATATTAACGCGTATATTTATGCAAATAACGCGTATATTAACGCGTATATGATAAATAAATTGGAATAAAGTATAAACGTGTTTATTTTAACAATATACGCGTATAAAACGATAATATACGCGTTGAAAACCACAATATACGCGTTGAAAACCACAATATACGCGTTGAAAACCACAATATACGCGTATATATACGCGTTGAAAATTATATACGCGTATATAATCGCGCAAATGACATGAACGGCCACTCATAATATAATTTTCAACGCGTATATATACGCGTATATTGTGGTTTTCAACGCGTATATTAACGCGTATATGATAAATAAATTGGAATAAAGTATAAACGTGTTTATTTTAACAATATACGCGTATAAAACGATAATATACGCGTTGAAAACCACAATATACGCGTTGAAAACCACAATATACGCGTATATATACGCGTTGAAAATTATATACGCGTATAAAATCGCGCAAATGACATGAACGGCCACTCATACAATCAACCCTATGTTACTGACTTGATATCTTAATCTCACAAGACTTATCACTACCTTTTTGATACACAAAATATAGTGCACTGATCATATTAACATTCTATATATCCTATCAGAAAATTAATGTAAAAATATGCTCAGATATTTTACCATGTTACACCTGTCCAGAAAATTACATGACTTTTGCAAGGTGCAGGAATCTTATATCTGTTCTAAAAATGTAAATGATGTCATTGTTAAAGTCATCTTTTAATAAAATTGGAGCTATCTCCCATTGTCCAGATATATAACTGAATTAACTACAACCAATGCTTTAATTAAACTATTTCATTTTACTTCCCACTGATAAATTAACGCAATCTTTACCCTTCATTGCTTAATCTGTCAGCTTTAAATTTGGAATGAATTGTTTTTAAAATCAATTAAATTTTTTTTCTCTGAGGACTCACTGATACAGTTATTTATCTTTAAAGAAAATATTTTTTTCACTTAGTCTTGTAGCGATATGATTCAAACATAATACATATAATCGAATTTCAATTGCTAATATTTTCTTCATGATTGCTTTATAATGCAATAAATAATTATTGAAAAAACGAAAACGACATGACTTCTTTTAATGTTTAATGCATCTTTTAAATGGGTAAACAAAAGGAAATCGACGTCACATAAAAGTTTCATAATAATCATGGTTTCTCAGATGCATTTTAATTCGGATATATCTATCCTAATTATAAAGGAATCATTATAGAAAAGCAACACGTACGTGTATTTTCCGTTCAACAATTTAAAGTATCAGATTTTCTTTGGAAACTTGAATAATTATTGTGAGTTTGTGCATATTTCTATTTATAGGTAAATGGTACTCATACAGAACATTCCTGGCAAATACTAATTCTCAATACAATTCAATTTGTGAATACAAACCGACCATAGAGCAGAAAACAGCCGATGACCACTAATAGATCTTCAACACAGAAAGAAAAGCTTGCAACCGGGGGCGTGCTTCAGCTTTTCGATATTGAGATGTTAACGTTTTAAAATTCTATATTTTGTAACAATCTGACTATCCAACTCCCATCGTAGAGCAGTGGAAAGTAACGACTGGATTATTCGAGTTAACATTTCAAATTGAAAACAAATCTTAAACCGCTCTAAGCAAAAATAGATAACAATCATCAATTGAATAGGGTCCAGTCCAACATTTAGATGAAACTATGGCCCCTGTCAGGCATATTGTTACCAATCTATTATAATACTTAAATAACGAGGTCCAGTTTTGTTTGATGTTGACAAAATTGGATAAGCAACCCAAACAGACAATCAGCCGACACAGCAGCCGCAACTGTGAAAACCTACATAATAGGCATCATGCATGCACATATAACTCTTAAAATTTCTAGCAAACATACATCATAGGCATGCGAACAAAACTTAAAAATTTAATCAAACATACAAGTTTAACATTAAACACAGAACTGATTTCAAAGATCAAAGAAAAACACATATTGATTTTGTTATCAGTAAAATACATATGCACATTCATGGATCTACAATCTGTCGATACCTGTATCTTCGCAATGCACAAGGTCATATTGTCCCAGCTGACTGTTTATGAGGTCTTTTCTAAATCTGTGGGATGTTGGGTGTGCAATGATTGATAATTTAGTCCTTATAGATGCATGCTTTTTTAATTAGTTGTTATTCGCTTTGAACTAGCTGTCAATAACTGCGAGTACTCTCAAATCTTTACTTAGTGTTTGTTTGTTGTTGGTATGTACAAATACCCGGCCACGTCAACTCAGTATTTGTGTTAGATGTACCTCTATGTGTATCTATCTGAAGAGTTACGCCTTTTCAACTGATTTTCATAGTTCGTTCTTATGTTGAATTGTTACACTACTGTACCAGGTCAGGGGAGGGTTGGGATCCCGCTGACATGTTTAACCCCGCCACAATCTGAATGTATGTGCCTGTACCAAGTCAGGAGCCTGTAATTGAGTGGTTATTGTTTATGTTTATTGTGTTATGTGACCCGGAGAAACGTATTGGGATTTAGGCAGCAAAAACAGATCTCATGACATTGGAATAAAAAAAATCCTGGATCATGTTGGCGTAGGCACTTAAAACCTAAAAATTCGTTGACCTGAAAACCTGCAAAGTGAATAATAATTACAATATTTGAATAATAACAGAAAGTTTACCCCCTCACCTCACCCAGTTGCTAAAATTAGTAGTTTTGAAGTTCACCCAAACAAACTTCAAACCTCAGGGAATATTTAAACATAATAAGCAGCTTTCCAAAACAAAATTTGAAAAATGAGAACATAGGGGGCCAAAAATAATCCTTATCGTATAAAAATGAAGATGTGGTATGATTGCCAATGAGACAACTGTCCACAAGAGAGACCTTGTTCTTTCTAAACCAAATCGTTGTATGAGTAGAAGAATTTATCGAAGGTAACTTGTGGTGAGGAAATATCTGTCTCTATTATTTACCAGTTATGCATAGATTGTCTTTGTCAGTCTACGCACATACATGAGTTACTGCGCATGTGCGACGTCTATAACCATTGAATCGGATGGTGATTCACGGTGCTTATAATCAGTCAGGTTTGAATGTTCATTGCTATATTATTTTTAGGGATTTGTATCTTTATGAATTTGAAGTTTGCATTCGTAACATAATGATTATTTTCCGCCTTGTGTCAAAAAATAAAAACTGCATTACACGTAACTGTGTTTGAATACTAATATCATAATTTGAAAACTCATAACAAGTCAAAATTTCGAGATTAAAAAAGACAATTTATAGTCGAAATATCCATTTTAGAGTCCAAATCTAAAGATTTTGAAAAATCTGAATTTCGACTTGAAACAAAAATCAAATGCAATTTTATATTTACGTTTAATACGTTCTTGCTATCACATGAGTGGAAATTAATACTATTGCGTAATAAAACTCCAATAGTCTACATGACAAAACAAACCCCCAAAAAAACTACGATATTTCAAAGCTATGAAATAAATATTTAGGGAGCAACTATTTAACTCCAAGAAGGGGTTATACCTAATTTGTCTGAGTCAGAAACTTCTTGTCTTTTAAAGTGCGATATTCGGAACATGTTTTTTTTTTAAATTGTCGATTCATAGATGGGTATTACATCTGCTTGACCACAATATTTTTTCTTCATCAAATTGGGGATCCATTTTTTTTTAAAGTAATACCAATACCTTCCTCCCCCTTTATAAATTAAATGGTCGTTCCCTCAGCAGTAAATATTCTAACTTCAGTCTAAATTGAATCTTTATTTCCTTCCTTTTATAGTATCTGTATAAAACTTGGTTCTATTTTGATTGTCATTGACTTCTGAATGACGTTTGAAATATGTTATCAAGTAAAAACCAAGTCATCTTAATTTATTTAAAATTGCCGTATCATGGACGTTCATTAAAAGTTGGTCAGTTTCAATTAGGCAACGCATATTTCAAAACAGTTCTCTAATTTGCAGAATAAATAAATTGAGAAAGATATGTCAGAGTCATTTAATATCATTACTTCTCAATCAATTAAGTTTAGCTCAGTTGTCATTTTCTGGAATTATTTTTAAAAATTTCTTATTAATGAGATATTTCATAAATTTAAATTGTTCGGAAATATTGTAAATGAACACATGTCAAGTTTAATTAATCAATGACCGAAAGGAGATGATGTGTATACGTCATTGAGACCGAAGCCAACAATGAAAGCAACAAATAATATAATTGACAAGCGGTCAACATACAGAGTCTAACAATAGGTTTTTTTTATTTTTTTTTTTTATTAAAAGCAATTCTCCATTCCAATAGTACAACCTGCGCGAAAGAGGATGTGTTTTCTTTGTAAATATGTATAAATACGGTTATAATGGGAAATCTAAATTCATGATCTCTACATTCTAAAGAAGACTGTATAAAGGTCTTTTGTACGTCGATATGTATCCTGTTGCAATGTAATTTGTATCCCCTATCATACAAATCCCCCCTTTTCTGATTTTTTTTAGAGCCGATGACTTGGTAATTACCGATGGCTGCCACTACTGTAAGCATGCGGTATTTGAGGATAAGAGCTAATAATGTGCTCTTGGAGAATGACAAACTTTTCAGTTGACTCTTACTTCGTGAATATCATGCCTAAGATCCTATTTCGCGTATCTGTTTAGTACAAAGCACATTCAAAATCATATTTCTTTAGCATTTTCTCCTCTTTATATTTATGACATACCGGTATATGTTATCCATCCATCCATCCATATATTCAGTAATTAATCTATCCATTTTTCCAATCATTACTCCCTCCCTCCCTCCCTCCCACTCTCCATCTCTCTTTTCGTCCATAATCCAACCATTCATTCAGTCGTAATCGGAACTTTCAGGACAAGGCTGATGTTAGGTCTTTTCACCATTTAAAACATATCACAGCTTTTTGAGCGTCATTGTGATTAATTTCCTTTTTCAATGCAAAATTCCAAACTTATCACATTTTTTTTGCAGTGTTAGTCCAAACAGTAGGATCTTCAACACGGCATTAACACTTCACAAAACATTCTTCTTTTATTAATTGGGCAATCTGTCATTTATTTGAAGATGCAGGAACATATACCGCTTGACGTTAAGCACTCAACAATCAATCATATTTCCATTCGTTGTAACTTTTAATAAAAGGCTTACAGATTTGCAGCTAAATATTGACTAGGAAATAAAATGTTGAATATGTACATGCGAACAAATTATTTACTTTTTTTCTCACAGAGATCGATTTGTCTTATTTATCACTTTAATTATAATCACAATAGCATCTGTTTGATCTTGGCGCCTTCTTCAGTCAGACGACAATTAACGGATGGTAAATATGAAGGGAAACTGAGAACTGATCATCAATGTGATAAAGGTAAGTGTTTACAACTCAACAATACAATCTAGGGGCGATCACGGGTATCGAGAAAATGGGGCGAGTTTGTCATCCGTAGTGGTTAAAAGAAAAAGACGCGAGCGTCGTAGAAAGGAGAAACATTTTATTGACGAATTGATAAAAAAAACTATGTTTGATCAATTTTGTTCAGTTAACTATATATTTTAAAAGAATGTATTGACCGAAAAAAAACAACACGTAATGTCTGGGATTTTATGAGAGACCCACGGTTACCTACCATTTTCATTTCGTGAATTATTGTTTAAAAACAGTAACCAACAGACCTTTTTATATAACAAATTTGTGTGAATCGAAAACGAGTCTCTTTGGTCGGGTTGTTGTCTCTTTGACATATTTCCGATTTCCATTCTATGTTTTAGTAACACGTTCATACGTTTCACGACGTTTGTTATCTGATAAATGAATGTGAAATCAAATGAGGGAACTAGATTCTACCAAGGAGGTTATATTAGATCTAATATAACCTCCTTGATTCTACCAAATAATTAATTTTTCTAAATTAAGAAGTTTAAGTTGACAATAGAAACATAATCCCTAACAGTGTAAAATACGTTTTTTTTTTTTATTTCAACAGTTTAATGTCACCAAAGTTCAGTTTCGATATAACTCCATTCTAAACCTGAATTTTTGATAAATATAATTATGTAATATATACTCAAGAAGACATGTACATGTATACTATAAAATTGAGATTGGAAATGGGGAATGTGTCAAAGAGACAACAACCCGACCAAATAAAAAACAACAGCAGAAGGTCACCAACAGGTCTTCAATGTAGCGAGAAATTCCCGTTTATGTTTATATATGGCTTCGCTCAATTCTAATTCACGGCAATACGAGTTAATATCTGCTTTGGACCGATAAAGTGCAGAGAGCATAATAAAACAATGAAATACGAACACACACACACAACACTTCAAAACAAAATGATGTTAGTTGAGAAAGTTTAAAACCATTATTATTTACACCGCATTTTTAAGACAAAAAGATATCACAATGCAGTATTTAGGACACAAACAGATATCTTATTATTTTATTTTTCCAAAACAATTATAACACGGACATCTTTTAATTAAAAATTATTTCAAAGACTAAACATGAACCACAAACAGTAAAGTCTCTCTGTCACAATATCATTAATCTGTGGAATATAAATATTGTTTTATTGAAAGCTAATCTATCCATTAATGAATGTCATCAATTTCGCTAGAGAACCAATATGTTTTCCATCTTTATTTTCCGTCGACAATTAATCTAAAAATTATTTAAGAGTAATCTTGGAAGACAGAGTTGATTGCATGATAACTTTCTGTGGGCTATTGATAAGGTGATTGTTATAAAGTGATTAAGTCGACACTTTCTATTAAGTCGACACTTTCTTTAGAAAAGGTCAACGACCATTGAAGACACAATTAAGCAAACATCGTCCGATATGTACCGCACTGGTTCCCTGTTCTGTATCTGATTGGCTCTGACAGATATAAGATACCCGTATGTTGCAAGGAAGGGGACCAGCCTAGACAGTTACATGATAATTGAACAATGGTGACCGTGTTATTGGAAATAGTTTATTTGTATTAATCTAATCTGTTCTGGAAAATGCTGGTCATGATTGACAGACACTCCCAATTAGGACATACCAATAGAAATAGTTACACTGAGTGTAGTCACACTAACAAGTAATGAAACAAATATTTTTTTTATTTCCATTTATTTCGTTTTTAACGAATATTCCTTATGGTGAACTGTAAGTCCTTGAAGGTTTAATATATACTTAGTAACCGGTACTTCATAATCAGAAATGTCATTCAAAAGAATTAATTGTTATCTCTGCTTATCATTCTCTCTAAATAAATCATACTCTCTATTTAAATCAAATATTTACATATCATGAACGATAAACAAATATGTAACACATAAAACAAACGACAACCACTGAATTAACAGGCTCCTGACTTGGGACAGGCACATATATAGATAATGTGGCGGGGTTAAACATGTTAGCGGGATCCCAACCCTCCGCCTAATCTGGGACAGTGGTAGACCAGTACAACATAAGAACTATAAAAATCAGTTGAAAAAGCTCAACTCATCAGATTGTCAAACATACAAGTGAACGTGGCCGGGTACTTGTACATCCCGACAAAAAAGACACTATTTTCAGTCTTACACTCGATTATGAACTTTATTTTGGCTTTATATTCCGTATTTACCAGCACCGACATTTTGACGTATGGAGACAAATCATATTTATATTTGCAGGCGACGATATTTCACGGTATCAACATCAGGCTGTTTCAGATTCTAAGTCAAATGGAAATGCTAGATACAGTATTGATCCTAGTGATGGGATTTATAGACTGTGTCAACACAGACTTGACAAGGTAAAGTCAAAGGTCGTGGTCATTTTGTAGAAGCATTTTTTAATTTTTTAAATGATTGTTTATTCCCTTTGATGTCCTTTTAATTTTTAATTTGCTGTTGCACTTATAGCATCATTAAAAAAAATTTGAGTTTATTTATACATTCAATCCAGAGCCTCGGTGGCCGAGTGGTCTTAGAAGTTACTACTGTAATCACTTGCCAGTCAACAATGAAGTTGTGAGTTGGAATCCCCGCTCATGTAGGTGCTCTCGAGTCCGATCTTAAGGATGTATTCTTCTGACTTTTCAGTCTCGTTCAGTCTCGTTGAAATCTCATTCTTAAATTATTTCCAAAACATATGATAGAAGTGGAAAATATCAATGAACTTTAAAAATATTATAATCAAACATAACTCTGTGAAAAAATTGTGTATTTACCATGAACGGTTTTTGAATAATCCAGTTTTCAAATTTTACGACCATTCAAGTCAGTATTTTTAGTCAAAATTTTGAGAAAATGGGTGAGGGATACAAAAAATGATTTTACAAGAATGATATACATCCCATCTCATTTTGGTCTTTTCTAATTTCTTAGATATGTATTTTTTCAATCATTTATAACAAAAAAGTTGAATTAATATGCATTTTGTTCTTTAAAATGAGAAAAATCATAAAAATACAAAATTGGCAGTATGGTAAATTTTACACAAAAAAGCATCAAAATATGATAAAACTTTCTTATATTAACACCTACCTATAGTTTTTGTAAGTTAAATTTATTCAGATTGGTCCACTTCATCTTTATGGAAAGAATGAAAAAAAGTTTAATTGTGGAACTGTGATTTTTTTCACGATAATAGCCCAAACATAGGTAAAAATCAATGAAAATTGGGAAAATCATCAAAATTGGGCATTTTCAAAGGGCCGTAGCAAAAAAAGAAGCACACCACAATATGATTTTTTCTTCACCAATTGTTTTGTTACAGTCTTATAAACCTAAAAATCAGGTTAAGAAAAAAAGTTTAATTCTAGAAATTTTTGGCTCCTCAGAGGTGTACATCCTTAATTGAATAGGGTTGTCATTTTTCCTATCGAAGGTCTGTGGTTTTCTTGGGGCTTCCTCCACCAATAAAAATCGATTACTCTCTTCACAGAAATACTCACCGACATCATAATCAACAAATGACAATACAGTGTTAAGAAAACCCGAATTTCTTATCTTTTTCTGGAGACATTCAGATTGATGTCAAAAGAGGTTGCATATGAATGTTCTACTGGCCATTAGAAACAACAAATTAATTTGAGGGTTTGAAATAATAGCTACAGATTTCTGACGGTTAATTTTTATATTCTATAAAATATTAAAATGACCAAAAAGTATTCTGAGCGCGGAATTGCCGATACCCAAGACGCATGTATTATTGTTGTAGTTTCAAGCCAAAAGACTCTATCAGATTTAATCGCCATGGACCTCGATATTCAAAATCAACTTCTATAGGAAAAAGAGAAAAAGTGTCTAGTGGAAATTTGTTTTCTTCTGAGCTTTTTGGACAAATGAAAGAAAATCAGGAACAAGTTTTTTCTACACAGCTACTTTTGCAAAGGTACTATTTCTGTACTAAAAAATGCAGTACTGGAAATTTACTTTTAATATTTAGTACTATTTCTTTACTTTAAAACTATTGTAATATTTAGGTACTTGTATTTTACAGTACTTGATTTGTACTAAATATTTTGGGACATAAATAATACAATATTCCATGTTTGAAAATCATAACTTTAAGAGATTTGAAATAGAAAAACTTTCGATATGCGGAAAATGTAACGGTAGTAACCACAAATCTGTAGTACCTAAATTTCAAGTATGAATAAAGTACTGTAAAATACAGGTACAAACATATTACAATAGGTTAAGAGTAACAAAATAGTACTGAATAATTAAAAGTAGATTTCCAGTACAACAGATTCACCTGTTTTGTTATGAATACAAATTACTTAAGGTAATCTACACAGCTACTTTTCCATAGGTACTATTTCTGTACAAAAAATCTCACGGCCGACACTCGGCTAACCGAGAGATGGGTCGGTTAATCTATATTGAGTATGCGGCTATTTCGGCGGTGGGTCTGTTAATCGGGTTGTTATACGTCTGTTAAGAGTAAAAATCACAATTTAATGTTAAACTCTGTTAAATATACAGATTTTTTGGCATATTATGAGAATCACATCATAAAAAGAAAAGTGTCTGACAAAATGATATCTATCATAGAACATATTCCACCATTAAAAAAAATGCATAGCCTGCGCAATTTTAAGTAAAACGAAAAGGCGTCGCGCAAGTATGTGGTTTTTATGCTTGTACGCATAGCAATGTTTTAGATAAAAGGCCAAAAAAACATTTTAAGATATGATTTAAAGGACACAAAGTAGTAGTTTGGTTCTAAAAAATCAATTGTCGTTGATAAATATTTCATAATTGTTATATAAGTTGAGTAATACCACATTTTAATGAATATTAGTGGAATACAGTCTGTTAATGGGTTGGCAAATTTAAATCGTGTCAGTTAAGAGTTATTTAGCCACCACAATAGTCTTACAACCTTGAATTTATATTTTCACATTGAAAAAATTAGATGTATTTGTGACGAAAAAATTACAATATGGTGCAACAGTATCCTTATAGAAAGAGCACTTTTATTTTATTTATTTTTTCTCTGCATTTTATTAAAAGGGTGTGTAACTTCAAATTAGCGTTATATGGACTGATTGGCCGCTCGAATTCGCATGAATTTATTATTTACGCCAAGTTATCAATCAGCCTTATTTTTTTTTGTCTGTTCAAAATCTGTAACATCTATGAATCTGTCATGTGTTGCAATGCAGCTGGTTAAATTCCATACGTTTTTTTTTAAATACTTAGGCTTTTCTACCTCAGGAATAGATTATCTTATGCCGGCGTCACACATTGGCGGATAGACCGGCGTGCACCAAACGTACAGGGAAAAATGACAAAGTCGGTATACGTTAGTTGCACGCCATAAAAACGCTAAAGGAATTATTTCGATTCTAATATGACAAATACAGTATTTTTATTAGTAGAAGCGTACGTAAATACCGTAAAAATGTTTAGCTGTTCCCGTTTCCTCTCCAAGGAGTCTGTACATTACATTTCATATTTAATAAGTTTAAAAAATACGAGCAGGGTAAATATATGTTGTTCGATATAACATGTATTATAAAAGTTTATGTAAGCTACTTGAATGTATATATTTTAAAGGATAATGATGGAAATAACTTAAATATAAACATAAATATGTGCGCATGTGTCCACATCGGAACTATTCGCTGATGTGTGACGCCGGTATAAGTTGCATTTCCTCAATGCATTTCAACTTTGTTTTTGGCCTTTTAAAATTTTTTTTCGAGCGTCACTGATGAGTTTTTCGTAGACGAAACGCGTGTCTGGTGTAAATATAAGGCGCAAATATCAAATTTCAATCCTGGTATCTATAAGGAGTTTATTTCCGGTATGTATTTTCCTTTGCACCGAGTCATCATTCTCATTTGCTGCCTCCTAAGGAAATGTCTGTACCAAGTTAGTTCTAAATCGTGGTTCTAAACAAGAAATAGACATTAGGAAGTTTTTTTTATATTAGTGTTGGGTGCTGATATGTTCCTGTAATACACAATAAATGTATATCATTAATTTTATTTTTCGAGTAATGATGTATTCCTATGATATCGTAAGTCATTTAGCCGACTCGCAGTCCGCAAACGTGCTTGTTTTTCTATCGAGTGACATTCAAGGTGGTGTAGAGAAAGGTTTGTCTATATTTGTTTGCATTATAAACATATTTCAGTTCATTTGATAAAAAAAAAATCAAAACATTACGAAGTTGATCTCTGATTTATGTACTTGTTAGCTATGTAAATGACAAATTGGTGCCATTCATATCAATGAAACAGAATCAACATGATATATGCGACCATTCTTTGATGAAATTAATATTACTTTGATTTTACACTTTTTAAAATCATTTCTATCAATTTTCAGATTCCATTGTCTTAACTTATGTGTCATTGTTCATGCTTTGTTTCCATTTATTATAGCCATTAATCTTGAGCCTATCTCTTTATTCAGATAACACCCCATGTAGCAATTAAATAATACTTGTAATGTCATTTATAACTCTTAACAGACCAATTAACAGACCGAGTTTTATACATCCGACCCATTAACAGACCATATTTTTATCAAAAATTGATTTATGTCACCAAAATACAGTTTTTCGTGTAGATTTTTCACATATTGATGTTAATTTGGTAAACAAACATAATGCCAGTCTTTTTTCGATGTTGAAAAGATTGCATGCAAGTAAACTCACCCAACTTGTCATTTTTGTGTACATTTTGTGTGTGTAAAATGTGTATAAATTTACTGATGAGTAACTTGCCTTTTCATTTTATAGATCGTTTATTGAAGCTAGAAAAAAAAAGAATTACACGTCCACTGGATTCAGTACTCCAAATCATTTTGTCAGACACGAATAGTTTTTATGATATAAATATAATATACAATGAAACATAATGACCTTGCACTGATTTTCACGATAACACCTGATTAACAGACTTTAGCCAACCTGATTAACAGACCCACCGCCGATATAGCCGCATACTCAATATAGATTAACAGACCTATCTCTCGGTTAGCCGAGTGTCGGCCGTGGTTTAAGGTTCATCATAACAAACGGACAAATATGGCTGTATTAACATGCCAAAAATTACTCTGAGTACAGACTTACCTGTGGACTTGGAAAAGTTTTAATGCCTGGCATCCACTAGACATAATAAAGTTAAATGCATTTTGTGGTTCAGAAAGATAAAATCTTTTTTTGATTTTGATGTGCATTTTTTTTCCCTTCATGCAAAGGTGTGAAAATTAACTAAGTCGTGGTACAACTACGTATGAGATGCACCCTCAAGTAAAAAAAACCGGTTTGTATTGTTTTGATTGTCCTTTATTGACATGGACAATAGGTACATGTATCTTCACAACTATAGGTGAGTTAAACGAGTTTATCTGAGTCAGTGAGTGAACAGTAAAACTGTATAAAAGTAATTAGGATGTTTGTTTATTTTTGCACCTTCTGCAGAAAGGAAAAAAAAAATGCCGATCAAAAACCAAGAAAGATTTTATCTTTCTTAAACACAAAATGCATTTAACTATTATCACTGGTGGTAAGCGGATGGTCGTAACTAAAAGTTACGACCATCCGAAGATGGGAGACAACTCCAGGGATAAGTTTTTCTTTTCCGATTTTCGTGCACTAAAAGGTTCGTTTGAACCAAACCGCTTATCTCGTACATACTATTCGACAGTCCGGTGATATTAAAACCAAATTTGATGCATTAAAACATTCGAATTTTCGTAAAAAAGTAATTCAAAAATTCAAGCATGATGGTCGTAACTAAAAAATAAAAATATTGAGGATGGTCGTAACGTAAATTTGTGATGGTCGTAACTCTGTTTTAAATAAGACCAAATAAGGCAAGTCAAGAGTTTTAAACGTGTCTTTTATTATATGCATACATTCTTTGTACTAGTATTTTATATGATGAATCTTTGAAGAATTGTTTTCATATTTTACATACAATGTAAAATAAAGCAATTTCAATGCGTGTAACACTTATCAATTCAAAAAATTTAAAAAGTTTTCAAATATAAGTTTGGGGGGAATTTTGATTAAAGTACGATATAAAATTCCAAATTTTTCAAATGTCTTGGACCGAACCAGTTAAGAGTTATAAACGTGTCTTTTGTTATATGAATATATCATATATCATCTATAATACTAAAATTACGAGGTCCAATTTGTCAGCCGTCATCACGTAAAAACGACGAATCACAGAAATCAACTTTATATATAACTAATATAGTACAAAGGTGTAGATTAAAAATTACACCACTCCAGGCCCCTTTGTTTTCCACGTAATTAATATTGCCAATAATTAAGAAGTTCCGGGTCGAGTCCGATACCGATACCAATAGTATATTCACCTGTTACCTATTACCTTATCTGTACGTTCCGCATTTGACAGGCGCACCACCAAACGGTGTATTCAGGATTAATAGACAATATGCACTTCAATTTGTTAGAGGGCATGACGTAAAACAGCGAATCAAAGAATTCAACTTTCTTTATAACTAATATAGGACAATGCTGTTGATTAAAAAATACTCCATTCCAGGACCTTTTGTTTTCCAAATAATTAATATTACCAATAATTGATAACTTCCAGTTCGACGGGTTCAAACAGAATGATTTGAAAGCAGAGAAAAACTGTGTATCTTATAATCGGCATGACTTTATCAGATGACAATACTAATACTAAAATAAGGCTTGCGCATAGTTATATACTTTAATCAGTCACGGACCCGTAATATCACGGGTGTGTTCTAGTATTATATATTTGTGAAGTTGTTTTCACCAAATAATAAAAACTAAATGGAGAGAGTGATACCTTTAAAGAAGAAAATTAAAACGAATCGAACGAAACAATACAAAATGAAATGAACAGTCATATATTCTGAAAATATAATGTATAAAATTAACAAAGAGGCAAATAGTTGAATTAATGTAAGCGGTTAAATTCATTAACAATGTAAATTTCTCAAAAATGAAGAATTCGTTTTAAAACAAGAAACACAGCTCTGGTTATGATACTTCTAAGTTAGTAATAAAAAGCAAGAAATGTATCAAATAATTGTTTTAATTACAAATAAATGAGTTTAAGAAAAGGCATGTTTAACAAATTGGACATCACAGGAAATAACAGTATCCTGGTTTTTTTTCTTTGGAATTCGCATCTATTGAAAACATAAACTTTTTGAGGATGTACCTACTAGTTGATGTTTTTTAAATCTTCAACTTAAGAATGATACATTAAGTCGAAAGAGCATTACTAAGAAGTCAAAATAAGCTTAAAATATTGATAGGTTATGAAGATCGTTATCGAGACTAGAGCATACCCGCGAATTCGCAGGTCCGTACCTGAGTTAAAGAACATACGCTTTATTTTTAGCCTGGATGCTTAGACGTCATATTGTTGTTTGGTGAAATCAAGCTGATAATCAGGTGCATAGTAATGTCAAATGACGAAGTCCATGAGTAGCTTGTATCCATTCATACAATGTAAACATATAACTTACACATGATTTTCAACCTGCACACCGGGATTTGTATGTAATAGTTGCCGCAGTACATTTAGTTTGACATTAAGTCCTTGTAACATTACCATGGCTACAAGTTTAAGCCTGGCTACAAAATAGTATTTTATTTTACTCTTAAATTCAGTGCATGTAGCAGTGTAAAATATATATCAACAATATTCCTACTTTCGAGGTTAACACAATGTTCATTGCGACACCATGGATTCAGTTTTCATTCCGTACCAATACTTAGAACTAATATCAATGATATACAGCAATTTATATCGTTATGTAATCGATAATAAAATAACGACAACACGTAATAAAATCCTGGGTTGAGTTCAAAATCGTAGCAGCTATCTATGTAACAACTAGTCTTTAGCTACACGTTCAATCGTCAAAATCTACGTAGCAGCTACGATATTGAACTCAACCCTGACTCAGAAGTGCATTTGTGGATTCTATTTCCTCATGAACGACCAAAAGACGAATACTTGAAGGCCAATAGTTTATAAGACAATAACAATTTAAAGCCAAGGAGTAAACAAAGACTCAAAGACTCAAAGACTTATAAGAACTGCAATCACAGTGTACAAGCGGACAGTGACACAAAACGGAAGTTGCTGATCTGTCCGACGGCGATCGGCTCGTTGTTTTTCAAAAAAATATAGAATATCAACACAAAGTGTCCCATAATGGATTGTTCAGCAGCTCAAGGTAAGTGAATAACTACAATGATGTATTTTTGACCATTTAAAGCTTATTTTATGCTTTTAGCATCAACCGTCTTTTTAAAATAACTCCTGATCATGAAGAGGGGTCAAAATTTTGCGATTTTTCGAGTCATAAATCTTAACAAAACTCCGAAAATTCAAACATTTTCAAGATTTTTAATCGATACATAGTTGAATAATCATATTCCGCATACACACACAAAAGTTTGGTTCATTTTTTTTTATTATATTGTCACAATTGAATCTTTTCTATTCAAAGTGTACTGTCCGCCTCGTTGCCACCGTATGTTTTCATACTGTCCGATTCGTTGGTCATATTCATGATCGATATCTTAAGCAAAAGTAAGATTGAAACATGCAATTTATCCACATTTAAACTTTATTCAACACAGATACTGTCTATGATTATATATGGAAAATATTTATAGATTATATATTCAGCTTGGATCTCGTGTCAATTAAAGGGGGACATTGGTCACTCTTCCAGAACCTTTACTCATGTCTGCTGCTCGTATTCATCGTTTGCGGACCTTGTTGTTAGATTCTCTACCGATATAATATTCTAATAAATGCATGGTGAATTCAGTACACATGTTCCCTATGACATGATCTTTCTAATTTAATGCAAAATTAGAGTTTTGATCCAATTTTACGGCCTAATGAACATAGAAAACGATAGTGCGAGTGGGGCATCCGTGTACTATGGTCACATTCTTGTTTAAAAGTTATTTTAAAACAACAGTAGATGATAGTGAGTGATGCAGCGCACTTAAGAACATCAATTAAATAATGTTTTGCTTATATTTTCAGATATACATGATGAGTACTAGTAATCCTTATAGTTGTACAACATGCTTGTTTTCGTACAAAATATTTTCCGAAATAATAGACCACAATATAATTCGCCATCCGGAACAAACACTTAAAATAAAGGTTTATATTCAAAATAAATGCATTCTTCAGACGAAAAACTTTTGTGTTATACCAAACCAACTACAAAAGGATGGTTATTACATACATAGTGACAATTATAAGGAAACTCTTAATATAGGAAAAACATGTGATCTTTTGGAAACAGCAAGCACTCTTTTTGAAATTGAAAATGATAACTCGCATGAAATTGGAAGCCCAGTTGCAAAAAGACAAAAAATCTCCACATCAACACCCCGCAAATCTGATATTTCTCATGACCTCAAGGAACAGACAGACGAGGAAATCGATATCAGCTCTTGAGAATCGATATTAGCTTTTGAAAATCCATATCAGCCCCAGTAAACTTGGAAATATGTGATAAATAGATCATGACATGTCATTTTACATATCGGCCCTGGTTTCAGCCTTCGACCCATATCAAGCCCTCGGGCTAAAGTCCTCTGGCTTGATATGGAAGTCTAGGGCTGATACCAGGGTCGATATGGAAAATGCCATGTAATAATTTAAAATTATCGTGTCCTTTTCTTCACAGACATTTCAAAAGGAAAATACGCTCTTACTTTGCATCCGTGATCAGACTTTAACATTTCGATCATAATGTATACTATAACATAGATGTAATCGTAGGTACATGGGGACGGTTATTTTTTGCCCCATATTTTCCATATTTGTTAATTTCACTGATATTCGTGGTTTTTAAACTTACAAAAATATAATTCAGGAGCGGATCCAGAAATTGTTAAGAGAGAATTCATACCCAGATGAAAGATTAAAAAAAAAGTAACTAGGGTTCCCAACCCCGGACCCCCGACCGCCTGGATCCGCAACTGCCTAAGCGATTACAAATACATGTATTAAGTAACGTGAATGTATTCATATTAATTTATTTAATCGATGATTTGTACATATAAGAATTGAATAATAACTCATACAGAATAAATGATAAAAAATTTAACAAGAAAGGCTTCACCGCATACTTCATGTTAAATGTGTGTATATAAGTATTCTTACCTCTACTAAGGCAATAGGAAAACAAACTCATGGACCATTCAAGTACACCGTAACTTTTCAATTGATTCTTTTTGACTTGAATTCCCAGCCATGAGATTTGTTTGATTATTGGTGAAATAAGACGCAAACTGGGTGTAAAAAACTATTGTTTTGATTTTCTGTGTCAAACGTTTATAAATATAAAAAAGAAGATTTGGTGTAATTGCCAATGAGACAACTCTAAACAAGAGAACAAATTAAATGACACAGAAATGAACAACTATAGGTCACCGTACGGCCTTCAACAATGAGCAAAGCCCATACCGCATAGTCAGCTATAAAAGGCATAGAAATAACTTTTGTTGCATGGTTGTATTTTTCATGAAAAGTTATTACCCCTATTTATGTTTTTAAGTGATAAAAATAACAATGCTCCACATGAATGTATGAATAAATATACCATAAAAATCACCTACGTGCCCCATTTTCCTAAAACAAACTAGAGAAACGTATATTAAATTTTCATGTGCATGCTTTAACAATGCTTTTTATATGTAATAATCAGTAACATTTTATAAATGTTGATATTTCCTAGGAAATCGGTCATGAATGTGGATAAATTGCATGTTTCAATCTTACTTTTGCTTAAGATATCGATCATGAATATGACCAACGAATCGGACAGTATGAAAACATACGGTGGCAACGAGGCGGACAGTACACTTTGAATAGAAAAGATTCAATTGTGACAATATAATAAAAAAGAATGAACCAAACTTTTGTGTGTGTATGCGGAATATGATTATTCAACTATGTATCGATTAAAAATCTTGAAAATGTTTGAATTTTCGGAGTTTTGTTAAGATTTATGACTCGAAAAATCGCAAAATTTTGACCCCTCTTCATGATCAGGAGTTATTTTAAAAAGACGGTTGATGCTAAAAGCATAAAATAAGCTTTAAATGGTCAAAAATACATCATTGTAGTTATTCACTTACCTTGAGCTGCTGAACAATCCATTATGGGACACTTTGTGTTGATATTCTATATTTTTTTGAAAAACAACGAGCCGATCGCCGTCGGACAGATCAGCAACTTCCGTTTTGTGTCACTGTCCGCTTGTACACTGTGGCAATAGATGATTTAAAGATGATTGTTCAGAAGTGTACGTTTAATAATTTCATCTGCCGACATGATTGCAGATAAAAAAAAAGTCGTAAATAAAAAAACACTAAAAAAAAATATATAAAGGAATACACGTGCATTTAATAATTTCATGCCTTAACGTACAGTAAAAAATATATTAATTCTCAACCCTAACATACTTTTTGGCTTAATGCGAATTGATTAGTTTTCACTGTTGCTCCTAAATGATGAGCGTTTGAAATCCATCAGCAATGTGTATGTTTAATAATTCTCTAGCTTAATTTCTGCATATCATTACCAGAGTAACAAATAATATTGTTTGTAGCAAATCATATATTACATCTGAGTCTATTACCTTTACAATTAAAATACATTAGGGAAAATTTGTCTAAATACTCGAGTTACGGTCATCTTTCAAAGTTACGACCATCTTGTGTCGGTTACGACCATCATCCAAAATACTATAGTTGAAGTTACGACCATCACACATTTAAAGTTACGACCATCATCCTTGAATTTTTGAATGACTATTTTACGAAAATTAGAATGTTTTAATGCATCAAATTTGGTTTTAATATCACCCGACTGTCGAATAGTATATACGATAAAATGGAGTTTGGTTCAAATGAACCTTTTAGTACACGAAAATCGGAAAAGAAAAACTTGTCCCTAGAGTTGTCTCCCATCTCCGGATGGTCGTAACTTTTAGTTACGACCATCGCTTACCACCAGTGATTATATATCTAGTGGATGCTAGGCATTTAAACTTTCCAAACAGCACAGGTAAGTCTGTACACAGAGCAGTTTTTGAGGTGAAAATATGGCCATATTTGTCCATTTGTTATGATGAACCTTAAAATGAATAGTATCAGATTTAGGCCGAGTTTAAGGATGTATTCTTCTGACTTTTCAGTCTCGTTCAGTCTCGTTGAAATCTCGTTCTTAAATTATTTCCAAAACATATGATAGAAGTGGAAAATATCAATGAATTTTAAAAATATTATAATCAAACATAACTCTGTGAAAAAATTGTGTATTTACCATAAACGGTTTTTGAATAATCCAGTTTTCAAATTTTACGACCATTCAAGTCAGTATTTTTAGTCAAAATTTTGAGAAAATGGGTGAGGGATACAAATTTTTTTTTTACAAGAATAATATACATCCCATCTCATTTTGGTCTTTTCAAATTTCTTAGATATGTATTTTTTCAATCATTTATAACAAAAAAGTTGAATTAATATGCATTTTGTTCTTTAAAATGAGAAAAATCATAAAAATACAAAATTGGCAGTATGGTAAATTTTACACAAAAAAGCATCATAATATGATAAAACTTTCTTATATTAACACCTACCTATAGTTTTTGTAAGTTAAATTTATTCAGATTGGTCCACTTCATCTTTATGGAAAGTATGAAAAAAAGTTTAATTGTGGAACTGTGATTTTTTTCACGATAATAGCCCAAAAATAGGTAAAAATCGATGAAAAGTGAGAAAATCATCAAAATTGGGCATTTTCAAAGGGCCGTAGCAAAAAAAGAAGCACACCACCATATGATTTTTTCTTCACCAATTGTTTTGTTACAGTCTTATAAACCTAAAAATCGGGTTAAGAAAAAAAGTTTAATTCTAGAAATTTTTGGCTCCTCAGAGGTGTACATCCTTAATGCACATTTTTTTTTAATAAATGCCACTACCCTATTTTTTCTGCGCTTCAAAACCGCAAACCCCATGTCAAACATAGCCGACACCCGGCGTGTGGCGATCTACACGACGTATATGATCACGAGTATTAGAATGAAAAAGAGGAAGTTACAAGTCTCATAGTCAAAGGCCAAGGTCATACCTGCTTAAAATACTATCGATTTTGCGTAAGTCATTTAATGTCTAAAATCTAAATATATATTGGGGCGAATGGTATGTTATTTTGCTCACGCTATTATTTATTACTAAACTTTCTGTTTAATTTTCAGATCTAATTTTATCACAAACTGGTTCAACAATTATAGTCGAGTACACCCTTATTTCGACACAAGTGAGTAAAACTAATAAGATTCACAAATAAACATTATTATTTGAAACACTTGAAGAAAAAGTTATAAACACAAACTGTATCACCGAAACTGATAATGTTTTAAACACATTCGATTGAAAAAAAAATGAAAAGATGAACACAAGGACTCAAACATACTTTTTTTTAAATCACCTCTTCTTGTCAGTGCATTCTTGTTCAGTGGTCTAGTCAAATAAAAGTCTTCAAGCAAACAGTTAATTTACTGCGTCCTTTGTTTTAAACAAAACTTTTGTATTAAACATGCACATATGAAACAATCTCAAATGCTGGTGTTATTCTAATATGATTTAATTATAGATCTCCCAACATACGTAACGGTTGGCATAGACATTCTTGACTTTGAATCTGTTAATGAAAATACAATGGTGAGTAACTTTTAACCATACGTAATAGCAATTATTTAATAAGTGTTTTTTTCTGATATTTTTTTTTGCTTAATGTATGAATTATTATGTGTCATTAATTGATACACCATATCACCCCTTTTTCATGTGTCATAAAAAAACAACATCATTTCATCACCTCTCTTCTGTAATTAATAAATACACCATATCATCACTTCTCGTGTGTAATGAATAAAAAGCACCATTAGCGACTTTAACTTAGTATTCCTCATGCACTATTTGGCAAGATATTACTTCTTTATAATAATAGTATTCATAACACATTTGTAACATAAGTCATTTCACAAAATATATTTGATAAAATATTGTGATTACACATACATTATATTTTGTTTCTTTTTCTCTTTTTCATAGTACTTTTTTTTTCCGGAATCAACTCCGTTATCGGTATGATCCGTGTTTCCATTATGTGTTGTTTTTCATATGTGCGTTGTCGGGTATAGTTTTGATGTGTGTCGTCTAAAAAAAATTCTTATCCATTGGATCCATGTTATCACCCGTCGTGTGTAATTAATAAAAGCACCAAAGTATCACCTCACGTGTGTAATTAATAAAAGCACCAAATCATCACCTCACGTGTGTAATTAATAAAAGCACCAACTCATCAACTCTCGTGTGTAATAAATAAAAGCACCAAACCATCCCCTCTCGTGTGTAATTAATAAAAGCACCAAATCATCACCTCTCGTGTGTAATTAATAAAAGCACCAAATCATCACCTCTCGTGTGTAATTAATAAAAGCACCAAATCATCACCTCACGTGTTTAATTAATAAAAGCACCAACTCATCAACTCTCGTGTGTAATTAATTAAAGCACCAAATCATCACCTCACGTGTGTAATTAATAAAAGCACCAAATCATCACCTCTCGTGTGTAATTAATAAAAGCACCAAATCATCACCTCACGTGTGTAATTAATAAAAGCACCAACTCATCAACTCTCGTGTGTAATTAATAAAAGCACCAAATCATCACCTCACGTGTGTAATTAATAAAAGCACCAAATCATCACCTCTCGTGTGTAATTAATAAAAGCACCAAATCATCACCTCACGTGTGTAATTAATAAAAGCACCAAATCATCCCCCTCGTGTGTAATAAGTAAAAAGTATCAAATCATCCCCTCTCGTGTATAATTAATAAAAGCACCAAATCATCCCCTCTCGTGTGTAATTAATAAAAGCCCCAAATCATCCCCTTTCGTGTGTAATTAATAAAAGCACCAAATTATCACCTCTCGTGTGTAATTAATAAAAGCACCAAATCATCCCCTCTCGTGTGTAATTAATAAAAGCACCAAATCATCCCCTCTTCTGCGTAATTAATAATAGCACCAAATCATCACCTCACGTGTGTAATTAATAAAAGCACCAAATCATCCCCTCTCGTGTGTAATTAATAAAAGCACCAAATCATCCCCTCTCGTGTGTAATTAATAAAAGCACCAAATCATCCCCTCTCGTGTGTAATTAATAAAAGCACCAAATCATCACCACACGTGTGTAATTAATAAAAAGCACCAAATCATCAACACACGTGTGTAATTGATAACAGCACCAAATCATCCCCTCTCGTGTGTAATTAATAAAAGCACCAAATCATCACCACACGTGTGTAATTAATAAAAAGCACCAAATCATCACCAAACTTGTGTAATTAATGAAAGCGCCAAATCATTCCCTCTCGTGTGTAATTAATAAAAGCACCAAATCATCCCCTCCCGTGTGTAATTAATTAAAGCACCAAATCATCACCTCTCGTGTGTAATCAATAAAAGCACCAAATCAACACCTCTCGTGTGTAATTAATAAAAGCATCAAATCATCACCTCACGTGTGTAATTAATAAAAGCACCAAATCATCCCCTCTCGTGTGTAATTAATTATAGCACCAAATCATCCCCTCTCGTGTGTAATTAATAAAAGCACCAAATCATCACCTCTCGTGTGTAATTAATAAAAGCATCAAATCATCACCTCTCGTGTGTAATTAATAAAAGCACCAACTCATCAACTCTCGTGTGTAATTAATAAAAGCACCAAATCATCACCTCTCGTGTGTAATTAATAAAAGCACCAAATCATCACCTCACGTGTGTAATTAATAAAAGCACCAAATCATCCCCTCTCGTGTGTAATTAATAAAAGCACCAAATCATCACCTCTCGTGTGTAATTAATGAAAGCACCAAATCATCACCTCACGTGTGTAATTAATAAAAGCACCAAATCATTCCCTCACGTGTGTAATTAATAAAAAGCACCAAATCCTCCCCTCTTCTGCGTAATTAATAAAAGCACCAAATAATCACCTCACGTGTGTAATTAATAAAAGCACCAAATCATCACCTCTCGTGTGTAATTAATAAAAGCAACAAATCACCACCTCTCGTGTGTAATTAATAAAAGCACCAAATCATCACCTCTCGTGTGTAATAAATTAAAGCACCAAATCATCCCCTCTCGTGTGTAATTAATAAAAGCACCAAATCATCCCCTCTCGTGTGTAATTAAATAAAGCACCAAATTATCCCCTCTCGTGTGTAATTAATAAAAGCACCAAATCATCCCCTCTCTTGTGTAATTAATAAAAGCACCAAATCATCACCTCCCGTGTGTTATTAATTAAAGCACCAAATCATCCCCTCTGGTGTGTAATTAATTAAAGCACCAAATCATCACCTCACGTGTGTAATTAATAAAAGCACCAAATCATCACCACACGTGTGTAATTAATAAAAAGCACCAAATCATCACCACAGGTGTGTAATTAATAAAAGCACCAAATCATTCCCTCTCGTGTGTAATTAATAAAAGCACCAAATCATCACCACACGTGTGTAATTAATAAAAAGCACCAAATCATCACCACACGTGTGTAATTAATAAAAAAGCACCAAATCATCACCACACGTGTGTAACTAATAAAATCACCAAATCATCCCCTCTCGTGTGTAATTAATAAAAGCACCAAATCATCCCCTCTCGTGTGTAATTAATTAAAGCACCAAATCATCACCTCTCGTGTGTTATCAATAAAAGCACCAAATCATCCCCTCTCGTGTGTAATTAATTAAAGCACCAAATCATCAACTCTCGTGTGTAATTTATAAAAGCACCAAATCATCCCCTCTCGTGTGTAATTAATAAAAGCACCAAATCATCCCCTTTCGTGTGTAATTAATAAAAGCACCAAATCATCATCTCTCGTGTGTAATTAATAAAAGCATCAAATCATCCCCTCTCTGTGTGTAATTAATAAAAGCATTAAATCATCCCCTCTGGTGTGTAATTAATAAAAGCACCAAATCATCACCTCACGTGTGTAATTAATAAAAGCACCAAATCATCACCTCTTTGTGTAATTTATAAAAGCACCAAATCATCATCTCTCGTGTGTAATTAATAAAAGCACCAAATCATCACCTCACGTGTGTAATTAATAAAAGCACCAAATCATTACCTCACGTGTGTAATTAATAAAAGCACCAAATCATCCCCTCTCGTGTGTAATTAATGAAAGCACCAAATCATCACCTCTCGTTGGTAATTAATAAAAGCACCAAATCATCACCTCTCGTTTGTAATTAATAAAAGTACCAAATCATCACCTCTCGTGTGTAATTAATAAAAGCACCAAATCATCACCTCACGTGTGTAATTAATAAAAGCACCAAATCATCACCTCACGTGTGTAATTAATAAAAGCACCAAATCATCAACTCTCGTGTGTAATTAATAAAAGCACCAAATCATCACCTCACGTGTGTAATTAATAAAAGCACCAAATCATCCCCTCTCGTGTGTAATTAATAAAAGCATCAAATCATCCCCTCTCGTGTGTAATTAATAAAGGCACCAAATCATCACCTCTTGTGTGTAATTAATAAAAGCACCAAATCATCACCTCACGTGTGTAATTAATAAAAGCACCAAATCATCCCCTCTCGTATGTAATTGATAAAAGCACCAAATCATCACCTCTCGTGTGTAATTAATAAAAAGCACCCAATCATCCCCTTCCGTGTGTAATTAATAAAAGCACCAAATCATCCCATCCCGTGTTATTAATAAAAACTCCAAATCATCACCTCACGTGTGTAATTAATAAAAGCACCAAATCATCACCTCTTGTGTGTAATAAAAAAAAAGCACCAAATCATCCCCTCTCGTTTGTAATAAATAAAAGCACCAAATCATCACCTCTCGTGTGTAATTAATAAAAGCACCAAATCATCCCCTCTCGTATGTAATTGATAAAAGCACCAAATCATCCCCTATCGTGTGTAATTAATAAAAGCACCAAATCATCCCCTCTCGTATGGAATTGATAAAAGCACCAAATCATCCCCTATCGTGTGTAATTAATAAAAGCACCAAATCATCACCACACAAGTGTAATTGATAACAGCAACAAATCATCACCTCTCGTGTGTAATTAACAAAAGCACCAAATCATCCCCTCCCGTGTTATTAATAAAAACTCCAAATCATCACCTCACGTATGTAATTAATAAAAGCACCAAATCATCAACTCTTGTGTGTAATAAATAAAAGCACCAAATCATCAACTCTCGTTTGTAATTAATAAAAGCACCAAATCATCACCTCTCGTGTGTAATTAATAAAAGCATCAAATCATCCCCTCTCGTGTGTAATTAATAAAAGTACCAAATCATCACCTCACGTGTGTAATTAATAAAAGCACCAAATTATCACCTCTCGTGTGTAATTAATAAAAAGCACCAAATCATCCCCTCTCGTGTGCAATTAATAAAAGCACCAAATCATCAACTCTTGTGTGTAATAAATAAAAGCACCAAATCATCAACTCTCGTTTGTAATTAATAAAAGCACCAAATCATCACCTCTCGTGTGTAATTAATAAAAGCATCAAATCATCCCCTCTCGTGTGTAATTAATAAAAGTACCAAATCATCACCTCACGTGTGTAATTAATAAAAGCACCAAATTATCACCTCTCGTGTGTAATTAATAAAAAGCACCAAATCATCCCCTCTCGTGTGCAATTAATAAAAGCACCAAATCATCCCCTCTTGTGTGTAATTAATAAAAGCACCAAATCATCACCTCACGTGTGTAATTAATAAAAGCACCAAATCATCCCCTCTCGTATGTAATTGATAAAAGCACCAAATCATCCCCTATCGTGTGTAATTAATAAAAGCACCAAATCATCACCTCACGTGTGTAATTAATAAAAGCACAAAATCATCCCCTCTCGTGTGTAATTAATAAAAGCACCAAATCATCACCTCACGTGTGTAATTAAGAAAAGCACCAAATCATCACTTCACGTGTGTAATTAATAAAAGCACCAAATCATCACCTCAGGTGTGTAATTAATAAAAGCACCAAATCATCCCCTCTCGTGTGTAATTAATAAAAGCATCAAATCATCACCTCACGTGTGTAATTAATAAAAGCACCAAATCATCACCTCACGTGTGTAATTAATAAAAGCACCAAATCATCCCCTCTCGTGTGTAATTAATGAAAGCACCAAATCATCCCCTCCCGTGTGTAATTAATAAAAACTCCAAATCATCACATCACGTGTGTAATTAATAAAAGCACCAAATCATCACCTCTTGTGTGTAATAAATAAAAGCACCAAATTATCCCCTCTCGTTTGTAATTAATAAAAGCACCAAATCATCACCTCTCGTGTATAATTTATAAAAGCATCAAATCATCCCCTCTCGTGTGTAATTAATAAAAGCACCAAATCATCCCCTCTCGTATGTAATTGATAAAAGCACCAAATCATCACCTCTCGTGTGTAATTAATAAAAAGCACCCAATCATCCCCTTCCGTGTGTAATTAATAAAAGCACCAAATCATCACCTCTCGTGTGTAATTAATAAAAGCACCAAATCATCACCTCACGTGTGTAATTAATAAAAGCACCAAATCAATACCTCACGTGTGTAATTAATAAAAGCACCAAATCATCCCCTCTCGTGTGTAATTAATGAAAGCACCAAATCATCACCTCTCGTTGGTAATTAATAAAAGCAACAAATCATCACCTCTCGTGTGTAATTAATAAAAGTACCAAATCATCACCTTTCGTGTGTAATTAATAAAAGCACCAAATCATCACCTCACGTGTGTAATTAATAAAAGCACCAAATCATCACCTCACGTGTGTAATTAATAAAAGCACCAAATCATCAACTCTCGTGTGTAATTAATAAAAGCACCAAATCATCACCTCACGTGTGTAATTAATAAAAGCACCAAATCATCCCCTCTCGTGTGTAATTAATAAAAGCATCAAATCATCCCCTCTCGTGTGTAATTAATAAAGGCACCAAATCATCACCTCTTGTGTGTAATTAATAAAAGCACCAAATCATCACCTCACGTGTGTAATTAATAAAAGCACCAAATCATCCCCTCTCGTATGTAATTGATAAAAGCACCAAATCATCACCTCTCGTGTGTAATTAATAAAAAGCACCCAATCATCCCCTTCCGTGTGTAATTAATAAAAGCACCAAATCATCACCTCTCGTGTGTAATTAGTAAAAGCACCAACTCATCACCTCACGTGTGTAATTAATAAAAGCACCAAATCATCACATCACGTGTGTAATTAATAAAAGCACCAAATCATCAACTCTCGTGTGTAATTAATAAAAGCACCAAATCATCACCTCACGTGTGTAATTAATAAAAGCACCAAATCATCCCCTCTCGTGTGTAATTAATAAAAGCATCAAATCATCCCCTCTCGTGTGTAATTAATAAAGGCACCAAATCATCACCTCTTGTGTGTAATTAATAAAAGCACCAAATCATCACCTCACGTGTGTAATTAATAAAAGCACCAAATCATCCCCTCTCGTATGTAATTGATAAAAGCACCAAATCATCACCTCTCGTGTGTAATTAATAAAAAGCACCCAATCATCCCCTTCCGTGTGTAATTAATAAAAGCACCAAATCATCCCCTCCCGTGTTATTAATAAAATCTCCAAATCATCACCTCACGTGTGTAATTAATAAAAGCACCAAATCATCAACTCTTGTGTGTAATAAAAAAAAAGCACCAAATCATCCCCTCTCGTTTGTAATAAATAAAAGCACCAAATCATCACCTCTCGTGTGTAATTAATAAAAAGCACTCAATCATCCCCTTCCGTGTGTAATTAATAAAAGCACCAAATCATCCCCTCCCGTGTTATTAATAAAAACTCCAAATCATCACCTCACGTGTGTAATTAATAAAAGCACCAAATCATCAACTCTTGTGTGTAATAAAAAAAAAGCACCAAATCATCCCCTCTCGTTTGTAATAAATAAAAGCATCAAATCATCACCTCTCGTGTGTAATTAATAAAAGCACCAAATCATCCCCTCTCGTATGTAATTGATAAAAGCACCAAATCATCCCCTATCGTGTGTAATTAATAAAAGCACCAAATCATCCCCTCTCGTATGGAATTGATAAAAGCACCAAATCATCCCCTATCGTGTGTAATTAATAAAAGCACCAAATCATCACCACACGTGTGTAATTGATAACAGCACCAAATCATCACCTCTCGTGTGTAATTAACAAAAGCACCAAATCATCCCCTCCCGTGTTATTAATAAAAACTCCAAATCATCACCTCACGTATGTAATAAATAAAAGCACCAAATCATCCCCTCTCGTTTGTAATTAATAAAAGCACCAAATCATCACCTCTCGTGTGTAATTAATAAAAGCATCAAATCATCCCCTCTCGTGTGTAATTAATAAAAGTACCAAATCATCACCTCACGTGTGTAATTAATAAAAGCACCAAATCATCACCTCTCGTGTGTAATTAATAAAAAGCACCAAATCATCCCCTCTCGTGTGCAATTAATAAAAGCACCAAATCATCCCCTCTTGTGTGTAATTAATAAAAGCACCAAATCATCACCTCACGTGTGTAATTAATAAAAGCACCAAATCATCCCCTCTCGTATGTAATTGATAAAAGCACCAAATCATCCCCTATCGTGTGTAATTAATAAAAGCACCAAATCATCACCTCACGTGTGTAATTAATAAAAGCACAAAATCATCCCCTCTCGTGTGTAATTAATAAAAGCACCAAATCATCACCTCACGTGTGTAATTAATAAAAGCACCAAATCATCACTTCACGTGTGTAATTAATAAAAGCACCAAATCATCACCTCAGGTGTGTAATTAATAAAAGCACCAAATCATCCCCTCTCGTGTGTAATTAATAAAAGCATCAAATCATCACCTCACGTGTGTAATTAATAAAAGCACCAAATCATCACCTCACGTGTGTAATTAATAAAAGCACCAAATCATCCCCTCTCGTGTGTAATTAATGAAAGCACCAAATCATCCCCTCCCGTGTGTAATTAATAAAAACTCCTAATCATCACATCACGTGTGTAATTAATAAAAGCACCAAATCATCACCTCTTGTATGTAATAAATAAAAGCACCAAATTATCCCCTCTCGTTTGTAATTAATAAAAGCACCAAATCATCACCTCTCGTGTATAATTTATAAAAGCATCAAATCATCCCCTCTCGTGTGTAATTAATAAAAGCACCAAATCATCACCTCACGTGTGTAATTAATGAAAGGACCAAATCATCACCTCTCGTGTGTAATTAATAAAAAGCACCAAATCCTCCCCTCTCGTGTGTTATTAATAAAAGCACCAAATCATCACCTCTTTGTGTAATTTATAAAAGCACCAAATCATCATCTCTCGTGTGTAATTAATAAAAGCACCAAATCATCACCTCACGTGTGTAATTAATAAAAGCAAAAAATCATTACCTCACGTGTGTAATTAATAAAAGCACCAAATCATCCCCTCTCGTGTGTAATTAATGAAAGCACCAAATCATCACCTCTCGTTGGTAATTAATAAAAGCACCAAATCATCACCTCTCGTTTGTAATTAATAAAAGTACCAAATCATCACCTCTCGTGTGTAATTAATAAAAGCACCAAATCATCACCTCACGTGTGTAATTAATAAAAGCACCAAATCATCACCTCACGTGTGTAATTAATAAAAGCACCAAATCATCACCTCACGTGTGTAATTAATAAAAGCACCAAATCATCCCCTCTCGTGTGTAATTAATAAAAGCATCAAATCATCCCCTCTCGTGTGTAATTAATAAAGGCACCAAATCATCACCTCTTGTGTGTAATTAATAAAAGCTACAAATCATCACCTCACGTGTGTAATTAATAAAAGCACCAAATCATCCCCTCTCGTATGTAATTGATAAAAGCACCAAATCATCACCTCTCGTGTGTAATTAATAAAAAGCACCCAATCATCCCCTTCCGTGTGTAATTAATAAAAGCACCAAATCATCCCCTCCCGTGTTATTAATAAAAACTCCAAATCATCACCTCACGTGTGTAATTAATAAAAGCACCAAATCATCAACTCTTGTGTGTAATAAAAAAAAAAGCACCAAATCATCCCCTCTCGTTTGTAATAAATAAAAGCACCAAATCATCACCTCTCGTGTGTAATTAATAAAAGCACCAAATCATCCCCTCTCGTATGTAATTGATAAAAGCACCAAATCATCCCCTATCGTGTGTAATTAATAAAAGCACCAAATCATCCCCTCTCGTATGGAATTGATAAAAGCACCAAATCATCCCCTATCGTGTGTAATTAATAAAAGCACCAAATCATCACCACACGTGTGTAATTGATAACAGCACCAAATCATCACCTCTCGTGTGTAATTAACAAAAGCACCAAGTCATCCCCTCCCGTGTTATTAATAAAAACTCCAAATCATCACCTCACGTATGTTATTAATATAAGCACCAAATCATCAACTCTCGTTTGTAATTAATAAAAGCACCAAATCATCACCTCTCGTGTGTAATTAATAAAAGCATCAAATCATCCCCTCTCGTGTGTAATTAATAAAAGTACCAAATCATCACCTCACGTGTGTAATTAATAAAAGCACCAAATCATCACCTCTCGTGTGTAATTAATAAAAAGCACCAAATCATCCCCTCTCGTGTGCAATTAATAAAAGCACCAAATCATCCCCTCTTGTGTGTAATTAATAAAAGCACCAAATCATCACCTCACGTGTGTAATTAATAAAAGCACTAAATCATCCCCTCTCGTATGTAATTGATAAAAGCACCAAATCATCCCCTATCGTGTGTAATTAATAAAAGCACCAAATCATCACCTCACATGTGTAATTAATAAAAGCACAAAATCATCCCCTCTCGTGTGTAATTAATAAAAGCACCAAATCATCACCTCACGTGTGTAATTAATAAAAGCACCAAATCATCACTTCACGTGTGTAATTAATAAAAGCACCAAATCATCACCTCAGGTGTGTAATTAATAAAAGCACCAAATCATCCCCTCTCGTGTGTAATTAATAAAAGCATCAAATCATCACCTCACGTGTGTAATTAATAAAAGCACCAAATCATCACCTCACGTGTGTAATTAATAAAAGCACCAAATCATCCCCTCTCGTGTGTAATTAATGAAAGCACCAAATCATCCCCTCCCGTGTGTAATTAATAAAAACTCCAAATCATCACATCACGTGTGTAATTAATAAAAGCACCAAATCATCACCTCTTGTGTGTAATAAATAAAAGCACCAAATTATCCCCTCTCGTTTGTAATTAATAAAAGCACCAAATCATCACCTCTCGTGTATAATTTATAAAAGCATCAAATCATCCCCTCTCGTGTGTAATTAATAAAAGCACCAAATCATCACCTCACTTGTGTAATTAATAAAAGGACCAAATCATCACCTCTCGTGTGTAATTAATAAAAAGCACCAAATCATCCCCTCTCGTGTGTATTTAATAAAAGCACCAAATCATCTCCTCTTGTGTGTAATTAATAAAAGCACCAAATCATCACCTCACGTGTGTAATTAATAAAAGCACCGAATCATCACCTCACGTATGTAATTAATAAAAGCACCAAATTATCCCCTATCATGTGTAATTAATAAAAGCACCAAATCATCACCTCACGTGTGTAATTAATAAAAGCACAAAATCATCCCCTCTTGTGTGTAATTAATAAAAGCACCAAATCATCACCTCACGTGTGTAATTAATAAAAGCACCAAATCATCACTTCACGTGTGTAATTAATAAAAGCACCAAATCGTCACCTCACGTGTGTAATTAATAAAAGCACCAAATCATCCCCTCTCGTGTGTAATTAATAAAAGCACCAAATCATCACCTCACGTGTTGTAATTAATAAAAGCACCAAATCATCACCTCACGTGTGTAATTAATAAAAGCACAAAATCATCCCCTCTCGTGTGTAATTAATAAAAGCACCAAATCATCACTTCACGTGTGTAATTAATAAAAGCACCAAATCATCACCTCTCGTGTGTAATTAATAAAAGCACCAAATCATCACCTCACGTGTGTAATTAATAAAAGCACCAAATCATAACCTCTCGTGTGTAATTAATAAAAGCACCAAATCATCACCTCACGTGTGTAATTAATAAAAGCACCAAATCATCACCTCTCGTGTGTAATTAATAAAAGCATCAAATCATCCCCATTCGTGTGTAATTAATAAAAGCACCAAATCATCACCTCACGTGTGTAATTAATAAAAGCACCAAATCATCACCTCTCGTGTGTAATTTATAAAAAGCACCAAATCATCACCTCACGTGTGTAATTAATAAAAGCACCAAATCATCCCCTCTCGTGTGTAATTAATAAAAGCACCAAATCATCCCCTCTCGTGTGTAATTAATAAAAGCACCAAATCATCAACTCTCGTTTGTAATTAATAAAAGTAACAAATCATCACCTCTCGTGTGTAATTAATAAAAGCACCAAATCATCATTACCTCACGTGTGTAATTAATAAAAGCATTAAATCATCCCCTCTCGTGTGTAATTAATAAAAGCACCAAATCATCACCTCACGTGTGTAATTAATAAAAGCACCAACTCATCAACTCTCGTGTGTAATTAATAAAAGCACCAAATCATCACCTCTCGTGTGTAATTAATAAAAGCACCAAATCATCACCTCTCGTGTGTAATTAATAAAAGCACCAACTCATCAACTCTCGTGTGTAATTAATAAAAGCACCAAATCATCACCTCACGTGTGTAATTAATAAAACCACCAAATCATTCCCTCTCGTGTGTAATAAATTTAAGCACCAAATCATCACCTCTCGTGTGTAATTAATAAAAGCGCCAAATCATCACCTCACGTGTGTAATTAATAAAAGCACCAAATCATCACCTCTCGTGTGTAATTAATAAAAAGCACCCAATCATCCCCTTCCGTGTGTAATTAATAAAAGCACCAAATCATCCCCTCCCGTGTTATTAATAAAAGCACCAAATCATCACCTCTCGTGTGTAATTAATAAAAGCATCAAATCATCCCCATTCGTGTGTAATTAATAAAAGCACCAAATCATCACCTCACGTGTGTAATTAATAAAAGCACCAAATCATCACCTCTCGTGTGTAATTTATAAAAAGCACCAAATCATCCCCTATCGTGTGTAATTAATAAAAGCACCAAATCATCACCTCACGTGTGTAATTAATCAAAGCACCAAATCATCAACTCTCGTGTGTAATTAATAAAAGCACCAAATCATCACCTCACGTCTGTAATTAATAAAAACACCAAATCATCCCCTCTCGTGTGTAATTAATAAAAGCATCAAATCATCACCTCACGTGTGTAATTAATAAAAAGCACCAAATCATCACCTCACGTGTGTAATTAATAAAAGCACCAAATCATCCCCTCTCGTGTGTAATTAATAAAAGCACCAAATCATCCCCTCTCGTGTGTAATTAATAAAAGCACCAAATCATCAACTCTCGTTTGTAATTAATAAAAGTAACAAATCATCACCTCTCGTGTGTAATTAATAAAAGCACCAAATCATTACCTCACGTGTGTAATTAATAAAAGCATTAAATCATCCCCTCTCGTGTGTAATTAATAAAAGCACCAAATCATCACCTCACGTGTGTAATTAATAAAAGCACCAACTCATCAACTCTCGTGTGTAATTAATAAAAGCACCAAATCATCACCTCTCGTGTGTAATTAATAAAAGCACCAATTCATCACCTCTCGTGTGTAATTAATAAAAGCACCAACTCATCAACTCTCGTGTGTAATTAATAAAAGCACCAAATCATCACCTCACGTGTGTAATTAATAAAACCACCAAATCATTCCCTCTCGTGTGTAATAAATTTAAGCACCAAATCATCACCTCTCGTGTGTAATTAATAAAAGCGCCAAATCATCACCTCACGTGTGTAATTAATAAAAGCACCAAATCATCACCTCTCGTTTGTAATTAATAAAAAGCACCCAATCATCCCCTTCCGTGTGTAATTAATAAAAGCACCAAATCATCCCCTCCCGTGTTATTAATAAAAACTCCAAATCATCACCTCACGTGTGTAATTAATAAAAGCACCAAATCATCAACTCTTGTGTGTAATAAAAAAAAGAGCACCAAATCATCCCCTCTCGTTTGTAATAAATAAAAGCACCAAATCATCACCTCTCGTGTGTAATTAATAAAAGCATCAAATCATCCCCTCTCGTGTGTAATTAATAAAAGCACCAAATCATCACCTCACATGTGTAATTAATAAAAGCACCAAATCATCACCTCTCGTGTGTAATTAATAAAAGCACCAAATCATCACCTCACGTGTGTAATTAATAAAAGCACCAAATCATCACCTCTCGTGTGTAATAAATAAAAGCACCAAATCATCACCTCACGTGTGTAATTAATAAAAGCATCAAATCATCACCTCACGTGTATTTAATAAAAGCACCAAATCATCCTATTTCGTGTGTAATTAATAAAAGCACCAAATCACCACCTCACGTGTGTAATTAATAAAAGCACCAAATCATCACCTCTCGTGTGTAATTAATAAAAGCACCAAATCATCACCTCACGTGTGTAATTAATAAAAGCACCAAATCATCACCTCTCGTGTGTAATTAATAAAAGCATCAAATCATCCCCTCTCGTGTGTAATTAATAAAAGCACCAAATCATCACCTCACGTGTGTAATTAATAAAAGCAGCAAATCATCACCTCTCGTGTGTAATTAATAAAAAGCACCAAATCATCACGTCTCGTGTGTAATTAATAAAAGCACCAAATCATCACCTCACGTGTGTAATTAATTAAATCACCAAATCATCCCCTCTCGTGTGTAATTAATAAAAGCACCAAATCATCACCTCACGTGTGTAATTAATAAAAAGCACCAAATCATCACCTCACGTGTGTAAATAATAAAAGCACCAAATCATCCCCTCTCGTGTGTAATTAATAAAAGCATCAAATCATCCCCTCTCGTGTGTAATTAATAAAAGCACCAAATCATCACCTCACGTGTGTAATTAATAAAAAGCACCAAATCATCACCTCACGTATGTAATTAATAAAAGCACCAAATCATCCCCTCTCGTGTGTAATTAATAAAAGCACCAAATCATCCCCTCTCGTTTGTAATAAATAAAAGCACCAAATCATCACCTCTCGTGTGTAATTAATAAAAAGCACTCAATCATCCCCTTCCGTGTGTAATTAATAAAAGCACCAAATCATCCCCTATCGTGTGTAATTAATAAAAGCACCAAATCATCACCTCACGTGTGTAATTAATAAAAGCACAAAATCATCCCCTCTCGTGTGTAATTAATAAAAGCACCAAATCATCACCTCACGTGTGTAATTAATAAAAGCACCAAATCATCACTTCACGTGTGTAATTAATAAAAGCACCAAATCATCACCTCACGTGTGTAATTAATAAAAGCACCAAATCATCCCCTCTCGTGTGTAATTAATAAAAGCACCAAATCATCACCTCACGTGTGTAATTAATAAAAGCACCAAATCATCCCCTCTCGTGTGTAATTAATAAAAGCACCAAATCATCCCCTCTCGTTTGTAATAAATAAAAGCACCAAATCATCACCTCTCGTGTGTAATTAATAAAAAGCACTCAATCATCCCCTTCCGTGTGTAATTAATAAAAGCACCAAATCATCCCCTATCGTGTGTAATTAATAAAAGCACCAAATCATCACCTCACGTGTGTAATTAATAAAAGCACAAAATCATCCCCTCTCGTGTGTAATTAATAAAAGCACCAAATCATCACCTCACGTGTGTAATTAATAAAAGCACCAAATCATCACTTCACGTGTGTAATTAATAAAAGCACCAAATCATCACCTCACGTGTGTAATTAATAAAAGCACCAAATCATCCCCTCTCGTGTGTAATTAATAAAAGCACCAAATCATCACCTCACGTGTGTAATTAATAAAAGCACCAAATCATCACCTCACGTGTGTAATTAATAAAAGCACCAAATCATCCCCTCTCGTGTGTAATTGATAAAAGCACCAAATCATCCCCTCCCGTGTGTAATAAATAAAAACTCCAAATCATCACCTCACGTGTGTAATTAATAAAAGCACCAAATCATCACCTCTTGTGTGTAATAAATAAAAGCACCAAATCATCCCCTCTCGTTTGTAATTAATAAAAGCACCAAATCATCACCTCTCGTGTGTAATTAATAAAAGCATCAAATCATCCCCTCTCGTGTGTAATTTATAAAAGCACCAAATCATCACTTCACGTGTGTAATTAATAAAAGGACCAAATCATCACCTCTCGTGTGTTATTAATAAAAAGCACCAAATCATCCCCTCTCGTGTGTAATTAATAAAAGCACCAAATCATCACCTCATGTGTGTAATTAATAAAAGCACCAAATCATCACCTCACGTGTGTAATTAATAAAAACACCAAATCATCACCTCACCTGTGTAATTAATAAAAGCACCAAATCATCCCCTCTCGTGTGTAATTAATAAAAGCACCAAATCATCACCTCACGTGTGTAATTAATAAAAGCACCAAATCATCACCTCTCGTGTGTAATAAATAAAAGCACCAAATCATCACCTCACGTGTGTAATTAATAAAAGCATCAAATCATCACCTCACGTGTATTTAATAAAAGCACCAAATCATCCTATTTCGTGTGTAATTAATAAAAGCACCAAATCACCACCTCACGTGTGTAATTAATAAAAGCACCAAATCATCACCTCTCGTGTGTAATTAATAAAAGCACCAAATCATCCCCTCTCGTGTGTAATTAATAAAAGCACCAAATCATCACCTCACGTGTGTAATTAATAAAAGCACCAAATCATCACCTCACGTGTGTAATTAATAAAAGCACCAAATCATCCCCTCTCGTGTGTAATTAATAAAAGCACCAAATCATCCCCTCCCGTGTGTAATAAATAAAAACTCCAAATCATCACATCACGTGTGTAATTAATAAAAGCACCAAATCATCACCTCTTGTGTGTAATAAATAAAAGCACCAAATCATCCCCTCTCGTTTGTAATTAATAAAAGCACCAAATCATCACCTCTCGTGTGTAATTAATAAAAGCATCAAATCATCCCCTCTCGTGTGTAATTTATAAAAGCACCAAATCATCACTTCACGTGTGTAATTAATAAAAGGACCAAATCATCACCTCTCGTGTGTAATTAATAAAAAGCACCAAATCATCCCCTCTCGTGTGTAATTAATAAAAGCACCAAATCATCACCTCATGTGTGTAATTAATAAAAGCACCAAATCATCACCTCACGTGTGTAATTAATAAAAACACCAAATCATCACCTCACGTGTGTAATTAATAAAAGCACCAAATCATCCCCTCTCGTGTGTAATTAATAAAAGCACCAAATCATCACCTCACGTGTGTAATTAATAAAAGCACCAAATCATCACCTCTCGTGTGTAATAAATAAAAGCACCAAATCATCACCTCACGTGTGTAATTAATAAAAGCATCAAATCATCACCTCACGTGTATTTAATAAAAGCACCAAATCATCCTATTTCGTGTGTAATTAATAAAAGCACCAAATCACCACCTCACGTGTGTAATTAATAAAAGCACCAAATCATCACCTCTCGTGTGTAATTAATAAAAGCACCAAATCATCACCTCACGTGTGTAATTAATAAAAGCACCAAATCATCACCTCTCGTGTGTAATTAATAAAAGCATCAAATCATCCCCTCTCGTGTGTAATTAATAAAAGCACCAAATCATCACCTCACGTGTGTAATTAATAAAAGCAGCAAATCATCACCTCTCGTGTGTAATTAATAAAAAGCACCAAATCATCACCTCTCGTGTGTATTTAATAAAAGCACCAAATCATCACCTCACGTGTGTAATTAATTAAATCACCAAATCATCCCCTCTCGTGTGTAATTAATAAAAGCACCAAATCATCACCTCACGTGTGTAATTAATAAAAAGCACCAAATCATCACCTCACGTGTGTAAATAATAAAAGCACCAAATCATCCCCTCTCGTGTGTAAGTAATAAAAGCATCAAATCATCCCCTCTCGTGTGTAATTAATAAAAGCACCAAATCATCACCTCACGTGTGTAATTAATAAAAAGCACCAAATCATCACCTCACGTATGTAATTAATAAAAGCACCAAATCATCCCCTCTCGTGTGTAATTAATAAAAGCACCAAATCATCCCCTCTCGTTTGTAATTAATAAAAGCACCAAATCATCACCTCTCGTGTGTAATTAATAAATGCACCAAATCATCCCCTCTCGTGTGTAATTAATTATAGCAACAAATCATCAACTCTCGTGTGTAATTAATAAAAGCACCAAATCATCACCTCTCGTGTGTAATTAGTAAAAGCACCAAATCATCACCTCTCGTGTGTAATTAATGAAAGCACCAACTCATCCCCTCTCGTGTGTAATTAATAAAAGCACAAAATCATCCCCTCACGTGTACAATTAATAAAAGCACCAAATCATCACCTCTAGTGTGTAATTAATAAAAGCACCAAATCATCAACTCTCGTGTGTAATTAATAAAAGCACCAAATCATCCCCTCTCGTGTGTAATTAATAAAAGCACCAACTCATCCCCTCTCGTTTGTAATTAATAAAAGCACCAAATCATCACCTCTCGTGTGTAATTAATAAAAGCATCAAATCATCACCTCACGTGTGTAATTAATAAAATCATCAAATCATCACCTCACGTGTGTAATTAATAAAAGCACCAAATCATCCCCTCTCGTGTGTAATTAATAAAAGCACCAAATCATCACCTCTCGTGTGTAATTAATAAAAGCACCAAATCATCACCTCTCGTGTGTAATTAATAAAAGCACCAAATCACCACCTCTCGTGTGTAATTAATAAAAGCATCAAATCATCCCCTCTCGTGTGTAATCAATAAAAGCACCAAATCATCACCTCACGTGTGTAATTAATAAAAGCACCAAATCGTCACCTCACGTGTATAATTAATTAATAAATATATAACTTCTTTTCATATGTCATTAATAAATGCCCCATACCATCTCTATTTCATGTGTCGTTAAAAATTTACACATCTTTTTCCGTGTGTTATGTAATTTAATAAATGCACCATATCACCTTTTTTATGTGTCATTAATAAAAGCAACTTATCATCACCTCATGTGTGCAATTAATAAAAGCGTCCTCATCTCTCGTGTGTAATTAAGAAATGCACCATATCATCCCCATGATCTCCGCTCGTGTGTAATTCATAAATGAATCATATCGCCTCTTTTCATGTGTCATTAATAATATTTACACAGCTTTTTCCATGTATTATTTAATTTAATAGATGCACCATTTCAACTCTTTTTTACGCGTCATTTCATTCATAAATTCACCATAAATACACTTAATATTCATTAACGATTCAAATGGTGCATGTCTCATGAAAAAGTTTAACCACAACACAATCCAAAATCTAAACACGATATCTAACATAAGATGAACGCAATAACCACCCCCTTTCCAGATTTAAACCTTCCAGGCTCTAATCGGAATAGGGGAAATTCATAAATTGAAAATTAAAAGTATTATTATTCGAACAGGTTTGTTTTCAAAACCCCTTGTATTTATTTATCTGGATGAATTTCTGTAAAGCATGTAGTCGGTATCGTGTTTATGATAAAATATTTTTATAATGTAACAAAATATAAACTATTACAATTTTTTGATGCATCCATATTATTGTTGTAACATTTCTTAGTTCATAACAGTCAGGTATTCAATCATAAAACACATCTTCTTGACATATGGCCGAGACAAACTGATTTTGAAAAGATTGCAATACAAATTAAACAGCAAACCACAAAAAATAGTTTAAACGACTTCTAGAGGTTAAGTGTATCATAGTCTTCATCCTGGGAAAGTTCTATGTAAGATATGCCAAGCTCAAAAAAGTGTATGACCAATATAACACCTTTTAAATTTGTGCTGCTATTTTAACGTGTTTAAAATGTAGGTTCTCGTCATTTTTACGTTCGTTGGTTGTTTTGTTTGGTATGGTTGCTGTCTCTTCGTAAGTTCAACACATTTATCTCCGTTAATCGAGATTTTAACAATATTTTGTAGGATTTTACTTTGAGTATGATAATACATTTAGAATGGAAAGATTCCAGATTAGAATTTTCAAATCAACTGAATATGTCTAAACTAGAAATGGATGTTAAAATGATGAAAAACATTTGGGTCCCGGATTTTTATATTGTGAATGAAAAACATTCGTTTTTCCATAAAGTTCCATTTCCAAGCAAACTGATGCACATATACTCAGACGGTACTATTATCTATAAGTTGAGGTAAGATAGTGTTGTATCTCTTTCTATTTCTTTGATGTTTATAAGATAAGACCATCTTTACAAATTTTTTTGGCCGCCTGGCGTGTTATCGAACCATGAGTTGATATTGTTTTTTTTTTGTAGCCGTGTTATCGAACAATGTTTTGATATTGTTTTTATGCCGCAATGTTATCAAACCATGAATTAATATTGTTTTTTCCCCGCCATGTTATCGAACACGAGTGATTTTTTTTTGCCGCCGTGTTATCGAACCATATGTTGATATTGGTTTTTTTTTGCCGCCTGGTGTGTTACATGTATCCAACCATGAGTTTATGTTATCGAACCAAGACTTGATATTTTTTTGCCGCCGTGTTATCATTCTTTGATAACACGGCGGCAAAAAAAAATATCAATTTTTTCCCCCGCCGTGTTATCGGACCATGAGTTGATATTGTTTTTTTCTTCCGCCGTGTTATCGAACCATGAGTTGATATTGGTTTTTTTGTCGCCAATTTATCAAACCATGAGTTGATATTGTTTTTATTGCCGCCTGGTGTCTTATTCAACCGTGAGTTGATATTGTTTTTTTGCCTTCATGTTATCGAACCATAACTTGATTTTTTTTGCCGCCCTGATATCGAACCATGAGTTGATAGTATTTCTTTTTCCCCGCCATGTTATCAAACCATAAGTTGATGTTGTTTTTTTTTTTGCAGCCGTGTTATCGAACCATGTTCAATAAAGAATAAGAAATTATTTGTATAAAAACAACAAATTGAAAGAGCAAAAATTAGTAAGACGCAAGGTGCTTTACGTAAAAAGGTGGTAAAACCTTTCCGGATGAGGGTCGAATCTTTGACACCTGGTTTACGAGACCAGTGCTCTAACCACTGAGCTATAGGGGCTTTGACGCATCTTTCGCTTAATGTAGTATATGTTCATCAGGCAGAATTTCTCTCTAAATTTGATGTAAAAAGGCCAAATTCAGGATAGAAAACCAGAAAACTCATTTTGTTCAGTTCCCTTTCTAAGGAAAGCATGCATTTAGTCACTCAAAATAATATATGATGCTTTGGCTAAAACCGAAGAAAGTATTTACTAGCTAGTGAATAGAAATGGTTGAAATCGAAACATACCTATAAATAGTAATTACATGATGCATTCGTGAAAGACAAAAATATCTACATGAAAAGAAAACAAACCTTAAACTTTTTTATTAGTTTTTCAATTTTTGGAGTGTGTAAAAGGTGGCAAAAATTTGCGCCGCCCGGGAATCGAACCCGGGTCGCAAGAATGGGAATTTTGCATGATACCACTACACCAGCGGCGCTTCAATATGGAGTAGTGAATTTTATATATTTCTATATATCCGGGTACCCTGTAATACTACAATTTGTCTATATATAATAATTGTTCATTATAAAATAAATCAACTTGTCATATGCATCTAACATTTTTGCAACAGACATGTAGTGAAATCGAGAAAACTGTTATTTGCAATAGGAGCAAAAATTTGTAAGGAACAAGGGTATTTGCGTAAAAAGGTGGCAAATAAAGGCAACAGTAGTATACCGCTGTTCAAAACTCATAAATCCATGGAAAAAAAATAAAAAAATCGGGGTAACAAACTAAAACCGAGGGAAACGCATTAAATATAAGAGGAGAACAACGACACAACACCGAAACGCAACAAGCAACAGACAAAACACCACGAGAATAACAAATATAACATCAAAACCAAATACGTGAATTTGGGATAGACAAGTACCGTGCCACGTCTTATCTCAATATCTCAAAAATAAGAGAAAACACAAACGACTCAACGTTAAAATGCAACACACACAGCAACGAACAATATTATAACAATGGCCATCTTCCTGACTTGGTACAGGACACTTTTAAAGGGGAATAAAAGTGGTGGGTTGAACCTGGTTTTATGGCATGCCAAACCTCGCACTTTAATGGCAAAGTTAAATATAACATTGAAATGACAACATAATATTACAGGACTACAATACAAATAAATAGGAGAACACATTAGACAAAGAAAAACATGATGAATAGATAACAAAAGGCATCATGTTTAAAATTCAATACGCCAAAAACGCGTCTTGTCCACACAAGACTCACCAGTGACGCCCAGATATAAAACTTTGAAAGTGAAAAAAGTACAAAGTTGTACGGCACTGAAGATCAAAAGTTGAAAAGGTTTTGCCAAATACGGCATTGTTTGTATGCCCGGGATAAGAACATTCTTATTATATAGATCAATTCATGCTATTGCAAACAGTAAATTTTATCAAATGAATATGAAAGAGATATACATAATGAAAATGAAGTATTAACTAAATACAGAAAACTAAACCCCAATACATAACGCCCAGATATAAAAGATCGAAAGTGAAAAAAGTACAAAGTTGTACAGCACTGAAGATCAAAAATTGAAAAGGTTTTGCCAAATACGGCATTGTATTTATGCCCGGGATAAGAACACCATTATTATATAGAACGATTCATGCTATTGCAAACAGTAAATTTTAACAAATGAATATGAAAGATATATACATAATGAAACTGAAGTATAAACTTATTACAGAAAACTAAACCCGAATACATGATGCTAAGTTCAATACAACATAGACACACCCGAATCAGTCCAGGCGTCAACGCAATTAACAAAATGACGTCACATACGATGGCGAAAGGGCAAACGTTACGCCACATTTGAATTTATGAAATTCAGAAACAGCATGACGTCACACATGAAAAACTATAATTCAAAAGTGAGATAGAATTAGGATTGCTTTAAGATTATATTAGAACTAAATACTGATAATTCATTAAAACAAAATGCATATTGCAATACTTATTAATAGCAATAAACTGTAATATATATATATATGTCCAGTTTGTTATGAATTCAACTTCAAACGTAATTAATCGTACAAAATTCAATATAATTAATAAAGGCGGTGATTAATTTTTCTATCCGTAACACCTAAATATAATAAAAAGACGTCAACACATTTGACAAAATCCGATGAGAATTACAGATATAACAATAAACATGTAAACTAAATACATGAATTTGGGATAAACAAGTACAGAAACACGTCTTATAGTAATACGAATTCACATTCAGCAAAACAGTCACAATCGGGAATAAGTCACGTTAGGTAATTAAAAGATTAGACGACATAATGACAAACCACAATCTACCATGTGGTAAAAATGTCCTTAGCTAGGTTGCTTAAAGAGACATCATATGGATCCACCAATTCGTGATGGTGTCCATAAAATTTACGGAGTGTCAATTTTAATCTGTCCTCCTCATAACTTTGTTGGAGCAGTTTCTTCGTAAGGAGCACACTCTTGTATATGAAGTCCGTATAGTGTGAACAAGCACGTGAATAACGTATCAATTGTGATATGTAAACACCATACGAAGGGGCAGAGGGTATGTTACTGCTAAGAAATGGGAAATTGATAATTGGGAAGTTGAAATCGTCCCGTTTATCATAGATTTTCGTGTGAAGTCGTCCATCTACGTCAATATTGAGGAAAAGATCAAGGTATGAAGCAGTCCTTCTAGTATCAGTAGTATCCTTAATTTCAAGTTCACTGGGATATATGAGATGTAAGTATTGGCTGAAGTATGGCAAAATCTGCCCCCAGTGAGAGTCGAACTCACGACCCCTGGTTTACGATACCAGTGCTCTTTTTTTTTTTTATCTTTATTATAATCACACTTCGTATTTACATATCACAGTTCAGAATTACACATCAATGAAAACAATATTATCAATTATTGTCCTTTCTCTGAAAAGAAATATTCAATATTCTACATTTACAATTCATATGCGTGAAATATTTTTCACGAACACAATTATCTTCATGACTATATACTCATATATAGATATCATATCATATTCTATAGAAACATATTCATATACTTATATTCTAACTCACTCTTATCTATCATTCAGCACATACATTCAAATTGATAAAAAGCTTACACAGAATACAAAGAAAAATTAGAGTGAAAAATTATTATGACGTCTTATTTTCCGACGGAGGACAAAAATAATACAATAGAAATATTGTTCGCACTGGGCTGGATTCCATTCCACAACGCAATCAAATTTCGAAGTATTAAATATCGAGTCAATCATCAGCTATTTTAAGACATTCAAACAGAGCACAAAAATTATCAAAATATTTTGAAAAACTTTTTCACAACATTCTCACAAACAACATACAAACTATCTCTCTTACAAATCAACATATAATAAAATAATAAAACAATTAAAGTTTTTTATTAGTCGCAAATTCTATCATCTCATCTAGTCCTTTTCTCACATCATCAGTCATCAATTTCGGTATAGTTCTTACATCACGAAAATCTTCAGTCAACACTTTATTAAATTTATAGAAACCTCGGTCACTACAATCGAGTATTTCAAATTCTTTATCATCTATATGATACAATATCAGACGATTCCTCAATGTTTTTCCGATCAATATTTCGTTGCGACCTCCTGATTGTTTCAAAACAAATTTTGGAATTAACTTAATGTCAGTTGCAATATTTGACGGCAATGTTGGTTTACTTTTGTCATTGTTTTCTACTAATTTATCGCGTTGAGATGTAGCAGATAAAATATCCCTGTAATTTACTTTACTAAGCGGCGGAAACTCTGAAAGTTCATCCTCTTTTGTACTACATTTATTCCTTTCAATTTTGTCAATGGACAATCTACCTTTGTTTTTATTTACATTTTTTCTATTCACACAATTAACTGATACAGACAATTCTTTACCTGTATCGATTGCACACAGTTCTATATTTGGACGTTCTATACCGGTTTCAATGTTACCTGAACATGCTATAACGGAGGCATCAGACGGGTTATCTTTTTTCCTGGTTTACGAGACCAGTGCTCTAACCACTGAGCTATAGGGGCTTTGACGCATCTTTCGCTTAATGTAGTATATGTTCATCAGGCAAAATTTCTCTCTAAATTTGATGTAAAAAGGCCAAATTCAGGATAGAAAACCAGAAAACTCATTTTGTTCAGTTCCCTTTCTAAGGAAAGCATGCATTTAGCCACTCAAATTAATAATATGATACTTTGGCTTAAACCGACGAAAGTATTTACTAGCTAGTGAATAGAAAGGGTTGAAATCAAACATACATATACATAGTAATTACATGATGCATTCGTGAAAGACAAAAATATCTACATGAAAAGAAAATAAACCTTAAACTTTTTTTATTACTTTTTCAATTTTCAAAGTGTGTAAAAGGTGGCAAAAATTTGCGCCGCCCGGGAATCGAACCCGGGTCGCAAGAATGGGAATCTTGCATGATACCACTACACCAGCGGCGCTTCAATAGGAAGTAGTGAATTTTATCTATTTCTATATATCCGGGTACCCTGTGATACTACAATTTGTTTACTGTTCATTATAAAATAAATCAACTTGTCATATGCATCTAACATTCTTGCAACATACATGTAGTGAATTCGAGAAATCTGTTATTTGCAATAAGAGCAAAAATTTGTAAGAAGCAAGGGTATTTGCGTAAAAAGGTGGCAAAATCTGCCCCCAGTGAGAGTCGAACTCACGACCCCTGGTTTACGAGACCAGTGCTCTAACCACTGAGCTATAGGGGCTTTGACGCATCTTTCGCTTAATGTAGTATATGTTCATCAGGCAAAATTTGATGTAAAAAGGCCAAATTCAGGATAGAAAACCAGAAAACTCATTTTGTTCAGTTCCCTTTCTAAGGAAAGCATGCATTTAGCCACTCAAATTAATAATATGATACTTTGGCTTAAACCGACGAAAGTATTTACTAGCTAGTGAATAGAAAGGGTTGAAATCAAACATACATATACATAGTAATTACATGATGCATTCGTGAAAGACAAAAATATCTACATGAAAAGAAAATAAACCTTAAACTTTTTTTATTACTTTTTCAATTTTCAAAGTGTGTAAAAGGTGGCAAAAATTTGCGCCGCCCGGGTCGCAAGAATGAAAATCTTGCATGATACCACTACACCAGCGGCGCTTCAATAGGAAGTAGTGAATTTTATCTATTTCTATATATCCGGGTACCCTGTGATACTACAATTTGTTTACTGTTCATTATAAAATAAATCAACTTGTCATATGCATCTAACATTCTTGCAACATACATGTAGTGAATTCGAGAAATCTGTTATTTGCAATAAGAGCAAAAATTTGTAAGAAGCAAGGGTATTTGCGTAAAAAGGTGGCAAAATCTGCCCCCAGTGAGAGTCGAACTCACGACCCCTGGTTTACGAGACCAGTGCTCTAACCACTGAGCTATAGGGGCTTTGACGCATCTTTCGCTTAATGTAGTATATGTTCATCAGGCAAAATTTGATGTAAAAAGGCCAAATTCAGGATAGAAAACCAGAAAACTCATTTTGTTCAGTTCCCTTTCTAAGGAAAGCATGCATTTAGCCACTCAAATTAATAATATGATACTTTGGCTTAAACCGACGAAAGTATTTACTAGCTAGTGAATAGAAAGGGTTGAAATCAAACATACATATACATAGTAATTACATGATGCATTCGTGAAAGACAAAAATATCTACATGAAAAGAAAATAAACCTTAAACTTTTTTTATTACTTTTTCAATTTTCAAAGTGTGTAAAAGGTGGCAAAAATTTGCGCCGCCCGGGAATCGAACCCGGGTCGCAAGAATGGGAATCTTGCATGATACCACTACACCAGCGGCGCTTCAATAGGAAGTAGTGAATTTTATCTATTTCTATATATCCGGGTACCCTGTGATACTACAATTTGTTTACTGTTCATTATAAAATAAATCAACTTGTCATATGCATCTAACATTCTTGCAACATACATGTAGTGAATTCGAGAAATCTGTTATTTGCAATAAGAGCAAAAATTTGTAAGAAGCAAGGGTATTTGCGTAAAAAGGTGGCAAAATCTGCCCCCAGTGAGAGTCGAACTCACGACCCCTGGTTTACGAGACCAGTGCTCTAACCACTGAGCTATAGGGGCTTTGACGCATCTTTCGCTTAATGTAGTATATGTTCATCAGGCAAAATTTGATGTAAAAAGGCCAAATTCAGGATAGAAAACCAGAAAACTCATTTTGTTCAGTTCCCTTTCTAAGGAAAGCATGCATTTAGCCACTCAAATTAATAATATGATACTTTGGCTTAAACCGACGAAAGTATTTACTAGCTAGTGAATAGAAAGGGTTGAAATCAAACATACATATACATAGTAATTACATGATGCATTCGTGAAAGACAAAAATATCTACATGAAAAGAAAATAAACCTTAAACTTTTTTTATTACTTTTTCAATTTTCAAAGTGTGTAAAAGGTGGCAAAAATTTGCGCCGCCCGGGTCGCAAGAATGAAAATCTTGCATGATACCACTACACCAGCGGCGCTTCAATAGGAAGTAGTGAATTTTATCTATTTCTATATATCCGGGTACCCTGTGATACTACAATTTGTTTACTGTTCATTATAAAATAAATCAACTTGTCATATGCATCTAACATTCTTGCAACATACATGTAGTGAATTCGAGAAATCTGTTATTTGCAATAAGAGCAAAAATTTGTAAGAAGCAAGGGTATTTGCGTAAAAAGGTGGCAAAATCTGCCCCCAGTGAGAGTCGAACTCACGACCCCTGGTTTACGAGACCAGTGCTCTAACCACTGAGCTATAGGGGCTTTGACGCATCTTTCGCTTAATGTAGTATATGTTCATCAGGCAAAATTTGATGTAAAAAGGCCAAATTCAGGATAGAAAACCAGAAAACTCATTTTGTTCAGTTCCCTTTCTAAGGAAAGCATGCATTTAGCCACTCAAATTAATAATATGATACTTTGGCTTAAACCGACGAAAGTATTTACTAGCTAGTGAATAGAAAGGGTTGAAATCAAACATACATATACATAGTAATTACATGATGCATTCGTGAAAGACAAAAATATCTACATGAAAAGAAAATAAACCTTAAACTTTTTTTATTACTTTTTCAATTTTCAAAGTGTGTAAAAGGTGGCAAAAATTTGCGCCGCCCGGGAATCGAACCCGGGTCGCAAGAATGGGAATCTTGCATGATACCACTACACCAGCGGCGCTTCAATAGGAAGTAGTGAATTTTATCTATTTCTATATATCCGGGTACCCTGTGATACTACAATTTGTTTACTGTTCATTATAAAATAAATCAACTTGTCATATGCATCTAACATTCTTGCAACATACATGTAGTGAATTCGAGAAATCTGTTATTTGCAATAAGAGCAAAAATTTGTAAGAAGCAAGGGTATTTGCGTAAAAAGGTGGCAAAATCTGCCCCCAGTGAGAGTCGAACTCACGACCCCTGGTTTACGAGACCAGTGCTCTAACCACTGAGCTATAGGGGCTTTGACGCATCTTTCGCTTAATGTAGTATATGTTCATCAGGCAAAATTTGATGTAAAAAGGCCAAATTCAGGATAGAAAACCAGAAAACTCATTTTGTTCAGTTCCCTTTCTAAGGAAAGCATGCATTTAGCCACTCAAATTAATAATATGATACTTTGGCTTAAACCGACGAAAGTATTTACTAGCTAGTGAATAGAAAGGGTTGAAATCAAACATACATATACATAGTAATTACATGATGCATTCGTGAAAGACAAAAATATCTACATGAAAAGAAAATAAACCTTAAACTTTTTTTATTACTTTTTCAATTTTCAAAGTGTGTAAAAGGTGGCAAAAATTTGCGCCGCCCGGGAATCGAACCCGGGTCGCAAGAATGGGAATCTTGCATGATACCACTACACCAGCGGCGCTTCAATAGGAAGTAGTGAATTTGATCTATTTCTATATATCCGGGTACCCTGTGATACTACAATTTGTTTACTGTTCATTATAAAATAAATCAACTTGTCATATGCATCTAACATTCTTGCAACATACATGTAGTGAATTCGAGAAATCTGTTATTTGCAATAAGAGCAAAAATTTGTAAGAAGCAAGGGTATTTGCGTAAAAAGGTGGCAAAATCTGCCCCCAGTGAGAGTCGAACTCACGACCCCTGGTTTACGAGACCAGTGCTCTAACCACTGAGCTATAGGGGCTTTGACGCATTTTTCGCTTAATGTAGTATATGTTCATCAGGCAAAATTTGATGTAAAAAGGCCAAATTCAGGATAGAAAACCAGAAAACTCATTTTGTTCAGTTCCCTTTCTAAGGAAAGCATGCATTTAGCCACTCAAATTAATAATATGATACTTTGGCTTAAACCGACGAAAGTATTTACTAGCTAGTGAATAGAAAGGGTTGAAATCAAACATACATATACATAGTAATTACATGATGCATTCGTGAAAGACAAAAATGTCTACATGAAAAGAAAATAAACCTTAAACTTTTTTTATTACTTTTTCAATTTTCAAAGTGTGTAAAAGGTGGCAAAAATTTGCGCCGCCCGGGAATCGAACCCGGGTCGCAAGAATGGGAATCTTGCATGATTTTTTTTATCTTTATTAAAATCAAACATCATATAATACAAATAAAACAAAATATAAAATCAATTGTCCTTGATTGTTCTCATAATAGCTATGTGCTATACTTTGTATTCACAATACTGTTATTTCTCATTTTAGGTACACAATAATTATTACAATTTAAAGACTAGAACATTGTCTGTTTCTTCTAACAAAGGGTTATCCATTACAAACTTTTTTTGAAATATATGACTCATATTATGACATCGACAGAGATAGACATACATATATGTTACATAATGTTTTAATGTATATTTAAATAATTTTATCAAATTTACACTAGAATAACCACTATTCAACAAGTTTCTCCTTCTGAAGATACAAAATCTGGCAACAGACATAAAAAAATTAAGAAAAGAATCATTCACACCTTTCATATGCCATCTCAATCCCAAAATCAATAGTTCCTCACTTCTTACTAAACTAATCTTATCTGAATCACAGTTTTCAAATATTCTAACTAATAAGGATGACAAATAATTATGAAAATCTTCAAGTTTATCACAATTCATAAATATATGCAGGATGTCTTCCTTTTCACTGCAACACACTTTACAGATATTATCATCAACTAAACCTATCTTTTGAAGTTTTACATTAGTAAAAATACAGTTATGTAACACCTTAAAGTCTAACTCAACCAAATTAGAAGGTTTCCAATACATATTGACATGTTCCCATATTTTACTGAATGCTTCAGAACTCACATCAAATTCTGATTTCCATAACTCAATACCAACAGGTTCTTCAACAATATTTTCCAACATAATAGTATATAATGTTTTAGTACTACATAATTTCAAATCATAATGCACATTTTTACAAATAATTGAAATGTCTATTGTTCTTGGTATAGATATTCTGTGAATATCAGTGTTCACTGTGTTTTTCCATTCTACAGGTATAACATTCAACAAGTTTCTATATCTATCAACTACATATTGTACATTAACATCTTCATATACAACTTGAATCATTTCAACTATAGCATGATCTGGCAAGAAACCAGTTTTTACTTCAAAACATATATCTTTGAGACAAACAATACCAGCACCTATAAAATCGTGCCATACAATTGTTCTGTTATTAAAAACAATTTTTGGATTAACAAACAAAGGCTGGTCATAAATATTTTCTACAGACAATGGAAACTCTACTTGTTTCCTTATACAATTCAGTGCTTGAAAAAATTCTTGATAAACAACAGGCAGTTTTTTCAATTCACAATTAGGTATCACAGTATAAAAAACATTATGACAAAGTTTCATCTCATAAATTGAAGATACAAAATACTTAAATGTGTATTTCCATAACACTTCATATTCATCATCTAACAATCTACCTAGAAATTTTAGCCTAAAAGCATAAATTTTACATTTGATATCAGCAACATTTAAACCACCTCTACTTTTATCATCTACTATACAGTTGTATTTTACTAAGTGACATCTATTTTTCCATATAAAATTCACACAAAGTCTTTTTATCTCTATATAAGCCCATTCAGGTAATGCAGTTACAAATAAGGCATACCAAAATCTAGATAACATCAGTGAATTAATTACACTAACCCTGCCATGTATAGTTAATCTTCTCAACAACCATATGTTGAGAAGGGATTTTATCTTAACTATCTTATTTTTCCAATTCATTTCATCACACATTTTTCTATTTTTTCCAATAAAAACTCCTAACAGTTGAAAATAATCTTCACAAACTTTAAGACCAATATAGTCTTTTTCTACTGCAGATAAAGTACCAGTACCTAAACATAATATCTCTGATTTTTGTCTATTTATTTTAGCACCTGTTGCTTTGCTATACAAATCAAATTCCTTAAACACTTCAGGAATTGATTCCTTATTACATAAAGACAAAGTTGTATCATCAGCATTTTGATAAATCAAACCAATCTTATTACTATTTGGGATATTAATTCCCTTTATATTTACATTTTGTACAATTTTACAATGCAGAGGTTCTGCAATAAGTACATACAATAAAGCACTTATAGGACAACCTTGCCTAATACCATTCTTTATAACAAAATACTTTGTTAAAAAACCATTACATTTCACTGCACTATTTATACCATTATAAAATATGCTAATCCATTTCACAAATCTATCACCAAAACCAAATTTCTTCAGTACTTCTAATAGATAAGTATGACTAACTCTATCAAAAGCATTTGCTTGATCTAATTTTAAAAAATATCCCTCAAGATCATCTCTTTCAACAAGTTCCATTATATCTCTTACATTTGAAATATTATTTGAGATATCTCTTCCAATAACACAACAAGTTTGATCTTCAGAAATTATCTTTGGTAATACATACTTCAATCTGTTTGACATTATTCTTGCTAAAATTTTGTAATCTACTTGTAATAAAGATATTGGCCTATAATTTTTCAAAAAATTCCTTTCTCCTTTTTTCTTATAAACTAGACTTATAATTCCACATTTCATTGATCTACTTAAAATACCTTCTTCTTCAATAGCATCAAACAATTTCAGTAACACATATTTTAATTCAGAATAAAATTTACAATAAAACTCTACAGTTAGTCCATCTGAGCCTGGACTTTTATTTTTAGACAACTGATTAATAGCTTTACATAGTTCATCTTCTGTTACATCATCATTACACATAGTGTTATCATCCTCATTTACTGTTTTTGTAACATAATTTAACAATTCTGACATCTTATTTTCATCAGTAGTTACACATGAATATAAGTCACTAAAAAAACTATGTTGTAATTCTAAAATACCTTCAGTATCTGACACAGTATCACCATTTTCATTTAACAATTCTTTTATAGCATTACTCTCTTGTTTATACTTTTCTAAATTTAGAAAGTATTTTGTGTTTTTATCAGACTCCACAGCCCATATAGCTTTAGCTCTCAATACAGCTCCTTTACACTTTTCTATTTCAAAATTTGACAGTTCTAATTTCAGACTTTCTAATTTGGCAATATCAATTACCATACCACTAGCTGCCTTTGCACAAATATTATTGATTTGCCTTTCTAATTTATAATACTCTCTCTTATTTTGTTTAGCTAAATCAGATGACAATATCTGAGAATATCTTTTAATTCTATATTTTAAATTATCCCACCAAACTAAAAAATCTCTATGAAATAATTCACTTTCTTTTTCTTGTGATATAATATCTTTGACTCTTTGAACATATTCTTCATTAAACAACAATGTATTATTCAAAACCCAGAGTCCAGGACCTCTTTCGATACATGTACAATTTAAATTCATGATAACAAAAGAATGGTCACTCATACTAGTAACATTATAATACAAACTTTGTACAAAAGATGACATTTTCCTACTTATAAGAAAATAATCTATTCTACTTTGTTGTAGTTTACCCTCTGAAATTCTTTTCCAGGAAAATATTTGACAATCTGGGTTTCTAGCCCTCCATATATCATATACATTATTATCATTCATCAATTTAGAAAGTTTTCTATAGGGTTCATCATTCACATGACATGTTTTACTCCCTCTATCTAACACAGACAAAGAAGTATTAAAATCACCTCCAATAATCAAATTATCTAAATCTTTAGTATAATCTATCACAAAATCAAAGAAGTTACATCTATCAGAAACGACATTAGGTGCATACAAAGAAACAAAATTCACCAATGTATCATTCTCATGATAAGTCACATGAATAAATCTACCTTGTTCATCTTTATAAATACATTTTATTTTATCTTTATAATATTTGCTAACTAGAACAGCTACACCCTGTCTGCCATCCGTACCATTACTATAATAAATATCACCTTCATACATATGTTTAATACTTTGAATGAAACCATCATCCCAAAATGTTTCTTGTAGTAATACAATACCAAATTTTCTGTCTTGTACAATACTTAGAAATCTTTGTAAATTTACAACATTTCTCATACCATTACAATTCAAACTACATATAACAACCATTACAAAAAATATTAAACAATGACATATATTTCTATCCATTTTTACTTCTTGTTTTTTTTTTTGGACAAATTTCTAACAGTTTGACTATTCAGATTTGGAGCAACATTTAGTTTTCTCCTCCTATCTTTCATTTCTTTTTTTCTAATTTTTTTCAACATTTTAACACTAATACATTTTTCCTTTCCACTATTATTAATTTTACTCTCTGTATCTAACTCCACATCAGAACAGACAAGTGATTCCGTATAACTACTTGCACCTTCAACAATGACTTCTTCGTCATCATCTAAGGTGCTATACTCATCATCTATATTTATCGACTGCTCCTCTGTTGACATCTCTTCATTACACTCCTCTGTTACAACAACGTCAACAGAAGAGCATTCTTCATTTTTTTTCTTTTTCACAACATCATCAGAATCACTGTCTGCTCTCTTGTTTTTCTCTTGAACCTGTTCAATAGCATTACTATCATCATCACAATCATAACCATCATCAAAAATTTCTTCATCTCTGTCCAATTTCCTCTTCCTACTGTCTTCCTGTATTCCACCACTATTGACATGTACCTCTGCTACAATAGTTTTAACATTTTTGTGAGAATCATCTACTATTTTCAACTCTGTTTGTTCATCATCATTTATGTTTTCACTACTTTCTGCATCATCATCCTTAACTACCTCATTTTCATCATTGTTATCCTTATCACCATCAATGTTTTGATCCATACAGGTACAATCTTTCAACAAATTCGAGCAATTTGCACAATTACATTCGCATGGTTGTCTTTCACAATCCTGACATGGACACACGCATGATTCTTCATGGCAGTACATACAGCTACAAACACACGGGTAAAGTTCACATTTTGAACAAACACAGCTGCATACCTTATTGCCACAGACTCTACATTTGCAATTACAAAAGAATTTGCCACATTCTTTACAATTTTTTGACGCATGAGGTGTCCTGTCCTCCATTCCAGGAGCAACCCGAGCACAAACACACAATAGTGGTAAATTACTGCACGACTTGCATTTTGTTGCTTTACAATACCTCTTTGAATGTCCAACCGCACCACAGCCATAACATTCAAAATGAGGACAACTGTTTTTCATATGATCCGGCGACGAGCATTCCGAACATACTTTTGTTTGATTGTTGTGTTTTAGTCGGAAATATTTTGTATCAGATCCTATTTTGAACGGTATTGTCCAGGGTAACGCTACTAAACCTGGAGGGAACTTACATCTCATGAACCTAGTACCATCCGCAACTTGTGTACCAGGGACAGTTCTTCTATAAATCGGAGATACGACATTGACTCCTTTTATGGCTAATTTAATACGAATATCTTCATCTGGAACATATGACGGCAGTTTCATAATAGACACAAAAGTAATATCTGAATGCATCAAACTTACTGAATATTCCCGACTTCCGATAGATACACCACCCATCATCTTTAAAGCATTCTGTTTACTATCCATAGTTACATCGTACGACGATGCATCATGCTGAACCACAGCTAAAACAGTATTAAGACCTGTGATAGTCTCAACTTCTTCAATAATTAATCTCTCTTTAACCACATTTGTATTTACCCGTTCAATCCTTATAGTACAATCCCTTGAGTACGCTTTATCTCCAACAACATAGTTCTGTTTCTGTCGATTCGGAGATCGAAAACGTTTATTAGTCACCTTATCCATTTTTCCGAACGCAAAACACAAATTCAGAAAAACGAAGTAAGACACGTTACTGTCCCCTTCAAACTAAATCCCCTCCCCCTTATCCTGTTTGCCGATAAACAGGAATAAGGGTACTCAAATAAGTCAAAATACAGTCAAAAATGTTCTTTTTGCATTAATAAATACTATGTACAACAATTCGAGTGGAAAACATTCATCCAAACTCACCAATTTCGGAATTTTTATAGAGTCCTATAAACACTACATCTTGACCTTTCGGTGCGTTCGAACCATCTGAAATCTTGCATGATACCACTACACCAGCGCTTCAATAGGAAGTAGTGAATTTTATCTATTTCTATATATCCGGGTACCCTGTGATACTACAATTTGTTTACTGTTCATTATAAAATAAATCAACTTGTCATATGCATCTAACATTCTTGCAACATACATGTAGTGAATTCGAGAAATCTGTTATTTGCAATAAGAGCAAAAATTTGTAAGAAGCAAGGGAATTTGCGTAAAAAGGTGGCAAAATCTGCCCCCAGTGAGAGTTGAACTCACGACCCCTGGTTTACGAGACCAGTGCTCTAACCACTGAGCTATAGGGGCTTTGACGCATCTTTCGCTTAATGTAGTATATGTTCATCAGGCAAAATTTGATGTAAAAAGGCCAAATTCAGGATAGAAAACCAGAAAACTCATTTTGTTCAGTTCCCTTTCTAAGGAAAGCATGCATTTAGCCACTCAAATTAATAATATGATACTTTGGCTTAAACCGACGAAAGTATTTACTAGCTAGTGAATAGAAAGGGTTGAAATCAAACATACATATACATAGTAATTACATGATGCATTCGTGAAAGACAAAAATATCTACATGAAAAGAAAATAAACCTTAAACTTTTTTTATTACTTTTTCAATTTTCAAAGTGTGTAAAAGGTGGCAAAAATTTGCGCCGCCCGGGAATCGAACCCGGGTCGCAAGAATGGGAATCTTGCATGATACCACTACACCAGCGGCGCTTCAATAGGAAGTAGTGAATTTTATCTATTTCTATATATCCGAGTACCCTGTGATACTACAATTTGTTTACTGTTCATTATAAAATAAATCAACTTGTCATATGCATCTAACATTCTTGCAACATACATGTAGTGAATTCGAGAAATCTGTTATTTGCAATAAGAGCAAAAATTTGTAAGAAGCAAGGGTATTTGCGTAAAAAGGTGGCAAAATCTGCTCCCAGTGAGAGTCGAACTCACGACCCCTGGTTTACGAGACCAGTGCTCTTTTTTTTTTTTTTTATCTTTATTAAAATCAAACATCATATAATACAAATAAAACAAAATATAAAATCAATTGTCCTTGATTGTTCTCATTATAATCTTTTTTTTTTTTTTTATTGCAAAAAAACATGAAACCCTGACGGGTTAAAATGCAAACAGAGTACAATGTATACACAAGTGACAAGAAACATAACTATACATGATAAATGTTTTTAAAAAGTGAAGTTGATATTAATAACATATATCTATATATAGATGTATATAATAATTGACCAATGTGGACCTTATTTTCGCAATTCCATAGATTGCTTTATATAGTCTACAACACTAGACAAAATATCTTTATTGGGATCTAGAATAGTTTTAAGTTTAGAGTTTGAGTCAAGCTGGTTAAAATTAGGATAATGGGTTTTAATTGCATTGATAAGGGAATGTCTTACATTACTGTTAATTTGGCAATGAAGGAAAAAGTGTTCCTCATCATCTAAAATTTTACAAACTTTGCACAGTCTGTGTTCTCTTTGAATTTTTTTGTAACGTCCTAATTCAATTTCCAAATTATGATCACTTACACGTAATTTTGTTAAAAGCTGACGACTATTAAAATTGTTTAGATTGTGCAGGTAGTCCTCAAATTTAATTTCATTTTTAAGTTTACTATAAAGGTAAAGTTTTGAACTGTTATCAATATTTGAAAGTTTTTGAAGAGTGATGTTATTATACTTTTCCTTCACTATACATTTAAAAGTTTTTTTGAGTGAATTTTTTATAAGTTTAAAAGGTTTATCAGAATCAACATATTGTTCTTCATCAATATTAAATTCTTTAAAAATATGCTTGGCAAAAGTGTACCAAGTATATATTCCATCTTCAGACATAGACTTATTTACTGCAAAAGCTTCTTTAACAAGAGGGTTTATTTCATGGCAGTTTATTCGACAAAAATATAATAAAACTTGAGTTTTAATAAAAGAGTCAAGTGGAAATCGTCCTAACTCAGACTTTGCAGCTATATTACATGAGTTTTTTTTAATTCTAAGAACAGTTTTACAAAACTTATGATGCACTTTCTCAAAGCTGAATCTATCTGTCAATGATATATCACAGTTAGTTCCATGCAAAGTGGCTCTATTTATGGCTCTATAAATTGAGTAATAATCTTCCATAAACCAGATCTCGCTATTATATAAAATTATGGGTTTAATAAGTGAATCAAATAATTTACATGATAAATCAACAGGGACATGATGAAAATTAGACATATATTTTTTTAGTGAAAATAACGCTTTAAGCGCTTTTTTGGATAGTTCATGTGTAGATCTCTTATATTTTCCTTTATTATCAATAATGTTCCCAAGAAAATTATACTCTTTAACTTCAGTTAACTGATTTTGTTTATAAAAAAATTTTGACTCAAAAGAATTTCTAGAATGAAAAATCATAACTTTTGTTTTATTTGTATTTACAGTCAGCTGCCATTTGTAGCAATATTTTTCCAGTTTATTCAAAGCAGATTGTAAACCGTTTTGAGATTCTGATAATATTAAAAGATCATCAGCAAAACTAAGACTACTTATTGATGTTTTATCTAAGGACACAGGATCACATGTCCCATCAAAAATTGAATGGAGATCATTAATAAAACAATTAAACAATGTGGGGCTCAAACTGTCCCCTTGTTTGACCCCTTTATCTATTTCAAAAAATTCAGATTGTTTATTATCTATTTTAACTGAAGATTCACAACACTTATACATATCTTTAATTACTTCAAATATTTTCTTTCCAACATCATCCTTCTTTAATTTGTATAAGAGACCAGCATGCCAAACAGTGTCAAAAGCACGACGCAAATCAACAAAGCAAGAGTAAATTTTACTCTTCTTTTTTGTCAAATATTTTATCATTAAAGTTTTTAGAATAAAAATACTATCTGCTGTCCTATGATTATTTCTAAATCCAAATTGATGAACTGAAAACTTGTCTTCATAGTAAGTTACAACTCTAGAATTAATAACAGCACTGAAAAGTTTAGCAATACAATTTTGAAGGGAAATTCCCCTATAGTTATTAATATCTAGCTTATCTCCAGCTTTATGAATAAGTATGGTAAAAGATTTTCTCCAGTTTGATGGATATTTACCAGAATCAAGAATTAAATTAAAAAGCTTAGTAATAGCTTTACAAGTAACAACACCACTATATTTAATAATTTCATTACAAATTTGGTCTGGACCAGAGCTTTTCCCAGTTTTTAATTTTTGTATACATTTATTTACTTCATTGATAGTAAAAGGTTTATCAGTTACCTCATTGAATAAAAGTGCATCAGTTTCATTTAATATATCGGTTTCAATTTTAGTTTTAAATTCTTTATCATAGTTTACAGACTCTCCTTGATGCTTAAAATGATCAATAATTTCTGGAAAACCAGCTTGAAGCTCAATTTTTTTATTAGTGTTCTCATATTTTAATGACTTTAATAATTTCCAATATTGTTTAGGGTCTGTATCTCTAAGGGCTGAAAGCTGACTAAATATTTCCTTTTTAAATTGATTTTTCTTTCTTTTTATTAATTTTTTACACATTATAGCTATATGCTATACTTTGTATTCACAATACTGTTATTTCTCATTTCAGGTACACAATAATTATTACAATTTAAAGACTAGAACATTGTCTGTTTCTTCTAACAAAGGGTTATCCATTACAAACTTTTTTTGAAATATATGACTCATATTATGACATCGACAGAGATAGACATACATATATGTTACATAATGTTTTAATGTATATTTAAATAATTTTATCAAATTTACACTAGAATAACCACTATTCAACAAGTTTCTCCTTCTGAAGATACAAAATCTGGCAACAGACATAAAAAAATTAAGAAAAGAATCATTCACTCCTTTCATATGCCATCTCAATCCCAAAATCAATAGTTCCTCACTTCTTACTAAACTAATCTTATCTGAATCACAGTTTTCAAATATTCTAACTAATAAGGATGACAAATAATTATGAAAATCTTCAAGTTTATCACAATTCATAAATAAATGCAGGATGTCTTCCTTTTCACTGCAACACACTTTACAGATATTATCATCAACTAAACCTATCTTTTGAAGTTTTACATTAGTAAAAATACAGTTATGTAACACCTTAAAGTCTAACTCAACCAAATTAGAAGGTTTCCAATACATATTGACATGTTCCCATATTTTACTGAATGCTTCAGAACTCACATCAAATTCTGATTTCCATAACTCAATACCAACAGGTTCTTCAACAATATTTTCCAACATAATAGTATATAATGTTTTAGTACTACATAATTTCAAATCATAATGCACATTTTTACAAATAATTGAAATGTCTATTGTTCTTGGTATAGATATTCTGTGAATATCAGTGTTCACTGTGTTTTTCCATTCTACAGGTATAACATTCAACAAGTTTCTATATCTATCAACTACATATTGTACATTAACATCTTCATATACAACTTGAATCATTTCAACTATAGCATGATCAGGCAAGAAACCAGTTTTTACTTCAAAACATATATCTTTGAGACAAACAATACCAGCACCTATAAAATCGTGCCATACAATTGTTCTGTTATTAAAAACAATATTTGGATTAACAAACAAAGGCTGGTCATAAATATTTTCTACAGACAATGGAAACTCTATTTGTTTCCTTATACAATTCAGTGCTTGAAAAAATTCTTGATAAACAACAGGCAGTTTTTTCAATTCACAATTAGGTATCACAGTATAAAAAACATTATGACAAAGTTTCATCTCATAAATTGAAGATACAAAATACTTAAATGTGTATTTCCATAACACTTCATATTCATCATCTAACAATCTACCTAGAAATTTTAGCCTAAAAGCATAAATTTTACATTTGATATCAGCAACATTTAAACCACCTCTACTTTTATCATCTACTATACAGTTGTATTTTACTAAGTGACATCTATTTTTCCATATAAAATTCACACAAAGTCTTTTTATCTCTATATAAGCCCATTCAGGTAATGCAGTTACAAATAAGGCATACCAAAATCTAGATAACATCAGTGAAGGGATTTTATCTTAACTATCTTATTTTTCCAATTCATTTCATCACACATTTTTCTATTTTTTCCAATAAAAACTCCTAACAGTTGAAAATAATCTTCACAAACTTTAAGACCAATATAGTCTTTTTCTACTGCAGATAAAGTACCAGTACCTAAACATAATATCTCTGATTTTTGTCTATTTATTTTAGCACCTGTTGCTTTGCTATACAAATCAAATTCCTTAAACACTTCAGGAATTGATTCCTTATTACATAAAGACAAAGTTGTATCATCAGCATGTTGATAAATCAAACCAATCTTATTACTATTTGGGATATTAATTCCCTTTATATTTACATTTTGTACAATTTTACAATGCAGAGGTTCTGCAACAAGTACATACAATAAAGCACTTATAGGACAACCTTGCCTAATACCATTCTTTATAACAAAATACTTTGTTAAAAAACCATTACATTTCACTGCACTATTTATACCATTATAAAATATGCTAATCCATTTCACAAATCTATCACCAAAACCAAATTTCTTCAGTACTTCTAACAGATAAGTATGACTAACTCTATCAAAAGCATTTGCTTGATCTAATTTTAAAAAATATCCCTCAAGATCATCTCTTTCAACAAGTTCCATAATATCTCTTACATTTGAAATATTATTTGAGATATCTCTTCCAATAACACAACAAGTTTGATCTTCAGAAATTATCTTTGGTAATACATACTTCAATCTGTTTGACATTATTCTTGCTAAAATTTTGTAATCTACTTGTAATAAAGATATTGGCCTATAATTTTTCAAAAAATTCCTTTCTCCTTTTTTCTTATAAACTAGACTTATAATTCCACATTTCATTGATCTACTTAAAATACCTTCTTCTTCAATAGCATCAAACAATTTCAGTAACACATATTTTAATTCAGAATAAAATTTACAATAAAACTCTACAGTTAGTCCATCTGAGCCTGGACTTTTATTTTTAGACAACTGATTAATAGCTTTACATAGTTCATCTTCTGTTACATCATCATTACACATAGTGTTATCATCCTCATTTACTGTTTTTGTAACATAATTTAACAATTCTGACATCTTATTTTCATCAGTAGTTACACATGAATATAAGTCACTAAAAAAACTATGTTGTAATTCTAAAATACCTTCAGTATCTGACACAGTATCACCATTTTCATTTAACAATTCTTTTATAGCATTACTCTCTTGTTTATACTTTTCTAAATTTAGAAAGTATTTTGTGTTTTTATCAGACTCCACAGCCCATATAGCTTTAGCTCTTAAGACAGCTCCTTTACACTTTTCTATTTCAAAATTTGACAGTTCTAATTTCAGACTTTCTAATTTGGCAATATCAATTACCATACCACTAGCTGCCTTTGCACAAATATTATTGATTTGCCTTTCTAATTTATAATACTCTCTCTTATTTTGTTTAGCTAAATCAGATGACAATATCTGAGAATATCTTTTAATTCTATATTTTAAATTATCCCACCAAACTAAAAAATCTCTATGAAATAATTCACTTTCTTTTTCTTGTGATATAATATCTTTGACTCTTTGAACATATTCTTCATTAAACAACAATGTATTATTCAAAACCCAGAGTCCAGGACCTCTTTCGATACATGTACAATTTAAATTCATGATAACAAAAGAATGGTCACTCATACTAGTAACATTATAATACAAACTTTGTACAAAAGATGACATATTCCTACTTATAAGAAAATAATCTATTCTACTTTGTTGTAGTTTACCCTCTGAAATTCTTTTCCAGGAAAATATTTGACAATCTGGGTTTCTAGCCCTCCATATATCATATAAATTATTATCATTCATCAATTTAGAAAGTTTTCTATAGGGTTCATCATTCATATGACATGTTTTACTCCCTCTATCTAACACAGACAAAGAAGTATTAAAATCACCTCCAATAATCAAATTATCTAAATCTTTAGTATAATCTATCACAAAATCAAAGAAGTTACATCTATCAGAAACGACATTAGGTGCATACAAAGAAACAAAATTCACCAATGTATCATTCTCATGATAAGTCACATGAATAAATCTACCTTGTTCATCTTTATAAATACATTTTATTTTATCTTTATAATATTTGCTAACTAGAACAGCTACACCCTGTCTGCCATCCGTACCATTACTATAATAAATATCACCTTCATACATATGTTTAATACTTTGAATGAAACCATCATCCCAAAATGTTTCTTGTAGTAATACAATACCAAATTTTCTGTCTTGTACAATACTTAGAAATCTTTGTAAATTTACAACATTTCTCATACCATTACAATTCAAACTACATATAACAACCATTACAAAAAATATTAAACAATGACATATATTTCTATCCATTTTTACTTGTTGTTTTTTTTTTTGGACAAATTTCTAACAGTTTGACTATTCAGATTTGGAGCAACATTAAGTTTTCTCCTCCTATCTTTCATTTCTTTTTTTCTAATTTTTTTCAACATTTTAACACTAATACATTTTTCCTTTCCACTATCATTAATTTTACTCTCTGTATCTAACTCCACATCAGAGCAGACAAGTGACTCCGTATAACTACTTGCACCTTCAACAATGACTTCTTCGTCATCATCTAAGGTGCTATACTCATCATCTATATTTATCGACTGCTCCTCTGTTGACATCTCTTCATTACACTCCTCTGTTACAACAACGTCAACAGAAGAGCATTCTTCATTTTTTTTCTTTTTCACAACATCATCAGAATCACTGTCTGCTCTCTTGTTTTTCTCTTGAACCTGTTCAATAGCATTACTATCATCATCACAATCATAACCATCATCAAAAATTTCTTCATCTCTGTCCAATTTCCTCTTCCTACTGTCTTCCTGTATTCCACCACTATTGACATGTACCTCTGCTACAATAGTTTTAACATTTTTGTGAGAATCATCTACTATTTTCAACTCTGTTTGTTCATCATCATTTATGTTTTCACTACTTTCTGCATCATCATCCTTAACTACCTCATTTTCATCATTGTTATCCTTATCACCATCAATGTTTTGATCCATACAGGTACAATCTTTCAACAAATTCGAGCAATTTGCACAATTACATTCACATGGTTGTCTTTCACAATCCTGACATGGACACACGCATGATTCTTCATGGCAGTACATACAGCTACAAACACACGGGTAAAGTTCACATTTAGAACAAACACAGCTGCATACCTTATTGCCACAGACTCTACATTTGCAATTACAAAAGAATTTGCCACATTCTTTACAATTTTTTGACGCATGAGGTGTCCTGTCCTCCATTCCAGGAGCAACCCGAGCACAAACACACAATAGTGGTAAATTACTGCACGACTTGCATTTTGTTGCTTTACAATACCTCTTTGAATGTCCAACCGCACCACAGCCATAACATTCAAAATGAGGACAACTGTTTTTCATATGATCCGGCGACGAGCATTCCGAACATACTTTTGTTTGATTGTTGTGTTTTAGTCTGAAATATTTTGTATCAGATCCTATTTTGAACGGTATTGTCCAGGGTAACGCTACTAAACCTGGAGGGAACTTACATCTCATGAACCTAGTACCATCCGCAACTTGTGTACCAGGGACAGTTCTTCTATAAATCGGAGATACGACATTGACTCCTTTTATGGCTAATTTAATACGAATATCTTCATCTGGAACATATGACGGCAGTTTCATAATAGACACAACAGTAATATCTGAATGCATCAAGCTTACTGAATATTCCCGACTTCCGATAGATACACCACCCATCATCTTTAAAGCATTCTGTTTACTATCCATAGTGACATCGTACGACGATGCATCATGCTGAACCACAGCTAAAACAGTATTAAGACCTGTGATAGTCTCAACTTCTTCAATTATTAATCTCTCTTTAACCACATTTGTATTTACCCGTTCAATCCTTATAGTACAATCCCTTGAGTACGCTTTATCTCCAACAACATAGTTCTGTTTCTGTCGATTCGGAGATCGAAAACGTTTATTAGTCACCTTATCCATTTTTCCGAACGCAAAACACAAATTCAGAAAAACGAAGTAAGACACGTTACTGTCCCCTTCAAACTAAATCCCCTCCCCCTTATCCTGTTTGCCGATAAACAGGAATAAGGGTACTCAAATAAGTCAAAATACAGTCAAAAATGCTCTTTTTGCATTAATAAATACTATGTACAACAATTCGAGTGGAAAACATTCATCCAAACTCACCAATTTCGGAATTTTTATAGAGTCCTATATCAAGGGTTGAAATCAAACATACATATACATAGTAATTACATGATGCATTCGTGAAAGACAAAAATGTCTACATGAAAAGAAAATAAACCTTAAACTTTTTTTATTACTTTTTCAATTTTCAAAGTGTGTAAAAGGTGGCAAAAATTTGCGCCGCCCGGGAATCGAACCCGGGTCGCAAGAATGGGAATCTTGCATGATACCACTACACCAGCGGCGCTTCAATAGGAAGTAGTGAATTTTATCTATTTCTATATATCCGGGTACCCTGTGATACTACAATTTGTTTACTGTTCATTATAAAATAAATCAACTTGTCATATGCATCTAACATTCTTGCAACATACATGTAGTGAATTCGAGAAATCTGTTATTTGCAATAAGAGCAAAAATTTGTAAGAAGCAAGGGTATTTGCGTAAAAAGGTGGCAAAATCTGCCCCCAGTGAGAGTCGAACTCACGACCCCTGGTTTACGAGACCAGTGCTCTAACCACTGAGCTATAGGGGCTTTGACGCATCTTTCGCTTAATGTAGTATATGTTCATCAGGCAAAATTTGATGTAAAAAGGCCAAATTCAGGATAGAAAACCAGAAACGAAACTCATTTTGTTCAGTTCCCTTTCTAAGGAAAGCATGCATTTAGCCACTCAAATTAATAATATGATACTTTGGCTTAAACCGACGAAAGTATTTACTAGCTAGTGAATAGAAAGGGTTGAAATCAAACATACATATACATAGTAATTACATGATGCATTCGTGAAAGACAAAAATATCTACATGAAAAGAAAATAAACCTTAAACTTTTTTTATTACTTTTTCAATTTTCAAAGTGTGTAAAAGGTGGCAAAAATTTGCGCCGCCCGGGAATCGAACCCGGGTCGCAAGAATGGGAATCTTGCATGATACCACTACACCAGCGGCGCTTCAATAGGAAGTAGTGAATTTTATCTATTTCTATATATCCGGGTACCCTGTGATACTACAATTTGTTTACTGTTCATTATAAAATAAATCAACTTGTCATATGCATCTAACATTCTTGCAACATACATGTAGTGAATTGGAGAAATCTGTTATTTGCAATAAGAGCAAAAATTTGTAAGAAGCAAGGGTATTTGCGTAAAAAGGTGGCAAAATCTGCCCCCAGTGAGAGTCGAACTCACGACCCCTGGTTTACGAGACCAGTGCTCTAACCACTGAGCTATAGGGGCTTTGACGCATCTTTCGCTTAATGTAGTATATGTTCATCAGGCAAAATTTGATGTAAAAAGGCCAAATTCAGGATAGAAAACCAGAAAACTCATTTTGTTCAGTTCCCTTTCTAAGGAAAGCATGCATTTAGCCACTCAAATTAATAATATGATACTTTGGCTTAAACCGACGAAAGTATTTACTAGCTAGTGAATAGAAAGGGTTGAAATCAAACATACATATACATAGTAATTACATGATGCATTCGTGAAAGACAAAAATATCTACATGAAAAGAAAATAAACCTTAAACTTTTTTTATTACTTTTTCAATTTTCAAAGTGTGTAAAAGGTGGCAAAAATTTGCGCCGCCCGGGAATCGAACCCGGGTCGCAAGAATGGGAATCTTGCATGATACCACTACACCAGCGGCGCTTCAATAGGAAGTAGTGAATTTTATCTATTTCTATATATCCGGGTACCCTGTGATACTACAATTTGTTTACTGTTCATTATAAAATAAATCAACTTGTCATATGCATCTAACATTCTTGCAACATACATGTAGTGAATTGGAGAAATCTGTTATTTGCAATAAGAGCAAAAATTTGTAAGAAGCAAGGGTATTTGCGTAAAAAGGTGGCAAAATCTGCCCCCAGTGAGAGTCGAACTCACGACCCCTGGTTTACGAGACCAGTGCTCTAACCACTGAGCTATAGGGGCTTTGACGCATCTTTCGCTTAATGTAGTATATGTTCATCAGGCAAAATTTGATGTAAAAAGGCCAAATTCAGGATAGAAAACCAGAAAACTCATTTTGTTCAGTTCCCTTTCTAAGGAAAGCATGCATTTAGCCACTCAAATTAATAATATGATACTTTGGCTTAAACCGACGAAAGTATTTACTAGCTAGTGAATAGAAAGGGTTGAAATCAAACATACATATACATAGTAATTACATGATGCATTCGTGAAAGACAAAAATATCTACATGAAAAGAAAATAAACCTTAAACTTTTTTTATTACTTTTTCAATTTTCAAAGTGTGTAAAAGGTGGCAAAAATTTGCGCCGCCCGGGAATCGAACCCGGGTCGCAAGAATGGGAATCTTGCATGATACCACTACACCAGCGGCGCTTCAATAGGAAGTAGTGAATTTTATCTATTTCTATATATCCGGGTACCCTGTGATACTACAATTTGTTTACTGTTCATTATAAAATAAATCAACTTGTCATATGCATCTAACATTCTTGCAACATACATGTAGTGAATTCGAGAAATCTGTTATTTGCAATAAGAGCAAAAATTTGTAAGAAGCAAGGGTATTTGCGTAAAAAGGTGGCAAAATCTGCCCCCAGTGAGAGTCGAACTCACGACCCCTGGTTTACGAGACCAGTGCTTTAACCACTGAGCTATAGGGGCTTTGACGCATCTTTCGCTTAATGTAGTATATGTTCATCAGGCAAAATTTGATGTAAAAAGGCCAAATTCAGGATAGAAAACCAGAAAACTCATTTTGTTCAGTTCCCTTTCTAAGGAAAGCATGCATTTAGCCACTCAAATTAATAATATGATACTTTGGCTTAAACCGACGAAAGTATTTACTAGCTAGTGAATAGAAAGGGTTGAAATCAAACATACATATACATAGTAATTACATGATGCATTCGTGAAAGACAAAAATATCTACATGAAAAGAAAATAAACCTTAAACTTTTTTTATTACTTTTTCAATTTTCAAAGTGTGTAAAAGGTGGCAAAAATTTGCGCCGCCCGGGAATCGAACCCGGGTCGCAAGAATGGGAATCTCGCATTATACCACTACACCAGCGGCGCTTCAATAGGAAGTAGTGAATTTTATCTATTTCTATATATCCGGGTACCCTGTGATACTACAATTTGTTTACTGTTCATTATAAAATAAATCAACTTGTCATATGCATCTAACATTCTTGCAACATACATGTAGTGAATTGGAGAAATCTGTTATTTGCAATAAGAGCAAAAATTTGTAAGAAGCAAGGGTATTTGCGTAAAAAGGTGGCAAAATCTGCCCCCAGTGAGAGTCGAACTCACGACCCCTGGTTTACGAGACCAGTGCTCTAACCACTGAGCTATAGGGGCTTTGACGCATCTTTCGCTTAATGTAGTATATGTTCATCAGGCAAAATTTGATGTAAAAAGGCCAAATTCAGGATAGAAAACCAGAAAACTCATTTTGTTCAGTTCCCTTTCTAAGGAAAGCATGCATTTAGCCACTCAAATTAATAATATGATACTTTGGCTTAAACCGACGAAAGTATTTACTAGCTAGTGAATAGAAAGGGTTGAAATCAAACATACATATACATAGTAATTACATGATGCATTCGTGAAAGACAAAAATATCTACATGAAAAGAAAATAAACCTTAAACTTTTTTTATTACTTTTTCAATTTTCAAAGTGTGTAAAAGGTGGCAAAAATTTGCGCCGCCCGGGAATCGAACCCGGGTCGCAAGAATGGGAATCTTGCATGATACCACTACACCAGCGGCGCTTCAATAGGAAGTAGTGAATTTTATCTATTTCTATATATCCGGGTACCCTGTGATACTACAATTTGTTTACTGTTCATTATAAAATAAATCAACTTGTCATATGCATCTAACATTCTTGCAACATACATGTAGTGAATTCGAGAAATCTGTTATTTGCAATAAGAGCAAAAATTTGTAAGAAGCAAGGGTATTTGCGTAAAAAGGTGGCAAAATCTGCCCCCAGTGAGAGTCGAACTCACGACCCCTGGTTTACGAGACCAGTGCTCTAACCACTGAGCTATAGGGGCTTTGACGCATCTTTCGCTTAATGTAGTATATGTTCATCAGGCAAAATTTGATGTAAAAAGGCCAAATTCAGGATAGAAAACCAGAAAACTCATTTTGTTCAGTTCCCTTTCTAAGGAAAGCATGCATTTAGCCACTCAAATTAATAATATGATACTTTGGCTTAAACCGACGAAAGTATTTACTAGCTAGTGAATAGAAAGGGTTGAAATCAAACATACATATACATAGTAATTACATGATGCATTCGTGAAAGACAAAAATATCTACATGAAAAGAAAATAAACCTTAAACTTTTTTTATTACTTTTTCAATTTTCAAAGTGTGTAAAAGGTGGCAAAAATTTGCGCCGCCCGGGAATCGAACCCGGGTCGCAAGAATGGGAATCTTGCATGATACCACTACACCAGCGGCGCTTCAATAGGAAGTAGTGAATTTTATCTATTTCTATATATCCGGGTACCCTGTGATACTACAATTTGTTTACTGTTCATTATAAAATAAATCAACTTGTCATATGCATCTAACATTCTTGCAACATACATGTAGTGAATTGGAGAAATCTGTTATTTGCAATAAGAGCAAAAATTTGTAAGAAGCAAGGGTATTTGCGTAAAAAGGAGGCAAAATCTGCCCCCAGTGAGAGTCGAACTCACGACCCCTGGTTTACGAGACCAGTGCTCTAACCACTGAGCTATAGGGGCTTTGACGCATCTTTCGCTTAATGTAGTATATGTTCATCAGGCAAAATTTGATGTAAAAAGGCCAAATTCAGGATAGAAAACCAGAAAACTCATTTTGTTCAGTTCCCTTTCTAAGGAAAGCATGCATTTAGCCACTCAAATTAATAATATGATACTTTGGCTTAAACCGACGAAAGTATTTACTAGCTAGTGAATAGAAAGGGTTGAAATCAAACATACATATACATAGTAATTACATGATGCATTCGTGAAAGACAAAAATATCTACATGAAAAGAAAATAAACCTTAAACTTTTTTTATTACTTTTTCAATTTTCAAAGTGTGTAAAAGGTGGCAAAAATTTGCGCCGCCCGGGAATCGAACCCGGGTCGCAAGAATGGGAATCTTGCATGATACCACTACACCAGCGGCGCTTCAATAGGAAGTAGTGAATTTTATCTATTTCTATATATCCGGGTACCCTGTGATACTACAATTTGTTTACTGTTCATTATAAAATAAATCAACTTGTCATATGCATCTAACATTCTTGCAACATACATGTAGTGAATTGGAGAAATCTGTTATTTGCAATAAGAGCAAAAATTTGTAAGAAGCAAGGGTATTTGCGTAAAAAGGTGGCAAAATCTGCCCCCAGTGAGAGTCGAACTCACGACCCCTGGTTTACGAGACCAGTGCTCTAACCACTGAGCTATAGGGGCTTTGACGCATCTTTCGCTTAATGTAGTATATGTTCATCAGGCAAAATTTGATGTAAAAAGGCCAAATTCAGGATAGAAAACCAGAAAACTCATTTTGTTCAGTTCCCTTTCTAAGGAAAGCATGCATTTAGCCACTCAAATTAATAATATGATACTTTGGCTTAAACCGACGAAAGTATTTACTAGCTAGTGAATAGAAAGGGTTGAAATCAAACATACATATACATAGTAATTACATGATGCATTCGTGAAAGACAAAAATATCTACATGAAAAGAAAATAAACCTTAAACTTTTTTTATTACTTTTTCAATTTTCAAAGTGTGTAAAAGGTGGCAAAAATTTGCGCCGCCCGGGAATCGAACCCGGGTCGCAAGAATGGGAATCTTGCATGATACCACTACACCAGCGGCGCTTCAATAGGAAGTAGTGAATTTTATCTATTTCTATATATCCGGGTACCCTGTGATACTACAATTTGTTTACTGTTCATTATAAAATAAATCAACTTGTCATATGCATCTAACATTCTTGCAACATACATGTAGTGAATTGGAGAAATCTGTTATTTGCAATAAGAGCAAAAATTTGTAAGAAGCAAGGGTATTTGCGTAAAAAGGTGGCAAAATCTGCCCCCAGTGAGAGTCGAACTCACGACCCCTGGTTTACGAGACCAGTGCTCTAACCACTGAGCTATAGGGGCTTTGACGCATCTTTCGCTTAATGTAGTATATGTTCATCAGGCAAAATTTGATGTAAAAAGGCCAAATTCAGGATAGAAAACCAGAAAACTCATTTTGTTCAGTTCCCTTTCTAAGGAAAGCATGCATTTAGCCACTCAAATTAATAATATGATACTTTGGCTTAAACCGACGAAAGTATTTACTAGCTAGTGAATAGAAAGGGTTGAAATCAAACATACATATACATAGTAATTACATGATGCATTCGTGAAAGACAAAAATATCTACATGAAAAGAAAATAAACCTTAAACTTTTTTTATTACTTTTTCAATTTTCAAAGTGTGTAAAAGGTGGCAAAAATTTGCGCCGCCCGGGAATCGAACCCGGGTCGCAAGAATGGGAATCTTGCATGATACCACTACACCAGCGGCGCTTCAATAGGAAGTAGTGAATTTTATCTATTTCTATATATCCGGGTACCCTGTGATACTACAATTTGTTTACTGTTCATTATAAAATAAATCAACTTGTCATATGCATCTAACATTCTTGCAACATACATGTAGTGAATTGGAGAAATCTGTTATTTGCAATAAGAGCAAAAATTTGTAAGAAGCAAGGGTATTTGCGTAAAAAGGTGGCAAAATCTGCCCCCAGTGAGAGTCGAACTCACGACCCCTGGTTTACGAGACCAGTGCTCTAACCACTGAGCTATAGGGGCTTTGACGCATCTTTCGCTTAATGTAGTATATGTTCATCAGGCAAAATTTGATGTAAAAAGGCCAAATTCAGGATAGAAAACCAGAAAACTCATTTTGTTCAGTTCCCTTTCTAAGGAAAGCATGCATTTAGCCACTCAAATTAATAATATGATACTTTGGCTTAAACCGACGAAAGTATTTACTAGCTAGTGAATAGAAAGGGTTGAAATCAAACATACATATACATAGTAATTACATGATGCATTCGTGAAAGACAAAAATATCTACATGAAAAGAAAATAAACCTTAAACTTTTTTTATTACTTTTTCAATTTTCAAAGTGTGTAAAAGGTGGCAAAAATTTGCGCCGCCCGGGAATCGAACCCGGGTCGCAAGAATGGGAATCTTGCATGATACCACTACACCAGCGGCGCTTCAATAGGAAGTAGTGAATTTTATCTATTTCTATATATCCGGGTACCCTGTGATACTACAATTTGTTTACTGTTCATTATAAAATAAATCAACTTGTCATATGCATCTAACATTCTTGCAACATACATGTAGTGAATTGGAGAAATCTGTTATTTGCAATAAGAGCAAAAATTTGTAAGAAGCAAGGGTATTTGCGTAAAAAGGTGGCAAAATCTGCCCCCAGTGAGAGTCGAACTCACGACCCCTGGTTTACGAGACCAGTGCTCTAACCACTGAGCTATAGGGGCTTTGACGCATCTTTCGCTTAATGTAGTATATGTTCATCAGGCAAAATTTGATGTAAAAAGGCCAAATTCAGGATAGAAAACCAGAAAACTCATTTTGTTCAGTTCCCTTTCTAAGGAAAGCATGCATTTAGCCACTCAAATTAATAATATGATACTTTGGCTTAAACCGACGAAAGTATTTACTAGCTAGTGAATAGAAAGGGTTGAAATCAAACATACATATACATAGTAATTACATGATGCATTCGTGAAAGACAAAAATATCTACATGAAAAGAAAATAAACCTTAAACTTTTTTTATTACTTTTTCAATTTTCAAAGTGTGTAAAAGGTGGCAAAAATTTGCGCCGCCCGGGAATCGAACCCGGGTCGCAAGAATGGGAATCTTGCATGATACCACTACACCAGCGGCGCTTCAATAGGAAGTAGTGAATTTTATCTATTTCTATATATCCGGGTACCCTGTGATACTACAATTTGTTTACTGTTCATTATAAAATAAATCAACTTGTCATATGCATCTAACATTCTTGCAACATACATGTAGTGAATTCGAGAAATCTGTTATTTGCAATAAGAGCAAAAATTTGTAAGAAGCAAGGGTATTTGCGTAAAAAGGTGGCAAAATCTGCCCCCAGTGAGAGTCGAACTCACGACCCCTGGTTTACGAGACCAGTGCTTTTTTTTTTATCTTTATTATAATCAACATTCATATATACATATCACAGTTTCAGTTACACAAAAGTGAAAACATTGTCAATAGTTATTGTCCTTTCTCTGAAACAAATCACATTTGAAACATTATTTATATAGCGTGAAATATTTGTCACGAACATATAAGTGTCTGATAATTTACTTTCGAGTCTCATATTTATATACATATATACATATCATTTTCTATAGAAAAATATCATATCCCTATACTTATATTCAATCTCTATCTAATCTACCATTCAGCTCATACATTCACAATTATAAGAAAGCTTACACAGAATACAATGAAAGAATCACAAAGTTACGTGTTTATACAGTCTTATTGTCCGACATATGACACAAAATGTTACAATCAAAATAATAATTCGCACAGGGCTGGTCTCCATTCCACTACGCAAAAAAAATTCGAAAGTATTAAATCTTAGGGCAGTTATCAGCAATAATAAGACAAACAAACAACATAACAATATAATTATCATTAATCAGCTAAAACTTTTTCTCACATTTTCTCACCGAAACATACCAACTTTCTCACAATAAAAACAAATTACAAAATATCAATAAAAAAGTTACAGTTTTTTAATTTTTACAATTTTTTCTATCTTCAATATTCCGTCATTCACTGCATCATTCATTAATGGTGTTGTTCGTACATCTTGAAAGTCCTCGGTTACCACTTTGTTAAACCTAAGGTACTCAGGTTCCCCTGGAACGAGAAGTTCCAACCTTTCACGGCCCATTCGCAACAATATCAGACGTCCTCTTTCCGTTTTTCCTATCAAAATGTCCAAACCATTCCGGCTTGTTTTCAAAACGATTTTACTTAAAATTCCACTTTCTGGTACGATTCTATTATGTTCTTTCGATTTTTCACATGATTGTACACCTGATGACGTAGTGGATACAATATCATTATCTGTCGGTTTATTAATTGTACATTTTGTTACTATATGTTCTCCTTCTACGGTACACTTATTCTTTTTAATTCTATCACCAGATATTCTTTGTTTATTTATATTCACATTGTTTACATTTTCACCCGTTAAACAGGTTGATGACAAAGACAATTCATTACACGTATCGATTGACAGTTCTATATTTGGACTCTCTATAACTTCAATAAATAAATAAATAAATATAACTTCAATGTTACCTGTAGTAGCAGAGGCCACAGACGGGTTATCGTCAAAGTCCATTATATCTAAGGTATTTGTCGATACCTTTTCACTCGGTATTTGACTAATTTCAGATAAACGATCTGAAAAAATCACATCTGTATGATTCTCAATATTCGAATTATTTGCATGATCATCATTGTTATATTCTTTCATCCATTTTTTATCACGATTGATGGTGGAATTCGATTTTCTTTTACTCTTAGTATTATCTTGATTGGTAAAAACTATAGATACACGGGCTCTGTCATTTTCACCAAGCACAGTAAACGTTATATTACGAAATTGTTCGCATGCGTTTTCTATAGTACTCATCAATAAAGATGGAAGTCTCTCCATTGTACATATAATTAAAAACAGTATTATAATTCACCCTCGGGTAGCCTCTTTCAATCCAACAATATTTACAACATTTATAACAGTTTCAAACGACGGTTTTCCGATATCAATGAAAAGAACTTACTTCTAAAACAAGTTAGAATGTTAATATTCCATAATTCAGCTTGGTAATCCGAGCAATAACTTATAATAGAGTATAATTTTCACAGTACTCAAAAACAACGTCCTGTCATATAAAGGTCCACTCGACTTTTTTCCTACGAGACCAGTGCTCTAACCACTGAGCTATAGGGGCTTTGACGCATCTTTCGCTTAATGTAGTATATGTTCATCAGGCAAAATTTGATGTAAAAAGGCCAAATTCAGGATAGAAAACCAGAAAACTCATTTTGTTCAGTTCCCTTTCTAAGGAAAGCATGCATTTAGCCACTCAAATTAATAATATGATAATTTGGCTTAAACCGACGAAAGTATTTACTAGCTAGTGAATAGAAAGGGTTGAAATCAAACATACATATACATAGTAGTTACATGATGCATTCGTGAAAGACAAAAATATCTACATGAAAAGAAAATAAACCTTAAACTTTTTTTATTAGTTTTTCAATTTTCAAAGTGTGTAAAAGGTGGCAAAAATTTGCGCCGCCCGGGAATCGAACCCGGGTCGCAAGAATGGGAATCTTGCATGATACCACTACACCAGCGGCGCTTCAATATGAAGTAGTGAATTTTATCTATTTCTATATATCCGGGTACCCTGTGATACTACAATTTGTTTACTGTTCATTATAAAATAAATCAACTTGTCATATGCATCTAACATTCTTGCAACATACATGTAGTGAATTGGAGAAATCTGTTATTTGCAATAAGAGCAAAAATTTGTAAGAAGCAAGGGTATTTGCGTAAAAAGGTGGCAAAATCTGCCCCCAGTGAGAGTCGAACTCACGACCCCTGGTTTACGAGACCAGTGCTCTAACCACTGAGCTATAGGGGCTTTGACGCATCTTTCGCTTAATGTAGTATATGTTCATCAGGCAAAATTTGATGTAAAAAGGCCAAATTCAGGATAGAAAACCAGAAAACTCATTTTGTTCAGTTCCCTTTCTAAGGAAAGCATGCATTTAGCCACTCAAATTAATAATATGATAATTTGGCTTAAACCGACGAAAGTATTTACTAGCTAGTGAATAGAAAGGGTTGAAATCAAACATACATATACATAGTAATTACATGATGCATTCGTGAAAGACAAAAATATCTACATGAAAAGAAAATAAACCTTAAACTTTTTTTATTAGTTTTTCAATTTTCAAAGTGTGTAAAAGGTGGCAAAAATTTGCGCCGCCCGGGAATCGAACCCGGGTCGCAAGAATGGGAATCTAGCATGATACCACTACACCAGCGGCGCTTCAATATGAAGTAGTGAATTTTATCTATTTCTATATATCCGGGTACCCTGTGATACTACAATTTGTTTACTGTTCATTATAAAATAAATCAACTTGTCATATGCATCTAACATTCTTGCAACATACATGTAGTGAATTCGAGAAATCTGTTATTTGCAATAAGAGCAAAAATTTGTAAGAAGCAAGGGTATTTGCGTAAAAAGGTGGCAAAATCTGCCCCCAGTGAGAGTCGAACTCACGACCCCTGGTTTACGAGACCAGTGCTCTAACCACTGAGCTATAGGGGCTTTGACGCATCTTTCGCTTAATGTAGTATATGTTCATCAGGCAAAATTTGATGTAAAAAGGCCAAATTCAGGATAGAAAACCAGAAAACTCATTTTGTTCAGTTCCCTTTCTAAGGAAAGCATGCATTTAGCCACTCAAATTAATAATATGATAATTTGGCTTAAACCGACGAAAGTATTTACTAGCTAGTGAATAGAAAGGGTTGAAATCAAACATACATATACATAGTAGTTACATGATGCATTCGTGAAAGACAAAAATATCTACATGAAAAGAAAATAAACCTTAAACTTTTTTTATTAGTTTTTCAATTTTCAAAGTGTGTAAAAGGTGGCAAAAATTTGCGCCGCCCGGGAATCGAACCCGGGTCGCAAGAATGGGAATCTTGCATGATACCACTACACCAGCGGCGCTTCAATATGAAGTAGTGAATTTTATCTATTTCTATATATCCGGGTACCCTGTGATACTACAATTTGTTTACTGTTCATTATAAAATAAATCAACTTGTCATATGCATCTAACATTCTTGCAACATACATGTAGTGAATTCGAGAAATCTGTTATTTGCAATAAGAGCAAAAATTTGTAAGAAGCAAGGGTATTTGCGTAAAAAGGTGGCAAAATCTGCCCCCAGTGAGAGTCGAACTCACGACCCCTGGTTTACGAGACCAGTGCTCTAACCACTGAGCTATAGGGGCTTTGACGCATCTTTCGCTTAATGTAGTATATGTTCATCAGGCAAAATTTGATGTAAAAAGGCCAAATTCAGGATAGAAAACCAGAAAACTCATTTTGTTCAGTTCCCTTTCTAAGGAAAGCATGCATTTAGCCACTCAAATTAATAATATGATAATTTGGCTTAAACCGACGAAAGTATTTACTAGCTAGTGAATAGAAAGGGTTGAAATCAAACATACATATACATAGTAATTACATGATGCATTCGTGAAAGACAAAAATATCTACATGAAAAGAAAATAAACCTTAAACTTTTTTTATTAGTTTTTCAATTTTCAAAGTGTGTAAAAGGTGGCAAAAATTTGCGCCGCCCGGGAATCGAACCCGGGTCGCAAGAATGGGAATCTTGCATGATACCACTACACCAGCGGCGCTTCAATATGAAGTAGTGAATTTTATCTATTTCTATATATCCGGGTACCCTGTGATACTACAATTTGTTTACTGTTCATTATAAAATAAATCAACTTGTCATATGCATCTAACATTCTTGCAACATACATGTAGTGAATTCGAGAAATCTGTTATTTGCAATAAGAGCAAAAATTTGTAAGAAGCAAGGGTATTTGCGTAAAAAGGTGGCAAAATCTGCCCCCAGTGAGAGTCGAACTCACGACCCCTGGTTTACGAGACCAGTGCTCTTTTTTTTTTTTATCTTTATTATAATCAAACATCGTATTTACATATCACAGTTCAGAATTACACATCAATGAAAACAATTTTATCAATTATTGTCCTTTCTCTGAAAAGAAACATTCAATATTCTACATTTTCAATTCATATGCGCGAAATATTTCTCACGAACACAATTATCTTCATGACTATATACTCATATATAGATATCATATTATATTCTATAGAAACATATTCATATACTTATATTCTAACTCACTCTTATCTACCATTCAGCACATACATTCAAATTGATAAAAAGCTTACACAGAATACAAAGAAAAATTAGAGTGAAAAATGAATATGACGTCTTATTTTCCGACGGAGGACAAAAAATAATACAATAGAAGTATTGTTCGCACTGGGCTGGATTCCATTCCACAACGCAATCAAAATTTGAAGTATTAAATATCGAGTCAATCATCATCTATTTTAAGACATTCAAACAGAGCACAAAAATTATCAAAATATTTTGAAAAACTTTTTCACAACATTCTCACAAACACCATACAAACTATCTCTCTTACAAATCAACATAAAATAAAATAATAAAACAATTAAAGTTTTTTATTTGTCGCAAATTCTATCATCTCATCTAGTCCTTTTCTCACATCATCAGTCATCAGTTTTGGTATAGTTCTTACATCACGGAAATCTTCAGTCAACACTTTGTTAAATTTATAGAACCCTCGGTCACTGCAATCGAGTATTTCAAATTCTTTATCATCTATATGATACAATATCAGACGATTCCTCAATGTTTTTCCGATCAATATTTCGTTGCGACCTCCTGATTGTTTCAAAACAAATTTTGGAATTAACTTAATATCAGTTGCAATATTTGACGGAAATGTTTGTTTACTTTTGTCCTTTTGTTCTACCATTCTATCGCGTTGAGTTGTAACAGATAGAATATCACTGTAATTTACTTTTCTAAGCGGCGGAAATTCTGAAAGTACATTTCCTTTTGTTTTACATTTATCCTTTTCAATTATGTCAATAGATAATCCACGTTTGTTTTTATTTACATTGTTTATTTCACTATTCAATGACACAGAACATTCTTTACCTGTATCGATTGAACACAGTTCTATATTTGGACGTTCTATACCGGTTTCAATGTTACCTGTACATGCAGTAGTGGAGGCCTCAGACGGGTTCTCTTCAATGTCCATTATATCTGATGTATTTGTTGCTACCGTTTCGTCCCGTATTTGATTTGTTTCAAATGCACTATTCAAATGAATCACTTCGGTATGTTTTTCAATATTAGAAACACTATCAACAATATTGTTATATTCCTTCATACGTTTTTTGTCACGATTGACAGTTGAATTAGACTTTCGTTTACTTTTATTGTTATCTTCATTTGAAAACATGATAGAAATACGTGCTCTATCATTTTCACCATGCACGGTAAATGTTATATTTCTAAATTGTTCACAAGCATTTTCTATGGTGCTCATCAATAAAGATGGAAGTCTCTCCATTATAAAACAATTCACCTTCGGTGGCCTCTTTCTATACGACAATGTTTACAAATACGTAAAACATTACAAACGACAGTTTTGTCATAATTAAAGAAAACAACTTACTTCTGATACAAGTTAGAATGTTTATATTCCAAAAATACGCTTGGAAATCCGAGCAATCACTTATAACATAGTAATTTTTCCTTAGACATAAACAACACGTCCAGTCAGTTAAAGGTCCACTCGACCACCCCAGGTTTACGAGACCAGTGCTCTAACCACTGAGCTATAGGGGCTTTGACGCATCTTTCGCTTAATGTAGTATATGTTCATCAGGCAAAATTTGATGTAAAAAGGCCAAATTCAGGATAGAAAACCAGAAAACTCATTTTGTTCAGTTCCCTTTCTAAGGAAAGCATGCATTTAGCCACTCAAATTAATAATATGATAATTTGGCTTAAACCGACGAAAGTATTTACTAGCTAGTGAATAGAAAGGGTTGAAATCAAACATACATATACATAGTAATTACATGATGCATTCGTGAAAGACAAAAATATCTACATGAAAAGAAAATAAACCTTAAACTTTTTTTATTAGTTTTTCAATTTTCAAAGTGTGTAAAAGGTGGCAAAAATTTGCGCCGCCCGGGAATCGAACCCGGGTCGCAAGAATGGGAATCTTGCATGATACCACTACACCAGCGGCGCTTCAATATGAAGTAGTGAATTTTATCTATTTCTATATATCCGGGTACCCTGTGATACTACAATTTGTTTACTGTTCATTATAAAATAAATCAACTTGTCATATGCATCTAACATTCTTGCAACATACATGTAGTGAATTCGAGAAATCTGTTATTTGCAATAAGAGCAAAAATTTGTAAGAAGCAAGGGTATTTGCGTAAAAAGGTGGCAAAATCTGCCCCCAGTGAGAGTCGAACTCACGACCCCTGGTTTACGAGACCAGTGCTCTAACCACTGAGCTATAGGGGCTTTGACGCATCTTTCGCTTAATGTAGTATATGTTCATCAGGCAAAATTTGATGTAAAAAGGCCAAATTCAGGATAGAAAACCAGAAAACTCATTTTGTTCAGTTCCCTTTCTAAGGAAAGCATGCATTTAGCCACTCAAATTAATAATATGATAATTTGGCTTAAACCGACGAAAGTATTTACTAGCTAGTGAATAGAAAGGGTTGAAATCAAACATACATATACATAGTAATTACATGATGCATTCGTGAAAGACAAAAATATCTACATGAAAAGAAAATAAACCTTAAACTTTTTTTATTAGTTTTTCAATTTTCAAAGTGTGTAAAAGGTGGCAAAAATTTGCGCCGCCCGGGAATCGAACCCGGGTCGCAAGAATGGGAATCTTGCATGATACCACTACACCAGCGGCGCTTCAATATGAAGTAGTGAATTTTATCTATTTCTATATATCCGGGTACCCTGTGATACTACAATTTGTTTACTGTTCATTATAAAATAAATCAACTTGTCATATGCATCTAACATTCTTGCAACATACATGTAGTGAATTCGAGAAATCTGTTATTTGCAATAAGAGCAAAAATTTGTAAGAAGCAAGGGTATTTGCGTAAAAAGGTGGCAAAATCTGCCCCCAGTGAGAGTCGAACTCACGACCCCTGGTTTACGAGACCAGTGCTCTAACCACTGAGCTATAGGGGCTTTGACGCATCTTTCGCTTAATGTAGTATATGTTCATCAGGCAAAATTTGATGTAAAAAGGCCAAATTCAGGATAGAAAACCAGAAAACTCATTTTGTTCAGTTCCCTTTCTAAGGAAAGCATGCATTTAGCCACTCAAATTAATAATATGATAATTTGGCTTAAACCGACGAAAGTATTTACTAGCTAGTGAATAGAAAGGGTTGAAATCAAACATACATATACATAGTAATTACATGATGCATTCGTGAAAGACAAAAATATCTACATGAAAAGAAAATAAACCTTAAACTTTTTTTTATTAGTTTTTCAATTTTCAAAGTGTGTAAAAGGTGGCAAAAATTTGCGCCGCCCGGGAATCGAACCCGGGTCGCAAGAATGGGAATCTTGCATGATACCACTACACCAGCGGCGCTTCAATATGAAGTAGTGAATTTTATCTATTTCTATATATCCGGGTACCCTGTGATACTACAATTTGTTTACTGTTCATTATAAAATAAATCAACTTGTCATATGCATCTAACATTCTTGCAACATACATGTAGTGAATTCGAGAAATCTGTTATTTGCAATAAGAGCAAAAATTTGTAAGAAGCAAGGGTATTTGCGTAAAAAGGTGGCAAAATCTGCCCCCAGTGAGAGTCGAACTCACGACCCCTGGTTTACGAGACCAGTGCTCTTTTTTTTTATCTTTATTCAATAAAACATTCACTGCAATTTACAATATCTTAAAAACAAACATATAACATAACTGTTCAATTCAAATCTCAAAATGTCATTCTGTTATTTTATTTTACTACATATTTACAAATAAAACATCAGGAGTTCTTCATCCAATACGACAATACAATTATCATTTAAAAATTTCTTGTTAAAAACAGAAAGTCTGTTTGTATATTTGCAATATGTATAGAAATATCTTACATAATGTTTCACAGTATATTTGAAATATTCCACTGTATTTACACTTTTTACATTGTTTTTTATCATTTGTCTCTGTTTCATAACACATAGTTTTGCAACAGAAAGGATGAAATTAACAAAATGAATATTAACACCTTTTACTGTTCCTGTCATTCCAAGAAGGAAAATCCTCTTGTAAGTATACTGTTGAAACAAATCTATTTCAGACTTTACAAACAACTCAAAAAGTATGTTGAATATATAATCATGATATTCTTTCAATTTTCCACATGTTAGAAAAATATGAAATAAATCTTCTTGGTCGTTATTACAACTTTGACATAAATCACTGTCTAATATCCTTATTTTCTTAAGTTTAATATTTGTAAAAATTCTGTTATGAACAATCTTAAAATCTAAATCAATACAGTCAGATGGCTTCCAATAACTATGCACTTGTTTCCAAATGTCAACAAATTCACTTTCGTTTACATCAACATGATCTCTCCAGAATTCATAACCATTTGGTTTAATAAAACATTTAGCCAATAGAATTGAGTAAAATCGTTTAGTGTTACAGGAAGTTACATCACTAACTTTGTTTTCGTACTCTATAAAATATCTAGAAACTTCTTCATGCACTTCAAAACACTTTGTGCATATAACAGTTTTCCACTCATCAGGTATTAACATTAACAATTTTTCATATTTAACCTTTATGCTATCAAAGCTAACATTTTCAACTTTTTCTTGTATTATTTCAAAAATAGCCTGGCTTGACAAAAATCCAGGAATTACTTCATATGTAATATCTTTTAATTGTACAATACCAGCAGTTATAAAACAATCCCACTCATTAATTTTACTTGATAAAAACTTTACAGAATTAAAAAACAAAGGCTGGTGATAAATATCAGCAGTACTGAGATCCACACTTATCTCTGGTTTAAGATACTGCCACGCTTCCATCATCTCCTTATAAACAGGAGGTAAACATAACATACTTTTTGTATCTAAAGACATAAATAACACACTTCTATCTAAGTTCATGTTATGTACTCTTTTCAAAAAATAATTAAATGTACTTTTCCATAAACTTTTACAATCAGGATTTAAAAACCTTCCTAAAAATTTCAGTCTAAAAGACAACATTTTCAAATGAACATCAGGAATGTTAAGTCCTCCTGTACCTTTACTTCCAATAATTGTTCTATACTTTAACAAGTGTGAGCCAGATGACCACAAAAAATTAATACATAATTGTTTCAATTTATCAGAAACCCACTGAGGTACAGATGAAACAGCTAAAGTATACCAAACCCTAGACATCATCAATGAAGAAATTACAACAGCTCTACCTGATAATGTTAAATGTCTCTGTTTCCACATATTTACAATATTTGTGATTTTTTTAATTTTATCTTTCCAATTCCTATCAATACATTCGTTTTGGTTTTTCCCAACAAAAACTCCTAAGACCTGTACACAGTTTTCACAAATTTTGAGACCTAGGTCTTTTTTATCACAATCATTTAATTTACCTTTTCCAACACACATTATCTCAGATTTATTTTTATTAACTGTAGAACCTGATGCTCTACTATAAAGATCAAAAACACAAAAAGTTTCATATATTGACCTCTTGTCATTTACACATAATGTTGTGTCATCGGCATGTTGAAATATAAGCGCCGTTTCATTACTACAAGGTATATCTATGCCTCTAATATTACAATTACTCTTAATTCTATATGCTAATGGTTCTGCTGATAAAACATATAATAAGGCACTGATAGGGCATCCTTGTCGAATACCATTTTTAATCTTAAAATATTTTGACAAAAATCCATTACATTTAACAGAACTTTGTATATCAGTATAAAATATTTTAATCCAATTTATAAATCTATTTCCAAACCCAAACTTTTCTAACACTTTTACCAAATATTTATGACATAATTTGTCAAACGCCTTTTCCTGATCAAATTTTACAATATATGCTTCCATATTCTCATCTTCTATTAAATCTATTATATCTCTAATACATGCAATTGTATCTGCAATGTCCCTTCCTGATATACAACAAGTTTGACTATTTGAAATAATTTTACAAAGCACAGTCTTAAACCTGTTTGACATAACACGAGCTAAAATTTTATAATCGACTTGCAAAAGTGAAATAGGTCTATAATTTCGTAAATCTCTCTTATCACCTTTATTCTTAAAAATAAGAGATATGAGACCACTTCTCATAGATCTAGTCAATGATTTGTCATTTTCTACTGTATTATATAATTTCAATAAAATATCTTTTAAAACATTAAAAAATTTACAATAAAACTCTACAGTAAGTCCGTCTGACCCTGGACTCTTATTCTTTGCCATTTTATTTACGGCTAAAGATATCTCATTAATTGATATATCACTGTCACATAATTCTTGGTCATCTGTATTTACTTTTATAGGTACACTTTGTAACAATTCATCCATGGCATGTTCATTTGTTTCTACACAAGAATACAATTTGTTATAAAACTGATATTGCAATTCTAATAAATTTTCCGTATCTGATACAACAGTATTTTGTTCACTATCAAAAAGTTCTTTTATACAATTAGCTTCTTGTTTATGTTTCTCTAAATTGAAAAAATATTTGGTACATTTATCATTTTCTGTTGCCCAATATGCTTTTGATCTTAATATAGCACCTTTACACTTTTCCTCCTCTAATACACTCAATTCTAATTTAAGATTTTCATATTGCTCTATATTAACATTTTCACCTTCTGCAATTCTAATGCATATTCTTTCAATTTTATTTTGTAAAGTATAATACTTAGCATTTTTTTCTTTTGCTATTCTCTTGCTAAATACTTGTGAAAACTTTTTTATCTTATACTTCAAATTGTCCCACCATATCAGTGTCTCTGTTTCAAAAAGAGAACATTTTTTACTCTCTTCGATAATCTTGATAACCTTTAAAACATATTCTTCATTATCTAAAAGTGTATTATTTAAAATCCAAACACCTGGACCTCTTTCTACATTGTCAAAAATAACTTTCATTTCTACAAAAGCATGATCACTAAAAGAAGTATCTTTATATCTTACATATTGCACATATTGTGATATATTTCTACATATTAAAAAATAATCAATTCTTGATTGCTGCAAATCTAAATTACATACACGCTTCCTTGAAAAAGTTCTACTGTCCGGATTTCTCCGACGCCATACATCATATACATTATTATTATTCATTAAGTTACACAATGTTTTATAACCAATATCATCTTTGTGTTCTGTTTTACTAGCCCTGTCCAATTTTGACAAAGTTGTATTCCAATCTCCAGATACAATAATATTATCATATTTTTGCATATAATTATTTAAAAACATAAAAAAATCACTCTTTTCCTTTACTATATTGTGAGCATATACATTCAAAATATTATAAACACTACCTTCATGTTCAAACTTCACGTGTAAAAATCTACCATCTTTATCATTATACACTTTAGTTACATTGTGTTTATATTTCTGACTAACAAGTATTGCAACACCTTGCCTCGATTGAGTACTATTACTATAAAAAACTGTACCTTCAAAAATGTCAGATACATTTGTTACAAAATTTTCATCCCAGAATGTCTCTTGTAGCATCAAAAAATCTATTCTACTTTCATTTATTACAGATACATACTTCTTAAATTTATTCACATTTCTCAGCCCATTACAGTTATTGCTGACAAATAAAACCATTACGAAAAAAGAAAAAAGAAAAAATACATTAAGATTCTCCATTGTTTACACTCTTTTTATAAGGGTTCTTTCTTATATTACCTTTCACATTCGGGGGAATTTTCATTTTATTTCTTCTCTTAAACCCACCTGTATTGGTGGACTTAGACTGACCATGTTCTTTTTCATCAGCACATGGACAGTCTTCCATGCTTTCGCTGTTGACATCAGATTCTGTGTTATTTTCACACAATAAGATGTCCTTGCTTATATTACTATCATTACTTTCATTTTTTCCATTTTGCATATCATTACTTTCATTATTTTCATCTTGCATATCATTATCCCAATTTTCTATAACAATTTCATTTTCATTATCATCATTACACAATATTTTTTGTACAGTTTCAGTGTCACTATCAGCATCAATCTGTCTTTTCTGTCCTTTGTTCTTTGCACCACTGTGATCTTTTTCGTCGGCGCGATCTTTGCTCTCTGCACCATCGCGATCTTTCTCACCAGCGCGATCTTGTTTCTTTCTACCACTGCGATCTTTGACATCAGCGCGATCTTGTTTCTTTCTACCACTGCGATCTTTGACATCAGCGCGATCTTTATTCTTTGCACCACTGCGATCTTTTGAATCCTTTTTTCCTTTTCCTTTTGCACTACCATCTCCGCGATCTTCGTTTTCTGTTATCTCTTCGATAGTATGCTCGGAAGAACTGCTACCATCGTCATCAGATCCACCATTCCTGTCATCATCTTTTGTACTCGTGATTTCTTCGTTAACGTCACTCATGTGCTTACTTATGGGATGTACTTCTGCATGAACTTCTATTTTGGGATGACTTTCTACATCATGTTCATCATCTACGTCATCATCCATTTCTTCTTCATCTGAGCATTCACATTCCTCTTTCTGTTTGCCACACCCTTCACAATGGCATTTGCATTCATCATATTTCTCATAACACTTTGCACAAAAACATACACAAGGATCATATTTGCAATATGAACAAGTACCATCATCTTCAATCGGACAGAAACACTCATTTGGCAGATTATCACATTTATCACACTTCTTTGCTTTACATTCCTTCTTTTTGTGTCCTTGTTTGTTACAACCACGGCAAATCAAGTTTGGGCATTGTCTATACTTGTGTGAAGGAGACCCACACATATTACAAAGTTGTTTCTGGTGATCATGAACGACTTTAAAATATTTTTCCCCGTAACCAGTATCAAACTTCATAGACCACGACAAAGAAATCAAGTCAGGTGGAAATTTCACTTTCACGTATCGAGTGCCATCAGCAACCTGAGTTCCCGGATGAACATGTCTATATATAGGTGAATGAATTGTACAGTTCTTTTCTTTCAATTTATTAATTATCACACTATCCTCAACATGTGCAGGCAAATTCAAAAATGAAACAACGACTAAATCAGAAAATTGAAAATTACAGTCAAAAGATTGTTCATCTATCTCTAATCCTCTTGTCAATTTTTCAGCATTTTCTTCTGTAATCGTTGTTACCACATAATAACTTTCCGCATCATTAGGTACAACTGCCAAAACCGAATTTTCTCCACATACTTTCTCAGCTGCTTCAATTACCTGCTCAGCCAAAAATGTCCTAGTTGGTATGTTAATTACCTTAACTGCACATTCTTTCTTAAATACCTTGCCGCCTTTCATATATTTTGTTTGCCTATATGAATTCTGCATTTTTCCATTACGACTAGTTTCTTGAGACATTTTACCGAACACACCTAACCCAGTCAGGTGCACCGAAGTGTCCTCCCCCCTTTTCCTGAAACCACCAGGAATAGGGGTAAACGTCAACACAATTTATCAATAGATATTGTCAATAGTATCTCCGCACTAAAGTTAGTCTATGCATCAACAATTTATCATGAAAACAATTCTCTAACTCACCGAATATACGAATACAATATAGGTCCTATCAACACTACATGCTTCCGCTTTGGGTGCATTCGAAAAACCTCCACACACCAGCGGCGCTTCAATAGGAAGTAGTGAATTTTATCTATTTCTATATATCCGGGTACCCTGTGATACTACAATTTGTTTACTGTTCATTATAAAATAAATCAACTTGTCATATGCATCTAACATTCTTGCAACATACATGTAGTGAATTCGAGAAATCTGTTATTTGCAATAAGAGCAAAAATTTGTAAGAAGCAAGGGTATTTGCGTAAAAAGGTGGCAAAATCTGCCCCCAGTGAGAGTCGAACTCACGACCCCTGGTTTACGAGACCAGTGCTCTAACCACTGAACTATAGGGGCTTTGACGCATCTTTCGCTTAATGTAGTATATGTTCATCAGGCAAAATTTGATGTAAAAAGGCCAAATTCAGGATAGAAAACCAGAAAACTCATTTTGTTCAGTTCCCTTTCTAAGGAAAGCATGCATTTAGCCACTCAAATTAATAATATGATACTTTGGCTTAAACCGACGAAAGTATTTACTAGCTAGTGAATAGAAAGGGTTGAAATCAAACATACATATACATAGTAATTACATGATGCATTCGTGAAAGACAAAAATATCTACATGAAAAGAAAATAAACCTTAAACTTTTTTTATTACTTTTTCAATTTTCAAAGTGTGTAAAAGGTGGCAAAAATTTGCGCCGCCCGGGAATCGAACCCGGGTCGCAAGAATGGGAATCTTGCATGATACCACTACACCAGCGGCGCTTCAATAGGAAGTAGTGAATTTTATCTATTTCTATATATCCGGGTACCCTGTGATACTACAATTTGTTTACTGTTCATTATAAAATAAATCAACTTGTCATATGCATCTAACATTCTTGCAACATACATGTAGTGAATTCGAGAAATCTGTTATTTGCAATAAGAGCAAAAATTTGTAAGAAGCAAGGGTATTTGCGTAAAAAGGTGGCAAAATCTGCCCCCAGTGAGAGTCGAACTCACGACCCCTGGTTTACGAGACCAGTGCTCTAACCACTGAGCTATAGGGGCTTTGACGCATCTTTCGCTTAATGTAGTATATGTTCATCAGGCAAAATTTGATGTAAAAAGGCCAAATTCAGGATAGAAAACCAGAAAACTCATTTTGTTCAGTTCCCTTTCTAAGGAAAGCATGCATTTAGCCACTCAAATTAATAATATGATACTTTGGCTTAAACCGACGAAAGTATTTACTAGCTAGTGAATAGAAAGGGTTGAAATCAAACATACATATACATAGTAATTACATGATGCATTCGTGAAAGACAAAAATATCTACATGAAAAGAAAATAAACCTTAAACTTTTTTTATTACTTTTTCAATTTTCAAAGTGTGTAAAAGGTGGCAAAAATTTGCGCCGCCCGGGAATCGAACCCGGGTCGCAAGAATGGGAATCTTGCATGATACCACTACACCAGCGGCGCTTCAATAGGAAGTAGTGAATTTTATCTATTTCTATATATCCGGGTACCCTGTGATACTACAATTTGTTTACTGTTCATTATAAAATAAATCAACTTGTCATATGCATCTAACATTCTTGCAACATACATGTAGTGAATTCGAGAAATCTGTTATTTGCAATAAGAGCAAAAATTTGTAAGAAGCAAGGGTATTTGCGTAAAAAGGTGGCAAAATCTGCCCCCAGTGAGAGTCGAACTCACGACCCCTGGTTTACGAGACCAGTGCTCTAACCACTGAGCTATAGGGGCTTTGACGCATCTTTCGCTTAATGTAGTATATGTTCATCAGGCAAAATTTGATGTAAAAAGGCCAAATTCAGGATAGAAAACCAGAAAACTTATTTTGTTCAGTTCCCTTTCTAAGGAAAGCATGCATTTAGCCACTCAAATTAATAATATGATACTTTGGCTTAAACCGACGAAAGTATTTACTAGCTAGTGAATAGAAAGGGTTGAAATCAAACATACATATACATAGTAATTACATGATGCATTCGTGAAAGACAAAAATATCTACATGAAAAGAAAATAAACCTTAAACTTTTTTTATTACTTTTTCAATTTTCAAAGTGTGTAAAAGGTGGCAAAAATTTGCGCCGCCCGGGAATCGAACCCAGGTCGCAAGAATGGGAATCTTGCATGATACCACTACACCAGCGGCGCTTCAATAGAAAGTAGTGAATTCTATCTATTTCTATATATCCGGGTACCCTGTGATACTACAATTTGTTTACTGTTCATTATAAAATAAATCAACTTGTCATATGCATCTAACATTCTTGCAACATACATGTAGTGAATTCGAGAAATCTGTTATTTGCAATAAGAGCAAAAATTTGTAAGAAGCAAGGGTATTTGCGTAAAAAGGTGGCAAAATCTGCCCCCAGTGAGAGTCGAACTCACGACCCCTGGTTTACGAGACCAGTGCTCTAACCACTGAGCTATAGGGGCTTAGACGCATCTTTCGCTTAATGTAGTATATGTTCATCAGGCAAAATTTGATGTAAAAAGGCCAAATTCAGGATAGAAAACCAGAAAACTCATTTTGTTCAGTTCCCTTTCTAAGGAAAGCATGCATTTAGCCACTCAAATTAATAATATGATACTTTGGCTTAAACCGACGAAAGTATTTACTAGCTAGTGAATAGAAAGGGTTGAAATCAAACATACATATACATAGTAATTACATGATGCATTCGTGAAAGACAAAAATATCTACATGAAAAGAAAATAAACCTTAAACTTTTTTTATTACTTTTTCAATTTTCAAAGTGTGTAAAAGGTGGCAAAAATTTGCGCCGCCCGGGAATCGAACCCGGGTCGCAAGAATGGGAATCTTGCATGATACCACTACACCAGCGGCGCTTCAATAGGAAGTAGTGAATTTTATCTATTTCTATATATCCGGGTACCCTGTGATACTACAATTTGTTTACTGTTCATTATAAAATAAATCAACTTGTCATATGCATCTAACATTCTTGCAACATACATGTAGTGAATTCGAGAAATCTGTTATTTGCAATAAGAGCAAAAATTTGTAAGAAGCAAGGGTATTTGCGTAAAAAGGTGGCAAAATCTGCCCCCAGTGAGAGTCGAACTCACGACCCCTGGTTTACGAGACCAGTGCTCTAACCACTGAGCTATAGGGGCTTTGACGCATCTTTCGCTTAATGTAGTATATGTTCATCAGGCAAAATTTGATGTAAAAAGGCCAAATTCAGGATAGAAAACCAGAAAACTCATTTTGTTCAGTTCCCTTTCTAAGGAAAGCATGCATTTAGCCACTCAAATTAATAATATGATACTTTGGCTTAAACCGACGAAAGTATTTACTAGCTAGTGAATAGAAAGGGTTGAAATCAAACATACATATACATAGTAATTACATGATGCATTCGTGAAAGACAAAAATATCTACATGAAAAGAAAATAAACCTTAAACTTTTTTTATTACTTTTTCAATTTTCAAAGTGTGTAAAAGGTGGCAAAAATTTGCGCCGCCCGGGAATCGAACCCGGGTCGCAAGAATGGGAATCTTGCATGATACCACTACACCAGCGGCGCTTCAATAGGAAGTAGTGAATTTTATCTATTTCTATATATCCGGGTACCCTGTGATACTTCAATTTGTTTACTGTTCATTATAAAATAAATCAACTTGTCATATGCATCTAACATTCTTGCAACATACATGTAGTGAATTCGAGAAATCTGTTATTTGCAATAAGAGCAAAAATTTGTAAGAAGCAAGGGTATTTGCGTAAAAAGGTGGCAAAATCTGCCCCCAGTGAGAGTCGAACTCACGACCCCTGGTTTACGAGACCAGTGCTCTTTTTTTTTTTTTTATCTTTATTAAAATAAGACATCATATTATACACATTAAAATACATAAAACATTATCACAAGTGTCAATATCAATTCGAAATGTCTATAACATTCAATTCCAAGCTTCTGTATAAATGTCTACAATACACAATCAGTTTACATTTTCAAATTACTACAATTCAAATATTATATCATTATCTTTTTCTTTAACCAAAGGATTATCAAGCAAAAATTTCTTTTCAAATAAAGACTTCATTTTACCTTTTTGACACATATACACATAAAAATACATGACATAATGTTTTAGTGCGTACTTAAAAAGTTGAACTAAATTAACATTTGTTTTGCCATTCATAATGATATTCCTTCTTCTGAATATACAATATCTTGCAGTTGAAAGCAGAAAGTTAACAAAACTGTCATTAACACCTTTCATTTTCCAATTTAACCCAAATAGTAGCAAATGTTCACTATGTACACCACTTATTTTGTCAGAATCACAATTTTCAAATAATTTTACAAACAATTCAGACAAATAGTTATGAAATTCTAACAGTTCATCACAGTTTATAAACATATGTAATAGATCTTCAATTTCACTACCACAAACATCACATAAATCATCATCAGACCATCCAATTCTTTTGAATTTACTTTTAGTAAATATACAATTATGAAGTATTTTGTAATCTAATTCAATACACTTTGCAGGTTTCCAGAATAAATTTACATTACACCACATTTTACTAAAGTCATTATCATCAATATTGAACAGTGTTTTCCACATTTCAACACCACATGGATCTTTACAAATATCATCTAGTAAACAATTATACAGCTTTTTAACAGTACACAATGGTAACTCAAATGGTACATGATTAATAATAACAGAAATGTCTATTGTTCTTTTTGCATTCCTATAATGCAATTCACGTAGCACGGTCTGCTTCCAGTCATCAGGAATTGCACAAATTAAACAATGATAACGATCAATTACATTCTTTACATTTGCATTTTCAAATACATTTTGTATTATTTCAACAATAGCACAATCAGGTAAAAACCCTGTTTTAACCTCATAACATATATCCTTAAGAGATATAATACCAGCATTTATAAAATCATACCAAAGTATTGGTTTATCCTTCAATACAATCTCCGGATTCCTAAACAATGGTTGGTCATATATATTTTCTACACTCAATTTCAATTCAGACTTCTGTCTCAAGATATACCAAGCTTCTAACATTTCAATATACACAATCGGTAAACATTTTAACTCACAATGTGGTACTTGCATAAACAAGACTTCTAAACCAAGATTCATATTATAAATCTTTGACACAAAGTATAGAAAAGTATGCTTCCATAGTACATCATATTCATCATTTATCAATCTTCCTAAAAACTTTAGTCTAAATGCATGTATTTTACATTTCATATCAACTAATTGCAAACCTCCATTACATTTATGATTTATTATAACATTATAATTCACCAAATGAGATCTCTTATTCCATACAAAATTAACACATAAAATCTTTATCTCATTATAAGCCCATTCCGGGATAGAGGATACAAAAAGAGTGTACCAAAATCTAGACATCATTAACGTATTTACAACAACAACTCTACCCTGCAATGTTAATTGCCTTTGTAACCATATATTCAAAAGAGATTTCAATTTTGATATCTTTTCTTTCCAATTAAGATTATCACATATATTTCTGTTTCTTCCAACATAAACACCAAGTAACTGTACATTATTATCACATACTTGTAAACCATACTCCTGTTTTTCTACAGGTGACAATTCTCCCTTTCCAACACATAAAATTTCAGATTTTTGTCTATTAATTTTAGCACCAGTTGCTCTACTATATAAATCAAAAACTTTAAAAACTTCTGATATAGATTGTTTATTACAAACAGATAAAGTTGTATCGTCTGCATGTTGAAAAATTAATCCTTCTTTTCCACTATTTGGAACAACAATACCTTTTATCAAATCATTTTTAACAATCTTATTATGTAAAGGCTCAGCAGCTAAAACATACAATAATGCACTTATAGGACAGCCTTGTCTAATACCATTTTTAATATGAAAATAGTTTGTCAAAAATCCATTACATTTTACAGCACTATTAATACCATTATAAAATATTTCAATCCATTTTACAAATCTATCACCAAATCCATATTTTCTTAACACATATAACAAATATTTATGACTCACTCTGTCAAATGCTTTTTCCTGATCTATTTTCATTATATAACCTTCAAGTTCATCTTTTTCAATGAGTTCTATAATATCTCTTACATTTGCAATATTATTTGATATATCCCTACCAATAATACAACATGTTTGGTCATTAGATACAATCTTAGGCAACACTACCTTAAATCTATTTGCCATTATCCTGGCTAATATTTTATAATCAACCTGTAGTAATGAAATAGGTCTATAATTTTTCAAAGACTTTTTATCACCTTTCTTTTTATATATAAGACTAATCACTCCACATTTCATAGATCTGCCTAAAACACCTTCTTTTTCAATAACATTAAACAAATCAAATAAAACATTTCTGAGTTCATTATAAAATTGACAGTAAAACTCAACTGTGAGTCCATCAGACCCTGGACTTTTATTTTTTGACATTTGATTTATTGCTTTAAAAATTTCTTCATGTGAAATATCAGCATCACAAAAATTACAATCATTGTCATCTATTTTTGTATCTACACTATCTAACAATTCTGACATTTTATCATTATCTGTATCTACACATGAGTACAATTCTTTATAAAATTTATATTGTAAATCTAAAATACCTTCAGTAGCATAAACTGATTCATTATTTTCATTTAATAATTCTTTTATAGAATTATTCTCTTGTTTATATTTCTCCAAATTTAAAAAATACTTTGTACATTTATCTGACTCAACAGCCCAAATAGCTTTTGATCTGAGTACTGCACCTCTACATTTTTCTAGTTCATATGCTGACAACTCAAGTTTCAAACTTTCTAACTTAGCTACATCAATATCTACACCACAAGCAGCTTTTTCACATAAAAAATTGATTTGCCTTTCTAATCTATAAAAATCTCTTCTATTTTCTTTTGCCATTTTAGAAGAAAAAATTTGAGAATATCTCTTTATTTTATATTTAAGATTATCCCACCAAATCATTAAATCTTTATTATATAATTCATTTTCTTTTTCATCAGAAATAATTTCTTTTACTCTCCTTACATATTCTTCATTACATAATAAAGTATTATTGAGGACCCACAATCCAGGACCTCTCTCAATATTACTACAGTTAAAATTCATAATTACAAACGAATGATCACTTAAACTAGTAGTATTATAATATACATTCTGAACATAAGGAGATAACTGTTTATTTACAAGGAAATAATCAATTCTACTTTGTTGTAATTCTCCATTACAAATTCTTTTCCATGAAAATATTCTAGATCTTTTATTTCTAGTACGCCAAACATCATACAAATTGTTATTTTCCATCAAGTCACACAATTTTTTACATGGTTCATCAATAACATGATTACTTTTACCACCTCTATCTAGCATAGATAGAGAAGTATTAAAATCCCCACCAATTATCAAGTTATCTAACTTTTCCGTATACAGTTTAACAAAGTTAAAAAAGATAACTCTTTCAGCATTAACATTTGGTGCATACAATGAAATTACATTAAACAATTGTCCATCTTCTTCATATGTTATATGGATAAATCTGCCATCAGAGTCTTTATATACACATTTTATCTTATTTTTAAAATTATTATTCACTAAAACAGCCACACCCCTTCTACCATGTAAACTGTTACTACAATATATATCACCTTCATATAGGTGTTTAACACTATCTACATAAGCATCATCCCAAAATGTTTCTTGTAATAATACCATACTAAATTTTCTATCATGAATAATACTTATAAAATTCTCAAAATTAATTACATTCTTTAAACCATTACAATTAAAAGAACAAATTACCACCATTGCAAAAAGAAAAACAAACTTGCATATAAACTTATCCATTTTATTATTTTTTACTGTCAACCACCTTTCTTACATTTTTACCACTCAAATTGGGAGTAGGTTTTGCAATAGATCTCCTTTCAAGTTTCCTCTGTTTTTTCTTAATTTTTCTGGCCATTTTTGCACTTACAAATTTATCTGGGGTGTCATTTTCACCATCAGAACAGATAGAAGACTCATTTTCATTTGCACCTTCCATGGAGACTTCTTCGTCACCAACGAAGGTGCTTTCATCATTAGAGCAACACTGCTCAATTTCAATTTCATTTTTACTCTCCCCAGTGACAATATTGTCACTAGGAGGAGCGTCATTACTAGCTATTTTTAACTTTTTGCCATCAGAAAAATCCTTGTCTAAATTGACGTTTTCATTAACATCTTCCTCGTTATCTAGATTCAATAGTTCATCGTCTGTTATCTCATTGTTACTTTCGGTATCACTGTCCATCTTTCTCTTTCTGTTTTCCTCCTGAGGGTGGCTTTTTGGTTTATTTTGCACCACATTAACTTCTATCGGAACAGTTGTTTTAGGATCCGTATCGGCAACATCTTCCTCTGACCAAACTTCAGACATATCTTCATCATCATTTTCACCGGTAATGTTAACTATTTCCGGACCATTTTCGTCATTCTGTTTGTTGCAAGTACAACGATCGCTTTTTTCTGTACATGTGTCGCATGTACACACACATTGATGCTTACGGCAGTCGAGAAATCTGTTATTTGCAATAAGAGCAAAAATTTGTAAGAAGCAAGGGTATTTGCGTAAAAAGGTGGCAAAATCTGCCCCCAGTGAGAGTCGAACTCACGACCCCTGGTTTACGAGACCAGTGCTCTAACCACTGAGCTATAGGGGCTTTGACGCATCTTTCGCTTAATGTAGTATATGTTCATCAGGCAAAATTTGATGTAAAAAGGCCAAATTCAGGATAGAAAACCAGAAAACTCATTTTGTTCAGTTCCCTTTCTAAGGAAAGCATGCATTTAGCCACTCAAATTAATAATATGATACTTTGGCTTAAACCGACGAAAGTATTTACTAGCTAGTGAATAGAAAGGGTTGAAATCAAACATACATATACATAGTAATTACATGATGCATTCGTGAAAGACAAAAATATCTACATGAAAAGAAAATAAACCTTAAACTTTTTTTTATTACTTTTTCAATTTTCAAAGTGTGTAAAAGGTGGCAAAAATTTGCGCCGCCCGGGAATCGAACCCGGGTCGCAAGAATGGGAATCTTGCATGATACCACTACACCAGCGGCGCTTCAATAGGAAGTAGTGAATTTTATCTATTTCTATATATCCGGGTACCCTGTGATACTACAATTTGTTTACTGTTCATTATAAAATAAATCAACTTGTCATATGCATCTAACATTCTTGCAACATACATGTAGTGAATTCGAGAAATCTGTTATTTGCAATAAGAGCAAAAATTTGTAAGAAGCAAGGGTATTTGCGTAAAAAGGTGGCAAAATCTGCCCCCAGTGAGAGTCGAACTCACGACCCCTGGTTTACGAGACCAGTGCTCTAACCACTGAGCTATAGGGGCTTTGACGCATCTTTCGCTTAATGTAGTATATGTTCATCAGGCAAAATTTGATGTAAAAAGGCCAAATTCAGGATAGAAAACCAGAAAACTCATTTTTTTCAGTTCCCTTTCTAAGGAAAGCATGCATTTAGCCACTCAAATTAATAATATGATACTTTGGCTTAAACCGACGAAAGTATTTACTAGCTAGTGAATAGAAAGGGTTGAAATCAAACATACATATACATAGTAATTACATGATGCATTCGTGAAAGACAAAAATATCTACATGAAAAGAAAATAAACCTTAAACTTTTTTTATTACTTTTTCAATTTTCAAAGTGTGTAAAAGGTGGCAAAAATTTGCGCCGCCCGGGAATCGAACCCGGGTCGCAAGAATGGGAATCTTGCATGATACCACTACACCAGCGGCGCTTCAATAGGAAGTAGTGAATTTTATCTATTTCTATATATCCGGGTACCCTGTGATACTACAATTTGTTTACTGTTCATTATAAAATAAATCAACTTGTCATATGCATCTAACATTCTTGCAACATACATGTAGTGAATTCGAGAAATCTATTATTTGCAATAAGAGCAAAAATTTGTAAGAAGCAAGGGTATTTGCGTAAAAAGGTGGCAAAATCTGCCCCCAGTGAGAGTCGAACTCACGACCCCTGGTTTACGAGACCAGTGCTCTAACCACTGAGCTATAGGGGCTTTGACGCATCTTTCGCTTAATGTAGTATATGTTCATCAGGCAAAATTTGATGTAAAAAGGCCAAATTCAGGATAGAAAACCAGAAAACTCATTTTGTTCAGTTCCCTTTCTAAGGAAAGCATGCATTTAGCCACTCAAATTAATAATATGATACTTTGGCTTAAACCGACGAAAGTATTTACTAGCTAGTGAATAGAAAGGGTTGAAATCAAACATACATATACATAGTAATTACATGATGCATTCGTGAAAGACAAAAATATCTACATGAAAAGAAAATAAACCTTAAACTTTTTTTATTACTTTTTCAATTTTCAAAGTGTGTAAAAGGTGGCAAAAATTTGCGCCGCCCGGGAATCGAACCCGGGTCGCAAGAATGGGAATCTTGCATGATACCACTACACCAGCGGCGCTTCAATAGGAAGTAGTGAATTTTATCTATTTCTATATATCCGGGTACCCTGTGATACTACAATTTGTTTACTGTTCATTATAAAATAAATCAACTTGTCATATGCATCTAACATTCTTGCAACATACATGTAGTGAATTCGAGAAATCTGTTATTTGCAATAAGAGCAAAAATTTGTAAGAAGCAAGGGTATTTGCGTAAAAAGGTGGCAAAATCTGCCCCCAGTGAGAGTCGAACTCACGACCCCTGGTTTACGAGACCAGTGCTCTAACCACTGAGCTATAGGGGCTTTGACGCATCTTTCGCTTAATGTAGTATATGTTCATCAGGCAAAATTTGATGTAAAAAGGCCAAATTCAGGATAGAAAACCAGAAAACTCATTTTGTTCAGTTCCCTTTCTAAGGAAAGCATGCATTTAGCCACTCAAATTAATAATATGATACTTTGGCTTAAACCGACGAAAGTATTTACTAGCTAGTGAATAGAAAGGGTTGAAATCAAACATACATATACATAGTAATTACATGATGCATTCGTGAAAGACAAAAATATCTACATGAAAAGAAAATAAACCTTAAACTTTTTTTATTACTTTTTCAATTTTCAAAGTGTGTAAAAGGTGGCAAAAATTTGCGCCGCCCGGGAATCGAACCCGGGTCGCAAGAATGGGAATCTTGCATGATACCACTACACCAGCGGCGCTTCAATAGGAAGTAGTGAATTTTATCTATTTCTATATATCCGGGTACCCTGTGATACTACAATTTGTTTACTGTTCATTATAAAATAAATCAACTTGTCATATGCATCTAACATTCTTGCAACATACATGTAGTGAATTCGAGAAATCTGTTATTTGCAATAAGAGCAAAAATTTGTAAGAAGCAAGGGTATTTGCGTAAAAAGGTGGCAAAATCTGCCCCCAGTGAGAGTCGAACTCACGACCCCTGGTTTACGAGACCAGTGCTCTTTTTTTTTTTTTTATCTTTATTATGATCACACTTCATATATACATATCACAGTTTAAAAATACACATATAAATGAAAACATTCATATAACTTATTGTCCTGTCTCTGAAATGATAACATTCGACATTTTACATAACAATATTGCGTGAAATATTTTCCACTAACTTCGAATTCACTGTCAGATTATAAAACTTTTTCTTTATTTTTTCCTTTTTTTTTCTTTTTATATAAAACAATAAAAAATAACCATTTGAAACAATTCAAGAAAAAAAACATTAAATGTTTACACACGCAAAAGTTCTATTTTAATTTTATTTTCCATGTGATACATAAATAAACGGTTGGTTTCCAGACCAGAATTTTGATTCACCGGCACAAAAATTATTTAATAAAATTCCCGTGTATAAACATATACTGCTTTCCATCCCAACTATTTATTAATCGAAATATCATGAACACAGTCTATATTTCTCCGCGTATCTTTCCATCCTTGGAATGTCACGTACGTAACAGTCAATGTCACAAGTGTCCCATTTTCTTACGTCGTTAAATCTATTAACGCAATACATTGCGTTTTCAAAGTCCGAATTCTCGCTGTCCAAATTTACATGTCTGATTTCTCGTGTCGCTATACTACACATAACTACGGTGTCTCTGTTTTTCACTTTTCCTAATATGCAACTTCCGTCAGATCGTCTATTAAATACAATTTTGTGATAATGACTGTCTGTACTAAGATTGTTCCCAGTAATTATCAATTTCGGATCGATTGTTTTTATTTCGTCTTTTTCATTATTTTCTATATTTTCAACATCAGTGTATACATTCTTTTTATTTCTCGACCCGTTACACACTATTCTTTCCGTTATTTCATTGTCCTTACTTGTTTTGACCAGCGATACACTAGTCGGCTGAACACCTTTCATCACAACCGGTTGAACAACATTCCTTACAGGTGTAATGTTTATCTGCTCGGGGGCTACTAATGGGAGATCTGAATGACCATCGTATTGTAATTCACCTTCCGAGTCCATTATAACTTCTGAATTATCCTGATTATCGCCATTAAATGTCTTATCAACGTCATTGTTTGTATTTTCTGCTCTTTCCTTCCATGTTTTCATCCTTTTATTGTCTCTCTCTCTATTTGATCTTGACTTATGTTTTACTCCACGATTCACGTGTATTAAATCACCTCTTGTCCAAACCAATGAAATGCGCATTTTGTCACCTAAATAATGAGAATTCCATGTCAGTTGCTCATAATCATCAATAATACTGTTAATTAAGGCGACTAAAGGCTTCGGCAATTTTTCCATAATGATTTCCCTGATAGGTACCTCAATTTTCACAAGAAGAATAGTAAAGTTCACAAAACAACAATAAAACGCAAAATAATTCTCAAAAATGTCAGTAATTCAACTTACATTACTGTTATAATAGTTATATTTACTAAATCCGGCTGGTAATATCCAAATCCTATAGAAATAATAACACAATAACAGGAGCAATAAATTGTACGTCTATATCAATGTAAGGTTTCTATTAACTTCCGAGACCAGTGCTCTAACCACTGAGCTATAGGGGCTTTGACGCATCTTTCGCTTAATGTAGTATATGTTCATCAGGCAAAATTTGATGTAAAAAGGCCAAATTCAGGATAGAAAACCAGAAAACTCATTTTGTTCAGTTCCCTTTCTAAGGAAAGCATGCATTTAGCCACTCAAATTAATAATATGATACTTTGGCTTAAACCGACGAAAGTATTTACTAGCTAGTGAATAGAAAGGGTTGAAATCAAACATACATATACATAGTAATTACATGATGCATTCGTGAAAGACAAAAATATCTACATGAAAAGAAAATAAACCTTAAACTTTTTTTTATTACTTTTTCAATTTTCAAAGTGTGTAAAAGGTGGCAAAAATTTGCGCCGCCCGGGAATCGAACCCGGGTCGCAAGAATGGGAATCTTGCATGATACCACTACACCAGCGGCGCTTCAATAGGAAGTAGTGAATTTTATCTATTTCTATATATCCGGGTACCCTGTGATACTACAATTTGTTTACTGTTCATTATAAAATAAATCAACTTGTCATATGCATCTAACATTCTTGCAACATACATGTAGTGAATTCGAGAAATCTGTTATTTGCAATAAGAGCAAAAATTTGTAAGAAGCAAGGGTATTTGCGTAAAAAGGTGGCAAAATCTGCCCCCAGTGAGAGTCGAACTCACGACCCCTGGTTTACGAGACCAGTGCTCTAACCACTGAGCTATAGGGGCTTTGACGCATCTTTCGCTTAATGTAGTATATGTTCATCAGGCAAAATTTGATGTAAAAAGGCCAAATTCAGGATAGAAAACCAGAAAACTCATTTTGTTCAGTTCCCTTTCTAAGGAAAGCATGCATTTAGCCACTCAAATTAATAATATGATACTTTGGCTTAAACCGACGAAAGTATTTACTAGCTAGTGAATAGAAAGGGTTGAAATCAAACATACATATACATAGTAATTACATGATGCATTCGTGAAAGACAAAAATATCTACATGAAAAGAAAATAAACCTTAAACTTTTTTTATTACTTTTTCAATTTTCAAAGTGTGTAAAAGGTGGCAAAAATTTGCGCCGCCCGGGAATCGAACCCGGGTCGCAAGAATGGGAATCTTGCATGATACCACTACACCAGCGGCGCTTCAATAGGAAGTAGTGAATTTTATCTATTTCTATATATCCGGGTACCCTGTGATACTACAATTTGTTTACTGTTCATTATAAAATAAATCAACTTGTCATATGCATCTAACATTCTTGCAACATACATGTAGTGAATTCGAGAAATCTGTTATTTGCAATAAGAGCAAAAATTTGTAAGAAGCAAGGGTATTTGCGTAAAAAGGTGGCAAAATCTGCCCCCAGTGAGAGTCGAACTCACGACCCCTGGTTTACGAGACCAGTGCTCTAACCACTGAGCTATAGGGGCTTTGACGCATCTTTCGCTTAATGTAGTATATGTTCATCAGGCAAAATTTGATGTAAAAAGGCCAAATTCAGGATAGAAAACCAGAAAACTCATTTTGTTCAGTTCCCTTTCTAAGGAAAGCATGCATTTAGCCACTCAAATTAATAATATGATACTTTGGCTTAAACCGACGAAAGTATTTACTAGCTAGTGAATAGAAAGGGTTGAAATCAAACATACATATACATAGTAATTACATGATGCATTCGTGAAAGACAAAAATATCTACATGAAAAGAAAATAAACCTTAAACTTTTTTTTATTACTTTTTCAATTTTCAAAGTGTGTAAAAGGTGGCAAAAATTTGCGCCGCCCGGGAATCGAACCCGGGTCGCAAGAATGGGAATCTTGCATGATACCACTACACCAGCGGCGCTTCAATAGGAAGTAGTGAATTCTATCTATTTCTATATATCCGGGTACCCTGTGATACTACAATTTGTTTACTGTTCATTATAAAATAAATCAACTTGTCATATGCATCTAACATTCTTGCAACATACATGTAGTGAATTCGAGAAATCTGTTATTTGCAATAAGAGCAAAAATTTGTAAGAAGCAAGGGTATTTGCGTAAAAAGGTGGCAAAATCTGCCCCCAGTGAGAGTCGAACTCACGACCCCTGGTTTACGAGACCAGTGCTCTAACCACTGAGCTATAGGGGCTTAGACGCATCTTTCGCTTAATGTAGTATATGTTCATCAGGCAAAATTTGATGTAAAAAGGCCAAATTCAGGATAGAAAACCAGAAAACTCATTTTGTTCAGTTCCCTTTCTAAGGAAAGCATGCATTTAGCCACTCAAATTAATAATATGATACTTTGGCTTAAACCGACGAAAGTATTTACTAGCTAGTGAATAGAAAGGGTTGAAATCAAACATACATATACATAGTAATTACATGATGCATTCGTGAAAGACAAAAATATCTACATGAAAAGAAAATAAACCTTAAACTTTTTTTATTACTTTTTCAATTTTCAAAGTGTGTAAAAGGTGGCAAAAATTTGCGCCGCCCGGGAATCGAACCCGGGTCGCAAGAATGGGAATCTTGCATGATACCACTACACCAGCGGCGCTTCAATAGGAAGTAGTGAATTTTATCTATTTCTATATATCCGGGTACCCTGTGATACTACAATTTGTTTACTGTTCATTATAAAATAAATCAACTTGTCATATGCATCTAACATTCTTGCAACATACATGTAGTGAATTCGAGAAATCTGTTATTTGCAATAAGAGCAAAAATTTGTAAGAAGCAAGGGTATTTGCGTAAAAAGGTGGCAAAATCTGCCCCCAGTGAGAGTCGAACTCACGACCCCTGGTTTACGAGACCAGTGCTCTAACCACTGAGCTATAGGGGCTTTGACGCATCTTTCGCTTAATGTAGTATATGTTCATCAGGCAAAATTTGATGTAAAAAGGCCAAATTCAGGATAGAAAACCAGAAAACTCATTTTGTTCAGTTCCCTTTCTAAGGAAAGCATGCATTTAGCCACTCAAATTAATAATATGATACTTTGGCTTAAACCGACGAAAGTATTTACTAGCTAGTGAATAGAAAGGGTTGAAATCAAACATACATATACATAGTAATTACATGATGCATTCGTGAAAGACAAAAATATCTACATGAAAAGAAAATAAACCTTAAACTTTTTTTTATTACTTTTTCAATTTTCAAAGTGTGTAAAAGGTGGCAAAAATTTGCGCCGCCCGGGAATCGAACCCGGGTCGCAAGAATGGGAATCTTGCATGATACCACTACACCAGCGGCGCTTCAATAGGAAGTAGTGAATTCTATCTATTTCTATATATCCGGGTACCCTGTGATACTACAATTTGTTTACTGTTCATTATAAAATAAATCAACTTGTCATATGCATCTAACATTCTTGCAACATACATGTAGTGAATTCGAGAAATCTGTTATTTGCAATAAGAGCAAAAATTTGTAAGAAGCAAGGGTATTTGCGTAAAAAGGTGGCAAAATCTGCCCCCAGTGAGAGTCGAACTCACGACCCCTGGTTTACGAGACCAGTGCTCTAACCACTGAGCTATAGGGGCTTAGACGCATCTTTCGCTTAATGTAGTATATGTTCATCAGGCAAAATTTGATGTAAAAAGGCCAAATTCAGGATAGAAAACCAGAAAACTCATTTTGTTCAGTTCCCTTTCTAAGGAAAGCATGCATTTAGCCACTCAAATTAATAATATGATACTTTGGCTTATACCGACGAAAGTATTTACTAGCTAGTGAATAGAAAGGGTTGAAATCAAACATACATATACATAGTAATTACATGATGCATTCGTGAAAGACAAAAATATCTACATGAAAAGAAAATAAACCTTAAACTTTTTTTATTACTTTTTCAATTTTCAAAGTGTGTAAAAGGTGGCAAAAATTTGCGCCGCCCGGGAATCGAACCCGGGTCGCAAGAATGGGAATCTTGCATGATACCACTACACCAGCGGCGCTTCAATAGGAAGTAGTGAATTTTATCTATTTCTATATATCCGGGTACCCTGTGATACTACAATTTGTTTACTGTTCATTATAAAATAAATCAACTTGTCATATGCATCTAACATTCTTGCAACATACATGTAGTGAATTCGAGAAATCTGTTATTTGCAATAAGAGCAAAAATTTGTAAGAAGCAAGGGTATTTGCGTAAAAAGGTGGCAAAATCTGCCCCCAGTGAGAGTCGAACTCACGACCCCTGGTTTACGAGACCAGTGCTCTAACCACTGAGCTATAGGGGCTTTGACGCATCTTTCGCTTAATGTAGTATATGTTCATCAGGCAAAATTTGATGTAAAAAGGCCAAATTCAGGATAGAAAACCAGAAAACTCATTTTGTTCAGTTCCCTTTCTAAGGAAAGCATGCATTTAGCCACTCAAATTAATAATATGATACTTTGGCTTAAACCGACGAAAGTATTTACTAGCTAGTGAATAGAAAGGGTTGAAATCAAACATACATATACATAGTAATTACATGATGCATTCGTGAAAGACAAAAATATCTACATGAAAAGAAAATAAACCTTAAACTTTTTTTATTACTTTTTCAATTTTCAAAGTGTGTAAAAGGTGGCAAAAATTTGCGCCGCCGGGAATCGAACCCGGGTCGCAAGAATGGGAATCTTGCATGATACCACTACACCAGCGGCGCTTCAATAGGAAGTAGTGAATTTTATCTATTTCTATATATCCGGGTACCCTGTGATACTACAATTTGTTTACTGTTCATTATAAAATAAATCAACTTGTCATATGCATCTAACATTCTTGCAACATACATGTAGTGAATTCGAGAAATCTGTTATTTGCAATAAGAGCAAAAATTTGTAAGAAGCAAGGGTATTTGCGTAAAAAGGTGGCAAAATCTGCCCCCAGTGAGAGTCGAACTCACGACCCCTGGTTTACGAGACCAGTGCTCTAACCACTGAGCTATAGGGGCTTTGACGCATCTTTCGCTTAATGTAGTATATGTTCATCAGGCAAAATTTGATGTAAAAAGGCCAAATTCAGGATAGAAAACCAGAAAACTCATTTTGTTCAGTTCCCTTTCTAAGGAAAGCATGCATTTAGCCACTCAAATTAATAATATGATACTTTGGCTTAAACCGACGAAAGTATTTACTAGCTAGTGAATAGAAAGGGTTGAAATCAAACATACATATACATAGTAATTACATGATGCATTCGTGAAAGACAAAAATATCTACATGAAAAGAAAATAAACCTTAAACTTTTTTTATTACTTTTTCAATTTTCAAAGTGTGTAAAAGGTGGCAAAAATTTGCGCCGCCCGGGAATCGAACCCGGGTCGCAAGAATGGGAATCTTGCATGATACCACTACACCAGCGGCGCTTCAATAGGAAGTAGTGAATTTTATCTATTTCTATATATCCGGGTACCCTGTGATACTACAATTTGTTTACTGTTCATTATAAAATAAATCATTGATTGGTTAAATATTTCTCAGTGTGTTTGAATTTTTTTGTTAGCCTTTTGGTCATGAATGTTTGTCTCTAATATTTAATTAACTGTGCATTTGTATTCAGATATCGCAGATCAAATTTATTCGTTCATTGTGTAATCATACGTTTTTTGATTGAGTTAAGTCTTCCAATTGATATTTTATCGTATGTTTTTATATGTTGTGATGTTATGCTATTGTTTCAGAAAAAGGGAGAAGGTTTGGGCCCATTAAAACGTTTAATCCCGCTGCAAATGTTTGCACCTGTCCTAAGTCAGGAATCTGATGCACAGTAGTTGTCGTTTGTTTATGTAATATATTCGTGTTTCTCGTTTCTTGTTTTGTTTTTATAGATTAGACCGTTGGTTTTCCCGTTTGAATGGTTTTACACTCGTAATTTTGGGGCCCTTTATAGCTTGTTGTTCGGTGTGAGCCAAGGCTCCGTGTTGAAGGCCGTACTTTAACCTATAATGGTTTAATTTTTAAATTGTTATTTGGATGGAGAGTTGTCTCATTGGCACTCACACCACATCTTCCTATATCTATTGTCATATGCATCTAACATTCTTGCAACATACATGTAGTGAATTCGAGAAATCTGTTATTTGCAATAAGAGCAAAAATTTGTAAGAAGCAAGGGTATTTGCGTAAAAAGGTGGCAAAATCTGCCCCCAGTGAGAGTCGAACTCACGACCCCTGGTTTACGAGACCAGTGCTCTAACCACTGAGCTATAGGGGCTTTGACGCATCTTTCGCTTAATGTAGTATATGTTCATCAGGCAAAATTTGATGTAAAAAGGCCAAATTCAGGATAGAAAACCAGAAAACTCATTTTGTTCAGTTCCCTTTCTAAGGAAAGCATGCATTTAGCCACTCAAATTAATAATATGATACTTTGGCTTAAACCGACGAAAGTATTTACTAGCTAGTGAATAGAAAGGGTTGAAATCAAACATACATATACATAGTAATTACATGATGCATTCGTGAAAGACAAAAATATCTACATGAAAAGAAAATAAACCTTAAACTTTTTTTATTACTTTTTCAATTTTCAAAGTGTGTAAAAGGTGGCAAAAATTTGCGCCGCCCGGGAATCGAACCCGGGTCGCAAGAATGGGAATCTTGCATGATACCACTACACCAGCGGCGCTTCAATAGGAAGTAGTGAATTTTATCTATTTCTATATATCCGGGTACCCTGTGATACTACAATTTGTTTACTGTTCATTATAAAATAAATCAACTTGTCATATGCATCTAACATTCTTGCAACATACATGTAGTGAATTCGAGAAATCTGTTATTTGCAATAAGAGCAAAAATTTGTAAGAAGCAAGGGTATTTGCGTAAAAAGGTGGCAAAATCTGCCCCCAGTGAGAGTCGAACTCACGACCCCTGGTTTACGAGACCAGTGCTCTTTTTTTTTTATCTTTATTATAATCAAACATCGTATTTACATATCACAGTTCAGAATTACACATCAATGAAAAACATTATTATCAATTATTGTCCTTTCTCTGAAAAGAAACATTCAATATTCTACGTTTACAATTCAAATGCGTGAAATATTTGTCACGAACACAATTATCTACATGACTATATACTCATATATAGATATCATATCACATTCTATAGAAACATATTCATATACTTATATTCTAACTCACTCTTATCTACCATTCAGCACATACATTCAAATTGATAAAAAGCTTACACAGAATACAAAGAAAAATTAGAGTGAAAAATGATTATGACGTCTTATTTTCCGACAGAGGACAAAAAATAATACAATAGAAAATATTGGTGGCACTGGGCTGGATTCCATTCCACAACGCAATCAAAATTCGAAGTATTAAATATCGAGTCAATCATCAGCTATTTTAAGACATGCAAACAGAGCACAAAAATTATCAAAATATTTGGAAAAACTTTTTCACAACATTCTCACAAACACCATACAAACTATCTCTCTTACAAATCAACATAAAATAAAATAATAAAACAATTAAAGTTTTTTATTAGTCGCAAATTCTATCATCTCGTCTAGTCCTTTTCTCACATCATCAGTCATCAGTTTCGGTATAGTTCTTACATCACGAAAATCTTCAGTCAACACTTTGTTAAATTTATATAAACCTCGGTCACTGCAATCGAGTATTTCAAATTCTTTATCATCTATATGATACAATATCAGACGATTCCTCAATGTTTTTCCGATCAATATTTCGTTGCGACCTCCTGATTGTTTCAAAACAAATTTTGGAATTAACTTAATGTCAGTTGCAATATTTGACGGCAATGTTTGTTTACTTTTGTCATTGTTTTCTACCAATTTATCGCGTTGAGATGTAGCAGATAAAATATCCCTGTAATTTACTTTACTAAGCGGCGGAAACTCTGAAAGTTCATCATCTTTTGTACTACATTTATTCCTTTCAATTTTGTCAATGGATAATCTACCTTTGTTTTTATTTACATTTTTTCTATTGACACAGTTAACTGATACAGACAATTCTTTACCTGTATCGATTGCACACAGTTCTATATTTGGACGTTCTATACCGGTTTCAATGTTACCTGAACATGCCATAACGGAGGCCTCAGACGGGTTATCTTCAATGTCCATTATATCCGATGTATTTGCCGCTACTGTTTCGTCCTGTATTTTATTACTTTCAAATACACAATCTGAATGAATCATCTCGATATGATTTTCAATATTCGAAATAGTTTCAACACTGTTGTTATACTCTTTCATTCGTTTTTTGTCACGGTTGACAGTTGAAATCGACTTTCGTTTACTTTTATTTGTATCTTCATTTGCAAACATTATAGAAATACGTGCTCTGTCACTTTCACCATGCACAGTAAATGTAATATTTCGAAATTGTTCACAAGCATTTTCAATGGTACTCCTTAATAAAGATGGAAGTCTCTCCATCATAATATAATTCACCCTTGGGTAGCCTCTTTCTATACGACAATGTTTACAATAATGTAAAACATTACAAACGACAGTTTTGTTATAACTAAAGTCAAACACTTACTTCTGATACAAGTTAGAACGTTTATATTCCGAAAATATGCTTGGAAATCCGAGCAATCACTTATAATATAGTAAATATTTCCTTAGACATAAACACAACGTCCAGTCACTTAAAGGTCCACTCGACTCCACCACGAGACCAGTGCTCTAACCACTGAGCTATAGGGGCTTTGACGCATCTTTCGCTTAATGTAGTATATGTTTATCAGGCAAAATTTGATGTAAAAAGGCCAAATTCATGATAGAAAACCAGAAAACTCATTTTGTTCAGTTCCCTTTCTAAGGAAAGCATGCATTTAGCCACTCAAATTAATAATATGATACTTTGGCTTAAACCGACGAAAGTATTTACTAGCTAGTGAATAGAAAGGGTTGAAATCAAACATACATATACATAGTAATTACATGATGCATTCGTGAAAGACAAAAATATCTACATGAAAAGAAAATAAACCTTAAACTTTTTTTATTACTTTTTCAATTTTCAAAGTGTGTAAAAGGTGGCAAAAATTTGCGCCGCCCGGGAATCGAACCCGGGTCGCAAGAATGGGAATCTTGCATGATACCACTACACCAGCGGCGCTTCAATAGGAAGTAGTGAATTTTATCTATTTCTATATATCCGGGTACCCTGTGATACTACAATTTGTTTACTGTTCATTATAAAATAAATCAACTTGTCATATGCATCTAACATTCTTGCAACATACATGTAGTGAATTCGAGAAATCTGTTATTTGCAATAAGAGCAAAAATTTGTAAGAAGCAAGGGTATTTGCGTAAAAAGGTGGCAAAATCTGCCCCCCAGTGAGAGTCGAACTCACGACCCCTGGTTTACGAGACCAGTGCTCTAACCACTGAGCTATAGGGGCTTTGACGCAACTTTCGCTTAATGTAGACTTTTTTTTTTAGTATATGTTCATCAGGCAAAATTTGATGTAAAAAGGCCAAATTCAGGATAGAAAACCAGAAAACTCATTTTGTTCAGTTCCCTTTCTAAGGAAAGCATGCATTTAGCCACTCAAATTAATAATATGATACTTTGGCTTAAACCGACGAAAGTATTTACTAGCTAGTGAATAGAAAGGGTTGAAATCAAACATACATATACATAGTAATTACATGATGCATTCGTGAAAGACAAAAATATCTACATGAAAAGAAAATAAACCTTAAACTTTTTTTATTACTTTTTCAATTTTCAAAGTGTGTAAAAGGTGGCAAAAATTTGCGCCGCCCGGGAATCGAACCCGGGTCGCAAGAATGGGATTCTTGCATGATACCACTACACCAGCGGCGCTTCAATAGGAAGTAGTGAATTTTATCTATTTCTATATATCCGGGTACCCTGTGATACTACAATTAGTTTACTGTTCATTATAAAATAAATCAACTTGTCATATGCATCTAACATTCTTGCAACATACATGTAGTGAATTCGAGAAATCTGTTATTTGCAATAAGAGCAAAAATTTGTAAGAAGCAAGGGTATTTGCGTAAAAAGGTGGCAAAATCTGCCCCCAGTGAGAGTCGAACTCACGACCCCTGGTTTACGAGACCAGTGCTCTAACCACTGAGCTATAGGGGCTTTGACGCATCTTTCGCTTAATGTAGTATATGTTCATCAGGCAAAATTTGATGTAAAAAGGCCAAATTCAGGATAGAAAACCAGAAAACTCATTTTGTTCAGTTCCCTTTCTAAGGAAAGCATGCATTTAGCCACTCAAATTAATAATATGATACTTTGGCTTAAACCGACGAAAGTATTTACTAGCTAGTGAATAGAAAGGGTTGAAATCAAACATACATATACATAGTAATTACATGATGCATTCGTGAAAGACAAAAATATCTACATGAAAAGAAAATAAACCTTAAACTTTTTTTATTACTTTTTCAATTTTCAAAGTGTGTAAAAGGTGGCAAAAATTTGCGCCGCCCGGGAATCGAACCCGGGTCGCAAGAATGGGAATCTTGCATGATACCACTACACCAGCGGCGCTTCAATAGGAAGTAGTGAATTTTATCTATTTCTATATATCCGGGTACCCTGTGATACTACAATTTGTTTACTGTTCATTATAAAATAAATCAACTTGTCATATGCATCTAACATTCTTGCAACATACATGTAGTGAATTCGAGAAATCTGTTATTTGCAATAAGAGCAAAAATTTGTAAGAAGCAAGGGTATTTGCGTAAAAAGGTGGCAAAATCTGCCCCCAGTGAGAGTCGAACTCACGACCCCTGGTTTACGAGACCAGTGCTCTAACCACTGAGCTATAGGGGCTTTGACGCATCTTTCGCTTAATGTAGTATATGTTCATCAGGCAAAATTTGATGTAAAAAGGCCAAATTCAGGATAGAAAACCAGAAAACTCATTTTGTTCAGTTCCCTTTCTAAGGAAAGCATGCATTTAGCCACTCAAATTAATAATATGATACTTTGGCTTAAACCGACGAAAGTATTTACTAGCTAGTGAATAGAAAGGGTTGAAATCAAACATACATATACATAGTAATTACATGATGCATTCGTGAAAGACAAAAATATCTACATGAAAAGAAAATAAACCTTAAACTTTTTTTATTACTTTTTCAATTTTCAAAGTGTGTAAAAGGTGGCAAAAATTTGCGCCGCCCGGGAATCGAACCCGGGTCGCAAGAATGGGAATCTTGCATGATACCACTACACCAGCGGCGCTTCAATAGGAAGTAGTGAATTTTATCTATTTCTATATATCCGGGTACCCTGTGATACTACAATTTGTTTACTGTTCATTATAAAATAAATCAACTTGTCATATGCATCTAACATTCTTGCAACATACATGTAGTGAATTCGAGAAATCTGTTATTTGCAATAAGAGCAAAAATTTGTAAGAAGCAAGGGTATTTGCGTAAAAAGGTGGCAAAATCTGCCCCCAGTGAGAGTCGAACTCACGACCCCTGGTTTACGAGACCAGTGCTCTTTTTTTTTTATCTTTATTATAATCAAACATCGTATTTACATATCACAGTTCAGAATTACACATCAATGAAAAACATTATTATCAATTATTGTCCTTTCTCTGAAAAGAAACATTCAATATTCTACGTTTACAATTCAAATGCGTGAAATATTTGTCACGAACACAATTATCTACATGACTATATACTCATATATAGATATCATATCACATTCTATAGAAACATATTCATATACTTATATTCTAACTCACTCTTATCTACCATTCAGCACATACATTCAAATTGATAAAAAGCTTACACAGAATACAAAGAAAAATTAGAGTGAAAAATGATTATGACGTCTTATTTTCCGACAGAGGACAAAAAATAATACAATAGAAAATATTGGTGGCACTGGGCTGGATTCCATTCCACAACGCAATCAAAATTCGAAGTATTAAATATCGAGTCAATCATCAGCTATTTTAAGACATGCAAACAGAGCACAAAAATTATCAAAATATTTGGAAAAACTTTTTCACAACATTCTCACAAACACCATACAAACTATCTCTCTTACAAATCAACATAAAATAAAATAATAAAACAATTAAAGTTTTTTATTAGTCGCAAATTCTATCATCTCGTCTAGTCCTTTTCTCACATCATCAGTCATCAGTTTCGGTATAGTTCTTACATCACGAAAATCTTCAGTCAACACTTTGTTAAATTTATATAAACCTCGGTCACTGCAATCGAGTATCTCAAATTCTTTATCATCTATATGATACAATATCAGACGATTCCTCAATGTTTTTCCGATCAATATTTCGTTGCGACCTCCTGATTGTTTCAAAACAAATTTTGGAATTAACTTAATGTCAGTTGCAATATTTGACGGCAATGTTTGTTTACTTTTGTCATTGTTTTCTACCAATTTATCGCGTTGAGATGTAGCAGATAAAATATCCCTGTAATTTACTTTACTAAGCGGCGGAAACTCTGAAAGTTCATCATCTTTTGTACTACATTTATTCCTTTCAATTTTGTCAATGGATAATCTACCTTTGTTTTTATTTACATTTTTTCTATTGACACAGTTAACTGATACAGACAATTCTTTACCTGTATCGATTGCACACAGTTCTATATTTGGACGTTCTATACCGGTTTCAATGTTACCTGAACATGCCATAACGGAGGCCTCAGACGGGTTATCTTCAATGTCCATTATATCCGATGTATTTGCCGCTACTGTTTCGTCCTGTATTTTATTACTTTCAAATACACAATCTGAATGAATCATCTCGATATGATTTTCAATATTCGAAATAGTTTCAACACTGTTGTTATACTCTTTCATTCGTTTTTTGTCACGGTTGACAGTTGAAATCGACTTTCGTTTACTTTTATTTGTATCTTCATTTGCAAACATTATAGAAATACGTGCTCTGTCACTTTCACCATGCACAGTAAATGTAATATTTCGAAATTGTTCACAAGCATTTTCAATGGTACTCCTTAATAAAGATGGAAGTCTCTCCATCATAATATAATTCACCCTTGGGTAGCCTCTTTCTATACGACAATGTTTACAATAATGTAAAACATTACAAACGACAGTTTTGTTATAACTAAAGTCAAACACTTACTTCTGATACAAGTTAGAACGTTTATATTCCGAAAATATGCTTGGAAATCCGAGCAATCACTTATAATATAGTAAATATTTCCTTAGACATAAACACAACGTCCAGTCACTTAAAGGTCCACTCGACTCCACCACGAGACCAGTGCTCTAACCACTGAGCTATAGGGGCTTTGACGCATCTTTCGCTTAATGTAGTATATGTTTATCAGGCAAAATTTGATGTAAAATGGCCAAATTCATGATAGAAAACCAGAAAACTCATTTTGTTCAGTTCCCTTTCTAAGGAAAGCATGCATTTAGCCACTCAAATTAATAATATGATACTTTGGCTTAAACCGACGAAAGTATTTACTAGCTAGTGAATAGAAAGGGTTGAAATCAAACATACATATACATAGTTATTACATGATGCATTCGTGAAAGACAAAAATATCTACATGAAAAGAAAATAAACCTTAAACTTTTTTTATTACTTTTTCAATTTTCAAAGTGTGTAAAAGGTGGCAAAAATTTGCGCCGCCCGGGAATCGAACCCGGGTCGCAAGAATGGGAATCTTGCATGATACCACTACACCAGCGGCGCTTCAATAGGAAGTAGTGAATTTTATCTATTTCTATATATCCGGGTACCCTGTGATACTACAATTTGTTTACTGTTCATTATAAAATAAATCAACTTGTCATATGCATCTAACATTCTTGCAACATACATGTAGTGAATTCGAGAAATCTGTTATTTGCAATAAGAGCAAAAATTTGTAAGAAGCAAGGGTATTTGCGTAAAAAGGTGGCAAAATCTGCCCCCAGTGAGAGTCGAACTCACGACCCCTGGTTTACGAGACCAGTGCTCTAACCACTGAGCTATAGGGGCTTTGACGCAACTTTCGCTTAATGTAGACTTTTTTTTTTAGTATATGTTCATCAGGCAAAATTTGATGTAAAAAGGCCAAATTCAGGATAGAAAACCAGAAAACTCATTTTGTTCAGTTCCCTTTCTAAGGAAAGCATGCATTTAGCCACTCAAATTAATAATATGATACTTTGGCTTAAACCGACGAAAGTATTTACTAGCTAGTGAATAGAAAGGGTTGAAATCAAACATACATATACATAGTAATTACATGATGCATTCGTGAAAGACAAAAATATCTACATGAAAAGAAAATAAACCTTAAACTTTTTTTATTACTTTTTCAATTTTCAAAGTGTGTAAAAGGTGGCAAAAATTTGCGCCGCCCGGGAATCGAACCCGGGTCTCAAGAATGGGATTCTTGCATGATACCACTACACCAGCGGCGCTTCAATAGGAAGTAGTGAATTTTATCTATTTCTATATATCCGGGTACCCTGTGATACTACAATTAGTTTACTGTTCATTATAAAATAAATCAACTTGTCATATGCATCTAACATTCTTGCAACATACATGTAGTGAATTCGAGAAATCTGTTATTTGCAATAAGAGCAAAAATTTGTAAGAAGCAAGGGTATTTGCGTAAAAAGGTGGCAAAATCTGCCCCCAGTGAGAGTCGAACTCACGACCCCTGGTTTACGAGACCAGTGCTCTAACCACTGAGCTATAGGGGCTTTGACGCATCTTACGCTTAATGTAGTATATGTTCATCAGGCAAAATTTGATGTAAAAAGGCCAAATTCAGGATAGAAAACCAGAAAACTCATTTTGTTCAGTTCCCTTTCTAAGGAAAGCATGCATTTAGCCACTCAAATTAATAATATGATACTTTGGCTTAAACCGACGAAAGTATTTACTAGCTAGTGAATAGAAAGGGTTGAAATCAAACATACATATACATAGTAATTACATGATGCATTCGTGAAAGACAAAAATATCTACATGAAAAGAAAATAAACCTTAAACTTTTTTTATTACTTTTTCAATTTTCAAAGTGTGTAAAAGGTGGCAAAAATTTGCGCCGCCCGGGAATCGAACCCGGGTCGCAAGAATGGGAATCTTGCATGATACCACTACACCAGCGGCGCTTCAATAGGAAGTAGTGAATTTTATCTATTTCTATATATCCGGGTACCCTGTGATACTACAATTTGTTTACTGTTCATTATAAAATAAATCAACTTGTCATATGCATCTAACATTCTTGCAACATACATGTAGTGAATTCGAGAAATCTGTTATTTGCAATAAGAGCAAAAATTTGTAAGAAGCAAGGGTATTTGCGTAAAAAGGTGGCAAAATCTGCCCCCAGTGAGAGTCGAACTCACGACCCCTGGTTTACGAGACCAGTGCTCTTTTTTTTTTATCTTTATTATAATCAAACATCGTATTTACATATCACAGTTCAGAATTACACATCAATGAAAAACATTATTATCAATTATTGTCCTTTCTCTGAAAAGAAACATTCAATATTCTACGTTTACAATTCAAATGCGTGAAATATTTGTCACGAACACAATTATCTACATGACTATATACTCATATATAGATATCATATCACATTCTATAGAAACATATTCATATACTTATATTCTAACTCACTCTTATCTACCATTCAGCACATACATTCAAATTGATAAAAAGCTTACACAGAATACAAAGAAAAATTAGAGTGAAAAATGATTATGACGTCTTATTTTCCGACAGAGGACAAAAAATAATACAATAGAAAATATTGGTGGCACTGGGCTGGATTCCATTCCACAACGCAATCAAAATTCGAAGTATTAAATATCGAGTCAATCATCAGCTATTTTAAGACATGCAAACAGAGCACAAAAATTATCAAAATATTTGGAAAAACTTTTTCACAACATTCTCACAAACACCATACAAACTATCTCTCTTACAAATCAACATAAAATAAAATAATAAAACAATTAAAGTTTTTTATTAGTCGCAAATTCTATCATCTCGTCTAGTCCTTTTCTCACATCATCAGTCATCAGTTTCGGTATAGTTCTTACATCACGAAAATCTTCAGTCAACACTTTGTTAAATTTATATAAACCTCGGTCACTGCAATCGAGTATCTCAAATTCTTTATCATCTATATGATACAATATCAGACGATTCCTCAATGTTTTTCCGATCAATATTTCGTTGCGACCTCCTGATTGTTTCAAAACAAATTTTGGAATTAACTTAATGTCAGTTGCAATATTTGACGGCAATGTTTGTTTACTTTTGTCATTGTTTTCTACCAATTTATCGCGTTGAGATGTAGCAGATAAAATATCCCTGTAATTTACTTTACTAAGCGGCGGAAACTCTGAAAGTTCATCATCTTTTGTACTACATTTATTCCTTTCAATTTTGTCAATGGATAATCTACCTTTGTTTTTATTTACATTTTTTCTATTGACACAGTTAACTGATACAGACAATTCTTTACCTGTATCGATTGCACACAGTTCTATATTTGGACGTTCTATACCGGTTTCAATGTTACCTGAACATGCCATAACGGAGGCCTCAGACGGGTTATCTTCAATGTCCATTATATCCGATGTATTTGCCGCTACTGTTTCGTCCTGTATTTTATTACTTTCAAATACACAATCTGAATGAATCATCTCGATATGATTTTCAATATTCGAAATAGTTTCAACACTGTTGTTATACTCTTTCATTCGTTTTTTGTCACGGTTGACAGTTGAAATCGACTTTCGTTTACTTTTATTTGTATCTTCATTTGCAAACATTATAGAAATACGTGCTCTGTCACTTTCACCATGCACAGTAAATGTAATATTTCGAAATTGTTCACAAGCATTTTCAATGGTACTCCTTAATAAAGATGGAAGTCTCTCCATCATAATATAATTCACCCTTGGGTAGCCTCTTTCTATACGACAATGTTTACAATAATGTAAAACATTACAAACGACAGTTTTGTTATAACTAAAGTCAAACACTTACTTCTGATACAAGTTAGAACGTTTATATTCCGAAAATATGCTTGGAAATCCGAGCAATCACTTATAATATAGTAAATATTTCCTTAGACATAAACACAACGTCCAGTCACTTAAAGGTCCACTCGACTCCACCACGAGACCAGTGCTCTAACCACTGAGCTATAGGGGCTTTGACGCATCTTTCGCTTAATGTAGTATATGTTTATCAGGCAAAATTTGATGTAAAAAGGCCAAATTCATGATAGAAAACCAGAAAACTCATTTTGTTCAGTTCCCTTTCTAAGGAAAGCATGCATTTAGCCACTCAAATTAATAATATGATACTTTGGCTTAAACCGACGAAAGTATTTACTAGCTAGTGAATAGAAAGGGTTGAAATCAAACATACATATACATAGTTATTACATGATGCATTCGTGAAAGACAAAAATATCTACATGAAAAGAAAATAAACCTTAAACTTTTTTTATTACTTTTTCAATTTTCAAAGTGTGTAAAAGGTGGCAAAAATTTGCGCCGCCCGGGAATCGAACCCGGGTCGCAAGAATGGGAATCTTGCATGATACCACTACACCAGCGGCGCTTCAATAGGAAGTAGTGAATTTTATCTATTTCTATATATCCGGGTACCCTGTGATACTACAATTTGTTTACTGTTCATTATAAAATAAATCAACTTGTCATATGCATCTAACATTCTTGCAACATACATGTAGTGAATTCGAGAAATCTGTTATTTGCAATAAGAGCAAAAATTTGTAAGAAGCAAGGGTATTTGCGTAAAAAGGTGGCAAAATCTGCCCCCAGTGAGAGTCGAACTCACGACCCCTGGTTTACGAGACCAGTGCTCTAACCACTGAGCTATAGGGGCTTTGACGCAACTTTCGCTTAATGTAGACTTTTTTTTTTAGTATATGTTCATCAGGCAAAATTTGATGTAAAAAGGCCAAATTCAGGATAGAAAACCAGAAAACTCATTTTGTTCAGTTCCCTTTCTAAGGAAAGCATGCATTTAGCCACTCAAATTAATAATATGATACTTTGGCTTAAACCGACGAAAGTATTTACTAGCTAGTGAATAGAAAGGGTTGAAATCAAACATACATATACATAGTAATTACATGATGCATTCGTGAAAGACAAAAATATCTACATGAAAAGAAAATAAACCTTAAACTTTTTTTATTACTTTTTCAATTTTCAAAGTGTGTAAAAGGTGGCAAAAATTTGCGCCGCCCGGGAATCGAACCCGGGTCGCAAGAATGGGATTCTTGCATGATACCACTACACCAGCGGCGCTTCAATAGGAAGTAGTGAATTTTATCTATTTCTATATATCCGGGTACCCTGTGATACTACAATTAGTTTACTGTTCATTATAAAATAAATCAACTTGTCATATGCATCTAACATTCTTGCAACATACATGTAGTGAATTCGAGAAATCTGTTATTTGCAATAAGAGCAAAAATTTGTAAGAAGCAAGGGTATTTGCGTAAAAAGGTGGCAAAATCTGCCCCCAGTGAGAGTCGAACTCACGACCCCTGGTTTACGAGACCAGTGCTCTAACCACTGAGCTATAGGGGCTTTGACGCATCTTACGCTTAATGTAGTATATGTTCATCAGGCAAAATTTGATGTAAAAAGGCCAAATTCAGGATAGAAAACCAGAAAACTCATTTTGTTCAGTTCCCTTTCTAAGGAAAGCATGCATTTAGCCACTCAAATTAATAATATGATACTTTGGCTTAAACCGACGAAAGTATTTACTAGCTAGTGAATAGAAAGGGTTGAAATCAAACATACATATACATAGTAATTACATGATGCATTCGTGAAAGACAAAAATATCTACATGAAAAGAAAATAAACCTTAAACTTTTTTTATTACTTTTTCAATTTTCAAAGTGTGTAAAAGGTGGCAAAAATTTGCGCCGCCCGGGAATCGAACCCGGGTCGCAAGAATGGGAATCTTGCATGATACCACTACACCAGCGGCGCTTCAATAGGAAGTAGTGAATTTTATCTATTTCTATATATCCGGGTACCCTGTGATACTACAATTTGTTTACTGTTCATTATAAAATAAATCAACTTGTCATATGCATCTAACATTCTTGCAACATACATGTAGTGAATTCGAGAAATCTGTTATTTGCAATAAGAGCAAAAATTTGTAAGAAGCAAGGGTATTTGCGTAAAAAGGTGGCAAAATCTGCCCCCAGTGAGAGTCGAACTCACGACCCCTGGTTTACGAGACCAGTGCTCTAACCACTGAGCTATAGGGGCTTTGACGCATCTTTCGCTTAATGTAGTATATGTTCATCAGGCAAAATTTGATGTAAAAAGGCCAAATTCAGGATAGAAAACCAGAAAACTCATTTTGTTCAGTTCCCTTTCTAAGGAAAGCATGCATTTAGCCACTCAAATTAATAATATGATACTTTGGCTTAAACCGACGAAAGTATTTACTAGCTAGTGAATAGAAAGGGTTGAAATCAAACATACATATACATAGTAATTACATGATGCATTCGTGAAAGACAAAAATATCTACATGAAAAGAAAATAAACCTTAAACTTTTTTTTATTACTTTTTCAATTTTCAAAGTGTGTAAAAGGTGGCAAAAATTTGCGCCGCCCGGGAATCGAACCCGGGTCGCAAGAATGGGAATCTTGCATGATACCACTACACCAGCGGCGCTTCAATAGGAAGTAGTGAATTTTATCTATTTCTATATATCCGGGTACCCTGTGATACTACAATTTGTTTACTGTTCATTATAAAATAAATCAACTTGTCATATGCATCTAACATTCTTGCAACATACATGTAGTGAATTCGAGAAATCTGTTATTTGCAATAAGAGCAAAAATTTGTAAGAAGCAAGGGTATTTGCGTAAAAAGGTGGCAAAATCTGCCCCCAGTGAGAGTCGAACTCACGACCCCTGGTTTACGAGACCAGTGCTCTAACCACTGAGCTATAGGGGCTTTGACGCATCTTTCGCTTAATGTAGTATATGTTCATCAGGCAAAATTTGATGTAAAAAGGCCAAATTCAGGATAGAAAACCAGAAAACTCATTTTGTTCAGTTCCCTTTCTAAGGAAAGCATGCATTTAGCCACTCAAATTAATAATATGATACTTTGGCTTAAACCGACGAAAGTATTTACTAGCTAGTGAATAGAAAGGGTTGAAATCAAACATACATATACATAGTAATTACATGATGCATTCGTGAAAGACAAAAATATCTACATGAAAAGAAAATAAACCTTAAACTTTTTTTTATTACTTTTTCAATTTTCAAAGTGTGTAAAAGGTGGCAAAAATTTCCACCGCCCGGGAATCGAACCCGGGTCGCAAGAATGGGAATCTTGCATGATACCACTACACCAGCGGCGCTTCAATAGGAAGTAGTGAATTTTATCTATTTCTATATATCCGGGTACCCTGTGATACTACAATTTGTTTACTGTTCATTATAAAATAAATCAACTTGTCATATGCATCTAACATTCTTGCAACATACATGTAGTGAATTCGAGAAATCTGTTATTTGCAATAAGAGCAAAAATTTGTAAGAAGCAAGGGTATTTGCGTAAAAAGGTGGCAAAATCTGCCCCCAGTGAGAGTCGAACTCACGACCCCTGGTTTACGAGACCAGTGCTCTAACCACTGAGCTATAGGGGCTTTGACGCATCTTTCGCTTAATGTAGTATATGTTCATCAGGCAAAATTTGATGTAAAAAGGCCAAATTCAGGATAGAAAACCAGAAAACTCATTTTGTTCAGTTCCCTTTCTAAGGAAAGCATGCATTTAGCCACTCAAATTAATAATATGATACTTTGGCTTAAACCGACGAAAGTATTTACTAGCTAGTGAATAGAAAGGGTTGAAATCAAACATACATATACATAGTAATTACATGATGCATTCGTGAAAGACAAAAATATCTACATGAAAAGAAAATAAACCTTAAACTTTTTTTTATTACTTTTTCAATTTTCAAAGTGTGTAAAAGGTGGCAAAAATTTGCGCCGCCCGGGAATCGAACCCGGGTCGCAAGAATGGGAATCTTGCATGATACCACTACACCAGCGGCGCTTCAATAGGAAGTAGTGAATTTTATCTATTTCTATATATCCGGGTACCCTGTGATACTACAATTTGTTTACTGTTCATTATAAAATAAATCAACTTGTCATATGCATCTAACATTCTTGCAACATACATGTAGTGAATTCGAGAAATCTGTTATTTGCAATAAGAGCAAAAATTTGTAAGAAGCAAGGGTATTTGCGTAAAAAGGTGGCAAAATCTGCCCCCAGTGAGAGTCGAACTCACGACCCCTGGTTTACGAGACCAGTGCTCTAACCACTGAGCTATAGGGGCTTTGACGCATCTTTCGCTTAATGTAGTATATGTTCATCAGGCAAAATTTGATGTAAAAAGGCCAAATTCAGGATAGAAAACCAGAAAACTCATTTTGTTCAGTTCCCTTTCTAAGGAAAGCATGCATTTAGCCACTCAAATTAATAATATGATACTTTGGCTTAAACCGACGAAAGTATTTACTAGCTAGTGAATAGAAAGGGTTGAAATCAAACATACATATACATAGTAATTACATGATGCATTCGTGAAAGACAAAAATATCTACATGAAAAGAAAATAAACCTTAAACTTTTTTTTATTACTTTTTCAATTTTCAAAGTGTGTAAAAGGTGGCAAAAATTTGCGCCGCCCGGGAATCGAACCCGGGTCGCAAGAATGGGAATCTTGCATGATACCACTACACCAGCGGCGCTTCAATAGGAAGTAGTGAATTTTATCTATTTCTATATATCCGGGTACCCTGTGATACTACAATTTGTTTACTGTTCATTATAAAATAAATCAACTTGTCATATGCATCTAACATTCTTGCAACATACATGTAGTGAATTCGAGAAATCTGTTATTTGCAATAAGAGCAAAAATTTGTAAGAAGCAAGGGTATTTGCGTAAAAAGGTGGCAAAATCTGCCCCCAGTGAGAGTCGAACTCACGACCCCTGGTTTACGAGACCAGTGCTCTTTTTTTTTTTTTATCTTTATTATGATCACACTTCATATATACATATCACAGTTTGAAAATACACATATAAATGAAAACATTCATATAACTTATTGTCCTGTCTCTGAAATGATAACATTCGACATTTTACATAACAATATTGCATGAAATATTTTTTACTAACTTCGAATTCACTGTCAGTTATAAAACTTTTTCTTTATTTTTCCTTTTTTTCTTTTTATATAAAACAATAAAAAAAAACCATTTGAAACAATTCAAGAAAAAAAAAACATTAAATGTTTACACACGCAAAAGTTCTATTTTATTTTTATTTTCCATGTGATACATACAAAACGGTTGGTTTCCAGACCAGAATTTTGATTCACCGGCACAAAAATTATTTAATAAAATTTCCGTGTATAAACATATACTGTTTTCCATCTTAACTGTTTATTAATCGAAACATCATGAACACAGTCTATATTTCTCCGCGTATCTTTCCATCCTTGGAATGTCACGTACGTAACAGTCAATGTCACAAGTGTCCCATTTTCTTACGTCGTTAAATCTATTAACGCAATACATTGCGTTTTCAAAGTCCGATTTCTCGCTGTCCAAATTTACATGTCTTATTTCTCGTGTCGCTATACTACACATAACTACGGTGTCTCTGTTTTTCACTTTTCCTATTATGCAACTTCCGTCAGATCGTCTATTAAATACAATTTTGTGATAATGACTGTTTGTACTAAGATTGTTCCCAGTAATTATCAATTTCGGATCGATTGTTTTTATTTTGTCTTGTTCATTATTTTCTATATTTTCAACTTCGGTGTATACATTCTTTTTAATTCTCGAACCGTTACACACTATTCTTTCCGTTATTTCATTGTTCTTACTTGTTTTGACCAGCGATACACTAATAGGCTGAACACCTTTCATCACAACCGGTTGAACAACATTCCTTACAGGTGTAATGTTTATCTGCTCGGGGGCTACTAATGGGAGATCTAAATGACCATCGTATTGTAATTCACCTTCCGAGTCCATTATAACTTCTGAATTATCCTGATTATCGCCATTAAATGTCTTATCAACGTCATTGTTTGTATTTTCTGCTCTTTCCTTCCATGTTTTCATCCTTTTATTGTCTCTCTCTCTATTTGATCTTGACTTATGTTTTACTCCACGATTCACGTGTATTAAATCACCTCTTGTCCAAACCAATGAAATGCGCATTTTGTCACCTAAATAATGAGAATTCCATGTCAGTTGCTCATAATCATCAATAATACTGTTAATTAAGGCGACTAAAGGCTTCGGCAATTTTTCCATAATGATTTCCCTGATAGGTACCTCAATTTTCACAAGAAGAATAGTAAAGTTCACAAATCAACAATAAAACGCAAATAATTCTCAAAAATGTCAGCAATTCAACTTACATTACTGTTATAATAGTTATATTTACTAAATCCGGCTGGTAATATCCAAATCGTATAGAAATAATAACACAATAACAGGAGCAATAAATTGTACGTCTATATCAATGTAAGGTGCACTCGACTTTTCAAAACTCACGACCCCTGGTTTACGAGACCAGTGCTCTAACCACTGAGCTATAGGGGCTTTGACGCATCTTTCGCTTAATGTAGTATATGTTCATCAGGCAAAATTTGATGTAAAAAGGCCAAATTCAGGATAGAAAACCAGAAAACTCATTTTGTTCAGTTCCCTTTCTAAGGAAAGCATGCATTTAGCCACTCAAATTAATAATATGATACTTTGGCTTAAACCGACGAAAGTATTTACTAGCTAGTGAATAGAAAGGGTTGAAATCAAACATACATATACATAGTAATTACATGATGCATTCGTGAAAGACAAAAATATCTACATGAAAAGAAAATAAACCTTAAACTTTTTTTTATTACTTTTTCAATTTTCAAAGTGTGTAAAAGGTGGCAAAAATTTCCGCCGCCCGGGAATCGAACCCGGGTCGCAAGAATGGGAATCTTGCATGATACCACTACACCAGCGGCGCTTCAATAGGAAGTAGTGAATTTTATCTATTTCTATATATCCGGGTACCCTGTGATACTACAATTTGTTTACTGTTCATTATAAAATAAATCAACTTGTCATATGCATCTAACATTCTTGCAACATACATGTAGTGAATTCGAGAAATCTGTTATTTGCAATAAGAGCAAAAATTTGTAAGAAGCAAGGGTATTTGCGTAAAAAGGTGGCAAAATCTGCCCCCAGTGAGAGTCGAACTCACGACCCCTGGTTTACGAGACCAGTGCTCTAACCACTGAGCTATAGGGGCTTTGACGCATCTTTCGCTTAATGTAGTATATGTTCATCAGGCAAAATTTGATGTAAAAAGGCCAAATTCAGGATAGAAAACCAGAAAACTCATTTTGTTCAGTTCCCTTTCTAAGGAAAGCATGCATTTAGCCACTCAAATTAATAATATGATACTTTGGCTTAAACCGACGAAAGTATTTACTAGCTAGTGAATAGAAAGGGTTGAAATCAAACATACATATACATAGTAATTACATGATGCATTCGTGAAAGACAAAAATATCTACATGAAAAGAAAATAAACCTTAAACTTTTTTTTATTACTTTTTCAATTTTCAAAGTGTGTAAAAGGTGGCAAAAATTTGCGCCGCCCGGGAATCGAACCCGGGTCGCAAGAATGGGAATCTTGCATTTTTTTTATCATTAATAAAATTTTTATTACATATTTACATACTGTCACCATTGAGACATCCCTCTTTGGTGAGAATTTTTCTATATACAGAGTTGTTAGTAGTTATCCTCCTACATTAGTAAAAAATAAAATACATCTAGATGATACATGTTTTAAAAGTTAAAAGAAATATATACAGCATATATGTCTCTATTTTTTTTTTAATTGCGATTCATTTTTCCAAAAAAAAGTCTATATGAATAGACGGTGGACAAATTCTATATTGAAAGCGAGACAACTCCAAAATATTTTCAAAAGTCGAACACACCTAAGTGCGATCGATAATTTTACGTTGGAATGTGATCTATTGTTCTAACAACCAATCAAATGGAAGTTACTGTCTAGACAAACAAAACTATGTTGTCGTTCTGAATATCTAATAAAGTGTTTTTGTGTAAAAAATATTTGTAGAATAATTGTCTTTGTTGTGTCATTTTATAATACATGTATGCGTATTCAATGTATTTTCTTATTGTGTATTTGAAAAAACGTAGTGCATCAATTTCTTTGTCATGAAAAACTTTTAAATTCCGTGTTTTGAATATGCAAACTCGGGCTACACTAAGGAAAAAGTTTAGAAAATATGTATTAATATCTTGTGAACGTTTTAAAAACCCAAGTAAAAATAACTGTTCATAATCAATGGAATTAACCATATCAGATGGGTAATTGATAAATATGTTGTGTAATATGTCTTTCAGGTAATCATGAAGTGGTTGAATCTTTTGACAATGTACAAACAGGTGACCAAGATTTTCTATACCTAGGCCGCACGCTTTGCATGTGCCTGTATCTGCCTGACCTATTCTGACCAACTTTTCAAGTGTAAAAATAGCTCGATGGACAATCCTATAATTTAAACAATGACAATCAGGAGGTAAACAACTCTGATTGACAACCAAATAAAGACTTTTGAAATTGAGAGGCGGGTATTGCTCCTCCCAATGCTTTTCAGCAGAGGGCGTTTCAAAAAATTTTGACAGAAGAAGGCTGTAAAATAATTTCGTCACAGCACTTCTAAAATTAATTTCTCTGTCATTATCTAAACAAATTTTAACAATCGGAGCACTTTCAACATTCAGAGGATTTTCGGATTTTAATAGTTCTTTCCACTCTTCAGGAATACATCGTATGATTTTTTCGAAAGCTGTTTTTATTTGTTCTGTTTTTTCATCAGGAAATTTTTGTTTTATTATTTCATCTATTGAATTTGATGTGAAGAAACCCGGCATAAATTCATAGCAAATGTCTTTTATCCGTATCAAGCCTGTTTGAATGAATGTTTCAAACAGAAGCATTTTACCGTTGCATGTTATATTTGGATTACAAAACAGCGGATTATTATATACATGTTGCACTTGAAATTCGATTTTGAAATCAGCTTTTATTTTATAATATGCGTTTATCATTTCTTGATAATAAAGTGGTAAGTGTTTAATCTGTTTTGAATTTAAATGCGTATACACAATATCTTGTTTTAAATCCATATTATCGATTTTAGTGATAAAATAATCAAACGCACCTTTCCAGATTGATTGACATTCAGGATCCAAATATTTTTTTAGAAATTTTAGTCTGAAGGCTTGCATTTTTAGAAAGATATCAGGAATATTTAATCCACCTTCAAGTTTTGTACCTACTACACTTTGATATTTTACTAAATGTGATTTATTTTGCCAAAGAAACTTTATAACAATTAGACGGATTTCATTTTTAACTTTTTCTGGCAATGGACATACAGTTACAGTATAGTATAACCTCGACATTATAAGGGAAGTTAAAACTGTAGCTCGACCTGGTAAAGTTAAATCTCTTTTATTCCAAAAGAATAAAATTGTTTTTATCTTTTTTATTTTATCTTTCCAGTTTAGAATTTCACATAACTCTTTATCTTTTCCAACATATATGCCTAACACTTTTGTTACATTTTCACATTTTTGTATTTTTAGTTTATTTAACTCTGAATCAGTTATATTGCCAGAACCTAAACTCATAATTTCAGATTTTTGTCTATTAATTTTAGCTCCAGAAGCTTCACTGTACAAATTTAGAACTTTGAAAGTTTCATTTACAGATTCTTTATTTGAAGTAAAAATATTTGTGTCATCTGCGTGTTGAAATATTTTAGCATTTACAGTTGACTTTGGGATATTTACACTCTGGATATTTTTATTTTTAATTATAGCTTGACCTAATGGTTCTGCCACCAATACATAGAGGAGAGCAGAAACTGGACACCCTTGTTTTATTGAATTATTAAGTTTAACATACTTTGTAAGGAAACCATTACATTTTACACTGCTGTTTACATTGTTATAGAATATTTTAATCCACTGCATAAATTTAGGACCAAAACCAAATTTTTCTAAAACTAGAAACAGATAGTCATGGTCAACCTTATCAAAAGCTTTTTCCTGATCAACTTTTATAAGATAGGCTTCTAAATCATCATTTTCAATTATTTCAATTAAATCTCTTATACTTGATGTAGTGTCTGCAATGTCACGGCCTAATATGCAACATGTTTGAAAACTAGACACTAGTTTCGGCAGAACAAATTTTAATCTATTAGACATTATTCTAGCAATTATTTTGTAGTCTACACAAAGCAAAGATATCGGTCTAAAATTTTTCAATGAATTTTTATCCCCTTTGTTTTTATAAACTAAGTTTATTATACCATGCCGCATGGATCTTGTTAATATATGTTCTTCTTCTATAACTTTAAAAATTTTAAGAAAAATCTCACCAAACAAATGAAAAAATTTACAAAAGAACTCAACTGTTAGTCCATCAGGACCTGGTGATTTATTTTTTGACATGCCAAATAATGACGATTTAATTTCATGCAGAGTTAAATCGGTTTCTAAATTTTCACTGTCTTCATCAGAAACTTTTTCAGAAATAAATTCCAAAATTTCTTTTGCCTTATCTTTATCTATTACTGTACTAGAGTATAACTCTTTATAAAATTTATGTACTTCTTCTAAAATTTCATCTGTAGTTTTTAAAATTTTGCCCTCTGTCGTTTTTAATTCTTTTACAGCGTTACTATTTTGTTTATATTTTTCAAGTTGCAAAAAATATTTAGAACTTTTATCACCGTCTATGGCCCATTGAGCCTTTGAGCGCAATATTGCACCTTTACAAATTTTATCTTCATATGCTTTAAGTTTTAGTTTCATTTCTTCGAACTTATTTACATCAAAATTTACATTATTTACTGCCATAGACGATAGTTTTTCATATTCATTTTGAAGCTTAAAATATTCTGACTTTTCAATACGCGATTTATTTTGTGCATATGATTTTGATAATTGTTTAATTTTAAATTTTAAATTATCATACCAAATAAGCGGCTCATCATCAAAAAGTCTACAGCTTTTTTCTTTTTCAATTAGTCGTGAAATTTTTTGAACATAATCCTCGTCGTGTAATAACAAATTATTAAATATCCATAACCCTGGGCCTCTCTCAATTTCAGTAAAATCTATATTTAGATTAACAAAAGAGTGGTCACTGAATGTATTATGTTTATAATACACGTTTTTGACGAATTGTGAATATGCTTTCGGAATGAAAATGTGGTCAATTCTACTTTGTATTAGGACATTTTGAACGATACGACGCCAAGAGAAGGTATGGGAATCTTGCATGATACCACTACACCAGCGGCGCTTCAATAGGAAGTAGTGAATTTTATCTATTTCTATATATCCGGGTACCCTGTGATACTACAATTTGTTTACTGTTCATTATAAAATAAATCAACTTGTCATATGCATCTAACATTCTTGCAACATACATGTAGTGAATTCGAGAAATCTGTTATTTGCAATAAGAGCAAAAATTTGTAAGAAGCAAGGGTATTTGCGTAAAAAGGTGGCAAAATCTGCCCCCAGTGAGAGTCGAACTCACGACCCCTGGTTTACGAGACCAGTGCTCTAACCACTGAGCTATAGGGGCTTTGACGCATCTTTCGCTTAATGTAGTATATGTTCATCAGGCAAAATTTGATGTAAAAAGGCCAAATTCAGGATAGAAAACCAGAAAACTCATTTTGTTCAGTTCCCTTTCTAAGGAAAGCATGCATTTAGCCACTCAAATTAATAATATGATACTTTGGCTTAAACCGACGAAAGTATTTACTAGCTAGTGAATAGAAAGGGTTGAAATCAAACATACATATACATAGTAATTACATGATGCATTCGTGAAAGACAAAAATATCTACATGAAAAGAAAATAAACCTTAAACTTTTTTTTATTACTTTTTCAATTTTCAAAGTGTGTAAAAGGTGGCAAAAATTTGCGCCGCCCGGTAATCGAACCCGGGTCGCAAGAATGGGAATCTTGCATGATACCACTACACCAGCGGCGCTTCAATAGGAAGTAGTGAATTTTATCTATTTCTATATATCCGGGTACCCTGTGATACTACAATTTGTTTACTGTTCATTATAAAATAAATCAACTTGTCATATGCATCTAACATTTTTGCAACATACATGTAGTGAATTCGAGAAATCTGTTATTTGCAATAAGAGCAAAAATTTGTAAGAAGCAAGGGTATTTGCGTAAAAAGGTGGCAAAATCTGCCCCCAGTGAGAGTCGAACTCACGACCCCTGGTTTACGAGACCAGTGCTCTAACCACTGAGCTATAGGGGCTTTGACGCATCTTTCGCTTAATGTAGTATATGTTCATCAGGCAAAATTTGATGTAAAAAGGCCAAATTCAGGATAGAAAACCAGAAAACTCATTTTGTTCAGTTCCCTTTCTAAGGAAAGCATGCATTTAGCCACTCAAATTAATAATATGATACTTTGGCTTAAACCGACGAAAGTATTTACTAGCTAGTGAATAGAAAGGGTTGAAATCAAACATACATATACATAGTAATTACATGATGCATTCGTGAAAGACAAAAATATCTACATGAAAAGAAAATAAACCTTAAACTTTTTTTTATTACTTTTTCAATTTTCAAAGTGTGTAAAAGGTGGCAAAAATTTGCGCCGCCCGGGAATCGAACCCGGGTCGCAAGAATGGGAATCTTGCATGATACCACTACACCAGCGGCGCTTCAATAGGAAGTAGTGAATTTTATCTATTTCTATATATCCGGGTACCCTGTGATACTACAATTTGTTTACTGTTCATTATAAAATAAATCAACTTGTCATATGCATCTAACATTCTTGCAACATACATGTAGTGAATTCGAGAAATCTGTTATTTGCAATAAGAGCAAAAATTTGTAAGAAGCAAGGGTATTTGCGTAAAAAGGTGGCAAAATCTGCCCCCAGTGAGAGTCGAACTCACGACCCCTGGTTTACGAGACCAGTGCTCTAACCACTGAGCTATAGGGGCTTTGACGCATCTTTCGCTTAATGTAGTATATGTTCATCAGGCAAAATTTGATGTAAAAAGGCCAAATTCAGGATAGAAAACCAGAAAACTCATTTTGTTCAGTTCCCTTTCTAAGGAAAGCATGCATTTAGCCACTCAAATTAATAATATGATACTTTGGCTTAAACCGACGAAAGTATTTACTAGCTAGTGAATAGAAAGGGTTGAAATCAAACATACATATACATAGTAATTACATGATGCATTCGTGAAAGACAAAAATATCTACATGAAAAGAAAATAAACCTTAAACTTTTTTTTATTACTTTTTCAATTTTCAAAGTGTGTAAAAGGTGGCAAAAATTTGCGCCGCCCGGGAATCGAACCCGGGTCGCAAGAATGGGAATCTTGCATGATACCACTACACCAGCGGCGCTTCAATAGGAAGTAGTGAATTTTATCTATTTCTATATATCCGGGTACCAGGTGATACTACAATTTGTTTACTGTTCATTATAAAATAAATCAACTTGTCATATGCATCTAACATTCTTGCAACATACATGTAGTGAATTCGAGAAATCTGTTATTTGCAATAAGAGCAAAAATTTGTAAGAAGCAAGGGTATTTGCGTAAAAAGGTGGCAAAATCTGCCCCCAGTGAGAGTCGAACTCACGACCCCTGGTTTACGAGACCAGTGCTCTAACCACTGAGCTATAGGGGCTTTGACGCATCTTTCGCTTAATGTAGTATATGTTCATCAGGCAAAATTTGATGTAAAAAGGCCAAATTCAGGATAGAAAACCAGAAAACTCATTTTGTTCAGTTCCCTTTCTAAGGAAAGCATGCATTTAGCCACTCAAATTAATAATATGATACTTTGGCTTAAACCGACGAAAGTATTTACTAGCTAGTGAATAGAAAGGGTTGAAATCAAACATACATATACATAGTAATTACATGATGCATTCGTGAAAGACAAAAATATCTACATGAAAAGAAAATAAACCTTAAACTTTTTTTTATTACTTTTTCAATTTTCAAAGTGTGTAAAAGGTGGCAAAAATTTGCGCCGCCCGGGAATCGAACCCGGGTCGCAAGAATGGGAATCTTGCATGATACCACTACATCAGCGGCGCTTCAATAGGAAGTAGTGAATTTTATCTATTTCTATATATCCGGGTACCCTGTGATACTACAATTTGTTTACTGTTCATTATAAAATAAATCAACTTGTCATATGCATCTAACATTCTTGCAACATACATGTAGTGAATTCGAGAAATCTGTTATTTGCAATAAGAGCAAAAATTTGTAAGAAGCAAGGGTATTTGCGTAAAAAGGTGGCAAAATCTGCCCCCAGTGAGAGTCGAACTCACGACCCCTGGTTTACGAGACCAGTGCTCTAACCACTGAGCTATAGGGGCTTTGACGCATCTTTCGCTTAATGTAGTATATGTTCATCAGGCAAAATTTGATGTAAAAAGGCCAAATTCAGGATAGAAAACCAGAAAACTCATTTTGTTCAGTTCCCTTTCTAAGGAAAGCATGCATTTAGCCACTCAAATTAATAATATGATACTTTGGCTTAAACCGACGAAAGTATTTACTAGCTAGTGAATAGAAAGGGTTGAAATCAAACATACATATACATAGTAATTACATGATGCATTCGTGAAAGACAAAAATATCTACATGAAAAGAAAATAAACCTTAAACTTTTTTTTATTACTTTTTCAATTTTCAAAGTGTGTAAAAGGTGGCAAAAATTTGCGCCGCCCGGGAATCGAACCCGGGTCGCAAGAATGGGAATCTTGCATGATACCACTACATCAGCGGCGCTTCAATAGGAAGTAGTGAATTTTATCTATTTCTATATATCCGGGTACCCTGTGATACTACAATTTGTTTACTGTTCATTATAAAATAAATCAACTTGTCATATGCATCTAACATTCTTGCAACATACATGTAGTGAATTCGAGAAATCTGTTATTTGCAATAAGAGCAAAAATTTGTAAGAAGCAAGGGTATTTGCGTAAAAAGGTGGCAAAATCTGCCCCCAGTGAGAGTCGAACTCACGACCCCTGGTTTACGAGACCAGTGCTCTAACCACTGAGCTATAGGGTCTTTGACGCATCTTTCGCTTAATGTAGTATATGTTCATCAGGCAAAATTTGATGTAAAAAGGCCAAATTCAGGATAGAAAACCAGAAAACTCATTTTGTTCAGTTCCCTTTCTAAGGAAAGCATGCATTTAGCCACTCAAATTAATAATATGATACTTTGGCTTAAACCGACGAAAGTATTTACTAGCTAGTGAATAGAAAGGGTTGAAATCAAACATACATATACATAGTAATTACATGATGCATTCGTGAAAGACAAAAATATCTACATGAAAAGAAAATAAACCTTAAACTTTTTTTTATTACTTTTTCAATTTTCAAAGTGTGTAAAAGGTGGCAAAAATTTGCGCCGCCCGGGAATCGAACCCGGGTCGCAAGAATGGGAATCTTGCATGATACCACTACATCAGCGGCGCTTCAATAGGAAGTAGTGAATTTTATCTATTTCTATATATCCGGGTACCCTGTGATACTACAATTTGTTTACTGTTCATTATAAAATAAATCAACTTGTCATATGCATCTAACATTCTTGCAACATACATGTAGTGAATTCGAGAAATCTGTTATTTGCAATAAGAGCAAAAATTTGTAAGAAGCAAGGGTATTTGCGTAAAAAGGTGGCAAAATCTGCCCCCAGTGAGAGTCGAACTCACGACCCCTGGTTTACGAGACCAGTGCTCTAACCACTGAGCTATAGGGGCTTTGACGCATCTTTCGCTTAATGTAGTATATGTTCATCAGGCAAAATTTGATGTAAAAAGGCCAAATTCAGGATAGAAAACCAGAAAACTCATTTTGTTCAGTTCCCTTTCTAAGGAAAGCATGCATTTAGCCACTCAAATTAATAATATGATACTTTGGCTTAAACCGACGAAAGTATTTACTAGCTAGTGAATAGAAAGGGTTGAAATCAAACATACATATACATAGTAATTACATGATGCATTCGTGAAAGACAAAAATATCTACATGAAAAGAAAATAAACCTTAAACTTTTTTTTATTACTTTTTCAATTTTCAAAGTGTGTAAAAGGTGGCAAAAATTTGCGCCGCCCGGTAATCGAACCCGGGTCGCAAGAATGGGAATCTTGCATGATACCACTACACCAGCGGAGCTTCAATAGGAAGTAGTGAATTTTATCTATTTCTATATATCCGGGTACCCTGTGATACTACAATTTGTTTACTGTTCATTATAAAATAAATCAACTTGTCATATGCATCTAACATTCTTGCAACATACATGTAGTGAATTCGAGAAATCTGTTATTTGCAATAAGAGCAAAAATTTGTAAGAAGCAAGGGTATTTGCGTAAAAAGGTGGCAAAATCTGCCCCCAGTGAGAGTCGAACTCACGACCCCTGGTTTACGAGACCAGTGCTCTAACCACTGAGCTATAGGGGCTTTGACGCATCTTTCGCTTAATGTAGTATATGTTCATCAGGCAAAATTTGATGTAAAAAGGCCAAATTCAGGATAGAAAACCAGAAAACTCATTTTGTTCAGTTCCCTTTCTAAGGAAAGCATGCATTTAGCCACTCAAATTAATAATATGATACTTTGGCTTAAACCGACGAAAGTATTTACTAGCTAGTGAATAGAAAGGGTTGAAATCAAACATACATATACATAGTAATTACATGATGCATTCGTGAAAGACAAAAATATCTACATGAAAAGAAAATAAACCTTAAACTTTTTTTTATTACTTTTTCAATTTTCAAAGTGTGTAAAAGGTGGCAAAAATTTGCGCCGCCCGGGAATCGAACCCGGGTCGCAAGAATGGGAATCTTGCATGATACCACTACACCAGCGGCGCTTCAATAGGAAGTAGTGAATTTTATCTATTTCTATATATCCGGGTACCAGGTGATACTACAATTTGTTTACTGTTCATTATAAAATAAATCAACTTGTCATATGCATCTAACATTCTTGCAACATACATGTAGTGAATTCGAGAAATCTGTTATTTGCAATAAGAGCAAAAATTTGTAAGAAGCAAGGGTATTTGCGTAAAAAGGTGGCAAAATCTGCCCCCAGTGAGAGTCGAACTCACGACCCCTGGTTTACGAGACCAGTGCTCTAACCACTGAGCTATAGGGGCTTTGACGCATCTTTCGCTTAATGTAGTATATGTTCATCAGGCAAAATTTGATGTAAAAAGGCCAAATTCAGGATAGAAAACCAGAAAACTCATTTTGTTCAGTTCCCTTTCTAAGGAAAGCATGCATTTAGCCACTCAAATTAATAATATGATACTTTGGCTTAAACCGACGAAAGTATTTACTAGCTAGTGAATAGAAAGGGTTGAAATCAAACATACATATACATAGTAATTACATGATGCATTCGTGAAAGACAAAAATATCTACATGAAAAGAAAATAAACCTTAAACTTTTTTTTATTACTTTTTCAATTTTCAAAGTGTGTAAAAGGTGGCAAAAATTTGCGCCGCCCGGGAATCGAACCCGGGTCGCAAGAATGGGAATCTTGCATGATACCACTACATCAGCGGCGCTTCAATAGGAAGTAGTGAATTTTATCTATTTCTATATATCCGGGTACCCTGTGATACTACAATTTGTTTACTGTTCATTATAAAATAAATCAACTTGTCATATGCATCTAACATTCTTGCAACATACATGTAGTGAATTCGAGAAATCTGTTATTTGCAATAAGAGCAAAAATTTGTAAGAAGCAAGGGTATTTGCGTAAAAAGGTGGCAAAATCTGCCCCCAGTGAGAGTCGAACTCACGACCCCTGGTTTACGAGACCAGTGCTCTAACCACTGAGCTATAGGGGCTTTGACGCATCTTTCGCTTAATGTAGTATATGTTCATCAGGCAAAATTTGATGTAAAAAGGCCAAATTCAGGATAGAAAACCAGAAAACTCATTTTGTTCAGTTCCCTTTCTAAGGAAAGCATGCATTTAGCCACTCAAATTAATAATATGATACTTTGGCTTAAACCGACGAAAGTATTTACTAGCTAGTGAATAGAAAGGGTTGAAATCAAACATACATATACATAGTAATTACATGATGCATTCGTGAAAGACAAAAATATCTACATGAAAAGAAAATAAACCTTAAACTTTTTTTTATTACTTTTTCAATTTTCAAAGTGTGTAAAAGGTGGCAAAAATTTGCGCCGCCCGGGAATCGAACCCGGGTCGCAAGAATGGGAATCTTGCATGATACCACTACACCAGCGGCGCTTCAATAGGAAGTAGTGAATTTTATCTATTTCTATATATCCGGGTACCAGGTGATACTACAATTTGTTTACTGTTCATTATAAAATAAATCAACTTGTCATATGCATCTAACATTCTTGCAACATACATGTAGTGAATTCGAGAAATCTGTTATTTGCAATAAGAGCAAAAATTTGTAAGAAGCAAGGGTATTTGCGTAAAAAGGTGGCAAAATCTGCCCCCAGTGAGAGTCGAACTCACGACCCCTGGTTTACGAGACCAGTGCTCTAACCACTGAGCTATAGGGGCTTTGACGCATCTTTCGCTTAATGTAGTATATGTTCATCAGGCAAAATTTGATGTAAAAAGGCCAAATTCAGGATAGAAAACCAGAAAACTCATTTTGTTCAGTTCCCTTTCTAAGGAAAGCATGCATTTAGCCACTCAAATTAATAATATGATACTTTGGCTTAAACCGACGAAAGTATTTACTAGCTAGTGAATAGAAAGGGTTGAAATCAAACATACATATACATAGTAATTACATGATGCATTCGTGAAAGACAAAAATATCTACATGAAAAGAAAATAAACCTTAAACTTTTTTTTATTACTTTTTCAATTTTCAAAGTGTGTAAAAGGTGGCAAAAATTTGCGCCGCCCGGGAATCGAACCCGGGTCGCAAGAATGGGAATCTTGCATGATACCACTACATCAGCGGCGCTTCAATAGGAAGTAGTGAATTTTATCTATTTCTATATATCCGGGTACCCTGTGATACTACAATTTGTTTACTGTTCATTATAAAATAAATCAACTTGTCATATGCATCTAACATTCTTGCAACATACATGTAGTGAATTCGAGAAATCTGTTATTTGCAATAAGAGCAAAAATTTGTAAGAAGCAAGGGTATTTGCGTAAAAAGGTGGCAAAATCTGCCCCCAGTGAGAGTCGAACTCACGACCCCTGGTTTACGAGACCAGTGCTCTAACCACTGAGCTATAGGGGCTTTGACGCATCTTTCGCTTAATGTAGTATATGTTCATCAGGCAAAATTTGATGTAAAAAGGCCAAATTCAGGATAGAAAACCAGAAAACTCATTTTGTTCAGTTCCCTTTCTAAGGAAAGCATGCATTTAGCCACTCAAATTAATAATATGATACTTTGGCTTAAACCGACGAAAGTATTTACTAGCTAGTGAATAGAAAGGGTTGAAATCAAACATACATATACATAGTAATTACATGATGCATTCGTGAAAGACAAAAATATCTACATGAAAAGAAAATAAACCTTAAACTTTTTTTTATTACTTTTTCAATTTTCAAAGTGTGTAAAAGGTGGCAAAAATTTGCGCCGCCCGGTAATCGAACCCGGGTCGCAAGAATGGGAATCTTGCATGATACCACTACACCAGCGGAGCTTCAATAGGAAGTAGTGAATTTTATCTATTTCTATATATCCGGGTACCCTGTGATACTACAATTTGTTTACTGTTCATTATAAAATAAATCAACTTGTCATATGCATCTAACATTCTTGCAACATACATGTAGTGAATTCGAGAAATCTGTTATTTGCAATAAGAGCAAAAATTTGTAAGAAGCAAGGGTATTTGCGTAAAAAGGTGGCAAAATCTGCCCCCAGTGAGAGTCGAACTCACGACCCCTGGTTTACGAGACCAGTGCTCTAACCACTGAGCTATAGGGGCTTTGACGCATCTTTCGCTTAATGTAGTATATGTTCATCAGGCAAAATTTGATGTAAAAAGGCCAAATTCAGGATAGAAAACCAGAAAACTCATTTTGTTCAGTTCCCTTTCTAAGGAAAGCATGCATTTAGCCACTCAAATTAATAATATGATACTTTGGCTTAAACCGACGAAAGTATTTACTAGCTAGTGAATAGAAAGGGTTGAAATCAAACATACATATACATAGTAATTACATGATGCATTCGTGAAAGACAAAAATATCTACATGAAAAGAAAATAAACCTTAAACTTTTTTTTATTACTTTTTCAATTTTCAAAGTGTGTAAAAGGTGGCAAAAATTTGCGCCGCCCGGGAATCGAACCCGGGTCGCAAGAATGGGAATCTTGCATGATACCACTACACCAGCGGCGCTTCAATAGGAAGTAGTGAATTTTATCTATTTCTATATATCCGGGTACCAGGTGATACTACAATTTGTTTACTGTTCATTATAAAATAAATCAACTTGTCATATGCATCTAACATTCTTGCAACATACATGTAGTGAATTCGAGAAATCTGTTATTTGCAATAAGAGCAAAAATTTGTAAGAAGCAAGGGTATTTGCGTAAAAAGGTGGCAAAATCTGCCCCCAGTGAGAGTCGAACTCACGACCCCTGGTTTACGAGACCAGTGCTCTAACCACTGAGCTATAGGGGCTTTGACGCATCTTTCGCTTAATGTAGTATATGTTCATCAGGCAAAATTTGATGTAAAAAGGCCAAATTCAGGATAGAAAACCAGAAAACTCATTTTGTTCAGTTCCCTTTCTAAGGAAAGCATGCATTTAGCCACTCAAATTAATAATATGATACTTTGGCTTAAACCGACGAAAGTATTTACTAGCTAGTGAATAGAAAGGGTTGAAATCAAACATACATATACATAGTAATTACATGATGCATTCGTGAAAGACAAAAATATCTACATGAAAAGAAAATAAACCTTAAACTTTTTTTTATTACTTTTTCAATTTTCAAAGTGTGTAAAAGGTGGCAAAAATTTGCGCCGCCCGGGAATCGAACCCGGGTCGCAAGAATGGGAATCTTGCATGATACCACTACATCAGCGGCGCTTCAATAGGAAGTAGTGAATTTTATCTATTTCTATATATCCGGGTACCCTGTGATACTACAATTTGTTTACTGTTCATTATAAAATAAATCAACTTGTCATATGCATCTAACATTCTTGCAACATACATGTAGTGAATTCGAGAAATCTGTTATTTGCAATAAGAGCAAAAATTTGTAAGAAGCAAGGGTATTTGCGTAAAAAGGTGGCAAAATCTGCCCCCAGTGAGAGTCGAACTCACGACCCCTGGTTTACGAGACCAGTGCTCTAACCACTGAGCTATAGGGGCTTTGACGCATCTTTCGCTTAATGTAGTATATGTTCATCAGGCAAAATTTGATGTAAAAAGGCCAAATTCAGGATAGAAAACCAGAAAACTCATTTTGTTCAGTTCCCTTTCTAAGGAAAGCATGCATTTAGCCACTCAAATTAATAATATGATACTTTGGCTTAAACCGACGAAAGTATTTACTAGCTAGTGAATAGAAAGGGTTGAAATCAAACATACATATACATAGTAATTACATGATGCATTCGTGAAAGACAAAAATATCTACATGAAAAGAAAATAAACCTTAAACTTTTTTTTATTACTTTTTCAATTTTCAAAGTGTGTAAAAGGTGGCAAAAATTTGCGCCGCCCGGGAATCGAACCCGGGTCGCAAGAATGGGAATCTTGCATGATACCACTACACCAGCGGCGCTTCAATAGGAAGTAGTGAATTTTATCTATTTCTATATATCCGGGTACCAGGTGATACTACAATTTGTTTACTGTTCATTATAAAATAAATCAACTTGTCATATGCATCTAACATTCTTGCAACATACATGTAGTGAATTCGAGAAATCTGTTATTTGCAATAAGAGCAAAAATTTGTAAGAAGCAAGGGTATTTGCGTAAAAAGGTGGCAAAATCTGCCCCCAGTGAGAGTCGAACTCACGACCCCTGGTTTACGAGACCAGTGCTCTAACCACTGAGCTATAGGGGCTTTGACGCATCTTTCGCTTAATGTAGTATATGTTCATCAGGCAAAATTTGATGTAAAAAGGCCAAATTCAGGATAGAAAACCAGAAAACTCATTTTGTTCAGTTCCCTTTCTAAGGAAAGCATGCATTTAGCCACTCAAATTAATAATATGATACTTTGGCTTAAACCGACGAAAGTATTTACTAGCTAGTGAATAGAAAGGGTTGAAATCAAACATACATATACATAGTAATTACATGATGCATTCGTGAAAGACAAAAATATCTACATGAAAAGAAAATAAACCTTAAACTTTTTTTTATTACTTTTTCAATTTTCAAAGTGTGTAAAAGGTGGCAAAAATTTGCGCCGCCCGGGAATCGAACCCGGGTCGCAAGAATGGGAATCTTGCATGATACCACTACATCAGCGGCGCTTCAATAGGAAGTAGTGAATTTTATCTATTTCTATATATCCGGGTACCCTGTGATACTACAATTTGTTTACTGTTCATTATAAAATAAATCAACTTGTCATATGCATCTAACATTCTTGCAACATACATGTAGTGAATTCGAGAAATCTGTTATTTGCAATAAGAGCAAAAATTTGTAAGAAGCAAGGGTATTTGCGTAAAAAGGTGGCAAAATCTGCCCCCAGTGAGAGTCGAACTCACGACCCCTGGTTTACGAGACCAGTGCTCTAACCACTGAGCTATAGGGGCTTTGACGCATCTTTCGCTTAATGTAGTATATGTTCATCAGGCAAAATTTGATGTAAAAAGGCCAAATTCAGGATAGAAAACCAGAAAACTCATTTTGTTCAGTTCCCTTTCTAAGGAAAGCATGCATTTAGCCACTCAAATTAATAATATGATACTTTGGCTTAAACCGACGAAAGTATTTACTAGCTAGTGAATGAATAAATTTTATTGACCAATCACTCATATAATAATCTTACACTAGTACGTCATTTTTGATTCGCTGTTAAAGATATATTGGAGTTGAACATTTTCTTACTTCCCTCTGAATAACTGTACACAATGAACATGATGAAGTACCTTCACATTTTAGTGATCGGGTTACAATAATCAAATCGAAATGATTTCAGATTTGTCAAGGTACTTCATTCGTGGGTACTGGACTGGATTCCGTTCAACTGGAGTTCTATTCCTGTGAGAACAGACAAACTGCTTCAAATCAATTTTTCATCGAGAAGCTGCACGTAAGACCCGGGAGGGTTACCTCGGGTCTCTAGTCATTCAGGCGGGCAAACTATACCCTCGGTAAAAAAAAAACGAGTGAGAATTTTTCTGTACATGTAATTAAGGCGCTGCAATAAATCGTATAAATTAAAAAAAAAGTATCTATGGTTCATGCGTTTTCAAAAGAAAAAGAGCCCACATCGGCCATTAATGATATACAGCTGAAGTATTTCAATGTAACGGTTGTTTTTAGGTTTATTTTACAATCTTTGAGTCGACTATACATAAACGATGGAATTCTTGATAAACTTTCATCGTTTTTATCATAGTTTCGTTTTTATCTTCCACCCTTATGTATTTTATGAATTATAAAGTTCTATCTTTTTTTTAAAAGACAGCCTTTTATAGCTGACTATGCGGTATGGGATTTGCTCATTGTTGAAAGCCGTACGGTGACCTATAGTTGTTAATGTCTGTGTCATTTTGGTCTTTTGTGGGTAGTTGTCTCATTTGCAATCATACCACATCTTCTTTTTTATATAGTATCAACTGTACAATGTATTCGAACTTTGGTGACTCATTGACAATCATATACCACATCTCCTTATTTTTTATATACTAGTACAAGTGAACTGAAAGACTTAAATCAAAATAGTTTGAAAGCCGTGGAATCAAAAACGAAGTTAAAGAGCCGTAAAATTAAAAAAAAAAACATGCACCAACACTGGCTATAAAAGTTGTATGTCTCGTGTATAAGGTCACGAACAGTTGTTCGTTTTATGAATATTTATATTTCCACGAAATGAGTTTCAATGAGTATCCTGGTGGTAACCCGGGAATTTTATTTTCCACATTTACGTCGATCGAAAAAAAACATTAATTTAAGTCGGAACACCATTTACCTGCCTAAGGTGAACAGTTTTCTTGTTTTATTTGCATCCTTTATATTTCTAAGATCAGCAGATTGTCTCAAAAGCATAAATAGAAAAAAATAGGGCATACTTTTGTTAAATATATATAAATACTTGATTTTGAGATGTATCACAACAAGAAAAAGCTATTTTACGACTCATTTACGTTGATCTTATAAGCCGAATTTGTATGAAATAATATACGAGTGTGAACAGTAAATGTACCTGAATGGCAAGTTCTAAATTGCCGAGTCTTTAATTTTAAAATCCGTAAAAATAGTTAGCAGTCCTTTATAATAAGTTTTCTGGAGATGTTTCTCACTTAGACCACAAACAGAGAGAGGTATTTGTTATTCACATAACATCCGGAAACAATATTACCAATTTATAGATAGTACTTTACAAGCAATATTTTTATTTGAAAAATGTCGCCGGTAATTTGCAGAGATAACGTCGAAATTGTCTGCCAGCGACGTCGTGCACTTTAGCGCTAACGTTGAGGTTACAAACGGGGATACAATTTTTAGGATAAATCGCTTGCGTCAGTTATCAGGGAATCAAGCACGGGGACCTATATTTTTTATTTGAGATTGGGAGAGAGCATGTCAAAATACAGATCATGCAGAAAAATGATAAAAATGACATTTTCAGAAACAGTTTATTTCCATTTTTTTTTAGGTTTAAAAAAATATTGAGCATTTGAAGCGCAATGACAAGCAAGGCTTGAATAATTGTATTGTTATTCATTTAGTGATTTATTTTTTTCTTTTTTATCACTTATCACAGCTTCAGGTTAAACCCGATCTTAATAATTTACGACGAAAAATCTCTGCTCCAAAAAAAATATAACATTGCCTAATTGTTTTTACAAAATTGTACACAAATCCCCAATTTGTTCAAGATTTTTCAGTATTACGATAATTTAGGCTATTTTAAAGTGACAGACAAATGAACTATGAAAACAAAAGTTACTACTGAAATTTAATTTGTTTTAAGATTTGTTTACGCCTTCAATGTTAAGGAAACGCTAATTTTTCACCAATTTCCGTCAAATTGTCCGTGTCTCACCAAAATTTAACCACGTCCAAATTGCACGGAACGTATGACATGTAACGTAATTTAAATCTAATTTTATTTTCCTTAACTGAAAGTTCAGCATTTTTGTCCTTAACGTCTAAACAGTGATGGTTGAAAAAAATAGGAAAAAATATATGTCATCCACGGTGGGATTTGAACCCACGACCTCCGGATTAGAAGTCCGGCGCGCTATCCCCTGCGCTACGCGGACATATTTACTTCTTATGATTATTTAAATAGTAATACATGACTTGTAAATAAACTTTAAACAAATAACTTATGATAACAAAATTGTAACAAACACGAATTTATAAAGTTTTTATTGGCCTTTACTTATTGTTCCTTTTGGTTGTGGCGATGTACAAAATACCCTGCCACGTCCGATCTGTGATTTTGTAAGAAGTTTTCTGCTCCGTCTGCTCTGAGCCTGTAGGTATCGATCTAGTCCTATAACATATGACTTCGTATTCTTATTCAATTTTTAACGTTTTTATATTGATATTTTCATTTTTTTTTGTGGCACATTTGATACGGTGCTTTTTGTCCGCAATTTGCTTTTTGTCCGCTTTTGCTTTTTGTCCGATAATTTTGCTTTTCGTCCGAAACTTTTGCTTTTTGTCCGTTGCTTTTTGTCCGTTTTGCCTTTTGTCCGATTATTTTGCTTTTTGTCCGAAACTTTTGCTTTTTGTCCGTTGCTTTTTGTCCGTTTTGCCTTTTGTCCGATTATTTTGCTTTTTGTCCGAAACTTTTGCTTTTTGTCCGTTGCTTTTTGTCCGTTTTGCTTTTTAGCTCACCTGGACCATAGGACTAAGTGAGCTTTTTTCATTTTTTCATTATTCGTCGTCGTCATTAATTTTTACAAAAATCTTCTCTTCTGAAACTACTGGCAAAATTAAAGCAAACATGGCCAAAATCATCCTTAGGGTATTTAGTTTCAAAAAAGTATCCGATGACCCCGTCCAATAATTAAGATGGCCGCAATGTCTAAAAATAGAACATCGCATAAAATGTAGATTTTGGCTTATATATCTGAAACAAAACCATAGAGACAATCTAACAAGGGATAAGAACATTTCGCCTCATAAAATAATGTGGACCAGTCAGAACTTTTCATGTGGGACAATATGAGCTCTTAATTTCAAAAAAAGTGGAACAATCGGGAATAAGCCTACAGACTTGAGCAATTCTAAAATAAACACTGTTGATGTATCTCTTTTAAATTTTCTATTAAAAAGTGTTTTACATTTACGAATGCACTATATTGTATCTGTATCTAAAATATTAAACGCATTTATTTCGTGATAGAAATTAAGTAAATGCTTAAGTAACCATTTTATTACTTTTCCCCCTCTTTTCGAGTTTGTCAAACGAAAATAAACTACTTTGTTGAAAATGCTGTTGTGTTAACCAAAGTTTCCTTAATCTTATTACTTGAATAACCTCGAACTTCCTCGTCATTTGGATATAGTTGCTAAATAATTCCGAAATGTATGGATTAATACAGTTTATCTAAATAAATAGCTACACATGTATTACGTAAACTTTGTGATAGTGTTCCAAAAATGAAGTTTGTTTGTTTGTTATATTTGTAATATTTGTAATGTTTAAGAAAAATAAAGTTGTTGGAAATATGACGAAAATATTACCAGACTTAAAAAAGTTTTTTTTAACTGAAATATTTTGGAGCGACTGTCAATCGGCCATTCGCATATAAGTGCAAATGGTGACTATATATTATTAGCGGGAAGAAGAAACTGTGCGTTTAAGCAATAACATGTCGTAAATGTGTGCACTTTCACATGTAGCAAACGCCGACACCATTTAATATAATGATAAAACTATTCAAACGAGAAAACCATTGATTTACAAAACACTATACGACAAACAAATACTGAAACAAACAACAACTATTGAATTACAGATTGAAACTCCGTTCCTGACTTATTCGTATGATTATCATATATAATATTTAGCGCGGTTAAACATCAATTTAGAATTTCAATAACGAAACCATCACTCAAGGATTATTTGATTTGATAAATTTCTAAACTATTCTAAAGTTTCGAGCAAATAAAAAAGAAGATGTGGTATGATTGCCAATGAGACAACTATCCACAAAAGACCAAAATGACACAAACATTAACAACTATAGGTCACCGTACGACCTTCAACAATGAGCAAAGCCCATACCGCATAGTCAGCTATAAAAGGCCCCGATAAGACAATGTAAAACAATTCAAACGAGAAAACTAACGGCCTTATTTAAGTAAAAAAATGAACGAAAAACAAATATGTAACACATAAACAAACGACAACCACTGAATTACAGGCTCCTGACTTGGGACAGGCACAGATTTAAATAATGTGCCGGAGTTAAACATATTAGCGGGATCCCAACCCTCCCCCTAACTTGGGACAGTGGTATAACAGTACAACATAAGAACGAACTATAAAAATCAGTTGAAAAGGCTTAACTCATCAGATAGACACAAATACAAGTGGACGTGGCCGGGTACTTATACATCCCGACACAAAAAGACACAATGAACAGATCTGAGAGTACTCGCAGTTATCTGAAAGCTATTTCAAAGCCACTAACAACTAATAAAAAGTCATGCCTCTGAGACTTAACGTTCGTTTAAGTCTTTGAATATCCCATGTATTCTACAAATTGGTGTACGTACACCATTGCTCACACGTTTGAGGATGACAGACTAACTTACGACCAGAATGAATAAGAATTAGTCTATATAACAAGATCTAAAATATTTCTAGTGTAAAAGACTTTAACCTCGCCACATTATTTATGTGTGTGCCTGTACCAAGTCAGGAGCCTGTATATTCAGTGGTTGTCGTTTGTTTATGTGTTACATATTTGTTTTTTCATTTATTGTTTTGACATAAATAAGGCCGTTAGTTTTCTCGTTTGAATTGTTTTACATTGTCTTATCGGGGCCTTTTATAGCCGACTATGCTGTATGGGCTTTCCTCATTGTTGAAGGCCGTACGGTGACCTAATGCTGTTAATGTCTGTGTCATTTTGGTCTTTTGTGGATAGTTGTCTCATTTGCAATAATACCACATCTTCTTTTTTATAAGAATGCCAACTCCTCACACGTACAATTATTACTTCATTTTCTTTTTTTCACTCATCTAATTATTATGTCTATTTTAATTCAATATTGTATCCATATAAATGTATATGAACGCTTACATATATATAATTATTGCGATATCATATATAAGAGAGAGGCAAAGTGTACCAAAGGATAATCACACTAAAAAGGGTTGAAACCAACCAACAAAGCCGCAGCCGTGAATGAAAAACAATAAGATACACAACAGTCCACAAAACAAATGGTCCGAGAACACAATTAATTCGTAGTGCATTTCTTTTAGAACATAAATGAAAATAAAAAAAATCCCACCTGCGCTTTCTCAATGAAACTTTTACAGTGTGTTGTACTAATTTTGGGACCAATTATATCAAAATTATAGAAAACTTCATCGCGTCTAACTCAAAATATGGACAATTTTGTGTTTAGGGTGTCTTGAAATCTTTTGACAGCTTCCGAAGTGCTAATTTTTAACCTTTTTCAGCTGGACCAAATCACTACTTTCCTGTAAAATTCTGGACCCAAATTTTTTTACAGTGTAATTTCACCCCCCCCCCCCCCCCCCCACCCCCCCACCCCTACTTACAATTTGAGGCATTAAACAAGGAGAAATAAATTTGGAAGGGGTATAAAAATTATTGGCAAGTAACCCACTGTTATCACTAGGGACTAATAACGAAAATCAAGGGACGACAATTGTGGTCTCGGACGAAATCATTGAAATATAAAATCTGAGCAACAAAAACCAATGCAACTGTGATAATGTATGGTTAACTGGAAGAGTAAGATAATCCTGCTCCGTCCATTAAGTTTTAAAAAGTCATGTATTAAACTCAAACTCTCGAACACGTTGTCTTGGAAGATCTTTATTCCAAGGGGGTCCTCAATAGTTGCTTTTTGATAATCCTATAAGGAGTTTATAATTTAACTCCTTGCGAACACTTTCATAAGGAACGAAAATTCCCATCTGCATCTTTTTGAAAAGATTACAAATATTGTTTAAACTAAATAGGGTATCCCATTTCAAACCCAGTCTCGGAAAATCTCATTTTAGGGCACTAGACAATGATTAAATTTGTAGTAATTCGATAATAATACATGGATTTCCCGCGAAAACATCGTTAAGGCGAAATTTAAAGTTTGTCTTGGCTGATTGAAGAAATTTCACAATAAAAACTGAAACGCAAAAACGCATAAAGATGTTTATTCAGGACAATAACTTATATAAAACAACAGCAGAAATACATATATTGTATCACCGATGGAGGTTGTAAAATACTGTAATGTTCTATTTATATTTTTTGTCGTTAAGGGGACTGGAGGGTATTAATCCATTATTTTTTAAATATACATGTAGGATTTTGCTTGTTTTTCTATAGATGAACTTTTATCATATACTAAATAGAAAAATCAAATAAAAACATGGGGTTATCGTTCACTTAAGCTCACAATCTGCCCTCGAAAGAAGCAACCATTTTTGTTAAGGTACTTTTTTAAAGTTGAAATAATAGGAGAAATAGAGAGATATATATATCGAAATAAAAAAAGAACTAAATTACAGAAATCGATTTAATTTTACAACTGTTTAGTTTACGTAAAGCATATTTGAAAAATATCTATAGGTCACCGATGAGTTGAAAAAGACATTTTAATTCTAATGCCAAAACAAAATGTCATTATTGCACTAAAGGGAGACAATTTGGAGCTTTTACAGTGATATAAACATTTGAAAAATAAATCTGAGGCCAAAATCATTCGATTTTTGGGTTGATTTTTGAGCCGATTCATAAAGTTATAACTAATAGTGTAATAAATAAAATTTGTAATGAAAACAAAAATGATAAATTTTTTGCTGAAATTACCCCCGAGCCTCCGAAAGAGCAAGTATTGCACACAAAAAAAGGAATCATCCTTTAACGGAAACAACTCTTGAAATCATCGGCTATTCGTCGATGACTAAAGGCTATTTATTGCTGAAATCTAAATTTTGGTTTTGCTGTTCTGAGTGTTCAAGATGTTACATGCAGCTAAAATATTGGTAAAACATTTGAAAAAATACTGATCTGTATAAAATTTACACAAAAGTAAACGAATGAAAGCCACTGGAATGCAGTCCAGGACTCGGATAAATAAGCACATTTAAACAAGAGTGCACACACTGAAATGTCTCGCCTACTTTACTCATCATTAATATTATGTTGATAGCCCTAAGTATAAAGATTTTATTACAACTGCCACATAAACTTAACATCAACCAAGATAGCTAAACAAAGACCAAATGAATTATGAAAATGAGGTAATTTAAAAGGTCAGACGAACCATACCAGGCAGACATGAACAGCTAACAATTCTTCGATACAACAAATATACTTGACCTATTACTTATAGTTTAAGAAAAACAGACCAAAACACAAAAACTTAACACTGTGCAATGAACCGTGAAATTGAGGTCATGGTCAAATAAAACCTGTGAGACTTACATATAGATCATAAGATATTTTCATGCACCAAATATAGTGACCTTTGGCATATATTATTAGATAAAAAGACCAAAACTCAAAAACTGAACTTTGACGACTGAACCATGAAAATGAGGTCAAGGTCAGATGATATCTTCCCGCTAGACATGTACACCTTACAATCATTCCATACAACAAATATTGTAGACTCATTGCATTAAGTATGAGAAAAACAGACAAAGACAGAAAAATTTAACTATAACCACTGAACCGTGAAAATGAGGTCAAGGTCAGATGACGCCTGCCAGTTGGACATGTACACCTTACAGTCCTTCCTTACACCGAATATACTAGCCCTGTTGCTTATAGTATCTGAGATGTGGACTTGACCACCAAAACTTATTCTAACCTTTGTTCACTGATCCACGAAATGAAGTCGAGGTCAAGTGAATGGCATGAGTACCTTGCAAGGTACGCACATACCAAATATAGTTATCCTATTACTTATAATAAGAGAGAATTCAACATTACTAAAATTCTGAACTTTTTTTTCAAGTGATCACTGAACCATGAAAATGAGGTCAAGGACATTGGACATGTGACTGACAGAAACTTCGTAACATGAGGCATCTATATACAGAATATATACAGAGTATATACAGAGTATGAAGCATCCAATTCTTCCACCTTCTAAAATATTAAGCTTTTCAGAAGTTAACTTACGCCGCCGCCGCCGGATCACTATTCATATGTCGAGCTTTCTGCAACAAAAGTTACAGGCTCGACTAAAATGACAGGTTATATGAACTGAGTGGCAATAAAAGCACAAGTTTAACACTTGCTTTTTAAAAAAATAAAATCTTTATTTGAAATGGTAATCTTTAAACAAACAAAAATTGAATATGAAAATTTACAACTCCAACAATAGATCGATATTAAACAGAAATGTTTCATTATCATTTTTCGGCTACAATTGGTATATGAACCATCCAAATGTCAAAATATCAACATAGAGTATTTACAAAGAATGTTTCTGTTATGTTGTGCAACTAAATCTCTACAGCAAATGGTAGTGACAACACTAGATGTTAATTAGGATCCAGCGAAAAGCCAGGTTTTTGTCCACGAAGGTAGCAAATTGTCGGTGTGACTATCGCTGACGGCTTTTGGTAACACACGATATGGTTGTTGGTCATGTTGTTATCACCAAGGGAAGGTCATCGTGCTCTTAATTTCCACACAAACTGATATAGCTCCAAAGGTTTAACAATGAACACCAATGGACACTCATGTCAATTGGAAGGCCACGCGGAATCAATATCGGAGATGTTAAAGACAAATGCATCGGTCATGCTGGGCTTTTGTTGCTTAATGTCTAAATGGACATGGCCTATAATTAAAAGATCCTTTTGCGGAATTTGTGGATTATTTGGTCAACTGTATACAGCCTACGAGCAATTGCATCCTGGGAAAAGCCTCATTAGATAAACCCCAATTTGTTTGTAATTGGTTGTCAGAAAGACCTGGCATATAGTCTTATATTTATTGAACTTACTTACTTACAATAAGGGATAAGCCAGCGAGTAAGTCAGCAAAGGATTAGGGAAGTACCTTGGTATATAAAAAAGTCGAAATAAACAATTGCCGGCTGGCTAAGAGATTCTCCACGTGGGGTATGATGCCAGAGGTAGAAGTAGGCATTACCTTAAAAAAGGCACAGATCACTTAGGTCCAAGACCCGTGCGAGTTTGACAACAATGCATGAATTAAAAGGGTAAGGTGGTACCTCTGTTTGCAACGAAGTCGAAATACACTTTAATAATTGCCGGCTGGCCAAACTAAAAGATTCTCCACGTAGGCCATTTTACCAGAGATAGAGGAGGGCATTGCCGTACAAATTTCTTATAACACTTATGCCCCAGACCCGTACGAGTTTGACAATAATGAATAAAAAGGGGGAGATGGTACCTCTGTTTACAACAAAGTCGAAATAAAGTATTGCCGGCTGGCCAAACTAAAAGGTTCTCCACGTAGGCCATTTTACCAGAGATAGATATGGTAATTGCCTTTAAAATGGCATATAACACTAATTCCAAATACCTGTACGATTTTGCCTGCAAGGGGTTAAAAATAAAAGGTGTTACCTTTGTTTACAACGAAGTCGAAATAAACCTCTACCTCTGGTATAATGATCCACGTAGAGAATCCCGGAGTTTGGCCTACCGGCTACAGTTATTTTGACTTTAATGTAAACAGAGGTACCACCTCCTCATTTTAGATCTTTACTGACAAACTCGTACGGGTATATGCCATATAAGTGCTATAGGCTATTTTAAAGGCAATGGCCACCTATACCTCTGGTGGCATGGCCTATGTGGTGAATCTCGTAGTTTGAACAGCCGGCAATATTTCATAACGACTTTGCGATATACTAGAATACCCTCCTTTCCTTTTGCTGGCATAAGTGCTATAAACCATTTTAAAGGCAAGGCCCACCTCTACCTCTGGTATCATGATAAACGTGGATCAACTTTTATTTTTGGCCATCCGGCAATAGTTTATTTCGACTTTGTTATATACCAGGGTACCCTCCTTACCCTTTGCTGACAAACTCGTACAGATCAATGGAATAAGAAGTATGGGCCATTTTAGATGCAATGTCCACCACTACCTTTGTTATAATGGCCTATGTGGAGATTTTTTTTGTTTGGCCAGCCGGCAATAATTCATTTCGACTTCGTTGTAAACATAAATACCACCTCCCCCTTTTAACACTTTGCTGAAGCACTGGTACGGGTCTACGGCATAAGTGGCCATTTTTGAGGCTATGGCCACTTCTACCTCTGGTATCATGGCCCATGTGGAGAATCTCTTCGTTTAGCCAGCCAGCAATAGTTTATTTCGACTTTGTGATATACATAGGTACCCCCCTAACCCTTTGCTGATTAACTTACACGGGTCTGGGACATACGTGTTATGGCTATGTTAGAGGTAATGCCTACCTCATCCTCTGATATAATACTCCGCGTATAGAATCTCTTAGTTAGGCCAGTCGGCTTAATTTATATTTTCGTTGTAAAAAGAGGCATCGCACCCCCCCCCCCCCCCCTTTAACCTTTTGCTGACAAACTCGTACAGGTCTAGGGCGTTAGTTTTATCAGCCATTTAAAAGGCAATGCACACATTTAACCTAGGATTAATGGCCAACTTGGAGAATCTCGTACTTAAGCAAGCCGGCAATAATTTATTTCGACTTCTTTGTAAACAGAGGTTCCAACTCCCTTTTAAACCCTTTGATGATACCGCGTACTTCTCTCGGGAATAAGTGATCTAGGCAATTTTAGAGGTAATGACAACCTCTACCTCTGGTATCATGGCCCACGCGGAGAATCTCTTAGCCATCCAGCAATAGTTTAGTTCGACTTTATTATATACTAGGGTACCAACCTTACACTTTGATGACTAACTCGTACGGGTCTAGGTCAGACGTGCTCATGGTCATTTTATAGAGGCAATCCCTTCCTCTACCTCTCATATTATGGCCTGCGTGGATAATTTCTTAGTTTAGCCAGCGGGCAACAGTTTATTTCAACTTCGTTATATACCGGGGTAATTCATCCCACTTTTAACTCATTGTTGACAAACTCGTTCGGGTCTATAGCATAAGTGCTATGAGCCATTTTTAAGAGAATGACTACTCCAACATCTAGTATAAGGGCGCACCTAAAAATGTCTTAGTTTGGGCAGCCGTCACTATTTTTGGTGGACTGTGTGATATACTAGAGTATTCCCCTTACCCTCTTCTGACCAACTCGTACGGGTCGAGGACATAAGTGACATGGCCCATGGACCATTTAAGAGGCACTGCCAACCTATACCTCTGGTATAATTGCCAACGTGGAGAATCTCTTAGTTTGAAGAGCTGACAATAATGAGGTTTATTTTTACTTCGTGATATACCGGCGAAACTCATGCCCCTTTGAATTCGTTGCTGATAAACTCGTGTAGATCCAGGACGTAAGTGCTATAAGCCATTTATAAGGGTTTGACTACCTCTACTTCTGGTATAATGGCCTACCTGGAGTATGTCTTAGTTTAGCCAGCTTTCAATAGTTGTTTTTTAGACTTAGGGATATACAAGAGTATTCCCCTTGCCCTCTGTTGACCAACACCTAGTCTAGGATATTAGTGCTTATAGCCATTTTAGAGGTAATGCGATATATTGTAAAAGACATGAAATTTCATGTGCAAATCATTTATAATGTGAGTATGGTCTGTATTTAACTCCTAAAAGGACATGGTATTTTGAATTTCAAAATGAAACCTGCCAAAAATATACACATTTTATATCGGACATAAAGCAAAATTATCGGACAAAAAGCAAAACGGACAAAAAGCAACGGACAAAAAGCAAAAGTTTCGGACAAAAAGCAAAATAATCGGACAAAAGGCAAAACGGACAAAAAGCAACGGACAAAAAGCAAAAGTTTCGGACAAAAAGCAAAATAATCGGACAAAAGGCAAAACGGACAAAAAGCAACGGACAAAAAGCAAAAGTTTCGGACAAAAAGCAAAATAATCGGACAAAAAGCAAAAGCGGACAAAAAGCGAATTGCGGACAAAAAGCACCGTATCACACATTGATAGTAAAAAAAATATCAGAACAGTAAATAGAAATAGTAAATAATGCCCCCGAGGTCATATGTTATAGGACTACCCAGTGGGCACTCAACGTTGTGACAACGTTGAAATTTGGTTGAAATATGGTCGTGACGTTGATCGACCTAAATTCAACGTTGATCTAACGTCATGGTATTCAACGTTGAATTCACAACGTTGTTTCAACGTTGAATTTACGTCGTTAAAATCAACGTTTAAACAACAACGTTAATTCAACGTTGGGTTAACGTCAGTCAATGGCGACAGAAAAATCTTAATGTCAAAATTAAAGGGTACAGATATATTGGATGAGCAGATCGAACAAGGAGCAGTGCTGCAGTATTATAAACGATTGGATAATAAGTGTCTAATCTAGAATTTATAATACTTATAAGGGGGTCCACTGACTGCCATATGCGTGAGGGGGTTTCCTCCTGTCATGCTTCCATGATCCCTATATAATCAATATTTTTTTCAAAAAAAAAAAGGGGGTAGACCGAATTGCATTGTTTATGCATGGAAAGGAGTTTTGGACAAGAACAAGTGGTCAGGAGACATCACCAATAACAAATCGGCTTTTTTCAAATTAATTTTGTTTTGTGTTTATTTTTTAAGTATCTTTAAAAAAAATAAATTCTAACCAATTATTAAGAAGATCTAATTTTGGTTTATTAATTATCTATATTTTGGGAGATCTCAAAAACCTGTTCATGCTATTTTAATTATAAGCATATCTGTATAAATATGATATATTCTTAGTTTAAGGTATCGATCGATCTATTTTACAAAAAAAAATGTTTTAGTATTTATAGAAATTATAAATCGGCCCCGATTTTATAGTGTTTTTATACCACTGTCATACTGTTTTAGAACTGGGACATAAAAGAGGGACGAAAGATACCAAAGGGACAGTCAAACTCATAAATCTAATACAAACTGACAACGCCATGGCTAAAAATGAAAAATACAAACAGAAAAACAATAGTACACATGACACAACATAGAATACTAAAGAATAAACAACACGAACCCCACCAAAAACTAGGGGTGATCTCAGGTGCTCCGGAAAGGTAAAGGTAAGCAGATCCTGCTCCACATGTGGCACCGTCATGCTGCTTATGTGATTACAAATCCGGTAAATAGTCTAATTCGGTAGGTCACATTCATGAAAGGGAAGGGGATTGTAGTTACGACGTAAGGAACATATCCGATATCATTTGTGAAACGGTTATTCCATAACGGTCAACCAACTCGTGATGGCGTCCGTAAAATTTATACGAAGGGATGATTTCAACTTCACCATTTGGAACTCTTGGTTTAATAGCTTCCTTGTGAGCAGCAACCCTCTATCAAGAAAATCATGATATGAAATGCAAGCACGGGAATATCGTATCAATTGGGAGATATATATCCCGTATGCAGGTGCTGCTGGAATGTTGCTACTTAGAAATTGGAAGTTCACAATTGGAAAGCTGAAATCATCTCTTTTGTCGTAAAGTTTTGGTTTCAACCGATCCTCATTGTCAATTTCTAGATGTAAGTCAAGACATGAAGCCGACTTAACTGAATCTGTAGTATCCTTTATCTCTAGTTCGATGGGATGGATGCGTTCCACATAGTCACCACATTTTGAATTGTTTAGTGAAAGAACATCATCTCTAAAGCTGAAAATAGAGTTAAAGGATATTGCTAACTTCTTATCTTTCTTCCTAAGAAGATCCTGCATGAAGTCAGCCTCGTGATAATAAAGAAACAAGTCGGCAAGTAGAGGGGCACAGTTTGTTCCCATTGGAATGACAGTCTGTTGTAAAACATGTCTTCCGAACGTAACAAATATGTCGTCAATCAAGAAATCAAGCATCTTGATAATATCAGTTTCAGAGAATTTTTTGTTTGAATCAGAGTTATTCTTTACAAAGTAGGATTTATCCCTCCCTAAGACAAGATACTTGTATCTACGTTGGCCATTCTTTTTTTATGAAGCAAATTAAGTAATACCAACTCTTTCAATTTGTCTTTTAGTTTGGAATGTTGAATACTTATGTAAAGAGTAGAAAAGTCAAATGTTTTAATACTGTTACAAGATGAAAGAGAGTAAGATTGTATGTACTCTAAAAGATCTTTGGAATTTTTAAGTATCCACATCTGATTCACGCCGCCTCTAGAATATGCAGTTTCACAACAACTTTGAAAACCGTCTTTGATTGCTGATAAAATAGATGTTTAAATAATTTAGAAAGAGGTTTCGTGGAGCCCTTGGAAGACCCAGCAATATACCGTTGTTTGTAAGGACAATTATGTAGTTTAGGTATCCAATACAGTGATGGAAGATCCAGATCTTCATCTTTGGTTAAAATTCCAAAGGAACAAAGAACAGACCTATGATTATCCAGGATTTCCTCTTTGGTAAGTGTCGTGAGGGTATATTTTGAGTTTCCAAGTGAATTGTCAATACCTAATTCGTTTGTCAAGCAGCTAATATAATAACTTTTACACACAAAAACGATGTTATTTGGGGCTTTGTCTGCTGGGACAACAACATTATCATGGAGGTCGGATAGATGTTTAGCAACATTTGGGTCTTTAAAGATTGACGTAGTACATGTATGGGCATTGATCGACCCATTCAGTTTCTTAATTCTGATTTTTATCAACGACCTCACTGCCTTAATCCATTCGGTCTACGTCGTCTTCTTTCTCGCGCTTAGCCCGTTGCCTGGCATAATCCTCGACTGAATCCATCAAAATTTTAAAGTTGTATTTCCAATTGATGGATTTAGGCTCACGACATTTTGGACCTTTTGATAACACATTTCGAAGAGAAGTGTTATTAACAATGTTAAGGTCACCGGTAATAACGTGGCCAGCAGGATTATTTGTAAATTGGGAACTAGCACAAGTGTAATCAGGAGGTTTAGACTTGAAGTCGTCAATATCGAGATCCTGCAAAACGCGTTTGTAATTAAAATTTTTAGTTGCAATGGGTGTGGTATAGGTATAAGAAATTATTGGTACATAATGGTCTTTGAAATAAGGAGGTATTTTCGATTGAACTAATTTATGATGAAGGATATTAGCTAGGTTGACGCCATCGAGACCTTTGTTGGCAAAGGAAAGATTTAGAAAAGATCTTTTCTCTTTTTCATCTTTTCCAATGCGAACTGGCTTGAAAATTCTGTGACTTGCAATATCCAAAATAATAGCTTGAAGTTTGTATAGGTTTGAATGAGGGTTTGTAACAGTGGATTCCAAACATAAATTGAACAGAGAATGAAGTGTTGAAAGGGGTAATGAATAAAGTTTCGTGCAAATGTGATGAACACATAACGGCTTTTGTATGAATGGCAGCAAGTAGAGACATCATGCAGAGAAGGTAATGTATAATGACGATGACAATGACTGCAAGGAGTTGAAAATATTTATCACATTCACCGAGTTACACGAAGGACTAGACAGAATACCTATACCATCAATTTTATCATTGCAGCCATAAGGTGTAGCAGTTCCCAATTGTCTAATCCAGTAGTCTTCTTTTTGTCTACAGAGAGTCGTTGAAAGATTAGGATTGTTAGAGCTATGGTATATCTTTTCGATAATGCGAACTGTCATAGAAACGATGGAATGATCGGGCTGATTGAAATGCTGGTATAGAATGTCGTTAGCATTGAGGTTAATGTCTGATCTATGACCGCACATACGTTTGTTTAGCCTTCCTTTCGTTTCACCGACGTATACCAATCCGCAAAGGTTGCACTCTAATCCGTAGACGACATTGAACGATTTACAATTCAGATTATCGTAACTTCTGGTAAAATATGACTTCTTGGTCAAATTGCTAGTGAATTCAGCATCTGTAATTAAAATAGCACAAGTTTTGCAGCCTTTGGTCTCACATTTTAAAATGCGACAGTAGTGTACTGTGTCATCAAAACCAAAATGTCTTTAAGGAGAACTGAACATGGCTGTATATGTGTAATATTGCTATTGTCACTAGGAAGATCATCTGAATGAGACGTTTTTGAGATATTTGGCTCAATATCTTTAATTGTTTTTCCATAGGCGGTAATGGTAACGTTTTTTCATGTAGCTTAGTCCATATCGTAAACTTGGATATGTATGATAGCTCGTTTCGAAGCTGTGACATTTTCACATATGTGGTTAAATTTTCGGGGTACGAAGTGAGATTACTTTTTCCGTAAATTAGCAAACCCCGAACATCCTTTTGTGATGCGGCTCCTTGTGGTAAAATATCCCCTTTTTAACACAATAAGTTCTTTGAAAATTTAATACTTTGATCACATTCAATAGCTCCATAGTTTTTACACATTTATTCTATGTTCCTCTACTTTCCTAATCACCACAAATAATTTTAAAAAGTTCAGTCATTTGTTAAAAATAGAAACATGTCCAATATCACTACATAGAGATTTTTCTTTACACGTGACTTTTGAGTTCCTCATTTCAAGGCGCATTAGGGATGTTGTCCCATTCTCGTCATGTCTGGTGACGAGGGGACACCTGCCATATCAGACGACACCGTGTCCACGGTGACGTCTGTTTCTGACCTTTGTATACTGGGCGACGTCCTAGCCAGTTTCTTGTTTGATCTTCGTAAGTTCATGCTACTGGGCGGATGATGTCCTCGGGGACAAAATGTCTACCAGCAGAGATATCGACCCAGTGGTAATAAAAGAGGGACGAAAGATATCAAAGGGACAGTCAAACACCTAAATCTAATACAAACTGACCACGCCATGGCTAAAAATGAAAAAGACAAACAGAAAAACAATAGTACACATGACACAACATAAAAAACTAAAGAATAAACAACACGAACCCCCCCCCCAAAAAAAAAAACAAAAAAAAACTAGGGGTGATCTCAGGTGCTCCGGAAGGGTATACATAACGTATTGTTAGAATACAAGTGTGCACACAGTCAGCGTGGATACAGGCGTTTGCCTCAGAAAAAGGCCGTTAGCTTTAGGTTCGTTTGAATTGTTTTACATTGTCTTATCGGGGCCTTTTATAGATGACTATGCGGTATGGGCTTTGCTCATTGTTGAAGGCCGTACGGTGACCTACAGTTTTTAATGTATGTGTAATATTGGTCTTTTATGGATAGTTGTCTCATTGACAATCATACCACATCTTAAAATCTTTCTTTATATTAATCATGTTAATATAACCAGATAACAGTGATAAAGTTATCATGGTTATTATTTTGTATAGAATAAAGTTATTATTTTGTATAGAATAAAGTTATTATTTTGAATACTAAGTAGAATAAAATTATTATTTTGTATAGAATAAAGTTATTATTTTGTATACTAAGTAGAATAAAATTATTATTTTGTATAGAATAAAGTTATTATTTTGTATACTAAGTAGAATAAAATTATTATTTTGTATAGAATAAAGTTATTATTTTGTATAGAATAAAGTTATTATTTTGTATACTAAGTAGAATAAAATTATTATTTTGTATAGAATAAAATTATTATTTTGTATAGAATAAAGTTATTATTTTGTATAGAATATAATTAAATATATTAGAATAGAATATTTTTTATTTCCCAAATACAGGGCCCATAAAGGACATAAAATCAGATATAATTGATTTACATAATTGGTAACAACAACAATAATAGAGGCATGCATATATATACATATTTATCATATACTGGAATAAAATATTACCAAAATTTTACTGTTCAATAACATTTCAAAATATCAAAAGGCTATGAAAGATTACTAGGTTTATTAACCAGGGGCCGGTTTCACGAAGCTATCCTAAGACATGTCATAAGATATATCTTAGGACCTGTCTTATGATCCTCTTATGACTATCCTAGGACATATCTCAGACCTCGTCTCGAAGCTATATTAGGATAATCTTAGCTAAGACATCATAAACCTGTCGCAAGTTCTTTATATTTTCAAATATGAATATGATTTACGGTAGTATGTCTTACCATAAATTATTCTAAACGTATTGATTAATATAATGACATGATTTGCAAAATAAAAATAGAAAAATAAAAGCAATTTATAAATTATCTTTAAACAATATACATCAATACAAATATGAAATTTTTAAATGCAAAACTAAGAAAAAAAGAATATAAAATGATGACATTATTTTATCGGTACAAGTGAGTTAAACTCAATGGTTATAAAAGGTTACGGGATAAAATCATGCAATCTTATATCAATACATCGAATTTTCATTGTTGACAAATCATGATAATCCGTCAATCTAGAAAGATAACGTTATAAGCAGGGACAGGAGATAATTTGGTTATAATAAGATATTTTTTTTCAAAATTAATATAAAAAATGAGTTTTATTTATATAAATAAACGTATAACTGTCCTAAGACCATCATAAGACACCTCTCGCGTTGTCCTAACTTTATGACCAACTTTAAGAGATGTCATAATTTATGACCACTTTGTGAAACCCACTTAGGACTAAGACATGTCCGTAAGACCATCCTAAGACATGTCTTTGTCCTAAGACGGCTTCGTGAAACTGGGCCCAGATTCCTAAGAATTTCCATAGCGGGCTGATAAAGGTACCTTTATTGACTGCTTCCGGAATGTTATTACATGCCTTTCCGTTAAGTTCCGTGACGTTTATCACATGCAACTTCGTGCATTTCCGAAAATTCGTTTGAAAACGATAACAGAACGCGAAAAACAGCAAGTGATAAAACTTTTCACAAAATGGTTGAGGAGAAAAAATGAATTGAGTCAAACATGTTAATATTATTGGAGAACATGATAATTGTTGTGACAAGATAAATAAAATGCTTGTAATATCAATAAAAACAATTAAAGTTAATGGTTTTTTTTCGTTTTTTTCTGAAAATAGTATTTGAAAGTGCAAAGGCAAACAAAATTAAATCTTAATAGTTCTTGTCTGTATTTCTTCTGCTGAAGTATATGATAAACAGATAATTACATGTCATTTTTCATATCGGACCCTTGATCGGCCCTCGTTCATGATATTAGCCCTCGAGCCTGCGGCTCTTGGGCTGATATCATAACCTTGGGCGGATAAAGGGTCTGATATGAAAAATGCCATGTAATAATCTATACATATTTAGAATATAAGCATTTACCAACACAAGAGTTAATGGCAATGCCACGATTATTATCTGTTTTACTTGAATCACCAGACTTAAAAACAGCAGATAAATAGACTGATGACCACTGCATTGGATAAATACCAGATTAAAATACAAGATGGTTAAACAGTTTCTAAATTAAAGGATTTAGAACTAGACTTCCTGCCTTTAACATCTCGTTAGGTATACCACCCAAACCTGAGGCTTTACCACTTTTGAGTTTAGATATTGATTCAAATATTTCTTTATACATGTATATATATCTATAGGACTTTTTTCTGAGACAATTAGTGCCTAAAAGATAAGATAAGATAACTGTTATTTCCAAATTAGGTTCCCAGGGGGGCATATATAAATACACCTATAAATACACATAACATATACTTTTACGAACATAAACGTAAGGGTTTTTTATGGGGGGGGGGGGGGGGTTTGGTTACAATTCAACCCCTTTCAATAGAATATAAATAAATAAGTATTTGTTATTCAATATAAGAAACACCAAATGTAAATTAAAATAAAGGGATTTCCATAAACCCTCACCAAAACCAAACGCTCAATTATCAACGACCAACGCACGGTACGGGGCGCCGAATGGGACTCTTGTGGTTTTGTACAAAATTCAATTCTGTCATAACAAAATCATTTTTGTCTTACAAAACTATGTGATACAGATTTGTTTTATGAGAGCTTCTTTTTATGATGACAAAATTCATTTTTGTAGACAAAATTCGATTTTGTCATGACAAAATTCATTTTTGTATACAAAAAATATTGTCAAATAGGTATGCAAATATAAACTTATTTGCATACAAAATTGACTTTTGTTACCTACTATGGAAAACAAAATTGACTTTTGTGAGACAAAATTGACAAAATTAAATTTTGTCTCACAAAATTGAGACAAAATTGAATTTTGTCAATTTTGTCTAACAAAAGTAACGAAATTGACTTTTATTTTGTCTCACAAAATTGAGACAAAATTCAATTTTGTCAATTTTGTCTAACAAAAGTAAAATTTTGTCGTCATAAAAAAAAAATTTGTTGTCACAAAGTTGAATTTTGTCGTCACAAAATTAAATTTTGTCTTCACAAAATTGAATTTTGTTGTTACAAAATTGAATTTTGTCAATTTTGTCTCACACAATTGACTTTTGTGTTTTTATTCCCATTTTCGGTAACAAAGGTCGATTTTGTATGCAAATAAGTTCACAGAATCCAAACTTAACTAATTTGCATACAAAATTGACTTTTGTCGCCCAAATTTCAAATCAGGTAACAAAAGTCAAGTCTGTGTAACAAAAATTAATTTTGTCATGACAAAAGTGACTTTTGTCCACTGAAAGATAATTTTGTATGACAAAATTTTAGATTTGTAGTATGTTACAAATTTTGTATAACTGAACTCATTTTTGTTGAACAAACGTCACTTTTGTTCGTACAAAATTGAATTTCGAGGACAAAATCACAAGAGTCCCATTCGGTGCCCCGTACACGAACTAGAAAACCTCACCAAAACCATACGCTCAATTATCAACGACCAACGTACCTCACCAAAAACATACGCTCAATTATCAACGACCAACGCACCTCACCAAAACCATACGCTCGATTTTCAACGACCAACACTCGGACTAGAAAAGAACTTTCATTGACTTTAAAAACATTTTCCGAAATAAATTAGCAGTTAGCAGCTAGCTAAACCTCAGTTTACCCTACTTCCGAAAAAGGGTTAATTTTTCTTTATTTTTCACATACTAAGGTTGAAACTTTTCATATTCTCATTGAAAGAAGTACCTTCATCTTGTAAATACCTTATAACAATATTAATTATTTGCTTTATCAGGATTTCGTCAACAGTAGCATGCATGATGGATCTACATAAATACCCTGTAGATGTGCAAGTTTGTCCATTAATACTTAGCAGTTGTAAGTATGTTGATGTATACAATACCATATGCTGTCCAAGTTGTTTATTAATACTTAGTATTTGTAAGTATTTTATGTATACATATACTCTTTAGATGTACAAGTTTGTACGTTGATATTTAATAGCTGTAAGTTTGTTGATATACACATATACTCTTTAGATGTACAAGTTTGTACGTTGATATTTAATAGCTGTAAGTTTGTTGATATACACATATACTCTATAGATGTGCAATTTTGTGAGTTGATGTTTAGTAGCTGTAAGTTTGTTGGTATACACATATACTCTTTAGATGTGCAAGTTTGTACGTTGATATTTAATAGCTGTAAGTTTGTTGATATACACATATACTCTATAGATGTGCAATTTTGTGAGTTGATGTTTAGTAGCTGTAAGTTTGTTGGTATACACATATACTCTTTAGATATGCAGGTTTGTACATTGATATTTAATAGCTGTAAGTTTGTTGATATACACATATACTCTTTAGATGTGCAATTTTGTGAGTTGATGTTTAGTAGCTGTAAGTTTGTTGGTATACACATATACTCTTTAGATGTACAAGTTTGTACGTTGATATTTAATAGCTGTAAGTTTGTTGATATACACATATACTCTATAGATGTGCAATTTTGTGAGTTGATGTTTAGTAGCTGTAAGTTTGTTGGTATACACATATACTCTTTAGATGTGCAAGTTTGTACGTTGATATTTAATAGCTGTAAGTTTGTTGATATACACATATACTCTATAGATGTGCAATTTTGTGAGTTGATGTTTAGTAGCTGTAAGTTTGTTGGTATACACATATACTCTTTAGATATGCAGGTTTGTACATTGATATTTAATAGCTGTAAGTTTGTTGGTATACACATATACTCTTTAGATATGCAAGTTTGTACATTGATATTTAGTAGCTGTAAGTTTGTTGATATACACATATACTCTATAGATGTGTAAGTTTGTGCGTTGATATTTAGTAGCTATAAGTTTGTTGATATACACATATACTCTATAGATATGCAAGTTTGTACATTGATATTTAGTAGCTGAAAGTTTGTTGATTTACACATATACTCTATAGATGTGCAATTTTGTGAGTTGATGTTTAGTAGCTGTAAGTTTGTTGATATACACATATACTCTTTAGATGTGCAATTTTGTGAGTTGATATTAAGTAGCTGTAAGTTTGTTGGTATACACATATACTCTTTAGATGTGCAATTTTGTGAGTTGATATTAAGTAGCTGTAAGTTTGTTGGTATACACATATACTCTTTAGATGTACAAGTTTGTGAGTTGATGTTTAGTAGCTGTAAGTTTGTTGATATACACATATACTCTATAGATGTGTAAGTTTGTACATTGATATTTAGTAGCTGTAAGTTTGTTGGTATACACATATACTCTTTAGATGTACAAGTTTGTGAGTTGATGTTTAGTAGCTGTAAGTTTGTTGGTATACACATATACTCTTTAGATATGCAGGTTTGTACATTGATATTTAGTAGCTGTAAGTTTGTTGGTATACACATATACTCTATAGATGTGTAAGTTTGTGCGTTGATGTTTAGTAGCTGTAAGTTTGTTGATATACACATATACTCTGTAGATATGCAAGTTTGTACATTGATATTTAGTAGCTGTAAGTTTGTTGATATACACATATACTCTATAGATATGCAAGTTTGTACATTGATATTTAGTAGCTGTAAGTTTGTTGATTTACACATATACTCTATAGATGTGCAATTTTGTGAGTTGATGTTTAGTAGCTGTAAGTTTGTTGGTATACACATATACTCTTTAGATGTGCAAGTTTGTACATTGATATTAAGTAGCTGTAAGTTTGTTGATATACACATATACTCTATAGATGTGCAATTTTGTGAGTTGATATTTAATAGCTGTAAGTTTGTTGATATACACATATACTCTATAGATGTGTAAGTTTGTACATTGATATTAAGTAGCTGTAAGTTTGTTGATATACACATATACTCCTTAGATATGCAGATTAGTACGTTGATATTTAATAGCTGTAAGTTTGTTGGTATACACATATACTCTATAGATGTGCAATTTTGTGAGTTAATGTTTAGTAGCTGTAAGTTTGTTGGTATACACATATACTCTATAGATGTGTAAGTTTGTGCGTTGATGTTTAGTAGCTGTAAGTTTGTTGGTATACACATATACTCTATAGATGTGCAATTTTGTGAGTTGATATTTAATAGCTGTAAGTTTGTTGGTATACACATATACTCTATAGATGTGCAATTTTGTGAGTTGATGTTTAGTAGCTGTAAGTTTGTTGGTATACACATATACTCTATAGATGTGTAAGTTTGTGCGTTGATGTTTAGTAGCTGTAAGTTTGTTGATATACACATATACTCTATAGATGTGCAAGTTTGTACATTGATATTTAATAGCTGTAAGTTTGTTGGTATACACATATACTCTATAGATGTGTAAGTTTGTGCGTTGATGTTTAGTAGCTGTAAGTTTGTTGATATACACATATACTCTATAGATATGCAAGTTTGTACATTGATATTTAATAGCTGTAAGTTTGTTGGTATACACATATACTCTATAGATGTGTAAGTTTGTGCGTTGATGTTTAGTAGCTGTAAGTTTGTTGATATACACATATACTCTGTAGATATGCAAGTTTGTACATTGATATTTAGTAGCTGTAAGTTTGTTGATATACACATATACTCTATAGATATGCAAGTTTGTACATTGATATTTAGTAGCTGTAAGTTTGTTGATTTACACATATACTCTATAGATGTGCAATTTTGTGAGTTGATGTTTAGTAGCTGTAAGTTTGTTGGTATACACATATACTCTTTAGATGTGCAAGTTTGTACATTGATATTAAGTAGCTGTAAGTTTGTTGATATACACATATACTCCTTAGATGTGCAATTTTGTGAGTTGATGTTTAGTAGCTGTAAGTTTGTTGGTATACACATATACTCTTTAGATGTACAAGTTTGTGAGTTGATGTTTAGTAGCTGTAAGTTTGTTGGTATACACATATACTCTTTAGATGTACAAGTTTGTGAGTTGATATTTAATAGCTGTAAGTTTGTTGATATACACATATACTCTTTAGATGTGCAATTTTGTGAGTTGATGTTTAGTAGCTGTAAGTTTGTTGGTATACACATATACTCTTTAGATGTGCAGATTAGTACGTTGATATTTAGTAGCTGTAAGTTTGTTGATATACACATATACTCTTTAGATATGCAGATTAGTACGTTGATATTGAGTAGCTGTAAGTTTGTTGTAATACACAGATACTCTATAGATGTGCAAGCTTGTGCGTTGATATCTAATAGTTGTAAGTTTGTTGGTATACACATATACTCTTTAGATATGCAGGTTTGTACGTTGATATTTAATAGCTGTAAGTTTGTTGGTATACACATATACTCTGTAGATATGCAGATTAGTACTGTAACGTGTTCGCAAACCGGTGAGAACCTTTCCCACTAACCAAACTACCCAACAGACCAGACACCAACAACGAACCAAAGATAACTTCACAGGAAATATAAACACTCCGGATAAATCAATATTACTATATTACTGCTACAATAACTGCATATCACCAAGACATAGTTTCTAGGTCAGCACCAAGTTTCTTTATATGTGTGTGTGTACGTCGGATCTGCTTTTTATATGTAAATGTTATAAATTATCAGTTCAGTCTCTAGTTTGAGGTTCTGGATGGAAACACAAATACGTTTAACATGTATAATAACTTTTATTATCCAGACATAATATTAAAAACAACTGGACCATGGATTAACAGCAATAAATCTCTTAAAACAACAATCAACAATTAACAATCGTCCGCATAGATTAGATAAACAGATAATAATATTCTAAAACAGTTACACCAAAAATCAACATTCAGGAAACACAGATTATCAGCAACTCTCCATATAAATACATGTAAAATACTATACACAAATAAACAAGTCACTATTTTCGTAACTCTCTTTTTATATCATAAAAAGATATATAAACAGCCACCCTAACTATTTAAAACAAACGGCCCCCTTTGCCGAGTTGACACACCTTTCTCTTATTTAAAGTTAAAATACATTATTAATCTTTATTCTCAAAACTTATAATCTTTCGGAAATCAAGAACACTAGTAAAATTCTGCCTCCGTTTAAAACTAGAAACTGGAATAATTAACGTTATATTTGAACTGCAAAAATAGTTATATTGCATATATTTTATGCAATATACAGGAACTTTTAAACTGCTTCTTTAGAAAAACTGTACCTTGAAAGTTAAGACAAGTTTATTTTGCTGCTTTCCGGAACTAGGGACAAGCTGGAACTGACGTAAAAATACTATTAATCTTACGCTAGTGTTGTTATTTCGCGTGAGAGAACTTCCAAATATGGATAGAAAACAATGACCTAATAAGGAAACTTCCTTATAAGGTTCATATCTTTGCACTAACGTCTTAGAAACATGACGTCATACCAGCCCTATTACGGAGAAAAGGTGCGCAACGTCGGTGCAAAAATAGTTCGTAAGACGATGTTACAATAAAGAGAATAAAACTCTATTCAACATAAATCTTACATAAAATGTTCTAACATATATCTCTATATTGAAAAACATACAAAAACATGATCAAGACAGTCTACAAATTATATTATTTCTCAGGCTTTCCACTATATTTAACACCATACGTGACTTCCGGTTAAAGCCAAAGTGAAAGTAACGTACATTTTACTACAAGCTACCGGTCATAAAACCATGCCTTCTGTTATTCAGGAACTTACAATATAAAAACATTTATACAATACATAGGTAATTATGACATAAAATACAAACACTCTTTGCTATATATATTGATATTAAGTACAGTCGTGGTAGAGACATAGACAAACAAAGTCAACCCAATTAGATTAAAACATGTAATCTCCATAATTCATAAAGTATTTCCCAAGGTTAGCTAAATAGCAGTTCAACAAAATATAGACGATATCAACAGCAATTTAGGCAGTGCTATCTGTCAAAAACGTCACAGTACGTTGATATTTAATAGCTGTAGGTTTGTTGGTATACACATATACTCTTTAGATATGCAGATTAGTACGTTGATATTTAATAGCTGTAAGTTTGTTGGTATACACATATACTCTTTAGATGTACAAGTTTGTACATTGATATTTAGTAGCTGTAAGTTTGTTGATTTACACATATACTCTATAGATGTACAAGTTTGTACGTTGATATTTAATAGCTGTAAGTTTGTTGATATACACATATACTCTTTAGATATGCAGATTAGTACGTTGATATCTAATAGTTGTAAGTTTGTTGGTATACACATATACTCTGTAGATATGCAGGTTTGTACATTGATATTTAATAGCTGTAAGTTTGTTGATATACACATATACTCTTTAGATGTGCAATTTTGTGAGTTGATGTTTAGTAGCTGTAAGTTTGTTGGTATACACATATACTCTTTAGATGTGCAAGTTTGTACATTGATATCTAATAGTTGTAAGTTTGTTGGTATACACATATACTCTGTAGATATGCAGGTTTGTACATTGATATTTAATAGCTGTAAGTTTGTTGATATACACATATACTCTATAGATGTGCAATTTTGTGAGTTGATGTTTAGTAGCTGTAAGTTTGTTGATATACACATATACTCTATAGATGTGCAAGTTTGTGAGTTGATGTTTAGTAGCTGTAAGTTTGTTGATATACACATATACTCTATAGATGTGCAATTTTGTGAGTTGATGTTTAGTAGCTGTAAGTTTGTTGGTATACACATATACTCTTTAGATGTGCAGATTAGTACGTTGATATCTAATAGTTGTAAGTTTGTTGGTATACACATATACTCTGTAGATATGCAGGTTTGTACATTGATATTTAATAGCTGTAAGTTTGTTGGTATACACATATACTCTGTAGATATGCAGATTAGTACGTTGATATCTAATAGTTGTAAGTTTGTTGGTATACACATATACTCTGTAGATATGCAGGTTTGTACATTGATATTTAATAGCTGTAAGTTTGTTGGTATACACATATACTCTATAGATGTGTAAGTTTGTGCGTTGATATTTAGTAGCTGTAAGTTTGTTGGTATACACATATACTCTTTAGATATGCAGGTTTGTACGTTGATATTTAATAGCTGTAAGTTTGTTGGTATACACATATACTCTATAGATGTGCAATTTTGTGCGTTGATATTAAGTAGCTGTAAGTTTGTTGATTTACACATATACTCTTTAGAAATGCAAGTTTGTGAGTTGATGTTTAATAGCTGTAAGTTTGTTGGTATACACATATACTCTATAGATGTGCAATTTTGTACATTGATATTTAGTAGCTGTAAGTTTGTTGTAATACACATATACTCTATAGATGTGCAATTTTGTGAGTTGATGTTTAATAGCTGTAAGTTTGTTGGTATACACATATACTCTATAGATGTGCAAGTTTGTGAGTTGATGTTTAAAAGCTGTAAGTTTGTTGGTATACACATATACTCTATAGATGTGCAATTTTGTGAGTTGATGTTTAATAGCTGTAAGTTTGTTGGTATACACATATACTCTTTAGATGTACAAGTTTGTGAGTTGATGTTTAGTAGCTGTAAGTTTGTTGGTATACACATATACTCTTTAGATGTGCAATTTTGTGAGTTGATGTTTAGTAGCTATAAGTTTGTTGGTATACACATATACTCTATAGATGTACAAGTTTGTACGTTGATATTAAGTAGCTGTAAGTTTGTTGGTATACACATATACTCTTTAGATGTGCAATTTTGTGAGTTGATGTTTAGTAGCTATAAGTTTGTTGGTATACACATATACTCTTTAGATGTGCAATTTTGTGAGTTGATGTTTAATAGCTGTAAGTTTGTTGGTATACACATATACTCTTTAGATGTGCAATTTTGTGAGTTGATGTTTAGTAGCTGTAAGTTTGTTGGTATACACATATACTCTTTAGATGTGCAATTTTGTGAGTTGATGTTTAATAGCTGTAAGTTTGTTGGTATACACATATACTCTTTAGATGTGCAATTTTGTGAGTTGATGTTTAGTAGCTGTAAGTTTGTTGGTATACACATATACTCTTTAGATGTGCAATTTTGTGAGTTGATGTTTAATAGCTGTAAGTTTGTTGGTATACACATATACTCTTTAGATATGCAGGTTTGTACATTGATATTTAATAGCTGTAAGTTTGTTGGTATACACATATACTCTATAGATGTGCAATTTTGTGAGTTGATGTTTAATAGCTGTAAGTTTGTTGGTATACACATATACTCTTTAGATGTGCAAGTTTGTGAGTTGATGTTTAGTAGCTATAAGTTTGTTGGTATACACATATACTCTATAGATGTGCAAGTTTGTGAGTTGATGTTTAGTAGCTGTAAGTTTGTTGGTATACACATACACTCTATAGATGTGCAAGTTTGTGCGTTGATATTGAGTAGCTGTAAGTTTGTTGTAATACACAGATACTCTTTGGATGTGCAAGTTTGTGCGTTGATATCTAATAGTTGTAAGTTTGTTGGTATACACATATACTCTTTAGATATGCAGATTAGTACGTTGATATTTAATAGCTGTAAGTTTGTTGGTATACACATATACTCTGTAGATGTGCAAGTTTGTACATTGATATTTAGTAGCTGTTAGTTTGTTGGTATACACATATACTCTTTAGATGTGCATGTTTGTGCGTTGATACTTGATAGCTGTAAGTTTGTTGATATACACATATACTCTTTATATGTGCAAGTTTGTGCGTTGATATTTACTAGTTGTAAGTATATAGGTATACACATATAAACTCTGTATATGTCCAAGTTTGTACATTAATACTTAGCAGTTGTAAGTATTTTTATGTAAACAAAATACTCTATGAATATTCATGTGTGTGTGTTGATACGTAGTAAACATACAGTATTTCTGGAGCTGGCATGTCACTGCTAGAAGTATGTTGTTATTTATGTATTATTGTCATTTTGTTTGTTTTCTTTGGTAACATCTTCTGACATCAGACTCGGACTTCTCTTAAACTGAATTTGAAATGTGCGTATTGTTATGTGTTTACTTTTCTACATTGGCTAGAGGTATAGGGGGAGGGTTGAGGTCTCATAAATATGTTTAACCCCGCCGCATTTTTGCGCCGGTCCGAAGTCAGGAGCCTCTGGCCTTTGTTAGTCTTATATTATTTTAATTTTAGATTCTTGTGTACAATTTGGAAATTAGTATGGCGTTCATTATCACTGAACTAGTATATATTTGTTTAGGGGCCAGCTGAAGGACGCATCCGGGTGCGGGAATTTCTCGCTACATTGAAGACCTGTTGGTGACCTTCTGCTGTTGTTTTTTCTATGGTCGGTTTGTTGTCTCTTTGACACATTCCCCATTTCCATTCTCAATTTTACTAGTATTTCTTAAACGCAGCAAAAATGAATAAGATTTAGAAAATATCAGAAAAAAAGATATCAAGACGTTTTTAATATATTTAACAATACAACAAGACATATAAAATGGCACATCTGAAATGATAATTTAATCAATAGGGCATACTATGTTTTGTGAAACTTCTTTTTAATAGATAACATATTTCTATTTTCAGTTTCTCATTCTACTAGTTCAGTTGTTTTTATGTGGAGTAAACGAAATATAAGGAAAACATTGGCACTTCGACAATTTCAAATTTCTGATATCAGACATTCAGACTGCAGACAAACAAGAGGTTTGTATTTCTAGTTCAACTTTGTTATCAGATTGACCATGGTTTAAAAATTGATATATATATATCAACAACAACAAAAAGTCAATGGTCCGATTTTTCTTCTTCTAAAAATTGATACAAATGAACGACGTCAAACTAGGATCAGTGATTATTCTAAGTTGTAACATACCCTCTGTCACGGCATATTGAGTTTACATACATTTATTACCTCAACTGATGCATAACTCTCATACATGATTTCACTATATGGACCAAGTAAGTTTTGTTGTCATTTTAGGGGTATATTTAACATTGTCAAAAAGTGCGAATGTTTGGCTAGTCACAAAACCCGGTTCAACCCACCATTGTGTTCTTAAAATGTCCTGTACCAAGTCAGGAATACAACAGTTGTTATTTAATAGTTCTTTTCTATTTACTAGTATTTACCTTGTTTTTGTATTTGGTTGCATTCCAGAGTTCTGTTGTTTCGTCATTTTCCCTCTTATAATAATAGTTTATTTGTTTCCCTTGGATTTAGTTACCGGTATTTGTTCTCTCTCAATCGATCTATGGCCTTTGAACAGCAGTATACTACTTTAAGTTGCCTTTATTTACGGTAACCAATACGAATTAGTTCAGCGTTACTGCATGTATGTGTCTCAAATCACTAGGACCATGTTTTGGACATCTTGGAGATTTATATATCATAATGCTGAACTAATTTGTAATATTACCGATTGTGTTTTATTTTCGATTGCGATATCTTGACGGAATATGAATTGCAGTACGGATTATAAAAGCACAGCAGGAGACATTATCAAAAAGACGCAAGCAGTCTCGTTCCTTCTGGAGTTAATACAATTGACCTTTTCGAATTTAAAGGACTGTGGCCACGGTTATTTTCATTTTGTTTGTATCCCAAATAACGTCACGTTATTGGTAAAATTTCCAATATTTAGGACCAATCAGCGCATTTCGGTTTACACTTTTACAATATTACCCAGAATGCACCAGATACTGAAACGGCGAATTCCCTTAGTTTTTGTCAGTAACATTTATGTGTTGTCTTCATCAATATATGAGATCTGTTCACCGGTTAACTGCTGATTTGATGCAGAACAATTCAAATTGTTTGATACTGAACAAAAAGTTGGAGACTAATTAGCAAATAAGTTTTAAGTTGAATATTGACATTGATAAACAATCAGCTAAAAGCACTCGGATCATGTAATTATAGATGAATTAATAGAGCCATTATATATTTTTTTTAATTTTCACACGTTCCTATTTGTAACTAACAGAATTCCATTAATAATTTGGTGTATTTAATTTATTCTTTAAGAATCATGCCAGTTATCAAGTGCTATTTCATTACCGTCCAGTTTTCCCTTTCGCACTTGCGCTGTACGGAGGACAACGTTTAACGAGAGGTTTCGTAGTTAATATATTATTTTATTTCAGTAACTAACTTTTCCTGTCTACAAATGGATTTTCATCTGAAGAGGTTACTATGGTCACATATACTACAAGTTTATGCACCGACAACGATTTTACTTATCATCTCGTGGATCTCGTTTTGGCTTGACTGTAACGCTGTCACTGCCAGAACACAGTTAGGTATATTGACTTTCTTCACCATGGTCACACAACCGTCGGCTGCTGGTATTATTCTTCCAAAAGTTTCATACATTATAGCAATAGATGCTTGGCATTTCATGTGTTTGATCTTTGTTTTTGCATCAGTTATAGAATTTGCAGTTGTGAATGTTCTAGCAAGGAGGTGTATTCCACAATATGACAATGAAACAATGGGGCGAAGCTTGCATACTGGTGACGAACAGGTACGTTTGTATTTGTGCAGAATATTATCGTTGACGAGGCGCGTTTTTGACGTATTGAATTTTAAACCTGATTCTTTTTGTTATCTATTAATCATGTGTTTCTTTGTCTAATATGTTCTCCTATTTATTTGTATTGTAGTCCTGTAATATTATGTTGTCATTTCAATGTTATATTTAACTTGGCCATTAAAGTGCGAGGTTTGGCATGCCACAAAACCAGCTTCAACCCACCATTTGTATTCCCCTTTAAAAATGTCCTGTACCAAGTAAAGAAGATGGCCATTGTTACATTATTGTTCGTTTATGTGTGTGTTGCATTTTAATGTTGTGTCGTTTGTTTTCTATTATTTTTGAGATATTAAGATAAGACGTGGCACGGTACTTGTTTATCCCAAATTCATGTATTCGGTTTAGATGTTATATGTGTTATTCTCGTGGGATTTTGTCTGATGATTGGTCCATTTCTGTGTGTGTTGCGTTTCGGTGTTGTGTCATTGTTCTCCTCTTATATTTAATGCGTTTCCCTCGGTTTTAGTTTGTTACCCCGATTTTGTTTTTTGTCCATGGATTTATGAGTTTGAACAGCGGTATACTACTGTTGTCTTTTTTTACTTGTAGATAGAGTTCTTTTTATTTCAATTTCATCATGAAACACATGTCTATAGCTGTTGGTATGAAACACGCGTCTACATGCTGTTGTTATGAAACACGTGTTGCACTTTGAAAATAAAGCTGTTGTTCAAACCACGCTTCTTTTCGGATGATATATAATGTTCATAGATAATAAATTTTGTTGACGTGCTGAATCGGGCTGGTTCCCAGTTATGATATTTATGCTTCATCTCGTAGAGACATAACTCGGGATTGTTACCAGTAAATATACATATTCATATCGTTCCAATTAAAATCTGTGTGAAGCCTAAAGTCTGGGTAGGGGTAGTACAAGATTTGAGTGTAAGTTTAAAATATTACATGTTTTGGGCATATACACGTTGAAAATATGCCTCGAATGGATAGTTCACATTTACTACTTTTGTTTTATAAAAGGTCAACATACGTGAAAAAAAGAAGTAAAATCATGACTTCGGCCTATGTAATGCATTGTATTGCATGAAATGACACAACTTTTTATTCAAGTAATGCATTAAATCACAATTCCACATAATGCAAAAAATGCTGCATTACACATTAAAATCAATAACTTGAAAACATGTAATGCATTACCATTCATTACAATTACAAATTTGCATTACCCTATGCCTTTATGACAGTCAAATCTTGTTGAGATATAGATCTTTAAAATAATATATTATCATCTTTGTCTTACATACATGTTATGTAGTCATAATTGGTTCGGATACTTTATTTAATTGGAAATTATTTTTTGATTTATTAATTGATAACAGCATATTTTTGTTGCACAATATCCGCGTTTTTAGGTATTCATCACTTTTGTGCTGATATGAATTATCATTAAAAAGGTCATAGTTTTGAATTACAAAAGTATGATTTATTAGAGAAATATTTATAAATTTCTTCCCTAGGAATATGATTTTATTCTTACAGATATATATAGTAACATGCAGTGGACGAAGTAAAGCTGAGAAGTTGGATAAACTTTCGCGAATTGGTTTTCCTCTTATGTTTTTGATTTGTACACTAGTATATTGGATTTTAGTTTTTATGTTATGAGCTTTGCACTTGTCACACAAAAAATATAAGCTGCATCTCAACACTTCTTTTGTGCTCATAGCATATTATATACTAGTATATAGTTTAGAAAACAATTGTGGATTTGAAATTTAAAAAAAAAAGAATTGACGATTTTAAGACAAATTTATTCAATCAACAGTATTTAAGAAAATTAAATTTTAGATTTATGCTATTAGTGTTCCAAGTTTATGTTGCCGAGCCTAGGTTGAAAGCAAAATACTATTTAGATCTGAAATATACCCTATATACTGTTCCTTGGCCATAAGCAGTATGAATTTTTACAGACATTTTTATTTTCATTATTTATTTTTTGAGTTTACAAACAACATCAAAATGAAATTATGATTATTTTATGTGAGCGTCACTGATGAGTCATATGAAGACGAAACGAGCGTCTGGCGTGTCAAATTATAACTCTGGTACATTAAATAACTATATAATTAACCATTGTGTCCATTATAAATTATGAAATATAGACAGCTACATTGCACTATTACCCATAAATATGTTTTCTGCAATATATATTTATGTAAAGGATACATTATTTAACTTCTAAAAAAAAAAACTGTGCAAGCCGGAATTTCAAATAATGCAATATTTGTAGTTAATTCAAAACAAGATAGAAATATGTGTCTACATCTGAACCAAATGATTCAAATACAGAAAACAGGTGCTCACGTACGGGAATGCTTAATGACTTTAATATTCCTCATTTATGTACTCGGTACTTGGTTGTTGATAAAACCTATCTTTGTCGCGTTCTTATTTGTAAATAAAGGCAACAGTAGAATACCGCTGTTCGAAATTCATGAAATAATAGAGAAAAAAAAACAAATCCGGGTTACAAACTAAATCTGAGGGGAAAGTATCAAATATAACAGAACTACACCACAACAGAATTACAACATTAAAATGTAACACACAGAGAAACGAACTACAATATAACAATGGCCATTTTCCTGACTTGGTACAAGGCATTTTAAGAAAAAAACTGGTGGGTTGAACCTGGTTGTGTGGCATGCCAAACCTCCCGCTTAAATAGCAATGTTATCCATAACAGTAAAATGAAAACATTACATGACAGGACTAAAATACAAATAATTGGAAGAAAAGCACATAGAAATAAACGCATAATAGCCAATAAAAGGAATCAGGTTGAAAATTTAATAAGTCAGACGTGCACCACGTCCTCACAAGACTAACCAGCGACGCTCATGCAGATTAAAAATGTCTGAAAGCCAAAACAAGTATAAATAATAATTGGTTGAATAATTCGCTACACTTAGGTTTATCAATATCCATGTATAGAAAGCTAATGTGATATTTGTCACAAAGTTTTGAAATATTTGTTTTTAATGTTCAAAACTTCGCAATTGATTTGGTCAACCCAAAATTTTGACTCAAGCGTCCCGGGTGAGTATTACATACGTGCTTGCAATCGTCTTGAGAACTAAAATACAGCTTTTTCAACTTCCATTTTATTGACCGCTAAGATATTCAATTTTTGCAAACTCAAAAGTATCGGGTAAACGTTGAAGATGGAAAAAAATGTTTTACATTAAAAACGTATAACAAAAATCTCAAATTAAAAAAAGGAGGAAGTCCATAAAAACTACATCAAACACTTTCAATCAAGGAAAAAAATATAAAAATAACTGCCATATATTGACTTTGAATAGGCAATTTCAAAATAAACTTGTGGGTCAAATCGTGTGTTACGCTAAACCTCCCATAATTTTAGACGTCTTCATTTTAATTTCCATTTAGTTAAACCGAGCTATAAATCATTACCGCATATAGCTTCTTGTAGAGGTGTGTATATTTTGATCCTGCTCACTAAATGTTTTATATATATGATGCTTTTAGTTCCTTGTTTTTATTACTTGTGATTCAGCTTATAAGATATCTGTGTAGGTTATGTGTATTGTATTGTGTGCTTGTCGGTCAACATCGTCTATCAAAAAACAAACAAACGTGAAGATCAACTACTAGAAGTCCTCTTGACCAATAATATCAACGTGTTCCGTCATATGCAAGTCATAGAAGAATTATTATACTATAAGCATATGGATGGGGCGACATTGATTTCTGTATTCTTTAATTCTGGATGTTATTTAACGCCATTGTTTTGCCCATTATTCTCTAGACTTGCAGTTTAACACCCCATCCTTCTTTATGTTATACTTGTTTGTCCTCTTTTTCTCATTCATAAATTGCTGAGGTAATTTTTTCGTAGATATGACCCACTTTTTCTCTATTTATTAAAGCCGATCCAAACGCTGAATAATGATTATTTCCATATAGTCATGTCTCAGTGAGTTTTCAGTGAACGCAACGCGCACCAGGTGTATATAATGTTGATTATTTTATTTGTTATCTCCAAAACTTATATCTATTTAACAAAAGCAGGTGTTGTAGGGATTTTCTGCCTGTAAAAAGAAGAGCTGAATATTGTCTTTTTAATATATTTTTACACCATATACAATATGCAATATTGTTAAAAAAAACACACCAGTATCATTTTAATTGGCAAACAAATAAAAACAAGTGTTATAAACCAAACAACTTCTGGACAATAAGGTTTTTAACATTTTTAAGTATTAAACATGTTAACAATGGCACGAGAAAATCCTTGATAATGATAGCTGTATTATACATTAATACGTACATATTGTGTACATATTGTTTGATTGTTTGACATAGCGTTAGATACATGATTTATTTTATCGCAAAAAGTTAAATAACAAAAGTGACGGTGAAAAAATTATTGTCATATTCCTGCGTTGGTGCACAACATTCAATTAAAAACGACAAAATTCTTATCACATGTCAAAATCACACGAACGATAGAACAACTGCAATAATCCTGACATGATACAGGCATTTCCTTATGAAGTAAATGGTAGATTAGACCTGAATATATTTGCACAAATTTCAAGCCAATCTAAGGTGACAGTTACAAATTACAACATACAAACAATGTTCAAAGTAAAGTGACAACTCATTAATAGGGTTACTCTTCAATCTCTTTCTCTATTGGTCGCTGTTCCAAAAGGAGATTATTATAGCCCTACAAAATAAAATAAAAAGTAACAGTGCAAACTTTATATTGTCATAGAATTGTCTGCTTTACCCATACTTTGATATGGATACCGTTTTTAGCAATATCATAGTACATGTACTTTGTTTAAAATATATATTTTTTTATATCAAGACTATATCGTTTGCAACAGCATATGCTTTGCATTAATATCTAGCATTTTTTTCTTTTATCGTTTAAATCATCAAATCGTAATAAAAGAGATGAGAACATACCGCTACGCAGTAACAAAAGATCGAAAGAAAAACGAAAAGGCAAACAACATTCACAAACATTCACTGCATAGGCTACTGCAAACTGAACAACATGAATCCCTCAGCGTTTAATTATCTTCCGTTATCGTCAAATGATCCCATCATTGTCAAAAGTTATTTTCGTTTCTCTAGCTGCCTCCATTTTATTAGCAATTTTAATCATCAGCATGGCCCCTCGCTCTAAATTTGTTAGTTTATACCTTTGATAGAAGAATCTAGACATATAGCATGTAATTGCATAACCCTTAAACCTTTTGTATTATAATCCAACAGGGGCCCTCTTTACTACTTGGTTAAATCCCCCAGGGTGTACTATATTTTCAAACACATGCCAGCAGTGTTTTTCGAGCTTCAGATTCTGAAATTTACTATTTTATGTAAGTAGGCCTAAACATTCGTGTAATTAATATTGCAAATAAAAGATTTCATTAGGATGTTGTCTATTTGATGTTAAACAATATTTCCTTTCATTCTTGATATTCCTTCAAAATTGATTTGGACTCATGATATACTAGTAGATACTTATTTTTTTCTTCAATATTTTACCTTTTATTAACAGGAATTGCTGTCCTCACCGTTGCACATGAGAACACTCCACGTTTTGCATTATAGGAACAAGAAGTGTTCTTATTCTTATTTGTGTGACCCTTGTGTCATATTAAAAACGGACAGGTGAAAAATAATGTATAGTCTGAAAATATATTACAAAAAGTATAACAAAAATACTAAACTCAATAGTAAATTAAGAAAGGGGAAGTATTGACAAAATCATACGTTTTCCATCACATAAAGGGTCCAGATATAATAAATGAAAAGAAAAGATGTGATATCACACTATGATTATATACATTGTATTAACATAACCTCTTTCCTACCTGCTCTTTACCAGTGTTGTTGTCCTTGTTCAAAATGGCTGAAGTCCTGCAACATGAATACAAATTATGTACGATTGTCGGAACCTAGAGGTCGTAAGTTCTGTACCCTTCAGCTTTTATGCAATGTTTATATATCCTTTATTTTGTATGTCCACGTTTTTGCAGAAATAGATATATTTGTATATTGTAATTTGCTTCTTTATTTATTTGAACCATTTTTGTATTCTTTAGTTTTAAACCCATTTATCTCTGTTCAACTCGATAGTCTTAACACCTTTGTCCCCTGTCCCCATCCCCAACAAAATAGTTTACAGGATCACTATCAAAAATAAGCAAAGTATGGAACGACAATCGTGAGAATGATATATACCGATATTGCAATGATATATGAGGGTGTACATAAGGTGTCTTGCATGGTCGGTATTTTTCTTTATCTTTAAAAATAACTCTATAATATTCTATAAAATTCTCATGAAAATGATTTCATTAAACTCATCCGAAAATGTATAATTTCTTTATTTTATACATTGTTCATTTCTGTAATCAGTTTTACTCTATTTTCCACAGTTATTCTTGCACTTAATTATTTTGCACTCCATCATTCTCTATTCTCTATTTTATGTCCTATTTTTTCTCTTTTCATTATAATATTATTGTGACTGTTTATTTAACGCATCATGTAAATATAACGGAATTTGATGAGACTGTTATTAAAGAGAGAGGGTTACCGCTATAGAACCAGGTTTAATCCACCATTTTCTACATTTGAAAATGCCTGTACCAAGTCAGGAATATGACAGTTCTTGTCTATTCGTTTTGATGCGTTTTGTTATTTGATTTTGCCATGTGATTATGGACTTCCCGTATGGATTTTCCTCTGAGTTCAGTATTTTTTGTGATTTTACTTTTTGCCATTATTCTGTAAACCCTATTTAGACCGTAAGACACTCTGATTTGGGTTTTTTTTCTCAATCGATTTAAGACTTTTGAACAGCGGTATACTACTGGTGTCTTTATATATCAAGCTCAGTCACTGGGGATATGGTTCCAGATGAAATATTATCCTTCTCGTGTAACATGATATAAAGCACATAATTTAGTTGTCTTTTTAAAATAATTCCCATATATTTAAAACAATTTTGTGTAGCATAAAGTATGGTATAAATATTTGATTACTGGTTTTTTATATTTTATATTTTTATTGTTTTGAGTAAAGCTATGTACAGGGTGTGATCATCCTTGGCATACTATCTATCTCTATTTGTATATCAACTTACAATCAACAGAATTGCACCAAGCAGTACGGCTTTGATTTTTACATCAATATCTAGTGGAACTGTGGAAAATAAAAAATAAAAATTTTTGTATAAATAAAATTGAGAATGGAAATGGGGAATATGTCAAAGAGACAACAACCCGACCAAATAAAAAAACAACAGCAGAAGGTCACCAACAGGTCTTCAATGTAGCGAGAAATTCCCGCACCCGGAGGCGTCTGTTTAAAAATGTTGTTTTAAACGTGAATCTAATAATATTGGTTGATTAATATATTTTTTTATTAATGAAGTACTCATTTATTCCCAAAGTGGTTATACACATTACCATGAAAAATCATATTAATAATCTTAAAAAAGAAGTTAACACGAATAATATGTATGCAGGGTTGAGTTCAATGTTGTAGCAGCTATAGACTGGTTGCAGTCATTGATATTGATAGCCGCTAACTAGGTACTACGATATTGAACTCAACCCAGGTGTTTGTCCAGTCTCCTCAATTTAAAAGTTCAAACACATAAAACGAATTGATAACAATTGCCATATTCTTTACTCGGTAAAGCAATTTTCTTGTGTAGAAAATTGTGGATAAAACCTGATTTTATAAATCTCACTTGTATGACAGTTGCATAAAATTCCTGTATGTTAACAAAGATGTGTCTGCAACCCTGCCCATCGGCAATCCTCGGACCTCTTCTTGTCTAGATGAAAGTAACGAATATGCCGAGTTTTTGACGAATGCAAATGAACTCATAAAATTTTGTATTAACGGCAGACGCGCGTATCGTCTACCAACGACTCACCAATGCCGCTCCAAAAAAAGTTAAAGAAGGCCAAATAAAGTACAAAGTTGGAGAGCATTCCTAAAAGTTTTGTCCAATACAGCTAAGGTTATATATATCTGAGGTAGAAAAGCTTTAGTATTTCAAACATTAATAGTTTGGTAAACAGTTAATTTATAAATATGACCATATCAATGATAATTCATGTCAACCTCGGGGAATTAAAACTCCACCAGCAGTGGCATCGACCCAGTGGTTGTAAATAAACTCATCATAGATACCAGTATTTACGTTTCGTCTAATAGAGATTCACCAGTGACGCTCAATTTCAAAAAAGTAAAAAAGGCCAAATAAAGAACGAAGTGGAAGAATACTGAGGACCTAAATTCTAAAAGTTTTGCCAAATACAGCTAAGGTTATCTATTCCTGAGGTAGAAAAGCTTCAGTTTTTCAAAAATTATTACGATAAATTTATTGTTTCAACTTCACGAAACAACTAAACAAAATCGTTTAGAGGTTAACACATTGTCTAACAGTTAGCATACATTTGTCGGAACAGTATATAACGCTCTATTGTGTGGCGTTATCAACAATTTAACATAGTAAAAAATACATTCATAAAAAAACTACCCGAAACATTTTTTTAAGACTTGTAATTTGATTAAAAATCTTTCAATATTTTCTTCTTAACGACATGCTTGTGCGTATATGAACAAAATAAGAAACTGATATGATACATCAACATTCCAACAAAATATTAACAGTAAATAAATAAAGGGAACAGTAGTATACCGCTGTTCAAAACTCATAAATCCATGGACAAAAAACAAAATCGGGGTAACAAACTAAAACCGAGGGAAACGCTTTAAATAGAAGAGGAGAACAACGACACAACACCGAAACGCAACACACACACTCACAGAAACGGACCAAGCAACAGACAAAACACCACGAGAATAACAAATATAACATCAAAACCAAATACATGAATTTGGGATAGACAAGTACCGTGCCACGTCTTATCTCAATATCTCAAAAATAAGAGAAAACACAAACGAATCAACGTTAAAATGCAACACACACTGAAACGAACATTAATATAACAATGGCCATCTTCCTGACTTGAAAAACAGTTGTGGATAAAGAGTTGCCCTTGAACTAATAGTATGCTTACTTACACTTTGCACCGAACGTATCAGCATCACCGAAATAATTTTCTATACCAAGATTTTTGCTGATTACCCCTACTTCCTCTGTATCGTCTGCTGACACTATCTGTAAGATAAAACGTTTCTTGATGTATGTAAATTGTTAATTAGGAATTTTTTACTGTTTACAATGTTTCATTGTTTAGGATGTATGTTATTTTATCACTGTTTTACAAAACTTTTCTTTGATCTTGCTGACTTATAATTTCCATTCTTAGCGAAGTCGAGTGATATATAAATAATCGCTAAAAACTAAGGAGGCACGTGGCGTTGCTAATAAAATTGACATGAAATCGACAACGTTGTCAGAGGTAAAATAGCGATAAACAGATAATCATTGGTCATTTCACCTCAATTGCTTTTCTCACTTACGCCGTACCGGCTCAAGCGAGAAAATCAATCTCGTTGAGATGATCAACGACTATCTACAATTATTGAAAGTAGTTATAAAAAGATGCGGTATGAGTGACAATGAGACAACTCTCCATCCAAGTCACAATTTGTAAAAGTAAACCCTTATCGGTGAAAGTACGGTCTTCAACACGGAATATTGGTTCACACCGAACAGCAAGCTATAAAGTGCCCAAACATGACAAGTGTTAATCAACTCAAACGGAAAAACAAACGGCCTAATCTATATAAAAACCGAAAAACGAAAAACACTTATTTACCATATCAACAAACGACAACTACTGAACATAAGATTCCTGTTTAGAATGTATGAGTAGTCAAAACACAAAAAAGGAATAATGTATTGAACATAAAAATTCATGACTGGAACTCTTCATTAGCATGAAAACCTTAAAGAAAGAAATACTGCATGTATCGCCGTTCTTCATCTCAAAATCATAGTGATCTTTCAAAGTGGAGTAAAGACTTACATCTTACAATCTTACAATATTGTTAAATCATGCAATATGTAAAAGTGGTGTCTGTTTTATCTTTTAAAGGACATCTCAATATCTATAGAACTAAGAAAATATGAAAACATGTGAACTTAAAATACGTTGTACAATTATGTTGAAATAAAAGGGAATGTGGCGTGTTCATCAATGAAACGGCAACCCATCTACAAATTTAACCGTTGCCAAGAAAAACCTAAAGGGCATATACCATTGTATACAGATGTCTACCAAACCCATGCAAAACAAAATAATTCCAAACAAACATGTATCTTGAAATGTACTTTTCATGCTCTTTATAGAATTACCAGTTGAACAAAATAATTCTTCCCAACATATAAGGGTCTGTAGTGAATGGAATTTACAGAATTAAGAATGATGGGACAAAATGAACCCCAAAAAATAGGCATAGCTAAAAATAGGGCGAACAAATAAAGAATAGTGAAAATGACCAAACGTATAAAGAAAACAGAATGACCTTAAAACATACAGATTGTAGATCCGTGAATATGTATATGTATATACCATACTAGAAATATTTCGTTTGCTTTTAATTTACTGATAACAAAATCAATATTTATACCAATAAAAACAATATTCAATGATCTTAATACAGTGTTGAAATGGTAAACTTATAGAATAAGTTTATTTAAAGGAGCGATAAGTTTACCAGGATCATTTCTGAATTTCCGGGCACGGTTAACAACATTTCCGTAAAAATGAGGATATGCTATCCCGTTTGAAATAAGTTTTCTACAGGTACAACCAAACTTCAAAACCAAATCAACAGACACCGGCATAGCGAACGAGCTGTGAAATATAAACACCGGAAGATGGTGCCAACGAAACATCACCATCTAATTAAAGTGGAAAATTAACAATAGGGAACGAAAATCGTCCCTTGTGTCGTAAATTTTAGTGTGGAGTTTCAAGCACAAGAGGAGTTAATGTAAAAGTGTATATACCGGAAATCTAACTCTATTACAGGGACAGTCACATACACAGCAAGGTCCAGTAATCTTACCGGAAATCTAACTCTATTACAGGGACAGTCACATACACAGCAAGGTCCAGTAATCTTACCGGAAATCTAACTCTATTACAGGGACAGTCATATACACAGCAAGGTCCAGTAATCTTACCGAAAATCTAACTCTATTACAGGGACAGTCACATACACAGCAAGGTCCAGTAATCTTACCGGAAATCTTACTCTATTACAGGGACAGTCACATACACAGCAAGGTCCAGTAATCTTACCGGAAATCTAACTCTATTACAAGGACAGTCACATACACAGCAAGGTCCAGTAATCATACCGGAAATCTAACTCTATTACAGGGACAGTCACATACACAGCAAGGTCCAGTAATCTTACCGGAAATCTAACTCTATTACAGGGACAGTCACATACACAGCAAGGTCCAGTAATCTTACCGGAAATCTAACTCTATTGCAGGGACAGTCACATACACAGCAAGGTCCAGTAATCTTACCGGAAATCTAACTCTATTACAGGGACAGTCACATACACAGCAAGGTCTAGTAATCTTACCGGAAATCTAACTCTATTGCAGGGACAGTCACATACACAGCAAGGTCCAGTAATCGTACCGGAAATCTTACTCTATTACAGGGACAGTCACATACACAGCAAGGTCCAGTCATCTTACCGGAAATCTAACTCTATTACAGGGACAGTCACATACACAGCAAGGTCTAGTAATCTTACCGGAAATCTAACTCTATTACAGGGACAGTCACATACACAGTAAGGTCCAGTAATCTTACCGGAAATCTAACTCTATTACAGGGACAGTCACATACACAGCAAGGTCCAGTAATCTTACCGGAAATCTAACTCTATTACAGGGACAGTCACATACACAGCAAGGTCCAGTAATCTTACCGGAAATCTAACTCTATTACAGGGACAGTCACATACACAGCAAGGTCCAGTAATCTTACCGGAAATCTAACTCTATTACAGGGAGAGTCACATACACAGCAAGGTCCAGTAATCTTACCAGAAATCTAACTCTATTGCAGGGACAGTCACATACACAGCAAGGTCCAGTAATCTTACCGGAAATCTAACTCTATTACAGGGACAGTCACATACACAGCAAGGTCCAGTAATCTTACCGGAAATCTAACTCTATTACAGGGAGAGTCACATACACAGCAAGGTCCAGTAATCTTACCGGAAATCTAACTCTATTACAGGGACAGTCACATACACAGCAAGGTCCAGTAATCTTACCGGAAATCTAACTCTATTACAGGGAGAGTCACATACACAGCAAGGTCCAGTAATCTTACCGGAAATCTAACTCTATTGCAGGGACAGTCACATACACAGCAAGGTCCAGTAATCTTACCGGAAATCTAACTCTATTACAGGGACAGTCACATACACAGCAAGGTCCAGTAATCTTACCGGAAATCTAACTCTATTACAGGGAGAGTCACATACACAGCAAGGTCCAGTAATCTTACCGGAAATCTAACTCTATTACAGGGACAGTCACATACACAGCAAGGTCCAGTAATCTTACCGGAAATCTAACTCTATTACAGGGAGAGTCACATACACAGCAAGGTCCAGTAATCTTACCGGAAATCTAACTCTATTGCAGGGAGAGTCACATACACAGCAAGGTCCAGTAATCTTACCGGAAATCTAACTCTATTGCAGGGACAGTCACATACACAGCAAGGTCCAGTAATCTTACCGGAAATCTAACTCTATTACAGGGAGAGTCACATACACAGCAAGGTCCAGTAATCTTACCGGAAATCTAACTCTATTGCAGGGACAGTCACATACACAGCAAGGTCCAGTAATCTTACCGGAAATCTAACTCTATTACTGGGAGAGTCACATACACAGCAAGGTCCAGTAATCTTACCGGAAATCTAACTCTATTACAGGGACAGTCACATACACAGCAAGGTCCAGTAATCATACCGGAAATCTAACTCTATTACAGGGAGAGTCACATACACAGCAAGGTCCAGTAATCTTACCGGAAATCTAACTCTATTGCAGGGACAGTCACATACACAGCAAGGTCCAGTAATCTTACCGGAAATCTAACTCTATTACAGGGACAGTCACATACACAGCAAGGTCCAGTAATCTTACCGGAAATCTAACTCTATTACAGGGAGAGTCACATACACAGCAAGGTCCAGTAATCTTACCGGAAATCTAACTCTATTACAGGGACAGTCACATACACAGCAAGGTCCAGTAATCTTACCGGAAATCTAACTCTATTACAGGGAGAGTCACATACACAGCAAGGTCCAGTAATCTTACCGGAAATCTAACTCTATTGCAGGGAGAGTCACATACACAGCAAGGTCCAGTAATCTTACCGGAAATCTAACTCTATTGCAGGGACAGTCACATACACAGCAAGGTCCAGTAATCTTACCGGAAATCTAACTCTATTACAGGGAGAGTCACATACACAGCAAGGTCCAGTAATCTTACCGGAAATCTAACTCTATTGCAGGGACAGTCACATACACAGCAAGGTCCAGTAATCTTACCGGAAATCTAACTCTATTACAGGGAGAGTCACATACACAGCAAGGTCCAGTAATCTTACCGGAAATCTAACTCTATTACAGGGACAGTCACATACACAGCAAGGTCCAGTAATCATACCGGAAATCTAACTCTATTGCAGGGACAGTCACATACACAGCAAGGTCCAGTAATCTTACCGGAAATCTAACTCTATTACAGGGACAGTCACATACACAGCAAGGTCCAGTAATCTTACCGGAAATCTAACTCTATTGCAGGGACAGTCACATACACAGCAAGGTCCAGTAATCTTACCGGAAATCTAACTCTATTGCAGGGAGAGTCACATACACAGCAAGGTCCAGTAATCTTACCGGAAATCTAACTCTATTACAGGGACAGTCACATACACAGCAAGGTCCAGTAATCTTACCGGAAATCTAACTCTATTGCAGGGACAGTCACATACACAGCAAGGTCCAGTAATCTTACCGGAAATCTAACTCTATTACAGGGAGAGTCACATACACAGCAAGGTCCAGTAATCTTACCGGAAATCTAACTCTATTACAGGGACAGTCACATACACAGCAAGGTCCAGTAATCTTACCGGAAATCTAACTCTATTACAGGGAGAGTCACATACACAGCAAGGTCCAGTAATCTTACCGGAAATCTAACTCTATTGCAGGGAGAGTCACATACACAGCAAGGTCCAGTAATCTTACCGGAAATCTAACTCTATTGCAGGGACAGTCACATACACAGCAAGGTCCAGTAATCTTACCGGAAATCTAACTCTATTACAGGGAGAGTCACATACACAGCAAGGTCCAGTAATCTTACCGGAAATCTAACTCTATTGCAGGGACAGTCACATACACAGCAAGGTCCAGTAATCTTACCGGAAATCTAACTCTATTACAGGGAGAGTCACATACACAGCAAGGTCCAGTAATCTTACCGGAAATCTAACTCTATTACAGGGACAGTCACATACACAGCAAGGTCCAGTAATCATACCGGAAATCTAACTCTATTGCAGGGACAGTCACATACACAGCAAGGTCCAGTAATCTTACCGGAAATCTAACTCTATTACAGGGACAGTCACATACACAGCAAGGTCCAGTAATCTTACCGGAAATCTAACTCTATTGCAGGGACAGTCACATACACAGCAAGGTCCAGTAATCTTACCGGAAATCTAACTCTATTGCAGGGAGAGTCACATACACAGCAAGGTCCAGTAATCTTACCGGAAATCTAACTCTATTACAGGGACAGTCACATACACAGCAAGGTCCAGTAATCTTACCGGAAATCTAACTCTATTACAGGGACAGTCACATACACAGCAAGGTCCAGTAATCTTACCGGAAATCTAACTCTATTACAGGGACAGTCACATACACAGCAAGGTCCAGTAATCTTACCGGAAATCTAACTCTATTGCAGGGACAGTCACATACACAGCATGGTCCAGTAATCTTACCGGAAATCTAACTCTATTGCAGAGACAGTCACATACACAGCAAGGTCCAGTAATCTTACCGGAAATCTAACTCTATTGCAGGGACAGTCACATACACAGCAAGGTCCAGTAATCTTACCGGAAATCTAACTCTATTGCAGGGACAGTCACATACACAGCATGGTCCAGTAATCTTACCGGAAATCTAACTCTATTGCAGAGACAGTCACATACACAGCAAGGTCCAGTAATCTTACCAGAAATCTAACTCTATTGCAGGGACAGTCACATACACAGCAAGGTCCAGTAATCTTACCGGAAATCTAACTCTATTGCAGGGACAGTCACATACACAGCAAGGTCCAGTAATCTTACCGGAAATCTAACTCTATTACAGGGACAGTCACATACACAGCAAGGTCCAGTAATCTTACCGGAAATCTAACTCTATTGCAGGGACAGTCACATACACAGCAAGGTCCAGTAATCTTACCGGAAATCTAACTCTATTACAGGGACAGTCACATACACAGCAAGGTCCAGTAATCTTACCGGAAATCTAACTCTATTACAGGGAGAGTCACATACACAGCAAGGTCCAGTAATCTTACCGGAAATCTAACTCTATTACAGGGACAGTCACATACACAGCAAGGTCCAGTAATCTTACCGGAAATCTAACTCTATTACAGGGACAGTCACATACACAGCAAGGTCCAGTAATCTTACCGGAAATCTAACTCTATTACAGGGACAGTCACATACACAGCAAGGTCCAGTAATCTTACCGGAAATCTAACTCTATTACAGGGACAGTCACATACACAGCAAGGTCCAGTAATCTTACCGGAAATCTAACTCTATTGCAGGGACAGTCACATACACAGCAAGGTCCAGTAATCTTACCGGAAATCTAACTCTATTACAGGGACAGTCACATACACAGCAAGGTCCAGTAATCTTACCGGAAATCTAACTCTATTACAGGGACAGTCACATGCACAGCAAGGTCCAGTAATCTTACCGGAAATCTAACTCTATTACAGGGACAGTCACATACACAGCAAGGTCCAGTAATCTTACCGGAAATCTAACTCTATTACAGGGACAGTCACATACACAGCAAGGTCCAGTAATCTTACCGGAAATCTAACTCTATTACAGGGACAGTCACATACACAGCAAGGTCCAGTAATCTTACCGGAAATCTAACTCTATTACAGGGAGAGTCACATACACAGCAAGGTCCAGTAATCTTACCGGAAATCTAACTCTATTGCAGGGACAGTCACATACACAGCAAGGTCCAGTAATCTTACCGGAAATCTAACTCTATTACAGGGACAGTCACATACACAGCAAGGTCCAGTAATCTTACCGGAAATCTAACTCTATTACAGGGAGAGTCACATACACAGCAAGGTCCAGTAATCTTACCGGAAATCTAACTCTATTACAGGGACAGTCACATACACAGCAAGGTCCAGTAATCTTACCGGAAATCTAACTCTATTACAGGGAGAGTCACATACACAGCAAGGTCCAGTAATCTTACCGGAAATCTAACTCTATTGCAGTGAGAGTCACATACACAGCAAGGTCCAGTAATCTTACCGGAAATCTAACTCTATTGCAGGGACAGTCACATACACAGCAAGGTCCAGTAATCTTACCGGAAATCTAACTCTATTACAGGGAGAGTCACATACACAGCAAGGTCCAGTAATCTTACCGGAAATCTAACTCTATTGCAGGGACAGTCACATACACAGCAAGGTCCAGTAATCTTACCGGAAATCTAACTCTATTACAGGGAGAGTCACATACACAGCAAGGTCCAGTAATCTTACCGGAAATCTAACTCTATTACAGGGACAGTCACATACACAGCAAGGTCCAGTAATCTTACCGGAAATCTAACTGTATTGCAGGGACAGTCACATACACAGCAAGGTCCAGTAATCTTACCGGAAATCTAACTCTATTACAGGGACAGTCACATACACAGCAAGGTCCAGTAATCTTACCGGAAATCTAACTCTATTGCAGGGACAGTCACATACACAGCAAGGTCCAGTAATCTTACCGGAAATCTAACTCTATTGCAGGGAGAGTCACATACACAGCAAGGTCCAGTAATCTTACCGGAAATCTAACTCTATTACAGGGACAGTCACATACACAGCAAGGTCCAGTAATCTTACCGGAAATCTAACTCTATTACAGGGACAGTCACATACACAGCAAGGTCCAGTAATCTTACCGGAAATCTAACTCTATTACAGGGACAGTCACATACACAGCAAGGTCCAGTAATCTTACCGGAAATCTAACTCTATTGCAGGGACAGTCACATACACAGCATGGTCCAGTAATCTTACCGGAAATCTAACTCTATTGCAGAGACAGTCACATACACAGCAAGGTCCAGTAATCTTACCGGAAATCTAACTCTATTGCAGGGACAGTCACATACACAGCAAGGTCCAGTAATCTTACCGGAAATCTAACTCTATTACAGGGACAGTCACATACACAGCAAGGTCCAGTAATCTTACCGGAAATCTAACTCTATTACAGGGACAGTCACATACACAGCAAGGTCCAGTAATCTTACCGGAAATCTAACTCTATTACAGGGACAGTCACATACACAGCAAGGTCCAGTAATCTTACCGGAAATCTAACTCTATTGCAGGGACAGTCACATACACAGCAAGGTCCAGTAATCTTACCGGAAATCTAACTCTATTGCAGGGACAGTCACATACACAGCAAGGTCCAGTAATCTTACCGGAAATCTAACTCTATTGCAGGGACAGTCACATACACAGCAAGGTCCAGTAATCTTACCGGAAATCTAACTCTATTGCAGGGACAGTCACATACACAGCATGGTCCAGTAATCTTACCGGAAATCTAACTCTATTGCAGAGACAGTCACATACACAGCAAGGTCCAGTAATCTTACCGGAAATCTAACTCTATTGCAGGGACAGTCACATACACAGCAAGGTCCAGTAATCTTACCGGAAATCTAACTCTATTGCAGGGACAGTCACATACACAGCAAGGTCCAGTAATCTTACCGGAAATCTAACTCTATTACAGGGACAGTCACATACACAGCAAGGTCCAGTAATCTTACCGGAAATCTAACTCTATTGCAGGGACAGTCACATACACAGCAAGGTCCAGTAATCTTACCGGAAATCTAACTCTATTACAGGGACAGTCACATACACAGCAAGGTCCAGTAATCTTACCGGAAATCTAACTCTATTACAGGGAGAGTCACATACACAGCAAGGTCCAGTAATCTTACCGGAAATCTAACTCTATTACAGGGACAGTCACATACACAGCAAGGTCCAGTAATCTTACCGGAAATCTAACTCTATTACAGGGACAGTCACATACACAGCAAGGTCCAGTAATCTTACCGGAAATCTAACTCTATTACAGGGACAGTCACATACACAGCAAGGTCCAGTAATCTTACCGGAAATCTAACTCTATTACAGGGACAGTCACATACACAGCAAGGTCCAGTATTCTTACCGGAAATCTAACTCTATTGCAGGGACAGTCACATACACAGCAAGGTCCAGTAATCTTACCGGAAATCTAACTCTATTACAGGGACAGTCACATACACAGCAAGGTCCAGTAATCTTACCGGAAATCTAACTCTATTACAGGGACAGTCACATGCACAGCAAGGTCCAGTAATCTTACCGGAAATCTAACTCTATTACAGGGACAGTCACATACACAGCAAGGTCCAGTAATCTTACCGGAAATCTAACTCTATTACAGGGAGAGTCACATACACAGCAAGGTCCAGTAATCTTACCGGAAATCTAACTCTATTGCAGGGACAGTCACATACACAGCAAGGTCCAGTAATCTTACCGGAAATCTAACTCTATTACAGGGACAGTCACATACACAGCAAGGTCCAGTAATCTTACCGGAAATCTAACTCTATTACAGGGAGAGTCACATACACAGCAAGGTCCAGTAATCTTACCGGAAATCTAACTCTATTACAGGGACAGTCACATACACAGCAAGGTCCAGTAATCTTACCGGAAATCTAACTCTATTACAGGGAGAGTCACATACACAGCAAGGTCCAGTAATCTTACCGGAAATCTAACTCTATTGCAGGGAGAGTCACATACACAGCAAGGTCCAGTAATCTTACCGGAAATCTAACTCTATTGCAGGGACAGTCACATACACAGCAAGGTCCAGTAATCTTACCGGAAATCTAACTCTATTACAGGGAGAGTCACATACACAGCAAGGTCCAGTAATCTTACCGGAAATCTAACTCTATTGCAGGGACAGTCACATACACAGCAAGGTCCAGTAATCTTACCGGAAATCTAACTCTATTACAGGGAGAGTCACATACACAGCAAGGTCCAGTAATCTTACCGGAAATCTAACTCTATTACAGGGACAGTCACATACACAGCAAGGTCCAGTAATCATACCGGAAATCTAACTCTATTGCAGGGACAGTCACATACACAGCAAGGTCCAGTAATCTTACCGGAAATCTAACTCTATTACAGGGACAGTCACATACACAGCAAGGTCCAGTAATCTTACCGGAAATCTAACTCTATTGCAGGGACAGTCACATACACAGCAAGGTCCAGTAATCTTACCGGAAATCTAACTCTATTGCAGGGAGAGTCACATACACAGCAAGGTCCAGTAATCTTACCGGAAATCTAACTCTATTACAGGGACAGTCACATACACAGCAAGGTCCAGTAATCTTACCGGAAATCTAACTCTATTACAGGGACAGTCACATACACAGCAAGGTCCAGTAATCTTACCGTAAATCTAACTCTATTACAGGGACAGTCACATACACAGCAAGGTCCAGTAATCTTACCGGAAATCTAACTCTATTGCAGGGACAGTCACATACACAGCATGGTCCAGTAATCTTACCGGAAATCTAACTCTATTGCAGAGACAGTCACATACACAGCAAGGTCCAGTAATCTTACCGGAAATCTAACTCTATTGCAGGGACAGTCACATACACAGCAAGGTCCAGTAATCTTACCGGAAATCTAACTCTATTGCAGGGACAGTCACATACACAGCATGGTCCAGTAATCTTACCGGAAATCTAACTCTATTGCAGAGACAGTCACATACACAGCAAGGTCCAGTAATCTTACCGGAAATCTAACTCTATTGCAGGGACAGTCACATACACAGCAAGGTCCAGTAATCTTACCGGAAATCTAACTCTATTGCAGGGACAGTCACATACACAGCAAGGTCCAGTAATCTTACCGGAAATCTAACTCTATTGCAGGGACAGTCACATACACAGCAAGGTCCAGTAATCTTACCGGAAATCTAACTCTATTACAGGGACAGTCACATACACAGCAAGGTCCAGTAATCTTACCGGAAATCTAACTCTATTACAGGGACAGTCACATGCACAGCAAGGTCCAGTAATCTTACCGGAAATCTAACTCTATTACAGGGACAGTCACATACACAGCAAGGTCCAGTAATCTTACCGGAAATCTAACTCTATTACAGGGACAGTCACATACACAGCAAGGTCCAGTAATCTTACCGGAAATCTAACTCTATTACAGGGACAGTCACATACACAGCAAGGTCCAGTAATCTTACCGGAAATCTAACTCTATTGCAGGGACAGTCACATACACAGCAAGGTCCAGTAATCTTACCGGAAATCTAACTCTATTGCAGGGACAGTCACATACACAGCATGGTCCAGTAATCTTACCGGAAATCTAACTCTATTGCAGGGACAGTCACATACACAGCAAGGTCCAGTAATCTTACCGGAAATCTAACTCTATTACAGGGACAGTCACATACACAGCAAGGTCCAGTAATCTTACCGGAAATCTAACTCTATTACAGACAGAGTCACATACACAGCAAGGTCCAGTAATCTTACCGGAAATCTAACTCTATTGCAGGGACAGTCACATACACAGCATGGTCCAGTAATCTTACCGGAAATCTAACTCTATTACAGGGACAGTCACATACACAGCAAGGTCCAGTAATCTTATAAACGATGGTGTCTTCTGCATCTCTGACTGAATAACAAGGTCCAGATTTGTTAAACCTGAAAAGAAACATTTTTTTCCCCCGATAGAAATTAAATCGTTAGTTATTTTTTTTTAAGTTTTCGTCACCAAAAGTATAGAAGGAGTTTCCATTTGTTTTGAATTCATATCAAATAATTAAAAAGCTTTGCATTAAGTAGGAAAAATATGAATCCCAGTCTACCTGTTGCATTCATTCGTATAATGATTTCTCGTTCTAGCTGTGTAAGTATGACATTTTGACATTGCACAATCTGATGTTAGTCTTAGGCTGTTGATGACGTAGTAAATATAATCATCATAGATTCCAAGATAGAAATTTTGTACGTCAGATGCACGTTTCGTCTGGAAAAGATTCAGTAGAAACGCTCGAATGAAAAAGGCTAAACAAAGTACGAAGTTGAAGAGCAACAAATTTCCTAAAAGTGTTGCCAAATACTGCTTAGCCAGGTAATCTATTCATGGGGCAGAAAATGCTTAGTATTTCGAAATATATCTTTTTAAGAATCATGCAGAAGGGGATTTATGAGATGTCACCGATTCTAGCAATTCTTTGATTGAAAGAGAAAGATCATTCAATGTTCACTTTTCAGTAGAAAGGTGATTTTAAAAGAATCACGTGATATAAACTATGAGAGGGGCGTCTCTGGCTGTGAGAGAAAAAGATGACAATGGTAGGATCGCGAATGAGTACTTACTCCTGTCGAACATATCCAATTACATCCCCGACTGGTGCCTCTACGGTCAGCACTTGGCGAAGACTTTCACAATAACCACAACAACATCCACCGCAGCATATGTGTTCTCTAGAGAAACGCATAACCTCCTTTTAAAAAATAAGCAGAAGCAGAAATAAATAAGTTTTACCTTCTACATATAAGAACTACTTTACCTCAGGATCATGCAACGGTTGATTTCAGGGTTGAAAGCCTATGTATACATATATTTGTTTTATATATTTTGATTAGAATGCAAAGTTATCTTTCAAACTACCTGTAGCTTCTACTTGGATATACGTATACTGTAAAACGCAATATAAAAAGTAATAAAAGGGAAATAACTCTGCGATCTGCTGATTTTATTCAATATGTTCGTATGCTGCATTACATTGACAGATTAAGACATGCGGCGAAGGGACTGCTTAATATTCCGGAGCATTTTAGATCATCAATCGGTTTTTGGCACAGTTCGTATTGCACACTCGGTATTTAGTTTGATGTGTTGTGTTTTGTGTACTGTTGTTTGTCTGTTTGTCTCTGTCTTTTTTTCAGCTAGGCGTTGTAAGTTATTTTCGAGTTTGAATGTTCCTTTTGTATCTTTCGCCTCAATTATACACCTTTGCAATGCACTATGTAAGATGAGGCCTGATTTCATAACTTTTCAGTTTTAACCAGTATTTGTCAAAAGAAAAAAATTCTTTTCCATTATTTACAGTTTGTATACTTTCAGTGTGCAGAAAAGGTTACAACTCTCAACTTTTTATACATTGTTACTTAGATGAAAAGTTATCTCAATAGCAATAATTCCACATCTTCCTATTTATATCAGTTTCCATTGTCTCGCCGGTATCCATGTGAAAACGGGTTTCCCAGAACTACATCTACTAAATTCAGAATTGAAAGAACTAATCGGCAATCCTCGGATGAATCCGTTATTCTCCTTCTATATTAGATGAAGGTACGGAATCGGCCGAGTTGTGACGGACGCACCCTAACATCAATCGGCAATCCTCGGATAAATCCGTTATTCTCCGTCAATCTAGATGAAGGTACGGAATCGGCCGAGTTGTGACGGACGCACCCTAACATCAATCGGCAATCCTCGGGTGAATCCGTTATTCTCCTTCTATATTAAATGAAGGTACGGAATCGGCCGAGTTGTGACGGACGCACACTAACATCAATCGGCAATCCTCGGATGAATCCGTTATTCTCCGTCAATCTAGATGAAGGTACGGAATCTGCCGAGATGTAACGAATGTGGAAAGAATGTGCTCTATACACTTACCTGTGATGTATTGTCAAGTACACGAAGATTGAATCCTCGGTCCGGTCCTTGTAATTGTCTATTCCATTTATCTGACTCTAACAATATAAAATTTTATTGCATAGAGCTATACATGAAATTAGGAATTATTTGTGACTTTTGAACAGAGTTATACTACTGTTGCCTCTATTTAAATATGAAAATATTTATCTCCATTAAAAAATCGAAAAAAAATTAAAGAAAGTCAAGGGTCAACTTCTTCAATCTTCCTGTTCAATTCGGAAATCAACTTGGATATTTGTATACTGGAGCCTCTGGCCTTTGTAAGTCTTGTATTATTTTAATTTTAGTTTCTTGTGTACAATTTGGAAACTAGTATGGCGTTAATTACCACTGAACTAGTATATATTTGTTTAGAGGCCAGCTGAAGGACGCCTCCAGGTGCGGGAATTTCTCGCTACATTGAAGACCTGTTGGTGACCTTCTGCTGTTGTGTTTTATATTTGGTCGGGTTGTTGTCTCTTTGATACATCCCCCATTTCCATTCTCAATTTTATTGTTCTGTTTCCCTACATCTGCTTAACTATCGTAATTCTTTTTTTAAATCACACGGTCAAAGTTCGTCAAATTAAAAAAAAACAAAACACGATGTGTCCCTAGTTTGCTGTATCCCCTCCTTTTAAAGTTTTGCATTTTGGGATTTATCAATAAAATATAATTTTAAGGCTCTGCGAAATTACGGACATGCGAAATTTAATTGTAATGTGTATGTTCAAAAACATTATCCCAATAAATTTACTAATTATACAAGATTCCATTTTCAAATTCTTTATTCATTTGTAAGTCATATAATTTTGCTAAACAGTTAGTCGACGAGCCATATTTTATATAAAGAACATTGTGTTTAATGTTGTTGTTTGGAATTCTGATTTGGAACAACGTTCCTTCATTTCCAAATGTTATACTTTCAGTGTGAAGTTAAATGCATATTGAGGACTAGAACATAATATGTTATATGAATAACGTGGTTTATCAAAAATTAATACCGCTAGTTACAACTAATTGAAAAACGGCCACGTCCACTTGTATTTTTTGTCTATCTGATGAGTTAAGCCTTTTTCAACTGATTTTTATAGTTCGTTCTTATGTTGTACTGTTATACCACTGTCCCAGGTTAGGGGGAGGGTTGGGATCCCGCTAACATGTTTAACCCCGCCACATTCTGTATGTATGTGCCTGTCCCATCCTGTAATTCAGTGGTTGTCGTTTGTTTATGTGTTACATATTTTTTTACTTAAATAAGGCCGTTAGTGCGGTATGGGCTTTGATCTTTTGTTGAAGGCCGTACGGTGACCTATAGTTGTTAATGTTTGTGTCATTTTTGTCTTTTGTGGATAGTTGTCTCATTGGCAATCATACCACATCTTCTTTTTTATAATACAAATATTGCGTTACCTTCAGACACAAAGTAAACTTGTTCGCTTTGGTTGTTTAGTATTTTGTACTTGTTTGCTTTTTCCCACGTTGCTGCAATAGAAAACATCTTTAAACTAGATAATAAATATAAAAAAGAAGATGTGGTATGATTGCCAATGAAACAACTCTCAACAAAATACCAAAATGACACAGAAATTATCAACTATAGGTCACCGTACGGCCTTCAACAATGAACAAAGCCCAAACCGCGTAGGCAGCTATAAAATGCCCCAAAATTACAACGTAAAACAATTCAAACGAGAAAACTAACGGCCAAATATGTAACACTTAAAAAAACGACAACCACTGCATTACAGGTTCTTGACTTGGGCAGGCACATATATACAGAATGTTGCGGGGTTAAACATGTTAGCGGGATCCCAACCCTCCCTTCATGCTAAGACAGCACAACATAAGAACGAACTATAGAAATTAGTTGAAAAAAGGCTTCTTAACTCATCAGATGGATAGAAATACAAGTGGACGTGGCCAGGTACTTGTACATCCCAACAACATAAAGACACTAGGTACAGATCTGAGAGTACTCACAGTTAACTGACTGTTATTTCAAAGCCATGTATTGAGTCAAATTAAGTAACATTATTTTAAATTGTATTTTGTTGTTTTTGTTTTGGACATATTTCTTTTATTGCAACATCCTTGTAGCAACTCTTTGAGTTGTCCCTGGGTGACTTGCTATGCTAAATGTCTGTCATATCCAATACATGTATATCCTCATTGTCCAGTGTCATGCCAAATGTCTATCCTTTCAATACTGTCGACACTCTGCTACCATATCTGTCAACTTTTCAAAATGCCCATGGGGGTTTCGCGTGCAAGATGGCTGGCATAGTCCTTAAAAACCTTCAAGGGGGCCTGCAAATACATTTTGATGTTGGTTTTTTTTTTTTTTGGCTTTTTCATACTTTTATAAGCCTAAAGTCATTGTAAAATTACGAGTAATTGTTTTTTTTAAATTGTGGACAAAATTGCTCTTTCAAAATTTCAATTTGAGAGCCTCCATGGGGGAAATCCCCTCAAATAGTGACAGTTGGTAGGTATGTGCTACATGACCTACATTATGTATTATTTGTTAATTCTTCTAGTCGTGAACATGTATAACATATCTGAACGTTAAAGAAACAAGAATCAATGAGTCACTACATTTTTCATGGAACAGTAACGTCGATGAACGATTTCGTGGATCTGTGTAGTTAACAGCGTTTAGAGTAAATAAAATTGAGAATGGAAAATTGGAAAGTGTAGAAGAGACAACAACTCGACCAAAAGACAGTCAAAGGCCACCAATGGGTCTTAACATAGTATAGCGAGAAAAACACGCACCCTGAGGCGGGCTTCCAATGGCACCTAACCAAAAATGGGAGTAACATCAAACTTTAAATAAAAACATGAACTAAAATTTTAAAAACATACAAGACTGACAAAGGACAGAGGTTCCTGAATCGAGACCAGTGCAAAAATACGGCGCTATTTAACTTATTTTTGGAGATCTCAACCAGCCTCTATACCGCTAGCCAATGGAAAATACACAAACACAAAGCTATACACACTAGAGCATCATGGGTAATCTAATTGTTCGTACCCCAAAGTGAAAACAACGTTACGTCATTGGTTGAATTTCCATTGTTTATAACGTTTTAAACTAATCAAAACGCTTTCATTGGTGAACGCTTTCGAAAATATTACCCAGGATGCATTAGATTCTGAAACGACCAAACTCAGTTAAAATAAATTGTAAGTCCGATGTCAGAATAAGTAACATAAGACCCAAAGCAAAATGACAATGACACATATATATATCAACAAATGATTACTAGCAGTTAAACTGAGTGAAATAGTATGTCTTCATCATATGAAAATCAAGCACAATCCCTCCTGTTAAAGATTTAGTATCATACCATCATAAAATATATGGGAAGAACATAATCCGTATGATGCCAATAATCGGTTTTTAAATAAGCATGTTTATTTCTGATGCAAAGACCCTATGAGTGAATCAAAACTAATACCAAAATATTAATTACCTGACAACAGTATCAAAATTTTTCCCTTCTTTAAATAAGTCTGTTTAAAGGTTTAGTTATATTATGAGGTGAATGATGAAATTCTTTAGCTTTGTATAGAACATTACCATAAAAGATTGGATGTAAAAAAACAAAAGTCAATTTAAAGTCATTATAAAAATAATATTGGATATTGTCAATTAGACAACTCTCCATAAGAGACCAAATGGCACCACAATTAACAACTTAGACGACAAAAATTAATGGCCTGATTTATGTACAAAATAATGAACGAAAAACAAATATGATGTACAGCAACAAACGACAACCACTATATACAGGCTCCTGAAGTTTAAATATCTTTTGGAAATCTCTTGTCTTACCTTCCATCATGTCAATATGTTGTTTGACGAAAACTTGATCCAGAGATGTAAGGTACTGCAGTCCCGGGAGTACACCAGGAATGGTCGGCTTTTCTTCTACCCATACTTGTTTCTTTACAATCTGACCAAAAGCTTTTAAAAACAAGTCTAAAGAAGTTATGTGCGTTCAATATGATTAATTACTTGAATGTAAGAAAAATATGTTTTAACATTAGAATATCAAGAGGAAATTTCGAACTACTTTAAACCCAATTGTCGAACCATAGCGTAACACAACAACGTTCTGTTCCTTTTTTTAAAGACCTTTAGGGATCCTCGTGTTTTGTCAGATTTATAATTAATTATGTGACCTAATTTGCAGAATATCTACATTATTTAATTGACAAAATATTTCATTATCGACTCATATGATTCGATATTAAGAATTGAACGATGCACAGTTAGTGCGTGAATTTTTCTTGCTTCCTGATTGGAAGATATTACGAGACGTGAATAATCCAAATTTATTGATTGGTTAGGACAATCCAAACCTAGTAAATGTCCTTCAATCCCGTAGAGCATCGGATTTGTACTCTCTATATTAGCAATTAGATTTTGCCCGGTCATCAATCATGCATATTCATGATATTGGTACACATGTAACTTTTATCTATAAATAGTCGAATCTTCTGGAGTTTCGTAAACAACAACGTTAAACGATATATACTACTCCATAACGTGTAACCTCACGTGTGTGGTAAAATTTGTTGATTGATGCACGTGGCTATTCTAGTAAATGAATTTATCTACAAAGCGAGAGCACTTTCCATTTTCATCAGCTAAGAGTCGACTATAGCCCTTTTTGAAAGGCTAATGCTTGTTTGCTGTTGTCCTTAAATGAGGCTTCAGTGGCCGTACATATGGTGCAGTTTGGTCATCAACGGTAGTCAAACGGCATTTACCCATGCGGCTCAATCCCGTAAGCCCAGATGCGTTTCCCATATATATAGGCACAATCAATGCATTTGAAAAATTAGCCCTGACCAATTTATCCATAAGCTGCTCCTGCCGCTCTTAGCCAACCGACACGAAATCAACCGGTCAAATCAACCAGTCAAATCAAACAGTCAAATCAAACGGTCAAAAAAGTGTTGGTCTTCACTGTGGCAATAATCCTCGTCTTATCTTTTATAAAATAGCTTATTTCACTTTTTATAAAGTTGATTACAGTTTTGCATTAGACTTTGTGTTATTACCTGGGGGTCTTCTGGTAGTTATCACTGGTTGCTTAGAAACAGTACTGGATGAAGATTCTGTTTTATTTGTAGGTTTTGCAGGAACATATGAGGAATTCTGTTGGTTTGAAGGTCTTATTACTGCGTAAGACATTTTCTGTCTTTCTTGAATACCTGTCAAACAAAACGATATTTTTAAATAGTTAGTACTTCTTTCCACAACGAAGACTTATAAATACTCAGATGATACTAATTCTGATAATTTGCTTTATTTTGAATAATTAAAGAAAACAGGTGATTCCGAAAGTGTTTGTACGCTGCATTTTTAGACATACTGTTATACCACTGTCCCAGGTTAGGGGGAGGGTTGGGATCCCGCTAACATGTTTAACCCCGCCACATTATTTATGTATGTGCCTGTTCCAAGTCAGGAGCCTGTAATTCAGTGTTTGTCGTTTGTTTATGTGTTACATATTTGTTTTTCGTTCATTTTTTTTACATAAATAAGGCCGTTAGTTTTCTCGTTTGAATTGTTTTACATTGTCTTATGGGGGGGGGCTTTTATAGCTGACTATGCGGTATGGGCTTTGCTCATTGTTGAAGGCCGTACGGTGACCTATAGTTGTTAATGTCTGTGTCATTTTGGTCTTTTGTGGATAGTTGTCTCTTTGGCAATCATACCACATCTTCTTATTTATAATTTCGGTTCATTGGACTAATTTCGTAGCAATACACAAACAACATGGCGGCTTACATTCACGTCATTCTCACAACATGGCGGCTTATATTCACGTCATGCTCACGACATGGCGGCTTATATTCACGTCATGCTCACGACATAGCGGCTTACATTCACGTCATGCTCACGACATGGCGGCTTACATTCACGTCATGCTCACGACATGGCGGCTTACATTCACGTCATGCTCACAACTGTCAAATTATTTGTGAGAAAAAAAATGAAACTTATCGTATTGTTATAAAGTCAAATACAAATGGAGCACTTATGTCTACATGTAATAGCTACTAAATATTTTATATCTTTTGTTTTGAAATATTCTCATCAATATCAAATTTAAATCAATTGCTACCCTGGAAGTTTTAAATAGAAAAGTATATATATTAACTGTTTAATCTTTTTAAAAGCAAGGAAGTATTGTTATTGTTCTGTGTATTTTTTCCTCTATCAGACAGTTTTACTCTATAACACTAGACAACAGAACAGGGTATTGATACGGGACTTTCATTTGTGTTTTTCTTTTGATTTTAAAAGCAATGTTCCTTATCAATATTTGGATTTTACACCAATGAAATGATTTGATTTGATTTGTTCCTTATCTTAAACAATAACAATTATTTTGTAAAATTTCAAGAAAATATTTTACAATTGAAATTTTGTGGAATACGATAAATTTTGTTTTATTCTCCACATCATTAGTTTTATAATCAGTATTGTATTACTCTATTATTATATTTTCCACAGTTCTACTTTATACTTTTGCACCCATTTTTCTCTGTTCTTTATACTTTTGCACCCCGTTATTCTCTGTTCTTTACACCTTTGCACCCACTTATTCTCTGTACTTTATACTTTTGCACCCAGTTATTCTCTGTTCTTTACACCTTTGCACCCACTTATTCTCTGTACTTTATACTTTTGCACCCCGTTATTCTCTGTTCTTTACACCTTTGCACCCACTTATTCTCTGTACTTTATATATTTTGCTAATTTTTCTCTATTCATTATCTTTTTTCGTCATTATTCTTTTTTCTGTAAACCCCATTCTGCACCTCACATAATTATTAACACTTTGGTTGATTTTTAAGTAAAAAGCATTTAAAACCAAGATGTACCTTCTTCCATTACTGTTCTGTAATTCACGTTATTATGACAAAATTCAGGTTGATTCGATCGTTGACAGCAATGGTCGAATGGTCATTTCCTCTTGTTATGCATACATTTTGGTTGAATCGACATACTTCATATGATACTGAAATCTTCATGGAAGATACCTGCAATTATAAGATAATACAAATAGTAGTACGTATGTACTTTGACATTCGACTTGTTCGCTATGCCCGTGTCTGTTGTGACGTTTTGGATTTCACTAAGTAATCTATATACTAGTAGTTCAGAAACTGGTAAATTATTAAGTCATTTAAGGATTTTCGTTACCATAAATTACATAAATCCTTTACTTAATACTTCTATAGATATATAAAGATTAGATTTTGAAGTTTGCAATTGGTTGTATCTGTAGAAAACTTTGGTCTACCATCTGATTTTTATTGGGGGGAAAAAGGGGGCGGCTTGTAATTTTTGTCCTGCGTTATTTTTCTCGCTATTCGGTCTTATATTTCTTAAGTTTATCCTGACTTATTTTACATTAATTGTCATCCTGCCTTTTTTTTGTCAAGTACCTCATCCTGGTTTTTTTTCTAAATAAGAACTCCCAGCTGTCCTGCCCGTATTTCAAATTTCATCCTAGCCCCCCTCTCCTAACAATCAAATGGTAGCCCCCTTATTTCAAACGGGATAACACATCCTAATTTTTACTGCGCTTTTGTTTATCGAGCCCAGAAACTTAGAAACGATCCGGTCAAACTTTTCGATCATTGAAATAAACTTATTCTAAAAGAATATTACCATTTCAACACTGTAATTATATCTTTGAGTATTGTTTGTATTGGTATAAATATTCATTTTACTATCAGGAAATTATAATCAAACTTATTATCATTTTTATTTTATGTACATACTAGTATACAAATCTTGGCTCTACAGTCAATAACTGTATCTTGGCATTGCACAAGGTCGTATTTTTCTCTGACTGTAAAGTATGACGTATTTACACTAAATCCATTGGATGTGAACTGATTGATATTTTAGTGTTAGATACATGATTTTTTTTATTAGTTTTTATTTACCTTGAACAAGATTTCAGTAACTCAGAGTACTCTAAGAACTGTGCTTTGTGTTTTTTGTTTGTTTTGTTTTTAGAAATGTATAAATACCCCGTCACGACCTGTCTGTGTTTTTTTGTTAGATGCATTTCTGCTATTTGATGAGTCAATATGAAACTAAGGAGATGTGGTATAATTGCCAATGAGAAAACTTTCCACCAGGGACCAAATGACATATATTACTACTTATTTTATAATTTGATTTTATGTTGTATTGTTTCACCACTGTAGAAGGGTAGGGGAGGTTGACGCCTTCAAACTTGTTTATACACCCACCACATTTTATATACCTGTCCCAAGTTAGGAGCCTGTAGTTCAGAAGTTGCCGTTGGTTTATGTCTGTCATATTTGTTTTTTCGTAAATTAATTCAGTGTTATACAGCAGGCCGTAAGTTTTCTCAATTAAACTGCTTCGGTTTTTTCACGAGGGTGACTTCTATAGCCAATTATACGATATGGGTTGAAGGCCGTACGGTTGCCTATAATTGCTTACAAACAGTTTATTTTTAACTGTGGTGGATATCAGTTTCGTTGTCAATCATACTAGATCTACTTATTTGTATATATTTACTGATTATAAGGTCGAAGATTCGATTTTCTATAGGTCACAATGAGTTCTGCAACAATGAGCAAAACCTGAATCATTTTAAACCAAGAGTTCCAAATGGTGAAGTTGAAATCATCCCCTCGTAAATTTTACGGACGCCATCACGAGTTGGTTGATCGTTATGGAATAACCGTTTCACAAATGATATCGGATATGTTCCTTACGTCGTAACTACACTCCCCTTCCCTTTCATGAATTTGACCTACCGAATTAGACTATTTACCGGATTTGTAATCACATAAGCAACACGACGGGTGCCGCATGTGGAGCAGGATCTGCTTACCCTTCCGGAGCACCTGATATCACCCCTAGTTTTTGGTGGGGTTCGTGTTGTTTATTCTTTAGTTTTCTATGTTGTGTCATGTGTACAAATTGTTTTTCTGATTGTTTTTTTCATTTTTAGCCATGGCGTTGTCAGTTTATTTTAGATTTATGAGTTTGACTGTCCCTTTGGTATCTGTCGTCCCTCTTTTAAGCAATAGATATGCTTGTATCTGCTCTAAATCTCTCCAAGTTATAAATTTTAAAATGTAAATATGTTTCAGACCATAAGAATAAGAATACAAATCAGAATAAGAATTTTATTAGTCTAAAATCCAAACAATAGGATTGTTACTAAAATACAAAACAAAATTAAACAAACAGACAGACAGGCATATTAATTTATACAAAATGATAGACATGTTACAGTAGAATTGCAAGAAATACAAAAATATAGATTATTATACTATTTTTGACAGCATGCCTCCTCTTTAAAATTATCAGTTCAAATAAAAGGCTTGACCATATGAGTATTTTGACCGTATGCGTATACTCGTACGGTCCATAGGTGCTTGAGGACAGGATCCAGTAATGAGCCCCCCCCCCCCCCCCCCGCATAGTCCCCCACTTCGCTCTATAGTCGAGATTCACGTTGATAGTAAACATGCATATTTAAAGTAAAAATATGGTATATAATTAGTATATATATAGTCGAGATTCAGGTTGATAGTAAACATGCGTAAAGTAAAAATATGGTATATTAGTATATATGTGGTACAAATAAGTGATATTTATTTAAAAAATCTGAGATTTATGATAATAAGGGGGGACTATGGGGGGCTCATTACAGGATCCTGTCCTCAAGCACCTATGGTACGGTCCGACATTATGAGTATACTCATACGGTTTAGGACGAACTGGACAATATATGTATATGGACCATATGGGTTATTTTAAGACAATGTAAAGACAATGTAAAACAATTCAAACGAGAAAAATTAACAGCCTTATTTATGTAAAAAAAATGAACAAAAAACAAAGTAAGTAACACATAAACAAACGACAACCACTGAATATACAGGCTCCTGACTTGGGACAGGCACATACATAAATAATGTGGCGGGGTTAAACATGTTAGCGGGATCCCAACCCTCCCCCTAACCGGGGACAGAGGTATAACAGTACAACATAAGAACGAACTATACAAACCAAAGTATAATAAAATCATCACTTACATGTCACTGTTTTACAGTTGTTCTACAAAAAGGTCAATAAATAGACTGCTATTTGTATTTTCACAATATTTTTGAATGCATATCCAATTTACCTATAGAAATACCTTTAAAAATAGCATGACTTGCTAGTATTGATTTTTCTTGGCTATTTATAGCGAATTTTATGACATTGAAGCATATGGATGGTATTTTGCGATCTCCGATGCTATTAACGTTGTAACTTCTGTTATTTTTTAAATTCATTACTTAATTTTGAAATATGAAAAATAAATAATGAATGAACGTTAGCGAGGTTTTCCAAAGAAATGCATTAACCGGGCGGTTTATTTAGTTATTGCACTATACCCATTATCTACCCATTCCCGTCGTTGACAATGATACGAAAAAGCAGAGAAGGAGAGGAGCTTAGACCAGCCGCATTATAAACTTCCACCATCGAAGATATTAGGGAGCTACCATTTGATTGTTATGGAAAATGGTGCTAGGTTGAAAAATTTAACAAAAAAGGCAGGAAGAGCAACCTGGCAAAAAAAGAGACAGGATGACAATTTGTGGGAAAAAAAGAAACTCAGGATAAACTAATAAAAAGGGGCAGGACAGAGATCTCAATTTAAAGAAAAACGCAGGCCATTTTTTTTTTATCTTAGCCCCCCCCCCTTCCGTAATTCAAATGGTAGCTCCCTATCATCTTCTGTGATGGAAGTTTATGGCACTGTCTGGCCCCTCCTCTTTCGAGTATCAAATAATGAAAAAATAAAACAAAGGCTTAATCAATAACAACACAATTTCTCTTAAAATTTAGACACAAAACAAATAAATTAAAACATATATGTGGGGAGTTGAAGAAGGGGTTTGGAGGCTTTAAGCCTACCCCAAAATCTAACTCATACGTTATCCCTTTCTAGAGTCCAGCGTATTTAAAAGTAGAAATTTAAAGTAAGAACGCTGGTTTTCTCTTTTGTTGTTTCATATTGTTCATGTCTTAATTAAAGTTGACTATTTATATCTACCGTATACGGTATGGATGTTTCTCATTGTTGAAAGCATTACGGTTGCCTATATTTCTTACATCTATTTCATTTGAATTCTGGCAGAGAGTTGAGTCTCATTGGAAATTATACCACTTTATAAAATCATTGTTACACAGATTTAATGTTCATTTAAGTGGGTTATCATCAGAACGTTAATACACGTTTAAAACTATTGTAAATTTGAACACTATTACACCACAGAAAAACAAAATGACACAGAAGCAAAAGGAGAATTACGTTAAAAGAATATGGACAAACCCTAATCATCCTGGAGCTTTTGCTGGACCAGATAAATTATTAAAAGTTATACGTAGTGAAGGAAAATTTGACATAAGCAGAGCACATTTAAAAAAGATTTTAGCTAAAGAGGATACATATAGTGTTCAAAAACCTTCACGAAAAACATTTAGACGAAATAGAGTAGTTGTAGCAGGGTTGAATGCTCAATGGGACGGAGATTTAGCATCAATGGAAAATGTATCGAAATACAACTCAATGGAAAAATACAACTCGGATATTAAGTTTTTATTGATACTGATTGATATTTTTTCAAGATTTTTGATTTTTGATAGTTAAACCTCTAAAAGATAAAAAGAGTGACACAGTAACGTCTGCTTTAAAAGAGATTTTTAAAACGGGTAACAGGAGACCCAAAACTGTACGTTTTGATTTAGGCGGAGAATTTCAATCAAGTGTAAAAAAATATTTAAAGAAAGAAAAAATTAATGTATTTTACACGCACAATTCTAAAATAAAATTATATCTTTATACGTACAAAATAATGAATACTGCTTGAAACCTGAATGTTAAATTACATTACCATAAGTATAACAAAGAAGTTAAAAGATAAAGTGCTTTCGTTCTAAATACAAAAAAAAAGAGAGAAAAATCCCAAATTTACAAAACTTTCTAACCATTTCGACTACAGAAAACTATTAATAAAATTCATTATTAGCAAACACACTCTTAATAGAAAAGGGTAAATCCTAGAGATCAGAGATATTGCAAATTCTGTAATAAGATAGAGGACGAAAACACTTCTTTCTCAAATGCCCTAAATATAACTTTTATAGAAAAAACCATGAAAATCAATTCGGAGTGGAAAGATACTGCTAAAGATGACATGCCTAAACTTATATATAAATTATTACTAAACCTCACATCTCACAGTCAAATTAAAAATACAGTTTCCTTTATATACATGTAAGACAGTAATTAGAACTGCGCCGACGGGAGACCCAAAACAATAATTTGAACTGCTACATTTTGTATTGTATTATTTATATTGTTTATTTTTGTATATATGTTATGTTTGTCACAGATCGTTTTTTATTTATTTATATGGCAATAAAAGCATTTGATTTGATTTGATATATTAACACCTATACCTATATTTTTGGGGAGTTAAATTTATTCAGATTGTTCCACTTCATCTTCAGTGAAAGCATTAAAAAAAAAATTAACTGTGAAACTGTCATATTGTTTTTCATGTTAATAGCACAAGAATGAGTAAAAATTTATGAAAAAGGAAAAATCATCAAAATGGGTACGGTACTTTCAAATGGTTGAAGCAAAATAGAAGTGCACCACCATATGATTTTTCTTCAGTCAATTTGTTTGCAGTCACTCAAACCCATATATCAGGTTAAGATTAAAAGTCTAATTCTAAAAATCTTTGGCTCCTCACTGATAGGTGTACATCCGTTACAATAAATTAAGATTGAAAAGCAACCATGATATTTCGCAGCAAAATTTTTATATGTTGATTAACGCATATATCATGTATATCCGTGTGCTATTAGGTGCGTCTTGGTGTATTATAGTTAACAATTTCCAAATAGGCTACCTATATTTAGGCGGCAGTTCATTCCAGCTTATGATGGATCTTACGAAGAAACTATGTTTTCGTTTGTCTGTACTTAATCCTCATCTGACAAATCGTGTTTTATTTTTTATGGAAGTGACGAGCCATGCAGTCGATCTTGCTACAAAAATTCAGAAATTTGGATTGAAATTATTTGGTTGAATAATTACTCACATATTAATGCTGTGCTATCGCTTAGGGGTAAAATATTTTGCATAAAGGGCCAACCCGTGGTAAAATCACGATATATTCAACATGTTCAAGCCCCATAAATTATTTCTTAATTTATTTGTGTGACATAAACACATTTTGTCACATTAGGACGGCTTAAGTGTTTAAACTTTAAACGGGTGATATCCGAAGTTGGTACGCCATTTAGCTTTTAAGATCTAACTGTACAGGATTAACTTCAGGAGAAGATACCTGAAATTAACTATTAGACGGTGGCGAGATATTTTGGGGCGAATTGTCTAGCGTTCGTTGGTCTGGCCTCCTTCATAAAAAATGGCAAAAAAAAAATAAAGACAAATATTATCAAATGAAATACGGCCTTATAAAAAAAAAAAGTTTTTTGTTTGTTTGTACAGAATGAAACTAATTATTATAACACTTGTTACAGGCCATTTAAGAGATATATATAAATGATCATTAAGGTTTTAAAATTATAAATCAACACTTTATTGTCTCAGAATCAACTTCCGCCGGTAACCCACGCGCAAGGAAAACGTTTTCTATTCATTTCTACGAGTTTCTCCAAATATAAAGAAATGGTGACAGTAGAACAAATGTATAAAGACTTTGGTGTCTTGGCAGAGGCTAAAGACAAAGCCGGAGAGGTATAGCATTATGAATCACTTTTAATAATTCACATTTCGTTACTAAAAGTTAAAACAACACAAAATTTAATGAAGATTTTCATCTTTACCTGGATTCTACCTGGATTATTGCGGCGATCATTAAGTTGAAAACTTCTTTTGCCGCCTCATAATTTACTTGATATTAAATTACTTATTTTAACTGTGAGCTGTGCGCATAAATAGAACGAATAATTTTTCTGTACTTCTGTACATGTTGTACGATGGTTTCCACAATATTTTAAATACTTGTCGCATACATTTATAAACTGCTGCATTTATATTAAAATGTTATGTAGGATTTAACTTCTTCCCATTCCAATGTTCATCATTAATATGATTTTTTTAAATATTGACAGATTCTGCACAAACTTTTACTGTTGAAAGCTATATAATATTAAGACTATTCCATTATGTAGGATTAAACTTCTTCCCATTCCAAAATGTTCATCATTAATATGATTTTTTTAAATATTGACAGATTCTGCACAAACTTTTACTGCTGAAATCTATATAATATTAAGACTATTCCATTATGTAGGATTAAACTTCTTCCTATTCCAATGTTCATCATTAATATGATTTTTAAAAATATTGACAGATTCTGCACAAACTGTTACGGTTGAAAGACTATTCCATTGATCAATGATCCTTTGAGAAAATGAATGGAGACGCTGAGTTGAATTACACCTCTTTTTACTTAATTTCCAAGGATGTCCTCTAGTAGAATTTGTAGATAACTCAAACATATTTTGCCATTTAATATCATCTATCCCATGTAAAGCTTTATAAACTTGTATCATATCATAACGATCTCTTCTGTATTCAAGTGTTGGAAGGCCCAAGGCTCTCAATCTTTCAACGTAACTTAACATTTTTATACTAGGCACTAATTTGGTAGCTCGACGCTGGATCTTTTCAATTCTCCTTATATCTTTCTTCAAATATGGTGACCACACTGTAGTGGAGTATTCCAACAAAGGACGTATAATTGACTTGTATAAAATAATAAACATATCTTTTTCCAAATAGTCGAAGGAAATACGGATTAATGCCAAGACTCTCTGGGCTTTATTCACACAGTTAGTAATATGTTTATCAAACTTTAGGTTAGGCTCAAAAGTTATTCCTAAGTCCTTTTCTTCAGTAACAGGATTAACCTGGACATAATCATCCTCATTATCTAACATTGTGTATCTAGACAAGTTATTATTTTGACCAAAATGCATAACTTTACATTTACTTGCATTAAACGATAATTTCCATTTTCTGGACCAATCACATAGTCTATCTAAATCGGCTTGCAAGTCCTGGTGTTGTTGCTCATTATCTACAGATGAATAAATTTTTGTGTCGTCTGCAAAAACCTTAATCAACCCAGCAACTGCATCCGGCATATCATTAATAAACGCCAAAAATAGTACGGGCCCCAGTACCCTACCCTGGGGTACGCCACTTATCACTTCAGCTCTAGTAGAGCAAATGTAGAGTATGTATTATTAAGTCTAACTCGCTGGGATCTATTTGTTAAAAAACATTTTATCCAATCCAAAACTTTTCCTTGAATTCCTAGATTGTAAAGTTTGCCAATAAGACGCTCATGAGGCACAGTATCAAAAGCACGACTAAAATCTAAATAAATTGCATCCACTGAACAAAAATTATCCAATAACGATGACCAATGATCAAGTACTTCGAGTAGTTGTATTGAACAAGAACGTCCAGGTCTAAAACCATACTGACAATCAGACAACAGATTATTCTCTAATAAATGTTTCATTAGTTTATCTCTAATAAGTGATTCGCACACTTTACAAATAACGCATGTCAAACTGACTGGACGATAATTACATGGCTGTTTTTTATCACCTTTATTTTTAAAAATAGGTGAAAGTATTGCATTTTTCCACTCTTCTGGTAAAACACCTTCTGATAAGGATTTATTAAAAATTATACATAACGGATAACTTATAGATTGTCTCACTTCATATAAAACTTTAAGGTGAAGGTTGTCGGGCCCTGCAGACTTGTCTACATGTAAATTGTTCAGCTTTTTTAAAACATCATCAACAGTAACTGAGATATCTAAAAGTACCTCTTCCATATCTTTCACATTAGATTGTTCATTTAAATCTTCTGTACGTGTAAATACACTACTAAAGAAAGTATTAAGTACGTTTACTTTTTCAGTGTCACTAATAGCTAAAGAGCCATCAGACTTCATTATGTTACCCACACCAGTTCTTGTTTTCAATTTAGAATTGACATATTTCCAGAATGACTTACAGTTAGTTTTAGCCTCTAATGCTACCTTCCTTTCATAAGATTTCTTAGCCTCACGTATAGTGTTTGTACAATTATTTCTACTAGATGCATAATTAGTATATGAAACTCTTGACCTTGAGAATTGGTATTTTTTCCATGCTCTACGCTTTTTAATTATAGCTGATTTAGTTCTCCTATCCATCCACATTGGCGGATTCGTAAATTTGTTACTATGCCTTCTTTTTGGTATATATTTTTCTATACACTGACTTAATTTTGACTTGAAAATGTTCCATATTTGTTCAATGCTCTTGTCTTCAAATAAGACATCCCAATTTTCTTGATCTAGCTCGTCGCTAATAGCTTTATAGTCACCGTTAAAATACTGAAATCTTTCACTTGTATCTTGTTCAAAACTTAAATAACAGTTATAGTCAAAATGAATTACGGCATGATCACTTTTACCAATTGGTGAATCAATTACTAAAGAGTCACTATCAATCATATTTTCTTCGTTTGTAAAAACCAAATCCAAACAGCTTGGGTTTTGACCTTCTCTAAATCGAGTCGGAGACTTCACATGTTGAAAAAGAAAGTTATCTTGAATGCAATTAAAAAATTTTGCAGCTGAATGCTCCTCACCTACAGTTGCCTCACAGTTAATCCAGTCAATCTCTTTATAGTTAAAGTCCCCAAAAAATAAGTAATGGCTATATTTTAGCTCTATAGCTCTGTTTATTGCTACTAGTAAATTGTCATTGTTTATTGTAGTAGAATTTGGGCTTCGGTAAAGTAACCCCACTAATAATTTGTCTGTACCTTTTAACACTATTTCGCACCAGACTGCTTCATTAAATGCGTTATCTAATATTGATACTTTACTAACTTTTAAATTGCTTTTTACGAATAATAAAACACCTCTGTCTCCCTGATTGTCCGGTGTAATTTTATCATACCCCTGCAAGGATATATCTATTATACTTTCTTTGTCAGTTGAACACTTAGGAAATACCTCACACAAACCAATTATATGAGGACGCTGATTAGCTAAATATGTTAATAATTCAGAACACTTGTTACTCAGTGAATCGACATTTGAAAACAAAATTTTCAATTTCTGCTTATCATCTGTATTCAAACTTTCCTCGTTGCTTTCTGAACTCACATCAGAATTGTCACTTAAAAATAACGAACTTGAACTCGAACTTCGAACATTAGAAAACGAACTATTTGAACTTGAACTTGAACTAGAAACGTTAACTCAACACTATTTACATCATTAAAACTGTCATCAACATTATTACTCTCCCTTATCTCCTCCTGACTGCCCGGGAGGAATCCCTGTATGGCCTTTTAATTCTATTACCTTTTCTCGTCTTATTACCCATTTTTTTTCTGGACACTCCTCTTTTTTCCTCATTAATTCTTGTCTTAAAATCTTATTATTTTCCCTTTGGCTTTGTGTAAGGTCTTTACTGATTCCTACTTTCCTGTGAGACACTTTTTTAGCATTCCTCAATTTATGTGCACTTTTCAAAATGTCACCTCTTACCGCATGGCTTTTAATGCTTATCTTTAATAACCTATGCCTACTATTTAAATCTTTTGGTTTAGCCCCTAACCTCTGCATATTATCAATAGTAACACATGTCTCCCCAAGCCCCAATGACTCTGTTAATAAATCTTTAATAAAGGACTCATCCTCCTCTGCACTGACTTCTGGGATATTAAAGAATATTAGGTTATCCTCCCTCTTTTCCTCCTCGACTTTATCCTCTAACATATTGACAATTCTCTTAGTAATAAGAGAGGGTAAATTATCCTTCAACTGATCTACCACCTTTTTGAGCCCTTTAATGTTCTCAGCTTGACCGTCAAGTTTGACATTACATTTACTAATGTTAGTACTTAACCCTACAATTTTATTATCAATTTCATCCTGCCTTTTATGCATTACTGATATCATCTTGTACATTTTCTGTGATGCGCCCTTGCATGATTTGCAGTACCATTGAATACTGTCATCGGACTTCTGCAAAAAGTCATAGTCACTGTTTGGAACCCTTTGGCATTTTATATGAAACCATTTTTCACAAATACAACAACTCAGAGCCTTATCTGAACCTGTAACGTCTTTTTCACAGTCATTACAAGAATTTTTCTGTTTGGGAGGCATTTTGCGGTTACCACGTGGTTGCACCAGACTCCAATAAAAGTTACTGTTTTGCTAGTAATTACTATAATGGTGACACAAATAGTTTTCAAATCTATGACAAATATGTTGGGATATGTATTGGACGTATTTTAAATGTGTGTTGCATGCATTTTCCTGATAAAAACTCTAAAAATCTGTATGAAGTTCTTCCCCGAAAAATTTCACAGCCATCTTCTCCGCGCATGCGCACAGTACTTCTATTCAATAAATAAAGATCTAATATATTCATACATTTTAAACGAACCATTTTAAACATGCTGCCCATAAAAAGTCTTGTTCTTTAACTGGAAATATACAGTAAAACTCAGTAATTGGTTAAGACTAGTCCAACTAATTATGAGGTTGCAAGAAAAAAATGGAAGGTAGATGATATGTGAGCCAAAATTTGTTCCTGTGAGAAAAGTTCCAGTGGAACTAATATCACAGGAAATATGTCATGTGTATGTTCTGGGAGAACTTTTTTCATAGATAATTTCAATATAATTTGTTCCATCTTTATGAAATAAGTTCCACACTTTACCTGGTGGAATAAGTACCGGGTTGGTGAAATTTGTTCCTTACCTAGTGAAATAGGTTCCAGGTTTATGAGATTTGTTCCTTACCTGGTGAAATAAGTTCTGGGTTTGTGAAATTTGTATGGGTATATATCTCTCAATTTATACGATATTCCCGTGCTTGCATTTACTATCATGATTTTCTTGATAGAGGGTTACTGCTCACAAGGTAGCTATTAAATCAAGAGTTCCAAATGGTGAAGTTGAAATCATCCCTTCGTAAATTTTACGGACGCCATCATAAGTTGGTTGACCGTTATGGAATAACCATTTCACAAATGATATCGGATATGTTCCTTACGTCGTAACTACAATCCCCTTCCCTTTCATGAATTTGACCTACCGAATTAGACTATTTACCGGATTTGTAATCACATAAGCAACACGACGGGTGCCGCATGTGGAGCAGGATCTGCTTACCCTTACGGAGCACCTGAGATCACCCCTAGTTTGTGGTGGGGTTCGTGTTGTTTATTCTTTAGTTTTCTATGTTGTGTCATGTGTACTATTGTTTTTCTGTTTGTCTTTTTCATTTTTAGCCATGGTGTTGTCAGTTTGTTTTAGATTTATGAGTTTGACTGTCCCTTTGGTATCTTTCATCCCTCTTTTGTTCCTCACCTGGTAAAATAAGTTCCTAGTCGGTGAAATATGTTCCACTGGTTGAACAGGTTATCTTATATATACTGAACATTTGTCATCAATGAGTTTAAAGTTATCATTCAAGTACATTATAAAAATAAATATAATATATTGATAATATAATAGTTGAAAAATTTAAATCATCCAAAAAGAATCTTGTGGACTATAGCAAATGTTTAATTATAAACGTAAAAAATATCAAAATGACAGTCCCATTTTGAGCCAGAAAAGAGTAGGATAAGAAAAATATTTTAGAAAAAATAAAAGTCAAAGATGAACATATGAACTAATTTGAAAAGGACAAAATAACTGATTAATGATTCTAAAAGACATGAAAAAACAAAAGACAAACTCTTTTGAAACTGTTCCATGACAAGTTCATGTATGACTAGAAACAGGGCCATGACAGTTAACAGGAACCAAGGAGGAATACCACATAAGTCATAGATACAAATTATGATAAATTACCATCACTTTATCCTGTAGACCTTAACAGTCATGCCTACAATTGCACATGTATCCCATGCCAGCACACTCAGTACAGCGTTTAGCTTGCTTTATAATTTAAGTGTAACAAGAAAATGTTTCGCTGTGTAATATGTTGCAAAGGTACTTATTTCAGTGAAAATAGGTTTGAGAATAACTTATTCATTAATTTCTTTAAAATATGTACATATTGATCTTAAACTAATATCACAGAAACTTATTTAAAACTTTTAATATTAACTGGAACAAAATTCATGGATATGATATTTGTTCCGGAACTTTTTTCATATTTGGTCAAAAAATTAGTTCTGGAACAAATTTTACAGTGCTGGAACATATTTTCTGTGATATAAGTTCCGGCGGAACATATTTCCTATGAAATTTGTTCCAGCTGAACAAATGTCACGCTGGAACATATTTTTTGTTACAGATACATGTAGGCAAAACATTTTTTTATCTGACTGTCTTTGAATTTAACAATGTCAGTGCTTGGTGCAACTCGGTACCTTGAAGGACTGAATATCAGTGTTATTATGAGAATAACACTTGTAATACCCAAATAACAATTTTGATACTTTTTTTTCTACTAGTCCGGAAACTATATGTACAAATTTATCTTTATATGACTATAAGAAATTTTGAAACTTTTTCACTAGTATGAATCAATATTTACTAGTGGGTCTCATTCCGTGATTTTTCTAGCGCTCGTCATTTTCGTATTTTACGAAAAGGTTTTCGAAATGACGAAAATATTTCATATCAATTTCGTCACTTAAAGGAGTAGCTATATATAGGGGCATTAAGGCCTAGTTTTGGCCCAAGAAAAATAAATGTTTGATAACTATTTCAAATTGGCACATAATGTTTAGAAATGCATGGGGTCAAGAAACATAAATGTAAAACATTCAGATTTTTATCTGATGACGTCACAATTACGTCATAATATGTACTGTTTTCACAAAAAACAAGAAAAAATACAGAATTTATGTAGTTTTCTGACTTTATTTCCGTTGTGGAAACATCCAGCGCAGCCAAGTAACAACAAAATAATTTAACAAAAGCTATATTATAACTATTGGCATTATCTCTCTAAATATAAAGTTGTTTCTTGAGTGCGCACATACTTTTTCAGTCTAAAATATACATAAAATTTGATGAAAATTATTGAAAAAACAATAAAAATCATGAAATTTAACAAAATATGAAAATAAGGTTATGATTTGTTGCCATGGTAACTTGTTCGATGTCAAATTTGTTTGGTTTTTCTTAGTACCTTATACCTTAGACAAGTTTTCAGTATTTAAAGAATATGTATGATAACTTTGAAATTTGCAGTAATTTTTGGGCCAAATAAGGGCCTTATTGCCCCTACTCCTTTGGAAAGTGTAAAAATATTTACACATCAATTACTTGAATTCTGCATGTCTTTATGTTTCTGACAAGTTTATGAGCCTCAGGTAATTAACGTTTACCAAAGGTGTTAAAAGTTGTGATGACATGTAATCCGCCTATCGCCAATCAGATGGGTCACTAATCCCTTAATTATTATTATAAAACCTCATAAATGACCATCATAATAATCTATTTAAGTTAAATCGGTCAGTCAGCATTTCATTTTTATCATTTCTCACAATATTCTGTCAAATTTTCATCATTCGAACAAAATTGATAATCTTCCTGGACATTTCAACTTTATTTTCCTTACGATCATAATTTGCTTGTCGTAGTTTCGTCATTTTAACGTATTTTCGTCATACTTTATATAAATATTCATCAAAAACTTTCGACAACTTTGATTAAAAAGAATGAACTTTATTCAAAACGTAAATATTTTCACTTGCAAACAGGTGCTTCCTGTTCTATGTATTGCGCATGCGTAAAAGTTCGTAGATGAATCCGGTTTTCTTCTGAAATTATTTTCCATTGTCACTTTCCGTTTTCATTTCATTTTGTTTAAAAATCGAAAGTAAACATGATCTAAAGTCTACAGTCATTAGAATCGTCACATTAAGTATAGATGCAGATCCTTCTATCCAATATTAAAGAAATTGATTCCAAATAGATATTTAAACGTATTTTCAAGGATATAAATGATTGTGAAGTGAAAAAGTCGTTACAAGATCATTTGTGCAGTGGTTTAAAAAATAGAGGCACCCAACTTTTGTTGATCAGGGGTGTGCCCTGTAAATAACTGAAGTGAAATTGTGAACCATATTACCAGATCCCTGTTCTTATCTTCATATCTTAGCATCACATCAGTCAATTCATTCAATATTGCCAATAACTGCCTACATTAGCAATCCTAAAGTCTTCAAAGATCCTAGACTAGTCCTTGAAGGACTTGGACATACATGTATATGTATAGCTACATTTTGTAGTTTGATAAACATCCTAGACCCCTTGCTATTATAAAAAAATAAGGCTGATTTTTATCACGCGCAAAAATGACTAAAGCCCTCAAAATCCTAGCTGAAACCCTGTCATTGGGGTGTTTTGATGGTGGATCCTGCTTACTGTTTTGTCAGATTCCTGTATCCCACTTACACTATGTATGTCAGCAATTCTCATTTATTTGTAATTTCCCATGTCCCGCTAGACTTCATTTTCCGTTTTAATGGCACATTATTTGACTTTAATGTTTCTGTCGGATAATAGCCTCCTTCAACAAACTGAAGATTCTGCTATATATAGTCCTGCTAACAAAAAATCTACAATGATTCCCATGTCACACTAAGATAACAATAAGACCCACTTACTAGTCAGTCAGAGCTCAGACATAAACAAGTCAATTTTTGTTTTCGACTTAAGGAAGTCAAAACATGTATTTATCATAAAAATGTGTTTTCAATTTTAGACTGATCTAAGTCAATGTAAGTCAGAAAATGACAGACTTGTTTAGGTCTGTTTATGTTAATGAAAAAACTTTATTTCACTTGGTAGCCAAACTACACCACCTATGACAGCAAAAACCTGTCTGAGAGTTCACAAGGACTTGAGCTATCTATATTTAATTGTCTAATTGAACATCCTTACTAAACACAGAAGTTTTACCTCATTAAGTGTGGTTCCAGGTGGTTGCATTTTAAGGTTAATTAACATTATCTCCGATTTTTTAGACTCTCATTCATATTTTTCTTTAGAAGACAAAGCATTGTCTTTCAATGTTGTCATTATTTGATCTAGATGCATGACCTCCTTATAAATATGCGTGGGTCTTGAAGTTAACCAATTTTGATCACTTATCGACTTGTAGAAGTCGATATTCAGATATTTGCAACTTTTTGATTCTGGTCAAATATTTCTTGCTAAACAATATTTGACTCGTTAAAGTCGTGTTTGCCTTGCATTAAAGGGAGACAAATCCTAAAACCTACATATTTAGACCCCTATAAGTCAAAAGCAGATTCAGACTTATTTATGTCTGAGCTCTGACTGCTAGTCTGGGGCATTTGACTAGTGACTAACTGATGGGTATTGATTTAACCAGGTGTCAATTTAACTATGTGTAGATTTCACCATACCAGGTATCAAATTCAAGACAAAATGAAAGCGCTAAACATATCAGTAACTTCTCCGCTAGTAACATCAGTTTATATGAATAAACAGAAAATACAGTAATATTACATATTAATATAGTCATTATTTACAATACTTATTATGTATGATCAACTATGTAATTAATATACCATGAGCATTAACCATTTATTGTTAATGAGTTTGTGCCAATGAAATATCTGTATATTTGTATTTGTCATGTTTGTAATACAAAATTGGTGGAACAATTGCAACAAACCAGGCACAAATAAAACCAGAAAAAATGCCCTGCCTCAGCAGTGTTCAGCCAAATAAAATGTCTCTCACCATGATCACATAATTACTTGAAAGACACATATTTATACATATTATATGGATTAAGATATATGAAACAGTTGATGTTCATCTTTGTTATGGAATGCCTTTATTCAATGTTTATATCATGTTATATATATTGAAAAAAAAACCAAATACATTTATGAGCATGTTGGTCATGTTGGTTACTGGTACAAAAACACAATGTGATAGTGGCTTGAGGGGTAATATAAACTGAAATTGATAATGCAATTAGAAAAATATTTCACTCAATTAATTAATTATATGATAATTGGATAAAGACTCTGATTTGTGAATTATTATTTGTAGCTCATGTTATTATATGTGATTAATAAAAACAATTTTTTTTCAGCATGAGCAGGAATACTTGAACTTCATCAATGCTGTTAAAGGAGGACCGGGAGAGAAGAGATTAGCATCACAGTTTATTGCCAGATTCTTCAAACACTTCCCATCACTAGCCAACCAAGCTATCAATGCCTTGTTTGATCTGTGTGAAGATGATGATGTTATGGTATGTAATTATATCATCTAATCAGGCTTGTGTTCAATATTGTAGCAGCTACATAACTAGTGCTACGAATGACTATTGATTGAGTAGCTAGCCTAGCTGCTATCAATATCTATGTAGCAGCTGGGCTAGCTACATGTTCATTAGTCCTAAATCTATGTAGCTGCTAGGATATTGAATGCAAGCATGTGCTGGATAGGACCGAAATATAGACATGTATGTCTCTTTACAAAATAGCAATAATAATAACGTGTTTTCTGATAACCGAAATATAGACATGTATTTCTCTTTACCATGTTTACTAAATAGCAATAATAAGACTGGAATTTTTGTTTATTCTTGAAAAATCACAATAACAAATGCAAGCAATAATTTTTGAACTAACAATATATATATATTTAAAAGTGTAAAGCAATTACAGTCATGACAGCATATGAGAATAATGAGATAGTTTTAGTTTAATAGAATGAATAATATATGAACATTTACAGATCCGTAAACAAGCCATTAAAGATTTACCAACCCTGTGTAAGAATTCTGCTGATAATGTACCAAAGATTGCTGAGGCTTTAACACAACTACTAGGATGTGATGATACAACAGAACTTAGTCTCATTCAGTCATCACTTATCAACCTAATGGCAGTGTGCTGTAAAGGTTGGTATTCTAAAAGTTATTTACTATACATTTATAAAAATAAGAAGATGTGGTATGATTGCCAAGGTGACAACTCTCTCCACTACAGACAAAAAGGCATAGAAAATATTAAACAATTATAGGTCGCTGTACGGCCTTGAACTATGAGCAAAACTCATACCACCTAGTCAGCTATGAAATACTAATGTACCATCTTTTGGTGTGTATAGTGTGCCCCCCTTTTGAGTTCCAAAAATCGAGAGAAAAAAGTTTATTGGTCATATTATACTAGACAATTTTCGGAAAAGTTACAGCTCCAAAATCGGCAAACAGGAAGTTTTTTAAATGGACATTAAGGTCAGATAATTCCCTACGGAATACGTGATTAATATGAAATTGAAAGTATTCCTACAAATGAATAAGAATATTTTATTAGATTGAGATAAATATTTTAAACCAAATTTAATAAACTGCTTGAGTATCAAGGACAAGATTAAATGTCCAAATTATTCTGATTCAGACAATGAAATAATAACAAATTAAAAGTTGAAAAGTTAAAAAGTAAAAAGGTATTTTTCCTTATACATTTGTCATAGAGTAAATCATCACTTTACAATATTAAGTCGCATGACTGACCCACATGACTGGCGATCACCTTATCAATACATTCGAAAAATATGGTGGTTTATATTTTCAAAACGAGAATGGTTTATTCAATTTTCAAACACTTTTCTTCAACTCTCTATGATGAACACATGTAATAACAGTAAGTTGTGACAACAAGGAACACAGAGGCTAATTTAATCGACAGCAAAAGCTTTATTGTGTCTTTATTAATACTTGGCAAATTTCAAGATTGCTAAACAGATGGACAAATTTACACGATTAACGTTACAACAAAGATATAAAATGTATTTTATTTGAATAAAACATGACAAATCAAGAACAATACGATATATATTACAATTTAAACATGTAAAACATAAAAACAATTGAGGTTTTAGCCAAAATATTCTGTACTCTTCACTTTACTTGGAAATTTATTTGTCGGAGTTTGGACCTGAAAAAAAAGACTAAGAAATTGTTTTGTCATGTATAACACGCACCCCTCTTACAAGAAACATGACCTAGGGTATAAATGTGCACGTTATACATAACAAAAGACAGTAATTCAATTCAAGTGAGAATAATAACAGCCTAACTTCATGAACTTGTTTGCAAAACAATCACCATAAAACAAATATGATATATAAAGCAACAAATAACTACCACTCAATTACTATCTCCTGACTTGGGGCAGGCAAATACAGAAAATGGCAGGGTTAAACATTGTTAAACATGTTTGCAGTTGCACAACCTTTCACTAACCTGTGACAGTGGGGTAACAAATCATTGATTATATATTTACAGGTACTCTACAGGGTATGTTTAAACAGATCTTATCAGAAGATGAACTTGTGAGGGAGAGAGCCATTAAGTTTTTAGGTACCAAAGTCAAAGTTCTTGGAGAAGATACAATAGATAAAGAAGCTGAAGAATTTCTTGTGTCACAGTGTAAACAGGTAACGGGATCAGAATACCTCTTTAATGTTTCTCTTGTATCACAGTGTAAACAGGTAACGGGATCAGAATACCTCTTTAATGTTTCTCTTGTATCACAGTGTAAACAGGTAACGGGATCAGAATACCTCTTTAATGTTTCTCTTGTATCACAGTGTAAACAGGTAACGGGATCAGAATACCTCTTTTATGTTTCTCTATCAAAAACATTGCAAACACAAGTTATCTTTCTTTGTTGAATACCTGTATGAAAGTTCAAACATGGCGCTTCTGTTTGTTGAAAACCGTGTTCCTTTAAAAGAATTTGGAAGAATTGAAGCCAGACTTGTATACCTATTATACATAAAATGACGTTTTATGTACAAAACACTTGGAATGGACATATGGACATCATTCAGTGTGCGGAATTTGTACCACCTTGACAATTTTTTTCTGTTTTGTTTGGAAAATTATGATGAGGGGTCAAAAAGTTGAATTCCAGGAATTTTCTTTTGTTTTATGTTAAGGTCATCACACATAAGCTTTAAAAGTTTTTTAGCCGACCTTGCTAAAACTCTTGATTGGATTTAATGCCCTTTAAAGATGATTTTTTACCATTTTTTTATTTTTTTTGCCTATTATCATGATTATCTTGAAAATTAATAGGTACATAGGTAGAAAGATACTTTTAAAAGCAAAACATATCTGTAGGCCAAGAACTACAAATATGTCAACAAGACTGAATTCGTCATTTAACTCTTTACAGAGTTATTGCCCTTTATTGATGATATTACAAAAAAGAAGCTATTGTAAAAGATGCTTTAGAGGCTCAAGTAATCTGGTTATTGTTCAAATTGGCAAAAAGCATTCTTAATAGATAACCAACCTTAAGGTAGATTGGGTGTGTTTTACTGAGTATCTCTACTGTCATATTGCAAAAATACTTCTTTGGTTGCAAAATATTTTACCAATTTCTATTCAATTTACAATAGAATCACATTTAACACTTGCAATGACTTGAAACTTAGGAATTAAATAAAAAAAAAAAATATAAAGATTTTTCAAGTGTGTTTTCGATTTTTAGAACAATTATATTTTTAAAATCAAGGGCAGATAATTGTGTTGAATTTGATAGTATAATTTGCTTTTTTTTTTTACAATAATAATCTACAAACTGAACATTTTCAAACTTTTTTGAATGGAAACTGGATTATATAAAATTACTTTTGAAATACAGTTAATAATGGTTAAATATATAAGATTAAAAAAAATCTCATAATTTTTTCCTCAGGTTTTACAAGATGTAACTAAAGAAGAATTTATTTTGATTATGGACGTATTAAGATCACAAAGTTCAATGTCTACAGTGCAAGGGAGACAACAACTTGTAGAAATTGTTACTGAACAGGCAGACTTGGATCAGAGTTTTGAGGTAAGTTACTGAACAGGCAGACTTGGATCAGAGTTTTGAGGTTAGTTACTGAACAGGCAGACTTGGATCAGAGTTTTGAGGTAAGTTACTGAACAGGCAGACTTGGATCAGAGTTTTGAGGTTAGTTACTGAACAGGCAGACTTGGATCAGAGTTTTGAGGTTAGTTAATGAACAGGCAGACTTGGATCAGAGTTTTGAGGTTAGTTACTGAACAGGCAGACTTGGATCAGAGTTTTGAGGTTAATTACTGAACAGGCAGACTTGGATCAGAGTTTTGAGGTTAGTAACTGAACAGGCAGACTTGGATCAGAGTTTTGAGGTTAGTTACTGAACAGGCAGACTTGGATCAGAGTTTTGAGGTTAGTTACTGAACAGGCAGACTTGGAACAGAGTTTTGAGGTAAGTTACTGAACAGGCAGACTTGGATCAGAGTTTTGAGGTAAGTTACTGAACAGGCAAACTTGGATCAGAGTTTTGAGGTTATATAGTTACTGAACAGGCAGACTTGGATCAGAGTTTTGAGGTTAGTTACTGAAAAGGCAGACTTGGATCAGAGTTTTGAGGTTAGTTACTGAACAGGCAGACTTGGATCAGAGTTTTGAGGTTAATTACTGAACAGGCAGACTTGGATCAGAGTTTTGAGGTTAGTAACTGAACAGGCAGACTTGGATCAGAGTTTTGAGGTTAGTTACTGAACAGGCAGACTTGGATCAGAGTTTTGAGGTAAGTTACTGAACAGGCAGACTTGGATCAGAGTTTTGAGGTAAGTTACTGAACAGGCAAACTTGGATCAGAGTTTTGAGGTTATATAGTTACTGAACAGGCAGACTTGGATCAGAGTTTTGAGGTAAGTTACTGAACAGGCAGACTTGGATCAGAGTTTTGAGGTTAGTTTCTGAACAGGCAGACTTGGATCAGAGTTTTGAGGTTAGTTACTGAACAGGCAGACTTGGATCAGAGTTTTGAGGTTAGTTTCTGAACAGGCAGACTTGGATCAGAGTTTTGAGGTTAGTTACTGAACAGGCAGACTTGGATCAAAGTTTTGAGGTTAGTTACTGAACAGGCAGACTTGGATCAGAGTTTTGAGGTTAGTTACTGAACAGGCAGACTTGGATCAAAGTTTTGAGGTTAGTTACTGAACATGAAATTTGTCAACACCATTTGGCACAGGACTCAAAGTAAAAGTGTCGCACACATAAACCCCTGTATGTATTAAACTGGGTATATTTGAATAAAATCAATTGAACATCTTGTAAATAAATATCTCAGATAATACTGGTTAAATATTTGACCAACCTTTGATCATGAATAGCTCTGACTTATTTCTTATTACAGGCTGAAGATACAGACTGTGTTGATCGATTGATTCATTGTATAAAACAAGCGGCACCTTTATTTTCAGTAAGTAATATTATGAATATTAGATAGATACAAGGAGATGTGGTATGAGTGCCAATGAGACAACTGTCCATCCAAGTCACAATTTATAAAAGTAAACCATTATAGGTCAAAGTACCATCTTCAACACAGAACCTTGGCTCACATGGAACAGTAAACTATAAAGAGCCCTAAAAATTACTAGTGTATCGCCATTCAAACAGGAAAACCAATGGTCAAATCTATATAAAAAACGAAAAACCAGAAACACTTTTGAACAACATCAACAAAAGACAACTACTGAACATCAGATTAGAGTATGTTAGGAGAGGGCCTTTATTTTATTTAAGTACAAACAAGCTAAGGCTTTTAATATAAAAATTAGAAGATGTGGTATGATTGCCAAAGAGACAACTCTGGACCAGAGACCAAATGACTGGATTACTGTAAAGCCTTGAATAATGAGCAAAACCAATACCACATAGGAAGCTATAAATTTTGTTTTACAATTCAAATAAGAAAACTTATTTTAATAAGTGCCATTCCATTGTTAAATCACCTGGTAATAAATGTGAGGTAGATAAGAATTGAATTATGTCCCTTATCACACCCAAAAAATATTGGAAAAATTTGTGTTTATTGTCAGAAAAAAAAGAGGATCAATAGTTCATCAATTTAAAAGAAAGAAAATGTGTTTGATTGTTAACTTATGGACTTGGATCATTGTTGAAGACTGTATGGTGACCTTTAGTTCTTATTTTCATTTTCAGTTGATTTCCTTTGGAGAGTTGTCTCTTTGGCAATCATACCACATCTTCTCTTTTCTTTTCAGATATACCCTTTGTGGTTTGTGTGTTTGTTTCTATATAACAAAATCAGTTTTATTTCTATTTGTAGAAGAATGTGCATTCTAAAGCGTTTGTAGGGTATATATGTGATAATGTTTTACCTGTGATCAGTAAACTAGCCAGTCCTGATGATGGAGTAGATGCACAGTTAGAGATGTTAAAATTGTTTAGTGAGATCTCAGAGTTTGCTGGAGACTTGGACAAGTTAGAAAACAGATTGGATAATCTATACAAATGTCTTATTGTAAGTTGGACGATATTGTAAACTATTTTATTTCTTCGTGTTTATCTAATTTTTGTTCCAATTAATGATGCAACATTTATTTTCTAACTTAAGTGATCTATTTATTTGACAGAGGTACAATACTATGAAAAGAAGAGGCATGGTGTGTATTAAGTAGACATCAATCCATAAATTTGATAAAGGAAAACAAGTTTTTGTGCATTTTTGTTGAGTTTTCGACTTTAGATGAAAAAGCAAGTCATAGTGATCCTACATTCCGTTGGCTTCGTTGGTGTCGTCTGCAGCGTTCACAAATATTCACTCTGGTTAAAGTTTTAAAAATTTGAATAACTTTCTTGAACTATCCTGGATTTCTACCAAACTTTGACAGAAGCTTGTTTATGTTAATAAGATATAGTATCTAGGAGTAAATTTTAACGGCCCCTTAACGAAGTCAGGAACCATTACATTCACTCTGTGGTTTATAAAGTTTTTAATTTTTTTTTTATAACTTTCTTAAACTATCCTGGATTTGTCCAAACTAAGACAGAAGTTTGTTTATGATCATAAGATAGTATCCAGAAGTAAATTTTGTAAAAATAAAATTCAAATTTTTCTGTATTTTACTTATAAATGGACTTAAGTTTTTCTTACAGTTATCATTACATACAGTCTGCAGTTAAAGTTTTTAAAATTTTGATAACTCTCTTAAATTATCCTAGATTTGTACCAAACTTGGGTAAAGGCATGTTTCTAATCATAAGATAGTATCCAGAAGTAAATTTAAAAAAAAAAAATCATTCACGTATTTTACTTATAAATAGACTTAAGTTTTTCTTCCAGTTATCATTACATACAGTCTGCAGTTAAAGTTTTTAAAACAAGATTCTTAAACTAGCCTGGATTTTTACCAAACTTAGTATCAAGAGGAATATTTTTATTGATTTTTTTCATCATTTTTGTTGCATGTGTGATTAACAGCAAAATTAGGCGATCGCGAGTAACTGGGTTCTGCAGAACCCTTACAAATTTTATATAATTGTGATAGTTGAAAAATCAAAATGGTGTTCATTGTGTTAGAATAAATTCAATAATAATGCTATCAAAATCTATTATGTTAGATTTTGATTTTTGCAAGGCCAATTCCTTGGCAATTTTGGCAAATTAAGTTTTACCTGCCGTCCATCTATCCATCCTTCTGCCACAAAATTCTTCTCTACAGAATCCAACTAAAAATTTGATAAAATTGAGCTTCAGGCCTGTGGATTCAATTGTTTATTTCATTGTTTTAGCTTTTTAAAAAACAAACATTTCTGTCGTTCCAAATATACATATTTTATCATTTGCCATTTGGAGTGTTATGATTTTCTTTATGATAATCTGATTATTTTTCTTTATAGAGTTATATGCCAGTGCCCCCAGCCGAGGAAAATGATAATCTGAGTAGCAGTGAAGAAGAACCTAAGTTCCAGTTTTCTACCGTAGAATGTTTAATGTTAGCTTTCCATCAGCTCGGCAGGAAGTTACCAGGTTTTCTGGCAGATGAAGCAAATGCAGACAGATTAAAAGATTTTAAGTTAAGGTAAAATTAACATTTCATATAAATAAATGATCTATCTTAGCCACAGGGTCTTGAAAGTGTTATATTCCTCTCGTCATCACTTGGATTTCTGTCAGGTGTTTTTCTTAAAATACTGTCCAGCCAATTTCAGTGAAATTTGGGCTGAATGATTGTTTGTATGTCTGATACATACCTAACAACCCTCAAGTTTTAAGTGGGAGTTCTCCTGCATTGGAATATTTTAAATAGGAATGACCCACTTTCTTATTTCTCTGGATTTATCATTAAAGTTGATAAAAAAACTTAAAACATTGAGTGATCATTGAAAACTTTCTTAATGATGTTTTGACTTTTTGTAAGATTTTAGGAATCCTCTGGTTTTATCCATTGGAATGCCTTAAAAAATATCTTTCCTATTTACCACCATTTTTCTTTTAATAAATCGTATGTGTAATTATATGTCACCTGTAAAGTTTTATAAAATCTTTGTTATTTTTTAATAGTTTTTGAGAACTTTAACTTGTCAATGATAAAGCTATGAAAAGTCACTTACCCACCAAAATTTCAAAATTAAATATCTCAAAAAAAGCACATTGACTTATATATTTTTTTGCTTTTTTGGTTCCTTTATTTAACCCCATGGCTATCAATCATGTCAATATATACTAGTGTTGTGAAAAGCTTATTATTTTGAAACTGAGTAGCAAACTCTTCTTAATTGTGATTGCTTATGTGCTGACTTCCAATCTGAAGAGTTTTGATCAAGTGAATATTAGTTTGTTCTAATGTTGTACTACCAAGGATAAGGAATTGTTGAGACTTCATTATATGAATGAAAACTAAAAATAAGTGTCTCATTGGCATGTTTTTTCAGATTACAGTATTTTGCCAGAGGTGTACAGATTTATATTAAACAGTTACGACAGGCGTTACAAGGAAAAGCAGGTGAAGCTTTAAAAACAGATGAGGTTAGTTACATTCTCCAGATGTATAATTCACTGTACCAAAATAATACAGTAGCAAATTAGCAACTACTACCATCTATCCCTCTTTTGTAAGCATCTGCTTTTTTTTCGTGATTTCAATACAAAATGGGCATACTAACTTTTCACTGTAAAATTTTTCGCTGAATGAGAAAAAACATGTGAAAATATAACTCGCATTGTTATAAATGGAAGGAACACGTCATTGATTGACTGACAGGTAATCTATTACAGATATTACGAGTTACCAAACGGAAGGAATATCCACATTTACTGAGTCATAGGGGCATGCTGAAGATTGAAGGTTTTGATCGATATAAAAATATTCTTGTAAAAATAATTATCTTTATTATATTTTAACATTTTTTTTTTGGATTATATATACATATCAATACATTAGCACATCACTAATTAGCATCTGATTGTTGTGATTGTCAAAAGGTGTGACATGCTTTGCTGATTAAATTTTTATGAAAACAGAGATTTTGATTGAGTTTGCTCATCCTTTTGATCTGTTGAAACAAACAATAGACTCCATAATTAACAGTATAATATTTAAAACTTTCAAGTTTTAAAAAATCATGGAATATGTAGGGAAATTTGCGTGAAATCAAATTTTTGTGTGTTTCTATAGCGATCACAAACAAAGCAAAAATTAAACACGCGAAAAAAAACCTGATGTACGGTATAAACTTCGCTGTACAAAAAAAAATACAGTAGCAACAAATTTAAACATCATTGTACCAAAATAAAATAATAACAAAGAATATAAATATCACTGTAACAAAATAAAATAATAACAAAGAATATAAACATCACTGTACCAAAATAAAATAATAACAAAGAATATAAACATCACTGTACCAAAATAAAATAATAACAAAGAATATAAACATCATTGTACCAAAATAAAATAATAACAAAGAATATAAACATCATTGTACCAAAATAAAATAATAACAAAGAATATAAACATCACTGTACCAAAATAAAATAATAACAAAGAATATAAACATCACTGTACCAAAATAAAATAATAACAAAGAATATAAACATCATTGTACCAAAATAAAATAATAACAAAGAATATAAACATCATTGTACCAAAATAAAATAATAACAAAGAATATAAACATCATTGTACCAAAATAAAATAATAACAAAGAATATAAACATCACTGTACCAAAAATTACAGTAGCAATAGATATAAGCATCACTGTACCTAAGAGATACAGTAGCGACATATATACTGATATACACATCACTAAACTGAAAAAAATACAGTAGCAAAGAATATAAACATCACTAAACCATAAAAATACAGTAGCAATGAGTTTATACAGCAACCAGCTGGAATTGGATATTAAAAACAAGTACCATTGACAAAATAGCCCAAGGCCACAAATGGGCAATACAATCCTGCAACTGAGGCATTCAAAAGCATTCATTTTATTGTTTTAGAAATCAACATCAACACCAATAAATTGGCCAGACCACAACAAAACCTGACAATAGAATCATAAAAATAGATGTACAAATGAATAAACAACAACTAACAGCACAAAAGACAGACCTGTAGCTTAACTTGGTTCAAGCAAATGTTCACACAAACCAACCTTTCCTTTTGTTTGTCTTACTTTGTTGTTAAAATTTAGCACATACAATATAGGGGGTTATTTTCGCGGATGTAAAATTGTGCGGTTTACCTTGAATATAGTGTATGAAATATTTTGGAGGTTATTATTTTGGTGGTTTAAATCCATCATCAATACATTAGCATGTACACTTTTAAATTGGTGGAATTTATTTGGAGATTTTGTTCTATCCACGAAAATAAGCGTAAAATGAGCACCCTGCTTAAATATCCTACTATACAGTAATACAAACCTGCACAGTATAGCTACCAATAGAATGTCTAATACCTTGAAATAAAAATTTGCAAATAAACTTGTCAGATATTTATTGTTATTTGTTTCTCTTTCAGAATAAAATCAAAGTGGTAGCATTAAAGATAACATCAAACATAAATTCTTTGATAAAAGATTTATTTCATAATCCACCATCTTATAAAACACCCATCATACCATCATGGAAACCTTTAGTGGTAAGTGTTGTCATGGTTATATAGTCATGGAAACCTCAAGTGGTAAGTGTTGTCATTGTAATAAAGTCATAGAAACCTTTAGTGGTAAGTTTTGTCATTGTTATATAGTCATGGAAACCTTTAGTGGTAAGTGTTGTCATGGTTATATAGTAATGGAAACCTTTAGTGGTAAGTGTTGTCATGGTTATATAGTCATGGAAACCTTTAGTGGTAAGTGTTGTCATGTTTATTTAGTTATTGAAACCTTTAGTGGTAAGTGTTGTCATGGTTATATAGTCATGGAAACCTTTAGTGGTAAGTGTTGTCATTGTTATATAGTCATGGAAACCTTTAGTGGTAAGTTTTGTCATGTTTATATAGTAATGGAAACCTTTAGTGGTAAGTGTTGTCATGATTATATAGTCATGGAAACCTTTAGTGGTAAGTGTTGTCATGGTTATATAGTCATGGAAACCTTTAGTGGTAAGTTTTGTCATGTTTATATAGTAATGGAAACCTTTAGTGGTAAGTGTTGTCATGGTTATATAGTAATGGAAACCTTTAGTGGTAAGTGTTGTCATGGTTATATAGTCATGGAAACCTTTAGTGGTAAGTTTTGTCATGTTTATATAGTAATGGAAACCTTTAGTGGTAAGTGTTGTCATGGTTATATAGTCATGGAAACCTTTAGTGGTAAGTTTTGTCATGTTTATATAGTAATGGAAACCTTTAGTGGTAAGTGTTGTCATGGTTATATAGTAATGGAAACCTTTAGTGGTAAGTGTTGTCATGGTTATATAGTCATGGAAACCTTTAGTGGTAAGTTTTGTCATGTTTATATAGTCATGGAAACCTTTAGTGGTAAGTGTTGTCATGTTTATTTAGTTATTGAAACCTTTAGTGGTAAGTGTTGTCATGGTTATATAGTCATGGAAACCTTTAGTGGTAAGTGTTGTCATTGTTATATAGTCATGGAAACCTTTAGTGGTAAGTGTTGTCATGGTTATATAGTTATGGAAACCTTTAGTGGTAAGTGTTGTCATGGTTATATAGTCATGAAATCTGCTGGTGGTAAGTGTTGTCATGATTATCTAGTCATAGAAACCTTGAGTGGTTAGTGTTGTCATGGTTATATAGTCATTGAAACCTGTAGTGGTAGGTGTTGTTTTGGTTATATAGTCATAGAAACCTTTAGTGGTAAGTGTTGTCATTGTTATATTGTCATTGAAACCTTTAGTCATAGTGGTAAGTGTTGTCATGGTTATATAGTCATGGAAACCTTTAGTGGTAAGTGTTGTCATGGTTATATAGTCATGGAAGCCTTTAGTGGTAAGTGTTGTCATGGTTATATAGTCATGGAAACCTTTAGTGGTAAGTGTTGTCATGGTTATATAGTCATGGAAACCTTTAGTGGTAAGTTTTGTCATGTTTATATAGTAATGGAAACCTTTAGTGGTAAGTGTTGTCATGGTTATATAGTCATGGAAACCTTTAGTGGTAAGTGTTGTCATGGTTATATAGTCATGGAAACCTTTAGTGGTAAGTTTTGTCATGTTTATATAGTCATTGAAACCTTAGAGGTAAGTGTTGTCACGGTTGTATAGTCATGAATTCTGCTGGTGGTAAGTGTCATTTTGATGTAAATAACATCCCAGTGTTGTCTTTAGAGTTATGTGTTGGAAACATTCAGGTTCAATGGTGTTGTCATGGTAACAAAGTCATTCTACACTCAGTGGTAAGTGTTGTCTAGGAAACTTGTAGGTACAGTGCATGAGAATGAAGCCATGGAAACTTTCAGTGGTTACTAATGCAGTTGTATACTTTGTCATGAAAACTGTAAGTGTTGTTATGTTTATGTCACAGAAACTGTTTGTTATGTTTGGTATGATGTCATGGAAACAACAAATGTTGTTATATTTATGCAGCCAAGGAAACTAAGTGTTGTTATGTTTATGATGTCATGGAAACGGTAAGTGTTGTTATGTTTATGATGTCATGGAAACAGTAAATGTTGTTATGTTTATGATGTCATGGAAACAGTAAATGTTGTTATGTTTATGATGTCATGGAAACGGTAAGTGTTTTTATGTTTATGTCACAGAAACTGTTCGTGATGTTTGGTGTGATGTCAAGGAAACAGTAAATGTTGTTACATTTATGTAGCCAAGGAAACAGTAAATGTTGTTACATTTATGTAGCCAAGGAAACGGTAAATGTTGTTACATTTATGTAGCCAAGGAAGAGGTAAGTGTTGTTACATTTATGTAGCCATGGAAATGGTAAATGTTGTTACATTAATGTAGCCAAGGAAACGGTAAATGTTGTTACATTTATGTAGCCAAGGAAGAGGTAAGTGTTGTTACATTTATGTAGCCAAGGAAGAGGTAAATGTTGTTACATTTATGTAGCCAAGGAAGAGGTAAGTGTTGTTACATTTATGTAGCCAAGGAAACGGTAAATGTTGTTACATTTATGTAGCCAAGGAAGAGGTAAGTGTTGTTACATTTATGTAGCCATGGAAATGGTAAATGTTGTTACATTTATGTAGCCATGGAAATGGTAAATGTTGTTACATTGATGTAGCCAAGGAAATGGTAAGTGTTGTTATGTTTATGCAGTCAAAGAAACTAAGTGTTGTTATGTTTATGATGTCATGGAAACTGTTAATGATGTTATATTTATGAAGTGTTGTTTTTTTGTTACAGAAAATTCAATATTAAACTGTAAACCTATTAAACAGAAAACACAACAGAAAATTTAAGATTGTATAAACCCATCACAGAAAATTAAAGATTGAACCTAGTGAACCTAGTTTCTATAGAATGTTTTTATATCAAAAGGTATTGAAGATGAAACCTAGTAGAAAGGGTTTATATCAAAAGGGTAACAATAACAATACATTTGTGTTCAACATTCAAACATAGCAGACATTTGAGTAGCATAGAACAAACAGCAAGCTCTGTGATGGGTAAAAATAGACAAAGTAAACATGGTATGATGAGTGTACAGCATCCTTGAAACTAGGTTATGAAGACTGATTAATAATAAACTTAATATGTTTAATTCCCATTTCAGAAAAAAGCACCAGAGCCAAAAGCAGCTGAGACAGGGTAAGTCGGATTAGTGTGAAATAACAAAAACTAAACGGTAAATGATAGAATGACAAACAATTAACATTGGTTGATTGAAGTATAACTATTGTCCAGTGGACAACAATTTATGTCAAGATGATACCCTGTCAGTTTTATACCTGCTTGATGGACTTCCACAAATTTGTTTTTTGTTCATCGGAATTTATTTATTTTCATGGGTACAAAATTTCGAGGATTGAGTAAAATTTGCAAATTAGTGGTTTTGGCAAAGTCTGTTTAAATTCCTATAGAAAATTTGTATTCATTGAACATTTATTTTCAAAGGTCCCCTGTACCCACAAAATCCACTAAAATTAGTATCCAACTAATATTAATGAATCCACAGTATTTGTATAAGACCTGTTTAAAAAGAAATTTAAGCATCAAATGTTTTTTACCCTCCATGCCTATACGATTAAAAAAACCAACACTTTTCACAACAAGACAATGAAATATTTTGAGTAGGCAGCTGTTTTTTGTGTAGGTAGGTTAGGGCTTACAAACATAATCTTTTTTATGGCTTTGGTATCTTTGTGTACATCTGATACTGTAAACGCAGACATTTTTGTGGAGGATCTAATTTCGTTAATTTTGTGGAAAGAATATATCCACGAAATTAAAACCTCCAGGAAAATTCAACCTGCGTATAGTATCACCTTCATTTACTGGAAATTACGAAATTAAATTCCCCCCGAAATCGTTAAAGAGACAAAACCACAAAATTTGAACTCCACCAAAATAAACTACAGTAGTTTGAAAAAAACTGCAGTAGTTTGCAGGAGTTGAAATTTTACAACTCTTATTGTACAAGAAAATTTTGTCATGGCATCAGTAAAAGAAAATAATTGTGTTATGGACCAGTATACATATAACCTTGATCATGTTGATCAATTACATCATGTACATGCAAGGAAGCAGATCCAGTCCCTGCATTTGTCTTGTTTACAATGGTTTAGAAATTAAGACCCAAAATAGTAAAATTCCGGTCTTTTTAATTTCAGTCAAAAACGAAGCACATCTTTGGATTCCAATGGCTCCAGTGCTAAGAAATATTCCAGAAAAGATGTGACGTTATATTCACCCCCTGGTGGAAAGTTCAGTGAACGAGCTGGCACATATGAAGCAGGTAACATTTATGATACAGTGATCTGGAAGGTTTTTTTCACTATGGGCCCAGGGCCCCTCAAAAATAAATTTTATGGGCCATTTTAAAAAATAATGGGCCATGTTGTCAAATGAGTGGGCCATTCGAATTGACTTATAAAAAATAAAAAGTATCATTATTTTCTAATGTTTTGGAAAAGAGGTGTTGGTACAAGTTTACCTTTATGATTTTAAATAATATTGTTCCTGTGATTCTGTAATTTCAATGAGTATACAATAACTTCTTCCAAAACGGACAATATTAAAGATAAACCTTTATTTACAATGTTTAAACTGTTACTGTTGCCTTGGCTTGTTCATGTTCATGTTTTTTTTAACATTAAATTTGGGTCTTCGTCGATACCATACTCTTTCCAGACGTTCTGTATTAGAGGTCATTTCAGGAACGTCCTCTGCATTTCTTGTATTATTATTATTACTTCATCAAGATGACAAGAATAACAGTAGAGAGTACCATTAATTGATAGAACAAAACAATAATTCGCTGAAGTCATGTTTACAAAATGTCAAAACGAGCCAAAGACCAAAAAATGACAAGGACAGTTAAGCGCCTTTTATGGAGACAAAAACTATCTTCATAAAAAGGCTTCAGGGGTTTTCAATCGAAATAATAGCAAGCTAAACTAAATTAAAAGATTATTATTAGAGTTAAATCTCGTCTGTAATAGCCAAATTTCACAAATGTAAAGTTGTTTATAAAAAATTATATCATGAATGATGGTTAATTGCGTTTTTTTGGGTTATCAGTTAAACCACATGGTTCTATTATTACCATAGGAAAACACCCGAGACGTTAAACCGCATGGTTCTATTACCATAGGAAAACACACGAGACGTCCTAAAATATATAGGTGCTCCTATGATTGGAGGAACATTATACAGTTGTGTACACACACATGGCGGCACGGAACACGATCGGAAAACTTTTTGACGATATCTAAACGTTTCGAAACGATGTGAAAAATATCGTGCGCCACGTGGGCGCTTACATTTGTCACTCTATGCGCCATTTCTGGTGAATATGCGCTATAGGCGCAGGGCGCACGTCCTTCCCGATCACTGTGATATGAAAAAGAAGATGTAGTATGATTGCCAATGAGACAACTATCCACAGAAGAACAAAGTGACACAAATATTAACAACTGTAGGTCACAGTATGGCCTTCAACAATGAGTAAATCCCATAACGCAAAGTCAGCTATAAAAGGCCCAGATAAGACATTGTAAAACAATTCAAACAAGAAAACTAAAGGCCTCATTTATGTAAAAAAATGAACTAAAAACAAATATGTAACACATAAACAAACGGCAACAGCTGAATTACAGGCTTCTGACTTGGGACAGGCACATACATAAATAATGTGGTAGGGTTAAAGTTCTGTAAATAGCTTAAGCAGTTTTACTATGAATAATATTTTTTATGGGGTTACCTGTTTTCATGGATTTGTGGCTAGAGGTGAAATATAATTTTCAATAGACTTGTGTCCAGCAGAATTGAGCAAAACCAAGAAAATACAATTTTTCTCTAATTGGTTCCCACAAAATTAAATTAATTTTACCTGAAAAAAAAAATCACATGTCAGGAGTTTGGTCAGATCAGATGTGAAATGCAAGAGACATTAGAATTCTATTCTTTTATGATATATTACAATTTTTATTTACAGACATAACTTTAATGTTTTTCAGGTCAAGGACGTGGACGAGGTCGTGGACGTGGTCGTGGTTTCCGTGGAAGAAGATATTAACAGGACCATAAATCAATCATTGTTTTTAAATTCTCACATTTCGTGTTTTTTAATGACATTATTCAAAATATTCTTAGTTCAGGAAATACACTTTTTGATAAAACATGAACTAAACATAGGAGTTTCTTCATAATTGAGATGGATATATGACATGTATGAGGTATGTATTCTGTAGACATTGCAAAAAAGTGCCAGTTAGAAGAGATAGATGTCTGTCTACCGGCTATTCTTTTATTTAAAGAAGGTATGTTAACTGATTGAAGTAAATCACTGTAAATTCAGAAATTATTACGATGTTTTTATTATTGTTAAAAATTTCACCTGAGTAATAATCGCAGTAATTCAAACTTGCATCTAAGAAAAAATTGTATGAATTAAACAGGATTTTTCTCAATATCGCAAAAATTAAAATTTATTTTTTGTCTGAAATGACAAATTGCAATGATTTCTGAATTTACGGTGTTCATCATCCTTAAATATTGTCTATTGAGAAAAGATGATAAAAAACTAGATGTAAGATTTATATTAAAATCAGAGAGGACTGTATTGTATTGAGGGTTAAAATCTTGTTTTTGGAATAGCCTGAGCCCAATTTTCTATTGTTAATGGTTTTACATTTTATAGATTTTTTCCCCCTCTCATGACATCAATGTTTAGGAGAGGCATACTTATTTTATTATTTTTTCAAAATCATATCTTTTTTATGTAATTTAGCTGGTGATCACTACAGATGACCAGTTATGTCCTGGCTAATTGTCCATAGTTGGAGGGGCACTAAAGGGTCAAACTTCCAAAAGAAGCAGATTTTTGTGGGGCTACCAAAGACAAGTTTGTCATTTCTAATCTTCAAGATGATTGGTCAATTTATTATCTTTTATCATAAGTGTTAAATCTTGAAGTAACATTTGAGTTGAGCTACCCACAGTAATTTAGTGGAAATGACTGATCCCCCTCAATTACAGGGTACAATGACATAACATTGTTTCCTGTGGAGATAGCTGAATTCAGGTAGTCACAAGGCATGTCTGATAGTTTTTATTTTTGTTAAGAGGTAAGTTAAACCCGAACAGACAATGATTGATTTATGGTGTAGGGGAGACAACAGCTGCAGCCAGATAATAATGGAATTACCTCCCTTTGAAATGGAAGATGACAACGTGGAAAGCTGTCGGGAGAAAGTGACTTACATTTGGTTCATAGATTCGACATATTTTGATTTCTTAATTCATTATTTTTTGCTTTATTGTACATAATGATATAAAAAAAAAGAGATCAAGTTTGAAAACAATCATCTTTTGATAATTGTATTTGAAATAAGTTTGAAATCAATTTTAGTAGCTGTTGTTCATTTTATTGTTATTTTTTAATAAAATAATTAATACTATTCTGTTTCATATTGGTATTTCACACAATTTAAAATCAAACTTTTGGAAAGTGAATTGACTTGTTAATTGTTTAATGAGATTTGGGGACATAATTTGCAACATATAAGATAAATTATAATATTTTTTTTATTGAACCTTCCATCCCAACCACATTTGTAAAAGTATCTGTTCTGTAGATGGTGATGATTGAAATTATAAATAGTTACCACAGTCCAGTTCTGATGGATTTCATGGTAACTAACTTACCACGGTGGGAGATAACAACCCTCTAGATTGGACATGATGTTTCTTATTGATAATAAAAACTGATAATACAATACCTGTGTAACATCAGAATAGCTTTTTTGTTGAATGTTTTTTTTATGTTAAATGCAAATTCACAAGTTGGGAAGTTTGTAAAAGCTTACTGGTAGTCCATCTGAACTTAAGTGTAACTCTTGAATAGTAAAACATTTTATTTAAGTCTAGTATTATCCCTAAAATGTATGCATATTAAATCTTCAATACATTAAATCAGGTCTCCATCCTAAATTCTATTTAATCTATTGTGAAGATATTAGTTTTTTGTTGATAGATCTAGTTTGTCTTTTAGATATACATCTCCCACTTTACTAAAGGGAAAGGAAAATAATGAAATATTCTAAAGCCTATTTAAATCCCCTGGAAACAAACCACTCTACAGTATATTATGTATATTTTATCGTTGTTATGTATATGTTGTACTTAAAACTTGTAACTTGTTGGTTGTAAATAAGTATATTTGATAAAAAGGAATAAATATATCAATTTGAAAAATAGTTAATATCTTTAAGGAGAGAATATTGAATGTCGATAAAGATAAAATATGTAGTAAATGTGCATTAAACAATATTGTTATTTTGGTATACTGATGAATGTAAAGACAGCACTACCTCTGAAATTTCATTGATATCAAAATATATTTTTGCATTTTTATAATTTTTCCAAACATGAGAATCAGAACCAAATGATGTAGATGTTTGACAACTAAAGATCAATATACAGCTTCAACAATGAACAAAACCCAATAGCAATACCAGATAGCAATCCATAAAAAGAACTGACATGGCAAAATGTAAAACAATTCAAATAAAAAACATCACTGCCTGATTTATCCAAAATGGATGTACAGCTAGAAAAACGACAACAGAATTAAAGGCTCCTCACTTTGGACAAACACATTCAAAATGTCAAATCTGTTTTGGATGGCGAAAAGTAAAATATCAAAACTACTGATCTCTAAACTCGGAAGGGTTATAACAGCACAACATGAAAATAAGCTATAAAATAAATTAAAAACGCCTGACCAATCTGATTGATTCAAAGAACGAAAACAACCATCAATAAAATGATTTGCAGGGCACACAAGTTATGGTCCCAAAAGAAGAAAAATGCTTGTTTTGGTTCCTAATTCTTAACCAGTTAGGATAATAACTGGATTTATTCTTCTCACATTGATCATACCTATCTTTTTTATCAATGTGAAATCTTAACTTGAGTTCTATATTAATAATACTTCGATAGATATGTCTTTAATGGACTTTAAAATTGAGAATGCAAATAGGGAGTGTGTCGAATAGACCAACAACCCGACCAAAGAGCAGAAAACAGCTGTAGATCACCAAGGGTCTACAATGCAGCGAGAAGATTCCACATATTTTCAGCATATTTTGAATAGGTTTGTATACAGTGATTGATAAAACCACGAAATCAAATATCCACGAATATGCAAGTTTTCAGCAATCCAGGAAAATTGATATCCACGAAAATAAATGATTCCACAGTAAGCAAAATGACGGATGCCACATGTGTTGCAGAATCTGCTTACCCTTCCGGAGGACATGAGATCACCCCTAGTTTTTGGTGGGGTTCGTGTTGCTTATTCTTTAGTTTTCTATGTTGTGTCCTATGTACTATTGTTTCTCTGTTTGTTTTTTTTCATTTTTAGCCATGGCGTTGTCAGTTTATTTTTTTATGAATTAGCTCTACGATTAAAATGAATTATCAGATTCAAATCTCAGAAATGAATTATGATCTCCAATAATGAATTAGACTACTTCTGCAATTTTGTGGTGGATATGTTATCATCTTTTGTCCTTAAAATCAGATTTCTTATGATCAAAATGCCACCGGGTTTTATTGCGAACTTATATCAGAAAAAAGTAAAATCACAAAAATACTGAACTCAGAGGAAAATCAATACGGAAAGTCCATAATCACATGGCAAAATCAAATAACAAAATGCATCAAAAACGAATAGACAAGAACTGTCATATTCCTGACTTAGTACAAGCATTTTCAAATGTAAAAATGGTGGATTAAACCTGGTTCCACAGCGCCAACCCTCTCTCTTTAATAACAGTCTCATTAAATTCCGTTATATTTACATGATGCGTTAAATAAACAGTCACAATTAATAAAATAGTCAAAATATGGGTACATCAGTCATCATCGCATAACAATTTTAAAAGGGACAATTTAACAGAACACAAAAACATCTATCTACGAACACATGGATTGACTTGAGTGTCTGACGTCATAAAATTTGTATACGTCACACAAATTTGTCGTTCAATGTGCATACAAACAGTTTAAAAATTTACACAGGCAATGCAAGCATACTGAGTTAAAAATCAAAAGTATGTAAGAGCAAATTACAGAAATAGACCGAGATTTAAACTAGTCCCAAAGTTATAGGTAGAATTTATGAGAATCCAAAAATAGTTAATTCCACTACGCGATTGAATGATTTTGACGTTTGTGGTTCAACGTATATAGTAATTCATAATAGAAATATATCATAATGACATATAATAGACCAAAATAATACTGACGGGATATTTTAAAGTACAGAGTCACGTAATAAGAACAAAAGAAATACAAAGAGTCGCATATACAAAACAAACCACAAAAAAATTAAAGCCAATACACACACATTGACGAAATGTATAAGTACCGAGCCAAGTCAAACGGATATCACATAAAATCATTCAACAGTAAAAATAATATTAATAATAGAACAAATACAAATGAAAGAACAGTAAAACATGTTGTTAAGATTATAAACAACATCAGTACGCAGAATCTATACATCAAGACCATCGTGTATTATTTGAGAAGTTGATACGGAATATTTTATCAACAAGGTCTTGGTACCTTCCGATGAACTTTTTTAGAAAAAGGACAATCGAGACGTTCTTTGACATACCCCTGGTTCATCAACTTTCTACTCAGACACTGATGACGTTTTACAAAGTCTTAGTAGGAGCTGCAAGCTCTTGAATATCGAATAAGTTGGGAAATATATATCCCATATGCAGGTGAAGTTGGTATGTTGCTACTAAGGTGGGGGAAATTTATAATTTCAAAATTAAAATCGTCTCGTTTGTCATAGATTCTGGTACTGAGATGACTGTGTAGAAATTATATCCATTTACACATTGTTTTCTTCAATTGTGTTGGCTAGTACGTTTCTTTTTCTTTTGTTTTTCATAGTACAGTCCTTGAATAGTAAACATGCTTTGCAGGATCATTTAATGATCAAAACCTTTCAGAAGCAGAAATCTTCTTACTACACTGAATTTACAATGCCCTTGCAATTTTTTCAGGTTTTTATTAGTTTAGTTTAGTTTTAGTTTAAACATATTTATTTATAGTGGATTGGGAAACCAGTTTTACAACTTATATTAATCTCTTTCCTCATTGCCGGTGCGAGTGCTGCCTTGTAGCCTGGTTTTTATTCTTTTACTTTCAACAGGGTTTCCATTTGCATTCAAATGTTCTCATTCTAAACTGGCGATAACGTTTAAGCCTGGTACCTTTGATAACTATTTACGAATGATTTGTTACCAGTTTTGTGTTTGTCTCTTTCTTTTTCTACTTCTTTGTTTGGTTTCATTATTTTTACCTACATTGTTTCATAATTGTTGTTGTTCTGATCACTAACATTTAGTTGATTGTTCATTTTAGATATACGTTCTTTGTACTTGTCTCTAATAATTTATTTTGTGTCGTATATTTTTATTTTTATTCTTTTGAAGAAGTAAAATCACAAAAAAATGCTATCCCAGGAAATTTAAAAAAGGAAAGTCCTTTATCAAATGGCAAAATGTGAAGCCCAAACACATCAAACGAAAGGATAACAACAATCATATTCCTGACTTGATACAGGCATTTTTTATGTAGACAATGGTAAATAAAACCTGGTTTTATAGCTAGCTAAAACCCGCGCATGTATAATCATCATAACAGAAACAAATATGTAACAAAGAAACGCAAAAAGGCATATAAAGAAAAACACAAGTAAGAATGACAGAAAAAAATACAAACAAATATTTATTGCACATTAACTGTAACACAAGGGCAGGCTCTTTCAGTCCAATATATGAAGAAACAAGAATGTGTCCATAGTACACGGATGCCCCACTCGCACTATCATTTTCTGTGTTCAGTGGACCGTAACGATTGGGGTCAGAACTTAAATTTGGAATTAAAATTAGAAATATCATGTCATGGGGAACATGTGTACTAAGTTTCAAGTTGATGTAACTTTAACTTCATCAAAAACTACCTTGACCAAAAACTTTAACCTGAACTTTGCACTATCATTTTCTATGTTCAGTGGACCATGTAATTGGGGTCAAAACTATAATTTGGCATTAAAGTTAGAAAGATCATATCATGGGGAACATGTGTACTAAGTTTCAAATTGATTGGACTTCATCAAAAACTACCTCGACCAAAAACTTTAACCTGAAGCGGGACGAAAGGACGCACAGACGGACGCACAGACGAACGATCGAATGGAGGCACTGACCAGAAAACATAATGCCCCTCTACTATCGTAGGTGGGGCATAAAAAAAAGAATAATAACTAGATCTGGAGGGTCGGTGATTGTTATTTGAGTATCATAGTCACTGCAATTTTAAGACAGACAATGAAAGAAGACAGTTCTTGACAGAATTACAAAAGGAAACAAATAATACAAATTTCAAATATAATGATTCATTTTGAGACAGATTTATTACAATCTTAGAGTATGTTTGTTTATATTATAGTGATGTATATCACTATTTCTTATTTCAAAACGTTGAATATGAGTATAACTCTTTTAGCATTATAGTGATGCATCTCCATTTGCATGATTTGACAATGAAATGCATTCTTCTTGAAGTGTATTCTATCAGAAGGAATATCGAATTACATAAATTGCAAGTTTCAAAACCTAACTTGCTAGAAAATTAAATAATTATTGACATAAGAACAGTTTATTACTGAAAATAAGAATACTTAAAGAAGGGAAATATATACTATACACATCACAGATATAACATAGTTAAATAATTCTGGATGTAAAACATTGATGTATTCTGTGAAAATAGTAGATTGGACAGTATACTTCTCATCTGTCGACTGACAGTTCTTATTGTGATAAAAAATTTTGCGATTGAAGTTTCTTTCTTTCACACTGTGTCTTAACCACACCGGCAAAACATGTTTGGACTCGATGGTATCTAATATCCGGCACGGGGTAACAAACTAAAACTGAGGGAAACGCAATAAATATAAGAGGAGAACAACGACATTAAAATGTAACACACACAGAAACGGACTAAGCATTAGACAAAATCCTATGAGAATATTAAATATAACATCAAAACAAAATACATGAATTTGGGATAGATAAGTATGGTGACACGTCTTATAGTAATGTGAATTCACACTACAAAAAAGAGAAAACAAACGACACAACGGAAACACAACGTTAAAATGTAACACACACAGAAACGAACTATAATATAACAATGGCCATATTCCTGACTTGGGTACAGGACATTTATACAGGAAAAAATGGTGGGTTGAACATGGTTTTATGGCATACCAAACCTCCCTCTTTTATGGCCATGTGAAATGTAACATTAAAATGACATCACAACATTACAGGACAACGATATAAATAAATAGGATAACACAATTGACAAAGAAACACACGAATAATAGCTAACAAAAGGCAACAAGTTTAAAATTTTAATACGCCAGAAGTGCATTTTTTCCACACAAGACTTACTTGTGACGCCCGGATACAAAAGTTAGAAATCCGAAACAAGTACTAAGTAGAACAGCATCGAGGACCAAAAGTTCAAAAAAGTTGTGCCAAAAACGGCCGGGGTTTTCTGTTAGGAACCAGAACATCCCTATTATTTAGAATAATTTACACTTTTGTAAACAGTAAATTTTATAAAATGACTATACAAAAGATCTATGATAAAACTGAGGTATGAACTAATTACAAGAAACAACCGAAATACATTTCAAAGCTCTGATTCCTTTTACGAATTTGGCTATACTTTTTGGACCTTTTGGATTATAGCTCTTCATCTTTTATATATGCTTTGGATTTCAAATATTTTGGCCACGAGCATCACTGAAGAGACATGTATTGTCGAAATGCGCATCTGGTGCAACAAAATTGGTACCGTTTATTTTATTACATAACCCGACAAATGTACCAAAAAATAGACATATCCGAATTAGTTAAAACCTCAACGCCATGTGACGTCATATTTGAAATTGTAAAAAATGACAAAAAAAAATGACGTCACACTTGAATTTGTAAAAACAGATCATCAAAAAATGAAAAAAATACGTCACATTTGAATGAATAAGATAGAATAAGGATTGATTTAAGATTATGTTTGAACTAAATATTGATATTACATTTAATAACAATGAACATTTCAATACTTATTAATAGCAAACTAAGGTAGCAATTAACTATATTATATAGCTATGTCCGGTTTGTTTTGAATCTAACTTCAAACGTAAAAGATCGTACAGATTACGTTGAACAAAATGAAATCTAATAAATGAAGGCGGTGATTAATTTTCTTTACCATAACACATAAAATATAATAGAAATACGTCAACACATTTGACAAAATCCGATGAGAATTACAAATATAACATCAAGATGAGAATTACAAATATAACATCAAGATGAGAATTACAAATATAACATCAAGATGAGAATTACAAATATAACATCAAGATGAGAATTACAAATATAACATCAAAAATGCATGTCAAAATGACGGATTGAGTGAACCTTGCCTCGGATTTGTTTAATATCTCGATAAATTGTTCACATTCTACGGGAATAAAGGCATGAAAATAAAGATATTTTGAATCGGAGATTACAAAACAAACCACTTTGAGCACCTCAATACTTGTATTTCTGTGAATTGAATGAAAGAAATGGGCCAAAATGGAAAAGGCCAGTTTGGTCAATGTTGTTTACTACACAAACACCCGGTTTTGTCTATGTATATCAACCGTTTTTGTTTTGTTTGGAAACCACAAATTTATAAAAAGTAACACTAACACGGTCTTAATACAATTGTCCATCGGATGAAATTCAACATAAATATGACTGCTATTGTACGATTCTTAATTATCAATGTGAATGTTTAGATTAAACATGATAATCCTTCTCATATACATTCGATTTCGCGGTAGTCACTGTTTTCTTATTTCTTCTAAAAGTTCTAAGTTGGTATACGATTTAGTTATATCACATTTGTGAGGAATCCAGACGGCGTGTAGGTCACACGCCCCCACCCCACCTGGGATGTTCCTAAAAAAAGATATCTTGTTTAACGCGCTTTTTTTTTACTTAAACTAGAAGACAAATGCATTTGTCTTCTCATGTCTTATGATCAACACTTAGCCTTAAATGGGCACTATCTGCCAAATTCATACAGGACATGGTCTCAATAAGATGTTGCTTCATTTCGTGTGAAATTTAGTTTTTCTGTTTGTCTTTTTCATTTTTAGCCATGGCGTTGTCAGTTTGTTTTAGATTTATGAGTCTGACTGTCCCTTTGGTATCTTTCGTCCCTCTTTTAGCCAATACGTCATCTTATTAACTATTGAGTTGACCTTCTATGACCATATAAGCGATGTGAAAATAAACACAACTATAAATAGATTAAGCATCTCGTGCAATTAGATTTTTATAGGTCTGTTAAATTTTGTATTATAGATTCAAAATGTATGTTTATCGTCGTTTTTACCTTTATAAGAATGTTTTTGTGTGGATCGAATCGGTTAATCAAATTATTTACCTTTGTTTGACTTTCAATGTTCACATTCATTTCCTTTAAATACCGTACACGGACAATGCATACGCTATTCTATCTTTTTTTACAGGGTTAAATTGGAGTTCACAAGAATATGTATTTGATGAGGTCGAATTATTGACTTGCAAATGAATATAAGAGGAGAACAACAACACAACACTGAAATGTAACACACACAGAAACGGACCAAGCATCAGACAAAATCCCACGAGAATAACAAATATAACAACAAAACCAAATACATGAATTAGGGATAGACAAGTACAGTGACACGTCTTATCGCAAATTGAATTTACACTCAAAAATAAGAGAAAACAAACGACACAACGTTAAAATTTAACACACACAGAAACGAAAAATAATATAAAAATGGCCATCTTCCTGACTTGGTACAGGACATTTTTAAAGGAAAAAAAATGGTGGGTTGAACCTGGTTTTGTGGCGTGCCAAACCTCGCACTTTAATGGCAATGTTAAATATAACATTGAAATGACAACATAATATAACAGGACTACAATACAAATAAATAGGACAACATATTAGACAAAGAAACACATGATTAATAGATAACAAAAAACATCAGGTTTAAAATTCAATACGCCAAAAAAGCGCCTCGTCCACACAAGACTAGACGAAAACAAGACTCCCAGATATAAAAGATCGAAAGTGAAAAAAGTACAATTGTAAAAGCTTGTAGGATTCAGAACATAAATAATAATCACGATTTACATCTATTTTGATAAGATTATGATGTATTTAAGGCCGATTTGGGGGGGGGGGGGGGTATTTGTGTTCGTACTGTGTCAGAAAAACACATTTCTACAAACTAAATTCAATCAGCGTACATGAACTTCATGTCCATTGAAAGATGTAACAGTTCATAGTATTCCAATTTTGAATAGTACACCTATATGTAATTACAGAAAAAATATGCCTGTAACAACTAAACTTCATGTTCATACTGTTACCGCTACTTAAATCAGTCGTTAAATTGTTCTACCTATGATTTGAATCAGTCAGTGTTAATTTCAAAAGTGCAAAGTAACCTTTGCATTTAAAACGTCACGTTTCTTGAACGACAGTGTAGAGAAAAGAAATTTCAAGACATTTAGTGAAAACAAATAGAGGGTACTTTTTTCATGTCTATGCTGTTAACAACAATTTTGATTAATTTCATCAACAGTATACTTGTAAAAAGTGCAAAGAAGTGTTGGAAACCAAATTTATAACAGAAAACCATAATCACTTCACCAAAGGGGGAGTAGTTATTTCACAACAGCATTCAAAACTGAAGAAATTTGTCTATTCTGTTATGTCTATCTTGTTACAATGGTTGCTATGGTTACAGTAACAGGGTAGACAACTGTAGACAGAAATGTCGTTACTTTTTTTTTTATCTTAACATATAGTTGCAAAACAAATGAAATGTTTCGCTGTTTGAACTCATCTCAAGGTTATTACGTCTTAATCTTCCCAGTTAAGTTTTTGCAGGTGCAATACTGATATCGGTAACAGGATAGACAAAAAAGGTAACAGGATGACTTTTATATAGTGATAGATCATAAACGTACGTTCCTGTTACCAATGAAATAAAGGGAAAAGTATAAACTAACTTATGAGGGATTTACTTGATGTTGGGTTTATTTGAAAGACATAAAATGCCGAACTATATGACTTGCTATCTTAGACTTGCATTACTGGTGGTAATTTTTACAACCTGGAAAATTGGCAAATAATCTATTATTTCACAGAATAAATATATATATATATAAGTTTATTCTCTTGAAAACCACACAATTGGCTACGTAAAACACGCTCAAAATTGCATGTAAACCGTTTTTAAATAACTAAAAATTTCTTTTGAAAATGGTAACAGGAGGGACAAAATATTTCACACTCTTATTAGATTGTTCTGAACACAGTAACAAATAAAATGATGTAAAGTGATGAAAGTGTATACAAAATAAAAATAAATCGTAAGGGAAGAGAACAGCAGCTCATTTTGCTGATTAAAAGGAAAATCAGCCTTCCAGTTAACAAAGGGGAGTATCTCGTTCGGAACATTGAAAGTCACTTGGGCGTTTTAAAATCGACGATTTAACTGGAATACTGACGACTCAGTCATACAGTTGGGTGTTTACTCGAGTGCACTTCATGTAAACGCCTCGTAAACTTCGAAATTTCAGTAGACATACGTATACAAAGTAAACGTTTACCTCCGTTAACGCAAAAACGGCGCGTCTTCCAATTTTGTAAAGGGTAAACGCGCGTTTACTTTCGCATTTGATTCCGCGTAAATGTGAAACAAGGCGCGCCTTTTTATTCTTGTGAATAATAATCACACGTGTTACACGTATACAATTACAATCCTGGTACTTTTGATAACTATTTACACGGATAGTCATCGTGTTCTTAATATACAGACATAGTCCCAAGTCAGGAGCCTCCGGCCTTTGTTAGTCTTTTATTATTTTAATTTTAGTTTCTTGTGTTCAATTTGGAAAATTAGTCTGGCGTTCATTATCATTTAACTAGTATATATTTGTTTAGGGGCCAGCTGAAGGACGTCTCCGGGTGCGGGAATTTCTCGCTACATTGAAGACCTGTTGGTGACCTACTGCTGTTGTTTTTTCATTTGGTCGGGTTGTTGTCTCTTTGACGCATTCCCGATTTCCATTCTCAATTTTATAACATATCACAAGACTGTACATTTTCGATTGACAGATTGACGATTACAGTTACAGATATGTATATACCATCTCTTTAATTAATTAAAGATTAATCATCGTATACATTTAGAAAAAAATATGTATATCTTAGAACTGTAAAATCTACAATACTTGTAATTTCATATTAAGTTTAGGAAAATATAGAAAATCCGCTACTAAAGTAACTGTTATGATTTTTATTTAATCACAGTTAATATTTTGAATTTACAGTGTTTTTGAATTGTAAAGGTTTTTAAACACTTACTAGTATACGTAAAAATTAAGATAAAAGTAATTTTAACAAAACAAATTCAAACGTAAAATGTACTCGAAGTTTATTTCATAATTTCCAAAGTTAGTTAACAAGTTAATTTACCCGCCGTCTGTCGTCAAAATTATCGTTAGCATAATACAACGATAACATTTCACACATTGACATTTAACGAATCGACATGTTACAAGTTACAAAACAGCAATTTACATATTGACAATTTACCAATAAGAATTTTGAAATCATACAGATACAAGTTACAAATTTACCATCTACGAACAATGAATTTTGAAGTGACACAGTTACAATTTACAAATTGTTTATTTACGCATTATACAGTCTTTACCAACAGACATATGGTTTTCAATGTGTCAAACATCTTTTTTTAATAAAACCGCAACATTGATTTTGATGATTACCTTAAGTAAATAAAGGCAACAGAAGTATACCACTATTCAAAACTCATAAATCCATGGACAAAAACAAAATCGGGGTAACAAACTAAAACCGAGGTATACGTACTTTAGATTATAGGAGAGCCTTTATCTTAAGTCTCTTCTACCAAATCCTACAATTGACTCAAAATGTCGTCCGTCTTATACCCGACCATATTGACAGCTGCATACAAAGAGCGTGATGTATTTTGTTTTGAGAATGCACGAAACAGTCAATCTTGACCTGCTTAGCCATATTAGCACATGAATTTAATGAGAATATGCAAAACAGCAACTTCGACATTTGTTAAATCTGCTAATTTGTCAAAGTTTGAACGAGAATAGACAATATAAGGTTACTAGTGGGGTTTCACGTGAAAAAAATCTTTTTTTTTAATTAGGAATGGTTTGATATTCTCAATAAATACGCTATACGTTGCTTTTCAGATAGTAATCAATGTTAACAAATATATGGTTAAGCTTAGGGTGTAAGTTAGTTATACATCTCGGGATAAGGTGTGTCTAGATACCAAACCTCTGAGGCCTCCGACCGACGGTGGTTCTTATCCAAACACATCTATCCCTTGGTATTTTACTATTACAATAGCACTGTGGAATCTATCCTAATTCTATCCTATTTTGGGGGAATTTTTAGAAACTCAAATGTGACGTAACTTAAATTGTCCGTTTATCAATTCTGCTAACGCGGCTGTGAATTTTTATATGCTGGCTTGGGCCTTTTATCTTTTCGTTTTTATTTTGTAGTTAGTCACCGGTTTTATCATTTATATTTTTTATATAGTCATTTTATAAAAATGAACTGTTTGCAAAAGTAGTAATAAGGATGTTCAAATCCCAGGAAGAAAAACCCAAGCCATATTGGGCACAACCTTTTGGAACTTTTGGTCCTCAATGCTCTGCAACTTTGTTCGTATTTTTGGTTAATCTTGTGTGGACGAAACGTGTGTCTGGCGTATTAAAAATTAAACCTGGCACATTTTGTTGGCTATTTTTCGTGTGTTTCTCTGTCCCTTATGTTCTCCTATTTTTATGTATTGAAGTCCTATCATGTAATGATGTCATGTTATTGTTATATTTAACAAGACCATAAAAGCGGGAGGTTTGGCATGCCAAAAAACAGATTCAACCCACCAAATGTTTGTATTAAAATGTCCTGTACCAAGTCAGGAAAATGGCAATTGTTATATTATAGTCCGTTTGTGTGTGTGTGTTACATTTTAATGTTGTACTCCTCTTATATTTGATGTGTTTTTCTCAGTTTTAGTTTTGTAACCCGGATTTGTTTTATTCTCAATCGATTGATGGATTTCGAACAGTGGTATACTACTGTTGACTTTTTTTTATTTACAATAGCATTGTGGAAGGATTTCCCTGATTTTTTAAATAATTTATTATTTTTCTTCTTATTCCTGATATCAGAGATATATAAAGCATGTCTGTCGCATGTATTTTCATCATTGAATATATCGATCGCTATGTATTTTTTCTTCTTTGCAACGACTTGCGAGGTAACGTCGCAAGATAATAGATCCAAAATAAGGAAACTTTATTGTAAATGAAGACATGGTTAAATTTCCTTCCATCAGAAATGAACATATGCATGTACCGAGGAGGGTTGTAATCTGTTAAATACACAGTGTGATTGAAGCATCGTCAACTGGGTTAGAAAAGGGGGAACCATTGAGTTAACTTGATCTTGAGAAATTTATACAACATGACAATAAGTGATAAATATGTTACAATTGTAACTTAATGGTGAACAAATAAATTACACAATCATGTTTATTTTTGCAATAATTATGTATCCGTATAGACATAATCATTCTATTTGTGGAGTTTAAGATTGTAGGTCATAATGATCACAACACTGCCCCAGTTTAAAAGAAGGTTGGCGTTTTAAACTAATTTAAACCCGCCTCATAGCAGTATGTGCCGGTCACTAGGCATGAACCCGTCATTCTATGGTTGTCTATTATTATAAGTTATATGGTTCGCTACTGACCCCATACAGTTCCATAGAAAGTTAGTAAAATCCATAGGGGGTGAGGCCGGAGGCCGAGTCCCCTTTGAATTTTATTCACTCTCTGTGGATTCGTAGGGGGTCAGTAGTTAACCGTATAACGAATTTATCGGACGTTGGACTTTTTTTGCGGCGTTTTGATGAAAAATAAACAATGAAACACAACAACATTAATAGATGACGTCGCCATTAACGCGTCATGAACCCCATATGAAACTTACTAACCCCATACGGTCTCATAGGGGGTCATCACGTGACGGCGTTTAACCAATCACAACGTGATAATTCATCTGTGATCCGATAATATAAGTTATATGGTTTGCTACTGACCCCGTACGGATCCGTAGAGGGTTAGTAAAATCCATAGGGGGTGAGGCCGGAGTCCGAGTCCCCTGTGAACTTTATTCACCCTCTATGGATCCGTAGGGGTTCAGTAGTTAACCGTATAACGAATTTATCGGACGCTGGACTTTTTCTGCGGCGTTTTGTTGAAAAATAAACAATGAAACACAACAACATGAATAGATGACGTCCCTATTAACGCGTCATGAACCCCATATGAATATTACTAACCCCATACGGTCTCATAGGGGTCAACACTTGACGGCGTTTAATCAATCACAACGTGATAATTCATCTGTGGTCCGATAAGAAATTTTACGGTCGCCATCATGAGCTGATTGGCCATTATGACAAAAGTGTGTCAGAAATCATATCTGATATTCTTCCTCAGTCATAATAACCTTCCATCATTACCAAACTGAACAAAGAAATAACACGACGGGTGCCATATACGGTGCAGGAAATTCTTACCCTTCCGGAGCACCTGATTTCACTCCCGGTTTTTAGTTGAGTTCGTGTTGTTTCTTATTCATTATTTATAACTGTTGATGTAAATGTCCTTTGGTTTTTTGAGTCTGTGTTTACTCCTTGGTTTTGATTGTTATTGTCTTGCACCTACATCACATCTTCTTATTTTTATATTATATGTACATGTAGCATCTGCTTGATGGATATTCATAAATGGCTGAATTATAATAAAACCAATAATGCGGCAAGTCTTAATGGATGCCATATGGTGCCGTTTAATAAACTTTGGGTTGATTATGGAGTCTTCTATATATATAGCTGGACCATGGTGTTCTGAGCTCTGATGGTAATATGTTTACCCTGAGAACAGGAGGTGGCGGATTTGACAACTGCCCGAAACTAGAGGCACTCAAGAGCCTGTGTAGCTCACCTTGGTTTATGTGCATATTAAACAATGGACACAGATAAATTCATAACAAAATTGTGTTTTGATGATGGTGATGTGTTTGTAGCTCTTACTTTACTGAACATTCTTGTTGCTAAAATTATCTCTATCTATAATGAAGTGGCCCAGTAATAACAGTGGAAAATATTTTCTAAAAATCTACCAAAATTTATGAAAAATGTAAAAATTGACTATAAAGGGCAATTACTCCGAAAGGGGTCAACTGACCATATCAGTCGTTTGACTTATTTGTAAATCTTACTTTGCTGAACATTTTTGCTGTTTACTGTTTATCTCTATCTATAATATTATTCAAGATAATAACCAAAAACAGCAAAATTTCCTTAAAATTACCAATTCAGAGGCAGCAACCCAACAACGAGTTGTTACATTCATCTGAAACTTTCAAGGCAGATATATCTTGACCTGATAAACAATTTAACTCCTTGCCAAATTTGCTCTTAATACTTTGTTTTTTGAGTTATAAGCCAAAAAGTGCATTTACCCCTATGTTCTATTTTTAGCCATGGCGGCCATCTTGGTTGGTTGACCGGGTCACTGGACACAATTTTGAAACTAGATACCCCAATGATGATTGTGGGCAAGTTTGGTTTAATTTGGCCCAGTAGTTGCAGAGGAGAAGATTTTTCTAAAAGATTACTAAGATTTATGAAAAATGGTTAAAAATTGACTAAAAAGAGCAATATAAACTCCTAAAGGGATCAACTGACCATTTTGTTCATGTTGACTTATTTGTTAATCTAATTTTGCTGAACATTATTGCCTTTTACAGTTTATCTCTATCTATAATATTATTCAAGATAATAACCAAAAACAGCAAAATTTCCTTAAAATTACCAATTCAGAGGCAGCAACCCAACAACGAGTTGTTAGATTCTTCTGAAACTTTCAAGGCAGATAGATCTTATGAACAAAAACAAATGAAACACAGCAACAAACGACAACCATTGAATTACAGGCTGCTGAGTTGGGACAGCACATACAGAATGTGTCGGGGTCAAACATGTTACCGGCAAAATAAAAGTCCGTGATGATTTGTATTCAAATAAATGGTAAAAAAAACCGGCAACCTCTACACACCAGAACCGACCGGTTTTGTGTATCTAGTTAATCAAAATCAAGAAAATTCCACCTCACAAAACCTGGAATGATTGATTAGTACATATTATTGTTATATAAACAAAGAAGATACTGTCGTCCAAATGCATGCTTACTGATTACGGTTTTACTTGTCAAACTGGTTTCAATAACAAAACATTCATGTTTTGACAGATAAAAATGAATACACATGCTAGACAAAAGTAGTCATTATTCTTAAACCATATTGAAATCGTTTAATGTAGAGCAGTTTGATAAATAAGAAATACAATGACTTTATGGTGTTTTTATTTGCTATTCCTGCAAACGAAAATGAAATAGGATGAGTTAGAAGTTTTAGCTGTATTTTATGATACATGTAAAATACAAACCTAAAATGCACAGAGGAAAACATATATTTCGATTAAGGTAATATATATTTTCAAATGTTTACAAACACATATATTAAAAGGGAAGTAACTCTTAAGTGATTTAAAAGTTGACTAACCAGCCACCCATGTAAAGTGGCCGTTTTCTGTGGGCCGACGAGCGGCTAGTTTTTGAGACGTTTCACTGTTACAAAGTGTCGACTGCTATAACTATTTTTTTTTTACATTTTTCCTATTATGTCTGTTTGTGTTGCTCACAGATTGTTGTCAATATAGTTGAATTATATGCAACTGTCATACAAATGAAAGGTTTAGCAAGGCAATAAACCAGGTTTAATAAACCATTGTCTAAACAAGGAAATGTCTTTACCAAATAAGGAATAAAACAGTTGAGTAACAGTCGTTCCATGTGTTAAAGGTTTTGATTTTGTAATTTGATAAAATATACTTTCCGTGTTGAATTTTCCTAGTAGTTCAGTAGTTTAATTATTTTATATTTTGACAGTGCGCACAATTCGGATGAATACGTACAAAGACTGTTTACACCTGTAACCATATTATATTTTCTTTTTTAAATACCTAAGGTAAAATATAACCAAGGACATTGTATGTTTGTTCAAGCGGATATCTGTTAAATAAAAAGACAAATAGCGTGTGTATATATTTACTCAGTAACTACACGCGACGTTATGTAGTATGAAGTTTAAATTTTAAAATGGGATATAAGTGAATGGTTTGATAGTAAATAACTTGCATATTGATATTTGATGGATATTAAAGACAGTTTGAGGTAAGAACATGTTTTTGCTGTCTTCGTACAATAGTTTGTCTTTAACAATTAACTTCTTAATATCTAACAGTTGAAAGTCATCTATATTTAAATGAGATATGTTATTTTATTTTTTTTCTAAAATAAAAGGTCAGGTTTATGAAAACTTCGCTATTAAACACTCCTTTAAGTTTCATAACATCATTCGATCAGTCAGATGTTTTTGCTGATCGTCGATTGTTCTCTTTTTATAAAAAAACATTTTATAATTTCTTATTTTTTAAGGTTTTATGTAGAAACAAACATGATTCATTATTGCATCCTCACTGTATGTCTATCTATGTCGAAAAAATCAGTTCCACAACGACACTCTCTTTTCCCTCAAGTCTAGAATACGTATACGTAGGAAGGTAACGCATTCACAGACCCTCAATGGTTTTAACAAATTAAAGTAAATGCAGAGAAATGTCTAGAAGATTTTTAGGCTGTATAGTATGATATAAAATGTTGATGTTGGTAATAAAAAAAAGCAATGTCAATCAGCTAACATATATACCAGGATTTAATTTGCATCAGACGCGAGTTTCGTCTGCAAAAGACTCATCAGTGACGCTCAAATAAAAAAATGTTTAAAAGGCCAAATGAGGTACGAAGTTGAAACGGAATGATGAGACAATTAAAACAACAGAAACAATTACAAATAAAATCTAAAACAAAAGAATATATGTGGAATGATTCCTAAGTTCAAAAGAAATGGATGTTTTCAATTATATCCCTATTGCATGCCTACTTTGCAAGTACCTTGGATAGTTGAATTGGCACTACAATATAGACAGCGGCACCTCATTTTGAGGGGAAAAGGTCTGTCAATATATTTATCATTAACATTTAGTCTGTACCGCGCGAGATTTCAAACATTCCGCAGAGCAGGGTAAATCTTTTATAAAATAAGACCATCGACAGCCTTTAAGAAGTACCCTATGAATTCGTTACAACTCGCAGAAATAAAAAAATAATATTTTAAGTGTACAGAAAATATTTCGATTGAAATCATTTAAAGTTTTCTGAAATGTTTACGTAACCCAATACTTCTTTTAAATACTTAAGGTGCAATATAACTGAGGTATTTATGTTTATTCATGCGGGGACCTTTAACAAAATTCACAAAAGGCACACAATGTGTACGTGGTCGATAGTTTAGTACGACACTATTGTTAGGCTAGGATATAATATTTTAAAATTGGGTGCTGTTGATAGGTTTCAAATTCATTATTGAAATATGTTATAACAGATTGTACTATTTCAAAAACATATAATATCATTGTGATTTCTTTTCATTTGTTTTTGGAAAACAAACCTTTCAGGGTTTCGGGCCCTGTTTTTTACCTTCTAATCTTGCAGATACGAGGTTCACTTATGAGACTTTTGTAGACCAGCCCCCCTTCTGAGGTTTTTATAAATTCTGTATTATCTACTGCACCATCCCAAATTAAGCAGGTGTTTTAATACAAGAAATATGAATGACTTTTGAGTGGACACGTTTTAATTTTCTCGTACAAAACAGTAAAATAGTCTACTTACTAGTTACTAGTTATTGGCATTTCGGAGCCTTTTATAGCAGAATGGGCTTTGCCCATTGTTGAAGACCCTACGGTGACCCATAATGATAATTTCTGCGTCATTTGGTCTCTTGTGGAGAGTTGTCTCATTGGCAATCATACCACATCTTCTTTTTTATATGACACGGAATATATTGTTGATAGTCAGTTGTATCATGTTACATGCCATTCAATCCTTATATATACGATAAATATTCTGTGATATACGTTTTGTAGATATCAAAATAAAACGTTGTTGTAAACACTAAAGCTTAAATTATTTAACCGAGACTAAAAAGACTATTTCACGTAAGACAACAGTTTACAAAACATTATATCGTAGCTCTTATTATTAGTTTATGTTTGTATTTCTTACCCCTAACCTTTCATTTCATCTCATTTTGATTTTCATATGAATCAAAAATCACAATTATTCAAACAACATGTTACATTTGCTTCATGCTTTTCAATATAATGCCCCCCCCCCTTTTTGTTTTCCAAACCTGACCAAAAGCATAAGATTAAGTTACCTCCAACACACTAGACCAGTTGACGGGTTATTTTTATATATTATTTTCACTTTTACAATTGTGTCGAATTATAAACTTCATGGTTCAGGTCTATCGTTATGAAGACTCTGTATAGTGTTAATTAACGTGAATCCAAAGAGAGGATACTACAGACCTAGCCAGAGCCAAGTTTTTGAAATTTGGTGAATATGACATATTTGTTTTTCTCTTTGAATTGTTCCTAACTTTTAAGAATTCGGATATCTATTAGTTTGAAATATTGCGTTGTCATCTATTTATTGTTGAAGAATATATAGACATATTGTTGCTTCTTCTGTCGGCGGTTTTGTGCCTCAATAATGTACACTCAACTATAACTTTGTTACATGTAGATCTTAACAGTTAAACTGAATAAAGGGTGGACAGCTGCAATGCTTATTCATATGATCGATAACGAAAGCATAATTTCGAAATTACTGACATTTCTAATTATAGACCAAATAGTATTTACAAAATAATTGCTGCAAAGGTTAAGAAGTAAGCTCCTAAAATTGCTAGAAAAAAAAAGAGGGACGAAAGATACCAAAGGGATAGTCAAACTCATAAATCTAAAACAAACTGACAAAGCCATGGCTAAAAATGAAAAAGACAAACAGAAAAACAATAGTACACATGACACAACATAGAAGACTAAAGAATAAACAAGACGAACCCCACCAAAAACTAGGGGTGATCTCAGGTGCTCCGGAAAGGTAAGCAGATCCTGCTTCACATGTGGCACCCGTCGTGTTGCTTATATGATTACAAATCCGGTAAATTGTCTAATTCGGTAGGTCACATTCATAAAAGGGAAGGGGATTGTAGAAACATATCCGATATCATTTGTGAAACGGTTATTCTATAACGGTCAACCAACTCGTGATGGCGTCCGTAAAATTTACGAAGGGATGATTTCAACTTCACCATTTGGAACTCTTGGTTTAAGAGCTTTTTTGTAAGCAGCAACCCTCTATCAAGAAAATCATGATATGAAATGCAAGCACGGGAATATCGTATCAATTGGGAGATATATACCCCGTATGCAGGTGCTGCTCGAATGTTGCTACTTAGAAATGGAAAGTTCACAATTGGAAAGCTGAAATCATCTCTTTTGTCGTAAAGTTTTGTTTTCAACCGACCTTTATTGTCAATTTCTAGAAGTTGTTATCGCTAGCTTATAATTAGGAAATGCAACCAATATGACATGTTCATAAATAGTATGACAAGTCTATTTACGCATGTAACTATACATAGTATACTTCTTTTAAATATTAACGGTACAATATAACAAAGATCCTGTTTGTTTATTCAAGAGTAAAATTTTAAATAAATAGACAAATCTCGTGTTTTGCATTGATTGCGTAGTAACTAGACGCTACATTGGGTGCAATTACCGTTTAAATGGAATGTAAATGGAAGGTAGTACATATTCATATATGAAAAATGTAATTGACAGCTTGAGGTAGGAATATTTTCTATCTTTCTTCGTCACATAAATTGTTTTTACACACTATTACTGAATATGTAACAGTGACGTGATATGAATGTTACGGTAATATGGTATTTTCTCAAAATGAGAACACAAGGAAAGAATAACGAATGCTTTGCATTTGCACAAAAGTTTATGTCTCCTTTAAATTCAATTGCCCTTTTTATTGAATCATTAAGATTTTTTTTTCTGAAGCGAAATCTAATTTTTGTTTTGCTTTTTCGAATTCCTTTCTATCGACTTAGAATTCAGACTATTCGGTGCCTCCAAGACCCCCGGCTTAAATTAAACGGACCGAAAAGCATGTGTACTTGATAAACAATAATACACTTATACAAGGGTTAACGTCAGATTTGCGCGGATCATGAAGAGTCAATAGTCACGTACAATTGAATCAAAGAATATTGACGTCCTTGCCGAAACAAATTATGTGGAAAAGACATGATTTTATAGTATGAACAAATGTATTTTGACTTATATCTAGTCTGAACAAAAGAGGAGTGTCCGCAAAAAATTGAGATTTAAAACATGCAAATGTACAGAGAACATTTAAATTGTATCTGCAATGAGACCATAGACTGCCGTAAAAAGTAGCCTGTGAATGTGTTGCATCTCGCAGAAGTAACGAAGTTAAAATTTTGTATAAGTTTATTGAATAATGCACAGTTATACCTCAATGAGGAAGACGGCAATCAGTTATAAGTGTACAGGAAATATTTCGAGTGAACAAATATTAAAGTCTTTGTCATTGTTTTCGACACCAAATATTCTGTTAAATACACTAGGTGCGATTTAACAAAGAGCCATACAAGTTTATCCATGTGTGCAAATTTTTAATAAATATACAACAGACACATTGTTTGAGCGTAATAGATAGTTCAATGACTAATAACACTAGAATCTGACATTTTATATTCGGATGTCATTTAAAAGGATTTAAATTAAGATAGGCAAAGAGAGCTTGTATTTAGCCATGTGTTATTGACGATTATTAGGTTTGAGAATGTATTTAAAGTGTGTATTTAAAGTTTGTATAGTTTTTCTCTTGAACTTAACACACTAAAGGATAATGCAATCTCAGAGATTTTTAAGTTTGTCTAGCAATTCATAATATTGCCTTTCAACATTTACATATTTAATATTCCGGCTTTTCTATTGATAAAGTGATATTTTATTTGCCAATAAGACATCACTTGAGTTAGACCTGTTTATATTCACTTGAGTTTATATGTTTATATGCAGTTTATTTTATAATAATACCAATATTCAATGTGTACATAAGTGTATTAAAGAAACAGATATACAAGTACGTATGGATTTGACCGCAACACGTTTATCTCGACACATAAACGTGTCTTTATTCTACATTTCATATGATTGTTTTTAAATGTTCGTTTTGTTTTCTTTCGATTATTTTTCTGTCAACCTCATAATTTAAATATAAAACCGAAAGGACAGATTGATTGGAAACCTTGACATGATGTATTTTTTTTGCAGTAGCAAACCTTGTTTTGTGTATCATTTGCCCATTGTATAGCGTTTACATGTATTATAAATATATTAACATAAATAATCAGTATGCTCATTTTGGAAGCAGTAAAATCAAATTTCTTACTCGGAAGGTTTTCTATTCTACAGTAGTATTCGCATGTAAAATAAACGATAACTACTTCACATTGCATTCGCGAAAAAAAGTCTTAACAATTGATGATTTCAGTCACCTTGTTTATGTATAATCCTGATGAAAGAAAACATAGAAAAGCGCTTCGGACACATGAAATGTATAACGTGGTGTTTTCATTTTTCACAGCACTGAGACATACCTCTTCTTGGTGGCCTATCAGTCCCCGAGGGTATCATCAGTTCAGTAGTCAAAACTTAGATACTAAATTTGTCCGTTAATAAATATTGAAATTAGAAAATATGGTTTCGACTCCCTGGGGCAAAGTTGGCCTTAGATTGTACATTATAAATTTATATCTAAACACATTATCATATCGAAAAAACATTTCGTCAACTGTTCCCTTTTGAAAACTCGGGTAAAACTTGATATACGTAGATTAATTATAAGACATCTGTGATTATCAATATGAATATTTACACTTTTTGTCACAAAAGAAACCATTGTAACTTAAAAAGACTATTCTTTTCAACTATATTCTGCAAACAGAATTAAACCAGTTTTAACGATGATCAACGATTAATGAAATATAATTGACTGGTAATAAGACCTGTAAGATTCAGTATGCTTCGAAAAATATTAAGATTCATTAACAGGGACCTGGTTTTCGCTCCCTCATGTCGAATACCCCTTTCTAAACGGGTCAAGCTGTAAGCTTCTGTGTTAAGATCTCTCTTTGTATGGTCTCTATACAATGTAAATGGACGCGAATTTAGAGAGAGGCTAATGTAAACCTTCCCAAAGCAACGTTTTGGAAAATAGGAATAGCATATCTTTAATTTTTTTCTGATTGGTTTGTTCAGAACTTGTTAAGAATTGAGATGATTGCAAGTTTGACACATTGAAAACCATATGTCTGTTAGTAAAGACTGTGTAATGCTGTAATACTTTACTACTGTTGTCGTGGGCCTCAATCCTTTGACACATTGAAAACCCTATGTCTGTTAGTAAAGACTGTATAATGCTGTAATACTTTACTACTGTTGTCGTGGGCCTCAATCCTTTGACACATTGAAAACCCTATGTCTGTTAGTAAAGACTGTATAATGCTGTAATACTTTACTACTGTTGTCGTGGGCCTCAATCCTTTGACACATTGAAAACCCTATGTCTGTTAGTAAAGTCAGTGTAATGCTGTTATATTTTACTACTGTTGTCGTGGGCCTCAGTCCTTTGACACATTGAAAACCATATGTCTGTTAGTAAAGACTGTATAAGGCTGTAATACTTTACTACTGTTGTCGTGGTCCTCAATCATTTGACACATTGAAACCCTATGTCTGTTAGTAAAGACTTATAATGCTGTAATACTTTACTACTGTTGTCGTGGGCCTCAATCCTTTGACACATTGAAAACCCTATATCTGTTAGTAAAGACTGTATAATGCTGTAATACTTTACTACTGTTGTCGTGGACCTCAATCCTTTGACACATTGAAAACCCTTTGTCTGTTAGTAAAGACTGTGTAATGCTGTTATACTTTACTACTGTTGTCGTGGGCCTCAATCCTTTGACACATTGAAAACCCTATGTCTGTTAGTAAAGACTGTATAATGCTGTAATACTTTACTACTGTTGTCGTGGGCCTCAATCCTTTGACACATTGAAAACCCTATGTCTGTTAGTAAAGTCAGTGTAATGCTGTTATATTTTACTACTGTTGTCGTGGGCCTCAGTCCTTTGACACATTGAAAACCATATGTCTGTTAGTAAAGACTGTATAAGGCTGTAATACTTTACTACTGTTGTCGTGGTCCTCAATCCTTTGACACATTGAAACCATTTGTCTGTTAGTAAAGACTGTATAATGCTGTAATACTTTACTACTGTTGTCGTGGGCCTCAATCCTTTGACACATTGAAACCATTTGTCTGTTAGTAAAGACTGTATAAGGCTGTAATACTTTACTATTGTTGTCGTGGGCCTCAATTCTTTGACACATTGAAACCATTTGTCTGTTAGTATAGACTGTATAATGCTGTAATACTTTACTACTGTTGTCGTGGGCCTCAATCCTTTGACACATTGAAACCATTTGTCTGTTAGTAAAGACTGTATAAGGCTGTAATACTTTACTATTGTTGTCGTGGGCCTCAATTCTTTGACACATTGAAAACAATATTTCTGTTAGTAAAGACTGTATAATGCTGTAATACTTTACTACTGTTGTCGTGGGCCTCAATCCTTTGACACACTGAATAAAATTGAGAATGGCAATTGGGAATGTATCAAAGAGACAACAACCCGACCATAGAAAAAACAACAACAGAAGGTCACCAACAGGTCTTACATGTAACGAGAAATTCCCGCACCCGGAGTCGTCCTTCAGCTGGCCCCTAAACAAATATATACTAGTTCAGTGATAATGAATGCCATACTAATTTCCAAATTGTACACAAGAAACTAAAATTAAAATAATAAAAGACTAAAAAAGACCAGAGGTTCCTGACTTGGAACAGGCGCAAAAATGCGGCGGGGTTAAACATGTTTAATTTGATTTCAAAAGCAGAAATAGAAAAGGCGATTAGTACACTTAAAAATAAAAAAGCCAATGGTTTTGACACAATTTTAAATGAAATGTTAAAGTCCAGTCAAATATATTTAGTTTCTTGTTTTCAAAAATTGTTTAATAGTATCTTAAACTCAGGAAATTTTCCAAAAATTTGGGCAAAAGGATATATATTTCCTTTATTTAAAAGTGGTTCAAAAGATGATCCTTCAAATTATAGAGGAATTACCATTGGAAGTTGTTTAGGCAAGTTATTTGTGAAAATTTTAAACATTCGTTTAGAGAAATTTTTGGCAAGTAGAAATATTATTAAACCGGAACAAATTGGTTTCTGTAAAGGCAAGCGCACCAGTGATCATCATTTAGTTTTGAGAACTCTTATAGAAAAGTATACTCAACAAGGCAATACAAAATTCTGTACGTGCTTTGTTGACCTACGAAGAGCCTTTGATACTGTTAATCATGATGGACTTTTTTATAAACTGAGAAATATTGGAGTCAGTGATTTATTTTATAACACTCTAAAAGATATGTATAATAATACTGAACTTTGTGTAAAGGTCAACAAATATTCTATGACTGAAAACTTTACATCTAACATAGGAGTCAAACAAGGGGATAATTTAAGCCCCACTTTATTTAAAATTCTTATAAATGATATTATTGACTCTTTTGATGAGACATGTAAACCTGCTATTTTAAATTCCTTACAGCTTAATTGCTTATTGTATGCAGATGACTTAGTATTGATGTCAGAAACAGCTGATGGTCTACAGAGGTGTATTGATAAACTATATAATTACTGTGATAAATGGGGGCTCCAAATAAATATAAAGAAAACTAAATCAGTAGTATTTAATAAAACAGGAAAACTAGATGAAAAATATTTAATATTAATAATATACCTATTGAAAGGGCTAGGGGCTATAAATATTTAGGAATTTATGTAAGCGCAAGTGGAAGCTTTACAGAGGCTAAAGATGATTTATATAAAAGGGGACTGAAAGCTTTATTTAAATATAAAAAAAGTTTTAACTTATATAAACCTAAAATTACCACACTTTCACATATATTTGATCATACTGTGAAACCTGTGTTGTTATATGGGAGTGAAATATGGGGATCTTCAGTAATAAATAAACTAAATAAAAATGAACATAACCTTTTTAAACTATGCAAAGACATGAAACAAGAAAGTATTCATGTCAAATTCTGTAAATTTTCTTTGGGTTTAGGTAAAAAATCTACAAATATAGCTGTATTGGGTGAAATGGGAAGATTTCCCTTATTTCTTGAGGTAATTTTAAATATGTTTAGATATTATAAATATATATTAAAGTCTGATGATATCCTTCTCTCTGATGCCCTGAATGTCTCTAGATCACTAAATAGTTTAAACAAAAATAGTTGGTATAGTTGTATTGCTATTCTTATGAAATATCTTGATATAGATCTTAAACTTATTAAAAATTCAAAGATGGATTTAAAATCACTAATTTACCGGAAATTAAAACAGAAATATTCTTTTTTTTGGAAATCTGAACTTTACAATGATAGACAAAATAAACAGCATGGAAATAAACTAAGAACTTACAGATTATTTAAAGAAAATATTTATATGGAAAAATACTTATTAATTTTAAATGAGGATGAAAGGCGACTGCTTACTAAGTTTAGAGTCAGTGCACATACATTAGAAATTGAAAGAGGCAGATATGTGGGGCTTCGAGTGGAGGATAGAACATGTAAATTATGTAACACTGAGGTTGAAGATGAAATTCATTTTCTTCTTCAGTGTCCTGTTTTAGAAAATAAAAGATCTGAATATATAGATTACTTAAATAAGGTTAACAAAAACTTTAAAAGCCTCCCAAATAAATCAAAATTAATATGGTTAATGTCATCTGAGGATAATGTTATAATTAAAAAAGTAAGTTTATTATTGTGTACTTTATTCAAAGAGAGAAAATCAATTCTAGATACAGTTTAGTCACCGGTAGTTTGTCCATCTATATTATATTGTAAAACTATATATATATATATTCATCTTTTTTGCAGATATTATTTGAAATTGGGTGAAAAAGACTTGACTTTGTTTAATTGTTAAATAACAATGTAATCAATATGTAATCACTTGTATGAAATTGAACTTAATTGTACTGCTCAAATTATTGGGCGTCATAATTGACAATAAAAAACTTTGTATTGTATTGTATTGTTTATGAGATCTCAACCCTCACCCTATACCTCTAGCCAATGTAGAAAAGTAAACGCATAACAATACGGACATCCAAAATTCAATTCAAGAGAATTCCGAGTCTGATGTCAGAAGATGTAACCAAAGAAAATAAACAAAATGACAATTATACATAAAAAACAACAGACTACTAGCAGTTAACTGACATGCCAGCTCCAGACTTAAATTAAACTGATTGAAAGATGATGATTTCATCATATGAATATCAGGCACAATCCTTCCCGTTAGGGGTTTAGTATCATACCATCATAACATATATGAGAAGAACATAACCCGTGTTATGCCAACAACTGGTTTTTGAATAAATGTGTTAAGTTCCGATGCAAAGACCTTATAAGTGAATCAATATTAACACCAAAATATGCAATCTTTAATGACCTGACAACAGTATTGTAACTATATCCCTTCTTAATAAGTCTATTTAAAGGTTTTTTTCAGTTTCTGTGGTGAATACTGACATTTTTGTGCTTTATAAAGAATATTTCCATAAAAAAATTGGATGTGAAATACCTAAACATTAAGAAGTCTGCATGTTGAGCTATATTTACGAATGATGCCCTTATACCGATGATAAAATTTAGTAAATGTTTTGACTAGTTTGTGATATCGAAAACCCTGGTGTAATAATTTTGCAGTAATACATGAATTTCTCTCGTTAAAATCTAAAACATTGTTACATATCCGAGCGAATCGTACAAGTTGAGATATATAAAAACCGTAAGATGGTGACAAGCGAACGTCACCATCTTAAAATGGATAATTAACGATAGGAAATAAAAAATCATCTCTTTTATCATAAATTTTAGTATTAAGCTTTCCGTTAGTGATATAGATATCAAGATCGAGGAAAGGGCAGTGGTCATTGTTAGTTTTAGCTTTATTTAAAGTAAGTTCAACAGGATACATTTCTTTAGTATACATACTGAAGTCGTCATTATTGAGAGCCAAAATATCATCCAAATATCTAAAAGTATTATTAAATTTGTTTATCAGATGTTGTTTCGATGGGTCTTTGCTGATTTTTGTCATAAATTGTAACTCATAGCAATACAGAAACAGTTCCGCAATAAGTGGTGCACAGTTAGTCCCCATAGGAATTCCGATAACCTGACGATATACGGAATCTTCAAAGCGAACAAAAATGTTATTTAGTAAAAATTCAAGGGCGTATATACTGTAGTATCAAAGCATGTCCAATTGACATAGTTTTTTTGTTTATTGCTACTAAAAAATGACCTAAAAGACTTTGAACATATATATTCACATTCTGACTTTTTAAATGTCCATTTGATTAGGTGGGTGATTTTTTCTTAATGAGAATGTGAGGCAATGTGGTATACAGGGTAGAAAATCAAAACTTTGAACAGATTGAAAATCACCAATATAAGCATGCAATTTATCAAGTACTTCCAACGAGTTTTTGACACTCCAAAAGTAATTAATTCCACTATTTTCGAAAGCCTTATTTGAACAATTTATTATCAGGTTTTTTATTGTACCAAGTGTACTGGTAAGAAGACTAGACAATTTAGTTGTGGAACAATGGCTTGAAGACGAAATAAATCTATATTTGGAAGGTGTTTTGTGGAGCTTCGGAAGCCAATACATAGTTGGGACTTTCATTGTATTTGGTTCTGCTTGTAAAGCGGAAGCTAAAAATTTATGTTTGTAATAAATGTCGTTTTCTGAAAATGAAGTCAGTTAGAATGTTGGTGAATTGGTAATTTCTTTTTTCAGAACCTCAATGTAAAATTTACGTCAAACAATAATGATATTATTAGCAGCTTTATCGGCCGGGACAAAAACAAATTCCTTGGCTAGTTCTTTTAGTATATGTTTGATACGAGAATAAAATTGAGAATGGAAATGGGGAATGTGTCAAAGAGACAACAACCCGACCAAATAAAAATACAACAGCAGAAGGTCACCAACAGGTCTTCAATGAAGCGAGAAATTCCCGCACCCGGAGGCGTCCTTCAGCTGGCCCCTAAACAAATATATACTAGTTCAGTGATAATGAACGCCATACTAATTTCCAAATTGTACACAAGAAACTAAAATTTAAATAATACAAGACTAACAAAGGCCAGAGGCTCCTGACTTGGGACAGGCGCAAAAATGTGGCGGGGTTAAACATTCTGTGAGATCTCAACCCTCCCCCAATATTTCTAACCTATGTAGAAAAGTAAAAGCATAACAATACACACATTAAAATTCAGTTCAAGAGAATTCCGAGTCTGATGTCAGAAGATGTAACCAAAGAAAATAAACAAAATGACAATAATACATAAATAACAACAGACTACTAGCAGTTAACTGACATGCCAGCTCCAGACTTCAATTAAACTGACTGAAAGATTATGATTTCATCATATGAACATCAGGCACAATCCTTCCCGTTAGGGTTTTAGTATCATACTATCATAACATATATGAGAAGAACATAACCCGTGTCATGCCAACAACTGTTTTTAGAATAAATGTGTTTAGTTCCGATGCAAAGACCTTATCAGTGACTCAATATTAACGCCAAAATATGCAATCTTTAATGACTTGACAACAGTATCGTAATTATATCCCTTCTTAATAATTCTATTCAAAGGTTTTGTAAGTTTATGAGGTGAATACTGACACCTTTGTGCTTTATAAAGAATATTTCCATAAAAAAAATGGATGTGAAATACCTGAACGTATAAGAAGTCTGCATGTTGAGCTATATTTACGAATGATGTCTTTATACCGATGATAAAATTTAGTAAATGTTTTGACTAGTTTGTGATATCGAAAACCCTGGTGTAATAATTTTTCAGTAATACATAAATTTCTCTCGTTAAAATCTAAAACATTGTTACATACACGAGCGAATCGTACAAGTTGAGATATACAAACACCGTAAGATGGTGACAAGGGAACGTCACCATCTAAAAACGGATAATTAACGATAGGAAATGAAAAATCATCCCTTTTATCATAAATTTTAGTATTCAGCTTCCCGTTAGTGATATAGATATCAAGATCGAGGAAAGGGCAGTGGTCATTGTTAGTATTAGCTTTATTTAAAGTAAGTTCACCAGGATAAATTTCTATAAAATACATACTGAAGTCGTCATTATTGAGAGCCAAAATATCATCCAAATATCTAAAAGTATTATTAAATTTGTTTATCAGATGTTGTTTTGATGGGTCTTTGCTTATTTTTGTCATAAATTGTAACTCATAACAATACAAAAAGAGGTCCGCAATAAGTGGTGCACAGTTAGTCCCCATTGGAATTCCTATAATCTGACGATATACGGAATCCCCAAAGCGAACAAAAATGTTATCTATTAAAAATTCAAGGGCATATATAGTATCAAAGCATGTCCAATTAACATAGTTTTTTTGTTTATTGCTACTAAAAAATGACCTAAAAGAGTTTGTACATATATATTCACATTCTAATTTTTTGAATGCCCATTTAATTAGGTATGTGAATTTTTTCTTAATGAGAATGTGAGGCAATGTGGTATACAGGGTAGAAAAATCAAAACTTTGAACAGATTGAAAATCTCCAATATAAGCATGCAATTTATCAAGTACTTCCAACGAGTTTTTGACACTCCAAAAGTAATTTATTCCATTATTTTCGAAGGCCTAATTTGAACAATTTATTATAAGGTTTTTAATTGTACCAAGTGTGCTGGTAAGAATAATAGACAATTTAGTAGTTGAACAATGGCTTGAAGACGAAATAAATCTATATTTGTAAGGGGTTTTGTGTAGCTTCGGAAGCCAATACATAGTTGGGACTTTCATTGTATTTGGCTCTGCTTGTAAAGCGGTGGCTAAAAGTTTATGTTTGTTACAGATTTCGTTTTCTGAAAATGGAGTCAGTTGGAATGTTGGTGAATTGGTGATTTTCTTTTTCAGAACCTCAATGTAAAATTTACGTCAAACAATAATAATATTATTAGCAGCTTTATCGGCCGGGACAAAAACAAATTCCTTGGCTAGTTCTTTTAGTTTATGTTTGATACGGGAAATAGGTTTATTGTGGTTATTGTTAATAGTAAAATGTTCTTTAAAATGTTGAATACGTATATCAACTATCTTCATTACTGAATTAAAAAAAGAGTCCAAAGAATTTTTGTCAGCTTTTTCCCGTTTTATCCATTTCATACAGTAAGTTTGGAGTGAGTCGTGGATGATATTACGACACTCATTCCAATTAATATTTGACGGGGGACGATATTTAGGTCCTTTACTGAGAAATGATTTTAGTTCTCGGTCTTGTACGATGTTAAGATCTCCTGTTATAACAGGGAAATGGGTCCATAAATATATTCGGAATTACTGCAATTACATGAAGTAGGTGTATTTTCACTGATATTAACATCTTTACACAATTGACTATAATTAAACACAAATTTCCGGGTAGATTTCTTGTAAATATAACAAATAAGAGGTAGCTCAGTATTGTCAAAATATCCAGGAATTTGTTCTTTAACAGAATGGTCGTTTAATATACCGGCAATATTTACAAAATCAAAGCCTTTATTGACATACTTTATTTTAATAAAATGTTTTTATGATCTTCAGGGCGATCAATTTTGGGAAATAATTTAGAATAACAATATGCCATAATAATTTGAACAATTTCATACTTAGGACTGCTATATGAAATTGTGTTGCAATCCTCCAAAATTTTATTTAACTTATTAACCGGTAACGAACAGAGTTTTGTTAACAGATAATGTCTGCCGTTGTTTTTTGAAATAGAAATTAGGTCCGAAATATTGGTATGATTGGCCCGAAATTTTCTTTGATTGCGATTTGTTCTACAACCGTGAGAACGGTTTTTACGAACAGTTTTAGAAACAATATCCAAAATGTTAACGGAATTGGTTTTAGATATTATTACCAATTCCCATGATATTATCATTTAGACCGAGAGGGTAAACTGTCTGTAATTTTTTAATCCAATTTAATTCAATTATTTTCCGTGATCGTACAAACTTTGAATGCGATTCACCAGGCTGCTTATTTACTACTTCTAAAGGTTGAACTGCTAAATATTTAAAAGGATGGTTGTGCTTCTTAAGGTGTTGGTAAATGATACTTTTGAATTTATTAGGTCTTTTAAAACGATACAGATGTTCTTGAGTGCGTTTTGATAAATATCTTCCAGTTTCTCCTACGTACTGAATACCACATCCCGGTTTGTTTCATGTGAGTAAATAAACAATACTGTTTGTTTTTCAATTAATATCAGTTTCAAAATTTAAAGAAAATGTGCGACCATTAAACGTGGACCTTACCGTATTGTTGGTGTAAAGACGGGGACATGTAAGTCATTTTTTGGCATAACACTTATCGATAGAAGGGTAACCACGATTTTTATTGTTAAAAATGTTAGCGATGGTAGTATTTTTAGATAATCGATTTTGAAGATTGAGACGTGTAGATACCCTTTGAACAAGTTTAGTATTTAGTATTTTTCCATTTCTAAGCTTCATAATTGTTTTGTTAGTGAATTACATAATAAAGGAGCAAAGATTGGCGTCCAGAATATGAACCAGCATACAATAATTTAAGTTATGTAAAAGTGATAAATTTGTTCGGCTGAAAATGTCAAACGCTATTCGTAGAGTAGCGACTGACGGCTGACTAAATAGTAGAATGGGGCTGAATATTGAAATACTACTTTTTGATAAATATTCCTTAAGTAATGAACTAGGGTGTTCTCGCTCGGACACACACTCCATAATCTAGTATATTTTAAGAGCATAAACCTGAAGCACGGGGGGGCACTCTACTGTCTCCACACGGCACTAAAGACAAACTCTGTAAAATAAAATTGAGAATGGAAATGGGGAATGTATCAAAGAGACAACAACCCGACCCTAGAAAAAACAACAACAGAAGGTCACCAACAGGTCTTCAATGTAACGAGAAATTCCCGCACCCGGAGGCGTCCTTCAGCTGGCCCCTAAACAAATATATACTAGTTCAGTGATAATGAATGACATACTAATTTCTAAATTGTACAAAAGAAACTAAAATTAAAATAATACAAGACTAACAAAGACCAGAGGTTCCTGACTTGGGACAGGCGCAAAAATGTGGCGGGGTTAAACATGTTTATGAGATCTCAGACCTCACCCTATACCTCTAGGCAATGTAGAAAAGTAAACGCATAACAATACGGACATCCAAAATTCAATTCAAGAGAAGTCCGAGTCTGATGTCAGAAGATGTAACCAAATAAAATAAACAAAATGACAATTATACATAAATAACAACAGACTACTAGCAGTTAACTGACATGACAGCTCCAGACTTAAATTAAACTGATTGATAGATTATGATTTCATCATATGAATATCAGGCACAATCCTTCCTGTTAGGCGTTTAGTATCATACCATCATAACATATATGAGAAGAACATAACCCGTGTCATGTCAACATTAAAACCATATGTCTGTTAGTAAGGACTGTATAAGGCTGTAATACTTTACTACTGTTGTCGTGGACCTCACTCCTTTGACACATTAAAAACCATATGATTGTTAGTAAAGACTGTTTAAAGCTGTAATACTTTACTACGTATACTGTTGTCGCGGGCCTCAATCCTTTGACACAATGAAAACCATATGTCTGTTAGTAAAGACTGTGTCATGCTGTAATACTTTACTACTGTTGTCGTGGGCCTTAATCCTTTGACACATTGAAAACCCTATGTCTGTTAGTAAAGACTGTATAATGCTGTAATACTTTACTACTGTTGTCGTGGGCCTCAATCCTTTGACACATTGAAAACCCTATGTCTGTTAGTAAAGACTGTATAATGCTGTAATACTTTACTACTGTTGTCGGTGGCCTTAATCCTTTGACACATTGAAAACCCTATGTCTGTTAGTAAAGACTGTATAATGCTGTAATACTTTACTACTGTTGTCGTGGGCCTCAATCCTTTGACACATTGAAAACCCTATGTCTGTTAGTAAAGACTGTATAATGCTGTAATACTTTACTACTGTTGTCGTGGGCCTCAATCCTTTGACACATTGAAAACCCTATGTCTGTTAGTAAAGACTGTATAATGCTGTAATACTTTACTACTGTTGTCGTGGGCCTCAATCCTTTGACACATTGAAAACCCTATGTCTGTTAGTAAAGACTGTGTAATGTTGTAATACTTTACTACTGTTGTCGTGGGCCTTAATCCTTTGACACATTGAAAACCCTATGTCTGTTAGTAAAGACTGTATAATGCTGTAATACTTTACTACTGTTGTCGTGGGCCTCAATCCTTTGACACATTGAAAACCCTATGTCTGTTAGTAAAGACTGTGTAATGCTGTAATACTTTACTACTGTTGTCGTGGGCCTTAATCCTTTGACACATTGAAAACAATATGTCTGTTAGTAAAGACTGTGTAATGTTGTAATACTTTACTACTGTTGTCGTGGGCCTTAATCCTTTGACACATTGAAAACCCTATGTCTGTTAGTAAAGACTGTATAATGCTGTAATACTTTACTACTGTTGTCGTCAGCCTTAATCATTTGACACATTGAAAACCCTATGTCTGTTAGTAAAGACTGTGTAATGCTGTAATACTTTACTACTGTTGTCGTGGGCCTTAATCATTTGACACATTGAAAACCCTATGTCTGTTAGTAAAGACTGTATAATGCTGCAATACTTTACTACTGTTGGCGTGGGCCTTAATCCTTTGACACATTGAAAACCCTATGTCTGTTAGTAAAGACTGTGTAATGCTGTAATACTTTACTACTGTTGTCGTGGGCCTTAATCCTTTGACACATTGAAAACAATATGTCTGTTAGTAAAGACTGTATAATGCTGTAATACTTTACTACTGTTGTCGTGGGCCTCAATCCTTTGATACATTGAAAACCATATGTCTGTTAGTAAAGACTGTGTAATGCTGTAATACTTTACTACTGTTGTCGTGGGCCTCAATCCTTTGACACATTGAAAACCCTATGTCTGTTAGTAAAGACTGTATAATGCTGTAATACTTTACTACTGTTGTCGTGGGCCTTAATCCTTTCACACATTGAAAACCATATGTCTGTTAGTAAAGACTGTATAATGCTGTAATACTTTACTACTGTTGTCGTGGGCCTCAATCCTTTGACACATTGAAAACCCTATGTCTGTTAGTAAAGACTGTATAATGCTGTAATACTTTACTACTGTTGTCGTAAGCCTTAATCCTTTCACACATTGAAAACCATATGTCTGTTAGTAAAGACTGTATAATGCTGTAATACTTTACTACTGTTGTCGTGGGCCTTAATTCTTTCACACATTGAAAACAATATGTCTGTTAGTAAAGACTGTATAATGCTGTAATACTTTACTACTTGTGTCGTGGGCCTTAATCCTTTCACACATTGAAAACCATATGTCTGTTAGTAAAGACTGTATAATGCTGTAATACTTTACTACTGTTGTCGTGGGCCTTAATTCTTTGACACATTGAAAACCCTATGTCTGTTAGTAAAGACTGTATAATGCTGTAATACTTTACTACTGTTGTCGTGGGTCTTAATCCTTTGACACATTGAAAACCCTATGTCTGTTAGTAAAGACTGTATAATGCTGTAATACATTACTACTGTTGTCGTGGACCTCAATCCTTTGACACATTGAAAACCCTATGTCTGTTAGTAAAGACTGTGTAATGCTGTAATACTTTACTACTGTTGTCGTGGGCCTTAATCCTTTCACACATTGAAAACCCTATGTCTGTTAGTAAAGACTGTGTAATGCTGTAATACTTTACTACTGTTGTCGTGGACCTCAATCCTTTGACACATTGAAAACAATATGTCTGTTAGTAAAGACGGTAAAATGCTGTTATATTTTACTACTGTTGTCGTGGGCATCAATCCTTTGACACATTGAAAACCATATGTCTGTTAGTAAAGACTGTATAATGCTCTAATACTTTACTACTGTTGTCGTGGGCCTCAATCCTTTGACACATTGAAAACCCTATGTCTGTTAGTAAAGACTGTGTAATGCTGTAATACTTTACTACTGTTGTCGTGGGCCTCAATCCTTTGACACATTGAAAACAATATGATTGTTAGTAAAGACTGTTTAAAGCTGTAATGCTTTACTACTGTTGTCGTGGGCCTCAATCCTTTGACACATTGAAAACCCTATGTCTGTTAGTAAAGACTGTATAATGCTGTAATACTTTACTACTGTTGTCGTGGGCCTTAATCCTTTGACACATTGAAAACAATATGTCTGTTAGTAAAGACTGTGTAATGCTGTAATACTTTACTACTGTTGTCGTGGGCCTTAATCCTTTGACACATTGAAAACCCTATGTCTGTTAGTAAAGACTGTATAATGCTGTAATACTTTACTACTGTTGTCGTGGGCCTTAATCCTTTCACACATTGAAAACCCTATGTCTGTTAGTAAAGACTGTATAATGCTGTAATACTTTACTACTGTTGTCGTGGGCCTAAATCCTTTGACACATTGAAAACCCTATGTCTGTTAGTAAAGACTGTGTAATGTTGTAATACTTTACTACTGTTGTCGTGGGCCTTAATCCTTTGACACATTGAAAACCCTATGTCTGTTAGTAAAGACTGTATAATGCTGTAATACTTTACTACTGTTGTCGTGGGCCTCAATCCTTTGACACATTGAAAACCCTATGTCTGTTAGTAAAGACTGTGTAATGCTGTAATACTTTACTACTGTTGTCGTGGGCCTTAATCCTTTGACACATTGAAAACAATATGTCTGTTAGTAAAGACTGTGTAATGTTGTAATACTTTACTACTGTTGTCGTGGGCCTTAATCCTTTGACACATTGAAAACCCTATGTCTGTTAGTAAAGACTGTATAATGCTGTAATACTTTACTACTGTTGTCGTCAGCCTTAATCATTTGACACATTGAAAACCCTATGTCTGTTAGTAAAGACTGTGTAATGCTGTAATACTTTACTACTGTTGTCGTGGGCCTTAATCATTTGACACATTGAAAACCCTATGTCTGTTAGTAAAGACTGTATAATGCTGCAATACTTTACTACTGTTGGCGTGGGCCTTAATCCTTTGACACATTGAAAACCCTATGTCTGTTAGTAAAGACTGTGTAATGCTGTAATACTTTACTACTGTTGTCGTGGGCCTTAATCCTTTGACACATTGAAAACAATATGTCTGTTAGTAAAGACTGTATAATGCTGTAATACTTTACTACTGTTGTCGTGGGCCTCAATCCTTTGATACATTGAAAACCATATGTCTGTTAGTAAAGACTGTGTAATGCTGTAATACTTTACTACTGTTGTCGTGGGCCTCAATCCTTTGACACATTGAAAACCCTATGTCTGTTAGTAAAGACTGTATAATGCTGTAATACTTTACTACTGTTGTCGTGGGCCTTAATCCTTTCACACATTGAAAACCATATGTCTGTTAGTAAAGACTGTATAATGCTGTAATACTTTACTACTGTTGTCGTGGGCCTCAATCCTTTGACACATTGAAAACCCTATGTCTGTTAGTAAAGACTGTATAATGCTGTAATACTTTACTACTGTTGTCGTAAGCCTTAATCCTTTCACACATTGAAAACCATATGTCTGTTAGTAAAGACTGTATAATGCTGTAATACTTTACTACTGTTGTCGTGGGCCTTAATTCTTTCACACATTGAAAACAATATGTCTGTTAGTAAAGACTGTATAATGCTGTAATACTTTACTACTTGTGTCGTGGGCCTTAATCCTTTCACACATTGAAAACCATATGTCTGTTAGTAAAGACTGTATAATGCTGTAATACTTTACTACTGTTGTCGTGGGCCTTAATTCTTTGACACATTGAAAACCCTATGTCTGTTAGTAAAGACTGTATAATGCTGTAATACTTTACTACTGTTGTCGTGGGTCTTAATCCTTTGACACATTGAAAACCCTATGTCTGTTAGTAAAGACTGTATAATGCTGTAATACATTACTACTGTTGTCGTGGACCTCAATCCTTTGACACATTGAAAACCCTATGTCTGTTAGTAAAGACTGTGTAATGCTGTAATACTTTACTACTGTTGTCGTGGGCCTTAATCCTTTCACACATTGAAAACCCTATGTCTGTTAGTAAAGACTGTGTAATGCTGTAATACTTTACTACTGTTGTCGTGGACCTCAATCCTTTGACACATTGAAAACAATATGTCTGTTAGTAAAGACGGTAAAATGCTGTTATATTTTACTACTGTTGTCGTGGGCATCAATCCTTTGACACATTGAAAACCATATGTCTGTTAGTAAAGACTGTATAATGCTCTAATACTTTACTACTGTTGTCGTGGGCCTCAATCCTTTGACACATTGAAAACCCTATGTCTGTTAGTAAAGACTGTGTAATGCTGTAATACTTTACTACTGTTGTCGTGGGCCTCAATCCTTTGACACATTGAAAACAATATGATTGTTAGTAAAGACTGTTTAAAGCTGTAATGCTTTACTACTGTTGTCGTGGGCCTCAATCCTTTGACACATTGAAAACCCTATGTCTGTTAGTAAAGACTGTATAATGCTGTAATACTTTACTACTGTTGTCGTGGGCCTTAATCCTTTGACACATTGAAAACAATATGTCTGTTAGTAAATACTGTGTAATGCTGTAATACTTTACTACTGTTGTCGTGGGCCTTAATCCTTTGACACATTGAAAACCCTATGTCTGTTAGTAAAGACTGTATAATGCTGTAATACTTTACTACTGTTGTCGTGGGCCTTAATCCTTTCACACATTGAAAACCATATGTCTGTTAGTAAAGACTGTATAATGCTGTAATACTTTACTACTGTTGTCGTGGACCTCAATCCTTTGACACATTGAAAACCCTATGTCTGTTAGTAAAGACTGTATAAGGCTGTAATACTTTACTACTTGTGTCGTGGGCCTCAATCCTTTGACACATTGAAAACCCTATGTCTGTTAGTAAAGACTGTATAATGCTGTAATAATTACTACTGTTGTCGTGGACCTCAATCCTTTGACACATTGAAAACCCTATGTCTGTTAGTAAAGACTGTATAATGCTGTAATACTTTACTACTGTTGTCGCGGGCCTCAATCCTTTGACACATTGAAAACCCTATGTCTGTTAGTAAAGACTGTATAATGCTGTAATACTTTACTACTGTTGTCGTGGGCCTCAATCCTTTGACACATTGAAAACCCTATGTCTGTTAGTAAAAACTGTATAATGCTGTAATACTTTACTACTGTTGTCGTGGGCCTTATTCCTTTGACACATTGAAAACCATATGTCTGTTAGTAAAGACTGTGTAATGCTGTAATACTTTACTACTGTTGTCGTGGGCCTTAATCCTTTGACACATTGAAAACAATATGTCTGTTAGTAAAGACTGTATAATGCTGTAATACTTTACTACTGTTGTCGTGGGCCTTAATCCTTTGACACATTGAAAACCCTATGTCTGTTAGTAAAGACTGTATAAGGCTGTAATACTTTACTACTGTTGTCGTGGGCCTTAATCCTTTGACACATTGAAAACCCTATGTCTGTTAGTAAAGACTGTGTAATGCTGTAATACTTTACTACTGTTGTCGTGGGCCTCAATCCTTTGACACATTGAAAACAATATGATTGTTAGTAAAGACTGTTTAAAGCTGTAATACTTTACTACTGTTGTCGTGGGCCTCAATCCTTTGACACATTGAAAACCCTATGTCTATTAGTAAAGACTGTATAATGCTGTAATACTTTACTACTGTTGTCTTGGGCCTTAATCCTTTGACGCATTGAAAACAATATGTCTGTTAGTAAAGACTGTGTAATGCTGTAATACTTTACTACTGTTGTCGTGGGCCTTAATCCTTTGACACATTGAAAACCATATGTCTGTTAGTAAAGACTGTATAAGGCTGTAATACTTTACTACTTGTGTCGTGGGCCTCAATCCTTTGACACATTGAAAACCCTATGTCTGTTAGTAAAGACTGTATAATGCTGTAATACTTTACTACTGTTGTCGTGGGCCTTAATCCTGTGACACATTGAAAACCCTATGTCTGTTAGTAAAGACTGTATAATGCTGTAATACTTTACTACTGTTGTCATGGGCCTCAATCCTTTGACACATTGAAAACCCTATGTCTGTTAGAAAAGACTGTATAATGCTGTAATACTTTACTACTGTTGTCGTGGGCCTCAATCCTTTGACACATTGAAAACCCTATGTCTGTTAGAAAAGACTGTATAATGCTGTAATACTTTACTACTGTTGTCGTGGGCCTCAATCCTTTGACACATTGAAAACCCTATGTCTGTTAGTAAAGACTGTATAAGGCTGTAATACTTTACTACTGTTGTCGTGGGCCTCAATCCTTTGACACATTGAAAACCCTATGTCTGTTAGTAAAGACTGTGTAATGCTGGAATATTTTATTACTGTTGTCGTGGGCCTCAATCCTTTGACACATTGAAAACAATATGATTGTTAGTAAAGACTGTTTAAAGCTGTAATACTTTACTACTGTTGTCGTGGGCCTCAATCCTTTGACACATTGAAAACCCTATGTCTGTTAGTAAAGACTGTATAATGCTGTAATACTTTACTACTGTTGTCGTGGGCCTTAATCCTTTGACACATTGAAAACCCTATGTCTGTTAGTAATGTCGGTGTAATGCTGTAATACTTTACTACTGTTGTCGTGGGCCTCAATCCTTTGACACATTGAAAACAATATGATTGTTAGTAAAGACTGTTTAAAGCTGTAATACTTTACTACGTATACTGTTGTCGCGGGCCTCAATCCTTTGACACATTGAACACCATATGTCTGTAAGTAAAGACTGGATAAGGCTGTAATACTTTACTACTGTTGTCGCGGGCCTCAATCCTTTGACACATTGAACACCATATGTCTGTAAGTAAAGACTGGATAAGGCTGTAATACTTTACTACTGTTGTCGCGGGCCTCAATCCTTTGACACATTGAACACCATATGTCTGTAAGTAAAGACTGGATAAGGCTGTAATACTTTACTACTGTTGTCGTTGGCCTCAATCCTTTGACACATTGAAAACCATATGTCTGTTAGTAAAGACTGTATAAGGATGTAATACTTTACTACTATTGTCGTGGACCTCAATCCTTTGACACATTGAAAACCATAAGTCTGTTAGTAAATACTGTATAAGGTTGTAATACTTTACTACTGTTGTCGTGGGCCTCACTCCTTTGACACATTGATAACCATATGTCTGTAGGTAAAGACTGTGTAATGCTGTTATATTTTACTACTGTTGTCGTGGGCCTCAATTCTTTGACACATTGAAAACCATATGTCTGTTAGTAAAAGCTGTATAAGGTTGTAATACTTTACTACGTATACTGTTGTCGCGGGCCTCAAGCCTTTGACACATTAAAGTGTCTGTTTGTAAAGAATGTATAATGCTGTAATACTTTACTACTGTTGTCGCGGGCCTCAATCCTTTTTGTTGTCTTGGGGGGACTAATAAGATTGAAGTCACGCTTTGGAATATTGATATCTAATTTTTATTCTACAGCCATTTTATCAAACACATGAGTGACTCATCACAGTGGGTCTCATTGGGGTCCTTACTAAAACGTTAGCGTAATGCAGGATTGGCTGATTTTTGGTAATCGTGACACGAGAAAGTCGAGCGTGACACATGAAATAACCATGATTCCTTAAAAAAATGCGGGGAATCCGGGGAGATCACAACTATATTAAGCGCGATATCAACATTTGTTGTCAAAAGTAGTGATGACTTGTTTGTATGTACGGTTTACAATCATCGACATCCTGTTAATGGTTTTACATTTACAAAACTGTATCCCGATATCAATTTTTTACATAGATCCCTAATTATAAAAAGAACAACAAGATCCAGTCAAAGAGACCAAAGATCAAGAGGTGCATTGCAGGATTCTTCTGTTGAGAAATCTGATTTTTCATTCTGAAAGTAATAAAGACCAGGCTGGGCGGAAATTTGTAATTAAGATTTGAATGCTTCTTTTTGTAAATTTATTGGGGGTGTAAAAGCGTTGACCGAAGTAAATGTTATTGTCTCATGCAATTGTTTACGGAATAACATGTGATGTGCAGTTAGCCAATCAGAATAACGTATTATAATGAAATATACATCTAATGTAATTATTTGAAAATGTAGCGTAATTTAATTTTGGTTTCAGTAAAAAGAATCTCTATTATATGGCCAATTTTATAAATTTACTGTTTGCAAAAGTATGAATTATTCGAAATACTGAGGATTTTCTTATCCCAGGCATAGATTACCTTAACCCTATTTGGCACAACTTTTGGAATTTTGGGTCCTCAATGCTCTTCAACTTTGTACTTGTTTGGCTTTCTAACTATTTTGATCTGAGCGTCACTGATGAGTGTTATGGATACGAATCGCGTATCTGGCTTATCAAATTATAAGCCAGGTACCGTTGATAACTATAAAAAAAAATATACGTGTTCTTCCATTCAATTCAATACTTTAATACGCACAATAGCAGATAAAAGGAAAGCACATGAATACAATATACACAACCAATTATATATACATATCACAACATTTTCATTGACACATTTTGGCAATATCTTCCAACATGTCCAAGTACCCTTCCGTGAAAATCTAAACAAGAAATATTTGCAAACTTGGCATGGACAGTAAGTACATAATTCATGTGTGGATTCAAGAGGTTAGGCGGTCATTTTTTCTGGAATTTATTTTGTTCATTTAGGGGCATTTTTGTCATATTTTGCCTCCACCACTTTGGCCAATAACGTAGCTGGTTTTTTTATTGACAGCTTTTCTCGGAAAGATTGTCGTATTCATGCAAAAGTTTGAGGACAAGTGAAGCATACCGACAGGAGGGGTCAAAATCATAATTAATATGGCAAAACAATTGATAAAGCAATATACAGTCGGGAATTAATGAAATAAGTGATTTACCAATATTACTGTATTGTAGTGAGATATGGTCGCTAAATATTGTGAAGAACAACAAAACTCTTGAATCTCAATACTTATCTATGAAATCAGTAAAACTCCAGATCAAATTTGCGAAGGTCTTCTAAATGTTAATTCAAAGGCTGTATTAGCTGAATTGGGAATGTACCCTATTGGTATAGAGGCCATTAAGTCTTCTGTAGGATTTTTGTTACATATTTTAAAGTCAAATGAAAATGAGTCTTTATTATATAACGTTTATAAAGCTAAAAAGCAGTTAAATGATGGATTTGCTTCAAAAGTTAAAATGCTACTTCCAAAATCGAATTTCACTGATGTTTGGGAAAATCAATGTACCTTTACTAAAAAAAACAATTCCTTTTAGCCCTCATGAAGAAGCTCAATGAAAATTACATTATATTTTGGAGAAATTGTCTCTTTAATGATGATAATTCAATACATGGGAATAAACTAAGAACCTACAGAAAATTTAAAGTGAAGTATGAACTAGAAAAATACCTTTTATTGAATTTAGATAAAGATGTTACAAAACATTATGCTAAAAGAAGAATAAGTAATAGTATGCTGGCTGTTAAACGCGGTAGATACAAGAAACCAGCTTTAGAAAATGGAATATGTCCTTTATGCCATAAAGAGGTGGAAGATGAATTTCATTTTATCATAACATGTTCAGAAATTAATAAAACTAGGATCAAAATGTTTAATGAAATTTCTAGAATGGTCCCCAGTTTTAATTCAATGAGTGAAGAAAACAAATTTACGGATGTCAAGTTGGTTCAATATTCAACATTAAACATTCAACATTCAAATTTATTTTTATTTTTTTATTTTTTTTTCTCGTATTCATTTTCAACATTCAACATTCGATTTCAACATTCGATTTCAATATTCAACATTCAACATTCAACATTCAAATTTTTTTTTTTTTTTTTTTTTTTTTTCTCGTATCCATTTTCAACATTCAACATTTGATTTCAACATTCAACATTCGATTTCAATATTCAACATTCAACATTCAATTTTTTTTATTTTTTTTTTCTCGTATCAATTTTCAACATTCAACATTTGATTTCAACATTCAACATTCGATTTCAATATTCAACATTCAATATTCAAAATTTTTTTTTTTTTTCTCATTTAATTTTTTTTTTTTTTTTTTTTTTTTTTCTCGTATCCATTTTCAACATTTAACATTCGATTTCAACATTCAACATTACAATTTTTTTTTCTTTCTCGTATACATTTTCAACATTCAATTTTTTTTTTATTTTTTTTTTTCTACTCGTATCCATTTTCAACATTCAACATTCAACATTCGATTTCAAAATTCAACATTCAACATTCAAAATTTTTTTTCTCATTCAAATTTTTTTTTCTTCTTTTTCTTCTCGTATCTATTTTCAACATTCAACATTCGATTTCAACATTCAACATTCGATTTCAAAATTCGATTTTCAACTTTCAACATTCGTTTTCAACATTCAATATTCGTTTTCAACATTCGATTTTTAACTTTCAACATTCATTTTCAACATTCAACATTCGTTTTCAACATTCGATTTTCAACTTTCAACATTCGTTTTCAACATTCAACATTCGTTTTAATTATTCAACATTCGTTTTCAACATTCAACATTCGTTTTCAACATTCAACATTCGTTTTCAATATTCAACATTCATTTTCAACTTTCAACATTCGTTTTCGGCATTCATCATTCGTTTTCAACATTCGATTTTCAATTTTCAACATTCGATTTCAACATTCAGCATTCGTTTTCAACATTCAACATTCGTTTTCAACATTCGATTTTCAACTTTCAACATTCATTTTTCAACATTCAACATTCATTTTCAATATTCGATTTTCAACTTTCAACATTCGTTTTCAATATTCAATATTCGTTTTCAATATTCAACATTCGTTTTCTACATTCAATATTCTTTTCAACATTCGATTCAACTTTCAACATTCGATTTAAACATTCAACATTCGTTTTCAACCTTCAACATTCGTTTTCAACATTCGATTTTCAACTTTCAATATTCGTTTTCAACATTCAACATTCGATTTTCAACTTTCAACATTCGTTTTCAACATTCAACATTCGTTTTCAACATTCGATTTTCAACTTTCAACATTTGTTTTCGGCATTCATCATTCATACTCAACATTCAACATCCGATATCTTTGTATATTTGAGTCCATTCCTTTTTCATTTTGAAATATCAAAATAAAAAAAAATAAAAAACGAGAATGTTTCCATTGTTTATTTTTGATTTCTCGAAAACCAAAATGAAAAACCAGTGTTTTTATTTTTTGTGTTTTATTTTTCTAAAACCAAAACGGAAAACGAAAGTGTTTTCATTTTTTGTTTTTTATTTCACTAAAACCGATTAAAAATGAATATAAATTTTAAAGTGCAAGTTTCCATTTTTCGTTTTCGAATTTACTCAGGAAGAGAATAATTTTAATTTTATTTATTAGCCGATTTATAATGAAAACAGTTTTCCTTTCTAGTTTCACATTCCTTGTTAATTCTTCTACAGGATGGCATTGCACTCTCCCATAACGAGCCAACATAATGTAGACAAAATAAACCGCATGACTTCTGAATTGACATACGGTGATAAAATAATCAAAGACTTTCAAATTACCTTGTTAATACCTTTGATAAATAATAAATTATCATATTTAAATATTAAACGAATCACAAATTTAAATTGTACAATATAATATTAAGATTCATAAAGATGGTACAAATAAATAGATTTGTTACAACATGACACTTATAAGGGAGGTAATTACTTTTTAAAACTGACAAGAAAACTAGCTTAGTCGTTAAAGTATACCAGTCATTTCAAAAAAATGTACATTTTTCGGTTATTGCCTATTGTCTGTTTTATTTGTAAGTTTGACATATTTTTTTAATTTAACATAAGAGTTTACATACTGTGCAAGATAGTACATGCAAATATAAGTGTGCAAAAAGATTCATATTTTTTTTATATTCGTTGAAGTATGAAAATTCGCCAATTTCCATGCGTTCATTTTTGATAAATAACATTTGCATTCAAATTATCTGTACATAAAACTGTCTTTAAAGGTAAACAGAATGATTTTTCTTCATTTAGTAACATCATAATTGAAAATAAATAACTTTCCATGTTTCGAATCATGACAAATTTTATTCCGCAGTCACTGGAATGTCTGTTCATCAATATTTGTCCTTCCTGTTACTATTTATTTGTTTACGAAATAAAAATAGTGTCTCCCTCAAATAACGGCGGTTTTTTATGGTGACGTCGTAGCACAGGCACTTGTCTCAAAAATGTTTTCCCCTATATACCTTAATATAACACTTGTCTCAAAATTTTCCACCCCTATATACCTTAATATAACACAAGGTACTTAACTATTTTTTTTGAAAAATGACACCCAGTCCCGAATTCCCTTTATTTTTTTATTTTTCGGTTGTCAAACCTACTTAAACTTAATATGCCGTAAATCTAAATTGATTTATCTACACAATGGTATATGACACGACTATCATTGTTGTCGGGATCATCAGTAGCAGGCCTCAGAAGTCGGTCATTGGGATGTTTTTTTGCATTCGTCTCAATTTTTGGCAACACCCAGCCCGCAGTGATTGAATTATTATAAAAAATTATTAAAATAAAAACTGTCAGCTTCCCTCTGACTATGCATTATTACCTTTATTGTAAAATCTTTACAGATTATGTGAAACAAACTCAAATAAGTTTGCTGTGAAACACACGTATGCACAACGACACTAATGTAGAGTTATAAATTGACCAAAATTTCCCACATTTATTTTTAGCCCGACGATTGACCAATGAGAAACCAGTATAAAATTACATGCGGACTGGGTGTTGCCAAAAAATGAGACGAATGCAAAAAAACATCCCGTTGACCGACTTCTGAGGCCTGCTACTAATGATCACGATAACAATGATAGTCGTGTCATATACCATTATGTAGATAAATCAATTTAGATTTACGGCATATTAAGTTTTAGTAGGTTTGACAACCGAGAAATAAAAAAATAACGGGAATCTGGGACTGGGTGTCATTATTCAAAAAAATAGTTAAGTACCTTGTGTTATATTAAGGTATATAGGAATTTTTTTTGAGACAAGTGCCTGTGCGTCGTAGGCGTGGATACAGGACGTAACGACATGGTAAAAAAATTTATGTGGAAAGATTTTGGTCATCAGAATCCAAAGATCGGTAGGTATTGATGTATGCGTACCTTTTTATAATGTCTTTAATGTTACCAGTTGATAGATAATTTTTAATTGCATAAGACTACTGAAACGCTTGTTACCGTAACTGAGGCATGGCCCGGAAGTATAAAAACACTACATCAGTTATTAGGGAGCGACTATTTTAAATCCAATTTAAAGTTATGTACTAATTTTTCCATCCTGTTACTTTCCTTCCTGTTACAAAGACAGTGGTAACAGGAGGGACAAACATGGTAACAGGATAGACATACTTTGTAAGATAACTCAGAATGCCTCTTACATTATCGCAAATAAATTGTTACACATATTTATTACCGTACGGTATATTAATTCATAAAATGTACATTTGTATTGAGGTATTTCTAGAACAAGTCAAGTGCTACCTTGACTGGTAACAGGGTGGACAAAATTATTAATTGTGCAACTATTTTTAAGAATTCAGTTGCCGATATTACTGTACAGCTATTATTCAAGCGTGTCATGTAGAATACGCATTGTTTCTTTTCAATACTCTTTGAATACTTTACCCTTTGCGATTTGTACTTAAATGCTTTCTTTAGAACCTGAACCTAATCTGGTTCATATTGTTCCTTGATGAGTTATTTTGTTTTGCTTGGGTTGCACGGTGCACATTATGTACGTATGGGTCGACCCATTAATTGATACAAGAATTTCTACCCATTGATGTATTGCCTTCTTAAAGTTGTAGGTCATTGATATCTTTGACATTCCAAATATAAATACGCACACCAGCAGCAAATCTGTGTGTATTATTCATTTTTATGATTTTTATTATGACATACCCCCCCCCCCCCCTTTTTTGGACGCCTGCGTGTTTTTCTTTGCCAAAAATAATTGAGAGACGCTGCTACAACTTCCAGAATATTGGCTATTATTCCGAATCCAAATAAAATCAGAGCCTCTTCGTGAACTTATGAAGATGATCCAAAAATCCAAGAATGACAATCCTTCAGTGTTAAAATGTGTCAGAAACTAGCTACATGTATATCAGAATTATTGGCAATAAGATAAACATAATTTGAATTTTTGTTCAGTTGTATTGTTGTGTTCTTTAATATGTCCTCCTGTTTATAACATATGAAGTTAGTTTTGCTTTTTACGCCTACATATTCAACCTTCTCTAAGACGTTACGATGGGTGGTTGTTCTGGTGATTGGTTAGTCTCCAGGATACTTAAAGGCATGTTTAGGAAGAGAATATGATAAATAAATAAGAACCAAAATGCTGAACTTGGTCTTAAAAGCGGTAGTTCACAGAAAGACATGTCATCTTATGTTCTGATTTTTACGACTTGCGGCAACCAAATCTTACTTCATACTTAGCCAAAAAATCAAAAAACACCATTACCAATTTTTTCATTTGTTTTTGTTTTGTTTTGTTTGTTTGACCCGGACAGGATTGATTCTCGTATACATGGTTCGTGTATAATGTTTAGATACTTATATCTCCCGTTCGTATCCCTATGAAATTTAAAATTCAGTTTTTTGTTATTGATTTTTGTGGCCTGAATTATGTTTTGTCTCTACTGTTACCACTTTGTCCTCCCTGTTACTGCCTTTGTTCGTTCCTGTTACCCAAAAAATGTGTAAAATATTTTTTACAATCAACATAACTGACCTATTGACTAAGTTTCCAGTTAGTACAATTAAAAGGGACATAATAGTAAATTTTCAATGCCATTGTCTCCACAATATTTTTTTAAGAGTGTTTAAAAAATAAGAAATGTGATGATTTTCCTGAACGTACTGACTATCTGCAGATTTTTTTGGGGTAATCTCCATAAATGATAAATGTAAATGTGATTTCAAATGAACACTACAATGCAAATGTGAGCCACACTTTTCATTGGATATTTTCTTTTCTATTATCACTTTTGCTACCAGTTAAAAAAAGTAACAGGATGGACAAAATCGGACACAAGCTGGCACACAATTTTAAAATAAAATTTTCTCAGGTGTTGGTAAGATTGCATATTTTTTAAAAAATATTAACAAATCAATATGCTATTGGTTTTTTAAATCAATTTGCATTTATTTTAACTTTTTTTTTTTATAAAAGAGGCATTACTCAGGAACAGTTTAAGTGTCCCCCAATTTCGAACTTGATCTGTGTTTTATGGTAATATTAAAGCATTTTATATACGTTTTATAAGATTTGGTTGAGGGAATTTAGCATTTTTTATGTTTATAAATGGCCATAACTCAAGAACGGTAACATAGACACTCCCAAATTTCGAACTTGATAATCTTTTTATGGTAATAAGCATAATGTTTAAGTTTCATAATACATATATTAGGTTTTAATTGATTTTTGGCCCGTTTGAAATTGATCCATTTTGTGGTCAAAAGGATTCAAATCAAATAATCAATATAATGTTTGATAGTTTATTCAAAAATTCAAAAAAATCTTTGTGGCTTTTTGCCGGATATGCTGAAAACAAAAATTTATACTTTAACAGTAAAACTCTAAATTGCAGACGTTGAAGTTATATGCATTTCATTATGATATGTTATATTTTAAACTACTGTCTCGCGTTAGGATGAAGGTTGATCCGCCGGTCAAAACGTTTAAACCCGCTGCACATTTTATATGCCCCTGTCCTGAATATTAAACATGGATTCATGCATGGTCACCTTTGATCTTGACTTTCAACAAATAAACTTGCAATATTTCCAAAGCAAGTGTATTTGTGAAAAGTACACTTAGTTAGATACAAACAAAACAAGTATACTTTTAGTAAATGAGAAAGGTAAGAGACAACTCGACAAGTAAACATTATTAGCAAGGAAAGTGAACAAAAACAACACCACAAGATGAGAATAAACATTTTGTATACTTTGTTGATATAAACTTGTTCAGAAGAAGTTAAAAAGTGCGCTTTCTGAAAGTCGGAAAGTTAAGAAAACAACTAAACAAGTACACAAAATGAAGTATACAAGATATGTTGCAATGCTACTAGCACACTAGTTGTATGGTATAAGTGAACAAAGACCATGCACACAAGGAGAGTCTATACTTTTTGTTCACATTGTCAAAGTCAACTTGTTCAGAAGAAGTTAGCAAGTACACTTTCTGAAAGTCGGAAAGTTTAGAAAATAACTAAACAAGTACACACTACCAAGTACACAAGGTTGGATATAATGCAACTTTACCACTTATTTATGTCAACAAGTTGAGCTGAGAACTGTTCAACTCGTGACTATTATAAGCTTCCAAAGTAAGTGACATGGAAAGTTTCCTAGTTTTGTGACATTGTTTTTACTGTTTTTATAGAGACCTTAAAATTTACTTGTCCGTGCTGAGACCTGGTCAAGTAATTGTGAAGTTTTTGATTTGTTTATCTGTGTCATTATATGTTGGTCAACGGTTGATTGGGGTACCGGTTCATTTCTGTATTCTTTATTTTTTTTCGCTTGTTATTCTTTATCTTTAACAATAATGGCTATTCTGTAATAACTTGATAACTGTATTCTGACGGAACATTGTTCTTTTCTGTAATCAGTATATTTTTACCCAATTCTTGAAATTTTGCAGTTATTCATTATATTTTAGCACCCCATTATTCTCTATTCTCTTTTTTGCCCATTTTACTCTATTCTTTATTTTTGCCCATTATTCTCTATTCTGTATACCCCATCCACACCCTCTTATATACCGTCTGTCTAAAGGTTGGGTGAACGTGAGGTCGGACGATCTAGTAAACAGAAAATAACTGAAAATTGTCGGCTGTTAACGAAACTTTTAACAGGAGATAAATTCTTAGCAAACAGAGGATTTGACATATCAAAAAGTGTAGACTTTTGTGTGCGGAAGTGAAAATTCCTGCATTTACCAAGGGAACACGTAAATTATTTTTTTCTTGAAATAAAGCCAACAAGAAAATTAAGTGCACGTACATGACTGTTTTCGCATACAAGTTGAACTTGTACAAAACAAATATACTATTCTACAAAAAAACATTGCCACTTTACTTTCTGAATTTATATGTGTCACTGAGTTGAATCAGTTGTTCTACGACACCCTCCTCCCCCCATTCCAGACCCTCACTGAGATGAATCAGGTGTTCTACGACACCCTCCCCCCATTCCAGACCCTCACTGAGGTGAATCAGTTGTTCTACGACACCCTCCTCCCCAATTCCAAAAAAAATTGTATATAGCGTGAAAAATTATTTATTATTTTTAACGATCAAACGGGGGGAGCCGGGTCTTACGTCCTCTACCCCCTTTTTTTCCTTGAATCAACCGTTTTAAATGGACCCAATCAGTGTTTCACATTGGTCATAGTTGTCTTTGAAAATATTTGGAATCGTCCTTAAATGGGTCCAATCATTGTTTCAAACTGGTCCGATTTGTCTTTCAATCTAATCCGAGTTTCTTTAAAAGTGGTCCGAGTTTTCTTGGTGCGACTTGTGCCAATCCCGATATTCAATGTCTCGTTTTGACAAAACTTCCGCGTTGCTGCTATCGACAAACTGCCAACACATTCGTTTTAACCAAGAAGACGTCATTTCGAAGGCTTTTTAAGGGTAAGTTTTAAATATTTCTGTTATATTTGACTCACGTGAAGAAATGACATACTCATTTTAGCTCATTTTAAAAATATTCTTTACATTTTTGACACAGCAACAGGTCGATGGACATATTTCCGGGTTTCCATATCTCTTCTTCTTCGCATTAAGACGAAATGTTCTGAACAAGTACAGAAGAAATGTTTAATTAATCATTTAACTAAGTGATTTTATGTTCTTCAAGGTAAAATTGTTTATGGAAACAAATTTGTAAGTTAAAAAGTGCATTTAAAAAGTGTAAGAGTTTTTAGACACCAGGCGGCGCTGAAGTTTGTCATGTGTTTTAAAACAAGTATTGTTTTTTAAAAAGCTTGTATGAACGGGTAGCACTAATGACTGGACCGAATGACAGGACCGAATGACAGGACCAAATGAAAAAAGCCAATAACTTTTTTTGTTATTCATAGGATTGATCTCAAATTTGAAATATAATAAGATGTCACCATTTGAAATTCAAAATAAAAAAAAAATATATAAAATTTTATCAGAAACTTGCAAAAACGTGACCTGACCATCGATAAGTAGCACTAATGACTGGACCGAATGACAGGACCGAATGACAGGACCAAATGAAAAAAGCTAATAACTTTTTTGTTATTCATAGGATTGATCTCAAATTTGAAATATAATAAGATGTCACCATTTGAAATTTAAAATTATTTAAAAAAAAATTATATAAAACGTGACCTGACCATCGATGACAATGACAGGACAAATATCGAGAATGACAGGACCAAATGAAAATGCTAATAACTTGTTCATTTCTTGAAGGATTTGTATCAAATTTAAAAATTAATTTGATTTCAACATTTAACACTTAAACATTAGTAAAAAAATAGAAAAAAAAATAAAAAAAGCTCGCAAAAAAATGTGACTTGACCACCGTTGACATTTACCTGACCAATATCGACATAACCCGACCGATGAAACCTCCGTATGTTATTATCTAAATAACAAAATTAGAAAATTATTAATTTTTGATAATTAAAAAATAAGAAATTACTACAAAAAATAGATTATTTCAATTTTTTATGGTAATAAACTTGACCAACGTACGTTGACTCACATAAGTAGGATTACAAATGCAAATACCTGTATATATAATTAGAAATATACATGTATCAACAACATGAACAAGAAATAAAACTGAAAACTTAAAATTATATCACAATAAAAAATACGTCTATGTTTGAAAGCATTTAAAAATAAATTATGTGATGGAAATAATCTTACCTGAAAATATAACTGAAAGGTAATACATGTAAAGTAGTATCAAACATATTTACAAACGCAAAATTCATAGACATTCGGGAAAATTTAAAACTAAAACAGGTATCCTGCACAAGGCTCGGGCATACCTCCAGTAGTCCACGAAAACGTTTATTTATTTTTATGAGACATTATAACTACTAAGATTCCTGCACAAGGCTCGGGCATACCTCAAGTAGTCCGCGAAAATGTTTATTTATATTTATTAAAAATATTTAAAACTTCCAAGATACCCTGCACAAGGCACAGGCATACATTGTACCTCAAGTAGTCCACGAAAATGTTTATGTATGTTTTTTTAAATATTTAAAACTACCAAGATATCCTGCACAAGACACGGGCATACCTCAAATAGTCCACGAAAATGTTTATTTATGTTTATTAAAATATTTAAAACTACCACGATATCCTGCACAAGGCACGGGCATACCTCAAGAAGTCCGCGAAAATGTTTATTTATCTTTATTAAAATATTTTAAACTACCAAGATATCCTGCACAAGGCACGGGCATACCTTAAGTAGTTAAACGGAAATATTTTTTAATGATATGAATTTAATATATTGAGAAAACAAACTATGCATAATGCTAATTACTGTAATCACAAACTATTTAGAATGTATCAACTTGTTTATGGCTTATTTCACACCTATTGTTTGTCAATTTATAACTGTAAATCAAACGTGTCAAATCATGACCGGTAATATACAACAAAATTTACAACACAGTTATAGATACAATATACTACTTTAAAAACAATAAAAAGTTCAAATAACACGGTGCTCATCACAGTACCAATCTTCTAAAACTCCTGAACATGTCTGATGAACCCACTTAGGCACAATTGATTCTTCCACGTTTTGCCTCACATCCTATCATATTCTCAAAAACATCTGGTTTGCCACACTGACAGTTACTGTCAATCCTTCTTGCATATATTCTTACAAAATCGGAACTTGATGTTATTCCTTGAGGAAATGGTGTAAAGTGACCCTTTTCTAAACAAGAAATTAAATGTGGTCTCATATATTTCTCAATAAAGTTGGTACGTCTCTGAGTGTTGAATTTTCCTTTATCACAATATTCCATCATGTTGGCAATTGCATAGACACCACAGTCATATCCATTTGTTTGCTGTTGTACGTCAGGTAGTTTCACAAGTAAGTTCCTTTTTCCATGACCATAAATAGCTGACAACTGAATTTCCGTCGAAGGTGAAAGTTTAAACTCTGTACTTTTACTGTCTAACACATAAACGGCATTTTCCTTTTTATGTTAAAAAGAGGTTACCCAGTGCGACTTTCCTGTATGATGAACTTGAACACACGGTGTATCCTTACTGCTGAATTTCCCGAAACTTTCAACCCAGCACTGTTTGTCTTCATCGTAAACTGGCGATAATCCTGTCGGTTGAAATCCAGATATATGGGGAAACTGTTTCGCTATCACATTTATACTTACATTCACAATTTCAGAACATAACCATGAGTTATTCTCCAACATCAGTTTGTGTTCAGAATTTAAACTAGAAATCCAAGGCGTATAACTGGGTTTCTGCACGTCTGTATTAACTTTATGTTTCTTCATCGGTAAAGAATTGGTACTAGTTGGGGACACTGGTGGCGATAGAATATTCCTCTCTTTTATATCCAAAGAAAATTTCAATATCTTTTTCTTTTTTGGTGTCGCACAACTATTCGTATCGGTATCCTGTTCCTTGGATTTGATTTAAGCTTCTTTTTCGATTTCGGGGTTTCCGTTGTTGATGGTTGCCTTCCTGGTGTTTCTGGCATAACAGACGGAACACTTTGTTCAACAATTTCGGAGTCTGGAGCTGGTATAACCTCATCATAATCATTTGGTCGTGGTTTTTTCCTTCCTGACTTTTTGTCGTTCCTTTTCAAATTTCTCTTCGTAAGCATTTTAATGTTCATAATTTTCGGTTTATTCTCACTTTCATCGCCTATGAATATTTTTGCTGCCATTATATGATAACACTGCGTAGTCGATGGACACTGACATGTTTCTTTCGGCAGTAAGGTTACAGCATATACAGTACCTTGGGTTCCCTTCACCATAAATGCTTTCTGCTGTTGTTCAAATGTAACATTGTCATTTTCGACTGTGAGACGGGCTAGCGACTTTTGTGAAAGAGTCGTATCCTTAGAAATCACAACACTCGGAACGTCTTCAGACGACACTATATCTTCAAAGTCGGGAACATTACTCTGAATAGTCTCACATTGCTCCGTGGTAGCATCACTATTAATTTTCACATGTTGTTCTTCACTTTCGAATGGTACACTTTCAGATATATTTTCGGATTCTGCATGATCTTTTTCCACACATTCTCCTCTTAACGAATCTATTTCGGACATCACATGTTTCACTATATCATCAGGTTTAATAACACGTTTCGGTATGCATATTTCGTCTTTCGGAATGCGTGCATGAATAAATACTGGTCTCAAACGGTAATTTCCCACTCCTGCTAATCCTCTCTGAATTTCGGTATAGTAGTAACACTGAAGGTAGTACATGGATAACACAAAGCAATCAACGGGAAGCTCCTTATACTTGTTCAGTCATTTAATAACGGCGTTCATACTCTCACACGGATTGTTAGTAACTCCAGAAAACGGATCATAAAGGTTGTCATACTTACTTATTATCCACTTTCCACAATGATATAAAATATCCTTTTCAATTTTGTTGAAATATGTGACGAACGGTTTTGACCACTTCACTGTTAACAACTGCTTTTTCTCCTTGAATTCTTCATCACTTTCACAACGCAGTAATTCCCGAATGTTAGAAAGATAAAATGCAATGTTAGTTTGATCTGCACCCATCTTCTGTAGGTTGAATTTGGCATCACCAATCAAATGGTTCCAACACATTATCACATCACAGTTCGGGAAATTCTTTTCTATTGCATTTGATAATCCTGGTTCCCGGTCAGTCACAAACGGTACACACTTTCTATTTAACTTCGGAAACACTGATGACACAAAATCGAAAAATTTCGAATGAACCTTTTCTTTTTTCCTTCCATGTATTAGAAATGCTACTGGCATGATAGGGCGATCCTCAAATATAATATTACGGAACACAAGAGGCGACACATAAAAATCTCCGAGTTTAAATGTTGTATCGTAGAAGAACAGAAACGGTTGATCATCTTCAGTATTTACGTCCAGTAGCTGATTAACTATAGATATCATCTCCGGTAAAGCTATTATAGAAGTTAAATCCGGGAACACAGTAATTTCTTGAATATAACCTTCCATGTGGTAAGCTAACAACATCAGATTATAAATGTCATCTTTACTTATTCTCTTCTGTTCGTTCACTTTTCGCACAATGTTTTCAACCTGTTTAACGTTTCTTGCGTTCATTACACCTTGTTGTACACCAGAAATATCACTGTTTGAAATACTGTCTCTATACACATCCATAGCGGTTTTGTCACCTTTTTGCACAACTTTTTCTATGGCTTTTAACACTGAGGGGGCGGTACGAACATATTCCAGTGCATTTTCTTTTTCTTTTCGGTTTCCGTGAATTAAAGGAGTATACACATTCTCGTCACCTTCATAATGCACTAGCAATAAATTCTTCTTGTCTTCGAAGTAAAACGCTGTTCTTCTGAATTCAAGTGAACCAACCGGTCTACTCCTCTTACCTGATTGTTGACTTATAGAACCTGGTTGTTTTATCTTGAAATATTTCTTTTCTAGCACAGCACTACCAATTGTCACTTTTTTTAACCCATATTGTATCCACGGATATTGATCACATTTCCAATCATCGGAGTTTTCACATCTTATTAAATAGACCTCGTTGGCTTTCGGCTTCGCTGGTGGCGTGTCTGAAATACAAGATGTGTCAGGATTACTCAAAATACTTACAATGTCATTGTGATAAAGCTGCTCTGTTACAGTGTAAAGTGTCACACCACCATCTACTAAAACTCGTGATGGAGAGTTAGGAATGAAAGCATGTGAACTAATAGAAGTGGTAGCAGGTGTACTGTTAGGAGCGGAAGAAGGTGAGTGGTTAGAAGTGGCAATAGGTAAGCGGTTAGAAGTGGCAATAGGCATGATAGGTAAGCGGTTAGAAGTGGAAACAGAAGAGCGATGAGAGATGGAATCATGCGACCGGTTAAAGATGGGACCAGGTGAAGGATAAGAAGTGGAGGCATGCGAGCGGTTAGCCATAGGGGTGGATGCATACTGACGGTTAGAAGTGTTAATAAGAGAAGACACAAGACAACATACCTCTGGAAGAGCAGGCCACTCTTCAATTACCTGAGTGTCAGCCGACACCTTTGGAGTTGGTGCTGGTGGAAGTGCTGGTGTTGGTGTACTGAGTAGCGCTCTCTTGTACGGTGCTTGGTCAAAATACTTGCCCTTGGCCTGGGAATGGCCATCAATAATCACTGGAAATGAAGACATGATTAGAAATGAACAATATGAAAAAACAACCAAAAAATATCCTAACACTTTTCTTTGTCTCAAATTATTAACACTAAATATTATATTCTATGTTTGTCTTTTCTCTAAGATAGGCGATATATTGGTAATTGGCGACCTATAAGCCTATTAAATACAGACATTAAGATAGCTTCTGCAGCTATAGCAAACAGAGTTAAGTCTGTATTACCATTTATTATAAGTGACACTCAAAAGGGATTTATCAAGGGGAGATTCATTGGAGAGAATACTAGATTATTGTATGATTTGATGCATTATCTTGAAGATCACAACATGAGCGCCTTACTTTTATTAGTTGATTTTGAAAAGGCATTTGACTCTGTTGACTGGGTATTTTTACAAAAAGCATTAAAAAGTTTTAATTTTGGTCCTTCGATGTGCAAATGGTTTGAGACTCTCTACAAAAGTGCTAAGAGTTGTGTAATCAACAATGGCAATTTGTCAAATTTTTTCAATCTTGAGAGAGGTTGCAGACAAGGTGACCCGCTCTCCCCTTATTTGTTTGTTATTGGTGTAGAGTTATTATCGTTAAAACTTAAGTCAAACCCCAAAATTCACGGTATCCTCATTAATGAAAAACAAACACTTTTAAGTCAGTATGCAGATGATACTTTTCTAACTTTAGATGGTAGTGAGACATCACTACAAGAAAGCCTCAATTGTTTTGATTCTTTTTATATGTTATCTGGATTGAAAATGAACAAATCAAAGACAAGAGCTGTTTGGATTGGTAACAAAAAATATTCTGATCAAATATTGTGTCCTAATTACAATCTTATGTGGTCACACACAAACTTTAGACTTTTAGGAATAGATTTTTCGCTTGATTTAAAAAGTATTCTTGATATTAATTTTAGAAAAAAGATCAAAGAGGTTTCAGCTATACTTAAAAGCTGGCAACATAGAAAATTATCATTACTAGGTAAAATTACTGTAATTAAGACTCTGGCATTACCAAGACTGATTCATTTGTTGACTGCCCTGCCAAATTTACCTCACTCACAATTAAATGAGCTGAGTGCTATGTTTTTTAATTTCATTTGGAATGGTAAGACTGATAGAGTAAAGCGTAGTACTCTTATTGCAGATTTTTCACAGGGAGGATTAAATATGGTGCATCTGCAGTCTTTCTGTACATATCTTAAATCATCTTGGGTAAAGAGATTTTTATCAAATTCAGAAGGTTCTTGGCAGAATTTATTACTAGCAGAACTAAAACAGTTAGGTGGTGACAGAGTCTTTACATTACAAAAGGATAAGATTAAAGAAATTTCTAATTGTGTAAAAAATCCATTTTGGAAAGACATATTTGAATGTCTACACATGGCAAAGCCTTATACAAAGTTATGTGTTCCAGAAATTTTGTCATTGGATATTTTAAACTTTATACCACTATCTGAATACCCTGTTTATATGAAATGGAAATTATATGGTATACAGTTTATAAGGGACATTGTAGATAGTCAAAGTAAATCACTACTAACATTCCAACAAGTAAGACAAAAACTTAATTTGGAAAATTTTTTGAGATACTATAGTTTATTATCTAACATTCCAAAATATATTAAAAAATACATCAAAGACTATTGTGATTTGAACTTAGACAATTTTGTTCCTTTTGATGCATTTTCTAAAAGGATCTTGGAAAATAAGAAGTTAAAATTTGTATACAGAGATCTTGTAGATAAAGTATGCATACTCCCATATGAGAAATTTTTAAAATGGGAGGATGTAACAAATTCTGAAATCTCAGAATGGTCTAAGTATTTTTCTCTTTTGAAAAGATGTTGTAGGGATACATATTTAAAGAACTTTCAATATAAAATATTACATAGAATTATACCTACCAATACATTTTTATATAGAATTAAGCAAAAGGAAACAAGTCTATGTACCTTCTGTAATGAGGAAGAGGAAACAATAGAACATTTATTTTATGATTGTAATGTTACATACAATTTTTGGTTGTCATTTTTACAGAAAATTAAATTATTTGATGAGCATTTCAGCATAAGCAAGATGGAAGTTTTATTAGGATTTATTACCAAGAGTTTGTTTATAAATTTGTTAATAATTATAGCTAAAAACTACATCTTTAGATGTAAGTTAAGAAATATAGCTCCTAGTTTTATAGGACTTAAATTCAGAATAAAACAATACCAATCAAATGAATTTTATATTGCAAACAAAAATAATAGATCAGCATCTTATGAAAGATTCTGGTCCCCACTACATACAATTTTGTCATGATTTATTATCATTTATACTTTAAATTATTCTATAGTGAGCAGTGGTATTTTGAATTTTTACTTTATATATAGACATGCATGCATACTAATGGTAAGATTGCAGAGACTGTGTGTAAGTAGTGAGAGAAAGTGTGAGTGTGAGCATCTATATTCTTCTTTTCTTTAATAATTATATTCTTGTATTATGAATATAAATTTAAAAAAACCAAATGGATAGTCTTGTATATAACTTTCAATGTTTACCCCAAGAACCATAGTCAGGTGGTGATTGTAGGGGTATTGTAAAATCCTGACTATTGAAAAACAAATAAAAGATAAAAAAAAAAAATGTTTGTCTTTTCTCAATTAAATACAAAAATAATAAATATTAGAAAGTAATACAAAAATATTTGATATAAAACAATATAGTAATCCAAACGATAAAAAGCACTGGTTGTATAGCACTATGAAAACTTATGAAAGGGGGAAAAAAAGGCCACATATTTATAACTTGATGAGTTCTTTTAATTAAATTCACTCAAATTTTAAAAGCTGACCAAGTTTCCTTTCTTCTTTTATTGAGACAATGATCACCAATTATCCATCTAATTTATTATTCTCGTATATTTATATTCTATCTTTAATTTGAGGTAAATCATTTGAGAAATAAAAAAGAATTATTATATGATATTTATATATAAAAATCTAGCATTTTCATTAGGTCCTGTCATTGCCAAGGTTTGTCAGGTCATTGTCAACATGGTCAGGTCACATTTTCGCAAGCTATAAATATTTTTTCTCTCATTTTTTAATTATATTTATGTCAAACATGCTAAAGTCTTATCATAACTCAAATTTGAGATAAAAAAAATTGAAATAAAAAAGTTATCAGCATTTTTTTCGATCCTGTCATTGTCGATGTTGGTCCTGTCATTGTCGGTGTAGGTCAGGTCACGTTTTCGCAAGCTTTTGGAGAAAAATATTTATTTTCTTTTAAAATTCATGTATTAAATGTCGAAATCTAATTAAATTTCAAATTTGAAACAAAATCTTCGAGAAATGAAAAAGTTATTAGCATTATCATTTGGTCCTGTCATTCTCGATATTGGTCCTGTCATTGTCATCGATGGTCAGGTCACGTTTTTGCAACTTTCTGATAAAATTTTATATAATTTTTTTTTAATTTTAAATTTCAAATGGTGACATCTTATTATATTTCAAATTTGAGATCAATCCTATGAATATTAGCTTTTTTTATTTGGTCCTGTCATTCGGTCCTGTCATTCGGTCCAGTCATTAGTGTAACCCTGTATGAACCTTCATTTAGGGACGACATCAAAAGATCAATGAAGGATAAAAAACTTAATTCAAATAGTTTGGGGGTGGGGGTTAAACTTGCTGTAAGTTTTGTTTATCCTACATCGATTTTACATATACATGATATATCTATATGGGTCAATCAATTTTTCCAAAGTTAAGTTAAGAGGGGGGTAGGGGGTCATTAAAAAAACTATCTGAATTAAGTTTTTTATCCTACATTGAACTTTTGATGTCGTCCCTTACAGAGGCAGATTTAGGGGGGGGGGGCAAGTGGCCCGCCCCCCCCTTTTTGGGAAAAAATTTGGTTGCTGATGTAGGGAATCACTGAAGCGCGACTAGAGCAGGCCTCCTCTTAGGTCAGTCAGTGAGACATTTCTTGATCCGCCACTGATTTATAATGCGTATAGAATCAAAAGTGTGCATACAATATAAAATCTTTGTATTTGAAAATTAAAATAAAATTAAGAACTGATTATTAACATCAAGTTAGGTTCTTCATCCACAGATATGAGACAATACACCTTATCGCTAATCCTGAATTTGTCCCGCTCGAACTATGAACGACATACAACAATCACTTTATCCATTGTGGCGTCAGATATTTTGTATTATGACGTCAAAATTTTACGAGAACCTGTGTGATGCCCAGTAATGGCCTGCAGACAAATAGCGATAGGGTGTATATTAAAGATTTTACATTATTATTTACCACCAAAGGTATACATATAATTTAAACAAGTTATTTCAGAAAATAACAGGTATACTAGTACTGTTATTGGGGGAATTCTTATAGATTTATATCTCCTCCTGTCATGAATTGTGTTGAAATAACCGGTTATTTTACAAAGAAACAATGTATGTATGTCATGTATGTAATAATGCCTTTCAGTCACCACAGTGGGTCTCATTGGGGTCTTAGCGTGACACAGGATTGGCTGATTTTTGGTATTTGGACACATGAAAGTCAAATTATTGTGCCTGAAAACAGGAAACAAAGTTGAGCGGGACACGTAAAATTACTAAAAAAAATAGAATCATAAATAATTGTAATAAGCGTGAAATCAAAATTTGTTGTCAAAAGAAGTGATGACTTGTTTGTAGGTACGGTATACAATCATCGACATTCCGTTAATGGTTTTTGCATTTCGAAAACTGTATCCCTAAATGACTTCTGTACATAAATACCTAATTATAATAAAAAGAACAACAAGATCCAGTCAAAGAGACCAAAGATCAAGAGGTGCATTGCAGGATTCTTCTGTTGAGAAATCTGATTTTTCATTCTGAAAGTAATAAAGACCGGGTTGGGTGGATCCATAAAACAATTCATTTTGAAAACATGGAAAATGTAGCATAATTTAATCTTGGTTTCAGTAAAAAAATATACATGTACTTCCATTTAATTCAATACTTTTTTACGCAAAATACGCACTGCCACAATAGCAGATAACAGGCATATACTTGTGCAATACAATATACACAACCAAATATATAATCATATTACAACATTTTCATTGACACATATATATTGGCAATATCTTACAAGTACCCTTCTGTGAAAAACTAATTGCTGTACCCAGGAAGTATTTAAGAAATTCAAAAACAAAATATATGTTTTGCAAACTTGGCATGGACAATGAGTACATAATTCAGGGGTGGATTCAAGAGGTACATGAGGTAAGGCGGTCATTTTTTCTGGAATTTATTTTTGTTCATTTAGGGGCATTTTTGTCATGTTTGTCATGTTTTGCCTCCCAGGCTTTGGCCAAAAATGTCAATGAATGTAGCTGGTTTTTTTTATTGACAGCTTTTCTCCGATAAACGAAAGATTGTCGTATTCATGCAAAAGTTTTAACTCGTATAAAGAGTTCAGGCCCTCGCGAGTGGGAGAGTCGATCACGGGGAGGGACTGAATTATTCAGGTTATTGGGAAACAAAAATCTTGGGGCCCTATAGTAACACGTCAGCCATGAGAAAATACAAGGATTTGTATAGTGAGACAAATCCTTGAAAATGTAGTATTCTAGTAGTTGTGCCCGTTTACAAATGGAAAAGTTGCTGAATTTTTCGTTTCCGTTCTCTAACTTAAGTTAGCCTCAACCAAATTTTGATAGTGATTTTTACTGTTCTTCAGTTATGTCCCTTTATAACATGTATAACTTTATATGATATGCGAGCGGGGGCAACTTCTGTGTCCCATGGACACATTCCCAATTTATTTGTATATGGAATCATTATAAGGTGTACATGTCCAACTGGCAGCTGTCACCCGACGTTGACCTCATTTTCATGGTTCGGTCAGTCAATGATATAACTCTCTCTATAGAGTTATTACAGAAAATTAACATACATTTGTTATTGTGGACTAAAAAATCAAAGAACTGTGATAACATATGTATGTTACATGTTTCAAAGGAACAATATACATCATTAGTTTTGTTAAAATGTATACAAGTTCTATTGATATTACTATTGTCTTTATGTACATGTATACTCAACTATAGAAAGATATGCATTGATATAACAGCTCATAGTTTGCCACTCATGCATAGTACACCTATGTTATTACAGAAAAAGTACATGTATGTCTGTAATAACTAAAGGGTGGGGTGGGGGGGGGGGGGGCAGATGAAGTGTGCCTCTGGGTGTGGAACTTTCTGGCTGTGTTGATGACCCATTGTTGGCCTTTGGCTGTTTTCTGCTCTCTGGTTTTGGTTGTTGTCTCTTTGACACATTCCTTGTTTCCATTCTCTATTCTGTTTAATCTGTTTACATGTTTTGAATTTTAAAACTTTTTTTCAGATTTTGATTGACTGGTGGCAGAAGGGGTATGTTATATAAAGTGGCATTAAGACCTTGCAGACAGATCTAGACTTAACAATAACATGCTGAAGTTGCAATTACAGTTTGATGAAGGCCCACATGTAATCCCATATTGACGGTTGTAGTCTCGTACCAACAGATTTCACTTTGGGTATTTAATTGTATTGAAACTTAGTTATGGACTTCATTTTAACACGTTTCTTTCAAAATCATCCTTAACCATTTTTCATTTTTTTTATTAACAAGTTATGTGGAATTTGAGGATCTTTTAACAGATTTTTTGGAACTTTTACAATGTAATTTGTAATCAAAATTTTGAAGCGTGTATGGAAATTACAAGGAAAATAATAATGTCATACTAACTGTCTCATTAAATATATTATTCAACGTACAATCAGTGCAATAAGGAAAGATATGAGATGAACATTATATACATATATCGATATATGTGTAAAGGTAGAGACAGGGGTGTCCTGCTTTCCATTGTATAAAGCACCCTATATTTTTAGATTTTAATCGTGTACAGTGAATCTTCAAATATATATTTGATAAGGCCCAGATACTTTTACCTTTTAATTGTGTACAGTGAATCTACAAATTTATTTTATAAATCCCCAAATATTTTTTTTCTCATCACTTGGCGTCTGTGGTCCGTTGTCGTCGTCCAATAACTTTTACAAAAATCTTCTCCTCTGAAACTTAACTGGGCCAAATTTAACCAACCTTGGCCACAATCATCACTAGGGTATCTAGTTTTAAAAATGTTGCTGATGACCCCGCCTGCCAACCAAGATTGCCGACATGGCTAACAATAGTACATAGGGGTAAAATGCAGTTTTTGGCTTATATCTCTGAAACTAAAGCATTTAGAGCTAATCTGACATGAGGTAAAAATGTTGATCAGGTAAAAATGTTGATCAGGTTAAAATCTATCTGCCCTGAAATTTTCAGATGAATCAGACAACCCGCTTTTGGGTTGCTGCCCCTGAATTGGTAATTTTAAGGAAATTTTGCAGTTTTTGGTTATTATCTTGAATATTATTATAGATATAGATAAGGCCATAATAAATAATGGGTTTGTTTGTCCAAATGCTACCTGCCCAGAAAAAAGCTGCCTACTCAAATTCTTTTATTGTCCTAATTTGAAGAAGATTTTTTTTTAATCAAATGGGCATGAAGACTAATAAACATCGGATACTAAAATTTCTTCTTAATAAAAAAAAAAAGAAAATGCCTACCTACCCACCCACTGTATCAACCTATGGGTAGGGTTTGGGCAAACCAAAATATTTTTAAGTGTGGCCTAAGCTGTTAATAGCAATATTTTTTTTACAAAAATCTTCTTCACTTAATTACTGGGCCAAATAGAATTAAACTCAGCTACAATTTTAAATAGGGTATCTTGATTGAAAAATATATCCAACATGGCTAAAAATAGAACATAGGGATTTACTTTACAAGTCTAGAGTGCGAAAACTAAAAGTATTCGGACAACGACGCAGACAACGACGACGCCAACTTGATACCAATATACGACCCAAAATTTTTTTAATTTTTGCGGTCGTATAAAAACCCATACCGTATAGTCAGCTATAAAGGCCCCAACATGAAAAATATGAAACAATTCAATTGAGAAAACTTACGCCTAATTTATAACAATTTAACCAATTTACGAAAGACAATTATGACAGACAAGAACCAGTGATAGCCATTGAACTACAAGCTGCTGACTTGGGACAGACACATAAAGAATGAGGAGGGGTTAAACATGTTTGTATCTCAATTTTATATTGTATACAGGAGTTGTAATTTTACGAGGAATATTTCAATTATTGTTGTAATCATGATGTCATATTTAGATTGCCCCAATACCTTTAAGTATTAATGTTGATAAAATCTGTATTTTATTCAAATTATGATTATCCTCTAACCTTGTCCTTTTATTACATTCCACCATATACAAGTAAATCAGATAAACTTTAAAACAAAATTACTCTTTTTTAAATAGATGCTGTAAAAATGATGTACAAATTTTGCTTATATTTTAATGTCATTGTTGAAACAATCAAGGGCCATAACTCCTGAACAGCATAAAAGAAAATTTGCGCTATCACACTTAACTTCCATTTTGACATGAGAAACAACAAATATTAAAACTTTAAAAGGTTTGGTTAAATGTTTCACTAGTTATTACACAGAAATGTCAGAAACAGTGATTTTTCAATCAATCACAAGGACCATAGCACTTAATCCATAATATGAAAATGTAAAAGTGCTGGTAGTAATCATTTGTCGAAATTGGGTTTGTCAGTCAGAAATGTGTTTTTCTTGTTTTTGTAAAAATACTGTTAAAAGTAAGAAGATGTGGTATGATGCTAATGGGACGACTCCTCACCAGAGAGCTTTCAACAATGAGCAAAACCTTAACCAAACAGCAATCTAAAAGTAAGGCTCCAAAATGACAAATGTAAAGCACTTCAAATGAGAAAGGCCTGAGAACACACTTATTTCGTAGTGCATTTCTTTTAGACAATAAATTCAAATTAGAAAAATCGCATCTGCTGCATCTCAAAAAGTTTTTACAGTGTAGTGCTACTTTTGGGACGAATACTATCAAAATTATAAACAAGTCTACCAGCTCCAACTTAAAATATGGACAATTCTATGTTAAGGGGGTCTATAATTCAGTTTGACAGCTTCAGTGGGCATTCAATTTTTTTTATTTCAGATTTCATATATTAAAAGAAAATTTCTTCAAACATTTTTAGAGAGGATTTATATTCAACAGCATAGTGAATTGCTCAAAGGCAAAACAAAAAATTTAAGTTCATTGGAACACATTCATTCTGTGTCAGAAACCTATGCTGTGTCAACTATTTAATCACAATCCAAATTAGAGCTAAATCCAGCTTGAATGTTGTGTCCATACTTGCCCCAACCGTTCAGGGTTCAACCTCTGGGGTCGTATAAAGCTGCGCCCTGCAAAGCATCTGGTTCTCGTTGTTGAAGGCCTTACCGTTGCCTATAATTGCTTACATCCACTTTTTTTTAACATAAGTGGATAGTTGTCTCATTGGTAATCATACTGTATCTCCTTATTGTTATAAAAATACAATGATTTCTCTTTCTTTTACAGGATATAATGGCAAGTTGGGATGAGGTAAATTTTTCTTCTTAAAAGTCAGTGGTCATGTGACCTATGTCATGTGACCTATGTTGTTTATTAAATTTACAGAAAGGTACAGGCGTGCAGTATTCTTAGGGGGAGAACAGGATAAATCAAAATGACTACAGTGAAAAGAATTTCAATATACAAAATTCCAGGACACAAACAAAGAGACATAAGATATCAAAGGACATTCACAACTCTTTTAAGTCGAAGAGAAACTGACGACGCCATGGCAAAAAATGAAAAACAATCAAAATACAAACAACATTCTTCAAAACATTACATAGAAAATTAAAGACCCTACAATATATATACTAACCCCAACAAAAACTGAGGCTCATCTCTTAACTGTTGCATAATACAATTGTCTAAAGATTTTTCTAAAAAAAAACCTCTGAAATTATAGACAATTTCATTCCCTCTTCATAGTCATTGTATTTAATATAAGCTATTGAAACTGTAAACATGTTGCTCATTAAATTCAATTATTACATTTATAATACATTTGTATATTTTAGAGGAAAATGTAAAAACTTTGTTTTGCTTACAGAAACTTCTTAAAGCTGCAAGGGATGGAAATATAAAAGAGGTAGAATCATGTGTAAAGAACAGAGCTAATTTGGAATGTAGCGATGATTTTGTAAGTGAAGTAAAATGTATTTATTATATACATGATATATAGTACACACAATATGAATCAGTTAAACATTGCTCTTGTTAGTGTTCAGTGATTCAATGTTAATTTCTGGTTATTGCAAATAGTCTTCAAAATATTCATGATATTAAGAAACATTATTACACATCCCGAATGTATATAGAACTCTTGTATTCCACAAAAACAGTGCAAAACATTCTTTCATAAAACCAATATATACAACTCCTGTATTCAATACAAACAGTGAGAAACATCAGTACACAACACTGATGTATACACCTCCTGTATTCAACACCTATACCCAAGTAAAACAGCAGAAAAACACATTAAGTACATTAAGTAGAAGAAGAATGCCATGGCCAGACGAAAAGACAAACAACAGCCCCAAACAAACTTGAAATACTTCATTACACTGATGAATACCTCTCCAGTTTGTTTGTCAAAGGGTTGCTGTCTGATACTTCTTAACTGTATACAACTGAAATATTGTGATTTACTTCATTACACTGATGAATACCTCTCCAGTTTGTTTGTCAAAGGGTTGCTGTCTGATACTTCATAACTGTATACAACTGAAATATTGTGATTTACTTCATTACACTGATGAATACCACTCCAGTTTGTTTGTCAAAGGGTTGCTGTCTGATACTTCATAACTGTATACAACTGAAATATTGTGATTTACTTCATTACACTGATGAATACCACTCCAGTTTGTATGTCAAATGGTTGCTGTCTGATACTTCATAACTGTATACAACTGAAATATTGTGATTTACTTCATTACACTGATGAATACCACTCCAGTTTGTTTGTCAAAGGGTTGCTGTCTGATACTTCATAACTGTATACAACTGAAATATTGTGATTTACTTCATTACACTGATGAATACCACTCCAGTTTGTTTGTCAAAGGGTTGCTGTCTGATACTTCCTAACTGTATACAACTGACATATTGTGATTTACTTCATTACACTGATGAATACCACTCCAGTTTGTATGTCAAAGGGTTGCTGTCTGATACTTTCTAACTGTATACAACTCAAATATTGTGATTTACTCCATTACACTGATGAATACCACTCCAGTTTGTTTGTCAAAGGGTTGCTGTCTGATACTTTCTAACTGTATACAACTCAAATATTGTGATTTACTCCATTACACTGATGAATACCACTCCAGTTTGTTTGTCAAAGGGTTGCTGTCTGATACTTTCTAACTGTATACAACTGAAATATTGTGATTTACTCCATTACACTGATGAATACCACTCCAGTTTGTTTGTCAAATGGTTGCTGTCTGATACTTCCTAACTGTATACAACTGCAATATTGTGATTTACTTCATTACACTGATGAATACCACTCCAGTTTGTATGTCAAATGGTTGCTGTCTGATACTTCCTAACTGTATACAACTGAAATATTGTGATTTACTTCATTATACTGATGAATACCACTCTAGTTTGTATGTCAAATGGTTGCTGTCTGATACTTCCTAACTGTATACAACTGCAATATTGTGATTTACTTCATTACACTGATGAATACCACTCCAGTTTGTTTGTCAAATGGTTGCTGTCTGATACTTCCTAACTGTATACAACTGAAATATTGTGATTTACTCCATTACACTGATGAATACCACTCCAGTTTGTATGTCAAAGGGTTGCTGTCTGATACTTTCTAACTGTATACAACTGAAATATTGTGATTTACTTCATTACACTGATGAATACCACTTCAGTTTGTATGTCAAAGGGTTGCTGTCTGATACTTCATAACTGTATACAACTCAAATATTGTGATTTACTCCATTACACTGATGAAAACCACTCCAGTTTGTATGTCAAAGGGTTGCTGTCTGATACTTTCTAACTGTATACAACTGAAATATTGTGATTTACTCCATTACACTGATGAATACCACTCCAGTTTGTTTGTCAAATGGTTGCTGTCTGATACTTCATAACTGTATACAACTGAAATATTGTGATTTACTTCATTACACTGATGAATACCACTCCAGTTTGTATGTCAAATGGTTGCTGTCTGATACTTCCTAACTGTATACAACTGCAATATTGTGATTTACTTCATTACACTGATGAATACCACTCCAGTTTGTATGTCAAATGGTTGCTGTCTGATACTTCCTAACTGTATACAACTGAAATATTGTGATTTACTTCATTACACTGATGAATACCACTCCAGTTTGTATGTCAAAGGGTTGCCGTCTGATACTTCCTAACTGTATACAACTGAAATATTGTGATTTACTTCATTACACTGATGAATACCACTCCAGTTTGTATGTCAAATGGTTGCTGTCTGATACTTCCTAACTGTATACAACTGAAATATTGTGATTTACTTCATTACACTGATGAATACCACTCCAGTTTGTATGTCAAATGGTTGCTGTCTGATACTTCCTAACTGTATACAACTGAAATATTGTGATTGACTTCATTACACTGATGAATACCACTCCAGTTTGTATGTCAAATGGTTGCTGTCTGATACTTCCTAACTGTATACAACTGAAATATTGTGATTGACTTCATTACACTGATGAATACCACTCCAGTTTGTATGTCAAATGGTTGCTGTCTGATACTTCCTAACTGTATACAACTGAAATATTGTGATTTACTTCATTACACTGATGAATACCACTCCAGTTTGTTTGTCAAAGGGTTGCTGTCTGATACTTCATAACTGTATACAACTGAAATATTGTGATTTACTTCATTACACTGATGAATACCTCTCCAGTTTGTATGTCAAAGGGTTGCCGTCTGATACTTCATAACTGTATACAACTGAAATATTGTGATTTACTTCATTACACTGATGAATACCTCTCCAGTTTGTATGTCAAAGGGTTGCCGTCTGATACTTCTTAACTGCATACAACTGAAATATTGTGATTTACTTCATTACACTGATGAATACCTCTCCAGTTTGTATGTCAAAGGGTTGCCGTCTGATACTTCTTAACTGCATACAACTGAAATATTGTGATTTACTTCATTACACTGATGAATACCTCTCCAGTTTGTATGTCAAAGGGTTGCCGTCTGATACTTCATAACTGTATACAACTGAAATATTGTGATTTACTTCATTACACTGATGAATACCTCTCCAGTTTGTATGTCAAAGGGTTGCTGTCTGATACTTCATAACTGTATACAACTGAAATATTGTGATTTACTTCATTACACTGATGAATACCACTCCAGTTTGTTTGTCAAAGGGTTGCTGTCTGATACTTCATAACTGCATACAACTGAAATATTGTGATTTACTTCATTACACTGATGAATACCTCTCCAGTTTGTATGTCAAAGGGTTGCCGTCTGATACTTCATAACTGTATACAACTGAAATATTGTGATTTACTTCATTACACTGATGAATACCTCTCCAGTTTGTATGTCAAAGGGTTGCCGTCTGATACTTCTTAACTACATACAACTGAAATATTGTGATTTACTTCATTACACTGATGAATACCACTCCAGTTTGTATGTCAAAGGGTTGCCGTCTGATACTTCTTAACTGCATACAACTGAAATATTGTGATTTACTTCATTACACTGATGAATATAACTCCCGTTTGTATGTCAAAGGGTTGCTGTCTGATACTTTGTAACTGTAAACAACTGAAACATTGTGATTTATTCATTACACTGATGAATACCATTCATGTTTGTTTGTCAAAGGGTTGCCGTCTGATACTTCTTAACTGCAAACAACTGAAATATTGTGATTTATTTTATTATACTTTATGACACTTAACATACACTTTCATGGTATTCTATAAAAAAATTCCTTTGGTTTTACATAAATTTTGCATCATCATGACACAAGACATGACACATGATCATACAACAATCATTTACCAATTCTGTATTAAACATGACACGTGGCACCTGATCATACAACATTCATTCACCACTCCTGTACTGAACATGACATGCTACACCTGATCATACAACATTCGTTACCACTTCTGTACTGAACATGATATGTGACACCTGATCATACAACATTCATTAACCACTCCTGTACTGAACATGACATGTGACACCTGATCATGCAACATCCATCCACCACTCCTGTACTGAACATGACATGTGACACCACATCATACAACATTCAATGAACACTCCTGTACTGAACATGACATGCGACACCTGATCATACAACATTCGTTACCACTCCTGTACTCAACAAGACATGTGACACCACATCATACAACATTTATTAACAACTCATGTACTGAACATGACATGCGACACCTGATCATACAACATTCGTTACCACTCCTGTACTGAACATGACATGTGACACCACATCATACAACATTCATTACCACTCCTGTACTCAACATGACATGTGACACCACATCATACAACATTCATTACCACTCCTGTACTCAACAAGACATGTGACACCACATCATACAACATTTATTAACAACTCCTGTACTGAACATGACATGTGACACCTGATCATACAACATTCGTTACCACTCCTGTACTGAACATGACATGTGACACCACATCATACAACATTCAATGAACACTCCTGTACTGAACATGACATGCGACACCTGATCATACAACATTCGTTACCACTCCTGTACTGAACATGACATGTGAAACCACATCATACAACATTTATTAACAACTCCTGTACTGAACATGACATGTGACACCTGATCATACAATTTTCATTTACCACTCCTGTACTGAACATGACATGCGACACCTGATCATACAACATTCATTACCACTCCTGTACTCAACATGACATGTGACACCACATCATACAACATTCATTCACCACTCCTGTACTGAACATGACATGCGACACCTGATCATACAACATTCGTTACCACTTCTGTACTGAACATGACATGTGACACCACATCATACAACATTCATCCACCACTCCTCTACTAATCATGACATGTGACACCACATCATACAACATTTATTAACAACTCCTGTACTGAACATGACATGTGACACCTGATCATACAATTTTCATTTACCACTCCTGTACTGAACATGACATGCGACACCTGATCATACAACATTCATTACCACTCCTGTACTCAACATGACATGTGACACCACATCATACAACATTCATTCACCATCCTGTACTGAACATGACATGCGACACCTGATCATACAACATTCGTTACCACTCCTGTACTGAACATGACATGAGACACCACATCATACAACATTCATCCACCACTCCTCTACTGAACATGACATGTGACACCACATCATACAACATTCATTTACCACTCCTGTACTGAACATGACGTGACACCTGATCATACAACATGCATTTACCACTCCTGTACTGAACATGACATGTGACACCTGATCATACAACATTCATTTACATCTCCTGTACTGAACATGACATGTGACACCTGATCATACAACATTCATTTACCACTTCTGTACTGAACATGACATGTGACACCTGATCATACAACATTCATTAACCACTCCTGTACTGAACATGACATGTGACACCTGATCATACAACATTCAGTCACCACTCCTCTACTGAACATGACATGTGACACCACATTGTACAACATTCATTCACCACTCCTGTACTGAACATGACATGTGACACCTGGTCATACAACATTTATTCACCACTCTTGTACTGAACATGACATGTGACACCTGATCATACAACATTCATTTACCACTTCTGTACTGAACATGATATGTGACACCTGATCATACAACTTTCATTTACAACTCGTGTACTGAACATGACATGTGACACCTGATCATACAACATTCATTTACCACTTCTGTACTGAACATGACATGTGACACCTGATCATACAATATTCGTCCACCACTCTTGTACTGAACATGCCATGTGACACATGATCATACAACATTCATCCACCACTCCTGAACTGAACATGACATGTGACACCCGATCATACAACATTCACCCACCACTCCTCTACTGAACATGACATGCGACACCTGATCAGACAACATTCATTCACCACTCTTGTACTGAACATGACATGTGACACCTGATAATACAACATTTCTTCACCACTCTTGTACTGAACATGACATGTGACACCTGATCATACAACATTCATCCACCACTCCTGAACTGAACATGACATGTGACACCCAATCATACAACATTCATCCACCACTCCTCTACTGAACATGACATGTGACACCTGATCATTCAACATTCATTCACCACTCTTGTACTGAACATGACATGTGACACCTGATAATACAACATTCATTCACCACTCTTGTACTGAACATGACATGTGACACCTGATCATACAACATTCAGTCACCACTCCTCTACTGAACATGACATGTGACACCACATTGTACAACATTCATTCACCACTCCTGTACTGAACATGACATGTGACACCTGGTCATACAACATTTATTCACCACTCTTGTACTGAACATGACATGTGACACCTGATCATACAACATTCATTTACCACTTCTGTACTGAACATGATATGTGACACCTGATCATAAAACATTCATTTACAACTCGTGTACTGAACATGACATGTGACACCTGATCATACAACATTCATTTACCACTTCTGTACTGAACATGACATGTGACACCTGATCATACAATATTCGTCCACCACTCTTGTACTGAACATGCCATGTGACACATGATCATACAACATTCATCCACCACTCCTGAACTGAACATGACATGTGACACCCGATCATACAACATTCACCCACCACTCCTCTACTGAACATGACATGCGACACCTGATCAGACAACATTCATTCACCACTCTTGTACTGAACATGACATGTGACACCTGATAATACAACATTTCTTCACCACTCTTGTACTGAACATGACATGTGACACCTGATCATACAACATTCATCCACCACTCCTGAACTGAACATGACATGTGACACCCAATCATACAACATTCATCCACCACTCCTCTACTGAACATGACATGTGACACCTGATCATACAACATTCATTCACCACTCTTGTACTGAACATGACATGTGACACCCGATCATAAAACATTCATCCACCACTCCTCTACTGAACATGACATGTGACACCACATCATACATCATACTAAACATGACATTGGTAACCTGGTAACATGTGACATAGTAATGACATACTTACACCAACATGTGACATTGCAAAAAAACTCAATACCAACCTGACATAGCAATAACACTCTTATACTCAACTCCAACATGTGAGATAGCAATGACACTCTTACACTCAACACCAACATGTGACATAACCATGACATGCTTATCCTCAGCACCAACATCTGCATAGCACTGACACTGTTTTACTAAACATCATCATTTGACCTAGCCATGACACTATTTTCCTGAACACCAACATGTGACATATCACTGACACTCTTATACTCAACACTAATATGTGACATAGCAATTACACTCTTATACTAAGCACCAACATGTGACATAGCAATAACACTCTTATACTCAACACCCAGGGTTTCCGCTGGCGGTCGCCATTTTCGCAATTTGCGAAAAAATAATAATTGTGGCGATAAAAATTCGTCATTTGCGAAAGAATTTGGCGAAAGAAAAATATAGAACGATTTATTTTCCTCCATCTTTTTTATTTACTTTTTTCGAGTTTCTCGGACTTAATCCGATCAGACAAAACTCGGAATTCACCTTGACCTCATTAAGGTTTGGACAGAAAATCAATTATCAGCTGATTGCATTTTATAGCTATCGACAACAAAGGACTATATTATTAAAGGTGTTGATTAAATTGTTTGACAAAATGATTTGGTTAAATGGCTTCTGCTAAATGTCACATACAGAATTTATTTACCACTTTGCGACGCACGTGTTTGAAGCAAACTTTTGACGTCTCCTCCGCTTTTAAAGACAGGTTAGAAAAGAAAGCTGTTGTTGTGACGAAAAATGTCCAAAAGCAAGAAAAATTTTGGATTTAAAACTTTAATTATCCTATGACTTAAATATCGGGAAGACGTTTTTAAAGTCGTTTGAGTGACACGCGTGTTTCAAGCCTAGTTTTACGTCTCAACTTTTTCATTTACGATGGTCAAGATAAGAAAACTGTCGTTATGAAGAAATCTATCCAAAAGGTTGGCTCGAATGAGAGTATCCCTTCAATGTAATGACTACACATGAAACGAGGGATCAATTTCATGTGATAAAAGCTTTTGTTTTGTTGTAAAAAAAACTTCTTAGTACAAAAGGGAACATCAGTATTTTTCTTTTAAAGAAACTTTCCCTACGAACTATACTGGTATTATATAATCAAAACATGTCCATTAATTTTGTTATATTCCAGGACGTATATTTTCTTTATTATTAAAAGTATAGTGGCCCAATCAATTAGAAAAGTTGTTTAAAATACAAGAATAGTTTTCCCCTTTAAATTAAAAAAATCTGTTGTTTAAAAGTAAGTTTTAGTGTTTATTCATTAACATGTAAACTCTAAAATAAGTTTGAGAGCATAATCATAGACACAATGGGCAAACTCATCTTATTTAAGGGAAAGGGGGAAGGGGGGGGGGGGTTTAGAAAAAAATGTAAATTTTAAATGAAAAATATAGTTATGTTATTTGGCGAAAAAAATATAAAAGTGGCGAAAAATATATTGTATTGGCGAAAGAGGTGGTGAAAAAAATAATTGACCCAGGGGAAACCCTGTCAACACCAATATGTGACATAGCAATAACACTCTTATACTCAGCACCAACATGTGACATAGCAATAGCACTCTTAAACTCAACACCAATATGTTACATATCAATAACACTCTTATACTCAACACCAATATGTGACATAGCAATAACACTCTTATACTCAACACCAACATGTGACATAGCAATTACACTATAATACTCAACACCAATATGTGACATAGCAATGACACTCTTTTACTCAACACCAATATGTGACATAGCAATAACACTTTTATACTCAACACCAACATGTGACATAGCAATAACACTCTTATACTCAACACCAACATGTGACATAGCAATAACACTCTTGTACTCAACTCCAACATGTGACATAGCAATGACACTCTTATACTCAACACAATCATATAACATACCATTGACACTCTTATACTCAACACCATCATGTCACATAGCATTGACACTCTTATACTGCTCACAAACATGTAACCATACCACTCTTATATTTCACAGAAACCTGTGACATAGCACATTGTAGCAATGACACTCTTATACTCAAAACCAATATGTGACATACCAATGAAACTTATACTCAACCCCAATATGTGACATATCACAGACACTCTTATACTCAGCATCAACATGTGACATAGCAATGACACTCTTATACTCAACACCAACCAGTGACATAGCAATGACACTCTTATACTCCATTTATAGGCAACGCAAACAAAAAGTAAAAACACGGCTTATTGAAGTTCTTCACTTATACATGTACTCAACACAACATACACCATTGTTATTTTACCATAATAAGAAACAGCACATATCATATGAAGCAACACACAATACAAACATTTTACATGGAAATACCACTTAATTCTTTTTAAGCTTTGATCAATATTCTGAATAAAGACAAAATACTGTTAATCAGACAGGTTTAATAGACAACAAATATGTGATAAAATTACATAAAGTGGGGTCTAATTTTTCCTGTCTCATAAATCTGAATCAGAAAATATAATTTGTTTTTATTTTTCTTGAAATTTTTCTTTTTTTTTAACTTTGATCATCATTGTTAATCAGACGGCTTTAAAAAAAACAAAAAAACCAGAAACTTGACAGAATTATATAAAGTGGGGTCTCATTTTATTCGTAACACAGAACTGAATCAGATAGTTAAGGTTTTATTTTGTTTCCTGACGAAAAATTATTTTGTAAACATCTGATTTTAATGAGAAGTTGATGAGAACAAGTTGTGTTAACATCTTTAGTCAGATAATGTTAATTCTACAGATCTAATGTAAATCATCTTTTTAAAATAACAAATACTTGACAGAATTATATAAAGTGGGGTCTTATTTTTCTTGTCTCTTCGTACTGAATCAGAAAATATAACTCGTTTTAATGTTTCTTGAAAAAAGTTTTTTTTTTAACCTGACAGTTCTGATGGAAGTTCTGACATCTCACAATAAAACATGTTGTTTATTTGTTGTTTATGTAGAATATAAATACAAGTGTGACTGGTCATTTTATTCAGTTTTGACCACTGATTCATGTGATATATATTTTGTTTATATTTATTACACAACATTGTCCAGTTTATGACAAAAGTTTTGATGTCTGTTATATGTTGATATTACAGTGGGGAAAGACACCATTAATGTTGGCCGCTGGGGGAGGACACCTGGAGGTAGTGAAGTACCTCGCCAGTCACGGCAGTCAGTTAGACGTTACAGACCAGGTAATGATAGATATAATCACCTTACTCTGACCAAACACCACTTTATACAGAATCTACACAAAATCATGTTGTTAATCAGACAGATTTAATGGACAACAAATATTTGTTAGAATTATATAAAGTGGGGTCTCATTTTATTCGTAATACAGAACAGAATCAGATAGTAAAGGTTTTATTTTGTTTCCTGATGAAAAATTATTTTGTTAACATCTGATTTTAATTCAATTCAATTCAATTCAAAGTTTTATTGCCATATAAACTTTACAGTTTGTGACATATAACAACAACAAAAACAAATAAAGACAATAACTAAGTAACTCAATATATATACACAAATTCAGGTAAATATTAAAGGGTTCCCTGTCCTCAGTTCCATTGACTTTTTTTATAAAGGATCCTAGTTTATTCACTTGTGTTGGTGTTGATGGGTTAAGTATATATATAACTTTGTCATTGTCAGTGAGATTAGCAAATAAATTACTTTCTCTATTAATGCAATCAAAATATGTTAATCTAATATTTGAATTATGAGAACAATTTATTAGGAAATGTTTCTCATCATCTAGCACTTTACATTTTTTGCAAAGTCTCTCTTCGCGAGGAATTTTAAAATGCCTCCCTTTTTCAATTAATAATGAATGGTCACTGATTCTAAGTTTTGTAATTAATTTTCTAAATTCAAAGTTTGGGTTAGAGAGGTAAGGTTTGTTTAATGAGAAGTTAATGAGAATAAGTTGTGTTAACATCTTTAGTCAGATAATGTTAATTCTACAGATCAAATGTAAAACAACTTTAAAAAATAACAAATACTTGACAGAATCATACAAAGTGGGGTCTTATTTTCCTTGTCTTTTCGTACCGAATCAAAAAATATAACTTGTTTTAAATTTTCTTGAAATTTTTTTTTTTTTTTTAACTTTGATCATTCTATACTTAATCATTGTTAATCAGATGGGTTAAATGGAGACCTAATACTTGACAGAATTATATAAAGTGGGGTCGCATTTTAATTGTCTTGTCCAGCTGAGTCCATTGATATAAATATTGTTTATCTTTCTTGATAAAAGTGTTTTTTTTAACCTGACAGTTCTGATGGAAGTTTTGACATCTCACAATAAAACATGTTGTTTATTTGTTGTTTATGTAGAATATAAATACAAGTGTGACTGGTCATTTTATTCAGTTTTGACCACTGATTCATGTGATATATATTTTGTTTATATTTATTACACAACATTGTCCAATTTATGACACAAGTTTTGATGTCTGTTATATGTTGATATTACAGTATGGATGGACACCATTAATGTTGGCGGCTGTGCAAGGACACCTGGAGGTAGTGACGTACCTTTTCAGTCACGGCAATCAGTTAGAGGCCACAGACCAGGTAATGATAGATATAATCACCTTACTCCGACCAAACACAACTTTATACAGAATCTACATAAAATCATGTTGTTAATCAGACAGGTTTAATGGACAACAAATATTTGTTAGAATTATATTTTATTCGTAACACAAAACTGAATCAGATATAGTAAAGGTTTTATTTTGTTTCCTGACGAAAAATTATTTTGTAAACATTTGATTTTAATGAGAAGTTGATGAGAATGAGTTGTGTTAACATCTTTAGTCAGATAATGTTAATTCTACAGTTCTAATGTAAAACATCTTTTAAAAATAACAAATACTTGACAGAATTATATAAAGTGGGGTCTTATTTTTCTTGTCTCTTCGTACTGAATCAGAAAATATAACTTGTTTTAATGTTTCTTGAAAAAAGTATTTTTTTCGACGTTGATCATTCTACTTAATCATTGTTAATCAGACGGTTTTAATGGTGACCTAATAATTGACAGAATAATAAAAAGTGGGGTTTCATCTTTCTTGTCTCTTCGCACTGAATCAGAAAATATAACTCGTTTCAATGTTTCTTGATTTTTTTTTTTTTCAACTTTGATTATTCTACTGAATCAACATAAAATCATGTTAATCAAACATGTTAAATGGACAACAAATACTTGTTAGACTTATATTAAATGGGGTTTGCTATTATTTTTTCCTGTTTTGTAGAACTGAATCAGAAAATATATATTTAGTTTATATATCTTTATCTACCATTTATCAGTTTATACAAATATAATTGAATATTTTTTTACCAGATGTTATATTTCTTACATTTTGATAAATTGTTTGACTCCTCTCTTGATTTATTATCACACACCATTAACATGTTTATATTTTTATATTGTTATAGTTTGGAGAAACAGCTTTACATCTTGCTGCTAAGAGTGGACGTATTGATACAACAAAATTGTTATTAGATCAAGGATGCAGTCCTTGGGTGAAAACAAAACAGGTAACATTCATTTTTATTCTTATTCACTATCTTTATTTTCGAAAAATGTATACATTTTAAGTTGATATACAGAACAAACATTTCACTTGAATTTATGTGAACCAAGTATTTAACATGGTGTAGTCACTTGATTTACAAACATTAACCATACAAACCCACAAACCACACTTCAAATGATGTCAACACACTGATCATACCAACCAACAAACCACACTTCATATGATGTCAACACACTGATCATACCAACCAACAAACCACACTTCAAATGATGTCAACACACTGATCATTCCAACTAACAAACCACACTTCAAATGATGTCAACACACTGATCATACCAACCAACAAACCACACTTCAAATGATGTCAACACACTGATCATTCCAACTAACAAACCACACTTCATATGATGTCAACACACTGATCATACCAACCAACAAACCACACTTCAAATGATGTCAACACACTGATCATTCCAACTAACAAACCACACTTCAAATGATGTCAACACACTGATCATACAAACCCACAGACCACATTTCATATGATGTCAACACACTGATCATACCAACCCGCATACCACACTTCAAATGATGTTAACACACTGATCATACCAACCCACAAACCACACTTAAATTGATGTCAACACACTGATCATACCAACCCACAGACCACACTTCAAATGATGTCAACACACTGATCATACCAACCAACATACCACACTTCAAATGATGTCAACACACTGATCATACCAACCCACAGACCACACTTCAAATGATGTCAACACACTGATCATACCAACCCACAGACCACACTTCATATGATGTCAACACACTGATCAAACCAACCCACAAACCACACTTCATATAATGTCAACACACTGATCATACCAACCCACATACCACACTTAATCAAACCAACCCACAAACCACACTTCATATAATGTCAACACACTGATCATACCAACCAACAAACCACACTTCATATGATGTCAACACACTAATCATACCAACCAACAAACCACACTTCAAATGATGTCAACACACTGATCATACCAACCAACAAACCACACTTCAAATGATGTCAACACACTGATCATACCAACCAACAAACCACACTTCAAATGATGTCAACACACCGATCATAAAACCCACAGACCACACTTCATATGATGTCAACACACTGATCATACCAACCAACAAACCACACTTCAAATGATGTCAACACACTGATCATACCAACCAACAAACCACACTTCAAATGATGTCAACACACTGATCATACAAACCCACAGACCACACTTCAAATGATGTCAACACACTGATCATACAAACCCACAGACCACACTTCATATGATGTCAACACACTCATCATACCAACCAACAAACCACACTTCAAATGATGTCAACACACTGATCATACCAACCCACAAACCACACTTCATATGATGTCAACACACTGATCATACCAACCAACAAACCACACTTCAAATGATGTCAACACACTGATCATACCAACCAACAAACCACACTTCAAATGATGTCAACACACTGATCATACAAACCCACAGACCACACTTCATATGATGTCAACACACTGATCATACCAACCAACAAACCACACTTCAAATGATGTCAACACACTGATCATACCAACCAACAAACCACACTTCAAATGATGTCAACACACTGATCATACAAACCCACAGACCACACTTCAAATGATGTCAACACACTGATCATACAAACCCACAGACCACACTTCATATGATGTCAACACACTCATCATACCAACCAACAAACCACACTTCAAATGATGTCAACACACTGATCATACCAACCCACAAACCACACTTCATATGATGTCAACACACTGATCATACCAACCAACAAACCACACTTCAAATGATGTCAACACACTGATCATACCAACCAACAAACCACACTTCAAATGATGTCAACACACTGATCATACAAACCCACAGACCACACTTCATATGATGTCAACACACTGATCATACCAAGCAACAAACCACACTTCAAATGATGTCAACACACTGATCATACCAACAAACAAACCACACTTCAAATGATGTCAATACACTGATCATACAAACCCACAGACCACACTTCAAATGATGTCAACACACTGATCATACAAACCCACAGACCACACTTCAAATGATGTCAACACACTGATCATACAAACCCACAGACCACACTTCATATGATGTCAACACACTGATCATACCAACCCACAGACCACACTTCATATGATGTCAACACACTGATCATACCAACCCACAGACCACACTTCATATGATGTCAAAACACTGATCATACAAACCAACAGACCACACTTCATATGATGTCAACACACTGATCATACCAACCAACAAACCACACTTCAAATGATGTCAACACACTGATCATACCAACCAACAAACCACACTTCAAATGATGTCAATACACTGATCATACAAACCCACAGACCACACTTCAAATGATGTCAACACACTGATCATACAAACCCACAGACCACACTTCATATGATGTCAACACACTGATCACCAATCAAATAAAATTAACATGGTGCAGTCATTTGATTAACAATTATTAACATGAGTCATAAAAACTGATATACCATAAGTATACCCCCACTTTGAAAAAGGGGGTGTATACTGTTTTACCTCTGTCAGTCTGTCCGTCCCATGAATATCTTTCATCACATTTTTCTCAGGAACTACAATACAAAGATTTCTGAAATTAGCTTTCAAAGTTTATATAAGTCTGCTATACTGTGTGATGTGTTTTCCGATTCACCATTTAACAACTTCCTGGTTACCTAACACTTGCATATTTTTACACTATTAAAATTATCCACTTGCAGCGGGGGTATCATCAGTGAGCAGTAGCTCGCAGTTTAACTTGTTCAAACAATGTCAACAAAGGGATAACCAATCAAATCATGACAATACAATGATCACCAATAATACACTATCATCATACCTTCCAACAATCATACACTACCAACATACCTATAACCAATCATACACTACCAACATAACTTCCACCAATCATACACTACCACTATACCTTCTACCAATCATACACTATCAACATACCTTCCACCAATCATACACTACCACCATACCTTCCACCAATCATAAACTACCAACATACCTTCCACCAATCAGACACTACCAACATACCTTCCACCAATCATACACTACCACCATACCTTCCACCAATCATACACTATCACCATACCTTCCACCAATCATAAACTACCAACATACCTTCCACCAATCATACACTACCACCATACCTTCCGCCAATCATACACTACCACCATACCTTCCACCAATCATACACTACCACCATACCTTCCACCAATCATACACTACCACTATACCATCCACCAATCATAAACTACCACCATACCTTCCACTAATCATAAACTACCAACATACCTTCCACCAATCATACACTACCAACATACCTCCCACCAATCATACACTACCACCATAACTTCAACCAATCATAAACTACCAACATACATTCCACCAATCATAAACTACCAACACACCTTCCACCAATCATAAACTACCAACATACCTTCCACCAATCATACACTACCAACATACCTTCCACCAATCATACACTACCACCATACCGTCCACCAATCATACACTATCAACATAACTTCCACCAATCATACACTACCACCATACATTCCACCAATCATACACTGTCAACATAGCTTCCACTAATCATACACTACCAACATACCTTCCACCATTCATACACTACCACCATACCTTCCACCAATCATACACTACCATCATACCTTACACCAATCATACACTACCAACCTACCTTCCACCAATCATACACTACCAACATACCTTCCAACAATCATACACTACCACCATACCTTCCGCCAATCATACACTACCAACATACCTTCCACCAATTATACACTACCACCATACCTTCCACCAATCATACACTACCAACCTACCTTCCACCAATCATACACTACCAACATACCTTCCAACAATCATACACTACTAATAAACCTTCCACCAATCATACACTTCCAACATACCTTCCAACAATCATACACTACCAACACAACTTCCAACAATCATAGACTACCAACATACCTTCCACCAATCATACACTACCAACATACCTTCCACGAAGCATACCCTACCTATATACATTCCACCAATCATACACTACAAACACACCTTCCACCAATCATACACTACCAACATATATTCCACCAATCATACACTACCAACATACCTTCCACCAATCATACACTACCAACATACCTATAACCAATCATACACTTCCAACATAACTTCCACCAATCATATACCACCAACATACCTTCCACCAATCATACACTACCAACATACCTTCAACCAATCATACACTACCAACTTACCTTCCACCAATCATACACTACCAACATACATTCCACCAATTATACACTACCAACCTACCTTCCACCAATCATACACTACCAATAAACCTTCCACCAATCATACACTACCAACATACATATAACCAATCATTAACTACCAACATACCTTCCACCAATCAGACACTACCAACATACCTTCCACCAATCATACACTACCACCATACCTTCAACCAATCATACACTACCACCTTACCTTCCACCAATCATAAACTACCAACATACCTTCCACCAATCATACACTACCACCATACCTTCCGCCAATCATACACTACCACCATACCTTCCACCAATCATACACTACCACCATACCTTCCACCAATCATTCACTACCACTATACCATCCACCAATCATAAATTACCACCATACCTTCCACCAATCATAAACTACCAACATACCTTCCACCAATCATACACTACCAACATACCTTCCACCAATCATACACTACCACCATAACTTCCACCAATCATAAACTACCAACATACATTCCACCAATCATAAACTACCAACACACCTTCCACCAATCATAAACTACCAACATACCTTCCACCAATCATACACCACCAACATACCTTCCACCAATCATACACTACCACCATACCGTCCACCAATCGTACACTATCAACATTACTTCCACCAATCATACACTACCAACCTACCTTCCACCAATCATACACTACCAACATACCTTCCGCCAATCATACACTACCAACATACCTTCCACCAATTATACACTACCACCATACCTTCCACCAATCATACACTACCATCATACCTTACACCAATCATACACTACCAACCTACCTTCCACCAATCATACACTACCAACATACCTTCCAACAATCATACACTACCAATAAACCTTCCACCAATCATACACTACCAACATACCTTCCACCAATCATACACTACCATCATACCTTACACCAATCATACACTATCAACATAACTTCCACCAATCATACACTACCAACCTACCTTCCACCAATCATACACTACCAACATACCTTCCGCCAATCATACACTACCAACATACCTTCCACCAATTATACACTACCACCATACCTTCCACCAATCATACACTACCAATAAACCTTCCACCAATCATACACTTCCAACATACCTTCCACCAATCATACACTACCAACCTACCTTCCACCAATCATACACTACCAACATACCTTCCGCCAATCATACACTACAAATAAACCTTCCACCAATCATACACTACCATCATACCTTACACCAATCATACACTATCAACATAACTTCCACCAATCATACACTACCAACTTACCTTCCACCAATCATACACTACCAACATACATTCCACCAATCATACACTACCACCATACCTTCCACCAATCATACACTACCAACCTACCTTCCACCAATCATACACTACCAATAAACCTACCACCAATCATACACTACCAACATACATATAACCAATCATTAACTACCAACATACCTTCCACCAATCAGACACTACCAACATACCTTCCACCAATCATACACTACCACCATACCTTCCACCAATCATACACTACCACCTTACCTTCCACCAATCATAAACTACCAACATACCTTCCACCAATCATACACTACCACCATACCTTCCGCCAATCATACACTACCACCATACCTTCCACCAATCATACACTACCACCATACCTTCCACCAATCATACACTACCACTATACCATCCACCAATCATAAACTACCACCATACCTTCCACCAATCATAAACTACCAACATACCTTCCACCAATCATACACTACCAACATACCTTCCACCAATCATACACTACCACCATAACTTCCACCAATCATAAACTACCAACATACATTCCACCAATCATAAACTACCAACACACCTTCCACCAATCATAAACTACCAACATACCTTCCACCAATCATACACTACCAACATACCTTCCACCAATCATACACTACCACCATACCGTCCACCAATCGTACACTATCAACATTACTTCCACCAATCATACACTACCACCATACATTCCACCAATCATACACTGTCAACATAGCTTCCACTAATCATACACTACCAACATACCTTCCACCATTCATACACTACCACCATACCTTCCACCAATCATACACTACCATCATACCTTACACCAATCATACACTACCAACCTACCTTCCACCAATCATACACTACCAACATACCTTCCAACAATCATACACTACCAATAAACCTTCCACCAATCATACACTACCAACATACCTTCCACCAATCAAACACTACCATCATACCTTACACCAATCATACACTATCAACATAACTTCCACCAATCATACACTACCAACCTACCTTCCACCAATCATACACTACCAACATACCTTCCGCCAATCATACACTACCAACATACCTTCCACCAATTATACACTACCACCATACCTTCCACCAATCATACACTACCAATAAACCTTCCACCAATCATAAACTTCCAACATACCTTCCACCAATCATACACTACCAACCTACCTTCCACCAATCATACACTACCAACATACCTTCCGCCAATCATACACTACAAATAAACCTTCCACCAATCATACACTACCATCATACCTTACACCAATCATACACTATCAACATAACTTCCACCAATCATACACTACCAACATAACTTCCACCAATCATACACTACCACTATACCTTCTACCAATCATAAACTACCAACATACCTTCCACCAATCAGACACTACCAACATACCTTCCACCAATCATACACTACCACCAATCAGACACTACCAACATACCTTCCACCAATCATACACTACCACCATACCTTCCACCAATCATACACTACCACCATACCTTCCACCAATCATAAACTACCAACATACCTTCCACCAATCATACACTACCACCATACCTTCCGCCAATCATACACTACCACCATACCTTCCACCAATCATACACTACCACCATACCTTCCACCAATCATACACTACCACTATACCATCCACCAATCATAAACTACCACCATAACTTCCACCAATCATAAACTACCAACATACCTTCCACCAATCATACACTACCAACATACCTTCCACCAATCATACACTACCACCATAACTTCAACCAATCATAAACTACCAACATACCTTCCACCAATCAGACACTACCAACATACCTTCCACCAATCATACACTTCCACCATACCTTCCACCAATCATACACTACCACCATACCTTCCACCAATCATACACTACCACCATAACTTCAACCAATCATAAACTACCAACATACATTCCACCAATCATAAACTACCAACACACCTTCCACCAATCATAAACTACCAACATACATTCCACCAATCATACACTACCAACATACCTTCCACCAATCATACACTACCACCATACCGTCCACCAATCATACACTATCAACATAACTTCCACCAATCATACACTACCACCATACATTCCACCAATCATACACTGTCAACATAGCTTCCACTAATCATACACTACCATCATACCTTCCACCATTCATACACTACCACCATACCTTCCACCAATCATACACTACCATCATACCTTACACCAATCATACACTACCAACCTACCTTCCACCAATCATACACTACCAACATACCTTCCAACAATCATACACTACCAATAAACCTTCCACCATTCATACACTACCACCATACCTTCCACCAATCATACACTACCAACATACCTTCCACCAATCATACACTACCAACCTACCTTCCACCAATCATACACTACCACCATACCTTCCGCCAATCATACACTACCAACATACCTTCCACCAATTATACACTACCAACCTACCTTCCACCAATCATACACTACCACCATACATTCCACCAATCATACACTACCACCATACCTTCCACCAATCATACACTACCAATAAACCTTCCACCAATCATACATTACCAACATACCTTCCACCAATCATACACTACCAACCTACCTTCCACCAATCATACACTACCAACATACCTTCCAACAATCATACACTACCAATAAACCTTCCACCAATCATACACTACCAACATACCTTCCAACAATCATACACTACCAACACAACTTCCAACAATCATAGACTACCAACATACCTTCCAACAATCATACACTACCAACATACATTCCACCAATTATACACTACCAACATTCCTTCCACCAATCATACACTACCAACATACCTTCCACCAATCATACACTACCAACATACCTATAACCAATCATACACTTCCAACATAACTTCCACCAATCATATACTACCAACATACCTTCCACCAATCATACACTACCAACATACCTTCAACCAATCATACACTACCAACTTACCTTCCACCAATCATACACTACCAACATACATTCCACCCATTATACACTACCAACCTACCTTCCACCAATCATACACTACCAACATACCTTCCACCAATCATACACTACCAACATACCATCCACCAATCATACACTACCACTATAACTTCCACCAATTATAAACTACCAACATACATTCCACCAATCATAAACTACCAACACACCTTCCACCAATCATAAACTACCAACATACCTTCCATCAATCATACACTACCAACATACCTTCCATCAATCATACACTACCACCATACCGTCCACCAATCATACACTATCAACATAACTTCCACCAATTATACACTACCACCATACATTCCACCAATCATACACTACCAACCTACCTTCCACCAATCATACACTACCACCATACCTTCCGCCAATCATACACTTCCAACATAACTTCCACCAATCATATACTACCAACATACCTTCCACCAATCATACACTACCAACATACCTATAACCAATCATACACTTCCAACATAACTTCCACCAATCATATACTACCAACATACCTTCCACCAATCATACATTACCAACATACCTTCCACCAATCATACACTACCAACATACATTCCACCAAGCATACACTACCAACATAACTTCCACCAATCATACACTACCAACATACCTTCCACCAATCATACACTACCAACATACCTTCCAACAATCATACACTACCACCATACCTTCCACCAATCATACACTATCAACATAACTTCCACCAATCATACATTACCAACATACCTTCCAACAATCATACACTACCAACATACCTTCCACCAATCATACACTACCAACATACCTTCCACCAATCATACACTACCAACCTACCTTCCACCAATCATACACTACCAAAAAACATTCCACCAATCATACACTACCAACATACCTTCCACCAATCAAACACTACCAACATACCTTCCACCAATCATACACTACCAACAAACATTCCACCAATCATACACTACCAACATACCTTCCATCAATCATACACTAACAACATACCTTCCACCAATCATACACTACCAACATACCTTCCATCAATCATACACTACCAACATACCTTCCACCAATCATACACTACCAACATACCTTCCACCAATCATACACTACCAACCTACCTTCCACCAATCATACACTACCACCATACATTCCACCAATCATACACTACCACCATACCTTCCACCAATCATACACTACCAATAAACCTTCCACCAATCATACATTACCAACATACCTTCCACCAATCATACACTACCAACCTACCTTCCACCAATCATACACTACCAACATACCTTCCAACAATCATACACTACCAACACAACTTCCAACAATCATAGACTACCAACATACCTTCCACCAATCATACACTACCAACATACATTCCACCAATTATACACTACCAACATTCCTTCCACCAATCATACACTACCAACATACCTATAACCAATCATACACTTCCAACATAACTTCCACCAATCATATACTACCAACATACCTTCCACCAATCATACACTACCAACATACATTCCACCAATCATACACTACCAACATACCTTCCACCAATCATACACTACCAACATACCTATAACCAATCATACACTTCCAACATAACTTCCACCAATCATATACTACCAACATACCTTCCATCAATCATACACTACCAACATACATTCAACCAATCATACACTACCAACATACCTTCCACCTATCATACACTACCAACATACATTCCACCAATTATACACTACCAACATTCCTTCCACCAATCATACACTACCAACATACCTATAACCAATCTTACACTTCCAACATAACTTCCACCAATCATATACTACCAACATACCTTCCACCAATCATACACTACCAACATACATTCCACCAATCATACACTACCAACATAACTTCCACCAATCATACACTACCAACATACCTTCCACCAATCATACACTACCAACATACCTTCAACCAATCATACACTACCAACATACCTTCAACCAATCATACACTACCAACATACCTTCCACCAATCATACACTACCAACATACATTCCACCAATTATACACTACCAACATTCCTTCCACCAATCATACACTACCAACATACCTATAACCAATCATACACTTCCAACATAACTTCCACCAATCATATACTACCAACATACCTTCCACCAATCATACACTACCAACATACATTCCACCAATCATACACTACCAACATACCTTCCACCAATCATACACTACCACCATACCTTCCACCAATCATACACTATCAACATAACTTCCACCAATCATACATTACCAACATACTTTCCACCAATCATACACTACCAACCTACCTTCCACCAATCATACACTACCAACAAACATTCCACCAATCATACACTACCAACATACCTTCCACCAATCATACACTACAAACATACCTACTACCAATCATACACTACCAACATACCTTCCACCAATCATACACTACCAACATACCTATAACCAATCATACACTTCCAACATAACTTCCACCAATCATATACTACCAACATACCTTCCACCAATCATACACTACCAACATACATTCCACCAATCATACACTACCAACATAACTTCCACCAATCATACACTACCAACATACCTTCCACCAATCATACACTACCAACATACCTTCCACCAATCATACACTACTAACATACCTTCAACCAATCATACACTACCAACATACATTCCACCAATCATACACTACCAACATACATTCCACCAATTATACGCTACCAACATTCCTTCCACCAATCATACACTACCACCATACCTTCCACCAATCATACACTATCAACATAACTTCCACCAATCATACATTACCAACATACTTTCCACCAATCATACACTGCCAACCTACCTTCCACCAATCATACACTACCAACAAACATTCCACCAATCATACACTACCAACATACCTTCCACCAATCATACACTACCAAAATACCTTCCACCAATCATACACTACCAACATACCTTCCACCAATCATACACTACCAAAAAACATTCCACCAATCATACACTACCAACATACCTTCAACCAATCATACACTACCAACATACCTTCCACCAATCATACACTACCAACATACCTTCCACCAATCATACACTACCACCATACCTTCCACCAATCATACACTGACAACATACCTTCCATCAATCATACACTACCAACATACCTTCCACCAATCATACACTACCACCATACCTTCCACCAATCATAAACTACCAACATACCTTCAACCAATCATACACTACCACCATACCTTCCGCCAATCATACACTACCACCATACCTTCCACCAATCATAAACTACCAACATACCTTCAACCAATCATACACTACCAACACAACTTCCACCAATCATACATTACCAACATACATTCCACCAATCATACACTACCAACCTACCTTCCACCAATCATACACTACCAACATACCTTTCACCAATCAGACACTACCAACATACCTTCCACCAATCATACACTACCACCATACCTTTCACCAATCATACACTTCCAACACAACTTCCACCAATCATACATTACCAACATACTTTCCACAAATCATACACTACCAACCTACCTTCCACCAATCATACACTACCAACATACCTTCCACCAATCATACACTACCAACATACCTTCCACCAATCAAACACTACCAACATACCTTCCACCAATCATACACTGACAACATACCTTCCACCAATCATACACTACCAACATACCTTCCACCAATCATACACTACCAACAAACCTTCCACCAATCATACACTACCAACATATCTTCCACCAATCATACATTACAAACATACCTTCAACCAATCATACTCTTCCAACATACCTTCCACCAATCACAAAGTACCAACATACCTTCCACCAATCATACTCTACCAACATACCTTCCACCAATCATACACTACCAACATACCTTCCACCAATCAAACACTACCAACATACCTTCCATTAAACATACACTACCAACACCACTGTCTACCAATCATACACTACTGGCACGCCTTCCACCAATTATACACTACCAACAAGCCTCCCACTTATCATACACAACCAACACAACATCAATCTAATCATACTCCAACTAACACACATAACATCAATCATACACTACCAGCACAACAACAGTCTACTCATACTCCACCAACATGCCGTAAATCAATATCACAATGAAGAACACAACTAAAATCTAATCATATTTCACCATAACACCGTTTACCAATAATACACTGTCAACACACCTAAAACCAATCATACACTAACAGCTTATCATAATTTACCAACACAACTATCATCTTATCATACGTTACCCACACACCTTCCATCTTTTGATAGTGTACCCATAGAACTACTATCTTATACTTTACCCACACAACTACCAGCTGATCATACTTTACCGACACAACTACCAGCTGATCATACTTTACACACACAACTACCAGCTGATCATACTTTACCCACACAACTACCACCTTATCTTACTTTACCTACACAACTACCACCTTATCATACTTTACACACACAACTACCAGCTGATCATACTTTACCCACACAACTACCACCTTATCTTACTTTACCTACACAACTACCACCTTATCATACTTTACCCACACAACTACCAGCTGATCATACTTTACCCACACAACTACCAGCTGATCATACTTTACACACACAACTACCAGCTGATCATACTTTACCCACACAACTACCAGCTGATCATACTTTACCCACACAACTACCAGCTGATCATACTTTACCCACACAACTACCATCTTATAATACTTCACCAACACATCAAACACTACCCACACAACTACCATCTTATAATACTCCACCAACACATCAAACACTACCCCCACAACTACCATCTCATCATACTTTACACACACAACTACCATCTTATCATACTTAACCAACATACCTACCATCTCATCATACTTTACACACACAACTACCATCTCATCATACTTTACACACACAACTACCATCTTATCACACTTAACCAACATGCCTACCATCTCATCATACTTTACACACACAACTACCATCTTATCATACTTTACCCACACACCTACCATCTTATCTTACTTTACCCACACACCTACCATCTTATCTTACTTTACCTACAAAACTACCATCTTATCTTACTTTACCTACAAAACTACCATCTTATCTTACTTTACCCACACACCTACCATCTTATCTTACTTTACCCACACACCTACCATCTTATCTTACTTTACCCACACACCTACCATCTTATCTTACTTTACCTACAAAACTACCATCTTATCTTACTTTACCCACACAACTACCATCGTATTTTACTTTACCCACATACCTACCATCTTATCTTACTTTACCCACACACCTACCATCTTATCTTACTTTACCCACACAACTACCATCTTATCAAAGTTTACCCACACACCTACAATCTTATCATACTTTACCAACACACCTACCATCTTATCTTACTATTATTTATCGTTTTATATTGTATAGGTAAAATTATTGCAACAATTACCTATTATTTATTGTTTTACATTGTATAGGTAAAATTATTGCAACAATTACCTATTATTTATCGTTTTACATTGGATAGGTAAAAGGAGTGTGTTCGATAAGGTCCTAAAATGGCCCACTTTTTTAGCCTAAATTTCAAACTCGGATTTATCGCCCAATATCACGATATATTATAGCTAATACATTGACTAGCTAGGAGATAAATCATTTTGTTGAAAATTTTACGTTTCTGCGTTTCATTATGACGTCACAAGTTGTTCTCATATTGATTTTTCACGAAAAAATCAATGAAAATAGGTGAATTTCCATAGATTATTGGACAGGAAACATAGAGCGCATACATCGACAACAAAGATCTTTTAAAATAATGTTTGTGAAGACATTTCACATGTCTCTTTTGAATCTTAAGCTTGATGACGCCTGCGCTCTATGTTTCCTGGTCCTTTATTTGGTTGAAATCTAGATGATTTTGTCAAATTTCACCAAAATCCCTTATCTTGACCTTTTTTGGATGTAAAAATCAACATGTTAGAATTAAACTTTTGACATAAACAGTTCTGTTTAACCTTCTAACATGTCTTTAAGGCAACTTAAAATATGTATTGTCTTGTAACTATGAACTTTATAATTGATGTCAAATATGGCCCTTACCGAACTTACTCCTTTATTCAACAATTACCTATTATTTATTGTTTTACATTATATAGGTAAAATTAATGCAACAGTTACCTATTATTTATCGTTTTACAGTTTATGAAATAAAAGAAGATGTATATGTGTATGATTGATGAAAGATTATTTGATTGTATTTCAGGGTCAGACTCCTTATGATATGGTAACAATGGAGAGATATGATGATTCTGAAAAGAAAAAGAAAAAGAAAGAAGTGATGGACTTCCTTAAGGTAAATGTTTTGTCTTAATTAAAAAAATATATTTACACAAATGTCACAGATTCTTAGAGTCACAACAGACTTGGTACAAAGAAGTTACAATAAAACAGTTGCCTTTAGTTGTCTATGTCACTGTGACATTTGTTATCAGTTAACAATCTAAGTTGACAATTCCAAGCTTGTTGCCTAATATACATGTTGGCATTTATGAAAGAAAATGTTTTAAAAAATTGCGTACTCATTTGTTTGGATATCTTTTTGGTATTTGTTTTGTCAGCTTGCTGTCTTCTTGGTTGATACATCACATCTCCTTTTATTTAAGCAAACTATGTACAGTATGTATCAGTGTATGAAAAGATGGATTTAAATGTGTATGTAAGTATGTGTTAAGCATACATATAAATGCACTTCTTTACATCATTTTTTACATGTGTAGAAAAAAACCTGTGTTAAATCTTTTAGAATCTAATAGAAATACAATTACAAGTTAATCACATCACTATTAAAGATGCTAGATTCTACCATCATGTTGTATTGTATATAAGAAAAACAAATTATATTGACTAGTAAAGGATAATGATTTTTTTTCAGACATTATTTGTAGCTATAGTAATGATGCTCTCAAAGATTTTATTAGTTATAAATGTAACCTCAATTTTAATAATTTGATTAATATTTCCACGTTTTATTAAAAGAATAAAAACCTATGTACAGTAGTTTATATACGTACATATGCAGATACAGTGAGGTATTTTCAGTTTGAATCTGGTACACAAATAAAGCAAGTTATTTACCAAAAAAAAAGAAAAAAAAAAGAAGTTATTTACAATTTGAATACATCATGAATCTTGTCCTATGTGATTTACTTACAAAATGTAGGGGAGGGCATGTTAATTTACTCCTGTCTGTCCGTCTGTTCGTCTGTTCCTCTGTTCGTCCGTCTTGATTAGGATACATTGTTTGTCCGGCTATCTCCTCCTACAGTTTTGGAGGTACAACTTTAATATTTTGTAGGATGTTCATGAACACAATAAAGGTGTGCATGGCCAAAGGATTTTGATTTTTTTCAAATATTCTGAAAATGTCAGGTAGTTGGACTTGGTAATTGTTTTGGTACAAGCTGCATAAAAAGATCATGGTTTGTCTAGCTATCTCCTCCTATAGTTTTGGAGGTACAACTTTAATATTTTGTAGGATGTTCATAAACATAATAAAGGTGTGGATGGCCATAGGATTTAGATTTTTATTTCAAATATTCTGAAAATGACAGGTAGTTGGACCTTTTTTTGTACTAGCTGCATAAAGAGATCATGGTTTGTCCAGCTATCTCCTCCTACTATTACATCATCATACGTAGTGTTAAATTTATAATTTCCTATGGTCAGGCGGAGGCATCATTTGTGTCTAGCAGACAGCGTAACAATTTCAAGTTGTATGCAAACACCACTGTTTGTCAAATCTAAAATATGTGGAACTATACTCGTGCATGTGGTAGAGCAGAAAAGGGAGTTGGGGGCATTGTCCATATCTAGTATTGTGTATAGTCATGTTTACATTTTTTCATGGTTTTTAGCTCACCTGTCCTGAAGGGCCAAAACAGTTTTTGTCATCACTTTTCGTCCATTTCAAACTGATGAGTTAGATATTTTCAAACTGATATGTTATTGTGTTGTGTTGTTGCACCACTGTCTCAAGTTTAGGGGGATTGAGCACTCACAAACCTCTTTAACCACCACTTTATGTATGTGCATGTTTCAAGTCTGAAGCCTATACTTCACCGGTTGTTTTGGTTGCTGTCTGATTTATTTGTATTTCGATTATTGATTGCTCGATATCAAACTGTTGATTTTCTCGTCTTAATGGCTTAACATTTTACCGTGGACACACCAAGTTTAGGAATTGTTGTTTCATATCAGATTGTTTATTCTTTTGTAGACTGTCATGTTAGAGACTCCAGAAGGTAAGTCCAGTTATGATCTGCAAGTATTCTAGTCTATTATACCGTTATTTAAGAACAAAGTGTTTCCTGTCCTAGTACATGTATTACCTGTACTAGTATTGCTAGGGCGTTTTTGTATGCCTGCTTTGTTAAACTTCTAATCGGTAATAAAAGAAGGTTGAAGGTTGAAATATCAAAACACTTAAAACTTTCAAACATTTTGAATATGCATGTGGTGTCCCAAATCAGAAATCCTGAAAAGAGTTGTATTTATGCTATACCATTTCGTTAATTTATGAATTTAAATGTGTTTTTGGCAGATCTTGCACTGCATCTGTTGAAACATCTTTTGTGCTAATTTTTCTCACCAGATTCGGATGTCCACAGTAATTTTTTTTCGCTGATATGTTTGGCCAATTAAAAAATGCAACCGAATGTAAATGAAAAAAAGTGAAATTGTTACCGTAAATATGTTTTGCTCGTGCAATATACAGACTTCATTTGAATATTTTTTCAATCTCTGTTTACATTTACTAAACATGTGCATTTCTACAGACTGACATATTCTTCGAAATGTAATATTTGTCAAATTTTGCCACTGCTTCTTCAAACTGATCTTTTGTATTGTGAAATGTTTCAAAAAAAATTGTGTGCTCCCTTACCACTGAAATATAAGAGTAATGTCCTTATCTGTCCTCCCTCAGAAGAGTTCCTCAATTTTATACATCTTTGTGAAGATTATTACTAATAACTGCTCTAACACAGCAATGGGAAAAAAGACTGAAATTAACACTACCTTAGTTATTAATTGAGTCCTATTTTTGAATGTTTTATACTAAATGTGATTGATGAATAGCAGGAGATGCCTACCACATCGACGCACCAGGTCTTGCTTCCTTTTGGAGTTCATAGAGTTCTCGATTTTCATAATTTGAGCAACAGGAAACTTGGAGGAGGAAATTTAACAACAATATTAACTTTTACTGACTAATAAACCCTTGAAAACATTCCAAAAAGACCAGAAAAATATGCACTTTTATCAGTCTTCATTGGTGGTCAAATTCATATTCACTTATTTGACCCAAATATTCATATTTGATTTATAACAGACTAAAACGTATATTCAAATTATAAAAAGTCTAAGATAATCAATTTAAAAGGCATAATATGTAGCATCATTTCGTGTGCATATAACTCAAGACCCAATCTACTTAGCAATGGTCCTGGCCGTGACCTCCGAAGACTGTGGACGGAAAATATGAACAAACATATAGATATAAGTAGATAGCAAACTCCTGCAATTGGATTTTTCTCAGTCTGTTTGATTTCATGATATAGGTTCAAATGTATGTTAATCATAATTTTATCTGTATAATAATGAGTTTTTGTGGATTAAACCAGTCAATCAAATGGTTCACCCATGATTGATTTCAATGTTCACATTTTTGTTTTTTAATAATTGCGTACGCCTAATTCCTGCGTAATAATTGCGTACGCCAAATTCTGTAGCTAAGGGGTTAAGGTCACATAAATACGGATCCAATGATGTTGAATTAATTACTTGTAAGCATTAATTCTTCAGTGATGTTTCTTAGCTTATTTTGACAAAATTTCACTTTCATTTATGATTGACCAAGAATATCATATTTTTTTTTTATTGTATATCTCTTAGCTAATGCCCCTTTGATAAGTTTGTCATACCTTCAGGGAAATTTATGAAACTTGAACTGGACTTCTGTCTATGATCATAATACAGTTTCTGCAGCAAAAATTAAAACGGTATTTTCATATTTCGATGTATTGTTTATAAAACTACTACAAATAAGTTAACATGACGAAAATCGTTAGTCCACTCCTTATTGAAGTGATTGCCTTTCACTGACGATTTTTTTGCATATTTCCTATAACTTTATAATTATAATAAATATATAGAAACTTCAAGCATTATATGACATGATCTAGTTCAGATTTAATGATAGATCTTAGTTTGCTGAACAATTTTGATGTTGAAAATTTCTAATGGACTATCAGTTGATCCTTTATAGGAGTTTTTTTTTTATTATTTTTTTTAATTATGTGAAACATGGTAAAACTTAATGGAAGGATATGAAACTTGGAAATAAGGTTCTCCTGCATCAGGAAATAAAATCTCAAGGGCTAAGTTAATATCATCCACGACTCACTCCGTACTTACTGTTTGAAAAGGATAAAACGGGAAAAAGCTGACAAAAAATCTTTGTACTCTTTTTTTAATCAGTAATGAACATAGTTGATATACATATCTATCATTTCAAGAACATTTTATTCTTAACAATAACCACAATAAACCTATTTCTCGTATCAAACATAAACTAAAAGAACTAGCCAAGGCATTTGTTTTTGTCCCGGCCAATAAAGCTGTGAATAATATTATTATTGTTTGACGTAAATTTTGTATTGAGGTTCTACATAAGAAATCACTAATTCACTAATATTCCATTTTCAGAAAACGACATATGTAACAAATATAAACTTTTAGCTACCGCTTTACAAGCAGAACCAAAAACAATAAAAGTCCTAACTATGTATTGGCTTCCAAAGCTACACAAAACACCTTACAAATATAGATTTATTTCGTCTTCAAGCCATTGTTCCACTACAAAATTATCTATTCCTCTTACCAGTACACTTGGTACAATCAAAAACCTGATAATGAATTGTTCAAATAAGGCAATGTAAAAATAGTGGAATTAATTACTTTTGGAGTGTCAAAAAATCGTTGGAAGTACAAAATGTAGTTCTTATATTGGTAATTTTAAATTTCTTCAAAGTTTTGATTTTTTACCCTATATACCACATCACCTAACATTCTCATTAAGAAAAAAATCACACACCTAATTAAATGGGCATTTAAAAAGTCAGAATGTGAATATATATGTTCAAACTCTTTTACGTCATTTTTTAGTAGCAATAAACAAAAAACTATGTCAATTGGACATGCTTTGATACTATATCTGCCCTTGAATTTTTACTAGATAACATTTTTGCTCGCTTTGGAGATTCCGGTTATCGTCAGGTTATTGGAATTCCAATGAGGACTTACTGTCCACCATTTATTGCGGACCTGTTTTTGTATTGCTATGAGTTACCATTTATTACAAATATCAGCAAAGACCAATCGAAACAACATCCGATAAAAAAAAATAATAATACTTAAATATTATTTCACAAGGGTTTTCGATAATTAATCGATTATATTTTCGATTTATATAACTAAGAATGTGTGTAAAGTGTGAAGCAATAATCAAGAATCGTTTTTGAGATACGGTGCGACATGTGAAATAAAACACACCCCTGTTTTAGTTACAAAGTGACGTAACTCAAAAAGTTTAAGGAGGCTTAGGGTATACAAATTTCAGAAAAAAAATAATCATTTGTTTTTCATTTCAAATTTAATTTGTTACCTTTTGTAGTTGTTACTTTATCATATGGTACAACAATCATTCAAACAAACAATTCCTGTTGGTCCCAGAAGACTTCTAAAATGTATACACATCGGAAAGTTCCAAATTATCTCCCTTTGGTGGAAAAATGCCATTTTTGGACCCAAAAATTGAAATATCTTTTTTAACTCATCGGTGACTTATATTTTTTAATATAATTTCCATATAACCTGTACTCAAACTAAATTATTGTAAAATGAGAGCGATTTCTGTAATAAATTTCTTTTTAATTTCGATATTACCTTTATTTCTCCAATTACTTCAACAGAAAAAAAAACACCTTTATAAAAATGAAGGCTTGTGAGCGCAAACGAACGGTGACCCGACTTTTTTATTTTATTTTTCTATTTACTATAAGATAATGTTCATTTATAGAAAAAAATATAGAGAAATCCTATATACATGATTTAGACCGCGAACCCCCTTAAATCTTATGTCCACCAAAAAGTATACAAATCATTTGACCATCATAAGAAACAACTATATTAAGTTTCATGAAATTTAAATAAGTTGTTCTCAAGTTACGGTGCGACATGTTTACGCCGGACAGACAGACAGACGGACACCAGACAGTTGTAAATCATTATACGTCCCGTCAAAATTTTGACGGACGTATAAAAATGGGTCGAATACAAACTAAGTACAGTTTTTCTAAATTGTTTTGAGATAATCGGTATTTAAGTTTATATAAAACTTTTAAGTGTTTCTTTTCACTTGTAATTATACTTTCAATAATTATGATTGTTCCATTTTACGTCACTTCTGAAATTAACTCTCATATGTTAAAGGTATATTTTAACTATTTAAGGAAATGCTAAGGTCTGGAGTCTTAATATTTGAAAAAAATCATAATTTTGGTTTTATCTGAATTAAATGACATTTCCGATTTAGAAGACCAAACATCCAGCTTTGTCAGGTCGCGAACGATAACAGATTCAATCTGTTTTCCGATACCAGAATAATTGAATGATGTGTCGTCAGCAAATAGCCGACACAGTAAAGTAAGCTTTTCAGCAATATCTTTAATATATGAGACAAAGAGAAGTCGGCCAAGAACTGATCCCTGGGAAACACCAGCTGAAACATTACAGAAGGAAGAAGACGAGTTATGTAATACTACTCTCTGTTTTCTGTCGTGTAGATATTCCTGAAACCAATTCAATACGTTTCCGTCAATACCATAAACTTTCATTTTACATGCAAGGCCTCTATGCCAAACTTTGTTGAAAGCTTTTGAGAAGTCACAGAATACAAAACAATTTATATTTTTTTCCCAAGGAGTTTAATATGCAGTTATATATTTCTAAAGGTTGATGGACAGTTGAATTTTTTAGGGAGAAATCATGATTGATACTCATAAATTCATGTATTAGCTTTTATATGATTGTATAAGTGCTTAAACACAACATTTCCATAACTTTTCTGACACAACTAATTAAGAATATCGGTCTATAATTTGATGGCAAAGATGAATCTGCCTTTTTGAAAATGGGTATCAGACCAGCTTTCTTACAGATAGATGGGTATAACCACAGGATTTATTAAATATAATTTGGAGCGGAACTGTTACCTGTGTTACGTGTTTTTCAACAGACTGTCAGCATTCCAATGGGAACTAACTGTGTATTGCCGACTTGTTTCGTTATTATAATGAGGCTGACTTCATGCATAAACTTCTTAGGAAGAAAGATAAGAAGTTAGCAATATCCTTTAACTCTACTTTCTGCTATATAGATGGTGTTCTGTTGAATATGTGGAACGCATCTATCCCATCGAACTAGAGATAAAGGATACTATAGACATAATTAAAGGGAAAGTAGCTACGATTTTGACAAAATTATGAACAGTTTTTAAAGCTGCAAAAATCAAAGATATGTATTAAAAGTAAGCAATAAGATTGGTAGAATGTTTTCATAAACTACAGTAGTGTTAATAATTGATAATTCATATCGTGTTGTGTGCCAATTCATCTCATTAATTATGCATCGGGTTTACTTCCCGAACTTTGCCGACACAGCGAGTGAGCTAACCAAGATATACGTAGATATTAACATGTGCTTTTTTTTTCTTACGTATTTGATAATTACTTTATATTACACGTACACATTTGACGCCATTTATCAAATTATGTAAAAAAAAAATATAACTAATACCGGCATATCATTCCAACCCAAGATTCTCCAACAATGGTGATGTTATACACTTGTTATTACATTTGCATGACCAAACCATGCCGATAACTGATACACGTGTTTGTGTAGTGAATAGGGGCCTCCATGAAGGATACACGTGAAGAATAATACCAAATTGTAGGAAGTTAATTTCTAATTACTTCTAAGGTGGAAGATTCCTGCCCGTAAATTTAGAAACATAGTATTGACAATAATGAACACGTTGCGATTTATTTTCATGTGATCTGGAATATTTAAGTAATGTAAACAAGTTACGCAAATCATCGGCTACTTCTGCCTCAGACCTTTGTTTGACTTAGCCTGCGTCGCAGGTGCTTTTAGTGTTTTTAATTACCGATCTCATCGCGGTTTTTTATTTTTAATTTACAATAATTTGTCTGTACCTCTTTTTTGTTTCTTTTCTCACAGAAACTGTAAACTCACGTACCAGTTCCGCGATAACATTCCCCTGTTCGACAAGTTTTCTTTTGAGGCACAATGTGCGATTGCGCATTGGGAACTTGAGAGTTCAGATCAACATAGGTCAACTTCTCTGTAACCTTTGTACTTGCATGGTTTTATGAGAATAAACTATCTATCTATCTATCTAATAAGGGTTTGGCTTAACATCGAATTATTATCTATAGGCAAGAAATAAATTTAGGTGTTAAACGTTAAAAAGCTTTTAAATGATAAATATAAAGTAACCAGTAGTTATTTTAATCATACTTTTGTACAAAACCGGGCAGATAGATTAAAAAAGTAATTTTGCTGAAAATCGTAGCTACTATCCATTTAAGTCGGCCTGATATCTTGACCTACATCTAGAAATTGATAACGAGGGTCGGTTGAAATCAAAACTTTACGACAGAAGAGATGATTTCAGCTTTCCAATTGTGAACTTTCCATTTCCAAGTAGCAACATTCCAGCAGCACCTGCATATCTCCCAATTGATACGATATTGCCGTGCTTGTATTTCCTATCATGATTTTATTGATAGAGGGTAACTGCTTACAAGGAAGCTATTAAACCAAGAGTTCCAAATAGTGAAGTTGAAATCATCCCTTCGTAAATTTTACGGACGCCATCACGAGTTGGCTGACCGCTATGGAATAACTGTTTCACGAATGAAATCGGATATGTTCCTAACATCGTAACTACAATTCCCTTCTAGGATGCCCTTCCCTTTCATAAATGTGACCTACCGAATTATACTATTTACCGGATTTGTTATCACATAAACAACACGGCGGGTGCCACATGTGGAGCAGGATCTGCTTACCCTTCCGGAGGACCGGAGATCACCCCTAGTTTTTGATGGGGTTCGTGTTGTTTATTCTTTCTTTTCTATGTTGTGTCATGTGTACTATTGTTTGTCTGTTTGTCTTTTTCGTTTTTAGCTATGGCGTTGTCAGTTTATTTTAGATTTATGAGTTCGACTGTCCCTTTGGTATCGTTCGTCGCTCGTTTCTGGACACAGCTTTAAAATCTTATCAGATCACATCAGGACCAGATGCCTTGTTTGGATTTAATATCTGAATAATATTTATTATTTCTTTTATATTCACATGGATATGTGACAACTTACTATTAGTATTTGTATCAAATTCGTTCTCCATCTGGTCTTTCTTCATCGAGTAGTCGACACACATGTTTTGGAAAACTTAAAAATTATCCTATAATCTCTATCAGAGACAATATGACGTATATATTAACAAGAATTGTCACCGTACAGCCTTTAATAATGAACAAAACAAATATCGCATGATGAGCTATAAAAAGCCCCGAAATGACATATGTAGTACAATTCATTTGAGAAAACTGACGTATTCCCTTAATTTCACATAGCAGTACCTTGTTGATTGATTGATGGTAGTGTTTAACATCCCTTTTAGCACACCTAGTTGTATCATGGTAGTCATGTGTTGTTGATGTAGGACTATTATTTGATAGGAAAACTGTCAGTAATATGTATTTACATTGGGTGCTTATCAAAATCGAATAACCAAGTAGATTATTGTAATAAATCTATTTAAATTCATAATGATAAGAACTAATTTGCGATAGGATATAATGTTTTTGACCCGTCAGTCCTATTCTTGTCTTTGCAACGCCTCTGAAACCGCACAACAGAATTTCATGAAACTTTGTTTAAAAGAAGGTCATACTATGTTGATGTGCATTTCGACCAGAAATATTGATTTAACTTGTTTTGAGAAGATGTGACCATTTGACAAAACAATTTTGCCACCATTTACTGCTGCAACAATGTATTATCTCTACTCTTAACCCTACATAAGAATCAAGTCAGAAGCGCCTGGCCTTTGTAAGTCTTGTATGCTTTTTAATATAGTTTTTTGTTTAGGGGCCATCCGATCAACGCCTCTGGTAGCGGGAGTTTCTCGCTGCATTGAACACCCATTGGTGACCATATTTTTCCATTCTTAATTTTATAAGAATTTCATCAAACGTTTTCGAAAATATGGACATACTTTATAGATGTGCATATTGACAAGAAACTATTATTCAATGTTTTTAAGCTCACCTGGCCAGAAGGGCCAAGTGAGCTTTCCCATCACTTTGCGTCTGGCGTCCGTCGTACGTCGTCGTCCTGCATCGTTAACTTTCACAAAAATCTTCTCCTCTGAAACTACTGGGCCAAATTAAACCAAACTTGGCCAAAATCATCATTTGGGTATCTAGTTCAAAAAATGTGTCCGGTGACCCGACCAAAAAACCAAGATGGCTGCCACGTCTAAAAATTAAACATAAGAGTAAAATGCAGTTTTTGGCTTATAAATCAAAAACCAAAGCATTTAGAGCAAATCTGACATGTGGTAAAATTGTTTATCAGGTCAAGATCTATCTGCCCTGAAATTTTTAGATGAATCGGACAACCTGTTGTTGGGTTGCTGCCCCTGAATTGGTAATTTTAAGGAAATTTTGCTGTTTTTGGTTATTATTTTGAACATTATTATAGATAGAGATAGAGATATACTGTAAACAGCGATAATGTTCAACAAAGTAAGATTTACAAATAAGTCAACATAACCGAAACGTTCAGTTGACCCCTTTAGGAGTTATTGCCCTTTATAGTCAATTTTGAACCATTTTTCGTAAATCTTAGTAATCTTTTAAAAAAATCTTGTCTGAAACCACTGGGCCAAATTAATCCAAACTTGGCCACAATCATCGTTGGGATATCTAGTTTAAAAAAATGTGTCCAGTGACTTGGCCTACCAACCAAGATGGCCGCCACGGCTAAAAATATAACATAGGGGTAAAATGCAGTTTTTAGGCTATAACTCAAAAAACGAAAGCATTCAGAGCAAATCTGACAGGGTGTAAAATTGTTAATCAGGTCAAGATCTATCTGCCCTGAAATTTACGGGACCAATCGAACAACCCTTTGTTGGGTTGCTGCCCCTGAATTGGTAATTTTAAGGATATTTTGCTGTTTTGGTTATTATCTTGAATATTATTATAAATAGAGATAAACTGTAAACAGTAATAATGTACAGCAAAGTAAGACCTTAAAAGAAGTCAAATGACCAAAAATTGACCCCCTAAAGAGTTATTGCCCTTTATATAGTATTTTTTTACAATTTTCACAAAATTTGTAAAATTTTACTAACATTTTCTACTGTAACTACTGGGCCAAGTTCATTATAGATAGATATAATTGTAAGCAGCAAGAATGTTCATTTAAGTTAGATCTACAAACACATCACCATCACCAAACCACAATTTTGTCTTAAATCCATCTGTGTCCTTTGTTTAATATTCACATGGACCAAGGTGAGCAACACAGGCTCTTTAGAGCCTCTAGTTTGTAGAAGTTGCCCCTGTGCACGTATATTTAGCCATTGTATACTACTGTTACAGTTTTCCAGCGAAAATCCTCTTAATTTGAACTAAACAACAATTTTAATTATAATAATTCTATAAAACTTTGTAGACACTATTTTTCATGTGCATAACGATAGGAAAATAGGATTCAATGCTTTTCAAATAGTAATTCTTCTTTGAATTTATAATTTTTACTGTCAGATACTACTGCAGAATTTTTGCAGATCAACTCCTCTGACATCATCTATTATAAATTACTTTGTAAATAATAAGGAAATACATTATAGCTGTGCAAATTGACAATAAATTGATAGTAATTGTTTCTTGGGTCAAATTTCTGAATTCTGTAAGAAAATGGTGGATTGAACCTTATTTTATAGCTAGCTTATAGTTATAAAAGGTACCAGGATTATAATTCAGTACGCCAGATGCGCGTTTCGTCTACGTAAGACTTATCAGTGACGCTCATATCAAAATAGTTCTTACCCAAACAAATACAAAAATGAAGAGCATTGAGGATTCAAAATTTCAAATAAGTAACTTTTCACTTTCTTGTCAGTCGCATTAAATTCATATTGACAACAATGTGTGAACAAAACAAACAGACACAATAGGTAAAAATAGAAATTTGATCACAGTCCTCTAACAGTATCAAGCTTTAATTTTGTGTTCACATTTGCCCTAACTGTTCAATGTTCGCCCTCTTCGGTCGTATCAGGCAGCGCTCAGCAAAGCATTTTGTTTCTAGGAAATAAACCCCTTGAAATTAGGATTCTCTGAAACCGCATAGCAGAATTGCATAAACTGTAGATAATAATGACCTAATGTAGATGTGCATATCTACAATCAAGTTTTGTCCCACGTTATGTCAGTCTGTCCCTCTGTCACGTATACTGTTTCTGCCAGATTTTTATGAGCATATCATTGGTTTATATCAACAATGTCTTGGAAGAATTCGAAAAAATACAGTACCGATCAATTATGTGTAAATAGTTATACCCCCTTGATACATTAATTATATTGAAAATTGCCTCGCTAGTGCTCTCACGTGTACAGTTCTTGTCAGATTCGAATGAAACTTATATCATTGATTTCTAGCTGTAATGACTAGAAATAATTAGAAAAAAACAGGGTCGTTCACTTATCTATAAAAGAGTTATGCCCCTTAGAAACATCGGTTATATGGTTATAACTAGCTAAGGACATTTTTACCACATGGTAGATTGTGGTTTATCATTATGTCGTCTTATCTTTTAATTACCAAACGTGACTTATTCCCGATTGTGACTGTTTTGCTGAATGTGAATTCGTATTACTATAAGACGTGTTTCTGTACTTGTTTATCCCAAATTCATGTATTTAGTTTATATGTTTAATGTTATATTTGTAATTCTCATCTTCTCATTTTGTCAAATGTGTTGACGTCTTTTTATTATATTTAGGTGTTACGGATAGAAAAATTAATCACCGCCTTTATTAATTATATTTAATTTTGTACGATTAATTACGTTTGAAGTTGGATTCATAACAAACTGGACATATATATATATATATTACAGTTAATTGCTATTAATAAGTATTGCAATATGCATTTTGTTTTAATGAATTATCAGTATTTAGTTCTAATATAATCTTAAAGCAATCCTAATTCTAGCTCACTTTTAATTATAGTTTTTCATAGTTATCAAAAGTACCAGGATTCATGTGTGACGTCATGCTGTTTCTAAATTTCATAAATTCAAATGTAGCATAACGTTTGCCTTTTCGCCATCGTATGTGACGTCATTTTTTTTAATTGCGTCGACGCCTGGACTGATTCTGGTGTGTCTATGCTGTATTGAACTTGGGATCATGTATTCGGGTTTAGTTTTCTGTAATAAGTTAATACTTCAGTTTCATTATGAATATATATATCTTTCACATTCATTTGTTAAAATTTACTGTTTGCAATAGCATGAATCGTTCTATATAATAGTGTTCTTATCCCGGGCATAAAAACAATGCCGTATTTAGCAAAACCTTTTCAACTTTTAATCTTCAGTGCTGTACAACTTTGTACTTTTTTCACTTTCGATCTTGTATATCTGGGCGTTATGTATTCGGGTTTAGTTTTCTGTAATTAGTTTTTACTTCAGTTTCATTATGTATATCTCTTTCATATTCATTTGTTAAAATTTACTGTTTGCAATAGCGTGAATTGTTTTATATAATATGAATGTTCTTATCCTGGGCATACAAACAATGCCGTATTTGGCAAAACCTTTTCAACTTTTGATCTTCAGTGCTGTACAATTTTGTTTTTTTTTCACTTTCGATCTTTTATATCTGGGCGTCACTGGTGAGTCTCGTGTGCGTTTTGGCGTATTGAATTTTAAACCTGATGCTTTTTGTTATCTATTAATCATGCTTTTCTTTTTTCTAATATGTTCTGCTTTTTATTTGTATTGTAGTCCTGTAATATTTTGTTTTCATTTCAATGTTATATTTAACTGTGCCATTAAAGTGCGAGGTTTGGCATGCCATAAAACCAGGTTCAACCCACCACTTTTATTCCCCTTTAAAAGTGTCCTGTACCAAGTCAGGAAGATGGCCATTGTTATAATATTGTTCGTTTCTGTGTGTGTGTTGCATTTTAACGTTGAGTCGTTTGTGTTTTTCTTATTTTTGAGATAAGACGTGGCACGGTACTTGTCTATCCCTCATTCATATATTTGTTTTTGATGTTATATTTGTTATTCTCGTGGTGTTTTGTTTGTTGCTTGGTCCGTTTCGGTGTTGTGTCGTTGTTCTCCTCTTATATTTAATGCGTTTCCCTCGGTTTTAGTTTGTTACCCCAATTTTGTTTTTTGTCCATGGATTTATGAGTTTTGAACAGCGGTATACTACTGTTGCCTTTATTTATATGGATAATTGCATCGTTAGCACTCTCTTGTGTACATTTTTTGCCAGATTAGTAAGACACTTATACTATTAGTTTTTATCACCAATGTTTTAGAAGAGTTACAAAAACAGCACCGATCACCTATTTTTAAAGAGTTATACCCTTTGGAAATATTATTTTTTGTGAAAAATTGCAATGTTTTATTACGTTGAACATGTTAAATGTTGCAGAGTTATCAAAAGAAGCATTGCCTACATAATTGTTTTATACATTTTATTATTTTATTACATTAAAATTAAGAGACGTATACAAATAATATGAATAAATAGTTACTTTTAACCCACCATTGCTTTTAAATATCTGGTACCAAGTCTGAAATATTGCAGTTGTTCGTTTATATGTTTGTTGGCGTTTGTTTTTGTTGCACTTTAGTTGATCCTCTGTTTTCCTTTTATAATTGATATGTTTCCCTCGGTTTCAGTTTGTAACCTGGATTTGTTTTAGCTCTATCGATTTATAACTTTGAACAGCGATATACTACTGTTGTCTCTATTTATATTCTTCTTATGGTTGTTAGATAATTTTAAGACATATAGTCTAAAATATGGGCATAATGCTGGTACAGTGTAACGAGTCCATGTATTATTTATTGTTCGTTAATGCGGGGTTCACACATTGCCGATTATTGATCCCGATTGAGATCAGACAGCAATACGACACGAAAAGTGAAAAAGTCGGATTAGTATCCTCAATTATCTGGAATGTCCTATCATTGTCTGAACGCATTCGTTTTAGTTCGTAACAGATTCCTACGGATCGGGAAGGGTCCGAATAGTTCGGCAAAGCATCCCGACAGTTAGGTGCGTCCCGTAACATTCGGGGCAACTCAACCGATTTTGTCTATTCGGATTACAATCGTGGCTATGTCGTTACAGATTCTGCTGTATCGGATCGAATTCCGAACAATGTCTTGTGTATTCTGGACGGTGTCCTGTGGAACGGGAATGATCCGGAGTAATTTTTCATAGTTGTTTTTCTGCCGATTGAGTCCAGATTGCATCTAGATCTTGTCGATTGCGAACCGTTTTTTGCCGAAACCGTTCCGAAACAGTCCCGTTATTAATACGAAATTCGTCAATGATACCCACGTCAGAGTCCCGACAATTACAGAATACAATACGACTGAGACCAGACAAAGTCGTTTACAATGCGATAGAGCGGACTATGATAGGATTACGTTCCGACAGTACTTGATCATCCCGAATATGCCGACAGTTTCCGAACGGATAACTTCCGTCAGCGTCGGTTCACTGTCCGGTCACTGTCTGATCTCAGTCGGATAACATTCGGTAGAGTCGGGACGCAGTCGTGACAGACTCGGTCGAATTTTACCTGGCGAAAAATACAAATCGGATTAGAAGCGGATTCAGAACGGTATTATCGGGACTAATTCGCTTAGAAACGGTTGAATATCGGTGCTTCCTGAATACAATCTGATTGTTGTCGTGATCAAATTATTTTTTTTACAAATTTTAATTTAAGTTTGAATTTCCATCCACGATTCACAGGATCTTGATCGGACTTTTAATAAATTTTAATCGGGAATGGTCCTATTAAGAACGGTAGTAAAAATCGTGAATGTGTGACCCCAGCTTAAGGCTTTTTTGCAATTTGGATATACGTTTGATAATGATATAAATTAAAGTTGATAACAGGAATTTGACAACTTTTTTATGTAATGCCTGTCAATATTCTATTTATAATTGATTTAAATTGATGTGATCAGTTGTATAGTCCATTTACGTATTGGTAAATTGCAATGCAATATATGTTTTTTTATTACCCCGACGTAGTAGAGAGGCTTTTTGTTTTACACTTGTGTGACGGTCGGTACGTATGTCTTGTGTGACGGTCGGTACGTATGTATGTCCAAAACTGGTTATATCGTTCTATTACTTTAATTGGTTTAAAACAAATGGTATGAAACTTATACACAATACGTATACCACAAATACAACTTATACCTTTTTAGGTTATGCCTGTCAATATTCTATTTCTAATTGATTTATGTTGATCTGATCAGTTGTTGTGCCCATTTGTCTTTTTGTACATTGTAATGCAATATATCGTTTTAATGACCCCGACGTAGTAGAGAGGCCTTTAGTTTTACAGTTGTGTTTGTCCGTCGGTCCGTACGTACGTACGAAATTGGTTTTATAGTTCTATCACTTTAGTTTGCCTCAATCAAATGTTATGAATCTTATTACCCCGAAATTCCCATCATTGGGAATTTGGGAAGCGTAACTTTTACCATTCTTGAGTTATGTTCCTTTATATGTTTATTATGAGCAAGGGCGTTGTCTATGTTCCATGGACATATTCCCCATTTCTATTATCCTCTTTTCCCCTGACATTGTTTTTTTTTCCTATAATTTAAGTACAAAATTTTTTTTTTTTTTCTTCAGAATACAATAACATGATGAAGAGGAAAAAACGGTCTACCATGCTGAATCGTTTAAATCGTTTAACGGGTGAAGGTACCTACGAATCGTATGACATGCGCTGTATGGTAACTGGCCAGTTCGCCGTCGGAAAATCGACTCTGGTGAAGCTTTTAGTTGGGGACATCATTCCCAAAGGAAGACATCCTACAGATGGAATCTCTCTCCTTGAAGGTCGATGTGGTATTGATGTCCAGACAAGAGAATGGGTTCTTATAAATCCAAGTAAGAATTGAAATACACAAAATGTTTTGTTTTGTCCTGTCGCATTGGAGGGATCATTGAGCGTTGTCCGTCTGTTCTTCCGTTCGTAGATTATGTGATGTTCAGAGGTATATCCAACATAATTTAAAGTACTCTTATTTCAGTTTGTCTCAACATTATGTTATGAAACTGACTCTCAATGGTTATTACCACATAACACAGATCATGGAGATCAATGTTGAATGTTGGTGGCAACTCTTTCGCTTTTTACAGTTATGCCAGTGAGTTTTGGGATAATTGCGTCAAGGGGAGGGATTTTTTAAAAGGGTTCATATTTTTTTTTCCAAAATATTTCAAATTTCTAATTTTTGAAAAGTTTGAAGAAGAAATATTCACTTGCACAGTATTGCACGATAGATTTTAAAGATCTTTGACCACATTTATATAGTGTCAGAAACCTATAGTATGTCATAAATTTTATCACAATCCAAATTCAGACAGTATCAAGCTTGAATATTGTGTCCAAAAATGCCCCCAACTGTTCAGGGTTCAACCTCTGCGGTCATACCAGGCTGCGCTCAGCAGAGCATTTGATTTTTTTTGGAAGGGGGAGGGTTTTTTTTTTTTATTATTGTATTTTTTGTATTAGAAATATGTTTAAATTATGTAAATGCAATTTACGAAATATGCATGCAAGCCATAGATTTGTTGGGCATTTTGGCATGGCCTGAGCTGTTGGAATTGAAATTGTATACCAAGTGCTAGCCTTATTTTCAAGACTGTCAACATTAAATCAATCATGGTTCATTAAGCAGCCGAAGCATTTTAGCATTTGTTACTGTTGTGTACTCTTGTTTTTAATTTCAATTTTAACTCAGTATACACATAGGTTATTATACATGTGGAATTACGTGAAGGTAAATTGTAACAGTCAAGTACATCTGCGGCATGTATATTTATATGTATAGAATTTTATTACCCTCTTATGTACAAAGTGAAAAAAGCACTTCATATAAAAATTAGCATTTATATTTATCTTTTTATAAATCTATAAAGTGATGTGGTTCTTTTTTCATACAGAAACTTATAATGCAATGGATGTTGTATACAATAAGGTTTTAATGACTTCAAGAGAAGAAAAGGACCCTCATCCAAAAGAAAAGTTGGAACAACAACAAGCATCCGATACAAGTCCGTCTGGAAGTAAAGATGATGAAATGGATAATCCAGGTGTTCTACATCAGTCACAAGCTATTGCATTGCCTCTCCCATTAAACACATCAGTTAATGTCTCCAACCAATCTTCAGCAGCCATAACGTTACCATCTCAGGCGTCCTCCATTGTACCTCTATCACGACAGCAGCTGAAACAGAAAATGAAAGCAGAGATGACTAAAGATGAAATCAGAAGAAAAATGGAAAAAGTTCTGAAAAGTGGAAAATACAAGATGAAAGTGGGACGACTTATTTTCTGGGACTTTGGTGGACAGTATGTATATTATACAACACACCAGACCTTTATGACCTACAGAGCTTTGTTTCTTGTTGTATTTGATGGGAGCAAAGGATTACATGAACAGATTCCTGACGTCTTGTGTTTTCCAGGGCAGCATCTGACTCCAACACCAGCAGGTAATATAATAAAACTATTCATTACATGATTGTCAATTTGACCTATTCAGACATTCTACTTTTGTCTTCATAGATGGCTATCCACATGCAGTCCTATTTGAAACATTCTGATTTTCTTACTTTTATATGATATTGAAATTAATCAGAACATATCATTCAGTGATCTGCCCATTATGCATCACTTTTGAGGAATTTAACCATTCTAAGACCCATCTTACATCGACATTACTGTTTGTCCGATTGTCTGGCACAAGTGGACATAGGCGTCGTACAAGTAGAATCATCATATTAGTTGTTCGACGGGATAAGTGAAAAATCCTTGATATAAAACATATAAAACTTTCAAGACTTACAAATCTCTAAAACATAAACTATTTCTTATGGATCATACGAATTCTAAATTCATTGATGGAACCAGAGGGTGTAATTAAGGGGAGGAAAATCAATGATAAAACATGCTGTCAGACAGAAGCTTTCATATCAAGTGATAAATCCAGAGAGATCCGGGTATGTATTAATCAGATGAGGTTCGCAAGGTATTTTTAACCTGATGATATGGGCAGTGATCATAATTGAATCCATCATAAATTCTGAACATGATAGTGACATTGAGTCAGAGAACTTACTTTGAAATGGCAATAACCTTCAAAAATAATAAAACAATTTTTGAAGCAATATTCTTTATATAGTTACAGACAAAGAAGACATGAAATTACTACCATCATCAGATACGCTAAATGCCAAAAATGTGCGACTGTGCATGTAATCAATACATAAGATTTTTAACCTTGACTTTGAGCAAGTGATTTAAAAGGTCGGTTATTGAAATTAAAAACAAGTTAATTTTCTTACAACTTTTCTCCGAATGAACAAGTTAATAAAATGATAATTAAGAGGCCTGCACAGACATACTGGACCCATATTTTATACTGGCTATTTCAGAAGTAATCAACCACAGAAAGCCAAGTATTTCTACTTGAAATCAATATTATGATCAGTCTTTGCTTTAACCCCTAAATGCAAAATACTACGTGCTGACGCAACAAATACCATTTCTTGGTTTTTGGTTTGATCTTACCCGGTGTCATATACAAAATTAAACCCCCTTAAAATTGAATCTGTGTTGAATTTTCCAAAGTGGGAAATTAAACCCCCAATAGACAATTGACCTCCCCTCTGTTTTTTTCTTTAAATGAATGTCGGGTGTACATAAGGTAAAACATAATAATTATATAAAGTAGGTTAAGACGCTATGACAACTTGAAAATATGAGGCCTATATAACTCAAGGGGGTTCAAGTTTCCATGGCTGAGTAAAAGTGTTTAAAATATTTCTAACATGTTCTATTTCTACCAAGTGCATACTCATGCATTATTTAAATATAACACAGCTGGAATAGCTAGAACAATTTGAAAATCTGAGGCCTATAAATGAAGGTTCAATTTTTCATGGCTGCGTAAAAATGTTTAAAAATATTTTCTTACATGTTTTATTCCTACCAACAATGTTCAAGTACTTAATAATGCATTAAAGTCATTTGAAACCAGTTTCTTAAAATTTTAATGTTATCGAAATTATTGAACAAATGCATGCATTTATACTAAACTAAGGCTTGCATGCAACTTTTAAAAAAAAAATTATGAATCTATGACATATTACCGACAATTAATATTTCATTCAGTGATTGTTGATCACAAGCTAATAAACTTTTAGGTTTTTGCTGAAGTTTACTGGACTATGACATTGATAAACAATAAACACAGAGCACGTGCAATACGTGACAAATAAGTGAATTTAAGGAGCCATGACATTCTTTTTTTTATATTTACCGTGTGTTCCCATTTGTTCAACTTTTGATTAACAGTTGTTCAATGATTTTTTGTATTAAATTTGTTCTTAAATAATCTGTTATTATTATTTACCTTCTAGAGCACGTTTGTTTTTATTCTTTCATCATGGGTTTCTCCTTACACTTGCGTTGTGTGGTGGACGAAGGTATAACGAGATATCTTGTAGTTAAGGTCACTGCATACAGGAAATATTGGCGAATTAGTGTCTGGAAAGTCAAAAATTCCATATCGATATATTTATGAAGCTTTTGATATTATAAAGAATTTTCCTTTAAAAAAAGTGCACTTTCACTTCTTTAAGTAAAACTTATAGCCATTCACGTTTTAAAAACATATTCATTTTTTGCTCACCTGGCCCGAAGGGCCACGTGAGCTTTTCTCACAACTTGGCGTCCGTCGTCCGTCGTACGTCGTCGTCCGTCGTACGTCATCGTCGTGATCCGACGTGGTCCGTCGTCGTCCGTCGTCGTCCGTCGTACGTCGTCGTCGTCCGTCCGTCGTCGTCGTTAATTTTTTACATTTTGAACTTCTTCTAGAGAACCACTGAATGGATTGAAACCAAACATGGCATGAATGTTCCTTTTGAGGTGCTGACCAAGTGTTGTTACTTTGTAGCTGATCCATTATCCAAGATGGCCGCAAGCGGGGAACTAAATCTAACATAGGACCCTATGGGAAATGCATACAAATGACTTCTTTTAGAGAACCACTGAATGGAATGGAATCAAACATGGCATGAATGTTCCTAATATGGTGCTGACCAAGTGTTGTTACTTTGTAGCCGATCCATTATCCAAAATGGCCGCCAGCGGGGGACTCAGTTTAACATAGGACCCTATCGAAAATGCATACAAATGACTTATCTTAGAGAACCACTGAATGGAATAAAACTAAACAAGGCATGAATGTTCCTTATGAGGTGCTGACCAAGTGTTGTTACTTTGTAGCCGATCCATCATCCCAGATGGCAGCCGCGGGGGACTTTGTTTAACATAGGACCCTATGGGAAATGCATAAAAATGACTTCTTTAAGAGAACCACTGAATGGAATAAAACCAAACAAGGCATGCATGTTCCTTATGAGGTGCTGACCAAGTGTTGTTACTTTATAGCCGATCCATCATCCAAGATGGCCGCCAGCGTGGGGCTTAGTTTAACACAGGACCCAATTGGAAATGCAAACAACTGACTTCTTTTAGAGAAGCACTGAATGGAATGAAATCAAACATGACATGAATGTTCCTTATGTGGTGCTGACCAAGTGTTGTTACTTTGTAGCCGATCCATTATCCAAGATGGCCGCCAGGGGGGGGGGGCTTAGTTTAACATAGGACCCTATGGGAAATGCATACACATGACTTCTTTTAGAGAACCACTGAATGGAATGAAACCAAACATGGCATAAATGTTCCTTTTGAGGTGCTGACCAAGTGTTGTTACTTTGTAGCTGAACCATTATCCAAGATGGCCGCCAGCGGGGGACTTCGTTTAACAAAGGACCCTACGGGAAATGCATAAAAAATATTTATTTTAGAAAACCATTAAATGGAATGAAACCAAACATGGCATGCATGTTCCTTATTCGGTGCTGACCAAGTGTTGTTACTTTGTAGCTGATCCATCATCCAAGATGGCCACAAGCAGGGGACTTAGTTTAACATTGGACCCTATGGGAAATGCATACAAATGACTTCATTAAGAGAACCACTGAATGGAATGAAACCAAACATGGCATGAATGTTCCTTATGAGGTGTTGACCAAGTGTTGTTACTTTGTAGCTGATCCGTCTTCCAAGATGGCCGCCAGTGGGGGACTTTTGAATGAAATTAAACATAGCCTTAATGTTCCTTTGCTTATAAGGGTTGTGTTGTCACTTTTAGCCAAATTTTATATTTTTTATATGAGTTTAAAAAACCCAAGTAGAATCAGGTGAGCGATACAGGCTCTTGAGAGCCTGTAGTTTTTTTAATTTGAAGTTTCATATGATTTTAAGACTTTCATAACTGATTTATATTTTCCGTGGGTTTCTTGCCCAGCCTGAATTAATTTCGTGACCGGTGCTTAGAGAAAAGTTGCAACTTTTTGTTATTATAAAACACCCATGCAACCACGCATCCCATATTGCATGATAGGACCCAACACTAGAGCAGTTAGTGTTTGGGATGGTCATCTTAAGATGCATTACTTTAATGTAATCAAATATGAACATTATTCATGTATAAATTGATATATTTATATTTCAATTCTTCATCAATAGATCTAGATATTATGACAGATAATCAAATATGAACATTATTCATGTATATATTGATATATTTATATTTTAATTCTTCATCAATAGATCTAGATATTATGACAGATCTGACATCATCAGGTAGTGCGGTGACTGAAGGCAGATTTTTTTTAATTTAATCTCCCCACCGAACACACACCTATATAATATATCATTTGAAAGAGGAAATCGTGTACTATAATAATATGCCTGTCGTCAGGACTTGGTATGGTCACACTTTTTTTAAATTCAGGTCAAAGGTCATATTTAAAAATCTGTGAAAATTTGGGAGGGTTACAATTTTGACGTTTTTTTCTATTTCTAAACTCTACCTAAATACAAACGATACTGTTTTGGCTTTAGTTATGTTTGTTTTTATACATAAACCTTAATCATTGAGATTTTTTTATCCAAAAAATTCCTAAAACGACATTTTATAAACAAAACTTCAAAAATCAAGTTTTCAACCTATAAAATGTTTAGAACATCCTAACCTTATGAAAAAAATCAATTTCAGGTAAAAATCAAGTGTCATGCAGGACAATACTTTAAAATCATTTTTTAAACTTTCATATTGGGTGAGGTATCAAACCAAAGCAATAGAATTCTACAGTCCTATGACCTCAAATTAAATTTGCGAATGCTTCAGTTTTTGTTATCGACTACTCGTTGCTTTTGTTGTTTTTTTCTCACAATTATTACTGCTTCCATAGTATTATCTGTTGTTATGTTTTCTAGTCTGGTTAATATCTATTACATTGTAGGTTTTGTACCTTTATTCCCCCTTTTTTCTTCCTTGCAACATACCACAAAATTCAAAAGTATTCCATATAGAAAAAAAAAGATGTGATATGATTGCAAATGAGACAACTCTCCAAATGAGACCAAATGAGACATAAATTAACAAAAAAAGGTCCCGTACGGGCTTCAACAATGAATAAAATTCATACTGCATAGTTTTCAATTCCCAAAATGAATAATGTAAAACAAACGAAAAATCTAACGGCCTGATTAATGTACAAAATAAATATGAAAGAAACAAATATAGTATAAAGAAACAAACACTGCGTTACCGTCTCGTGACTTGAAAAACACATACAGAATGTGGCGGGGTTTAACCTGTTCAAGGGTGCGCCAACACTCCCCTGAGCTGTGTTTTTGGACCTTGTGTTCAAGTGCAATAAGCTTTATACCAAATCAACCGTTATCTCCATCATCTTCATTTTCATCAACCGTCACAAGACATGTTTTGATATTTCTACACATTTCACTCATGGCCACAGGTCTGCACATAATAGATTCTGCTCAAAGCAAACACGTTATTTTGAGTTTTTCTTTACAGTACATACAAGGTATTGTAGGAAGTCCGAAGACATTTTCTTCCTAAAAATAAAATACCAGCTTCAAATCATCCATATCTATTCATCCAAGATTAAACAGAGATTTAGGAAGGTGTGATGACATTCATTTGCTTGTCTGCAAAAATCCTAGGGAAACAATATACCTTGAATTCGCTCAATTTCATGGTTTGCAACACATTAGATAGCGTCGTACTTTACTTTAAGAAGCATAAAATCCATTGGCATTCATTGTTTCAACAAGGTGTTTTGAACCAAACTCATGGTACATTTGTAAAGCAAATCATGAAAAGGGGTAAAAAGAAATTAGCCACACAAACGATTGACTCAACAATTGCTTAGCATTTATGCAATTTCTCTGGTGCCATTTCCAGAGAATAGTCTTGGCTGTATTCAGTTTCATCGACTCATCATAAAATGAATTGCAATAAATACGAAGGCATTGACCATAATGACTGAATTGAAGAAGGAAGAGACCATTCGTCCGAAGTTTGGTATTCTTCTGTAAAGTTTCAATGTCTTTTCTAAGTAAACTTGCAGCGGAATGAAATATCTGTCCGTTATTCGTGTCAATTACTTTTGACATTGAGATTTTGGGGTCAGTTTTCAATTGACTAGCAGATGTTATGGCATCTTAAATAGTTATTTTGCCACTAAATATTATGTTATATTTGCCTTGTTAAAGATGTTTGACAACTGAATTTCTATAGAAAATCAATGCGTTAAGACTGCATTTTAAAAGTAGAATATTTTAAATAACATTCAGCCGGAAGAAACGATCTATATTTATCAAGTAACGGTACCGGTGTCATGAGGAATGACCCTTAAATCGTTGTCAATAGTCAAAATAAAATTGATAAAAGCAATATCGAGATCTCAGATATCTGCTTCCACAGGTTGGGATTTTTTGTGTGTTTTTTTTTCGTTTTTAACAAATAATTTTATGCAACCAAAATGACAGAGTGCTTGAAGTTTAAAAGATGGACGGGAAAATATTTCAACTTTTAACTTTATCTGACACGGATAAATTAATATTAATACGCTCATCTGATTCAAACTAAAGTAGCTTTTGATCTTTCTGAAATGTTTTGTTGCAACAAAATATACAAGCGCTCTAGTTGAACGACTGCATTCTAGAACGCGTACAAATATCCGAAACTGAGGAACAACAGTCCGATAATTGTATATCATCATTAAATATCAGATAAAAGCTTCCTCGCTTCAAAAGGAGGAACAAATATGTTTACTTGTGTAACTTTTATTGCATGAACCATGATAAACTGCCTGCACGGAGTTCTTCAAATTAACAACTTTCGCAAGCAACATCTTGCTGTTCAGCTCATCCAATCTTTTATTCAATGCAGATACAAAAATCGACTTCCCAATACTGGTAAATTGACTGTATATAAAGCAATACATACAACTTAACGACTTTTGTCTTTCTATGGACTTAATGGAGTTGCAACGGACTTGAAATATCACGGAATATTTCCGGAAACTATCCGTCAATTTTTTAATTTTACAATGAGACTTTTTTGATGTTTTATAAGTAAAAAAAACATAGAATATAAATATATACAAACAAAGTATGTGGCATATATCAGTGCAATTTAATTGAAAATATGTGTATATGATAGCGAAAAGGTAGTTATTTCATATATCAGTTGAGAGCAAATTATTGACTAATGCACAAAATGTGACGGAAGGCAAGTGATTAAATTCCGTGTTGAAATTGAAGTATTTTACTTCATTCGTTTTTCATTGATTTCTTAAGTTTTTTTCATATTTTGGTTCCGAAAGTTTGATCACTCATTACTGTTATGACATACTATATGCTTAACATATTATGGGATAACTTTTATTACTACTATGAAGAAGAAACTAAAGTTTGTGTCTGAATACAATATTTTGACATATAAAAAAGCGTCAGGAAAAATTATTTCAATTAAATGTAAGCAGATATACACAATTTTTCATTTTGAAAAAGGGGGGTTGAAACTCTCCAATACACTACTAGTCATTAAAACGACTTTTTAGAAAAATGTGACCGTACGAAAATCTGACGACAGGGCAAAATTTATAGAAGACATATTTCTCTTTAAGGTAAGACCATTTTTAGCCGTGTGTTATTTGGGGAGATTAAACTCGCGATCTAGACGACTTTTTACACTTCTGTCACCGCACTAAGGGGTCCAACTGTTAATTATATGTTTCAGTCTATAACTTTGATCTAGTAAGCATGTCTTCCATACTTTTATGTCTGTTATATGCAACTATAGGTGCAACATTGAAAACTTGTACACATTCTTCGTCAAACTGCATTAAGTAAGTGCCTGTGTTTCATGATACTCTTTTTTTATTTTACGTACATATGGGTCATATTTAGTTATAAAAATCATGCTGTAACCAAAGAACGCAAGCACAGATCACCAAAATAACCGAAAAAGAAGTACAAACGATTGTTCTAAAAGAGATTTCTCTAATTTTTTAGCAAGAGAATGAAAATTAATGTCGCAACCATGCTTGATCGTTAGATTTTGTTACTTTTTTTTGTTCAATGTTACAAAAATGTTGATATTTAGATGTAATTTGAATACGTAAGTAATGTAATTCGTTATGTCCCAGTCTGTTTGTTTATCCGAAAAGTATTTTTTGTCATTTAAACACCGTTTATGACAAGTCCAAAGCTTTTTTCTCCCATAAATTGACCTGATTAATTTTCATGTCGACCGCCATTTGTATTGATGAAAAGACAACTCTGTAAATCTACGAACGACTACTCGTTTTCATTGTACCATGGATACCACAGATACATTGTTAATTCTAAACGCTGATAAGATTGTAATTAATCAAATTAGATACGAAATAAATTTGTTTTTATTTTCCCAGGTATAGATTGCAATACTTTGCAAAAAATCAAATCTGCCAAAAAAATAAGAATACTCTGCTTAAAATTTAAAAGAAAATGTTAAATTAGTTTCAGCAAAGGCCAATTATATAATGCTTTGGTTCAATCAGTCCATGTTACCCTCTTCTAGAAGAAACAAGCAGAATAGGTATAGCTGGACAGGATTATCATTTATAAATAGATAAATGACCAGGATCAACCATTATATACAAGTACATTTGTAGTTGGTTTTTTTCCTGTCAAATGTTAGTGGATTTGCTATTTGCGTAAGTTTCAAGTTTTAAAATCACTGAGTGTTAAAAAAAAATCAAATTACCATTTTCATTATGAAAATACTTTAATTATGATATAAATACATTGGTGATGTGAAGAATTTATCACTTACAAAATGGATTGCTACATTCATTTATTTTGTACACACATAACATGTTTCATCCTTTCTCAGTAATTCAGTGCAGTTTCATTTTCCCATATTACACAACTTTAAAATCTGATATAAACTTAAGCAAATTTTCCCCATTAATCAGTGTACTACAATTTAGTTTGAGAATTCGATAACTAAAGTCTTTTGATAATGCAAAACTTTCAAAATAAGATTTTGTATTATATTTTTATGTTAAGTTCAATGAATGATTTGGACTTAATGTTAACTGAACAATACTTATTGGAGCCATTTCAAGGTTTTCTGAAGATACTAAATAATACTGGATGTATTGGTAAGCTTTGTCAAAGCCAACCCTATTTGAAATGTAGTCAACAATAGCAGAGAGGCAGTTAAACTCCTTTCTTGCAAACTGACCATCAACATTTACAGCATATGTAACTTAAACTATACTTTTATTATGTATAGTTGACAAGACTGATACATTTTTTTGTCCTTCCATGACACCTAAAATAAAGCACCTTTTTGTCTGAACTGTAAGAATCCATGAACTAATATGTTTACAGGCTTTTTGCACATAATATCTTTTTGCAGACCAGCCCTCCTGGTACAAACTGTACTACATGCAGCTGTTTCATAATCTTCCTACAAGTCTAAATAAAGGGTAGGGGATGTAAAAAGTTATTTATATAAACATGATAACCCTGACCAGTAACATTTGGTCCTTCTTTACAGTTCTTCAATCTTATACAAAGGATCAACATTTTGTTCACTTTGTTTAGGTTCATTTACATGGTCAGAGAAATGAAGGTACCATAAAATATGGGTATACCTGTCTCTGGTGATTGTAGAAGAAAATATTAGGGTGACCTTTATTGGATCTGTTGACCAATACAACTTAGTAGATAGTTCGGGACTTATTCCAATTTGGTTTGCAAGACCAAGAAATGCTTTGATTTCTGGTAATTTATGCTCCAAGGCATTTTGTTGTCATTTGGCCTTTGCTGAATGTTGTAGTCAATATAAAAATAAGGAGATGAGGTATGATTGCCAATGAGACAACTATCCACCGAAGTTCTAATAAAGTAGATGTAAGCAATTATCGAAACTTCATCAATGAGAAAAACGCATACCATATAGTTGGCTATTTTAATGTATAACAAAACAATTAACAAAAAACAACTATGACAGACACGAACCAACTACAACCACTGAACTACAGGCTTTTGACTTAGGACAAGCAACAAGCTATAAAGGGCCCCAAAATTACTAGTGTAAAACCATTCAAACGGGAAAACCAACGGTCCAATCTATATAAACAAAACGAGAAACGAGAAACACGTATATATTACATAAACAAACGACAACTACTGTACATCAGATTCCTGACTTAGGACAGGTGCAAACATTTGCAGCGGGATTAAACGTTTTAATGGGCCCAAACCTTCTCCCTTTTTCTGAAACAATAGCATAACATCACAATATAGAAAAACATACGATAAAATATCAATTGGCAGACTTAACTCAATCAAAAAACGTATGATTACACAATGAACGAATAAATTTGATCTGCGATATCTGAATACACAAAACATGTTTGTGAGCCCTAGACCCTCTCCTTACCTGAGACAGTGGTGTAACAGCACAGCATAAAAACAAACTACCTGGTATAAAAAAAAATCAGTTGAAAGCATAGTAATCAGTTTTGTTGATTATGTATTCAAGAAATGGATCGTCCACTTAAGGTTGCAAGAAATCAAAACCATCATTTTCAGCACTCATGACACGACTTGGCCCAGTATTGCCAAAAGGGGTAAATAAAGGAGGTAGACCCCTTTCAAAAATATTAAACCCATTGTGCCATCCATGACCACCATCTCCTCTCTCATCAATATACACCCCCTGCTCCCCTTCATCCTCATTATCATACTACTTATAGTCCCCCTCACCGTCATCTCTTATCCCCTGCATATTCAGAACAATTCTTCATCTTTCTTCAGAAGCTAAGACCTCTTGTTCAGCATTAATTATACCCCACACAATTTTTGCGTTGAGTATAATGTTTTTGACCCATCCATCTGTCCGTCAGTCCGTCAGTCCTGTTCTTGTCATCGCAACTCCTCTGAAACCACACAACAGAATTTCATGAAACTTTGTAGATAATAAGGACATACAATGTAGATGTGCATATCAAACAGGAAATTATGATTCATTTTTTTCTGGGACTAAAGAGTTAAGCCATTTTGAATTAAGAGTTTTGGCCTATTTATACATGATATACATTTGTAACAGTATGTCATTTCAACTCTCTGAAACCACACAACAGTATTTTATGAAACTTGGTAGATAATAGGACATGAAAAGCAGATGTACATATCGACAAGACATTTGTAATCATTTGACTTTTAAGGAATTATAAATCTTTCAACTTAGGAATCTCCCAAGTCAAACTGAACTGCTATCATTAGCTGTTTTTTTACGACCGCAAAAATTGAAATTTTTTTGGTCATATATTGGTGTCACGTTGTCGTCATCGTCGTCGTTGTCGTCGTCCGAATACATTTTTTTAGCACTATAACTTTAGTATAAGTAAATAGAAATCTATGAAATTTTAACACAAGGTTTATGACCATAAAAGAAAGGTTGGGATTGATTTTGGGAGTTTTGGTCCCAACAGTTTAGGAATAAGGTGCCAAAAAAGGACAAAATAAGCACTTTCTTTGTTTTCGCACTATAACTTTAGTTTAAGTAAATAGAAATCTATGAAATTTTGACACAAGGTTTATGACCACAAAAGGAAGGTTGGGATTGATTTTGAAAGTTTTGGTCTCAACAGTTTAGGAATTAGGGGCCAAAAAGGGGCAAAAATAAGCATTATTCTTGGTTTTAGCACAATAACTTTAGTATAAGTAAATAAAAATCAATAAAATTTAAACACAAGGTTAATGACCACATAAGGGAGGTTGTGATTGATCTGCTCAATTTACAAATATAAGCTAGTACAACTTTTTGACATTTCAACAGGACTTATAGTAAAATATTCGAATTTTATTTTTGCATTCATATCTTGTACACTGTATATTCTGATGATGATGATGATGATGATGATGATGATGATGATGATGATGATGATGATGATGATGATGATGATGATGATGATGATGATGATGATGATGATGATGATGATGATGATGATGATGATGATGATGATGATGTACCTTTGTATTCCAACTTTACACAGATTTATCCGATAGCATTCAATAGCAGTTATTAGCAGTTTAGAAAATCATATAAGGATGCACAACTTAGCAGTTTGTATGAATATTCATTATTGATAGCTATTATTTTACTAGTTCAGAGAAGATAGCAGTTTTTGGGTACCTCATTTAAATTTTTCGTTAAAAATAACTGCTAAACAACTGTGAAGGCTAAATAAACTGCTAAGAAACTGCTATGGAATGCTATTTGAATGCCTATTTTCAAATTAAGCATTGCCTTGAATTTTTCAACTGTGAATGCTAATACACTGCTAAATTTAAAGAACTGCTGTTCTCTTTGACTTAAGAGCTGTTGCGATTTTGTTTGTCCTGTGACAATGTTGGGGCGTGGGGTATCTCAGCGTGCTCACAAAGATTTCTTAATTATATCAGTTTCACTGAAACCTTCAAATTCGACAAAGTCTGAAACATTTTTACACTGGTAATACTAGCAAATGAAATATCAGTTCATATAAACATTTTTTTAATTTCGTGCATTTTCCTCCCGTACATTGGCAGCCCAATTTCTGTTCCTTCGAGATGGAGAAAGCAAAAAACTTAGTTGTCTTGTGTCGATTTGGGTAGGAAAAGGCTTTAAATAGTTATCAAAAGTACCAGGATTATAATTGTATACGCCAGACGCGCGTTTCGTCTACACAAGACTCATCAGTGACGCTCAGATCAAAATAGTTAAAAAGCCAAATAAATACAAAGTTGAAGAGCATTGAGGATCCAAAATTCCAAAAAGTTGTGCCAAATACGGCTAAGATATATTAAAAATATCGCTTTCATAATTCTTGAAGATATATTGAACCAATTATTTGTATTATATAGCTTAAAACTACCCAAGAACTATAAAAGGATTTGTCAAAACCCAGAAAACAGCTGTACTTCCACTGGTTGTTATCGAGAGGAGCCATTTTGAAACACCACATGACCATATAACGTGTTTCCGGTTCTTATTTAAGAAAATGTAATTTTCCGATTTAATTTATTTACCTTCACGATGTTTTTAAAGCTGTTTAAATAACAGAAATGATATCTTCAGATATAGTAGATTTTAATTGAAACGTTGATTTTAAGAACAGTAAATAGCGTAAACTCTTGGCTTTTATTTGGGTAATATTTTTGTATCCTGTAGGATACATTCGCCCTGCGCACCATGTAGCTTTCAGGATTATTAACATCCGCCCTGTGTGAAACCAGCCATAAAACATGAATAATGATATATGTGGCGGTTAGAGATGACCAGGAAATGGAAATATCACTATTATATTCATGTATTTTATTTTCAGTATTTTTACAACATTGGGTCAACTGTATCCTTACCTATTGTAAGGCAGTATACACAGGAATTCCAAAGATTTTGTTTGTTGCTACCCATAAAGACAAAGTACCTAAGGTAAGTGAACTAATTCAGCTGATATAAAGGCATACGTTAGGTAATGTAAGCTGGTACTAAGGCATACGTTAGATAATGTTAGCTGGTATAAAGGCATACGTAAGTTAATGTAAGCTGGTACTAAGGCATACGTTAGATAATGTTAGCTGGTATAAAGGCATACGTTAGGTAATGTAAGCTGGTACTAAGGCATACGTTAGATAATGTTAGCTGGTATAAAGGCATACTTTAGGTAATGTAAGCTGGTACTAAGGCATACGTTAGATAATGTTAGCTGGTATAAAGGCATACGTTAGGTAATGTAAGCTGGTATTAATGCATACGTTAGATAATGTAAGCTGGTATTAATGCATACGTTAGATAATGTAAGCTGATATAAAGACATTCTTTACATATTCACTAATTTACATAATCAATTCTGCATAAATGCCACAAGATGATACAAAAAATTACAGCGGTCAATCAAACTCGTTCAATTAAATTATATAAAGATAAGAAGATGTGGTATGGTTGCCAATGAGACAACTCTCCCCAAGAAACCAAATGACACACACATTAACAACTATAGGTCACCGTTAGGTCTTCAACAATGGAAAAAATGCCTATCATTTGCTTCTAGAGGGGCTTAAGCGGCAGAGTGGTCTAAATAGTATTAACTTGTCAATACTAAGGTTGTGAGTTCGCAACCCGCACGTTTTTCTACAGAAAGTCATGATTCTCTTCGAGCACTCTATTAATACAAATTGGCAAAAACAATATAATGTGAACAGGGAAATTGTTGAGGCAGTTTTTTTTTTTTTTTTTTTTGCAGTTAGAGTTGAAGAACGAAAATAAACGGACCGCAAATATTTCAAGGACATTGGAACACAAAATGAATCTCATACATGACCGTATGTCAATAGGATATGTAGATAACTTATTTAAAACATCTGTTTTACAGACGACAGATCTATACCGCGAAACATAACTTTATTTCTAAAGGAAAGTCAATGTTAGAAATCAAAACTTTATCTCATGATAGTCTAATTTACATGGAAGACATCTCCAGCTAGTGGACATTACGGATATTCCTAAATAAACAACTATCACAACTATCGTTACAGATATGTAAATGACACCTGTCAATCAGTTTTGAAATGGTTACCCATTGTATCTGCTGCACAGATCAATCAGTTCAAAAGATTGATTAATTAGCAGTCATTCTGTCAGCATTTAATTCACTCTTAATAAGGTCATTCCTCTCTGTTTATTCATAAGTAGGGGACTTGAGGTTTGCAATCTATCGGTCTGTCTGTATGTCTGTCCATCCGTCAGTCCGGCAAATCAGTTTTCCACACTTTTTTTCTTCGCGTTTGAAAATATTGATTTGATATTTGGTATATATTTTTTTTATGACTAGTTACAGATCAAGTTTGAATAATGTTCCGCTCTGATGATTTTGTGCAGGGTTATGGTCCTTGGACTTAGAAAATTCACACAAGTAATCAGCTTTCCGCGCTATTTTTTATCATGCTTGAAAATATTGATTTGCTATTTGGTATATAGTTTTATCATGACTAGTTACAGTTGTCCGCACTTTTTTTTAGCTCACCTGGCCCAAAGAGTCAAGTGAGCTTTTCTCATCACTTGGCGTCTGTCGTCCGTCGTCGTAATCCGTCGTCGAAAATCTTCTCCTCTGAAACTACTGGACCAAATTTAACCAAACTTGGCCACAATCATCATTGGGGTATCTAGTTTAAAAATATGTCTGATGACCACGGCTGCATATATACCAAGATGGCCAATATGGCAAAAAATAGAACATAGGGGGTAAAATGCAAGTTGTGTCTATTATTTTGAAAACCATTATGAAGAGACAAAATCTGACAAGAGCAAAAATGTTCAGGATGTTGAGTTCTTGCAGTTGTCCATACATGTCAAAACTGTCAGATGAATTCTTTTAGGATTTATTGCCCTTTAATGATAAAGTTTACCCTTTTTGTTTTCATTTTTGCCTACTTTCTGAAAAACTATAAAAGATACAGAGAAAATTTTAAATGATTCGCAAGACAAGTTCTACAAGTTGGTCAACATGGTTGAAATCGTCAATCGACTCCATATTAGAGTTGTTGCCCTTTGATGATTTTGACCAATTTTTTTGCGTTTTTGTCTTATATCTTAAAATTATAATAGACAGATAGAAACTTAGCTAGGCAAAAATGATCAGTAAAACAAAATCAACAATGAAGACAATATGGAGGAAGTGGTCAGACGACTCCTTATTGGAGTTATTGCCTTTTTAAGACGATTTTCACCTTTTTTTTTGCGTTTTGTCATTGATGATAATAGATGAAGATACACTTTAAATCACAAAAATGATTAGTTAGTGAAGATCTTATAACTAACAAGTCAAATTTTGCCGATATAGTTAAGTAGACTGTGACTCTTTACAGGAGTGATTGCCTTTAAATGTGGATTTTTTTTAGTATCCTCTTTTGTGTTTTGATCAAAAACTAAAGAAGATAGAGAGAAACTTAACAGGCTAAATGATCAGCAATACAAGATCAACAAAACAGATTTTTGTCATGAATTCTATTCTTGTCTACAATGTTGGATATGCACATAGACACAAGCGACACAGGCTCTTTAGAGCCTCTAGTTTTTGTCATGCTTGAAAATATTGATTTGATATTTGGTATATAATTTTATCATGACTAGTTACAGAGCAAGTTCGAATGTTGTTCTAGCCTGATGATTTTGTGAAGATTTATGGGAATTCAGGAAAGTAATCTGTTTTCTGCATTTTTTTTTCTTTATACTTTTCAGTTCAAATAAAATTATTTTTGGCAGAGTAATGGTCCTTGGACTTCAAAAATTCACTAAAATAATCAGTTTTCCACACTTTTTTATTGTTATGCTTGAAGATATTGATTTGATATTTGTTCTGAAGGTTACACCATGACAAGTAAGAGATCAAATTAGCATTTTGTACAATGAATTTTTAACCGGTAGGGGACTATGTATTGCCATGCAATATTCTCAGAATGCTTGTTGTGAATGTGTTTTTACAAGCAAACATGACTAATAATTTTAAATCTGAACCGACAAAAGGATTTCTAATTAGTTTTATTGTCTTGCCTGTGACGAAAGTCACAGTATGCGAGACATAGGTATTACTATCCGGCGACGGCGGCGAAACTATTTGTATAAAGCTTTATATTTCAGAAGGTAGAAGACCTGGATGCTTCATACCTTGTATGCAGATACCTTATGTTACGAAGTTTACGTCTGTCATATGTCCATTGACCTCATTTTTATGGTTCAGTGACTGCTTGAAAAAAAATTACAGTTTTTTTGTCATGTGAATTTCTCACTTATTATGAGTAATAAGATAATTATATTTGATATATGTGCTCCTTGCAACCTCTACATGTCCGTTAGACAGAGTTAACCTGACATTGACCTCAATTCATGGATCAGTGATCAAGGTTAAAGTTACATGATTAAGTCCGTTTCTCAGATACTACAAGCAGCAGGTCAACTATATGTGTTGTATGGAATGATTGTAAGGGGTACATGTCAGAATGGCAGGTTTCGTCTGACCTTGACCTCTTTTTCGTGGTTCATTGGTTATTGTTAATTTTTTGTGTTTTGGTCTGTTTTTCGAGTATACGTACTGTAAGCAAAAGGTCAACTATATTTGGTGTATTGAATGATTGTAAGGTGTACATGTCTGTCTAGCTGGTGTCATCTTACCTTGACCTCATTTTCATGGTTCATTGGTCGATGTTAAGTTTTTGTGTCTGTTTTTGTCGAACCTGCGACTTTTATCACAGAAAGCTCGACATAGGGATAGTGAACCGGCGGCCGCAGTGGCTACGATGGTGGAGTTCGCTTACTCCTTAAAAGATTTATATTTTTCAAGTGGAAGACCTGGATGGTTCATACTTTGTATATAGATGCCTTATATTGTGAAGTTTCCGTCTGTCATATGTCCATTGCCCTTGACCTCATTTTCATGGTTCAGTGACTACTTGAAAAAAAAGTTAAGATTTTTTTGTAATGTTAATTTCTCTCTTATTATGAGTAATAGGATAACTTTATTTTATATGTGCGTACCTTGCAAGGTCCTCATACCCGTCAGACAGTTTTCATCTGACCTCAACCTCATTTCATGGATCAAGATGGTTGCCAGAGAGGGACTTGACATAGGACGCAATGGGAAATACATACTACTGTCTTCTTTTAGAGAACCACTAAACACAGATCAAGTGTGAATTTTGGTGACGACACCTTAACCATTCTATGCCCCTTTATAAATGGAAAACAATGCAAAATTTTTAGTTTCCGTTCCTTAACTTTATTTTACCTCAACCAAATGTTATGAAACCTTTACCCAATGCTTATTAACTCAAAATACAGATCAAGATTGAATTTGGGTAGCGTCACTTAAACCGTTCTAGAGTTATGTCCCTTTTTAAATGGAAAATACAAAATTTTTAGTTTCCGTTCCCTTTCTTAAGTTTGCCTCATCCAAATGTTATGAAACTTATACACAATGCTTATTACCACAAAACACAGATCGAGTTTGAATTTTGGTGTCGTCTCTGCAACCGTTCTAGAGTTTTGCCCCTTTATAAATAAAAACATTACAAACTTTTTGGTTTCCGTTCCCTAACTTAAGTTTGCCTCAACCAAATGTTATGAAACTTATACACAATGCTTATAACCACAAAACACAGATCAAGTTCGAATTTTGGTAGCGTCACTTTAACTGTTCTAGAGTTTTGTCCCTTTATAAATGGAAACATTGCAAAATTGTAAGTTTCCGTTCCCTAACTTAAGTTTGCCTCAACCAAATGTTATGAAACTTATACACAATGCTTATAACCACAAAACACAGATCGAGTTTGAATTTTGGTGTCGTCTCTGCAACCGTTCTAGAGTTTTGCCCCTTTATAAATAAAAACATTACAAAATTTTTAGTTTCCGTTCCCTAACTTAAGTTTGCCTCAACCAAATGTTATGAAACTTATACACAATGCTTATAACCACAAAACACAGATCGAGTTTGAATTTTGGTGTCGTCTCTGCAACCGTTCTAGAGTTTTGCCCCTTTATAAATAAAAACATTACAAAATTTTTAGTTTCCGTTCCCTAACTTAAGTTTGCCTCAACCAAATGTTATGAAACTTATACACAATGCTTATAACCACAAAACACAGATCAAGGTTGAATTTGATAGCTTCACTTAAACCGTTCTAGAGTTATGCCCTTTAATAAATGGAAAATTCCAAATTTTTATTTCTGATCTCTAACTTAACTTTGCCTCAAACAAATGTTATGAAACTTATATACACAATCCTTATAACCACAAAATACAGATCAAGTTTGAATTTTTGGTGAGGTCACTTTAACCATTCTCGAGTTATGCACCATTATAAATGGAAAAAAATTGCAAAATAGTGTCCATTCTTCAACTTAAGATGCCTCAACCAAATTTTATGAAACTTATACACAATGCTGGTCTGAGTACACAGTTATTTCGTAGTGCATTTCTTTTAGACAATAAATGTAAATAAAAAAAATCCCACCTGCGCTTTCTCAATAACATTTTTACAGTATGTTGTACTACTTTTGGGACAAATTATATCAAATTTATAGAAAACTTCATCAGCTCTAACTCAAAATATCGACAATTTTGTGTTAAGGGGGTCTTGAAATCTTTTGACAGCTTCCGAAGTGCTAATTTTTTACCTTTTTCAGCTGGACCTAATCACTACTTTACCTAAATATTTATGACCCAAATTTTTTTACAGTGTCATTTCACCCCCCAACTTGCTATATGAGGCATAAAACATGGAGAATTAAATTTGGAAGGGGTATAACAAAAATTGGCAAGTAACACACTGTCCACATTAAGGACTATATTTGTGGACAAAGAAAATCAAAGGACGATAACTGTGTACTCGGACCTAATAGGATAGAAAAAGTTGACCAATCTTTATAAAACTTGGTATGACATAAGCTTAATATATTATAAGACTGCTCACAAAGTTTCATAACAATAGGATATATATTATAGACACTATGATTAATTCTATATTCAACTTGACGTGTTAAATTTGGACGTTAAAATTGAGAAATTTCAACTATCAACATTTGGGGCTTTTAAAATTAAAATATTGCAAAAAAATACTTTTAAAATGCCTTAATATATAAAACATCATGTATTTAAAGCAATAGAGTACTCATTTGATATATCAGACTTAGCATAATTTTTCAAAAGTCAAATTTGTATGAGCCTGTGCCTAAAAATGGAGGTTTTCCAATGAAGGGGAGCCTTACATGAAGATGTAATATTTTCCAGCAAATTTAAATTTGTGAAGCTTTTTGATTATAAATAATCCTTACATATGTACTTATTGTACTTTAAATGGAAAGAAAACTCACAAATAACATATCATATTAGTTTAAAAGGGTCTTAGGCCAAGTATGACTAAAAATAATTTAGGGTCAATTTAGGCCGTAGCACATATTTACATTTAAAAATGCATATTGAAGCTATAAGAAATAAAAAAAAATTGTTTTTTCTATCATTTCTATACTCAGGTGACATGATACAATAAATCTGAGCACAAAAAGCCTCTTACATTCAACTTTTTGAGCAGGCAGTATGGTCTGATACAAAGATTTTTCACTTTTTAGTGAAAAACTTGCATGCAATTTTAGTCTCAACAGGCTTATAGTTGAACCACATGGTATCCTACAGGGGTAAAGAAAGATATTATGTGAAATGAAACAGGTACAAAAGACATTGTTAAATGCTTTTTATACAAATTTAGTGAGGTCTTTATTATGGACTTCAACTTTTATGTGCCATGCTCCTCACATTTAACTTCATCCAAACAGGGTGTCAAATGAGGGTCATTTATACAACACACTTTACTCATATTGTCTGAGATAATCTTCTTTTCTGTAGATTCAGAGTTCAGAAATGAGTAAAACAACTGGATTAAAGCATAGAAACACAAAAATTGACACATGAAAACATGTCAGATAGAAAGTCAAAATGCCACTTATGCATCAAAATTGAAAAAGCTATGAAATGCTTATTTTGACCATATAATGCCAAAATTGGTCATTTTTGCAGAAATTCTGTCAAATAAAAGTTTAAATCCCTTAGTTTTATGCTATTTGACAAATTGACACCATCAAATCATTCAGGGAAGTTGCCAAAGTACAGATTCTATATTTCCTGATTTCACCTCTTAGGTCCGAGTACACAGTTATTTCGTAGTGCATTTCTTTTAGACAATAAATGCAAAATACAGATCAAGTTTGAATTTTTGGTGAGGTCACTTTAACCATTCTCGAGTTATGCACCATTATAAATGGAAAAAAATTGCAAAATAGTGTCCATTCTTCAACTTAAGATGCCTCAACCAAATTTTATGAAACTTATACACAATGCTGGTCTGAGTACACAGTTATTTCGTAGTGCATTTCTTTTAGACAATAAATGTAAATAAAAAAAATCCCACTTGCGCTTTCTCAATAACATTTTTACAGTATGTTGTACTACTTTTGGGACAAATTATATCAAATTTATAGAAAACTTCATCAGCTCTAACTCAAAATATCGACAATTTTGTGTTAAGGGGGTCTTGAAATCTTTTGACAGCTTCCGAAGTGCTAATTTTTTACCTTTTTCAGCTGGACCTAATCACTACTTTACCTAAATATTTATGACCCAAATTTTTTTACAGTGTCATTTCACCCCCCAACTTGCTATATGAGGCATAAAACATGGAGAATTAAATTTGGAAGGGGTATAACAAAAATTGGCAAGTAACACACTGTCCACATTAAGGACTATATTTGTGGACAACGAAAATCAAAGGACGATTACTGTGTACTCGGACCTGCTTATTACCACAAATCACAGATCAAAGTGAATTTTGGTGGCGTCACTTTAACCATTCTCGAGTTCTGCCCCTATAGAAATGGAAAAATTGACCATTTTTTAGTTTCCGTTCTGTAACTTAAGTTTGCCCAACCCAAACATTATGAAACTTATACACAATACTTTTTACCACTCAGATCAAGTACAAATTTAGGTAGCGTCACTTTTATCGTTATGGAGTTATATCTCTTTATAATGTTGTATGCAAGCAGGGGCATCATCTGTGTCCATGCGGACACATTCTCCATTTATTGAGTATTAATCTTTTATTCATTGGGGATTGCACTTTATATCGATAACTTAGAACACTTAAGGAAGCACAATACAAAGATTTTATAACTCCAACTCCCAAGTTTTAAAATGCTGTAACTTTCTTAATAATGCTTGAAAATTTAAAAAAGTGGTAGTTTTGGATAGCTAAAAGATTATTCTTTCAAATTAATGCAATGTTAGTATTATGCAACAATTGTGTAACCAATTATAATGTTAACTGTGTTTAAAATATTTTTTACCAAATTTCCACTTTCAAATGAAATTAGCTTCTGCATAGGTATCCCTAGAGGGTTGATTTTATTATATGTTGTTCCTATGGCCATTATCTCCAAAAAATTGTCTCAGATTTCAGATAGAATGTATAGAACAAATTTTACATCTAATTAAACATTATCTTCTTTTATGTGGTTAAGATGTTTACACTAATTAGAGATTTATGAGAGAATGGAATATCATAGAGACAATTTGAGACACCCTTTTGAAGCCCATGATGTGTTGATTAAGATTTTGTTAAAATTTTCTGTACAGTTAAACAGATGATAGAGCTAAATTCATTCAAGTGAACTTACCCAGATTTTGCCACTAATTACATAATAATTGATTACATAATGATTGCATAATAAAAATATTGCGTTCATTTAAAAGATTAATCTTTTATCTATCTGTATACACCTCTTTTATTATTTTCTATGCATTCATAAGCATTTTCAAAGGTTAGTGATTGGAAGTAAAAAAATCTTTGTATTGTGCTACCTTAATGCAATCAATCCTATAAATCTCAATATGTTTTGTTAAATATTATAAATTTTGGCATTCAGGAGTTATGACCCTTGAATGATGTAATTTTGTTACAATCAATAAACAACTTGCTGTCATTTTGCCTGCCTTTGTTTAGTTAAATTACATTTCCATCGTTAAAGAATATTGATCATTTCAAAGATCATAAGGGATATAGTGGTCAATTGCATTTCCTTGCAACATCGTATCACTCTACTTCTGCATTTCGTTATAGGAGGATATTGATACACGGCGTACAGAGTTATATAGTGGAGTAGAAGAGTTATTTAAAGACCATGAAGGACGAGCACATCTGGTTATCAACAACAAAATATTTGTTAATGCCACAGACAACACAGATCCAGAGATCATTGTCCTAAAGAAAGCAATCACAGATCTTACCTTTCAACATCCATGTTGGGGAGAGTCAATGCCCAATGCATCTGTTCCCCTTGAACTTGAGATTGCTAATTTGGTAGCAAAAGGGAAACAAGTATTGTCTTTGAGAGAAGTTGAAGAATTAAATTCCATCAGCAAGGTGTCCGTCTTGTCAAATGAAGAGCTGAGAAATTTTCTACAATTTCACCACTCACTGGGGAAATTAGTCTATTTTGCCACCCCACAGTTGAAAGGTTATGTGATCATCAGTCCGCTGCTTTTGGTCGAAGTGATGAGATCCTTTGTTACAGGTATTATATGATATAATATTCACTCATATACTCTTCATGGTCATCAAACACAGCCAGGTCTCTATTTAATATGATAATAATCTCATTATCGCCTTAGGCTACATAATTGTCATAACAATTCAAAAGACTTTCAAAAATAAAAATTTGCAGTCATAAACTTTCTAGAAAAAATTGCAAACACAGACTTAGACATTAACCAATCATGATTTACAGATTATGAAAGTTTTAGGACTAAATGGCCTGCTATTATCTGAAACTACAGAAACAGTTGTAACCAAATGTTCATTGGGTTATCTCTTTTAAAGAGTGTTTTATCGTTCCTGTCAGTCAATCAACTGGCTGCCAAGGCTAAAAATATTACAAATGGTTAATATGTGTGGGTTAATGATCTCAATATTTTGAAGTATAATAGATAGGGGGTAAAAGATTGAACATGGGTGTGACATGCAAGTTTTGTTTATTATTATGAATATAAATAGAGAAAATCTGAAAGGGCCAAGAAATATCAGAAGGTTGAGATCTACTAAAAAGCTACTGTCTGTTTACATCTTATAGATGTTATTGCCCTTTTAACACAAATGCTACCAGTATTTTGTTGTATATGTTTGCCTATGCAGTTATAAACTATAAAACAAAGATTGAAACGTAAAAATGCAGACATGATCAGCAAGACAAGATCTTCAAATAAGTCACATGTTTTCCATAATAGTAAACTCTTTATAGCGGAATTATTAACTTGCAATGGCTCATTTTACCTGTTTGTGTTTTGAGTTCGTTTCTTTAAGATACTTTTGATACTTTTTTTTTATTGTTTTTGTATTTTACTTTACAGATATTGCCTTCTGGCCAAAAAAAGGTCTCATAAGAAATACTTTTGAAAGGATGTCAGGAAGTGGAATAATACAAAGAAAAGATCTTTATCTTATTTGGGAACAAAAGCACTTCAATAAGATATCACCCTACAAAGAGTTCATATTTGATATGCTCATCCATCTTGATATTCTATCAGAGCAGCGAAGATATGATACTCATACAGGAAGTCGGTTACCAGTGGAAAACTTCTTTGTTCCCTGTATGCTCACTCAAAGAAATGACACAAGATTCATGACCAATGAATGTACACCAGAGAAAGCCATCAGTCTAGCTTTTGTTTTCAAAGGGACAATCATACCACCAGCCTTACCGAATCGTCTCATTAGCGCATGTCTAAGTATGTGGACCGTGAAAACATATGAAGGAAAACAACTCCTGTTTTCAGGGTTCATTGGATTATCATTCGATAAAGTGCATGACATTGTTGTATGTGTTGAAGGCAACAAGATATTGCTCTACATAGTCCATGAAACCTCCAATGGACTAATTGTACCAGATATTGCCACTGGTATCAAGGAATGTATGTTTACAACATTAGAGAGAATCTCAGAGTTCTATAAATCTACAGTCCATGTCTCCTCTATCAGCCATAAACTACCCTTCCACATTGAATATGCATGCTCCAGGTTAGAATGCCATATAACTGAGGAGGCAGCATTGACAATTGATGAATGGATCTGTGAGGAACATAAGATTGTACATACTAAAGAAAAGTGGAATATTTGGTATCAAGATCAGGTATATATAGATCATGTAGCTTTTCTTCTTAAGTGTTTTTAGGTTTTAATTATTTTGTGCTCTTGATATTGTTTCCATCTGAAGCAGTAATTGCGTTGTGTGGTGTATTGGTTGCAGTTAGAAAAGATTGTGCATGCCTTTTTGTGAAAAACACATTCAATCTATTTTTAGCTCACCTGACCTGAAAGGTCAAGTGAGCTTTTCTCATCACTTGGCGTCCGTCGTCCGTCGTCCTGCGTCCATCGTCCGTAAACTTTTACAAAAATCTTCTCCTCTGAAACTACTGGGCCAAATTCTACCAAACTTGGCCACAATCATCCTTGGGATATCTAGTTTAAAAAATGTGTGGTCTGACCCGTCAAACCAACCAAGATGGCTGCCATGGCTAAAAATAGAACATAGGGGTAAAATGCAGTTTTTGGATTATAACTCAAAAACCAAAGCATTGAGAGCAAATCTGACATGGGGTGAAAGTGTTTATAAGGTCAAGATCTATTTGCCTTGAAATTTTCAGACGAATCGGACAACCTGTTGTTGGGTTGCTGCCCCTGAAATGGTTATTTTAAGGAAATTTTGCAGTTTTTGGTTTTTATCTTGAATACTATTATAGATAGAGATAAACTGTAAACAGCAATAATGTTCAGCAGAGTAAGGCCTACAAATAAGTCAACATGACCAAAATTGCCCTTTATAGTCAATTTTTAACAACTTTTCATCATTTTTTGTAACTTTTCTAAAAATCTTCTTCTCTAAAACTTCTTTGCCAAATTTAATGAAACTTGGCGACAATTATCATTGTGGTTTATAGTTTGAAAAATGTGTCCGATGACCCAGCCTACCAAACAAAATGGCCGACATGGCTAAAATTAGAACATAGTGGTAAAATGCAGTTTTTGCTTTATATCTTTGAAACCAAGACATTAAGGGCAAATCTTTCAAGATTTTAATGTCCATCAGAATAAGATATATCCCCTCACAGTTGAATTGGACAACCTGCTGTTGTTACTATTATAGATAGAGATAAACTGTAAACAGCAATAATGTTCAGCAATGTAAGATCTACAAATAAGTCAGCATGATCAAAATTGTTAGAGGACCCCCTAAGGAGTTATTGCCCTTTAGAGTCAATATTAAACAACTTTTCCCATTTTTGTAACTTGTATAAAAATCTTTTCTAAAACTAATTGGCCAAATTTAACTAAACTTGGCCACAATCATAATACTAGGGTATCTATTTTTAAAAAGAGTGTCTAATGACCCCGCCTACCAACAAAGATGGCCGACATCAGTAAACACATTAACAGGTGAGCGACACAGGCTCTTGAGAGCCTCTAGTTATTCTTGTAAACTGATGTTTAATATGAAGATAATCGCTATTGCTTTTAATTATATGTTAAATATTTATTTTTTCTTATCCTGATATGTTATTCTCACTATGTTTCTTCTTGTAAAAAAATACATTCCAGATATATACTTTTAGCTGAAAGACGCCTCCGGTTGCGGGAGTTTTTCGCTACATTGGAGACCCATTGGTGGCTTTGGGTAGTTGTCTACTCTATGGTCGGGTTGCTGTCACTTTGACACATTCTCCATTTCCTTTCTTAATTGTATTGTAATATAATCTATAAGCATAACAAATTTATTTTGTACTTTGTAAGAAAGTGCTTGTCCAAAATTACAAACACAGGTATCTTAATAACACTCTTGTCATTTATATATTTATTTAGAGCAATATCTTGTTTCAGGCAAAAGAACAATGTGAAGTGGACTGTCCAGGTAAATAAAAAATAATATGTTGTCAAACTGTTTTTACAATGGTTCAATCTTAAGGTGTAAAACAGAGTACTTGCAAGTATGTAATGCCTATTCTTATTGTAAAATTGTTTTTCAAGTCAAGATCTATCTGCCCTTAAATTTTCAGATAAATCGGACAACCAGTGTCATATGGTATTTTGAACCCCATGGTAAATTGACCCCGGGGTCAAAATACTGCTATGGTGAATTGACCCCCCCCTTGTATGGAAAATTGAACCCCCATGGTAAATTGACCCCCCCCCCCCCGGCTTTTTTTCATCCCAGATTATTATTAGAACATTATACATTATTCTAAAGCTTATCATAGATAAAAAAATCATTCATACAAGAAGGGGAGGTTCATTTTCAATGCTTAATTAAAAGAAATATCTTTGCTTGGTATAAGTGCTCTGAAGTCTTTACCAACAAAATGTCATTCAAAATACTAATTGACACATTATAACTATACCATATGTAGCTTGAATGCTTTAATTATTTGTAATTATAACATATGTATAAATATATATAAGGGTAGTTTTGATTGTCCATTGTAAAAAAAAGAGGGAGGGGTCAAAATACCTTGGCAAAGTAAAATATTAAAAATATCTTTTCCAGAAAGTAAAATACATACAAACTACTTATTGGTGTATTCTAACTACATAAAAGAGTAAGAATTGCCAGAATTTTTTTAAATTAAAGGTTAGAGTAAGGGGGTTCAATATACCGCATGGGGGTCAATGTAATACCATGGCTAAGTAAAATTTTCAAAATATCTTTTCCAGCAAGTTTAATACATACTAACTACTTGTTGGTGTATTCTAACTAAATAAAGGAGTTATAATTGCCAGAATTTAATTAAATTAAAGGTCTTGAGTAGAAGGTTCAATATACCATGGTAGAAGGGGTCAAAATACCATGGAAAAGTTAAAATTTCAAAATATCTTTTCCAGCAAGTTTAATACATACAAACTACTACTTATTGATGTATTCTAACTACATATGAGTTTAAATTGCCAGAATTTTTTTTTGAATTAAAGGTCTTACAGTAGGGGGTCCAATATACCAATTACCATGGCAAAGAAAAAATTTTCGAAATATTTTTTCCAGCAAGTTTAATACTTACAAACTACTTGTTGGTGTATTTTTACTACATAAACAGTCTACAATCTAAGCCCAAGAATTTGCATCAAAATGATGTAGAATGAAAAATTAACTTATCACATGCACCACTTAGAAAACACCATAATTTCAAATTAAACTGTCACATCAATTATATTATGTTAGCTCATAGACACCACATGGTTTCTCTCTCAATTCATAGGTGACAATTGTTGCCTGAGCGGATAAAATTAAATACACAATACCAATCAAGAAAAGTATCTTTTTCCCATTATATACAATAATGTATGTGATTTTGGTTTTTTTACCAAATTTTTTTTTAACAAATTGCAAGATTGAAATAATATAGAAATAATTAGTTTTCAAATAAATCTTGAAAGTCAGGTTAACAACATCAAAGAATATTTCCAATTTTTTTATTTTTTTTTAAATTTTAAAAAAAAGGGGGAGGGGAGGGTCAACCCCAATTGTGCGTGTGCATTTTCCTCAAACTTTTAAAGTTTTACAATTTTGTGTCTAAAACATCTGTTAGCTAAGTAATATTATCGGTCGCCTTATCAGTATGAAATGACAGATTTACAGCCCTACTTAACCTTTTTATAATTGAGAGAAGATATGAAATTTTCACTTTCTTGTGCATGGATTTAGCCTAGGACTGTAAAAGAGTTAGAATTGCCAGAATTTTTTAATTAAAGGTCTAGAGTAGGGGGTTCAATATACCACGGTAGGGGTGTAAAAATACCACGGCAAAATTCTAGCTATTCTAGCTCCTAAACATAGTAATAGTACTCCAATAAGAAGTTTGTATTATTTAACATGATGGAAAAGATGTTTTGAAAATTTTACTTTGCCATGGTGTTTTGACCCCCCCTCCTCCCCTTCGGTATATTAAACCCCCTACTATAGACCTTGAATTTTAACATTTCAAGCTGTTTTAACTCCTTTACATAGTTATAATACTATAATAAGTAGTTTGTATGTATTTAACATGATGGAAAAGATATTTTGAAAATTTTACTTTGCCATGGTATTTTGACCCCCCTGCGGTATATTGAACCCTTAATTATAGACCTTGAATATCAAAATTTCTAGCTATTCTAACTCCGTAACATAGTAATAGTACTCCAATGAGTAATTTGTATGTATTTAACATAATCGAAAAGATAATTTGAAAATGTTACTTTGTCATGGTATTTTGACACCCCCCCTTGCGGTATATTGAACCCCCTACTATAGACCTTGAATTTAAAAAAAAAATCAAGCCATTCTAACCCCTTTACATAGTAATTTTACTGTAATAAGTTGTTTTTATGTATTTATCATGATTGAAAAGATGTTTTGAAAATTTTTCTTTGCCATGGTATTTTGACCCCCCTGCGGTATATTGAACCCCTTACTATATAGACCTTGAATTTCAAAAATTCAAGCTATTTTAACTCCTTTACATAGTAATAATAATGTAATAAGTTTTTTGTATGTATTTAACATGATGGAAAAGATGTTTTGAAAATTTTACTTTGCCATGGTATTTTGACCCCCTGCGGTATATTGAACCCCATACTATAGACCTTGAATTTCAAAAATTTAAAGCTATTCTAACTTCTTTATAATACTACTAATAATAAAATGCTTGTAATATTTAACGAAGGTAATATATTTTAAAATTACATGTTAATCTTCCATGAGGCCTTCAAAAACTATTAATACAAATAGAAAACAGAAGAAAAAAATACATACAAAATAAAATACATAATACAATTAAATATAGCAGCTGAAATATTGAATAAGTACATATGCATTCAGTAGAAGAAGAAAAACATACATTAGTTTCGTGCATCTTTATTCTGTTCAGTTAGAAAATAGTTTGAACAGTTGGTCTTAAATGTATCTAAATTATCTATTTCTTTAATATTATTTGGTAAATTATTCCAGGTAATAAGACCAGAATATTTAAATGTTCTTTTTAAAAAGTCAGAATTAGGTCTTGGTACATGAAGAAGTCCTGATGTTGTCGACCTCAGACAATAATTATAAAGATCAGAACAAGCAGTCACTTTAAAAGATATATAATCAGGTGCTAGACCATTCATACATTTGAACATTAACACAGCTTGAAAATAGTGTATCCTCGTAAATATAGTCATCCATGCAAGTTTTTTAAACATTACTGTTGATGGAAAATCAAAAGAAACAGATAAAACTAATCTTGCAGCACGTTTTTGGAGCTTATGTATCCTCTCCAGATTAATGAGTGTGGTAAGACCCCATACTGTACTACAGTAGTCAATAATGGGTAATATATAGCTATTGTAAAAAAGAATAAGACCCTTAAATGGTAAATAACATTTCAACCCAGGGATGATTCCACTATATAGTTTAGGGCCGCTTAACGGCCCTTGAATCGGCCAGCGGCCCCAAAAAATTGTTTGTAAATATAAATTCCCAATTCAGGAAAATAAAACAAAAATCGGTATTTCCGGAAAAGTTTCCGTCACCGATTAGAGCAACTATAATTTTTCATAGTTTGTTGTCAAAACGTAGTAAAATCCGGATGAAAATGCTGACTATGATCGCATTTTATTAACAACGATTTAATTATGTCAACATGAGGTAAACAATTTTAGCGGCAGGATTCAATTGAAGTTAAAATGTTATGGGAGTATTTGGTCTCGTAAAAGTAGATCGCTCAGCAGGTTGATAAAAAATATGCTTTTTGTCAACACCGTGTATCATCAGTACACCGGATATATTATATGTACTAACCAAGCGGGCATGATCGATTTTGACCTTACAAGGTAACGAAGATCTTTGTTTTGCTTTATCAATATTCAATGTACATTTCTCAACATTTGAAATTCCTGCTCCTAAATAATTTTTGCATCGATTGTTTTCCTATTCATAAAACAACTTTGATATTCAAATAAGAACAATTAACTTGTTCATGCGCAAATAGTTGTGAAAGTCAACACCCACTTTCAATTTCGATACAGTTGTTGAGAAATTTACATGTTTTATCTGACAGAAACCTAATAATGTAATACAGGGCAACAGTAATAGTTACCAATCATAAACCTACCTGTGATTACTCATTCCTTGAAACTGTTTGGGTAATAAACGAGTATGAAAATAAAGTTTTTGTGTACGATGTACAACAACTGAACTATGCACCGTACATAAGGATTTATGTGGTCAGCTTAAAACCGTACACAACGCTTCTTTAGGAATAAAATATATCTATGAAAGATTTCAATGCCAAATATTGAAACAGCTATACTTATTACACACACCCATTGACCTTCTATCAGAAAAAGAGTTGCAATGAATATAGAATTATATCAGATGAGACGAGGGCCAACTTCTTTTACAAGTATTTGCACATGCTTTTAGTAATCGTTCTTGTTTTGGGAAAATAATTAGACCTCTCTAATCATCAACCTACGACCAAATCATTTCTTAAAACAACAATTATGTTTAGATTGAAGTACACATTGATATTATGGGAACAAAACGAAGACTTTTTAACCGTGTAAGATCGAAATCGCTCACGTCCGCTTGGTTAGTACCTATATCCACTGTACGATGATACACGGTGATCAAAATGGGTGTCAAAACAAACCTCGGCTAAGAGCAAATTCAAATTTTTTATATAACATTGATGAATGAATTTTAATGGTAAAAGCAGATCGCCCAGCAGAGCCGGTTATGTAATTTGATTAAAACTTGTTTTGTAAAAGAAATTATTTTATATTTTGCTATTTTTTCCACAAAAGACAAAAGTTTGAGCGTTTTAGAAAATAACGTTGATGATAGACCATTCATGAAATGAGACCCCTCCCCCTGAAATACGATGTCATCATTATGGAACTGTTTCAAAAGATATGAAAATGATCCAAATAATTTTAAAGTTCACTGGTTCAATTGCGTTAAATATCTTATCAATTAAAGTATATAGTATATACTTTTGTAATTGCTTTTCTGAATTCGACAATTGGCCAGTTATATTTGAAATACATTTAAATCAAGGTAAGTTTATAAAGATGATCTGTTGAAAAAATACCCAATGGATGATTTTTTCACTGGTTAATATGGCAGGCCGTCAAATTGCTATTTAGTCTAACTTCAAGATATCTCATAAATTTTATAAGATATCTTATACAATAGTTCATAAGATATTTGATATAGTTTGAAAGATATCTTATAAAGTTTATAAGATATCTTATATAGTTTACGAGATATCTTAAATAATTTATGCGATATTTATAATTTCCTTTATCAGATATCTTATAAATTATATAAGATATTTTATAAACTATATAAGATATCTTATTAAAGTAAATTTGTAAGATATCTTATCTAAAGTATATTTGTAAGATATCTTATCTAAAGTATATTTGTAAGATATCTTATATAAAGTATATATATGTAAGATATATATTTTAAAATCGATATTAGATATCTTCTATATTATATAAGATATCTTTTTTATATAAAATATCTTATAAAAAATATTATTTATGATATCTTATATATTATAAGAAATATTATTAGAGATATCGTATATAAATTATAAGATATTTCATATAATTTTCTTAATATGATATCCAATAAATTATATAAGATATCTTATACAAAACATATTTATAAGATATTTCATATACTTTAAGATATTTTAAATAAATATTATATATTATATGAGATATCTTATATATTACATAAGATATCTTATATATTATGAGATAATTTGAAATTCGAATAAATAGCTAAACGGCTTGCCATAGGCTTATATTAGCTGGTACGTGTGGTATATTATGTTTTTGTAATAGGCCTCGTTTACCAAAATTAAGATGATAGTGCATCATATTCATGTATTACAACTTCCCTGGTCTGAATCCATTAATTTCTTTACTCAGTGTACATGTGAAATTAACTTAATATTCATTTTCCGCTTTTAACGGAAAAGGGTATTATTTCGTCTTAGATTGTATGCATAAAAAATTCCCAATTGGGATAAAAATTCCCAATTTGATATTCAAGGGACCCATTTGAAAACACCTGGAATCATCCCTGCAACCTTTTAAACAAATATATTCTGGTTGAAATAGTTTCGCATATTTTATCAATTTGAATTGACCATGATAGGTTTTTATCAATATGAATTCCGAGAAGTTTTTCCACTTCAACATTATCTAAAGTGATATTTTCTTGTGATAAAACACATAAACATTCATTACAGTTTACCAGTTTTCTGTCTGATCCAACAAGCATACATTTTGATTTCTTGCAATTTATCGTCATATCATTTTCTTTACACCATTTTAAAATAACATTGTCTAAGTCTTTATTCAAACATATATTTTAATTTAGAATAGATTTAGAGGATAAATGTAAAGTTGTATCATCAGAATATAGATCAGATTCTGTATATTCTAAGGTTAATGGTAAGTCATTTATATAAATTAGGAACAATAAAGGTCTTAGTATAGAACCTTGAGGAACTCCAAAAGTTACAGTTTTATATTCTGATTCAGTGGTTCCTAACTTAACTTTTTGCATTCTCTGAGAGAGGTACGATGAAAACCATTTTACAGAGTGGTCATCGCATTTGTATAATTTGAGTTTTGATAAAAGTATATTGTGATTTACCGTATCAAAAGCCTTCTTAATACTACTGTAATAAGCTGTTTGTATGTATGTATCATGATTGAAAAGATGTTTTGAAATTTTTTCTTTGCCAGGGTATTTGACCCCCCCTGCGGTATATTGAACCCCTACTAAAAACCTTCAATTAAAAAAAATGATAGCCAACTAATTGAAAATTAGATTATCTGCAATACTATTTATATAAAACAGGGGTTTTCAATATACCGCAGGGGGTTCAAAATACCATATGTGAAAAATGACCCCGGGGGCAAAATACCATACGGTATAATGACCCCGGGGTTATTTTACCGCATGGTAATTTGACCCCAGGCTCACTTTTTAGGGGGTTCAAAATACCATATGACACCGGTTGTTGGGTTGCTGCCCCTGAATTGGTAATTTTAAGGACATTTTGCTATTTTTGGTTATTATCTTGAATATTTTTATAGATAAAGAAACTGAAAACATGCAATAATGTTCAGCAAAGTAGGATCTACAAATAAGTCAACATGACCAAAATGGTCCGTTGACCCCTTAAGGAGTAATTGCCCTTCATAGTCATTTTCTATTAATTTTTAGTAATTTTTTGTAATCTTTTACAAAAATCTTCTCCTCTGAAATTACTGGGCGAAATGTAACCCAACTTTGCCAAAATCATCATTGGAGTATCTAGTTTGAAAAATGTGTGGGGTTACCCGGCCAAACAACCAAGATGACCGCCATGACTAAAAATAGAACATAGGGGTAAAATGTAGATTTTGGCTTATAAATCTGAAACCAAAGCATTTAGAACAATTCTGACTGGATTCAATTGTTAATTAAGTCAAGATCTATCTGCCCATTAATTTTCAGACGAACTAGACAACTGGTTGTTGGATTGCTGCCCCTTAATTGGTCATTTTGAAGGAAATTTTACTGTTTTTGATTATTATCTTGAATATTTTTATAAATAGAGATTAAGTGTAAACAGCAATAATGTTCAGCAAAGTAAGATCTACAAATAAGTCAATATGATAAAAATGGTCAGTTTACCCCTTAAGGAGTAATTGCCCTTTATAGTCATTTTTTAACAGTTTTTATACATTTTGTAAATTTTGGTAAATTTTACGAAATATTTTTCTCTGTTACTAATGGGCCAAGTTCATTAAAGATAAAGATAATTGTTAGTAGCAAGAACGTTCAGTAAAGTAAGAACTTCAAACACATCACCATTAGCAAAACACCATTTTGTCATGCATCCATCTGTGTCCTTTATTTAATATGCACAAAGACCAAGGTGAGCGACACCCTGCTCTTTAGAGCCTCTAATTTTTTAAATCGGTTAATCAAAAACAACATATCCAATACAGTTATGCAATACTATAGTCAAAAATAAAAACGGCAAAAAGACGATTAGCAATGATAAAACATTTCACAAAAACTATTGAGGATTGGGCTTGGATGCCAGTGTTACCCAAGGAGAAACAGTTTCAAAACTAAGAGTTGAGATAGACCGACTTGAATAAAGTGCACTCTTGTATCTGGCTGTTAACATTATGTGGTGATTTGTTAAATGGGCACTATTCTCTTTTATCAGACAATACAGTGAATAATCTGTGGTTTTTTGTCCTGTTTAGACTGTACATGTAAAATTTATCCTGTGTATATTGTTTACTTGTACAGGTACAGACATTTCAAGATTCTCTGTATAAGAAATATATTTTGTACATACTTAGGTTTACATGAAGGTGCCTTAAATCAGATACCGAGTGACATTGAACTCCAAAGATTTGCCTCAGCTTGTGATGAAAACACCATCCGTGAATTGGCCATACATCTTGGTATGACGTTCAAAGCATGGGAAGAACTTCAAAGGAATAACCCTGATTATATTCAGATTGTCAAGTACAGAATTCTGGTCAACTGGAGAGAAAAATGTTCAGGAAAATTCATCAACATAGCGAAGGCTTTAACAGAAATGAAACTAACTACACACATGTTGTGTCAGGTAAATTAGCAGAGATAAAACTAACAACACATATGTCGTGTCAGGTAAAGTAACAGAGATAAAACTAACAACACATATGTCCTGTCAGGTAAAGTAACAGAGATAAAACTAACAACACATATGTGGTGTCAGGTAAAGTAACAGAGATAAAACTAACAACACATATGTCGTGTCAGGTAAAGTAACAGAGATAAAACTAACAACACATATGTCTTGTCAGGTAAAGTAACAGAGATAAAACTAACAACACATATGTGGTGTCAGGTAAAGTAAATTCTTAAAACACCGCTAGATGAATCACCTTCAGATTGTCTTTTAGAATCCAATCAAATCTGTTTTACGCACAATCGGTATTTTTTACTAGCGATGATCAAATAGTTGTTGAGTAAACTAAGAAATATTTCCAGATTTAGTATGAACATTGATTTTTCTAACCATGTAGCTTCCTGACATCCATTTTAATACTTTCATGCACAAACTTGAGGGTAGATATTCTCTCATTCTCTCAGCAAGCAAAACAGTAAAGTGTCATCAATTTAATTACTTTTTATACCAGTATGGGTATCATGTTTTCCAGTGTGTCTGTCGTTTCAAGTTCAAGACTGCTATCTATGAAGTTGTAGTCACATCAACTTGAAACTTTAAAAATATATATGTTTATATATCTATTTTACTATTCTTGTAGGTTAAAAGAATCCGAAAGGGACAATGCGGTATGTATCTAGGTAGGAGTAAGGGGCCAAAAAGAGGCCAAAACAAGCATTTGTCTAGTTTCCAGTACAATCCTTGTGTATAAGTATGTTAAGTGCTCTGAAAGTTTACCAAAAGATTAAATACCACAAATAGAAGGTTGGGATTCATTTTGGGAAATTATTGCCCAAACCGTCTTAAAAATAGGTCCTAAAAAGTGTATAAAACAAGCCTTTTTCTAGTTTTCGGACAATAACTTGTGTTTAAGTGTATGGACATCTCTTAATTTGAACCACTTTTAAAAAAAAGAAAATTTAATCAAAATATGGTTTTTTTAGGGGGTAAACAAATAATTTTGGGGGGTCAACTGTTTTCCCCTCAACATCTAAGAAATTGTAATTTTTCCATCTAACAAAAGGGGTTCACAATTTATTTTGCTTATTCTTTGTATATAGTCTGAAAATATATTTACTAAGCATTGCATAACAGCACAGTATATTGCACAACAGCCATACATCTTCAATCGAATATCAATTCAAATTATACGTTTGGATCCCGGAGAAAGAAAAGAAAGGTTGCGACTTTTTGGGGGGTGATGGATTGGTCCCAATCGTTTAAGAATTAGGGTTCACAAAGTTGCCAAAACAAGCATTTGTCTAGTTTCAGGACATTAATTTGTGCATATTAAACTCATCATAAATACCAGGATTAAAATTTTATATTTACGCCAGACGCGCGTTTTGTCTACAAAAGACTGATCAGTGACGCTAGAATCAAAAGAACATTGAAGACCAAATATAAATAAAAGTTTTGCCAAATACAGCTAAGGTAATATATTCCTGAGATAGAAAAGCCTTATTTTATACGACCGCAAATTTTGAAAAAATTTTTGTCGTATATTGCTATCACGTTGGCGTCGTCGTCGTCGTCGTCGTCCGAATACTTTTAGTTTTCGCACTCTAACTTTAGTAAAAGTGAATAGAAATCTATGAAATTTTAACACAAGGTTTATGACCATAAAAGGAAGGCTGGTATTGATTTTGGGAGTTTTGGTCCCAACATTTTAGGAATTAGGGGCCAAAAAGGGCCCAAATAAGCATTTTCTTGGTTTTCGCACTATAACTTTAGATTAAGTTAATAGAAATCTATGAAATTTTGACACAAGGTTTATAACCACAAAATAAAGGTTGGGATTGATTTTGGGAGTTTTATTTTCAACAGTTTAGGAATTAGGGGCCAAAAAAGGGCCCAAATAAGCATTATTCTTGGTTTTCGCACAATAACTTTAGTTAAAGTAAATAGAAATCAATGAAATTTAAACACAATGTTTATGACCACAAAAGGAAGGTTGGTATTGATTTTGGGAGTTTCGGTCCCAACAGTTTAGGAATTAGGGGCCAAAAAGGGACCCAAATAAGCATTTTTCTTGGTTTTCGCACCATAGCGTTAGTATAAGTAAATAGAAATCTATGAAATTTAAACACAAAATTTATGACTATAAAAGGAAGGTTGGTATTGATTTTGGAAGTTCTGGTCCCAACAGTTAAGGAAAAAGGGGCCCAAAGGGTCCAAAATTAAACTTTGTTTGATTTCATCAAAATTGAATAATTGGGGTTCTTTAATATGCCGAATCTAACTGTGTATGTAGATTCTTAATTTTTGGTCCCGTTTTCAAATTGGTCTACATTAAGGTCCAAAGGGTCCAAAATTAAACTTAGTTTGATTTTAACAAAAATTGAAACCTTGGGGTTCTTTGATATGCTGAATCTAAAAATGTACTTAGATTTTTTATTATTGGCCCAGTTTTCAAGTGGCCCAAATCGGGGTCCAAAATTAAACATTGTTTGATTTCATCAAAAATTGAATAATTGGGGTTCTTTGATATGCCAAATCTAACTGTGTATGTAGATTCTTAATTTTTGGTCCAGTTTTAAAATTGGTCTAAATTAAAGTGCAAAGGGTCCAAAATTAAACTAAGTTTGATTTTAACAAAAATTAAATTCTTGGGCCTCTTTGATATGCTGAATCTAAACATGTACTTAGATTTTTGATTATGGGCCCAGTTTTCAAGTTGGTCCAAATCAGGATCTAAAATTATTATATTAAGTATTGTGCAATAACAAGTCTTTTCAATTGCACAGTATTGTGCAATGGCAAGAAATATCTAATTTCACAATATTGTGAAATAGCAAATTTTTTTTTAATTAAGAGTTATCTTTCTTTGTCCAGTATAGTAAGCAAGAAATATCTGCAAGAATTTTTTTTAATTGGAGTTGTCTTTCTTTGTCCAGAATCAACTTAAATCTTTGTTATATACAATATACAATGTATATTCACTTTTTACTACCAACTGATAAATTTAAATAATCTTTACCATTCAGTGATAACAAGCATTTTTTTTACATCATGTATTTAAATGAGTAGTAATTGTTGCAAACTCCATTAGAATATTTTAATTGAAATTAGTTTTGGAATAAGGGAAAGGGGGATGTGAATAAAAAATTGGGTTAAATTTTTCTCATTTGAAATTTCATAAATAAAAAGAAAATTTCTTCAAACATTTTTTTGATTAATATTCAACAGCATAGTGAATTGCTCTAAGAGAAAACAAAAATTTTAAGTTCATTTGAATACATTCATTCTGTGTCAGAAACCTATGCTGTGTCAACTATTTAATCACAATCCAAATTTAGAGCGGAATCCAGCTTGAATGTTGTGTCCATACTTGCCCCAACCGTTCAGGGTTCAACCTCTGCGGTCGTATAAAGCTACGCCCTGCGGAGCATCTGGTTTTTAAATATAGAGTTTTATGTATAGTTAATTTATAATTATAAACATATCAATGATAACTCAAGTCAACACAGAAGTGCTGACTACTGGGATGGTGATACCCTCGTGGAAATAAATCTCTACCAGCAGTGGCATTAACCCAGTGGTTGCAAATAAAGTCATCATAGATAACAGGTTTAAAATATTATATTAACGCCAGACGCTTGTTTCGTCTACAAAAGACTCATCAGTGACGCTCGAAACAAAACATGTTGAACAGGCCAAATAGAGTACGAAGTTGAAGCGCATTAAGGACCAAAAATTCATAAAAGTTTTGCCGAATACAGCTAAGCTAATCTATTCCTGAGGTAGAAAAAGCCTCAGTTTTTCTAAAATATAAAGTTTTGTTAACAGTTAATCTATAATTATAAACATATCAATGGTAACTAAAGTCAACACAGAATTGCTGACTGCTGAGCTGGTGATCCCTTCGGGGAAACAAATCTCCACTAGCAATGGGATCGACCCCTACAAGGGTATTAAACAACCATGTTTATTCTGATCAGACAATAACTTGTGTTTAAGTGTATGGATGTATCTTACAAGTAATGTGTACCACATTCTAAAATAAAATCATTTTTGAAAAGGGAGGGGAGGGTAAAATCGTGTTTTTTTTGTGGGGAGATGCATATTTTTTCCTCAAAAGAAAGGTCTCATTTTGGAGGTGATGGAAATGATAATTTTTTTTTATTTTTTTTTTGGGGGGGGTCAACTGTTTCCCCCTCAAGATTTAAAAAAATTGTCAATTTTCCAAAGAAAAAATTAGGAATCACAATTTATTTGCTAATTTGTTTATGGTCTGAAAACAGATTTACAAAATGTTGCACACCAGCACAGTGTATTGCACAACAGCAATTCATCTTTTATTGGATATAAATTCAAATCATACAACCAGTTTAAGGTTTTTTGACTACATTTACTCTGTGTCATTTACCTAAAATCTGTCAAAAATTTAATAAAAATCCAAATTCAGACGTGTATCAAGCTTGGATATTGTGTCCAGTTTTGCCCCAACTGTTCAGGGTTGGACATCTGCGGTCGTTTCCAGCTGTGCTCGGCGAAGCAGTTTTTTGTTTTAGCTCGGATGATTTTTTTACAGAGTTATAGTCCTTGGAATTAGAACATTCACTTATGTTCGAAGATATTGACTTGATATTTGTTTTATAGTTAATCATGAAACATTATAAATTTTGTTTGATTTTTATTTTCATTTCAGATATTTTTTTATCGATCAGTCTACAACACCTTCAGTGAAGTTTGATTCACAAAAAACAAAAATCATTTGTTTTAGTATAAATATTTGCACCCGGAGATATTTGGCCTTTTTATAAAGAATTTTACAAATTACCGATTAAGTTATCATTTTGATCCAATACAATGCATTTTTAACCGGCTTAGGGACTATGTCTTGGCGTGCAATACTCTAAGAGTGCTTTTTTCAAAGCGATTATAACCAACCTAACTATAAATTCTGTCGAGGATCATACATTCCTTCGTCAACTTCTTTAGCATTGTCAGTGTTCTCAACATTCAGGTTCAGTTTGTATTTATAGATTAACTGTTAACAAAACTTTTTGTTTATACATTGTTGTACATCAATAATGTTGTCAGACTTTCATGGATTTTTTAAAACTTGAACAGAAGCTTGTTTATGTTAAAGTAAGTATCATAGGTATATTAATTGTGTTATATTTTCGTTCGTTGTTCCATATTTTGCTAATAAAAGGACTAAAAGGTTTATTTCATAGTTTACATAGAAATACTATCAGGGGTTCACATTTTTCAGACGTAAAATATTTTGTCAATCCTTCATGGAATGACATAAAACTAAATTGTTCAGAAGTCTTTTTTATCAAATTAAAGACAATTTCCACAGCAAACCTTTGAGCACGTTTTTTTTTTTCATTATACTTCTGATAAAAAGACTTTACATTTTTGCAGTTAACATTTAGCTACAGTCTGTGTTTAATGTCTTTTTCTGTCATCATTAAGTTAAACTTTAATAGAATGTAATATGAGACTGCAGGAGCATCTGCAATATGGAAAGATTTTAATTATTCCTGCAGTTGACATATAAATGGCCTTGGTTATTTGCAATAGAAAATAAACTTTTACACTCACAGCAACATTCTATGGCTAGACACAGGTTTTCACCGAACGCGTTACAAACTTTCAAATAAGTGGTGTAAGCTTTTGAGAATTAATGTTTTTACACCTGTGAAATACTGTGCGTAAGTTTTTGCTCATGTAAACTAATATTAGTGAGCTTATGTGAATAAATGCATTTAGGGTGAAAAAGTGTGCGTCAGATTTTGTAAATTAATGTTTTTATGAAATAATTTCTCTTATAATTGTCATTTTTACAGATATTACTGCAGAATATATGGATTTAATTCCAACAGATGAAATATTGGATGAACTAGCACAAGTCATAGGAGTAGTATCCTTCCAACTGGGTATAGAATTGGGATTATCTATAACATCATTAGATGCAATTCAATACAACAATGGAAGAAATTTAGTCGCTCAATGCAAAGATATATTATTCCAGTGGAGAGAAGATCAACGAGTGAAGCCAACCATTGGTGTACTGGTCCAAGCTCTAGTTAATATTGAAAGAGGTGCATCATGTTTGGGGGAAATCATTAAAACAGTAGGCGTGAAGAAATACATTCCACACGAAGAAGATGAGAAGGAAGGAAAGGTTAAGACACTTTTTAAAAGATTGAATCCTTTTCAGAAGAGGAAATAGTACCAGAACTTTTTATGAGTATAATTATCAAGACTTAAGCTAGGAATTTTCTTGGCTGTATGTTCATTAAAAAAAAGAGGTAACCGTTCTGATACGCTCCTTGTGTTAGTAATAATTGTCTAAACTAAATATGGTTATGCAGACAATACAAGGCAAATATGAAATTCAACTCAGAGCAGACAAAACACAAGAAATCGTGTTCTTTTTTTTAAATACTTTCTTTTCCAAAACCCTTCACAGAGAGCACTTTTTGAAATTGACCCTCCTGTTATAAAAAAAATCAGGGGAAATTGGCCCTTCCTCTTTGTTCCGGTCTGATGATTTTGTGCAAAGTTATCGTCCTTGGACTTAGAAAATTTACTTAAATGATCAGTTTACCACACATGTTTTCATGCTTGAAGATATTGACATGATATTTGTTATGTAGTTTACACTATGACAAGTTATTTAATGAACAAGTTAGCATTCTGTTACAGTACAATGAATGTTAAACCAGTAGGGGACTATATAAATGTATTGCTATGCATTCCTATTAGAACGCTTGTTTAAATCTTATTATATATTGTGAATGTATATTAAAATTGTATCTTCCGTAGTAAAAACACTACATGTCAAAAACTGCAGGTATTTAAGGTGCATCTTTAAGACAAGAATGATTGGATAAACGCGTTGAATCACTAGTTACAATATAAGTCATGTACATTCCGTTGACAGAAATGTGAAACATTCTCATCAGGAAAGTGTACATTTCTAAGATGTTTTTGTTTGTTTTGTTTATGCTCTTTAAAAACATGCTATTACATCAGTATTGCGTATGAGCAAATTTAGCTGTACAGCAAACTGAAATGCTATGCTATTCATCACTATGGTATGCAATATCTAATACAGATAGAAACCCATACCAATATCGCATACTTTGTATTACAAACCACGTATCGCATCGTTTTTGGGAATATCAATAGTTTTATGATGTTGATATATATTGCATTGTTTAATTACAGTTTTGAAGATCTGATTGGATAGAAAAAGTCTTCAATGTTAGATCACTTTATTATTAGCGGTGTGTTAATGTTATTCTTGGTTTAGTTAATAGATATCAATTACTGTTCTAAAGATTTCATCTAATATCCAAAATATTCAATATACGATACTTTTGATTATTGTTTATTATAATATAAATAGTGTACTGTATTATTAATTTGTACATAACAACTAATTTAATTTGTCAAGAGAAAGACGCAGGGTCAGCTATATTTCAAGGGTAGACTTAAAACGGTCGATAGCATAATGATTTTGCACAGCTATTTTGAAAAATATCTAAGATCTTAAAACCACAATACTTTGTCACGAAATCGTAACTACGACAATGAACTATTCTAATGCATTTTTATTGTATTGACAATGATAATATAATAAAAAAAATGGCCCCCAAAAAGCATTTCACTGGTTTGCAGACAATAACCTGTGTATAAGTGTATAGATCGCTAGGAAATTTAAGCACAAGGATCAATAGCTTCAAAGGAAAGGTTAGGATTGATTTTGAGAGTCGTGACCCAAACTATTTAGGAATAAGGGGCCGAAAAGAGATCAGAAACTATAATTTTCTAGTAACTAGAAATAACTCGAGTATAAGTCTATGGATTGATATTTATTTATACCACAAGGTTTAATACCGTAATAGAAAGGTTGGGATTATTGTCCTAGCTGTTTAGTAATGAGCGGCCAAAAAACATTTTTTGTTCTTGTTTCATGACAAATACTTGTGTATGGATCCCTATGACATTTTATCACAAGGTTCAATAGCATACAAAGAAATCTTGGGATTGATGATGGGGGTCGTAACCCGAAAACTTAAAAACTAGGGGCCGAAAAGTAGTCAGAAACTCGGATTTTCTAGTAATCAGTTATATGTTTGATTTAACAAAAAATCAATATGTCAGGGGTATCAAGCTTGAGTGTAGTGTCCGTATTTGCCCGAAATTTTCAGGGTTAGACCTTTTGTAATTGTATCAAGCTGCATTCAGCGGAGCATTTTATTTTACCAAGTAAAGTTTAACCAAGTAATGTAAGTAGCCTAAGAATAACTGTTTCTATAACTTTCATTCTATTATTCTATTCTCATATGTCTTGATCGGTGTGAGTAAAGTAGTTCTCATCTCTAGAGAAAACTTTGTTTTCGGCAAATCATTGGTCGATGACATCACATATAAAGAACAGAATTTACTGTAAATATTTGAAATGATGAAGTTTATGTAGATAGCGTCTTAAATTATAAGGGAAAAAAATTCAACCACTTTTATGTTGTGTGTTAAGATATTTATCACTCTCAACAGTTAAGTATTTAAAAAAAAAACTCGTTAAGCCTCACGTTTGAAATTTCTAAAATTAACTGTCTCGAGCGGAGAAATGTCGTAACACACTTGATGCAGTGGGAAAATCTATATTTCTCTTGCAGTGATATACAAATATTGAGCAATCTAGGAAGGGTGTATATATTTTATTTGTTCTATATTGTAAATAAAAGCATGTTGAAATGATTTTATGTTGTTTGTACACATATTTATCACTATCGATGTAGATCATTGCTGCATATGTTTGACGAATGTATCATGTAAATAAAAAAAAAATCTTCAACTGAAACATGACTGATGTTTTTTTTTATATACTTAGTTTAAATAAATGAAATGACTGAATACAATGAGGGCGAAGATGAAAAAAATACAATCAAAATCAATAACTTGGAAAATAAAACGGATTAAACCAAGTCACAAAAAAAATTACCAAAAAATAAACCTCAACAGTTTCATGGTCTATGCAACATTAAGCAAAATGGTATAAAAAACGCAACACGATCACAAAAAATCTAGGTGATCAGAAGGATAAGTTGTTCCTGCTCCACTGTTTTCAGTGAGTATAATACCGGAATGATCGCAGGTGCTCACAATGAGTATAAAACGGGAATGATCGTAGCTGCTCACGAAGGATAAATATTCATAGTTCCTGCTCCACTATTGTCAATGCATATATTACGGGAATGGTCGCAGGTTCTCATAAAGGGTAAATAGTTCCTTCTTCGCTATTGTCAATGAGTATAAAACGGGAATGATCGCAGGTGCACAGGAATGGTAATTAGTTCCTGCTTCACTTTATATGTCAATGAATATAAAACGGAATTATCAAAGGTGCTCCGAAATGTTAAGTAGTTGTTGTTCCACTACTGTGGATTCATTTATTTTTGTGGTACCAATTTTGATGGATTAAGGAAAACTTGCATGTTCGTGGTTTTGCTGAAATCTGCATACAAGCTTAGAGAATTCAAAGCTTGCTATTCGTTGAACATTTAATTTCGTGGTTCACCTGTAACCACGAAATCCACGAAAATTGGTATCCAACGAATAATAATGAATCCACAGCTATTATCAATGAGTATAACACGGGAATAATCGCAGGTGCTGAGGAAGGGTAAGTAGTTTCTGATCCACTATTGTCAATGTGTATAAAAGGGGAACGATCGGAGGTACTTACGAAGGAAATTGGGTCATAGTTTCTGCTCCACTATTGTTAATGAGTATAATACGGGAATGCTCTCACTGGTGCTTAAAAAGGAATTATAGTTCCTGGTCCACTATTGTCAAGTGTATGCAATCGGAATGGTCACAGGTGTTCAGGACGGGATAAGTAGTTCCTGGTTCACTATTGTCAGTGAGTATAAAACAGAAATGATTTCAGGTTTTCTGGAAGGGTTAGTAGTTCCGGTTCCATTATTTTCAAGAAGAATAAAATGGCAGTTATCGCGGCTGTTTATGAACAGTAAGTGATTCTTGCTATTCTTCAATTCTTCAATAAATTAGTAAGAAAAAATAAATAAAATTGAGATAGCTGTAGAGTTTTATGAAAGTTGATTTAGAAAAGTTAAACAAATGTTTGAAGATGACTATCTAGATTTCGCCTTAACTGAAAATTCTAACTTTGTTTACTTATTAATCAAATTGATCAATTTGACAGCAACAAAACAAACTACCAAAGAACATGGCATTCTGTAAATAAATGTACAGTTGACACAGTTATTTGAAAAAGTTATACACATTTGTTAAGGTGACTTTCTCAAATTAGTCCAACCTGAACTTTTAAGGTTTGTTTTACCTATTTTAATATTAAATCCTTAAATTTGACAGCAATAAACCAAACAACCAAATGACCTGGTATTTTGTTGATCAATATAAAGTTAAGGTAGCTGTATTTTTTTTTATGAAAATCTAAGTTGATATAGAAAAGTTATACATACGTTTAAAGATGACCATCTAGATTTTGCCAAATCTAGAAATTCTAAATTCTTTTACCAATTAATTAAATCCATCAATTTGGACAGCAACAAACCAAACTTCCAAAGAACATGACATTCTGTAAATCAATATAATGTTGAGATAGCTGAATAATTTTGTGAAAATTCAAGTTGATTTGAAAACAAAATAGGCATTTTTAAGGTGATAATTTAGTCTAAACTGTTGTTTGCCTATTTATCAAATCCTTAAATTTGACAGTAATGAACCGAACTACCAAACAAAATAGCAATTTTGAGGGAAGAATATATAATTGAGACAGATTAAGACCAGTCAATACTAAATTTAAAGGTCCAACCAAGTTCAGATCAAATTTTTAACGTAATATCAATTATGTGCGATAAAAATTGCATCAGTCCCATCTGCCTGATAATATTGTACGGTCCCTAAAGATAGAACATGACACGGTCTTCTATCTTGGTTTTTATAATAAACATAAGTATTGTAGGAAGCAAGAAACAAATACCCTTCAGAGCAGCAATTGTTGGTACCAAATGAAAAATCAATTTGTGTCGCTTACAGACACTGCCAATTTATACAATCTCCAGCAAAAAATGACCTTCATTTGAAAGTGATTTCTCTACTCATGCTCCTTCAGACCCGAAAAATTTTGCGCTGTCAAAAGTATTGGTAATTCTATTTCAAATGTATATATGCGTCTTGTGTAGCAAATTATATGCCTAGTATCTTCGATAAGTTTAAAATTTGTTTGTATGAAAAAAGGACGTCTCTAACTCAGGGTTACTTAAAAAAGAAAGAAAAACACATTAAATAACTTCATGCGTGCGTAGTTTGTATTCACGTGATATAACTGAGAATGGAAATGGGGAATGTGTCAAAGAGACAACAACCCGACCATAGAGCAGACAATAGCAGAAGGTCACCAACAGGTCTTCAATGCAGCGAGAAATTCCCGAAGCCGGAGGCGTCCTTCAGCTGGTCCCTAAACAAATATATATGTAACACTCAGAAACTAAAGTTATTGTCCGGAAACCAAATGTGTCTTCGGACGACGCAGACGACGCCATCATACCGTTATACGATACAAAACTGTCCTTCTTCCCAAACGTGTCAACAAAACGTCATTGAAATGCAAAACATGACTAACACACCGTGTTATATGTATAAACGCGCACACGTGTCCAATCCCCAAACGTGTCCACATCAAGCTTTTTCTTCTTTTACTATCATTCGTGTCCATGTCATAAATACGTATAAGTAGTTTTTTTTTTTCTTAACGTATACTCATTATACTATTTCATTAATAAAAAGAAAGAAATAACTTTAGGCAGTATAACCCTAGTAAAAGTGTCCGTTCGGCTATGTTGGATGTAAATGTAAGCAGCCATGCTAAATTAAATTGTATTAAATCAGATACATGTACCTCGTATAGATGAATGTCTTATACTCTGCGCATTAAAACCATTGTAGCATGTCACTCTTTTATTGTGCCATCAGATTTATTTAGAAGCCAGCATATTTTTTAATTTCCGCAACTGTAATGGCCTCTATTACATAACGTAGTTTCTTACTGAAGTCACAAACAAATAGGTCTTTACTCGGTCTTTTTATTTTTTAAATAAAAATCCCAGCTAGGTTAATCCCTAATAACAATGAATAACCGTAAAAATGTAGGCCCAATCCAAAATTCCTTGTATCATAATAGAACCTGAAATATTTGGCACTGGACGTTATGGCTATTGTTCGTGTGTATTTAGTGATACTCGAAACCTAACATTCATTTAAGAAAATGATAACCAGTTTATGATTTGAAGAGCTCTTTAAATACCAGAACTGTTGAAAAAAGGGAATTCAATTCTGCTAAATGTCAGCCGTGCAATATTTGGATTAATATAAAAGGTACCATTGAAGTTTATTAGTACAACATTGTGACGATTAATTCAACTGTACTAAAATTATTTGTCTGTTCGTTCTTAATAAGCATGAAATACTTGCAACTGGACAAGGAGCTCGTTTCAGTTTAAAATTTGCAATTATGATAATCGTTAACAACCGGCATTGAACAAACAAATGATAATATGACCTCTTCATCAACTGTGTCCCGCATCACCGTAAACATTATTGAGGTCATTTGGGACATTCATGTATTAGCACTAAAAGACGTGATAGCAGTGGACACGTTTCGGCGAATAACAATGATCGGAAACGTTTGGGGGTTATGAAATCGGACACGTTTGGGAAAACTCAAGTATAACGGACACGTTTTGGGGAATTGCAAACGTTTGGGGGTATCGGGCACGTTTGGGAGTGTTACATATACTTGTTCAGTGATAATGAACGCCATACTAAACTCCAAATTTTAAACAAAAACTAAAATTAAAAATAATACAAGACTAACAAAGGCCAGAAGCTCCTGACTTGGGACAGGCGCACAATTGCAGCGGAGTTTAACATGTTTATGAGATCTCAACCATCCCCATATACCTCTAGCCAATGCAGAAAAGTAAAGGCATAACATTACGCACAATAAAATTCAGTTCAAGAGAAGTCCAAGTCTGATGTCAGAAGATGTAACCAAAGAAAAAAAACAAAATGACAATAATACATAAATAACATCAGACTACTAGCAGTTAACTGACATGCCAGCTCCAGACTTCAATTAAACTGATTGAAAGATTATGTCTTCTTCATATGGATCCTTCCCGTGAGGGGTTCAGTACCATACCATCATAACATATATGAGAAGAACATAACCCGTGTAATGCCAACAACTAGTTTTTAAATAAATGTGTTTAGTTTCGATGCAAAGACCCTATACGTGAATCAATATTAACGCCAAAATATGCAATCTTTAATGACCTGACAACAGTATCGTAACTATATCCTTTCTTAAGTCCATTTAAAGGTTTTTTTAGCTTCTGAGGTGAATACTGACATGTTTGTGATTTATAAAGAATATTTCCATAAAATATCGGATGTGAAATACCTGAACGTATAAGAGGTATGCATGTTGAGCTATAGGTACGAATGATTTCCTTATACCGATGATAAAATTTAGTAAATGTTTTGACTAGTTTGTGATATCGAAAACCCAAGTGTAATAATTTTTCAGAAATACATAAATTGCTCTCATTAAAATCGAAAACATTGTTAAATACACGAGCGAATCGTACAAGTTGAGATATATATCTATAAACACCGTAATATGGTGACAAGGGAACGTCACCATCTAAAAATTGATATTTATCGACAGGAAATGAGCAATCATCTCTTTTATCATATAAATTTTAGAATTAAGCTTTCCGTTAATGATATAGATATCAAGATCGAGGAAAGGGCAGTGGTCATTGTAAGTATTAACTTTATTCCAAGTTAGTTCAACAGGATAAATTTCTTTAGTATATTTACTGAAGTCGTCATTATTCAGAGCCAAAATATCATCCAAATATCTAAAAGTATTATTAAATTTGTGCATTAGATGTTGTTTCGATGGGTCTTTGCTAATTTTGTCATGAATTGTAACTCATAGTAATACAAAAACAGGTCCGCAATAAGTGGTGCACAGTTAGTTCCCATTGGAATTCCGATAACCTGACGATATACGGAATCTCCAAAGCGAACAAAAATGTTATCTAGTAAAAATCAAGGGCAGATATAGTATCAAAGCATGTCCAATTGACATAGTTTTTTGTTTATTGCTACTTAAAAATGACCTAAAAAAGTTTGAACATATATATTCACATTCTGACGTTTTAAGTGCCCATTTAGTCAGGGGTGTGATTTTTTTCTTAATGAGAATGTGAGGCAATGTGGTATATAGGGTAAAAAAAATCAAAACTTTGAACAGATTCAAAATCACTAGTATAAGCATGCAAATTATCAAGTACTTCCAACGAGTTTTTGCCACTTCAAAAGTAATTAATTCCACTATTTTCGAAGGCCTTATTTGAATAATTTATTATCAGGTTTTTGATTGTACCATATGAACTGGTAAGTAGAATAGATAATTTAGTAGTGGAACAATGGCTTGAAGACGAAATAAATCTATATTTGTAAGGAGTAATAGTATACAGCTTTCCTTTTTACATAATTCTGGTTTTTGGTAATATTTCCTTTTTATATAGTTTTGTGTAGATACTTTGAATTTGTCGAAATATATAAAAACAGTTTGGTCACATGTTTGAAAATATATCATCGTGGTTACAATATTAGTATATGATCATTGATATGGTCATAATCATAAATTAACTGTTTATAAAATTTATAATTTTTCGTAATATTAAGGATTTTCTACCAAGAAATATGTCACCTTAGTTGTTTTTGACAGAAACTTTCAGAATTTGTTGTCCTCAATACTCTTCAAACTCGTACTTTATTTAGCCTTTTCAACTTTATTTTGAGCGTCAGCGGTTGGTCTTTTGTAGATCAAACGCGTGTCTGGCGTACAAAATTGTAATCCTGGTATCCGTGATAGTTTTATTTTTCAAACATACTGTGAATTTGTTTTTTATATGATTGACAAGATTTTACGAAAGATACCAAAGGGACAGTCAAACTCTTAAATCTAAAACAAACTGACAACGCCATGGCTAAAAATGAAAAAGACAAACAGACAAACAATAGTACACATGACACAACATAGAAAACTAAAGAATAAACAACACGAACCCCTTTAAAAACTAAGGGTGATCATAAAATAGCTTAGTAAGTATCATGTTTTTGAATAGATTTGTTTATACTAATACCCTGAGATTCTTCTTTTGCATACTCATTTGAGAAGTACAATAATGTATGTATGTTTCGATGGGTCTTTGCTAATTTTATAGATATACCATGATATAGATGGTATAAAGGGTAGAAAAATCAAAACTTTGAACAGATTCAAAATCACCAATATAAGCATACAATTCATCAAGTACTTTCAACGAGTTTATGACACTCCAAAAGTAATTTATTCCACTATTACAGTAAATAGGTGGAATTGGGAATTGCACGTAATTACTAAAATTAGGAATTATATGTTATCCCTAATGCACTTAGTTAATACAAAAGATTCTCGGAAACTGACCAGTGAACTTATTACCAGTAAAAAGGAATTTATACACCTATTTTCTAACTGTTAAAACCATGTTGTAAAATGGTAAGCTGAACAAAAGTTATGGCAATACTGATTAAAACATCTGTGAATTATGGGTAAGTTATTTAAAATGATCACCCTTAAATATACCTTCTAGTTAAACTATCTCTAAACAAATTTGTGGAAAATGAGAAAGAAAATATACTGAACTACTTTAGAAACGCAACACTTGATTATTCGTTTAAAAGATTTGAATGAATGTGGCACCGTCAAAAGCAATGACTGCCTAAAATAAACGCCAAAACTATTGTTAGAGAGGTCAACCATTTCTCTTCGACATGTTTTGGGTTCTGTTTTTCACCTTCTGATTTTGCGTTTGTTCCAACCATTATCATGATTATAATGGGTTTTGGCAATCTTGCGGTTGAAACTTTAAGGCTTCAAATGCTTTTCTTCAGTCGATTATTGTGCAGTTCAAATTATGGAAAACGTTAATGACATGAAGCTGTGTGCAATGGCATTCGGCAATTTTATTGATAGTTGACGTTGCGGCCGTAAAAATTTCTCGCAAATTATATTGACGTTACATTGTCACTTCCATGTTTCATGTTCATATTGATCTGGTTATTGATGGTCAGCAACAAATTCCGTCTACCTGTATCGTTTTCTGAAGGACAATACGACGAGTTTCTGAAGTCTATGGTTGCAGCACGTTCACGTTTTCCTGTTTGCAGTGTTCTAATGCGATGATTCAGTTTATTATTCCAGCTCAGTCTTAGCAATATGGAGATGCAACATGTTTTAACTGATTTAAGTGTGGCCAAGGACTAAAAGAACTGTTTCACGAAGCAAAACAAAATACTAAAAAATGTCTTGGTTCCAAATTTCGCTTTTAGAAATTCGCGAGACTTAAAAAAAATTGTTATGTTCAATAACCATAGGTAAGTCAGATGTTGATTTTCTGAAGAAAAAGACATATGGTAAGTATTGATAGTAGTTGTATGAGAGTCAATCATGATTTGGTAAAATAAAGGAACAAAATGAGTGTTGCGTTTTTCAAGTCAGTCAGTATATATTAATAGGAGAGTTGTTCAAAATGTACTAAGAAACATGTGAAAGAGTCTTAATACAAATGGAGAAGCTAACCACTATCGTCAGGAGATTTTAAAATGAGATAGGTCAGTAGCTCAAAATACAGTCTGAGGAATGACAGAAAGAGTAGCTAGATTAAATGTTACGTTAACGGTATTGAAAATTGGGCGTTTGACACTTACATAATTGGAAAAGTCACTTGACGCTAACATTATAAGAAAAAGATGTGGCTGGCAGACACCCCATAAACAAACCACATAACCCAAAAGGAAGACAGGAATACAAAAATAAATATAGCACATTAACGCAATGGCGTGATGTATAAATACCGCGCCACGCCAAAAGAATATAACCTGAAATTTACTAAACAGAAAAAATCGAAAGATATACAAAGACAAACAAAAAAAACCACTAGAACACGTTATCAAGATGATTTTTAAAAACAAAATCCTTACCTAGGATATGTACTTTAATAGCACAATATATTATTTGTGAAGTTAATGTACCAGAGGGACATTTAAACTAATCTATAAGTCGAAAAAAAACTGACAACTCTTGCATGAAATCTAGCTACCCGGGGATTCATATATATCTTACATAAAGCGTTTGTTTTTTAATGACATTTATGGCTTTCATCTTGTATCGAGGAGTTTGATATGCTGTATCTAAGATTGACATAGTTATTGTTACTACTTCTGGATATGGCATTATAAATGGTGATTTGTGTGGTGGTGTACGGAATAACTCTGGATCATCTAGATCTAATCTCTCGTCAAAGTAAATCCGACATCGCTTGCCCCTGTTGTTGGTTGGGTGAAGATGTTACCTTGCCTTCCTGTGGTTAAATTGACTGATAAAAATGTCCGTCTTCATGACGATTCCCCCAGATTTACCATGGGTTTTGATAGGCTTCAGTGTCGGTTTGTGCTAATTGGAAGATGCCTTTCTCTTAGCCTTGTTCCACTTTAACTGATTTTGTCATGCATCCATCTGTGTCCTTTATTTAATATGCACAAAGACCAAGGTGAGCGACACCCTGCTCTTTAGAGCCTCTAATTTTTTAAATCAGTTAATCAAAAACAACATATCCAATACAGTTATGCAATACTATAGTAAAAAATAAAAACGGCGAAAAGACGATTAACAATGATAAAACATTTCACAAAAACTATTGAGGATTGGGCTTAGATGCCAGTGTTACCCAAGGAGAAACAGTTTCAAAACTAAGAGTTGAGATAGACCGACTTGAATAAAGTGCACTCTTGTATCTGGCTGTTAACATTATGTGGTGATTTGTTAAATGGGCACTATTCTCTTTTATCAGACAATACAGTGAATAATCTGTGGTTTTTTGTCCTGTTTAGACTGTACATGTAAAATTTATCCTGTGTATATTGTTTACTTGTACAGGTACAGACATTTCAAGATTCTCTGTATAAGAAATATATTTTGTACATACTTAGGTTTACATGAAGGTGCCTTAAATCAGATACCGAGTGACATTGAACTCCAAAGATTTGCCTCAGCTTGTGATGAAAACACCATCCGTGAATTGGCCATACATCTTGGTATGACGTTCAAAGCATGGGAAGAACTTCAAAGGAATAACCCTGATTATATTCAGATTGTCAAGTACAGAATTCTGGTCAACTGGAGAGAAAAATGTTCAGGAAAATTCATCAACATAGCGAAGGCTTTAACAGAAATGAAACTAACTACACACATGTTGTGTCAGGTAAATTAGCAGAGATAAAACTAACAACACATATGTCGTGTCAGGTAAAGTAACAGAGATAAAACTAACAACACATATGTCCTGTCAGGTAAAGTAACAGAGATAAAACTAACAACACATATGTGGTGTCAGGTAAAGTAACAGAGATAAAACTAACAACACATATGTCGTGTCAGGTAAAGTAACAGAGATAAAACTAACAACACATATGTCTTGTCATGTAAAGTAACAGAGATAAAACTAACAACACATATGTGGTGTCAGGTAAAGTAAATTCTTAAAACACCGCTAGATGAATCACCTTCAGATTGTCTTTTAGAATCCAATCAAATCTGTTTTACGCACAATCGGTATTTTTTACTAGCGATGATCAAATAGTTGTTGAGTAAACTAAGAAATATTTCCAGATTTAGTATGAAAATTGATTTTTCTAGCCATGTAGCTTCCTGACATCCATTTAAATACTTTCATGCACAAACTTGAGGGTATATATTCTCTCATTCTCTCAGCAAGCAAAACAGTAAAGTGTCATCAATTTAATTACTTTTTATACCAGTATGGGTATCATGTTTTCCAGTGTGTCTGTCGTTTCAAGTTCAAGACTGCTATCTATGAAGTTGTAGTCACATCAACTTGAAACTTTAAAAATATATATGTTTATATATCTATTTTACTATTCTTGTAGGTTAAAAGAATCCGAAAGGGACAATGCGGTATGTATCTAGGTAGGAGTAAGGGGCCAAAAAGAGGCCAAAACAAGCATTTGTCTAGTTTCTAGTACAATCCTTGTGTATAAGTATGTTAAGTGCTCTGAAAGTTTACCAAAAGATTAAATACCACAAATAGAAGGTTGGGATTCATTTTGGGAAATTATTGCCCAAACCGTCTTAAAAATAGGTCCTAAAAAGTGTATAAAACAAGCCTTTTTCTAGTTTTCGGACAATAACTTGTGTTTAAGTGTATGGACATCTCTTAATTTGAACCACTTTTAAAAAAAAGAAAATTTAATCAAAATATGTTTTTTTTAGGGGGTAAACAAATAATTTTGGGGGGTCAACTGTTTTCCCCTCAACATCTAAGAAATCGTAATTTTTCCATCTAACAAAAGGGGTTCACAATTTATTTTGCTTATTCTTTGTATATAGTCTGAAAATATATTTACTAAGCATTGCATAACAGCACAGTATATTGCACAACAGCCATACATCTTCAATCGAATATCAATTCAAATTATACGTTTGGATTCCGGAGAAAGAAAAGAAAGGTTGCGACTTTTTGGGGGGTGATGGATTGGTCCCAATCGTTTAAGAATTAGGGTTCACAAAGTTGCCAAAACAAGCATTTGTCTAGTTTCAGGACATTAATTTGTGCATATTAAACTCATCATAAATACCAGGATTAAAATTTTATATTTAAGCCAGACGCGCGTTTTGTCTACAAAAGACTGATCAGTGACGCTAGAATCAAAAGAACATTGAAGACCAAATATAAATAAAAGTTTTGCCAAATACAGCTAAGGTAATATATTCCTGAGATAGAAAAGCCTTATTTTTTTTAAATATAGAGTTTTATTTATAGTTAATTTATAATTATAAACATATCAATGATAACTCAAGTCAACACAGAAGTGCTGACTACTGGGATGGTGATACCCTCGTGGAAATAAATCTCTACCAGCAGTGGCATTAACCCAGTGGTTGCAAATAAACTCATCATAGATAACAGGCTTAAAATATTAAATTAACGCCAGACGCTTGTTTCGTCTACAAAAGACTCATCAGTGACGCTCGAAACAAAACATGTTGAACAGGCCAAATAGAGTTACAAACTTTCAAATAAGTGGTGTAAGCTTTTGAGAATTAATGTTTTTACACCTGTGAAATACTGTGCGTAAGTTTTTGCTCATGTAAACTAATATTAGTGAGCTTATGTGAATAAATGCATTTAGGGTGAAAAAGTGTGCGTCAGATTTTGTAAATTAATGTTTTTATGAAATAATTTCTCTTATAATTGTCATTTTTACAGATATTACTGCAGAATATATGGATTTAATTCCAACAGATGAAATATTGGATGAACTAGCACAAGTCATAGGAGTAGTATCCTTCCAACTGGGTATAGAATTGGGATTATCTATAACATCATTAGATGCAATTCAATACAACAATGGAAGAAATTTAGTCGCTCAATGCAAAGATATATTATTCCAGTGGAGAGAAGATCAACGAGTGAAGCCAACCATTGGTGTACTGGTCCAAGCTCTAGTTAATATTGAAAGAGGTGCATCATGTTTGGGGGAAATCATTAAAACAGTAGGCGTGAAGAAATACATTCCACACGAAGAAGATGAGAAGGAAGGAAAGGTTAAGACACTTTTTAAAAGATTGAATCCTTTTCAGAAGAGGAAATAGTACCAGAACTTTTTATGAGTATAATTATCAAGACTTAAGCTAGGAATTTTCTTGGCTGTATGTTCATTAAAAAAAAGAGGTAACCGTTCTGATACGCTCCTTGTGTTAGTAATAATTGTCTAAACTAAATATGGTTATGCAGACAATACAAGGCAAATATGAAATTCAACTCAGAGCAGACAAAACACAAGAAATCGTGTTCCTTTTTTTAAATACTTTCTTTTCCAAAACCCTTCACAGAGAGCACTTTTTGAAATTGACCCTCCTGTTATAAAAAAAAATCAGGGGAAATTGGCCCTTCCTCTTTGTTCCGGTCTGATGATTTTGTGCAAAGTTATGGTCCTTGGACTTAGAAAATTTACTTAAATGATCAGTTTACCACACATGTTTTCATGCTTGAAGATATTGACATGATATTTGTTATGTAGTTTACACTATGACAAGTTATTTAATGAACAAGTTAGCATTCTGTTACAGTACAATGAATGTTAAACCAGTAGGGGACTATATAAATGTATTGCTATGCATTCCTATTAGAACGCTTGTTTGAATCTTATTATATATTGTGAATGTATATTAAAATTGTATCTTCCGTAGTAAAAACACTACATGTCAAAAACTGCAGGTATTTAAGGTGCATCTTTAAGACAAGAATGATTGGATAAACGAGTTGAATCACTAGTTACAATATAAGTCATGTACATTCCGTTGACAGAAATGTGAAACATTCTCATCAGGAAAGTGTACATTTCTAAGATGTTTTTGTTTGTTTTGTTTATGCTCTTTAAAAACATGCTATTACATCAGTATTGCGTATGAGCAAATTTAGCTGTACAGCAAACTGAAATGCTATGCTATTCATCACTATGGTATGCAATATCTAATACAGATAGAAACCCATACCAATATCGCATACTTTGTATTACAAACCACGTATCGCATCGTTTTTGGGAATATCAATAGTTTTATGATGTTGATATATATTGCAATGTTTAATTACAGTTTTGAAGATCTGATTGGATAGAAAAAGTCTTCAATGTTAGATCACTTTATTATTAGCGGTGTGTTAATGTTATTCTTGGTTTAGTTAATAGATATCAATTACTGTTCTAAAGATTTCATCTAATATCCAAAATATTCAATATACGATACTTTTGATTATTGTTTATTATAATATAAATATTATACTGTATTATAAATTTGTACATAACAACTAATTTAATTTGTCAAGAGAAAGTCGCAGGGTCAGCTATATTTCGAGGGTAGACTTATAACGGTCGATAGCATAATGATTTTGCACAGCTATTTTGAAAAATATCTACAGAAAGATCTAAAAACCACAATACTTTGTCACGAAATCGTAACTACGACAATGAACTATTGTAATGCATTTTTATTGTATTGACAATGATAATATAATAAAAAAATGGCCCCCAAAAAGCATTTCACTGGTTTGCAGACAATAACCTGTGTATAAGTGTATAGATCGCTAGGAAATTTAAGCACAAGGATCAATAGCTTCAAAGGAAAGGTTAGGATTGATTTTGGGAGTCGTGACCCAAACTATTTAGGAATAAGGGGCCGAAAAGAGATTAGAAACTATAATTTTCTAGTAACTAGAAATAACTCGAGTATAAGTCTATGAATTGATATTTAATTATACCACAAGGTTTAATACCGTAATAGAAAGGTTGGGATTATTGTCCTAGCTGTTTAGTAATGAGCGGCCAAAAAACATTTTTTTGTTCTTGTTTCATGACAAATTCTTGTGTATTGATCCCTATGACATTTTATCACAAGGTTCGATAGCATACAAAGAAATCTTGGGATTGATGATGGGGGTCTTAACCCGAAAACTTAAAAACTAGGGGCCGAAAAGTAGTCAGAAACTCGGATTTTCTAGTAATCAGTTATATGTTTGATTAACAAAAAATCAATATGTAAGGGGTATCAAGCTTGAGTGTAGTGTCCGTATTTGCCCGAAATTTTCAGGGTTATACCTTTTGTAATTGTATCAAGCTGCATTCAGCGGAGCATTTTATTTTACCAAGTAAAGTTTAACCAAGTAACGTAAGTAGCCTAAGAATAACTTTTTCTATAACTTTCATTCTATTATTCTATTCTCATATGTCTTGATCGGTGTGAGTAAAGTAGTTCTCATCTCTAAAGAAAACTTTGTTTTCGGCAAATCATTGGTCGATGACATCACATATAAAGAACATAATTTACTGTAAATATTTGAAATGATAAAGTTTATATAGATAGCGTCTTAAATTATAAGGGAAAAAAAATTCCACCACTTTTATGTCGTGTGTTAAGATATTTATCACTCTCAACAGTTAAGTATTTAAAAAAAAACTCGTTAAGCCTCACGTTTGAAATTTCTAAAATTAACTGTCTCGAGCGGAGAAATGTCGTAACACACTTGATGCAGTGGGAAAATCTATATTTCTCTTGCAGTGGTATACAAATATTGAGCAATCTAGGAAGGGTGTATATATTTTATTTGTTCTATATTGTAAATAAAAGCATGTTGAAATGATTCTATGTTGTTTGTACACATATTTTTCACTATCGATGTAGATCATTGCTGCATATGATTGACGAATGTATCATGTAAATAAAAGCTTTTTGTTCAACTGAAACATGACTGATGGTTTTTTATATCCTTAATTTTGGTAAATGACATGACTGAATACAATGAGGGCAAAGATGAAACAAATACAATCAAAATCAATAACTTGGAAAATAAAACGGATTAAACCAAGTCACAAAAAAAATTACCAAAAAATAAACCCCAACAGTCTCATGGTCTATGCAACATTAAGTAAAATGGTAGAAAAAACGCAACACGATCACAAAAAATCTAGGTGATCAGAAGGATAAGTTGTTCTTGCTCCACTGTTGTCAGTGAGTATAATACCGGAATGATCGCAGGTGCTCACAATGAGTATAAAAACGGGAATGATCGTAGCTGCTCACGAAGTATAAATAGTTCATAGTTCCTGCTCCACTATTGTCAATGCATATATTACGGGAATGGTCGCAGGTTCTCATAAAGGGTAAATAGTTCCTTCTTCCCTATTGTCAATGAGTATAAAACGGGAATAATCGCAGGTGCACATGAATGGTAATTAGTTCCTGCTTCACTTTATATGTCAATGAATATAAAACGGAATTATCAAAGGTGCTCCGAAATGTTAAGTAGTTGTTGTTCCACTACTGTGGATTCAATTATTTTTGTAGGTACCAATTTTCGTGGATTAAGGAAAACTTGCATGTTCGTGGATTTTTTGTTTTCGTGGTTATGCTGAAATCTGCACACAAGCTTATAGAAAGCTTGCTATTCGTTGAACATTTAATTTCGTGGTTCACCTGTAACCACGAAATCCACAAAAATTGGTATCCAACGAATAATAATGAATCCACAGCTATTATAAATGAGTATAACACGGGAATAATCGCAGGTGCTGAGGAAGGGTAAGTAGTTTCTGATCCACTATTGTCAATGTGTATAAAAGGGGAACGATCGGAGGTACTTACGAAGGAAATTGGTTTATAGTTTCTGCTCCACTATTGTTAGTGAGTATAATACGAGAATGCTCTCACTGGTGCTTAAAACGGAATTATAGTTCCTGGTCCACTTTTGTCAAGTGTATGCAATCGGAATGGTCGCAGGTGTTCAGGACGGGATAAGTAGTTCCTGGTCCACTATTGTCAGTGAGTATAAAATAGAAATGATTTCAGGTTTTCTGGAAGGGTTAGTAGTTCCGGTTCCATTATTTTCAAGAAGAATAAAATGGCAGTTATCGCGGCTGTTTATGAACAGTAAGTGATTCTTGCTATTCTTCAATTCTTCAATAAATTAGTAAGAAAAAATAAATAAAATTGAGATAGCTGTAGAGTTTTATGAAAGTTGATTTAGAAAAGTTAAACAAATGTTTGAAGATGACTATCTAGATTTAGCCTTAACTGAAAATTCTAACTTTTTTTACTTATTAATCAAATTGATCAATTTGACAGCAACAAAACAAACTACCAAAGAACATGGCATTCTGTAAATAAATGTACAGTTGACACAGTTGATTTGAAAAAGTTATACGCATTTGTTAAGGTGACTTTCTCAAATTAGTCCAACCTGAACTTTTTAGGTTTGTTTTACCTATTTTAATATTAAATCCTTAAATTTGACAGCAATAAACCAAACAACCAAATGACCTGGTATGTTGTTGATCAATATGAAATTAAGGTAGCTGGTTTTTTTTATGAAAATCTAAGTTGATATAGAAAAGTTATACATACGTTTAAAGATGACAATCTAGATTTTGCCAAATCTAGAAATTCTAAATTCTTTTACCAATTAATTAAATCCATCAATTTGGACAGCAACAAACCAAACTTCCAAAGAACATGACATTCTGTAAATCAATATAATGTTGAGATAGCTGAATAATTTTGTGAAAATTCAAGTTGATTTGAAAACAAAATAGGCATTTTTAAGGTGATAATTTAGTCTAAACTGTTGTTTGCCTATTTATCAAATCCTTAAATTTGACAGTAATGAACCGAACTACCAAACAAAATAGCAATTTTGAGGGAAGAATATATAATTGAGACAGATTAAGACCAGTCAATACTAAATTTGAAGGTCCAACCAAGTTCAGATCAAATTTTTAACGTAATATCAATAATGTGCGAAAAAATTGCATCAGTCCCATCTGCCTGATAATATTGTACGGTCCCTAAAGATAGAATATGACACGGTATTCTATCTTGGTTTTTATAATAAACATAAGTATTGTAGGAAGCAAGAAACAAATACCCTTCAGAGCAGCAATTGTTGGTACCAAATGAAAAATCAATTTGTGTCGCTTACAGACACTGCCAATTTTTACAATCTCCAGCAAAAAATGACCTTCATTTGAAAGTGATTTCTTTACTCATGCTCCTTCAGACCCGAAAAATTTTGCGCTGTCAAAAGTATTGGTAATTATTCTATTTCAATTGTATATATGCGTCTTGTGTAGCAAATTATATGCCTAGTATCTTCGATAAGTTTAAAATTTGTTTGTATGAAAAAAGGACGTCTCTAACTCAATGTTACTTAAAAAAGAAAGAAAAACACATTAAATAACTTCATGCTTGCGTATTTTGTATTCACGTGATATAACTGAGAATGGAAATGGGGAATGTGTCAAAGAGACAACAACCCGACCATAGAGCAGACAATAGCAGAAGGTCACCAACAGGTCTTCAATGCAGCAAGGAATTCCCGAAGCCGGAGGCGTCCATCAGCTGGTCCCTAAACAAATATGTATGTAACACTCAGAAACTAAAGTTATTGTCCGGAAACCAAATGTGTCTTCGGACGACGCAGACGACGACGACGACGACGCAGACGACGCCATCATACCGTTATACGATACAAAACTGTCCATTCTCCCAAATGTGTCAACAAAACGTCATTGAACTGCAAATCTTGACTAAATGAAAAGGGCGCGACACCGTGTTATATGTATAAACGCCCACACGTGTCCAATCCCCAAAACGTGTCCACATCAAGCTTTTTCTTCTTTTACTATCATTCGTGTCCATTTCATAAATACGTATAAGTAGTTGTTTTTTTCTTAACGTATACTCATTATACTATTTCATTAATAAAAAGAAATAAATAACTTTAGGCAGTATAACCCTAGTAAAAGTGTCCGTTCGGCTATGTTGGATGTAAATGTAAGCAGCCATGCTAAATTAAATTGTATTAAATCAGATACATGTACCTCGTGTAGATGAATGTCTTATACTCTGCGCATTAAAACCATTGTAGCATGTCACTCTTTTATTGTGCCATCAGATTTATTTGGAAGCCAGCATTTTTTTTAATTTCCGCAACTGTAATGGCCTCTATTACATAACGTAGTTTCTTACTGAAGTCACAAACAAATAGGTCTTTACTTAGTCTTTTTATTTTTTAAAATAAAAATCCCATCTAGGTTAATCCCTAATAACAATGAATAACCGTAAAAATGTAGGCCCAATCCAAAATTCCTTGTATCATAATAGAACCTGAAATATTTGGCACTGGACGTTATGGCTATTGTTCATGGGTATTTAGTGATACTCGAAACTTAAAATTCATTTAAGAAAATGATAATCAGTTTATGATTTGAAGAGCTCTTTAAATACCAGAACTGTTGAAAAAAGGGAATTCAATTCTGCTAAAAGTCAGCCGTGCAATATTTGGATTAAAATAAAAGGTACCATTGAAGTTTATAAGTACAAAATTGTGACGATTAATTCAACTGTACTAAAATTATTTGTCTGTTCGTTCTTAAAAAGCATGAAATACTTGCAACTGGACAAGGAGCTCGTTTCCGTTAAAAATTTGCAATTATGATAATCGTTAACAACCGGCATTGAACAAACAAATGATAATATGACCTCTTCATCAACTGTGTCCCACATCACCGTAAACGTTATTTATGTCATTTTGGGACATTCATGTATTAGCGCTTAAGACGTGATAGCAGTGGACACGTTTCGGCGAATAACAATGATCGGAAACGTTTGGGGTTATGAAATCAGACACATTTGGGAAAACTCAAGTATAACGGACACGTTTTGGGGAATTGGACACGTTTGGGAGTGTTACATATATACTTGTTCAGTGATAATGAACGCCATACTAAACTCCAAATTGTACACAAGAAACTAAAATTAAAAATAATACAAGACTAACAAAGGCCAGAGGCTCCTGACTTGGGACAGGCGCAAAATTGCAGCGGGGTTTAACATGTTAATGAGATCTCAACCCTCCCCTATACCTCTAGCCAATGCAGAAAAGGAAACGCATTACATTACGCACAATAAAATTCAGTTCAAGAGATGTCAGAAGATGTAACCAAAGAAAAAAACCAAAATGACAATAATACATAAATAACATCAGACTACTAGCAGTTAACTGACATGCCAGCTCCAGACTTCAATTAAACTGATTGAAAGATTGTGTCTTCTTCATATGAATATCAGGCACAATCCTTCCCGTGAGGGGTTCAGTATCATACCATCATAACATATATGAGAAGAACATAACCCGCGTCATGCCAACAACTGGTTTTTAAATAAATGTGTTTAGTTCCGATGTAAAACCCCTTTAAGTGAATCAATATTAACGCCTAAATATACAATCTTTAATGACCTGACAACAGTATCGTAACTATATCCCTTCTTGAGTCTATTTAAAGGTTTTGTTAGCTTCTGAGGTGAATACTGACATGTTTGTGATTTATAAAGAATATTTCCATAAAATATTGGATGTGAAATACATGAACGTATAAGAGGTATGCATGTTGAGCTATAGGTACGAATGATGTCCTTATACCGATGATAACATTTAGTAAATGTTTTGACTAGTTTGTGATATCGAAAACCCTAGTGTAATAATTTTTCAGAAATACATAAATTGCTCTCATTAAAATCGAAAACATTGTTACATACACGAGCGAATCGTACAAGTTTAGATATATATATATACCGTAATATGGTGACAAGGAAACGTCACCATCTAAAAATTGATAATTAACGACAGGAAATGAGAAATCATCTCTTTTATCATATAAATTTTAGTATTAAGCTTTCCGTTAATGATATAGATATCAAGATCGAGGAAAGGGCAGTGGTCATTGTTAGTATTAACTTTATTCCAAGTTGGTTCAACAGGATAAATTTCTTTAGTATATTTACTGAAGTCGTCATTATTGAAAGCCAATATATCATCCAAATATCTAAAAGGATTATTAAATATGTGTATTAGATGTTGTTTCGATGGGTCTTTGTTGATTTTTGTCATAAATTGTAACTCATAGCAATACAAAAACAGGTCCGCAATACGTGGTGCACAGTTAGTTCCCATTGGAATTCCGATAACCTGACGATATACGGAATCTCCAAAGCGAACAAAAATGTTATCTAGTAAAAATTCAAGGGGAGATATAGTATCAAAGCATGTCCAATTGACATAGTTTTTTTGTTTATTGCTACTAAAAAATGACCTAAAAAAGCTTGAACATATTTATTCACATTCTGACTTTTTTAAATGCCCATTTAGTCAGGGGTGTGAATTTTTTCTTAATGAGAATGTGAGGCAATGTGGTTTATAGGGTAAAAAAAATCAAAACTTTGAACAGATTCAAAATCACAAATATAAGCATGCAATTTGTCAAGTACTTCCAACGAGTTTTTTACACTCCAAAAGTAATTAATTCCACTATTTTCGAAGGCCTTATTTGAACAAATTATTATCAGGTTTTTGATTGTACCATGTGAACTGGTAAGTAGAATAGATAATTTAGTAGTGGAACAATGGCTTGAAGACGAAATAGATCTATATTTGTAAGGTGTAATAGTATTCAGCTTTACTTTTAACATAATTCTGGGTTTTGGTAAACATTTCCTTTTTATATAGTTTTGTGTAGATACTTAGAATTTGTCGAAATGTATAAAAACAGTTTGGTCACATATTTGAAAATTTATCATCGTGGTTACAATATTAGTATATGATCATTGATATGGTCATAATCATAAATTTACTGTTTATAAAATTTATAATTTTTAGTAATATTAAGGATTTTCTACCAAGAAATATGTCACCTTAGCTGTTTTTGACCAAAACTTTCAGAATTTGTTGCCCTCAATACTCTTCAAATTCGTACTTTATTTAGCTTTTTCAATTTTTTTTAATTTTGAGCGTCAGCGGTTGGTGTTTTGTAGACGAAACGCGTGTCTGGCGTACAGAATTGTAATCCTGGTATCCGTGATAGTTTTATTTTTCAAACATACTTTGAATTTATTTTTATATGATTGAAAGATTTTATAAAAGAAGGACGAAATATACCAAAGGGACAGTCAAACTTTTAAATCTAAAACAAACTGACAACGCCATGGCTAAAAATGAAAAAAGACAAACAGACAAACAATAGTACACATGACACAATATAGAAAACCAAAGAATAAACAACACGAACCCCATCAAAAACTAGGGGTTGTCATAAAATAGCTTAGTAAGTATCATGTTTTTGAATAGATTTGTTTAAACTTATACCCTGCGATTCTTCTTTTGCATACTCATTTGAGAAGTACAATAATATATGTATTTTTCGATGGGTCTTTCCTGATTTTATAGATATACCATGATATAGATGGTATAAAGTGTAAAAAAAATCAAAACTTTGAACAGATTCAAAATCACCAATATAAGCATGCAATTTATCAAGTACTTTCAACGAGTTTATGACACTCCAAAAGTAATTAATTCCACTTTTATAGTAAAATTCGGTGGAATTGGGAATTGCACGTAATTACTAAAATTAGGAATTATATGTTAACCCTAATGCACTTAGTTAATACAAAAAATTCTCGAAACTGACCAGTTAACTTATTACCAGTAAATACTTAATTTTAAAAGGAATTTATACACCTATTTTCTAACTGTTAAAACCATGTTGTAAAATGGTAAGCTGATGAAAAGTTATGGCAATACTGAGTAAACCTCTGATCTGTGAGTTATGGGTAAGTTATTAAAAATTATCATCCTAAAATATACCTTCTAGTTAAACTATCTCAAAACAAATTTGTGGGAAATGGCCGATGAGAAAGAAAATATACTGACCGACTTTAGAAACGCAACACTTGAGTATTCACTTAACAGTTTTTAATGAATGTGGCACCGTCAAAAACAATGACTGTCTAACATAAACACCAAACTATTTTTAGTAAGGTCAACCAATTCTCTTCGACATGTTTTGAGTTCTGTTTTACACCTTCTGATTTTGCGTTTGTTCCAACCATTATCATGATTATAATGGGTTTTGGCAATCTTGCGGTTGAAACTTTAGGGCTTCGAATGCTTTTCTTCAGTCGATTATTGTGCAGTTCAAATTATGGGAAACGTTTATGGCATGAATCTGTGCGCGATGGCATTCGGCAATTTGATAAGCAGTTGACGTTGCGGCCGTAAACATGTCTCGCAAATGACGTTGCGTAATCAAATTCTATTTACGTTACATTGTCACTTCCATGTTCATGTTGATCTGGTAATTGATGGTCAGCAACAAATCCCGTCTACCTGTGTCGTTGTCTGAAGGACAATACGACGAGTTTCTGAGTCAAAGTCTATGGTTGCAGCACGTTCACGTTTTCCTGTTTGCAGTGTTCTTATGGGATGATTGAGTTTATTATTCCAGCTCAGTCTTAGCAATATGGAGATGCAACATTTTTAAACTGATTTAAGTGTGGCCAAGGATTGAAAGAACTGTTTCACGAAGCAAAACAAAACACTAAAAAATGTCTTATGGGTTCCAAATTTCGCTTTTAGAAATTCACGAGACTTAAAAAAAATCGTTATGTTCAATAACTATAGGTAAGTCAGATGTTGATTTTCTGAAGAGAAGGACATATAGTAAGCATCGATATTAGTTGTATGAGAGTCAATCATGATTTGGTAGAATAAAGGAACAAAATGAGTGTTGCGTTTTTCAGGTCTGTCAGTATATATTAATAGGAGAGTTGTTCAAAATGTACTAAGAAACATGTGAAAGAGCCTTAATACAAATGGAAAAGCTGAACAATATCGTAAGGAGATTTTAAAATTTTGTTTGAAAATGAAACAACAAAAATGGCGATCGATGACTACAGTCTGCCCTAAAGGTGTTTCTGACGAAGTTTTCAAATAATGTTTCCCTTACAAGCTTTTTAACAGTCCTGTCTAAAGGGTTACAGTTATGAGGAAGTGCATGTGAAAAACTCATGTGCCAATCGTTAGCCCCTTCCAGGTCCGTTTCCTTTACCTTTTGAAAATGGTCGACGAGTCGACCATTTCTGATGTAAAAGACCCATTACTTGAAACCTTGATACCAATAGCTCAAAGTGACCCCGCAGAAGATCCCACTCCGTATGAGGTGCAAAGATTACAAGCGGAACCTGAATGCAACACATGTTCTGCAGCACACAGTTTTGAAGAACCTTTGATTCCTTAACCCTAAAGAAAGGCCAACAAACCCTTCCCCTTTACTTTATAAATCGGTTTATAAGAAAATATCTAAAATTTTGAAACAAAATTATCAGTAAAGTAAGTATATGTAAAAGTGACAAAAAATTAGTTATTACAGGTAATCAATTATCGTTCAAATATTTTGTTTGTTCTGAGATAGTTCAGTAGCTAAAAATAGAGTCTGAGGAATGACAGAAAGAGTAGCTAGATTTAATGTTACGTTAACGGTATTGAAAATTGGGAAATAAATCTCCACCAGCAGTGGCATCGACCCAGTGGTTGTAAATAAACTCCATATAGATACCAGGACTAAATTTAGTATATACGCCAGACGCGCGTTTCGTCAACAAAAGACTCATCAGTGACGCTCGAATCCAAAAAAGTAAAAAAAAAAAAAGACCAAATAAAGTACGAAGTTGAACAGCATTGAGGACCAAATTCCTAAAAGTTTTGCCAAATACAGCTAAGGTAATCTATGCCTGAGGTAGAAATGTGTCTTTCATCTTGTATCGAGGAGTTTGATATGATATATCTGGCCGTTCCAAAATTGACATAGTTGTTGTTACTGCCTCTGGATATGGTATTATTAATGTTGATTTTTGTGTTGGTGCACGGAATACCTCTTGATCATCTGAATCAAATCCCTCGTCAAAGTAAATCCGACGTCGCGTGTCCCTGTTATTGGTTGAGTGAAGATGTTACTGGCGATGGCATGCCTTCCTGTGGTTGAATAGTCCATATGCCAATTACCGATTTGACTCTATTATTACACACTTTTTAAACGAATTACTTCCCTTTGTCAATCGTAGACTAGTTCCATACCGGACAACATTGGCTTTTGCCAGTGCAAAGCATGATTAACTGAAAGTGATGTATCGGCGGTTTAACTAATTTTTCATGAAAAATAATTTCTGATGTCAAAATTATTTAGCTAAACAACAAATTAATGTAATTAAAAGATTTAAAATACTTAAAAATTACTCACATTACGCACAGGTAAATTTGCTCTTTTTGCTAGCTCTCCATTGTTAATAAAAAAAAATCAATGACCCTCATAAAGGAAGACAACAAAAATGAAGATATCTAATAATAGGGTCAATTACGGGAATTGGCAAAGAACTATTGACTGATAAAAATGTCCGTCTTCTTGACGATTCCATTAGGTTTACCATGGTATTTGGTAGGCTTCAGTGTCTGTTTGGGTTGACTGGAGGTAGCCTCTGGTTTCTTCGCCTTGTTTCACGTTAACTGATCTGTCACCTGGTCAATACTTTCCCAAATGGCAAAATTTCGGGTACTTTGCTAATTTGCATAGCGGCCATTTTGCCTTTTTATGACGGCAGTCATTACAACATGTACAATAGAATTATATGTGCCCCTTAAATAAAAAAGCCAATATACCAATTCATATGTCGAATCAATAATTTGTCCGCATATAGGTAGATTGTACTTGTTGTTAAGGCTTCTGTCCGTGTACAAATGAACATTGTCTTCTTTGAAATCTTTCGGCCTTTTTAGTTCGAAAATCGGAAACGTAACCGTAGTATTAGACCACTTTCGAGTTCAGCCGTCACCGGCAAAAACTCGTCAATTATGCACGCCTTTATGACGTCATTTACCAGATAGAGGGGCTCGCCTGTATCCCTGCACTATTTACGTTCATCAAGCGTCTTAGTGATCGTCTTTGTGCAGGATAAACTAGAAATAATGGTTGCTCTGTAGGTACTTACTGACAATTTCCTAATGACAGCAGTGTTGATTGTCAATTTTGAGAATTCAATTTGCCGAATAATTCGTACAATATAGAATAATAGTTTTCCAACCACTCGCTCAACATTGGAAGGAAGTGACGACGCCCCTAAACGCACAAATGACGGTGATAAAGGCGCGTATAATTGACGAGTTTTTTCCGGTGACGGATGAACTCGAAAGTGGTCTATTGCTTTATAAGATCATATAAAATGGCGGAAAATCGTAAAAAAGAAAGATTGAAATAAGAAATACATATGCCAGAAGACATTGCTCATACTTTGTCGGCATATCATATAGGGAAACACCTTGTAGGTTGAATTCTAAAGTTTAATAACTTTTAACTTACCTGCTTTTTTAAGTTATCGGTCGAATTCTTTTAAACAAATATGATGATCTCAACCTTCCCATTTCGTAAAAATTTACGATTTAAGCAGTTTCCCTTAGAATTACACATGTTTGTAAATATCCGCCAAAGGAAGTGTTCAAAGACACATTAGTTATAGATCCATACGGAATAGGACTGGATTCTCCGCAACTTTAAGATAATTTATATGTTCAATCTTAAACTAAGGGAAGTAATTTAATCGAGAGGACCAAATCGGACCTTGGTATTATGTTTCGTCTAAGGACCTTTAATTTATCCATGTGCCATGTCATGTTTATATGGTTTGGGTTTTTCTTATAAACTATAAGGTCGAGGGTGTTTCTTTTGTTTGTTTTTTGTATTTTTTGTGTTACCTTCTGATATATTTTTTTTATAATTATCATATTATTTTGATTTTCAAAAAACAATTAGTCGTTTGTTTGTTCAATAATTTACATTGAAAGGGAATTGAATAAATCAATGTATCTAATATACCATAATGTGTATACCATTTATTTATAGTTCGTTCTTATGTTGTACTGTTATACCACCCCAGATAACAATACTTTGTTGGGCCAACATTGGTTATTGGTTGGTACAGTTGGTAAATAGTTGGCGTTGAAAGGACAAAAAGAGACCGACGTGGATGACCCAGCAATATACCGTTGTTTGTAAGGACACTTGTGTAGTTTAGGTATCCAATACAGTGATGGAAGATCCAGTTCTTCATCTTTGGTTGAAATTCCAAAGGAACATAGAACAGACCTATAATAAGCCAATATTTCCTCTTTGGTAAGTGTCGTGAGGGTATATGTTTAGTTTCCAAGTTTATTGTCAATACCTTATTCGTTTATCAAGCAATTAATGTAATGAGTTTTACACACAAAAACGATGTTGTTTGGGGCTTTATCTGCGGGGACAACAACATATTTTTCATGGAGGTAGGATAGGTGTTTTGCAACATGTGGGTCTTTAAAGATTGACATAGCATGGGCATTGATAGACACCTTCAGTTTGTATCAACGACCTTACTGCCTTAATCCACTCGGAAAGAGTGTCTACGTCTTCTTTCTCGCACTTAGCCCATTGCCTGGCATAATCCTCGACTGAATCCATCAAAATTTAAAAGTTGTATTTCCATTGATGGATTTAGGCTCACGATATTTCGGATCGGTAACGTAGAGAAGTGTTATTGACAATGTTGAGGTCACCGATAATAATGTGGTTAGCAGGATTATATGTGAATTGGGAACTAACACAAGTAAATTCAGGAGGTTTAGACTTGTAGTCGTCAAAATCGAGATCCAGCAAAACGTGTTTTCAAAGTGCGAACATCATCTTAATGATTGCATAATTTTATGCACAAACTAAAAATACTTAAAACCAGCCTCCCAAACAAACAAATAGAATTTGAATATAGTTTCTTGATTTTTTTTTTAATCAATATCATAATACTACTGCTCTAGTGACACGAGTGTAAAACTACTCTCCAATTGACAGCTGAGATTGAACTGCCTCAATAATGTACATCATATACTCAGCTAGATTTAATTGTTTCTTAATATATAACATAAATTGCATAGAAGAACATGATTGATAGACTAAAGCATTCGTTGGCATACTGCTGATCGACCAACATTGGCCCAACATAATTTCAAAACTAGACTACGTTGGTAGACTGTTGGCAAATAGTAAACATTGTTGGCAAATAGTAAACATTGTTGGCAAATAGTTAACTTTGTTGGCATACTGATGTTGGGCCAACGGAGGGCTGATGAGCAAAATGACGTTGGCCCAACATAATTTTCCAACGTTAGCCCAACAATGTTGCCAACGTCGGCCCAACACATGTTTGCTATCTGGGGCCGTCCCAGGTTAGGGGGATGATTCGGATCCCGCTAACATGTTTAAACCCGCCACATTATTTATATATGTGCCTGTCCCAAGTCAGGAGCCTGTAATTCCGAGTGCATGGTCGTCGTTTGTTTATATGTGTTACATATATTTGTTTTTCGTTCATTTTATTTTATATAAATAAGGCCGATAGTTTTCTCGTTTGAAATTTGTTTTACATTGTCTTATCGGGGTCTTTTATAGCTGAATATGCGTTATTATTTACATTATTATTTACAATATTTATATAGGGCATTATCTAATTAAAAATTACTCTAAGCGCTTAACATAAAACAATCAATGCAGTTAAAATAAAAAAGGTGTTAAACATTAAAACAATCAATGCAATAAGAATGAAATAAAATTTTGAAACACGAATAAAAAATTAAAAAAAATAAAAATTTACAGAAAAGTTAAAAAAAAAAAATTATCATAATTAAAAGGCATATTATACTACAACGACAAGAACAAAGTTAAAAAGTCATTGTCAGTTAAAAAGTTACATGTAATCACTAAAAGCGAGTCTAAAATAATGGGTTTTCAAATTTTTCTTAAAAAGTTCGATTGAGTGTTCATGTCTTAGATGGTAAGGAAGATTGTTCCAGAGGCTCGCAGTAGCTTTGTCGAAGCGTATTTCTCCATAGATGTTGGTGCGTACACGAGGTTGTATCAGCTGCATGGCATTTTCAGATCTAAGAGATCTTGATGGTTGGTAGGCGCTAATGAGTTCCTCAAGATAGACGGGCGCTAGGCCATGCAGAATTTTGAAAGTATACAACATAAGTTTATATTGTATTCGGTACTGCACCGGGATCCAATGAAGAGTCAGTTTGGATGTGGTGGGAGGGACTTCCAGAGAAACTTACTGAAGAAAACAACAAAAGGCAATCATTGGGGGTAGGTATTTGGTCAGTTTGGATGTGGTGGGAGGGACTTCCAGAGAAACTTACTAAAGAAAACAACAAAAGGCAATCATTGGGGGTAGGTATATAGTCAGTTTGGATGTGGTGGGAGGGACTTCAAGAGAAACTTACTGAAGAAAACAACAAAAGGCAATCATTGGGGATAGGTATTTAGTCAATTTGGATGTGGTGGGAGAGACTTACAGAGAAACTTACTGAAGAAAACCACAAAAGGCAATCATTGGGGGTAGGTATTTAGTCAGTTTGGATGTGGTGGGAGGGACTTCCAGAGAAACTTACTGAAGAAAACAACAAAAGGCAATCATTGGGGGTAGGTATTTAGTCAGTTTGGATGTGGTGGGAAGGACTTCCAGAGAAACTTACTGAAGAAAACAACAAAAGGCAATCATTGGGGGTAGGTATTTAGTCAGTTTGGATGTGGTGGGAGGGACTTCCAGAGAAACTTACTGAAGAAAACAACAAAAGGCAATCATTGGGGGTAGGTATTTAGTCAGTTTGGATGTTTTGGGAGGGACTTCCAGAGAAACTTACTAAAGAAAACAACAAAAGGCAATCATTGGGGGTAGGTATTTAGTCAGTTTGGATGTGGTGGGAGGCACTTCCAGAGAAACTTACTAAAGAAAACAACAAAAGACAATCATTGGGTGTAGGTATTTAGTCAGTTTGGATGTGGTGGGAGGGACTTCCAGAGAAACTTACTGAAGAAAACAACCAATGGCAATCATTGGGGGTATGTATTTAGTCAGTTTGGATGTGGTGGGAGGGACTTCCAGAGAAACTTACTGAAGAAAGCAACAAAAGGCAATCATGGGGGGTTGGTATTTAGTCAGTTTGGATGTGGTGGGAGGGACTTCCAGAGAAACTTACTGAAGAAAACAACAAAAGGCAATCATTGGGGGTAGGTACTTAGTCAGTTTGGATGTGATTGGAGGGACTTCCAGAGAAACTTACTGAAGAAAACAACCAAAGGCAATCATTGGGGGTAGGTATTAAGTCAGTTTGGATGTGGTGGGAGGGACTTCCAGAGAAACTTACTTAAGAAAACAACCAAAGGCAATCATTGGGGGTAGGTATTTAGTCAGTGTGGATGTGGTCGGAGGGACTTCCAGAGAAACTTACTGAAGAAAACAACAAAAGGCAATCATTGGGGGTAGGTATTTCGTCAGTTTGGTTGTGGTGGGAGGGACTTCCAGAGAAACTTACTGAAGAAAACAACAAAAGGCAATCATTGGGGGTAGGTACTTAGTCAGTTTGGATGTGGTGGGAGGGACTTCCAGAGAAACTTACTGAAGAAAACAACCAATGGCAATCATTGGGGGTATGTATTTAGTCAGTTTGGATGTGGTGGGAGGGACTTCCAGAGAAACTTACTGAAGAAAGCAACAAAAGGCAATCATGGGGGTAGGTATTTAGTCAGTTTGGATGTGGTGGGAGGGACTTCCAGAGAAACTTACTGAAGAAAACAACAAAAGGCAATCATTGGGGGTAGGTACTTAGTCAGTTTGGATGTGATTGGAGGGACTTCCAGAGAAACTTACTGAAGAAAACAACCAAAGGCAATCATTGGGGGTAGGTATTAAGTCAGTTTGGATGTGGTGGGAGGGACTTCCAGAGAAACTTACTTAAGAAAACAACCAAAGGCAATCATTGGGGGTAGGTATTTAGTCAGTGTGGATGTGGTCGGAGGGACTTCCAGAGAAACTTACTGAAGAAAACAACAAAAGGCAATCATTGGGGATAGGTATTTCGTCAGTTTGGTTGTGGTGGGAGGGACTTCCAGAGAAACTTACTGAAGAAAACAACAAAAGGCAATCATTGGGGGTAGGTACTTAGTCAGTTTGGATGTGGTGGGAGGGACTTCCAGAGAAACTTAATAAAGATAACAACAAAAGGCAATCATTGGGGGTAGGTATTTAGTCAGTTTGGATGTGGTGGGAGGGACTTCCAGAGAAACTTACTAAAGAAAACAACAAAAGGCAATCATTGGGGGTAGGTATTTAGTCAGTTTGGATGTGGTGGGAGGGACTTCCAGAGAAACTTACTGAAGAAAACAACCAAAGGCAATCATTGGGAATAGGTATTTAGTCAGTTTGGATGTGGTGGGAGGGACTTCCAGAGAAACTTACTGAAAAAAACAAAAAAAAGGCAATCATTGGGGGTAGGTATTTAGTCAGTTTGGATGTGGTGGGAGGGACTTCCAGAGAAACTTACTGAAGAAAACAACAAAAGGCAATCATTGGGGGTAGGTATTTAGTCAGTTTGGATGTGGTGGGAGGGACTTCCAGAGAAACTTACTGAAGAAAACAACAAAAGGCAATCATTGGGGGTAGGTATTTAGTCAGTTTGGATGTGGTCGGAGGGACTTCCAGAGAAACTTACTGAAGAAAACAACCAAAGGCAATCATTGGGGGTATGTATTTAGTCAGTTTGGATGTGGTGGGAGGGACTTCCAGAGAAACTAACTGAAGAAAACAACAAAAAGCAATCATTGGGGGTAGGTATTTAGTCAGTTTGGATGTGGTGGGAGGGACTTCCAGAGAAACTTACTGAAGAAAACAACAAAAGGCAATCATTGGGGGTAGGTATTAAAGGAAGTAAACACAAAATTCACTTTAAATCCACTCTAAATCTCTCAAAGGATCTATAATATGTAGATATATATAAATGTTTATTTTACTGAGAAGGCTCGTAAAAGATGAAAAAAAACCAATTTGTAGATTATGATTTAAAACTCCTAGTGTAAGAGCCAACTTGAGTTATTGATAATGAAAAAAAATGTTAAAAGAATACGTATGAGTAAACTTATAACCAAGTCAATACTTCTTAATTAAGCATTATGAAAAAAATATACGGAATAGAGAAATATCGACTTGATTTTAGTTTGATGTTTTCATTTGTAGTTTTTTACGAGCCAGGTTAGAGGTAGCTATAAACAAAGTATTAGAGGCAGCAGTACAGGAGGAAAAAAAGACGACAGGTTCAGTGAATATGGCAGTGATTCAGAGGAGGTTAGAATATAAATAGACTGGGCCGTAGGGGGACCTATAAATCTAGATTACCGTTGGTCATCGAAGTTGGTACTGCGAAAACGGCAATTGAGTTGAGATGACCAAATGATAATTTGGTATATCGCTATTTTACCTATGGTGACATTGTCAATTTCATTTTTGCTCTTAGTTTCTAGTGATAATTCTACTGTGCTGAGAATTGAATTATCAGTCTGAAGATTTTGTAAACGTGTTGAATTAGTAAAATAATATGTTATCCCCTTTATGTATATCTTAATGTGAAATATAAATTTCCAGAAATAACTGTTTGTAAATACTTCACATACACTGCACAAAACATTTAAATGAATACAAAATTTTAACAAAAATGATCTTTGAAGCAAATTGTGCAATGTTAACCAGTATATATAAGGGCTTTTCCAGATTAATTTTATTGAGGTGGTGTAAGTAGGCACCTTTTTAAAATTAGAAAGACAGTCATTTTTTTTTAGACAGGTAGCCTTTATACCAGTTATATGAAATCATCTGTTAAAATTTTATGCATGGCAGAGTTAAATATAAAATGCCTTCTAACCCCCCATACATTTATTTCTGGAATAACCCTTATATCAGTAAGCTTGTTTATTTTGTTTATTTTACCAACCGTGCAAGGGCTGTATAGCCAGTCAAGGTCATTATAATTTCCATTTGTTGTTTTTTATTGTACAGAGTCAAGAACAAAGCAGTGCTTTGCTTACACAGACTGTGAGAAGAGATCTGTCAATGTCCAATAGAGATTTGATAGAACATGGACTTATGGAGGTATGTCACAGGCCATTCTTAATAAAGGCTAGGGGCGGAGTGGTCTGAGTAATCACTAGCCATCCAACACTTAGGTTGTGAGTTTCGAAACCCAGCTCGTGTGGGTGCACTCGACTCCAATCTTAATTGACTAGGTATTTTTAGTTTTCCTATTGAAGGTCATGGTTTTCTCAGGGCACTCTGGCTTCCGCCACAAAGTAGCCCTGCTAAAAATTGGTGTTAAAACACAGGAAATTAACAATCAAAAAAGTAATAAAGGGTTAAATTTTGAAATTGAGAATAGAAACTCAGGGAATGTGCCAAAAAGACAGCAACGGGACCAAAGAGCAGATTACAACCCAAGGCCACCAATGGGTTTCAACACAGTAAACAATCCCGAACCCAAAGGTGGGCTTCAGTTAGATCCTAAACAATATGTTCCATATACTAGTCACACTAAACTCTGAAAGATATAAATGAACCAAACTTTAAATAAACATGTATGACCAACAAAGGGAAATGTTATCTTTTGTGTAAATTAGCATGTTAACGATTTCTCCTCAGTGTGTTGAAATCAGGGTTCATACTTTCGTCACATTTAAATGTTCGAGTCCTGAATATACGTTTATATTTTAGGGACTTTGCACATTGAAAATATTGTGAATACAAATTGTTGTGAAATTATCAAACTTTGATCTCTCTTTATTCAAATACGACATCAAGGTTATTTAAGAAAAAAAACATTTTTTTTTACAAATCTGGTGTTTTATATAAAGCTGAGGAGAAAATCAACTTTTTCATTTATATTTTTTCATATTCAATCGTTAAATTTATTTCTTAATTTTTTTTTTTATCAAGTTATTGTTATTTATATTTGTCTCTCAAAATTAGATTAATTGCCATAGGGTCAAAATTAACTTATATCTTTGTTTGTGTCATTTTAGTTGTCTCATCGGCAATCATACCACATCTTCTTTTTTATATTATATCTCAACGCCCAAAAAGCAGTAGACCTGGGCCAACTGTGTGATACCCTTATTCGTAGCCAAGGTTGTTCAACACCCCTAGCTAAAGTTGGTTTAGTATGAGTATTAGCCTGATGTTTATCAACTGATCTTGGCCCTAGAACACAGTTATTTCGTAGTGCATTTCTTTTAGACAATAAATTCAAATTAAAAAAAATCGAACCTGCTCTTTCTCATAAACAATTTTACAGTGTAGTGTACTACCATTGAGACAAATAATATCAAAATTATAGAAACTTCTACCAGCTCTAACTCAAAATATTTACAATTCTGTGTTAAGCGGGTGTAAAATTCAGTTTGACAGCTTCAGACATGATAAAATTTGACCTATTAGAACTGGACCAATTCACTACTTAACATAAAGATTTAGCACTCAAATTTTTTTGACATGTAATTACATCCCCCTTCTTAATATTTCATGCATTTAATATCAAGAAATAAATTGGGAAAGTGTATCAAATAAAACATGCAAGTTATACACTGTTTACACTAGGCCTATATTGGTATACAACGAAAACCAAAGGACGATAACTATGTCCTTGGACCTCGACCTCACAGAATGCCAACAACAATTTCATTGGTTTATACATTTTTCTATCAAGAAACAACACATCTTCTATTTACTTTTCAACCAATTGTTTTGTAGATAGGGCAGAGTACGAGTGTAGTACCGTGGGGATGTTTTTCTATTTACTTTTCAACCAATTGTTTTGTAGATAGGACAGAGTACGAGCATTGTACCGTGGGGATGTTTTCCATCTCTATTTACTTTTCAACCTATTGTTTTGTAGATAGGACAGAGTACGAGTGTAGTACCGTGGGGATGTTTTTCTATTTACTTTTCAAACCATTGTTTTGTAGATAGGACAGAGTACGAGTGTAGTACCGTGGGGATGTTTTTCTATTTACTTTTAAAACAATTGTTTTGTAGATAGGACAGAGTAAGAGTGTAGTACCGTGGCGTGGGGATGTTTTTCTATTTACTGTTCATACAATTATTTTGTAGATAGGACAGAGTGCGAGCGTAGTACCGTGGGGATGTTTTTCCATTTACTTTTCAAACAATTGTTTTGTAGATAGGACAGAGTACGAGCGTAGTACCGTGGGGATGTTTTCCATCGAGGTCAGGGCAGGTAACCAGACAGATGCATGCTTGGGATTTGTTGATAAAATTTTATGAAATGAAGGTAAGTGTCTTTTTTCCGAGTACATATGGAAATAAAACTGACTTGTACAGCTATATGTTATAGGTATTTCATATCTTTTGAATAGTTTTGTGGTGTTTCGTAAATTATACCATAGCTTTTGTTGAAACCCCCGGCAATAACCTCACGAGACGAAGTCCAGTGAGTTTGCCGAGGGGATTCAACAAAAGCTATGGTATAATTTACAAAACACCACAAAACTATCCAAAAGATATGAAATATCTGTTTTAACCTATCCCATATACATGATATATTGCTGTTTAAAAATGTGTATTTCATATATTTTTGTTAGTTTACTTTAACAATACTTTAATAAGAATCAGTCAAATTACCCTTTTTGGACCTTACACATTAAGGTCCGCCTTCTTTCTGAAATAAGCACGGGCTTCTGAAACAGCGGGAACATCAGTTAGACAAGATTTTTCGACAGCGATGGATGCACATCTACATTGGTGACGGGTTACGTTACAGACTAAAGAAATTGGATGTTCTGCATTAGGCTGCAAGAGATATTTTTAAAGTTTTCCTGAACCCCAGATTAAAAGTTGAACTGCAAAAGGTTAAAGTATTTTTATGCCCCACCTACGATAGTAGAGGGGCATTATGTTTTCTGGTATGTGCGTCCGTTCGTCCGTTCGTCCGTCTGTCCCGCTTCAGGTTAAAGTTTTTGGTCAAGGTAGTTTTTGATGAAGCTGAAGTCCAATCAACTTGAAACTTAGTACTCATGTTCCCTTTGGTATGATCTTTCTAATTGTAATGCCACATTAGACTTTTTACCCAATTTCACGGTCCATTGAACATGGAAAATTATAGTGCGAGTGGGGCATCCGTGTACTTTGGACACATTCTTGTTTTATTTTATCAAAATGTCAAATGTTCGAAATGTTTAAATTTTTATTGTTAATTAATTTTATAATTCTGTGAAAATTTGAATCTCAAGAATCTTTTAGTGAGTTTGGATGATAATTCCACGTTTTAATTTGTACCAGAAGCCCAAGTCACGCATTAATTAACAGGGAATTCAAAAATTCCACGATTAAAATCGCATGTGATGTATATTCTAGATAATTTAAACAAAATGTTCAGCTTCATTTAAAGAAACCTGTGTCCAGCTTCATTTAAAAGGAACCTATCTATTTTTAATTCTCAAACATAATTGTTATTACTTAAGCAACCTCGTTAACAGTTTAGATTTATATCAAATCGGATGAGAATCCAGGATTTTTAAAGGGGGAGGGGTCTAGCAAGTCAACATTAAGGTAAAACTATATTTTCAAAAAGGTCAACGCATCTACCATACATGAAGCTCCTTGAAAAGGGCGTGCCTTCCGCTCCCTTCTCCCCAAAATAATCTGCCTCTGCAATTTTAAACCCTTTTACCCAATATATTCATGTAGCTGTACAGTGGAGGCTATGGGACTACAATCTAAGTACATATCAGATTCTGAATCACCGAAATTCAACTTATATTTTAATGTATAATTTGATAATTAAATTGGAACTCATTTATACCTTTTTTTAAATTTGTTCTTGTCAATGTTTTGTTCATTTAAAAATAGAGGGACAACGGAGTTGGTGTACGTGGGTTCGATTCCCACCCTAGACATTCATTTATATTGGCTGGTGAAAAGCGGGCAGTTTAGCTTAGTGGCCCCACATTGACTCTGTTGTTCATATGCCAATTCAAAAATTCAGGCGGCCTCGTTTAGGTCTTGCCATCTTTGTTTTTCTTTTCCAAAATCATACACAACAAAACCATTGTATAATTGTGAGAATTATACCATAGATAGCTATGGTATAATTTTCGGTTATTGAGATTTATACTCTTGTTGCATTCCCATAGGTTACATTGTACAGCTATAGGTTAAAAAGATGTTGAATTGATAGAATTTGTTTAAAGTGCATGGTTTGTTTTTTTACCTTAGCCAGATTTGACACTTTTTGTTATTTATTTAATCTTTATTTGAATCAATTTCATGTAGATATAATGCTCATCTCAGAGGCCGATTGAGGGGGGCAGAAGGCCCATCCCCCCCCCCTTTTTGGGAAAAAAATTGGTTGCTTATATAGGGAATCACTGAAGCGTGACTGGAGCGGGCCCCTCTTCGGCAGTCAGTGGGTCCCCACTTATGAATTTTTCTGGATCCAACACTGCATCTGGCATACTTTCATTATAAGCCTTGTATCTTGAATGACTTTCTAAACTTTAAACCATTTGCTACTTACTATGCTTTTTAAAATACCATTAAAAGTACTTTATCTGATTAAAGAATTAACATTTTTAAACCGGATTTTCGAAGTAAAAATCGGTTATTGATTTGGGGATGTATGGGGGGGGGGGCAGGTGGGCGGCTGCCAAACAGTGTCCATTCATTTACATGAAAACGCTTTGAAGAAATTTTTTCAAATTTAAATATGTTGTTTCCTGTGACTAAATGAAGGTCAATTTTCTCGATTTTAGCTTTTCTCGTTATTCAATTATAGCCCTTTTCAAAGATTTCAATTTTTGATGAATAAATCCATTTCTGTACAAAGGGAAATATCTCATTTTTTAAAAGATTTTTAAATTTTCTTTGTTAAATGGTTTGAAGAATTTTTTGGTAGGTTTGTTTGTTATTCTGTATAAACTAATTTTCTGAATGCTATATTTGTTGTGTGTGTTAATTTTAATTTTTACTTGATCCTGTAAAAGTGTTTGGGGTTCCAGATTTGCAAATTCATTAGGTAATAATCTATTTTTATTAAAGGATATATTTCATTACATTACATTGTGTAGATAAAGTTGTAGAATTTCATAGATAAGTTGCAGATCTATATTAGTTTGTTACAAATGAAAGAAATAATATTGGGAACTATTAACTACATATACATATACTACTATATACATAAAGTTTGATTACACCATGGAAGTAATATTTAAATATTACTTCCATGATTGGAGTGACAGATTTATTGGAAAACTGTTAATTATATTTGATTATAATTTGATAATAAATATAACATCATATCTAATTACATCATATCTTATTTTAGAGAACTATAGTTAAATCATATATAATTTTAGATTTACATTATTATACCCCACGCAACGAAGTTGCGGAAGGTATAATGTGTTTGACCCGTCTGTCCGTCAGTCCGTCAGTCCTGTTTCTTGTCATCCCAACTTCTCTCAAACTACACAACAGAATTTCATGAAACCTTTTTAGATAATAAGGACATACTATGTAGATGTGAATATCGACAGGAAATTATGATTCAATTTTTTTCTAGGAGTTACGCCCCTTTGAACTTATTTGCTTCAATGTACTTCTGCAACAATTTGTCATCGCAACTCCTCTGATACCAGACACCATTATTTCATGAAACTTTGTAGATAATCAGGACATACTAATATGTAGATGTGCATATTGACAGGAAATTATGATGCAATTTTGTTTTTTATACAATTTTTTTTTCTCACACATGTTTCATTTCTCCAATGACAATGTGGGGACGTGGAGTATGTGAGCGTGCTCACTAAGGTTCTTTAATTGGTTCATGGAAATAAAGTTTGAGTTATTTCCCTTTGAACATAAATCGTTCAACTAAGAAGTAGTTCATCAAAAATTGAATTATTGGGGTTCTTTGATATGTTGATTCTAGCAATGTACATATATTTTGGATATTGGACCATAATAGGTAAATGTCCAATTTTAATTTTTTTCAGTTCTTTGACCACAATCATTGTGTTACACAAACCTATGCTGTATCAAATATTCAATCACAATCTAAGTTCAGAGATGTTTTAAGCTTAAATGTTGTGTCCATACTTGCTCAACTCAGTTGAACTGTTCAGAGTTCGACATCTGCAGGAAAATCAGGTTTGCTGTCTCTCTGACAGCCTCTTGTCATTCTTATGGTTGTGTTGATCTGTTTTTAAGGTGGTCCCAAACACCTTGACTTTAATTTGGCTTGTTTTATCTTTCATAATATTTATTTTGACTCTTTGACAAAAATATAAAAATTTCAAAAATCTTGAACCGCACACTTTATCAGAAAAATCTCATTGGATATATAGCAGTTTGACAAACACTAATTTTGATCATCGAGAAGCTAAATATTTCCTTAACAATTGAACATGATTAAAACACTCAGCTGATTTTTACAGAGTTATCTCCCTGTAGTGCTATGTACCACCTTAAGTTGTCTGCAGTTTATTGACTTGCTGTGAGGTATACACCAATGAGCTTGTAACCAAAGGACATGTAGAAGCTGAAAAAGTATATTAAGCACTAACCTGCCCAAGTTGCCTTTTGGTTGTATGCCCTACCTAGGGCCATTATGTTTTTCCGTCTATGTGTCCGTTCGTCCGTTAGTTTGTCCATCTGTCCCTCTTCAGGTTAAAGTTTTTGGTCAAGGTAGTTTTTGATGAAGTTGAAGTCCAATCAACTTCAAACTTAGTACAAATGTTCCCTATGATCATGATGATATGATATGTCTAATTTTAATGCCAAATTAGAGTTTTGACTCCAATGTCACGGTCCACTGAACATAGAAAATGATAGTGCGAGTGGGGCATCTGTGTACTATGGACACATTTTTGTTTTATATATGTTTCTTCATTTCTCTTGTAATTTGGGAAATATTGTGTTAACGATCTTTAAAAATGTTTTCTGAGTTTATTAACAACTTTTTTTTTTATTTCGACAGTTTTAAATTGTCATATAAGATACGCCATATCTCCTACTAGATATACTGTGCAGCGATTAATTTTTGCTAATTTTCACATATTTATATTAGGGAAGTCCAAAGTTTTACATATTAGTGAGGTTTTTTTCTTGCGAAAGTGGGGAAAATTAGCTAGTTTGCAGTACTTCCAAATACATTTCCCTTTTCATTTTTCATTATATTATGTTCTGTTTGTACCTTGATTATTAAATAGATAATATAAAAAAAATATGTGGTATGATTGCCAATGAGACAACTCTCCACAAGAGACCCAATGACACAGAATTTAACAACTATAGGTCACCGTACAGCCTTCAACAATGAGCAAAGCCCATACCGCATAGTCAGCAAAAAAATGCCCTGAAATAACAAATGTAAAACAATTCAAACGAGAAAACTAACGGCCTAATTTACATATTTATTGTTATTTCAGCATGGTAAAGAATACAATGAATCACCTGCCAGAATGTTGTCTAAGTTATTCCACTTAGATATCGTTGAAGGGAAAGCCATAACTGCCAAACAGACATTTATTTACTTGGTGCAATTAACACAGTCATCTCATCTTATATTCCACTAAAACGCACAGAAGAATCTCATTTTAAAGCTTTCATCTCACTTGCATTTAAGTAGGTAACATTAACGCATAGGAGATTCTCATTTTAAAGTTTTAACCTCACTTGCATTGAACAAATAGTTTACTGTAAATTTAAGGATGTTCACTCCTCTTGTTTTTGAATGTTTGCCAGATATTCGGAATCCTCTGGTTTTATCCATGTAGTGTTATTAAATATTTTGCCCACTAACCCCTACTTTTCTTTCTATAATTTGATTACATATAGTTTAAAATGTCATCTTTGAAAATCTTATAAAAACCTTATTATACCTCACGCAACGACGTTGCGGATGGTATAATGTTTTTGACCCGTCAGTCATGTTCTTGTCATCGCAACTCCTCTGAAACCGCACAATAGAATTTCATGAAACTTTGTATATAATAAGATAATACTATGTAGATGTGCATATCGACAGGACATTACGATTGATTTTTTTTCTAGCAGTTACGCCCCTTTGAACTTTTTTGCCTCAAAATTTTACTGCAACAGTTTGTCATCGCAACTCCTCTAAAACCACACAACAGAATTTCATGAAACTTTGTAGATAATAAGAACATACTATATAGATGTGCATACAGACAGGAAATTATGATTCCATTTTTTTTTTCGTAGAATTATTTTATTTGTCCAGTGTCAATGTGGGGGCGTGAGGTATGTGAGCCCGCTCTGACACTAAGGTTCTTTAATTTTGTTCATTGTTTTTGAAAGAAAAAAGGTGTCAATATTAAATCTATGAAAAATCAAAAGAGAATTATTTCCTGCCAAATTTTCACTAGGTTACCGTTATATATCGAAAACAAGTACACGAACCCTTAATTTTTTCTGCTTTTGTAGTTTCTATATTTATATACTATCAATTTATAACAGTCTTTTAAAAAACTTGTTATTTTGAAGCAGAGTAGCGAACATCCTGAAGAAATGTTTGTGATGTTCTTATTATTGTCAACAGGTTTTTTAAAAATAAAGATTTGCATTTTAGATTTTGATCATTGTTAGCTCACCTGGTCTGAAACTACTTGGCCAAATAGAATCAAACTTGGCCACAATCATCATTATGGTATTAGATTTAAAAAAATGTGTTTGATGTGTTAGATGACCCCACAAAGATGGCCGATGTTGCTAGAAATGGAACATATTGGGTGAAATGCAAGTTTTGTCTATTATTTTGATGACCGTTATAAAATAAAGGAAATCTGAAAAGGGTAAAATTGTTCAGAATGTTGAGCTCTACCAATTGTCCACATATGTCAAAACTGTCAGACGATTTTAAATAAGTCATATGGTTGAAATCATCAGTTGACTCCTTATTAGAGTTATTGCCCTTTAATGACGATTTGTACAATTTTAAGGCGTTTTTGTCATATACTTAAAACTTATAATAGATAGAAAGAAACTTAAATAAACAAAAATAATCGGCAAGAATAGATCTACAATTAAGACAATGGCGGAAATTGTCCAACAACTCCTATTTGGAGTTATTACCCTTTAATGACGATTTATACCAATTCATTTTGCGTTTTTTTGCTTTATATGAAGATAGATAGAAATTTCAATAATCAAAAATGATAAGCAAGACAAGAACTACTAACAAGTCAAATTTTGTCGATATAATTAGTAGACTGTTACTCTTTATAGGAGTTATTGTCCTCAAATTAGGATTTGTTTTACCCTCTTTTGTCTTTGGCGCAACAGCTAAATAAGATAGAGAGAAACAAAACAGACTTCAATGATCAGCAATATAAGATATGATCAGCAATATAAGATAAAAAAAAAAAAAAAAATTTTGTCATTAACTCTATTCTCGTCTACAATGTAGGAGAGTGTTTTTTGTTGAATATGCATATAGACCAAGGTGATCTCGCGACACAGACTCTTTACAGCCTATAGTTGTATGTAATCGATTACTTTATCAAAAGTGATTTCATTACTTTTCGATTTCTGTCAATTACATTTTACAAAATTACAAAAACTTGATAAAGTAAGTTTAACACAAATATGTTGTTCAACGTATATATATGTATAGTGGAAATTTAGAACTTGATAAAAATAGCATTTAAATAATTGTTTTCAAATTTTGAGTTGAAAGATTGTTTTCTTGATTGAAGCTCTTACTGAGGTTCGGAAATATTCCAAAATTATTGAAATTTTGGTTTCCAATATGAGTGAGTGGTGATTAAGTTCTTCAATGACATTGCATGGCTTCTGTCACTTCTCTATATTTTAGCTTATTTTTTCCATATTTTGCAAATGTTTACATTCATACTGCCTTAACATGTTAACTTAGTGTTTTGTGTTTACTTATTTTTGACAGGTATATTTGAATATATACAGTTCATTACAATGTTAAAAGTTTCCTCTGAGAGAAATATAAAAAAGTAGAATAATTAGCTAGTTCAGATATTTTAAAGATATGTATAATTTATACATGCATGAATTAATCCTTTTTTGGGGGGATAACCTATCTTGATAATCTGATTAGTAAACACAAGAAGTCCGTAGAAAATTTGTTATGCTCTATTCAAAATTATAAACAATATAAAATATTATATTTTTAGTGTCAAAATGGGATACAAGTATCCATTTCTGAACATGAATTTCAATGCATAGCAATTGGTACATTGCCAAAAGGAGTATGTGTACTTTTTAACTTGTTATATCATAATATAAGACGAATCAGCTGTTTATCTATTCTAGCTAAAATTTAAACTCTTTTTAAAAATTAAGCTTCTACATCAATGTAGTACAGAACTTAACATCAGACTCATTTCTTATTTTAATCTATTTCTTGTTTCAAAATAAAAGGCCTTTAAATAATTGACAAGCATTGAAGACAGTAAAATCAATTGTTTCAAAAGCTGGATATACAGTAAAATTTAGTAGGAGATCTGGTTGATCATAATGCAGCCTGAGGCAATAGATACAAATAAGGCATTTGAGAAACTCTGAAGTCGTATTAATACATTCTATTTTATCTGTACTATAAAGTGATGAATACATACACATTTTCATTTAAAATATTCATAGGTTATATTTCATCAAACTATTTTACTAAAGTCAAAAGTAATCGAAATGTAATCGAAAAGTAATTAATGATTACATCATAATTTTTTCCTGTAATCGATTAGATTATGATTACATATCATCGTAAATGTTTTCTATTACAGATTACTGTCGATTACTGGAAAAAATGTAATCAATTACAATCGATTACGATTACAGATTAAGATTATCCCTTACACAGTGATAACTTACTTTTACATGAACTGAGGTAGTGCAAACATTGCATTTCCTCGCACAATCTTATCCCTCTCCTGTACTGCTGCATTTCTTTATAGGAGGATATTGAAACAAGGCGTACATAATTATAAAGTGGAGTAGAAGAGTTATTTAAAGACCATGAAGGACGAGAACATCTGGGGATTGACAACCAAATATTTGTAAATGCAACAGACAAAACAGATCCGGAGATCGATTTCCTAAAGAAAGCCATCTCAGATCTCACCTTTCAACATCCATGTTGGGAAGAGGAAATGTCCAATGCCTCTGTTCCTCTTGAACTTGAGATTGCTAATTTGGTTGCAAAAGGGAAACAAGTATTGTCATTGAGGAAAAGTTGAAGAATTGAATTCCATCAGCAAGGTGTCCGTCTTGTCTAATGAAGAGCTCAGAGATTTTTCTACAATTTCACCACTCACTTGGGGAGATATCTATTTTGACACCCCACAGTTGAGAGGTCATGTGATTATCAGTCCGTTACTTCTAGTCAAAGTGATGAGATCCTTTGTTACAGGTATTATATGATATAATATCCACTTGTGTACTCTCCATGGTCATCAAACACAGCCAGGTTGATATATAACATGTTAATATTCTCTTTATCGACTTAGGCTTGATATTGACAAAATTCAAAACAAGTCCAAAAACTATCAAAAATAAAGCCTTTCAGTCATAAAATTTCTAGAAAAACACAGACTTAGAAATCAACCAGTTATAATTTATTATACTGGATATGATGTTTGGAACACAAATGTTGAAGGAATACAAACAAAAGTTTTATGACAAAAAGGCCTGATATTTATACTTTTTTTCCACAATCACAGAAAAGAACGAAAAAATGTTTAGACAAGCTCACCAGACAATTGCCAAAATGTTCTTCTCTGAAACTACAAAAACAGTTGCAACCAAATGGTATCTCTTTTAAAGTGTGTGTGGTTTGTTTTTATTCCTGTAAGTAAATCAATGTGGCTGCAATGGCTAAAAATAGAACATAAGGAATAAATGTGCAAATGGTCTCAATATCTTGAAGTATTATAAATACGGAACATATAACAAGCATGCCAAGGTCAAACATGTTCAGAATGTTAAGATCTACATACTTCCTGCCTTTATCCTATTTATCAGGTCACTCTTAGAAGGAGTTATTGTCATAAGTTGAGGATTTCGGACTTATTATCATGGTTTTGTTTTTTTTTTCTATGAAAACACTATATAATTTATATAAGTATAAAGTGCATATGCCAAAAATAATCAGCAATATAAAATCAACAAAACAGTTAAATGACCAAAACCATTGACAACTTCAATAAAGCAGTTATTTATATGTATTTTGATAACTCTTTAAGTTAACTCTTCAATAATGGAGTTGTTTGTATTGTGGTAGCATGTTTGCCTTCAGTGGCAGCAACCATGAATTCGAACCCCGGCTTCAGTCAAACCAAATACATAAACATTGATATTTGGTATTTCTCTGCTAAGTACTTGTCATTTGGGAGTATGAAATATGACTAGTAGGCTCCGAATCGGAATAATGGGTCAAGCTAGATTGACATGTCTTTCTGTTGACTGTAAACTTTTTAATTCAATGTCATAAAAAAAATACAGTGACTCTAATAAAATTAACCACCAATTCGAAGTTAAAACAAAACACTTAACTCAAATATCATTGATAATTTACGTATGTACTTTCGTTATCTAAAAGGTTGAATTACAAAAATACCGAACTTCAAGGAAAATTCAAATTGAAAAGTCTTTTATAAAATGGCAAAAAAAAAGCTTAAACACTTCAAAAGAATGGAAAACGACTGATATTCCTGACTTGGTACAGCCATTTTCTAATGGAGAAAATGGGGGATTAAACCTGGTTTTATACCTAGCTAAATCTCTCACTTGCATGACAGTCGCATACAATTTCATTATATTGTCAACAATGTAAACTGACTATGTGTTTTATATTTCTTGATGATAAATTCTTTGATATTCATTTTTACCTTTATTGCAATCTGTTTTGTTTGCTAATTTGTAAATCTATTAAGTAACATTTTTTCATCCCTTTTCTCAATATTCTGTTGTTCGTTGTCTTCATTGTTAATTGTCATCCGTGAACTTTTACAAAAAATCTTTGGCTCTGAACCTTCTAAGCAAAACTTAATCAAACTTGGTCACAGTCATCATAAGGGTATCTAGTTTAAAAACAAGTCTAATGACCTTCACAGCCAGCCATCCGCTATGGTCGACATGGCAAACGAAAGAACTTAGGGGTGAAATCCAAGTGTTTGGTTATTGTCATGAATATTATAAAATACGGAAAATGAATTAATCAAAAGGTTGAGATCTACAAAAAGTGGAGCGGCAAATGTTGAAAAGTTGCCTAGTTAACGAGTTTAAATTACCTAAATACCTCATGGAATTTTAATGTCTTTAATAGTCTATCGATTATTCAGCTTCAGAAAAATATTTGTCGTAAATATTAAATGTGGTACAAAATTAATGACGTTAAAAAAAGGCCTTAACTGACGTTATCCAACTTGCAACGAATACCTCACTGCTGATTCGGTAGACAAATCTCATATTTACTGACAGGTTCTAAAAATAATTTGTGAACAAAATTGGTAAATACAGTTACTCTTACAGTTACTCTTGAATCTGATACACTATAAGGACATTTTTAAGTAGTCCTATATGTACAGCACAATGCATCTGAAAATGGTACAAAATAGCACCGAAAAATCATCGTTTTTTACCTAGCATTTTTTGCACGTGCAGAATATGTGTGTTTTAAAGGGACAACAGTAAATCCGCCTTATAATTCTTCAATCGACCCGATTTACTTTTTTACGCTAATTCGTAAGAAGATAAATATTTGGCTAAAGGTCTGCTTTTTATCAGGATTTCGAGTCCTGATATTTTTCACACATAAACCGACACTGTTGTGGGTTCTAATTACAGACCATTATTAGGCGATTAAGCAAAGTGTAATAAAATATTCACAAGTAAGCAGAATTTGAAAGCAGTATCACGTTCTTCGGTTGAAAAGGTAGCACCAGATACAAAGCCCTATTATCAAATTATTTGCTGTCTGAAAATAATGGTCATCCTCTCAATACACCAAAGTGTATTTTTTGCAAGAAACTATCTCATTTAAAGGTGAAAACATAACATACCATTGTATCTGTTGACAGATCTAAAAAATGCTGCTGTTAGAGGATGCGACGCTAAAATGATTTATCAATTAGAGCAAGATAATTTCTTGAAATAATGCAGTTTATAATGAGGCATGTTTAAACACAAACTTGACATATGGACAGAAATCCACTAATAAATCTACGTATGATTTGAAAGAGAAGTTGAAACTATAGACAGAGACCTTATTCGTGACAAAAAGTCTCTTGGTATGTCATCAATTTTGATAATGTACCAGTCTTTTTTACCAGATAAAATTAATATTCCCTCTAACCTCAAGGTTAAACTTGAGAATATTATAGGGCTGCTATTGTTTCGTCTTTTAACATTGTTGTCACCGGTATTATGCCGTTCGTTCATGCCTTGAGTGGGTGTGATTCCACTTCAAGTTTTTTTGGCATCGGTAAAAAGTCAGTTTTCAACATCCTCAGAACGAAACCTAGCCGCTCCATTAATCTTGTAGCCTTAACCCAGGATGATATGGATAGTGCTGTACTTGCTGCTAGGTGTTTTTTAATGCTTTATACGACTCGAAATACGAATTTAAGAAATCGCACAACAATTTAAATTGCTGTGACATCAATTGACTAGAAATAAAGATAAAAGTCGTACAAAGCTTCAACCATGTGAATCAGTAGTTTAATAGCACGTTAATAGCACGTCCTTGTTTGTTTGGTTTCCATGGTGTTATCAGTTTCTATGCTGTGTTTTGTTAACTAGCTTGTTTTTTTGTCCTCCCTTTTTTCCATGGTGTTTTTCTTCTTCGACTTTATCAAATACTGAAAACACATCAAACGAATTGATAACAACTGGCATATATATTCATGATATTCCGGACTTTATACAGGAATTTTGTGCTGTAGAAAATTTTGGATAGACCTGGTTTTGAAGCTAGTTAAACCTCTCATGCACTTGAATGACAGTCGCATTAAATTCCTTTAAATTAGCAACCATGTGTGAAGAAAATAAACTGACATAATAGATATAGATGTCAAAAATAGGGGAACAGCAGCCAGCATTGTGTTATAATCTTAATCACTTTAAATAAAACAAATACGTTAACAAAGAAAAAAACAACTTATGAATAAAAGAGGGACGAAGGACACAAGAGGGACAGTCAAACTCATAGATTGAAAACAAACTGACAACGCCATGTCCTAAAATTAAAAAAACAAACAGACAAACAATAGTACAGAAGAGACAATATAGAAAACTAAAGACTAAGCAACACGAACCCCACCAAAATATTGGGATGATCGCAGGTGATCTGGAAGGGTTAGCAGATCCTGCTCCTTATGTGGCACCTGTGGTGTTGCTTTTGTTATTACAAATCCAGGAAATAGTATAATTCGGTAGGTCACATTCTTGAAAAGGGAAGGGTATTGTAGTTAGGACATAAGGAACATATCCGATATCATCTGTGAAACGGTTATTCCATAAAGAACACCATAACATGTATTTAAGATGATAAAACAAAATTCATACCTATGTATCATTGTGTATTAATTGTGAAGTTGATTCGGAATATTGATCAACAAGGGCTTGGTAATTTTCGATGAACTTTGGCAAAAAAAGACACGACATTCTTTGACATAACCTTGGTTCATCAACTTCATGTGCAGACACTTACGACGTTTTACTAAGTCTGAGTAGCAGATGTAAACTTTTAAAACTGAATGAGTTGGAAATGTATATCCTATATTCTGACGAGGTTGTAATATTGCTACATTGAACTAAAATGGGGGAAATGGATAATTTCAAATTTAAGATTTGTCTCGTTTGTCATAGATTATTTTACTGGGATCATCAACCGCTTATGTCAAATTCGAGGTTTAGGTCTAAAAGTGAGACAGAGGAAGCCGTATCTGTGTTTCTTTAATTTCTAGTTCTAGATGATATATCAATCATGTTAATGGAACCCAATCACAAAGGTTGGAATTGTTGAATTGAAAGAACATCACCAATATAAGGTGAAATTAAATGATCTAGCTGGCATCTTTTATTTTCTTTTTATGGAAAGTGTCTGAACGAACTTCGTCTCATATGAAAATAAGAAGAGGTCAGCAAGGAGAGGGACACAGTTCTATCCTAAAGGAATACCGACAATTTGAAAAAGTTTTCGTCCCCGAGGGTATCACCATCCCAGTAGTCAGCACTTCGGTGTTGACATGAGTATCAATTATATGGTCATTTTTATAAATTTTCTGTTTACAAAACTTTGAATTTTTCGAAAAACTAAGGATTTTCTTACCCCAGGAGAAGATTACCTTAGCCGTATTTGGCACAACTTTTTGGAATTTTGAGTCCTCAATGCTCTTCAGCTTTGTATTTGTTTGGCTTTTTAACTATTTTGATCTGAGCGTCACTGATATGTCTTATGTAGACGAAACGCGCGTCTGGCGTATAAAATTATAATCCTGGTACTTTTGATAACTATTTACCTCCAAATTCAACAAATATGTTGTCAATATGAAACTCCACCTTACTGATCATTTGTTCCTCTATGAAGCCTATTTTACCTTTTTGTTCATTATAGAAAAAATATGCCATTTGATATACGAAGGTATTATATAAACTTAAAGTGTATGCTTCCTTTTTGTCGTGCATTCGACTTTAGTCTAAAAAGCGAGACATAGCGATCCTACATTCCGTCGTCGGCGTCGGCGGCGTTCACAGATATTCACTCTGTGGTTAAAGTTTTTGAAATTTAAATAACTTTCTTAAACTATCCTGGATTTCTACCAAACTTGGACATAAGCTTCTTTATGATCATAAGATAGTATCAAGAAGGAAATTTTGTAAAAAAATAAATCCATTTTTTCCGTATTTTACTTTTAAATGGACTTAGATTTTCTGCCAGGAAACAACACATTCACTCTGTGGTTAAACTTTTTTAAATTTTAATAACTTTCTTATACTATTTTGGATTTGTACCAAACTTGGACAGAATCTTGTTTATGATCAAATACTAGTATCTAGAAGGAAATTTGTTTTATTCCAGTTAACATTATATTCAGTCTGCAGTTAATGTTTTTAAACATTTATTAGATTCATAAACTATCCTGGATTTTTACCAAACTTGGAAAGAATATTCTTACAATCAAAAGATAGTATAAAGAGGAATATTTTTATTGATTTATTTCCTCATTTTTGTTGAACCTGCGATTAACAGAAAAAAGTAGACGAGACACTGGGTTCCGCGGAACCCTTGCAAATTTTTACGTTTAATTCAATTAGTGGATTATTACTTACAGATCATTTTTCCTTTTTCTTCATGGGAAATGGTGGTATACAGGTTTGAAAAAATCAAAAGTTTTGATGGAACTAAAGTAAACTATGATATTTGAGATGAATCAAGTAAGAATGTTATTCAATTCCAATGCAAGACCGGAGACAAATATCAAACTGAACATTGGAATAAGTATCAGTTGTCATAGATGTTCAGTTGTATAATATTATAATTTCAGTGGTTTATTTAAAATATTTCAGGTTATTCCGGGCATTTTTACATAACAGTCATTACGAAGGTTACAGTACTTTTTATTTATTTATTTCAGATAGAATCAAAGATAATGCAGACAGAATCATACAGGATATACAAACCAGCCAGATTTTAGATCACATGATGACCCAATTGGTGATATCAGTAGATAACATGCATGAACGACATGCTGGACAAGATGATCAGAATAAAGCATTGCTTGATATTGTTATTAAAAGAGGAGAACCGCTTACAGTGTGTTTGCTGTTGGATTACTTATTCATGGATACGAAGACATCGCTAATGATTTGGAATGAGATTCACACGAAATCAGTCCTAGTCCAACATCAGCATCTGTTGATACTGAAGGTATGACTGAATGGTTTATTATAAACACAAGCAAAGAAGGTTGTATACTGAATAATTATTAAATCTTGTTACATATTCATTCAAAATAGACGTACTGTATTTAGATTACCTTAGCCGTATTTGGCACAACTTTTTTTGAATTTTGGGTCCTCAATGCTCTTCAATAAAATTAACGGTACCAATTTGCTTGCACCAGATGCGCATTTCGACAATACATGTCTCTTCAGTGATGCTCGTGGACAAAATATTTGAAATCCAAAGCTTATATAAAAGATAAAGAGCTATAATCCGAAAGGTCCAAAAAGTATAGCCAAATCAGTGAAAGAAATCAGAGCTTTGCATGAGGGAGATACATTCCCTAATTTATAATAATTTCTATCATTTTGTAACAGCAAATTTTTATAGCACAAAAAATCTGTATTTTCATGCCAGTACCGAAGTACTGGCTACTGGGCTGGTGATACCCTCGGGAACTAATAGTCCACCAGCAGAGGCATCGACCCAGTGGTAGTAATAAAATTAACGGTACCAATTTTCTTGCACCAGAGGCGCATTTCGACAATACATGTCTCTTCAGTGATGCTCGTGGCCAAAATATTTGAAATCCAAAGCTTATATAAAAGATGAAGAGCTATAATCCAAAAGGTTTAACAAAATTAAGCCAGATCAAAGTAAGGAATCAGACCTTTGCATGAGGGAGATACATTCCTTAATTAATAATAATTTCTATCATTTTGTAACAGCAATTTTAATAACACAAAAAATCCGTATTTTCATGCCAGTACCGAACTTTGTACTTGTTTGGCTTTACAACTATTTCGATCTAAGCGTCACTGATGGGTCATTTGTAGACGAAACACGCGTCTGGCATATTAAATTATAATCCTGGTACCTTTGATAACTATTTACACCACTGGTTCGATGCCACTGCTGGTGGACGTTACATATTTTGGCCACGAGCATCACTGAAGAGACATGTTTTGTCGAAATGCGCGGCTGGTGCAGAAAAATTGGTACCGTGAATGTTATTATTCGTCCCCGAATGTATCACCAGCCCAGTAGTCAGCACTTCGGTGTTGATATGAATATCGTTTATATTGTCATTTTTATACGACCGCAAAAATTGAAAATGTTTTAGTCGTATATTGGTATCACGTTGGCGTTGTCGTCGTCGTCCGAAGACATTTGGTTTTAGTACTCTTACTTTAATAAAAGTAAAATAGAAATCTATGAAATTTAAACACAAGGTTAATGACCACAAAAGGAAGGTTGGGATTGATTTTGGGTGTTTTGGTCCCAACAGTTTAGGAATAAGGGACAAAAAAGGGCCCAAATAAGCATTGTTCTTGGTTTTCCCACAATAACTTTAGAATAAGTAAACAGAAATCTATGAAATTTTAACATAAGGTCTATGACCACAAAAGGAAGGTTGGGATAGAATAAGGGAAAGGGGGAGGTGAACACAAATTGGTGGGATTCAATTTTTCTTATTTCAGATTTCAGAAATGAAAAAGAAAATTTCTTCAAATATCGAAGGATTAATATTCAACAGCATAGTGAATTGCTCAAAAGCAAAAAAAAAAACCACATTTTAAGTTCATTAGAAACCTATGCTGTGTCAACTATTTAATCACAATCCAAATTCAGAGCTGTATCCAGTTTGAATGTTGTGTCCATACTAGCCCCAACCGTTTAGAGTTCGACCTCTGTGGTCGTATAAAGTTGCGCCCTGCGGAGCATCTGGTTATAAAAGAGGGACGAAAGATACCAAAGGGACAGTCAAACTCATAAATGTTCTGTTACAAAACTTTGAATTTTTCGAAAAACTAAGGATTTTCTTATCCCAGGAATAGATTACCTTAGTCGTATTTGGCACAACTTTTTTTGGGAATTTTGGGTCCTCAATGCTCTTTAACTTTGTACTTGTTTGGCTTCACAACTATTTTGATCTGAGCGTCACTGATGAGTCTTATGTGGACGAAACGCGCATCTGGTGTACTAAATTATAATCCTGGTACCTTTGACAACTATTTGATTCTAAAGGCTATCTACCAGATCATTTGCGTCGTATTTAATTTATCATAAGTATACTACTTTTCTTGCATACCAATGTAGGTCACTATGATGAGTCTTTTATTAAAAATTTCAGTTTGTGTTAAGTTACTATGATCGTAGACATTGTGACATTGACAATAATTTTAACGCATAATCTCATTTCAATATATGCAATTTGTTTGAAAATATCAATATTACATTCTATTAAGGCATTCAACTTATAAAGGACGAATTTCAGTTTGTGTTAAGCAACTATTATCTAAGACATTGTGATATTGAGTAATTATGATTGCAGACATTTTGATCAAGATTCTTTTCTAAAGTTATAATGAAGTCACAATTCATTAAATACCTGTTACTAATCCGGCAAATATGACCTCAGATGAATCTCGCTTCTTATATCCAACTGTAGAAAAGTATCGTGAAACTATATATTACAAAGGCATAAGTGGTGGTCAACTATAACAACAAATCAAAGTGAGAGAAAATAGAATAACAAACAAATTGACAATTAACTATAAATTGTGAATATGTATGTTTACCAGCTCTCTTTAAAAAGGACAACTTTTTCTGACTGAGTTGAAACTGTAGTTTCTTCATAATTCTAAAATTTATCAAAAAAAATTGAGAAAGGTTGTTATAAATCGTGTCAGTACCGAAGTAAGAACTATTGAGCTCATGATACCCTCGGGAACTGATAGTCCAGCTGAGGTATCCATCCTGTGCTGTAAAAAAGGAATACAGCTTGTTACAAATTGTATGTGTCCGAATCGTATTTCTGTACATGTATTTACCTTCATTAGTCATGAAAGGTCAATAGTTAAAGAAAAAAAATCTCTTAATATTTTGTAGGCTTATCAGACTGGAATGTTCCATTGTATACAGTTCGACTACAGAAGAATTACCAAAAGGTTACCAAAAGGGCGTAGTTTGTGAAATAGCTGAAAATTTCATAATTATATACAAAATACTATATGTACTATTTTGATAAATTTTGAATAACTGACATAGTTGCAATTAGGTTATTACTAATTTCATGTCAGTCATATCGTTGTATGTTAATCTCTTAAAGGTGTTAAACATGTTAAATGGTAACTAATTCAGAGATCATGTCCGTAGGTGTTTCTGATTTTTTCGACTGTAGCTTGTTGTATATGGGGTTTATCAGACAAGATTTTTAACATGCCAGTGAAAATATGACTACATGTATTTTTCGAACAACTACACAGCTTGATGTATCAGCTTTCTTGTATTCTTAGCGTCTGCATTTAACATTATATCTACTTTCAAACTTTCTGTTCGTCTCCTGTGATGCTTCGTCCATTGTTGTTATGTGTGACGTCATAACGTAGAGTAATTTCGGACCGGAACAGCTTCTAAATTTATTTAGATTGCTTTATATAATCCCTCAAAATACATATGAATAGAAATTTCGCGTCAATACACTTAAAAATAGACACATAGCGTCAGACTTAAAAATAGAAACAATTAAGACATCAGATATATAAAATTTCCCTTGTTTCACGTGATCGTAATATCCAATGAAAACAGGAGAATGCTACAGCATATATAATATTTTCAAATATTTAAAAGTGTTTGTTGAACAGCTAAGCAAATGTTTTGTCTGTTCGAAATCAGGCTACCTGCACCATGTGTTGTTTGGTGGTGTTTCACGCATTGCTATACAAGTGAACGTTCTTCTTGATTTGCCCTTTTTAACATTTGTATTCGATCGTCGCGCATTGATGAGTATTTTGCTAAAATACAAATAATCCACAAAATTAGAGCTATATGAACTACAAATAAGCAACAAAATTATAGGTATAAGAACTACAAATAAGCCACTAAATTTGAGCTACAAATAAGTGCAAAATTAGAGCTACAAATAAGCCACAAAATAACAGCTTCAAATAAGCCACAACATTAGAGTTTCAAATAAGCCACAACATTAGAGCTACAAATAAGCCACAAAATTGTTTGGCAAAACTTTTAGGAAGTTTTGGTCCTCAAAGACCTTGTGATTAAATATTCCTTAGCAACTTCACTAATTATACATGATGGTCTTGCAGTATAGTTTTAGTTATTGCCGTCGTTTATCACCCTAATTACGTGTTATAGTGTCCTTGTAAATTACTATTACTGTTTAGTCCTTTTTTTGTAATACCCTTTTTTGCTCATTATTTTAACATCCCGCAATTGTGGTATTGTACTTTGGTCATTTTTGTACTCTTGTCTTTTAATTTTGCCTATTTGCTTTGGTCTAATATGCCATTTTGTTTTCTTTGTTGACATTTTTGTCTTTTTTTATTGTGATAAAGATTATAACACATTGTTGACTGCTGTACCTCTTTTTGTTAAAATTTTATCTATCATGTCTGTTTGGTTTTTTCACACATTGTTGTCAATATATGTGACTGTCATACAAGTGAGAGGTTAGACTAGCTATTCAACCAGGTTTATTTCTTCCTTTTCTACATAAGGAAATGCCTGAATCAAGTAAGGCATATGAAATTTGTTTCCACTTTTGATGTGTTTCCATTTGACAAGGGAATTTTTCGTTCTGAATTTTCCTATGAGTTCGATACATTTTTTATAAACAAAGAATACAATGATGTTCACAATAACAAGCCTGGAATTTTTTATGAGATATTTTTATGTTGTACGTCTGTTTTATTTAGAGCAGTCGATTGTGTTAAATTTGCGTCAGTTTTACAAAATTTAACCCCTTTTCCTTTCATCGCCTATATCAAAATGTTTATAAAAATAAGGAGATTGATACTATTTGATAGTTGTTTTAACTATCAACCAAAGTTAAAACATGGTGGATGCAATTATTTATAGGCAACTGTACGGCCTTCAACAATGAGAAAAACCTAAACCGTGTAGTCGTCCCCGACATGACAAATACGAAATAATGCAATTAAGAAAACTAACGACCTAATTAATCTGTTGTGTCTTGTGTACTTTTATTTGTCTGTTTGTCTTTATATTTTTTAGCCATGGCGTTATCAGTTTATTTTCAATCTATGAGTTTGACTGTCCCTCTGGTATCTTTCGCTCAAATGTGTTGCCAATATAATCACAGAATCATTAATTATTTTTCTAAACCAGATAATTAAATAATCAAAAATTCATCCTAGATTATCAAATATTCACTGTAAAAATAGCTAAGTAATCACAAAATTATAAACCCCATGAGAAGGCTCTTTTGTCAGATATAATTTTGCAAAAATAATAAAAGTCTGACTTCAGGCTTTAGAATTTTCTCCTTGTACTCAATCACTCCAAACGTGTATATAAAGTCATTATATTTTGTCAACCTTTTTCAATTCTTATACATTTTGCCTTCCAATGGTTTGTATTAGCGCAACTCTTTTGTTTTAAACACCTAGTAACTTTATAATTTACAAGTTTAATATGATACAGTTGTGTTGTTTTGTTGTTGATGTGATTATTGTAGCACTATATGTTTTAAGTAGTGTCTAATACTTTTGTATATGTATAAAGGTAAAATCAAAACTAGGTTCTTGTTCTTATTCAGTGTGCCACGAAATAAAAGAAGCATCGACACAGTGAGCCTGACAGTCCAACCATTCACAAAAACAGAAACTAGTTAAAAAATACACAAGTCATATTCAAACTCATAAGTCAAAGACAAGCTGAAAATGCCATGGCAAAAAATATATGCGACCAAAAGATAAACAGCAGTTTACAAAATGCAACATAAAAAACTAGACTGAGCAGCACAAAGCCTACCAAAAACCGGTAGCGGGAAGCTCTTTTACGAACAATGAAAGGTTTATACTTTGGTTACCCCATGTTTATCAGTAGAAACATTCATTCAAAGGTAAAGAAGACCTGATGAAAATAAAGGTTCCTTTGCGGTGACAAAATATCATTGTAAATTTTTACAAGTCACTAATCAAACAATCGTCCAAGGTAGCACATGTTTTAAATCAACAGTCAGAGCATGAGCAAATGTACAAAATGCCTTCCAGAATATATCCAAACGACTTTCTATTAAAAAGGTGGCGAAAGATACCAGAGGGACAGTCAAACTCATATATCGAAAATAACCTGAAAACGTCATTGCTAAAAAATATACAGACAAACAGACAAATACTAGTACCAAAAAAAAGCAAAATTACAAATATACTGAACTCCGAGGAAAATTCGAACGGAAAGTCCCTAATCAAATGGCAAATTCAAATGATAAAACACATCAAACGAATGGACAACAACTGTCATATTCCTGACTTGGTACAGGGATTTTTAAATGTAGAAAATGGTTATATGAGCAAATACATTGCTTGACAAATCGTCATCCCTGGTCATTTTTTTGTTTCTTTTCCTGTCATTTATTGAATTTATTGTTTCCTTTTATTGTCAGTATGCTGACCGAAGTCCTGGAGCGAAAGCACAGGCCGAACCCTCACTACCAGTAACGTTAACGGCTGAGCTAGCGGGGTATGACGCCATGAGGCAGATTATGAAAGAAAAATACGTTTACACACGAAAACCCGTTTACGTTGCATTGGCGCCCGCGTAGGGACCCCCTCTTTACTATATTTATGACCTTTTCATTTCATTTTCAAACTCCTGGACCTCATTACTTTGATTTTTTTTATCTCGAGAAAATCGGTGGCGACAGTGGAGGGCTGAGCTTGTAATATAATTAATACTAGAACACACCCGCGAAATCGCGGCCATATATAGCTTGTAAACTGTTGTAGGATGAATTTTTGTAAAAGATATTATGACTGTAGAATTTCATATCAGGTATCAAAGACCCTCTCCCTTTTTATCCAAAGTCCGTCATTTGTTTCCTTTCTGTTAAATTCAATTATTTTCGTGTTTCTTGCCTTATACTACAATTATTCTTCCCCTTTGCTACAATGCATTATTTAATAAAAGTCAAATTGAATTAAAAAAAATGCACCGCTTTAAACATGAAATCAATGAAACTGTTTATGACCATAATTATTTTTATAAAATATGCTTCTAGGACAATCCAACAGTGTTTTTCCTTTTGAGAGCCGTATCAACATGCCAATGGTAGGATTTGAATCTCGTATAAATGACTAAGGCTTATTTGAGGTGTGGTCGGAGGGGCCCTGATCCCGAAATCCCGAGGTGCGTATATTAACGAAATTCATATCCCGGTTTCCCGAAATTCAATAAAAATATTCCCGCATCTCGTAAGGCTCAATCCCGAAATCCCGAGCTTAAAAACACTCGATTCCGACGTCCCGGTTAAGTCCTGCCTCCCTCTAATCTCTACTCTACTTTCATTTAGGCCAAATCACTACTTTCAATTTCAACAAATACATATTAAATGTCCCATTTATGGGCATTATGTTTTCTAGTCTGTGCGTCCGTCCGTTCGTTCGTCCGTCCGTCTGTCCCGCTTCAGGTTAAAATTTTTGTCAGGGAGTTTTTGAAGTTGAAGTCCAACCGAAATTTGGAAAATATGTTCCCTATGATATGATCTTTCTAATTGTAATGCCAAATTAGAGATTTTATCCCATTTTATTGTCCACTAAGCATAGAACAAAAATTCTGATATGGCATCCGTATACTATATGGACACATTCTTCTTGTTTCCAGATGCTTTAATTATTTCAATTATATGCACCTGGTATGACCCCTTTGATAGTAAATATTTCAGAAAACAGTAGACAGAATACAGAGAGTCTCTTTATATTATAGAAGCTGTATAATCGTAATTTTCATGTGGATAAACCCGAAAAATAGTTGTCTCTCAAGAGGTATAATAGTTGTGATTCTTGCGATCTAAAAACCATGATATGGAAAACGTTCTGATTGGCTAATTTATTTTTCATGCTTGTAATCTATCATACGATTGGTTGTTTTTGGTGCATTTTTAAAACCTGATGACGGAAAAATATCCGGACACCTATTTTGTCGTTTTTCTCCCAAAATAACTCAATCTGAATAATCATAAAAATAAATGACAAATGCGACTATGTACGTTACCTCAAGAACACAGAGGCATGATGATTAATTTATTGTGGAAGGAAGAGAAGCGACACACAAAATGAGGTCTTCTCGTTTAATAGTATAGAAGATAATGTAATAAACCGGCTGTGTAACAAACATAAAGGTGTTATTATTTCATTTCATGTTCATAAAAAAAAGGATGTATAAAAAAGTTTATTTCATAATGTTTTTTTTTACCTTGCCGACAGTGTATGTATTTGTCGTGCCCCCTTATCTAAGAGGTATAACTATAGTTGAACGTTTCCATTGATGGATTTATTCTATGGACATTCTGTATGTTGAAAGATTGGTTCTGATACTCGACCACTGTCAGAGCCAACGCAAGTGAATTATATTCTTGACTGCAGCAAGGATGCATTATGCTTATTGCTCAAGAACTATTTTATATATGTGCGGAATAACGGAATTCGGATTATTAAGTCATTGTGTGGCATGAACTGATACTTCGATAAGATAGGGGGTACGAAATCTTTGTTTTTTTTGTTTGTTGGCAAATTTGATTATTTGTGGATTGTTTTAATAAAAGGTCATATTCATTGAAAGATTGTTTTATGTTGTAAATTTACGTACGAGTGATTGTTTTACAAGTCCGCGCATAGACTTGTTGTGAATGTAGGATTGTTTTCTAGACAGTCGGTGCCTTCAGACTTTAATATATCTATTATATATTATTTGCTATTCAGGGGTTTAGTATACGTTTTTCGGGGCTCTTCTATTTATTCAGATGTTATTTTTTTTTTATGAATTGACTGCAGATTTGCGTCTAGCGTGAATGGTCAAGTTTGCCTGCGCGTGGACGTTAATCTTAGTCAAATGTATTTATTGGGAGGAATTTAAACTTTACTCAATTGTTTTGGGAAGGTAGTAACCGGATACGGTTCCTTTTGTTCATGTTAAAATGATTGAAAGTTTAGTGTGAAAGTTGACCTTCCACTGGTGCTCTCTTTAATATGGATAATAGATTTACGGTGTTTTATGATGGACTATGTTTATTTGTAGATGATCAAAGATTGATGCTATGTGGATTGCGTGTGGTGATGATACAAAAAGTGTGCTTAACCCAATTTTGAAGTTGCAAAAATAAAGTACACGAATACATTATTTTAAATCTTATACCTGTAAATTGTAAACATGACAGTAAATACATGTTTTATGATTCACCCATGCATATGACCAGTTGAACACTAGTATACTGTTGAAACTGCCTGGATATAATAGATACATAGAAAGTATTAGCTTACTCTGGCCATATATCGCTACCTTAAGCTTTAGTGGTGCAGTAGTTAAAGCTGGAAATATAGTAGGATTATGAATAATATTGATACGTGAACTGAGCTTCACAGTATGGCAGTATACATATAGCAGGCCTCGACAATAACGCTTGTCCGATTGTCCGGAACCAGAGGAAAAAAAGGTCGGACAAGTAAAAGCTGTATCAAACTTGTCCGTCGGGACAAGTACACTTATTCTGTAGAACATAGATTTAATTCAACATTGATGAACACTGTAATTATAAACAAAAAACAAGAAAACAAATATTATTTTGACATGTTTCTGAATTCTGTTTATTCAAATGCAAAACCTTTTTCTTCAACATGTTTACTTGCAATCGATAATTTTTAACTGGTTCTTTATCAGGTACTTTTAAATAGGTTAAAGGTATACTTTTCTTGGAAACCAGTCTTACTGATCCAAATCAATGATGCGCTTTGTAGATAAGGTAACTTTACAGCACAGTTGTCACCTCAAAGATTCAGCTCCAAGTTTAATAGACAGTTTGGCACTGTAGGAGACATATTTAGTATACATGATTGATAGACAGTTTGACAAGGCAGGAGACATTTCGGGGCCAAGACAAACCAGTACCTCATTTTGCTACCTTATTCTGTTCCTTATGATAAATACCATACCAGTAATTTTTTTCACATTTTTTTTTTTAACCATAAAATTCACAAAATCATATTTGATTATAAGTAGAAAAAAAACAATACTTGCAATATGGTGACCTGTTGTTGTTAGTTTCTGTGTCATTTGGTCTCTTGCAGAGAGTTGTCTCATTGGCAATCACACCTATTGATGGCTCATCTTCTTCTTTTTATTGATTGCATTTGAATAAACTTTTTTCAACTTAAAAAAAAAAGAATACAAATCTAATGAGTGTACAGGCCTATCAGATGGTGCCTCGTGTTTAGAGTCTGATGAGACTGGAATTGATGAAACTAGAACCTTATTCCTGTGACATGACTAGTTTCGCAGTTGTACTTGACTCATATTTTTGAAAAGTATTTCAAAAGAAATACATCAAATTCTGTTATATTGTTTAAATTCGTTTTTCTCCTTTAATCAACTAAGTTTATTTTTAGTAGAATTTTTTTGGACAAGTAACAATTTCATTCGGACAAGTAAATTTTGGTATGTAATTGTCCTACAGGACAGGACAAGTTGGAAAAAAAAAGTTATTGTAGAGGCCTGTATAGATATATACAACTCGTCTAAACATCAACCCAACAATGTTAGATCTGTAAATTTGCTTTTGCAAATTTTTTGTTCGTCCCTCGCCGGGATTCGAACCCTTGCTACTGAGATATCGTGACACCAAATCGTCTGCACTGTATCCGGTGCGCTATACCACACGACCACCTTCAAGTTGGCTTCACAATAATAAAGCTTTCGGTGGCTTTCAGCATTGCACCGGGAATGGCGGCAAATACCACAGCAGGCAATCCGACGACCAACTAGAGGGATGAGACGCAGTGTTTAGTCCTGAATCCAATCACGTTGTGGTTTCACCTGATATTGAATATTGAACTATGGATATCGTTAACATACTAACAATGGACGTTTTCTAAGTGAAATGACAATAGTATCATGTAAAGCGAACTCAGAAGGTCCATACTTAAAATGGACATGTTTATTGTTTAAACTGGGCTTGTGGTTTTGTGACAATCTATTTATTAAATTATCATTTTTGTTGCAATTTGTTATGTTTTTTTTAAAGCTAGTCTTATGTCCTAACAGGCTGCATTACTATTTTTGCCACCATTTGTTCCGGGATCCCATGAACCTTACAGTAATATTTGTCAATTCGAAAAAACGTGGGGTGCTTAACGTTTTTCTTTGTGTATATATTAAATTTATTCTGTACAGTCCAATAAATTTCAGAGACTGTTTACACTTGGAACACAAGGAAAGTTTTTCGGCTAAATAACGAAGTTAAACTATTTTCTGTCTGAGTTTGAACGTCTTCTTTTATGGAGCTTTTTTACCTAATTTTTTCGTATTTTTTTTCAATGAAATTTCCTTTTTCTATTTTACTAGCGGTGTTTTTGGCGACCATTTAGAACGAATGAGTTTCTTAACGAAATTGCATTAATAGTGGTACAATTCCCCGTATTTTCACACATCATCCTTCCTATAAATTGGATTTCTACTTTCAAAACTGCGTGCATCATAAATAAGAATTAATTGTAAAAAAATAACCAAGAATAAAAAAAACTCTGTTATGTATAAGAATATATATAGATTAATCGTACAAATGCTTTCTTATCAATAGAAACAGAACGTTTGAAAAGTATATTTTCAAATGTAAAGAATGGGCAGAATAATTGTCGTAAGACGGCGGAGCAATCAATGTCAACTAATGTATTGCATCAAATTTCTCGGCACTATGCATTTAGGAAAAGTTACAGTTAAAAATAATAAAATGTTTACCAAAAATAAATGGATTCTTATTATTTAATCAATTCGCGATTAATAGTACAGCGTAAGGTTTACATGTATTGTGTCGACAACCGCCAGAAACACGATGGAATCTGCTGCATTGACTGATATTTGTGAAAGTTGTTCAATAACATCACGAACGATAACTCGTGGCGTAACGTCATTCGGTATCGTTAAGGTGGATCATCGGTATATATTTCCTCAGATATAATTTTTTTTTGTACTTTGCCAAAATGAAGATTTTACTATGTTTTTTTTTCAAAAAAATAATAAAAAGTATGGGTCACCGTGCAATTTTTCAAGCTATAAGTCGTGCAAAATTGCCCAAATTTGCATAGATTGTTCATGAAAAAACACTTTTTTGTGAATAAAAAGAAATCTATGAGATAGAATTTTGAAATAAAATATGAGAAGATATGTTTAGTTATATGCTTTAAGAAAATAAAAAGAAAAGAATGGTGTCACCGAACTTGTTTTCTTGCTATAAGTTGAAATTGAAAATTTCACTATCATTCCAAATAAAACTTTTACTTTTACCTGAGATCACCCCTAGTTTTTGGTGGGGTTCGTGTTGTTTATTCTTTAGTTTTCTATGTTGTGTCATGTGTACTATTGTTTTTCTGTTTGTCTTTTTCATTTTTAGCCATGGCGTTGTCAGTTTGTTTTAGATTTACGAGTTTGACTGTCCCTTTGGTGTCTTTCGTCCCTCTTTTACTATAAGAGTCATCTCCCCTTAAAATGACTAAGTTGAAAAATTGTTTTTAAAAACACAAATATTTGGTGTTTGTTTAAACATATTGGATAATGCAATAAATCATTTTTTTTCCTTTATACAAATAAACAATCTTGTAAATCTATCTCCAAATTTGCAGATTCAGGTAAAGAACTAGGCCGATTGTGTACTGCCGAATTTAGTTTATAAAAGATGCCTCAGGGATTGGGTTCTGTTAGCAGTTATGAGTAATATCCGCATCTTTAAATGAAAATTCTGGCCCTAAAATCACGGTAAGTATAGGGTCCGATTGAGATGGTGTTTTTTCGAAGGAATCGGTGCACCTTTTCCGAGTGTATATCAGGTTTTTTGAATGATATAACATGCGATCAGACAGATTGCCTGCTATTTCGCAAGACTATTAGTTGTATGCATTACTGTTTATCTTGTTATGAATACTATACATATTTTGTTCAAAATGGGTGTTCTAACGGCGGAAACAGAATACGGAACGGAAACGGAAACGGACAGAACTATTTATCTTGGGGAAAAAAATGGTGAGAACTAAGAAAATTAATAAAGACTGAAATAACGAAATCACACAGTATCAAAGAAAATAGCAAACAGTTTTGGAAATACATAACAGTTAAAAATAACTATAGGCTATACATAGCATATGTCGCTCATCTAGGTCTATGTGCATCTTCAACAATGGGAACTCTCCAACATTATATAATCAATAGATTCATGACAAAAATCTCTTTTTTGATGATCGGGAATTGTTGACCATTTTCTGTTTACAGTTGTTCTCTATCTTAAGTTTTAACCCAAAACATAAAAGAGGGTAAAACAGTCATTTAAGGGCAATCACTCTTATAAATAGTCTACTTACTATTACAGCAAAATTTGACTTGTTTGTAGAATGATCTTGTCTTGTTGTTTGTTTTTGTCATTTGACGTTTCTATCTATCTTTTATAATTTAAAAGAAGATAATAAGCAAAAACACCAATAAGAGTGGAATAACGATTTCGACTATTTTTACCTCTTTGTATATTTTTGCTATTAAATCTTTTTATCTATTTGTTTTATATTTCAATATAATAGGCAAACATGAAAAAATGGTAAAATTCGTCATTTAAGGGCGATATAACTTCTATAACAAATCGTCTAACCGTTTTGAGGTGAATGTATATTAGGTAGAGCTCAACATTCTGAACATGTCTACCCGGTCAGCTTTTCTCTATTCATAGCGGTTTTCCGAATAATAGACAACACTTGCGTTTTATCACTATGTTCTATTTTCAGTCATGTCGGCCATCTTGGTTGGCAGGCATGATTATGGAACATTTTTTTTAATACATCAATGATAGCTGTGGCCAAGTTTAACCAAAAATGTCAGACGACTTCTTATAGGATATGTGTTCGGTAAAACTTTGCCCAGTAGTTTCAGAGGGAACAAAATTGGTAAAAGATAACAGCGACAAAGACGGACGACGGACGTCAAGTTATGAGAAAAGCTCACTTGGCTCATTGGGCCATGTGAGCTTTACAAAGAACTCTCAACGTATACCATCACGTAAGACTAAGACAGGTCTACCGGCAGAAAACGACCATGACAGGGCAGAAACATTGAATGAACAATTCACTATAATTGTAAAAACTAAAAAGTCATCAACTGAATATGTACCACTAAAGAAACCATTATATTCAAAATAGAAAGACATAGAAATTACTTAAGTAGGGGCGAAACAAATTGAAACATGGACTCAATATATCAAAAGCATGAGGGCCAGACGAAATAAGCCCTAGAATATTTGAAAAATATTAAATGAATGAGCAACTATCATTAGTCACCTTTTTCAACAATCCATCAATACCAGCTCAATACCTGAGGAACGGACAACAGCAGACATTTGTCCATGTGTAATAAGGCTAACTATTCGATACCGCTAAGTTTCCTTAACTTGCCTTATCTGCAGCAAGATGCTCAAAAATGAAGTATGCTCCAACATAATGCGTCACCTAGATCATTATAATATCATCAATGAAAAACATGCTTTTCCTAAGTATTGCAGTTGCGACAATGTACTGTTATCTGTGATTGCCCCAAAAATATCGATAATGACACCAAACACTTATATGTATATAATATTTTGCAAAAGCCTTCGACACAGCCCTGTTTGAACTAAAATTGGAATTAAACAGTTACGGGATATCAGGTAAAACACTTTGTTGGATTGACTCATACCTATGCTATCACAATCAAAGAGGTAAATTTTACAAAATCAAACTGGTCAACCAGTCGTTGATTCTGGAGTAACTCAAGGCACTGTCCTGGGTAAGGTGTTACTTAGTCTACATATTAATGATATCTTGGATATAATCAGGTGTTTGCCAGAAGAAACATCCAAACGATCAGATGCGTAGTGTAAAATAGAGTATCTTTTTAGTCATAAAAAAACCTAGAGAATAATGATTTTTCTGTTATCTTATCACTACAAAAATCTTAAAATCTACCAGTTTATATACGAGTAACTTTCAAATTTCAACATTCCTTTAGTGTGAATGAATATCAATTCATGTCTTTTTAATGTTTTTAATTATAGCAATGCTTAAAGCAGCATACTGAATGAATGACAATATTTTCAATTGTACTATTATAAAATAAAATTCACGGCTTCTTGAATTGGATTGAATTGTTAGAGAAAAAATAAGCGGCATGGCATTCAAAGCAACTGTGGACAATTTGAATTTCAGAAACCCTAAGACATGACTGCGGCTAACTTGAGAAGGGCATTGTGCAAATCGTATATCCATGTACTGTTTTCCCGCCAGTTTTTCTCACACCGATTCGTATTTATTGATGTTTAAGTCTAAGAGCGCATACAAAAAATATGATAATGCTTTTCCATCGTTAATACCAACAACGTACTTCAGTATTTTAATTGGGTGAGAAAGTCTTTGTACATAGTTAGTGCTTTTGTCAAGTTCACAAAAAACAAAAGTGTATCCAAGTTTCTATGTCTAGTTCCCATGTTTCCTTATTTGTTGAAGTCCATACTTCATTTTCCCATCGGGTTTCTCTGACGTTTTCTTTCCATTATACAAGAAAAGATAGAAGGAAAATCACCAATGCAGAAAAACACAACAAGATTGCCACATCACTAACCCTAATTGAAAGCATTGAAAGCATTAAAAAAGGAAACAATTTGAAAGTAAAAATAACGAAAGCATTTCCCCCCAAAACGTATTACTCCATAACCTATCTAGAATCGAGGCGAATATCCATCTTTTAGGCCATGGTCTCAAGTATAAATTAAAATAAATAAACAACCGGAACAATTGCAAGTGGTTTACGCAATTGAATTACGTACAATATGCATGCCCTTATTACGTACAATATGCATGCCCTTATTTGATATTACGTACAATATGCATGCCCTTATTTGATATTACGTACAATATGCATGCCCTTATTTGATATTACGTACAATATGCATGCCCTTATTTGATAAAAACATAGTCTCATCATTTCATGCCAATCACTTTATGCTTTAAAATCTTTTATTTTAGTGATGTAGCTAGGTGAAATAAAAAATGACCTTTTATGAGCTATATTAAAGTCTTATATGCAAAGAAAAGTGTGCGATATGGGGCAAAATTATTTACCATATATCGTTAAAAAAAAACAAAGGAGTCCGAACAGTTGACAAAAATTCCTAAACTTGACTTGACTACATGCAAAATTAATTCTTCTGTTTCCGTTTTCGTTCCGTATTTCGTGCCGTATTCCGTTTCCGCCTTTTAGCAACACTTGATTACTGTTTTAATTAAAATTCATCGTTTAACATTGTCCGTGTTATTTCTCGCAATATTCAAAACGTCCAGGTTTTTTAACAGACAGTACGGATTTCTTTTTTTTTTAATTTTAAGGCAGCTGATTTGAGTCAACATTTTTCAGTTATATTTTCAATTATACATAAATTACTTTAATTTAAATCTAAAATCCGACTACAGACAACGGCATATAGCGAAAAATTTGTGAAAAATAAACACCGTAAGAGAAGATAAGGAACATCACCGTCAAAAAAAGGAAAATTAACAATCAAGAACGAAAAATCGTCTCTTTTTGGTATAGAGTTTCCCGCTTGAAACTGAAATATTCAAATTTAGAAAAAGACAATCATTGCTGTCTGTTTAAACAAATTTAAAGCATGTTCCTTTGGGTAAATTTCCGCAGAAAAAGCAAAAAAAAAATTTATTATTTAAAACAGACATATCATCAAGGTAGCGGTAAGTGTTTTTAAATATATCTATTACTTCAAACGGATTTTTACTGATTTGGCAACTGTGATTCATAACAATACAAGAACAACAACCAGTCGGTTATTAAAATTAATGGGTGCAATTTGTGCCAGAAATAATATCTTAAACCTGGCGAAAAACTTTAATACCGAAACGAACATAAATGTTTCAAAAAATCTTCCTTTTTCATTACAGAAAAAGTCTGTATATGAGTTGCAGCAAGTTTTTTCAAAGACCCACAGAGACCTACAGTAATTGTGTATAATTTAATTGTGTAGTAGTGTAGTGTTTAGAGTAAAAAAATTATAAATGTCAACTAAATTGGACGGACCATCAAAAGTACGTGTACGTGATGTATCCAAAATGTCCAAAGAGTTTTTGACACTCAAAAAATAGTTAACTCCATTATTTTTCGTATGCTTTGTATCATAGAGATCGTTAATAGAAGTAAGGGAACTAGTTAACAGTACAGAAAGATTAGTCACAAAAAACTTACTAGAATGAAGTATACTTTTAATTTCCTATTGATGTATCTCATGATGGCCACCCGGGTAAAATGCTTCGGACGCCCCGTATTTACAAAGTGCTACTTTTACAAATTACCACTTGGTTGTTGCGGCTGCTTATGAACTTTTAACCACGAGGTTGCCATTAGACCCAGCAGTCAATGGCATGACATAATTGGAAACAGTTAAACGGAGAAAGTCTAGAGCTTTATTCATAGATATAGGAAGATGTGGTGTGAGTGCCAATGAGACAACTCTCCATCGAAATAACAATTTAAAAAGTAAACCATTATAGATTAAAGTACGGCCTTCAACACGGAGCCTTGGCTCACACCGAACAACAAGCTATAAAGGGCCCCAAAATTACTAGTGTAAAACCATTCAAACGGGAATACCAACGGTCTAATCTATACAAACAAAAAAATCAGGCTTGATCGAAATATGACAGGCAGCAACCAACGGCAACCACTGAATAACAAGCTCCTCACTTGGGACAGGCATGCAGAATGTGGGGGATTATTTTAACATGTTCGCCAGCGCTTAACCTTCTGCTTAACCTAGACTTATGATTTAACAGTACAACATAAGTGCAAACTGTAAAAATCGGTTGGAAATGGCTAGACTCGTCCGATTGATAACAAGTACTAAACACATCTAAAAGAAGATTGTTTTAGGCTATCCTTTTAATATCTTTTTTTTTTGTATTTTTGAAATTTATTTATACATCCTAGTTTAGCTTTCAATATTAATTCAGAGCGTTATTCGTGAAAATTAATCCTGATGCGCTATATTTAAAGTTTTATGTTTAATCATTAGATGTTGTAGCAATAGTATTAATAAGAGTAAGAAGTGTTTAAGAAATATGCTAAGGGGGCGAACAATGGACGGACTAACATATTGCCACATATGCAAAATGATTTCCTTTTTGTGACAGGTGATCACCAACAAAATTTTCAAAGTCTCATTTCTACAACAATCCATAACACGCAGATGTCCCCTACCAAAAGGACATTACTTAAAATACCATTGGACATATCATCTTGAAACTGCTGCGCATTTATTGTCGCCTTCTTATGTGTTGATTTCCTTGTACCGAAGACTGCCGAGTAAGGAATTGTCCTATTACAATCTTTGCCCAAGTATAAGCGATAAATTAAATTCCTGTACTATTTCTTTATGTGGTATTTTCAGTGAAATATTTTTTATTTTGTTGTAATCTAACCGTGAATCTAACCCAACGTCAAAATTAAACTTTATAACATTCTTCATTCTATCTGAAGTGTTGACCTATGAGTTTCCTTCCTTGTGAAAACTCTGAATTTGAGCGAATAATGTATCTATATCAAGCGCACAAAATAATAAATTCAGTGCACAAAATAATTATTTGTGCTCACAATATATTTTCATTGAGCGCAAAAAATAATATTTTTTTAGCACAATATGATTTTATTGAGCGCACAAAATGTATATTGAGCGTACAATACATGTTTGTCTCTGTATAGGTCTTTAAAGGGGCTCTATACATTTTGAAATATTATGATTAACAACAATGTAAAGAAAAGAAATATTCGTTTGACCAAATAAGTCAAATTTTCGAAATTTTCCAACCAGGTATTACATTTGACAGTTGCAGACGACACAAATTTAGAAAATGTTCCATCATTTGACAGTTGCAGACGACACAGATTTAGAAAATGTTCCATCATACTCCTTCACCATCGATTCAACTAGTCTGCATGCGACAATCTTGCCGATCGAAGGTGCTAGAGGTTACATGTACCAATGGGACAGGGGAATTGCAAGGTGTGTATTAAATATATATTCCTCTTTTTATACATATTTTTTTATTTATGACCAATAGTCTACATAACTGTTACTGTTAGCTGTAATAGTGGTAATTAATAAATTATGGACATCATACGGCTTGATTGCGGAAGACAATCATGGCTTTGATATGGAAGATTTCCTTTAGTTGTTGTTCCTATTAAATCATCGTACGGCTTGGCTGCGGAAGACGGCTACAGAAAACGGCTGCGGAAGACGGCTGCGGAAGACAATGTCTTTGATACGGAAGATTTCATTAAGCAGTTGTTCCTATTTGATTCAATTATTAAAATTTGTATTCAGTTATCATTTTTTTTTCCCCCAAATTAGAACCATAGTGTATTGTATATATATATATCAATTATGATTACAAATATGAGGGGGTGCAGCGGCAGATTCAGCCATTTTTAAAGGGGGGTTCCCAACCCAGGAGAAAGGAGGGGGGGTTCCAACACTTGGACCTTCCCTGAGGTGGGCAGGATTCTTGAATCGAAGCCTGGGAATGAGTGGGAGTTAGGTTTGAGGGAATTTGGAGTCGGGCGGGAACTAAGTGACGATCGAGGGTAGTAAAATAGAAATATTCTGTGCTTCACAAAAAAATAGTAAGGGGGATGGAAGTGAGAACAACCCCATGTTCACCACTCAATTACAGCGGCGGGAACCAGATGAAGAGGGTAGGAAACAAGCGGCGGGGATAATTTATGCCTCACTGACAAAACAATTGTAAGGGTGAGGTAAGTGGGAATCATTCCATATTCATCCTCTCAATGACAGGGGTCAGTGTATTAAGTCACAAATGAATTGACGAATGAAGTCACTTAATTAATTGAATAATTCTTTTCTTTCAATTTCTTCACCCCAATTCAACAATTTTATTGATAGTAGTACTTTTTAACACTCAACCAAACATCCAACAAACTTCAAAAATTTGAGTAAATTGATATGCTTCACACAAAAAAATAGTAAGGGGGATGGAAGGGGAAACTACCCCATGTTCATCCCCTCAATTACAGGGGCGGGAACGAGGTGAAGAGGATAGGAAACAAGCGGCGGGAATAATTTATGCCTCACTGACAAAAAAAATTGTAAGAGAGAGGGAAGTGGGAATCATCCCATGTTCAGCCCTTAATTACAGGGGGCAGTGTATTAAGTCACCAAATGAATTAATGAATTAAGTCACTAAATTATTTAAAGAATTCTTTTTTTTTTTTATTTCTTTACCCCAATTTAACAATGTTTATTGATACTAGTAGTACTTTTTAACTCTTAACCAAACATCAAACAAATTTAAAAATTTAATTGAGTAAATGGATTGAAGATTTCAGCTTTATCTTTTTCGTACGCCTGTGATTTAAGACGGAACAAATTATGGTATTCCGTTGTCTGTCGTCAACATGTCGTACAATAACTACAACCTGCTGTCACCATTTCACATGAAACTTTGGTGAATTGCTTTTAAATAAATATCTATTGATGTAAACTCCCTATCGATTTTTAGAAAATTCAGATTTAATGTTTTTGATGAAAAAGGGGGGTTGTAGTTTTCATACTATAGCTCAAAAAGACTTTCACCAATGTCTATGAAACTTTGGTGAATAGTTAAAATCTAATGATGTAAGGTCCAATTTTTATAAACTTCAGATTTTACGTCTGGAACATTTATTGGACCTGATATAAATTCATAAAAAGGGGGAATTTCCAAGTATTCGACGTATGCTCTAAATATGCATGATATATTTGCGACTGTAAATCAAGCAATCAACCACCAAGATTTAATGTATGTGTTACAGATGATTATGTTTAATACAAACAACTGACATTGACCATAAACCAATGCTAATAAATGCCGGACCACTTAATCAATAGTTTGAGCACGTTTTATACACACCAAAAGACGGTAATTAAAATGTTCTGTCTTTTTTGTTTAATAGAATTCTGTGATAAATTATGATATGTATGATAAGCTGAAAATAAACAGGACCATTAATCATTCTCAAGATGGTTATTCAGTTGTCAAACAGCTTCTGAAAAATCAGTTTGCAATTGTAATTAATTATTTTTGAATGATTTAATTTACATCATGTGATACTTCTGCTGCTGCAGAACAGTAAGATGCTGGATCATCATAAGTGCTGAGGGATGGAATTAAAAATGTTCTGCTTGTGTACAGTTACTGGTCATTTGGAGTATTAAAACAAATCAAGGTATAATATGTATATATATCAGTTTAAGAATTTGAGAATTAAGAATTGAATGATTCTTTTTATACGTTTGTAGGGTTGTAAAAGCGTTGACCGTGCACACTCCGCGCTTCATATAAAATGCGCACTTCGTTCAACGCTTTTCCACCCCAATAACATTTCAAAAAGATGCCTTCGATTCTCAAATAAAGTATTTGAAATGCTGTCATACTGATGTCATAGCTATTTTGGTCGAAGCGCATGGCCAATGTTTTGTCAGAAGGAAACAATGCCTTACAAATGCCTAAATATTAGAAATCTATCGGCAAACGTGTAAAATGTCTTACTTTCAAATGTCTTTAAATGATGAAACATACGGAAGAGAGAGAAAACGGCTTTTTTTACTTAATTTTCATAATGAAGAATGTTGATGTATCATAACAAAGTTTGCGGGAAAACAAAATTAAGTCTCACATATTGTTTTTACATTAGACAAGCTCTAAATACGATCGTACATCTACTATTAATCATAGTTTACTCAAAGGTAAGAGTATCGCTTTTTATGAGAACAACCTCGCTCCCCCTCCTCCGCCCCCCAAGAAAAAAAAATCCATACAATTTATTTCAGCCCAAGTTTTCAACGAATAATTAGTAGGGTGCCCAATGTCCAAAAAAGTGCTCTAGTTAACGAGTTTAAGTTGACGGATAACACACGCCTACTTTTTTTGCATATTATAGGAAAATCATTATATTTTACAATCATGATTGTCGTCGTAAGTTCCCGTGGTCACGATTTTCTAAATTTCGTGTTTTTACAGGGTACCACCAGATACCGTATTGTACGGAGAATTCATTTTTTTAACATGAAAAATAAAAGTATTGCGTTCAATGATGGTGGTTTAAACAGTACTTATAATATAGTTTATTTATTGAATATATCATATAACGAAATCGGAAAGTATTTAAGTGATTTTAATATAAGTCTTTCAGCATTTTAGTAAGAGTAAAATTTTACCCGAAATTAACCCTATTTTCATCGAAAGCAAAATTATTACGTATAATTATCATCACGATATTTTTTACTCTGATTAAAGCAATAAGACACAGTGCATGTGTGTGCCAAATTTAATGTGTGAAATAAAAATCGTTTTGAAGATATTAGCAATTAAAAACACAAATAAAGTCAACATTTTGGTATTGATTAAACACCAATTATCTCGTGCCATTAATTATTTTGTTGCTTACACTATTAGGTCATTAACAAGAACAGAGGTCATTCAATACTTTTCCCTTTTGTTGCTTGTTGTGTGGTTGATTTATTTGTTGTGAATAGCCAGCTTACTTTGTAGATTGTCACTTTGTTCGGAGAAATATGTTTTTGAGTCTGTTTTTCAAAACTTTAAACTTTTTATTAAATATAACTAGTTGTTAAAAATTAAACTGTACTATAAGAATCAAGTCGGTTGGTTTTGTTTCACACCCGGAAGATGGTACATCAAAAAAGTCTATGCTATGGTCTTGTATGATGTTTTTGACCTAAACCCCCTCGGTGTGAACGACAACAAAAATGTACCGTTCGTGCAACAACAAAAATGTACCGTTCGTGCAACAACAAAAATGTACCGTTCGTGCAACAACAAAAATGTACCGTTCGTGCAACAACAAAAATTTACCGTTCGTGCAACAACAAAAATGTACCGTTCGTGCAACAACAACAAAAATGTACCGTTCGTGCAACAACAAAAATGTACCGTTCGTGCAACAACAAAAATGTACCGTTCGTGCAACAACAAAAATGTACCGTTCGTGCAACAACAAAAATGTACCGTTCGTGCAACAACAAAAATGTACCGTTCGTGCAACAACAAAAATGTACCGTTCGTGCAACAACAAAAAAACAACAAATACAACAGACGACAACCAACGACGGCTCCTGATTTTGGAAAGACATATCATACAGAATTTGGAGGGGTCAAACATGTTTGTGATCCTTCAACCCTCCCCTGACCTGGACAATGGTATAACAACAGAGCATACAGGGCCGTAACTACCTATGAGGCAGGGGAGGCAATGCCCTTCAATATTTACACGAAGAACTTGAATTTATTTAATGAATAACAATAATTTATTTTGATTTTATTGAACCATAAAACTAATTTTTGACTCTTCACATTGAATAATCCGCGAAGTGGATTATGTAAAATGTGAAGAGTCAAAAATTAGTTTTATTGTTCAATAAAATCAAAATAAATTATTGCCATTCATTATAAATAAATTTCTATCAAAAATAAGGCTCAAAGAACTTTTTATATTATTTATCTTGACAATAACAACATACACACATGTTGGCGTATGAATACACAACGTCAGAGTGGGCGTGTCGCCATCAAAATTTATAACATTGAAAATAAAACTAACAATTTTAACCAATCAGAAGACAGTAAATACACCAAATTTATTTATATTATAAACAACACAAGTTAACAGTTTAAACAGTGTTATCATGATACTTGATATATCTGTCATTTTCCGGATTTTTTTTATCGAAAGTGAACCGTTTCAGTATTTGTTTTATTATTTTTTCGTGTGGCCATCCGTCTGTTATTCAGTATAATATTTGTACGAGAACACGTCATATGAAACTTTGCTTTCGACACTTTTGAATAATAATTATACGTAACTATTCACATTTATTTAGGGGCTCAATTAAGCAGAGGAAGTTCCCTTTGTATTGTGAATCTTTTATGATATCGAAAATTCATTACCGGCTGAATCACTGAGCTGTTGGATCGTTTTTTAAACGTCTCATAGGTACCCAACTTATATCAGTCCTATTCCGGACCGATAACTCTGTCGAAAAATATTGTCGTGTATACAATGTTGTTGAAAATCAGAGCAATTGTATACTAGTATATGTCTATGTTGTAATGTATACAATAACATTTTTTTTTTACACAAGTTTATCTTTATATCAATTTATTGAATGCCTGGATTTTCCTTAAAATATTAGATTAATGAAAAATTAATAAAATCATATTCAATGACATCTTGTTTAATTTTCTACGAAATAAAACAAATCCATTTAAATTAGAATTTGAATCAAAATATTTCTTTAAAATATATAATTATAGTTACATAAATATTAATTTGATTATCTTTTAAAGCAAAAATATTTTTTTTTAAAGAAATTGTTTTATATTGTTCATATTTTCTTAAAGTTTATTATGATACATTCTTCTTCTGATTTGACACGGGGAAGAGAAGATATATTTGTATGAAAACTTTTGTATAACACAAAATTCAAACTCTGGTAATACATGCATGTATACACAGGATGTTTAATGTCACCTGGTTGCTTTTGGTTTGCACGTCTACCTGACAATATATTGTTATGTAACATTACAACCCAAGTCAGAGTTCACCTGGTCGTCAAGTGATGGGATTTTGAAGGTATAGAATATTTATGTATTATAATTGTTTGGATTTTTTTCTGTCTTGGGACGTAAATGTTTTTGGTTCTAAAAGGCTGAGACTTCTAGTAGTCTCAGTAAAAGGGAAGTATAAATATATTTCTAACAAAAGATAAATTATACAGAAAACAGGAAAAACGCCTTTAAAAAAAGCAGAGAAAATTTTATTGTTTACTATTTTCTGGTAACAGTATATATCTTGGATATCGGCGGTCAAAATAAAATGTTCCCGTGTCACTCTAAAAATAATATTTTTTTATCAAGGAATTTTGAAATCAATCATATCGAAATATCACAAAAGAAAATAACAGAAACATTAGAGATTCTACATAAAAAATTAAATTTAATCAAGGAAGGTCGTACTATACAAATCCTTGATTTGATGCAGCATGTCCATATACATCAAACCCCAAGGGTGGCTGGGGTATAGAAATATGGTCACTTGGTCTTCTCCCGACCGGCAGTAAAACGCTTGCCGAAGTGGGGCGTCCGTTTGGCTGTGCGGGATGTATCAAGTACGCAGTCACGTCCGGTCAGATTGGGGACGTTAAATCCGATGCCTCGTGTAAGGAGAGTGCCACGCTCTTTGCACGTTAAGAACCCTTGCAACAACTCTTTCAGGGGTCCGTAGGTGGCCTGTTGCAAGGCAAAATTTCTGTCCCTATCCAATTTACCCTCATTTTCCAGTGGCAGTCCAAATTTCCCCGACCATCATCCCAGATGGCCTCTATTATTTCAAGACCTACCTATAGTATTTATTGTAAACTTGTTCTCGTCCTGAATATGCATGAAACATTTGCCACTGGACGTTAAGCAACCAACAATCAATCAATCAATCAATCCATATACATCATCCGCCATTTTGAAAAATCCCGAAATATTCACTTTTTTAAATCAATTTCGCCAGATATATATTTAACTATACTTAATCGATTTGCAAAGTTTTATTTTTATTAACGGAATTTCTTTATTTGTTGTACAAGTAGACATGGGTATCGGCAAGGAATATTTGCATCTGGTGCAAGAAAATTGGTACCGTTTATTTTATTAAATATACAAGTCCTTGGTATCGGTAATTTAGCATTGAGTCAAGTCAACGGAGAAATGACGTGAAAAAGTAATGTTTTTACGATTCTCATTTGACCGAATTTAATCAAAAATTAAACTGTTAGGACCAACAATGTTTGATAGAAATATGTTTGAATATCAAGGATTGATTTGCAAAAGTTAGAAAACGGGTTAATGAGAAAATTAAACTTTATTGAAGCACCTATGCATTTTATATGGGGCAATATAATACAAAATGGCGGTTAGTATACGTCACAAAAGTCACGTGATGTCCGACTTAGTTGGATATGTCCCGATCGTACGAGAACATTATGGTCAATGCCTTAGTAGTTAAACACTCCCATTCGTTGAAGCAGGAACTTTCTATACTAAGTTTATACTAGTATAGAAAGTCCCTGGTTGAAGTTATACACATATGTCTGTTAATTCAGCTTTCAAAAATATTGAAATTCAAGGTCCTCGATAAAAAAAAATATCGTTGCGTTCTATCAGAGACGATATATTATATGTCTCTGCATGGTTCTATGCTCTTGCTTTAAATGTTTTTTTAACTTACCAGTTTGATTTCTAACAAAAATTTCTTTAAATACAGATAATAATTATTTGCATAAAAATTGCTTCCAGGATTCAGCAGTACTGATGTCTCTTAAAGTGAGGAAATCGAAGGAAAACGGGTCATTTTTAGCCATATTGAGAAAAAAATCCGCGGTCACAATGCCAGTATCATTTTAATTTTAATAGTTATAGGTCAAAGTACGGCCTTCAAGACGGAGCCTTGGCTCACGCAGAACTGTTTTTGCTTAAAAATTGCTTCCAGGTTCAAGCAATACTGATGTTTCTTAAAGTAAGGAAATAGAAGAAAAACGGATCATTTTTAGCAATTTTACTGAGAGCAAAGAAATCGGGGGGGGGGGGGGCAACCCCCCTCTCTTGGGGGCCTCTTACGGCGGCCCCCAAACCCCTGCCTCCCCTAAAATCGAACCCTAGTTACGGCCCTGGCATAAGAACAATCTGATGTCAAACAGCTTGAAATGGCTTGACTGATCAAATCGGCACGAAGCACAAAAACAACTAACATGAAGACAAAAAAAAACAAAGTACCGATCTAATAGTACTCGCCGTTAAGGTAGAACATTTTATATTATAAAGGGAGGGAGGCTGGTTGCAGGAAAAGAATTTCCGGATTGACCTTTTGTTTGCATTCTTATTTTTTTTTTCGCTGATTTCCTACCCGAAAATTTATTTTCACTTTTGTACACATTTATATCCTCAACTATCCTGCATTTCATGTTGCAGAGTGTTCATTTTCATCCTGTCTTGTACAAAGTCATTTATTTCAGTTCATACCAGGCCAAGTAATTCATTTTTAAAATCCTCCTTCCATCTCTCCTTTCGAAATCAAAAGGGTGTCCCCTTACTGAAAACTAATGAAAGGACGTCATCAATAGTCTGAGAAAAGTATGACCATAAATATCATTACCGTAAAAACTAAGCTTTTTCTGGTACATCATGTATTACTAACTGATTGAATGTTGTCGAAAGTCTTAGAGAAAAGGATTATACATTCTTGATATGCCTGTCTTAAGTCATGATAGAGCCGGTATTCGAGTGGTTGTCGTTGGTTCATGTTTGTAAAAAAAAATTGTTTGTTAATAATTTTGTTATAAATCAGGCCGTTAGGTTTTTTTTTCAAACAAAATCTTTCATTTTTTTCATAACTAGTCTTTTTATAGCCCACTATAAGGTATGAGTTTTTCACATTGTTGAAGTCCGCACGGTTGCCTATAATTGCTTGCTTCCACATCTCCTTATTTGTATATTATACAACAATTATTACATAAAATCAACATTATCAATGTTCAATGTAAATGAGGTAAGGTCAGATGAAATCTGCCACAAAGAATTGTACACCTTGTTACCATTCCATGCACCAAATATATTTAACCCACTTCTATATGAGACTGTACGGACTTGACCACTGACACTCAACCTTGTTCACTGACCGTGAAAGTAGGTCGCGGTCATGTGAATCATGTCTGACGGTCATGTAAACCTCGCAAGGATACCATATATTAGTAACCAAACATAGTTATCCTAGAACTCATTATAATTGAGACATTCACATGACGAAAAAAGCTATACAGTTTTTAGCAGTCATTCAACCATGAAAATGAGGTCAATGATAATGATTATATGACGGAAACTTCGTAACACAATGGATCTATATACAAAGTATATATGACCTCTAATATATAACGCTATAGAAATAGTTTACGGTGTTGACACCACCCCCACCAGATAATGACCTCTGAAATATAACGCTATACAAATAGTTTACGGTGTTGACACCATCCCCACCAGATAATGACCTCTGAAATATAACGCTATTCAAATAGTTTACGGTGTTGGCCCCCCCCCTCCCCCATCAGATTATGACCTCTGAAATATAACGCTATACAAATAGTTTACGGTGTTGCCACCACCACCATCAGATTGTGACCTCTGAAATATAACGCTATACAAATAGTTTACGGTGTTGCCACCACCCCCATCAGATTATGACTTCTAAAATATAACGCTATCCAAAGGGTTTACGGTGTTGCCACCACCCCCATCAGATTATGACCTCTGAAATATAACGCTATAAAAGTTTACGGTGTTGTCACCACCACCATCAGATTGTATTCTGTACAAATAATTTACGGTGTTGCCACCACCCCCATCAGATTGTGACCTCTGAAATATAACGCTTTACAAATAGTTTACGGTGTTGCCACCACCCCCATCAGAATATGACCACTGAAATATAACGCTATACAAATAGTTTACGGTGGTGCCACCACCCCCATCAGATTGTTACCTCTGAAATATCACGCTATACAAATAGTTTACGGTGTTGCCACCACCCCCATCAGATTATGACCTCTGAAATATAACGTTATACAAATAGTTTACGGTGTTGCCACCACCCCCATCAGATTGTGACCTCTGAAATATGACGCTATACAATCAGTTTACGGTGTTGCCACCACCCCATCAGATCATGACCTCTGAAATATAACGCTATACAAATAGTTCACGGTGTTAACACCACCCCCACCAGATAATGACCTCTGAAATATAACGCTATACAAATAGTTTACGGTGTTGCCCCTCCCCCTCCCCCATCAGATTATGACATCTGAAATATAACGCTTTACAAATAGTTTACGGTGTTGCCACCATCCCTATCAGATTGTGACCTCTGAAATATAAAGCTATACAATTGGTTTACGGTGTTGCCACCTACCTCATCAGATTATGACCTCTGAAATATAACGCTATACAAATAGTTTACGGTGTTGCCACCACCCCCATCAGATTGTTACCTCTGAAATATCACGCTTTACAAATAGTTTACGGTGTTGCCACCATCCCCATCAGATTATGACCTCTGAAATATAACGCTATACAAATGGTTTACGGTGTTGCCACCATCCCCATCAGATTGTGACCTCTGAAATATGACGCTATACAAACAGTTTACGGTGTTGCCACCACCCCATCAGATAATGAACTCTGAAATATAACGCTATACAAATAGTTTACGGTGTTGCCCCCCCCCCCCCCCCCATCATATTATGACCTCTGAAATATAACGCTATACAAATAGTTTACGGTGTTGCTATACAAATGGTTTACGGTGTTGCCACCACCCCCATCAGATTGTGACCTCTCAGTGAAATATCAAGCTATACAAATGGTTTACTGTGTTGCCACCACCCTCATCAGATTATGACCTCTGAAATATAACGCTATACAAATAGTTTACGGTGTTGCCACCACCCCCATACACAATGGATCTATATACAAAGTATATATGACCTCTGAAATATAACGCTATACAAATAGTTTACGGTGTTGCCACCACCCTCATCAGATTATGACCTCTGAAATATAACGCTTTACAAATAGTTTACGGTGTTGACACCACTCCCACCAGATAATGACCTCTGAAATATAACGCTATACAAATAGTTTACGGTGTTGACACCACCCCCACCAGATAATGACCTCTGAAATATATAACGCTATGCAAATAGTTTACGGTGTTGCCCCCCCCCCCTTCTCCCCCATCAGGTTACGACCTCTGAAATATAACGCTATACAAATAGTTTACGGTGTTGACACCACCCCCACCAGATAATGACCTCTGAAATATAACACTATACAAATAGTTTACGGTGTTGCCACCTCCCCCTCCCCCATCAGATTATGACCTCTAAAATATAACGCTATACAAATAGGTTACGGTGTTGCCACCACCCCCATCAGATTGTGACCTCTAAAATATATAGCTATACAAATAGTTTACGGTGTTGCCATCACCCTCATCAGATTGTGACCTCTGAAATATAAAGCTATACAAATGGTTTACGGTGTTGCCACCACCCTCATCAGATTATAACCTCTGAAATATAACGCTATACAAATAGTTTACGGTGTTGACACCACCCCCACCAGATAATGACCTCTGAATTATAACGCTATACAAAAAGTTTACGGTGTTGCCCCCCCCTCCCCCATCAGATTATGACCTCTGAAATATAACGCTATACGAATAGTTCACGGTGTTGCCACCACCACCATCAGATTGTGACCTCTGAAATATAACGCTATACAAATAGTTTACGGTGTTGCCACCACCCCCATCAGATTGTGACCTCTGAAATATAAAGCTATACAAATGGTTTTTGGTGTTGCCAACACCCTCATCAGATTATGACCTCTGAAATATCAAGCTATAAAAATAGTTTACGGTGTTGCCACCACCACCATCAGATTGCGACCTCTGAAATATCAAGCTATACAAATGGTTTTTGGTGTTGCCAACACCCTCATCAGATTATGACCTCTGAAATATCAAGCTATAAAAATAGTTTACGGTGTTGACACCACCACCATCAGATTGTGACCTCTGAAATATAACGCTATAAAAGTTTACGGTGTTGTCACCACCACCATCAGATTGTGACCTCTGAAATATCAAGCTATAAAAATAGTTTACGGTGTTGACACCACCACCATCAGATTGTGACCTCTGAAATATAACGCTATAAAAGTTTACGGTGTTGTCACCACCACCATCAGATTGTATTCTGTTCAAATAGTTTACGGTGTTCCCACCCCCCCCCCCCCCCCCCCATCAGATTGTGACCTCTAAAATATAAAGCTTTACAAATAGATTACGGTGTTGCCACCACCCCCATCAGATTATGACCTCTGAAATATAACGGTTTACAAATAGTTTACGGTGTTGCCACCACCCTCATCAGATTGTGACCTCTGAAATATGACGCTATACAAATAGTTTACGGTGTTGCCACCACCCTCATCAGATTGTGACCTCTGAAATATGACGCTATACAAATAGTTAACGGTGTTGCCACCATGCATCCCAATCAGATTATGACATCTGAAATATAACGGTTTACAAATAGTTTACGCTGTTGCCACCACCCCCATCAGATTGTGACCTCTGAAATATCACGCTATACAAATAGTTTACGGTGTTGTCACCACCCCCATCAGATTATGACCTCTGAAATATAACGTTATACAAATAGTTTACGGTGTTGCCACCACCCTCATTAGATTGTGACCTCTGAAATATGACGCTATACATAAAGTTTAGGGTGTTGCCACCACCCCATCAGATCATGACCTCTGAAATATAGCGCCATGCAAATAGTTTATGGTGTTGCCCCCACCCCCATCAGATTATGACCTCTGAAATATAATGTTTTACAAATAGTTTACGGTGTTGCCACCATCTCCATCAGATTATGACATCTGAAATATAACAGTTTATAAATAGTTTACGGTGTTGCCACCACCCCATCAGATTGTGACCTCTGAAATATAACGCTATACAAATAGTTAACGGTGTTGCCACCACCCCCATCAGATTGTGACCTCCGAAATATAACGCTATACAAATAGTTTACGGTGTTGCCACCACCACCATCAGATCTATACAAATAGTTTACGGTGTTGCCACAACCCCCATCAGATTGTGACCTCTGAAATATAACGCTATACAAATGGTTTACGGTGTTGCCACCACCCCCATCAGATTATGACCTCTGAAATATAACGCTATACAAATAGTTTACGGTGTTGCCACCCACACCATCAGATTATGACCTCCGAAATATAACGCTAAACAAATACTTTACGGTGTTGCCACCACCACCATCAGATCTATACAAATAGTTTACGATGTTGCCACAACCCCCATCAGATTGTGACCTCTGAAATATAAAGCTATACAAATGGTTTTTGGTGTTGCCAACACCCTCATCAGATTATGACCTCTGAAATATAACGCTATAAAAGTTTACGGTGTTGTCACCACCACCATCAGATTGTGACCTCTGAAATATCAAGCTATAAAAATAGTTTACGGTGTTGCCACCACCACCATCAGATTGTGACCTCTGAAATATAACGCTATAAAAGTTTACGGTGTTGTCACCACCACCATCAGATTGTATTCTGTTCAAATAGTTTACGGTGTTCCCACCACCCCCATCAGATTGTGACTTCTAAAATATAAAGCTTTACAAATAGATTACGGTGTTGCCACCACCCCCATCAGATTATGACCTCTGAAATATAACGCTATACAAATAGTTTACGGTGTTGCCACCATCCCAATCAGATTATGACATCTGAAATATAACGGTTTACAAATAGTTTACGCCGTTGCCACCACCCCCATCAGATTGTGACCTCTGAAATATCACGCTATACAAATAGTTTCCGGTGTTGCAGCCACCCCCATCAGATAATGACCTCTGAAATATAACGTTATACAAATAGTTTACGGTGTTGCCACCACCCTCATCAGATTGTGACCTCTGAAATATGACGCTATACAAATAGTTTACGGTGTTGCCACCATGCATCCCAATCAGATTATGACATCTGAAATATAACGGTTTACAAATAGTTTACGCTGTTGCCACCACCCCCATCAGATTGTGACCTCGGAAATATCACGCTATACAAATAGTTTACGGTGTTGTCACCACCACCATCAGATTATGACCTCTGAAATATAACGTTATACAAATAGTTTACGGTGTTGCCACCACCCTCATTAGATTGTGACCTCTGAAATATGACGCTATACATAAAGTTTACGGTGTTGCCACCACCCCATCAGATCATGACCTCTGAAATATAGCGCCATGCAAATAGTTTACGGTGTTGCCACCACCCCCATCAGATTATGACCTCTGAAATATAATGTTTTACAAATAGTTTACGGTGTTGCCACCATTCCCATCAGATTATGACATCTGAAATATAACAGTTTACAAATAGTTTACAGTGTTGCCACCACCACCATCAGATTGTGCCCTCTGAAATATAACGCTATACAAATAGTTTACGGTGTTGCCACCCTCACCATCAGATCTATACAAATAGTTTACGGTGTTGCCTCCACCCCCATCCGATTATGATCTCTTGAATATAACGCTATACAAATAATTTACGGTGTTGCAACCACCCCCATCAGATTATGACCTCTGAAATATAACGCTATACAAATAGTTAACGGTGTTGCCACCACCCCCATCAGATTGTGACCTCTGAAATATAACGCTATACAAATAGTTTACGGTGTTGCCACCACCACCATCAGATCTATACAAATAGTTTACGGTGTTGCCAACACCCCCATCAGATTGTGACCTCTGTAATATAACGCTATACAACTAGTTTACGGTATTGCCACCACCACCATCAGATTATGACCTCTGAGATATAAAGCTATACAAATAGTTTACGGTGTTGCCACCACCCCCATCAGATTATGACCTCTGAAATATAACGCTATAAAAGTTTACGGTGTTGTCACCACCACCATCAGATTGTATTCTGTTCAAATAGTTTACGGTGTTGTCACCACCCCCATCAGATTGTGACCTCTGAAATATAAGGCTATACAAATAGTTTACGGTGTTGCCACCACCCCCATCAGATTATGACCTCTAAAATATAACGCTATACAAATAGTTTACAGTGTTGCCACCACCCCCACCAGATTATGACCTCTGAAATATTACGCTATAAAAGTTTACAGTGTTGTCACCACCACCATCAGATTGTATTCTGTTCAAATAGTTTACGGTGTTGCCACCATCCCCATCAGATTGTGACCTCTGAAATATAACGCTATACAAATAGTTTACGATGTTGCCACCACCCCCATCAGATAATGACCTCTGAAATATAATGATTTACAAATAGTTTACGTACGGTGTTGCCACCATCCCCATCAGATTATGACATCTGAAATATAACAGTTTACAAATAGTTTACGGTGTTGCCACCACCATCAGATCGTGACCTCTGAAATATAACGCTATACAAATAGTTTACGTTGTTGCCACCACCCCCATCAGATTATGACCTCTGAAATATAACAGTTTACAAATAGTTTACGGTGTTGCCACCACCCCATCAGATTATGACCTCTGAAATATAACGCTATAAAAGTTTACGGTGTTGTCACCACCCTCATCAGATTATGACATCTGAAATATAACGCTATACAAATAGTTTACGGTGTTGCCACCACCACCATCAGATTATGACCTCTGGAATATAACGCTATACAAATAGTTTACGGTGTTGCCACCACCCCCATCATATTATGACCTCTGGAATATAACGCTATATAAATAGTTAACGGTGTTGCCACCACCCCCATCAGATTATGACCTCTGAAATATAACGTTATAAAAGTTTACGGTGTTGTCACCACCACCATCAGATTGTATTCTGTTCAAATAGTTTACGGTGTTGCCACCCCCCCCCCCCCATCAGATTGTGACCTCTGAAATATAACGCTATACAAATAGTTTACGGTGTTGCCACCACCGCTATCAGATTATGACCTCTGGAATATAACGCTATACAAATAGTTTACGGTCTTGCAACCAACCCCATCAGATTATGACATCTGAAATATAACGCTATACAAATAGTTAACGGTGTTGCCACCACCCCCATCAGATTGTGACCTCTGAAATATAACCCTATACAAATAGTTTACGGTGTTGCCACCACCACCATCAGATCTATACAAATAGTTAACGGTTTTGCCACCACCCCCATCAGATTGTGACCTCTGAAATATAACGCTATACAAATAGTTTACGGTGTTGCCACCACCCCCATCAGATTATGACCTCTGAAATATAACGCTATACAAATAGTTTACGGTGTTGCCACCACCCCCATCAGATTATGACCTCTGAAATATAACGCTATACAAATAGTTTACGGTGTTGCCACCACCCCCATCAGATTATGACCTCTGAAATATAACGCTATACAAATAGTTTACGGTGTTGCCACCACCCCCATCATATTATGACCTCTGACATATAAAGCTATACAAATGGTTTACGGTGTTGCCACCACCCCCATCAGATTATGACCTCTGAAATATAACGCTATACAAATAGTTTACGGTGTTGCCACCACCCCCATCAGATTATGACCTCTGAAATATAACGCTATAAAAGTTTACGGTGTTGTCACCACCACCATCAGATTGTATTCTGTTCAAATAGTTTACGGTGTTGTCACCACCCCCATCAGATTATGACCTCTGAAATATAACGCTATACAAATAGTTTACGGTGTTTCCACCACCCCCATCAGATTATGACCTCAAAAACATCACGCTATACAACTAGTTTACAGTGTTGCCACCACCCCCATCAGATTATGACCTCTGAAATATTACGCTATAAAAGTTTACAGTGTTGTCACCACCACCATCAGATTGTATTCTGTTCAAATAGTTTACGGTGTTGCCACCATCCCCATCAGATTGTGACCTCTGAAATATAACGCTATACAAATAGTTTACGATGTTGCCACCACCCCCATCAGATAATGACCTCTGAAATATAATGTTTTACAAATAGTTTACGTACGGTGTTGCCACCACCACCATCAGATCTATACAAATAGTTAACGGTTTTGCCACCACCCCCATCAGATTGTGATCTCTGAAATACAACGCTATACAAATAGTTTACGGTGTTGCCACCACCCCCATCAGATTATGACCTCTGAAATATAACGCTATACAAATAGTTTACGGTGTTGCCACCACCACCATCAGATTATGACCTCTGACATATAAAGCTATACAAATGGTTTACGGTGTTGCCACCACCCTCATCAGATTATGACCTCTGAAATATAACGCTATACAAATAGTTTACGGTGTTGCCACCACCCCCATCAGATTATGACCTCTAAAATATAACGCTATACAAATAGTTTACAGTGTTGCCACCACCCCCATCAGATTATGACCTCTGAAATATTACGCTATAAAAGTTTACAGTGTTGTCACCACCACCATCAGATTGTATTCTGTTCAAATATTTACGGTGTTGCCACCATCCCCATCAGATTGTGACCTCTGAAATATAACGCTATACAAATAGTTTACGATGTTGCCACCACCCCCATCAGATAATGACCTCTGAAATATAATGATTTACAAATAGTTTACGTACGGTGTTGCCACCATCCCCATCAGATTATGACATCTGAAATATAACAGTTTACAAATAGTTTACGGTGTTGCCACCACCATCAGATCGTGACCTCTGAAATATAACGCTATACAAATAGTTTACGTTGTTGCCACCACCCCCATCAGATTATGACCTCTGAAATATAACAGTTTACAAATAGTTTACGGTGTTGCCACCACCCCCATCAGATTATGACCTCTGGAATATAACGCTATACAAATAGTTTACGTTGTTGCCACCACCCCCATCAGATTATGACCTCTGAAATATTACGCTATAAAATTTTACAGTGTTGTCACCACCACCATCAGATTGTATTCTGTTCAAATAAATTACGGTGTTGCCACAACCCCTATCAGATTATGACCTCTGAAATATAACGCTATACAAATAGTTTACGGTGTTGCCACCACCCCATCAGATTATGACCTCTGAAATATAACGCTATAAAAGTTTACGGTGTTGTCACCACCCTCATCAGATTATGACATTTGAAATATAACGCTATACAAATAGTTTACGGTGTTGCCACCACCACCATCAGATTATGACCTCTGGAATATAACGCTATACAAATAGTTTACGGTGTTGCCACCACCCCCATCATATTATGACCTCTGGAATATAACGCTATATAAATAGTTAACGGTGTTGCCACCACCCCCATCAGATTATGACCTCTGAAATATAACGTTATAAAAGTTTACGGTGTTGTCACCACCACCATCAGATTGTATTCTGTTCAAATAGTTTACGGTGTTGCCACCCCCCCCCCCCCATCAGATTGTGACCTCTGAAATATAACGCTATACAAATAGTTTACGGTGTTGCCACCACCGCTATCAGATTATGACCTCTGGAATATAACGCTATACAAATAGTTTACGGTCTTGCAACCAACCCCATCAGATTATGACATCTGAAATATAACGCTATACAAATAGTTAACGGTGTTGCCACCACCCCCATCAGATTGTGACCTCTGAAATATAACCCTATACAAATAGTTTACGATGTTGCCACCACCACCATCAGATCTATACAAATAGTTAACGGTTTTGCCACCACCCCCATCAGATTGTGACCTCTGAAATATAACGCTATACAAATAGTTTACGGTGTTGCCACCACCCCCATCAGATTATGACCTCTGAAATATAACGCTATACAAATAGTTTACGGTGTTGCCACCACCCCCATCAGATTATGACCTCTGAAATATAACGCTATAAAAGTTTACGGTGTTGTCACCACCACCATCAGATTGTATTCTGTTCAAATAGTTTACGGTGTTGTCACCACCCCCATCAGATTGTGACCTCTGAAATATAACGCTATACAAATAGTTTACGGTGTTGCCACCACCCCCATCAGATTATGACCTCTAAAATATAACGCTATACAAATAGTTTACAGTGTTGCCACCACCCCCATCAGATTATGACCTCTGAAATATTACGCTATAAAAGTTTACAGTGTTGTCACCACCACCATCAGATTGTATTCTGTTCAAATATTTACGGTGTTGCCACCATCCCCATCAGATTGTGACCTCTGAAATATAACGCTATACAAATAGTTTACGATGTTGCCACCACCCCCATCAGATAATGACCTCTGAAATATAATGATTTACAAATAGTTTACGTACGGTGTTGCCACCATCCCCATCAGATTATGACATCTGAAATATAACAGTTTACAAATAGTTTACGGTGTTGCCACCACCATCAGATCGTGACCTCTGAAATATAACGCTATACAAATAGTTTACGTTGTTGCCACCACCCCCATCAGATTATGACCTCTGAAATATAACAGTTTACAAATAGTTTACGGTGTTGCCACCACCCCCATCAGATTATGACCTCTGGAATATAACGCTATACAAATAGTTTACGTTGTTGCCACCACCCCCATCAGATTATGACCTCTGAAATATTACGCTATAAAATTTTACAGTGTTGTCACCACCACCATCAGATTGTATTCTGTTCAAATAAATTACGGTGTTGCCACAACCCCTATCAGATTATGACCTCTGAAATATAACGCTATACAAATAGTTTACGGTGTTGCCACCACCCCATCAGATTATGACCTCTGAAATATAACGCTATAAAAGTTTACGGTGTTGTCACCACCCTCATCAGATTATGACATCTGAAATATAACGCTATACAAATAGTTTACGGTGTTGCCACCACCACCATCAGATTATGACCTCTGGAATATAACGCTATACAAATAGTTTACGGTGTTGCCACCACCCCCATCATATTATGACCTCTGGAATATAACGCTATATAAATAGTTAACGGTGTTGCCACCACCCCCATCAGATTATGACCTCTGAAATATAACGTTATAAAAGTTTACGGTGTTGTCACCACCACCATCAGATTGTATTCTGTTCAAATAGTTTACGGTGTTGCCACCCCCCCCCCCCCCCCCCCCCCATCAGATTGTGACCTCTGAAATATAACGCTATACAAATAGTTTACGGTGTTGCCACCACCGCTATCAGATTATGACCTCTGGAATATAACGCTATACAAATAGTTTACGGTCTTGCAACCAACCCCATCAGATTATGACATCTGAAATATAACGCTATACAAATAGTTAACGGTGTTGCCACCACCCCCATCAGATTGTGACCTCTGAAATATAACCCTATACAAATAGTTTACGATGTTGCCACCACCACCATCAGATCTATACAAATAGTTAACGGTTTTGCCACCACCCCCATCAGATTGTGACCTCTGAAATATAACGCTATACAAATAGTTTACGGTGTTGCCACCACCCCCATCAGATTATGACCTCTGAAATATAACGCTATACAAATAGTTTACGGTGTTGCCACCACCCCCATCAGATTATGACCTCTGAAATATAACGCTATAAAAGTTTACGGTGTTGTCACCACCACCATCAGATTGTATTCTGTTCAAATAGTTTACGGTGTTGTCACCACCCCCATCAGATTGTGACCTCTGAAATATAACGCTATACAAATAGTTTACGGTGTTTCCACCACCCCCATCAGATTATGACCTCTAAAACATCACGCTATACAAATAGTTTACAGTGTTGCCACCACCCCCATCAGATTATGACCTCTGAAATATTACGCTATAAAAGTTTACAGTGTTGTCACCACCACCATCAGATTGTATTCTGTTCAAATAGTTTACGGTGTTGCCACCATCCCCATCAGATTGTGACCTCTGAAATATAACGCTATACAAATAGTTTACGATGTTGCCACCACCTCCATCAGATAATGACCTCTGAAATATAATGTTTTACAAATAGTTTACGTACGGTGTTGCCACCATCCCCATCAGATTATGACATCTGAAATATAACAGTTTACAAATAGTTTACGGTGTTGCCACCACCACCATCAGATTATGACCTCTGAAATATAACGCTATACAAATAGTTTACGGTGTTGCCACCACCCCCATCAGATTATGACCTCTGGAATATAACGCTATACAAATAGTTTACGGTGTTGCAACCACCACCATCAGATCTATACAAATAGTTAACGGTGTTGTCACCACCCCCATCAGATTATGACCTCTGAAATATGACGCTATGAAAATAGTTAACGGTGTTGCCACCACCCCCATCAGATTATGACCTCTGAAATATAACGCTATAAAAGTTTACGGTGTTGTCACCACCACTATCAAATTGTGTTCTGTTCAAATAGTTTACGGTGTTGCCCCCCCCCCCCCCCATCAGATTGTGACCTCTGAAATATAACGATATACAAATAGTTTACCGTGTTGCCACCACCGCCATCAGATTATGACCTCTTGAATATAACGCTATACAAATAGTTTACGGTATTGCAGCCACCCCCATCAGATTATGACTTCTGAAATTTAAAGCTATACAAATAGTTAACGGTGTTGCCACCACCCCCCCATCAGATTGTGACCTCTGAAATATAACCCTATACAAATAGTTTACGGCGTTGTCACCACCACCATCAGATCTATACAAATAGGTTACGGTGTTGCCACCACCCCCATCAGATTGTGACCTCTGAAATATAACGCTATACAAATAGTTAACGGTGTTGCCACCACCCCCATCAGATTATGACCTCTGAAATATAACGCTATAAAAGTTTACAGTGTTGTCACCACCACCATCAGATTGTATTCTGTTCAAATAGTTTACGGTGTTGCCACCATCCCCATCAGATTATGACAATTGAAATATAACGTTATACAAATAGTTTACGGTGTTGCCACCACCTCCCTCAGATTATGACCTCTGAAATATAACGCTATAAAAGTTTACGGTGTTGTCACCACCACCATCAGATTGTATTCTGTAGAAATAGTTTACGGTGTTGCCACCACCCCCATCAGATTGTGACCTCTGAAATATAACGCTTTACAAATAGTTTACGGTGTTGCCACCACCCCCATCATATTATGACCTCTGAAATATAACACTATACAAATAGTTCACGGTGTTGCCACCATCCCCATCAGATTATGACATCTCAAATATAACGTTATACAAATAGTTTACGGTGTTGCCACCACCCCATCAGATTGTGACCTCTGAAATATAACGCTTTACAAATAGTTTACGGTGTTGCCACCACCCCCATCATATTATGACCTCTGAAATATAACACTATACAAATAGTTCACGGTGTTGCCACCATCCCCATCAGATTATGACAATTGAAATATAACGTTATACAAATAGTTTACGGTGTTGCCACCACCCCCATCAGATTGCGACCTCTGAAATATGACGGCATACAAACAGTTTACGGTGTTGCCACCACCACATCAGATCATGACCTCTGAAATATTACGCTATACAAATAGTTTACGGTGTTGCCACCACCCCCATCAGATTATGACCTCTGAAATATAATGTTTTACAAATAGTTTACGGTGTTGCCACCATCCCCATCAGATTATGACATCTGAAATATAACAGTTTACAAATAGTTTACGGTGTTGCAACCACCCCCATCAGATTATGACCTCTGAAATATAACGCTATACAAATAGTTAACGGTGTTGCCACCACCCCCATCAGATTGTGACATCTGAAATATAACGCTATACAAATAGTTTACGGTGTTGCCACCACCACCGTCAGATCTATACAAATAGTTTACGGTGTTGCCACCATCCCCATCAGATTATGACCTCTGGAATATAACGCTATACAAATAGTTTACGGTGTTGCCACCACCACCATCAGATTATGACCTCTGAAATATAAAGCTATACAGATAGTTTACGGTGTTGCCACCACCACCATCAGATTAAGACCTCTAAAATATAACGCTTTACAAATAGTTTACGGTGTTGCCACCACCCTCATCAGATTATGACCTCTGAAATATAACGCTATACAAATGGTTTACGGTGTTGCCACCACCCTCATCAGATTATGACCTCTGAAATATAACGCTATACAAATGGTTTACGGTGTTGCCACCACCCTCATCAGATTATGACCTCTGAAATATAACGCTATACAAATAGTTTACGGTGTTGCCACCACCCCCATCAGATTATGACCTCTGGAATATAACGCTATACAATAGTTTACGGTGTTGCCACCACCCCCCTCTGGAATATAACGCTATACAAATAGTTAACATATTTGCAACCATCCCCATCAGATTATGACCTCTGAAATATAACGCTATACAAATAGTTAACGGTGTTGCCACCACCCCCATCAGATTGTGACATCTGAAATATAACGCTATACAAATAGTTTACGGTGTTGCCACCACCACCGTCAGATCTATACAAATAGTTTACGGTGTTGCCACCATCCCCATCAGATTATGACCTCTGGAATATAACGCTTTACAAATAGTTTACGGTGTTGCCACCACCACCATCAGATTATGACCTCTAAAATATAACGCTTTACAAATAGTTTAAGGTGTTGCCACCACCCCCATGAGATTATGACCTCTGAAATATAACACTATACAAATAGTTTACGGTGTTGCCACCACCACCATCAGATTGTGACCTCTGAAATATAACGCTATACAAATAGTTTACGGTGTTGCCACCACCCCCATGAGATTATGACCTCTGAAATATAACGCTATACAAATAGTTTACGGTGTTGCCACCATCCCCATCAGATTACGACCTCTGAAATATAACGCTATACAAATAGTTTACGGTGTTGCCACCACCCTCATCAGATTGTATTCTGTATGCCTCGCATTCTGCGACTTGCGTCGAATGCAATTTAAAAAAAAACCAACTGAAATTGGCGCTCTAACCTAAACCTATTCGATGGGCTTTCAACTTAATAGTAGACAATGAAACGTAGAAGCTACTTCTAGCTTCGGCATTTTTTCTATGTTGTTTCACCCTTATTAAAATTCTTATCTATACTAATTTGCGTGCTCTTATATATAAACTTATGAGGAAAATGAAATCAGAGATCTATATTTTAATTAGATTGATGTTGCTCACAAGAGTTTGTAAAATACATCGATGCTGTACACAACCCCCTTTTTATAGATAATCTTTAACTTCATGTCAACTTTAGGCCTATTTATGTTCGATAAGTCATGTACATTACACTGGATACAAGTGTGTAAAATACATCAATGCTGTACATAACCCCCTTTTTATAGATAATCTTTAACTTCATGTCAACTTTAGGCCTATTTATGTTCGATAAGTCATGTACATTACACTTGATACAAGTGTGTAAGATGGATTGATTAGCCTGTTTCTAATTGTCATTTTGTTTTCATAACTTTAACAGAAACCCTCCCCCTTTTTCACCGTATGCAGTTTTTCCTATTTCTGTAAAGCAAAGATATACTCAGACCTGATAATTCAATCAATTCTGCGCTAATACTCATCAGGTTAGGAAATAAATCCTACATGTGTTTGATGTGCTTTCACACTCACCAAAAGATAATTGGATGTTTACCTTCTATCAAAAGACGAAAAAATAACATTTTTGGAGGGCAACTTATAAATGTTTATATCTAAAAAAAACATCGCTAAAGCTCAGCTGTATCGAATCTTATGTAAAATTCCGATTTTGGAACTTTTAAAAGGTCAAGGTCACTGATATTTAACAGCTGAATGAAAATTGTAAATGTGCACCCTATAAGTACAAATGTCAATCCCGAACCATATTTGGCAATACAAATATCAAATTAGTCCTAAATATAGAAAGAATTTATAATCCTTTGAATTATTCGAATTTATTTTGCTGTAAACGCATATAAATGTAGGGATGGCCAGCTGACTTGTTCTCCTCTTTCCAATGATATAGGCACCCTACTAAATGGTTCACGTATGTTTTTCATATGTAGGCAAATACTTCTGGGAGACGTGGAGAATAAATCGAGCACACCCTCACAAACACTCATGATATGCTTTAATGAGGACGAATCAAATACAACTGATATTGCCAGAAAATTCAGAGAACAAACAAATAAAACTAAAGATTACGTGTTGACGGATGGAAGAGGAAATGTGATTTATGATTCAGAGGCCACAAGAGGTGTGTGTACATATGGAATATTAAAAAAAAGCCAAGTTATAACGTGTTGTCTGTTTTATATATATTTGTGTCGCCTGAAATTTCTAGTTCGGGCGACACTTACATTTTGTATTTAACACTTCTGCATTTTTACCAGCTAACTGTGATTCGCAAAAATAAATGCATCAACTTATTTCTGAATTTACAATATTTAGATATCAGTATGTCATATTCTTTTTTCTTATTGGCGTGTTTTGGGGGAATTCCAATACCAAAAAGTGGGCTTTTAAAGGTATACAAATAAGAAGATGTGGCATGATTGCCAATGACACAAGCATCTGGCAGAGACCAAATGAAATGGAAGTAGCAATGAAATGGCATAGACACGACCCTTAGAACCAGTGAACCCAACAATAGGATGAAAAATGGCATAGACACGACCCTTAGAACCAGTGAACCCATCAATAGGATGAACAAATGGATATAGACACGACCCTTAGAACCGACGAACCCATCAATAGGATGAAAAAATGGCATAGACACGACCCTTAGAACCAGTGAACCCAACAATAGGATAAAAAAAATGGCATAGACACGACCCTTAGAACCAGTGAACCCAACAATAGGATGAAAACATGGGATAGATACGACCCTTAGAACCAGTGAACCCAACAATAGGATGAAAAAATGGTATAGACACGACCCGTAGAACCAGTGAACCCAACAAAAGGATGAAAACATGGCATAGATACTACCCTTAGAACCAGTGAACCCAACAAAAGGATGAAAACATGGCATAGATACGACCCTTAGAACCAGTGAACCCAACAATAGGATGAAAAAATGGTATAGACACGACCCGTAGAACCAGTGAACCCAACAAAAGGATGAAAACATGGCATAGATACTACCCTTAGAACCAGTGAACCCAACAATAGGACAAAAAAATGGTATAGACACGACCCTTAGAACCAGTGAACCCAACAAAAGGATGAAAACATGGCATAGATACTACCCTTAGAACCAGTGAACCCAACAACAGGATAAAAACAAATGGTATAGACACGACCCTTAGAACTAGTGAACCCAACAATAGGATGGAAAAATGGCATAGACACGACCATTAGAACCAGTGAACCCAACAATAGGATGAAAAAATGGCATAGACATGACCCTTAGAACCAGTGAACCCAACAATAGGATGGAAAAATGGTATAGACACGACCCTTAGAACCAGTGAACCCAACAATATGATGAAAAAATGCCATAGACACGACCCTTAGAACCAGTGAACCCAACAAAATAGGATAAAAAATGGCATAGACACGACCCTTAGAACCAGTGAACCCAACAATAGGATGGAAAAATGGCATAGACACGACCATTAGAACCAGTGAACCCAACAATAGGATGGAAAAATGGTATAGACACGACCCTTAGAACCAGTGAACCCAACAATAGGATGGAAAAATGGCATAGACACGACCATTAGAACCAGTGAACCCAACAATAGGATGAACAATTGGCATAGACACGACCCTTAGAACTAGTGAACCCAACAATAGGATGAACAATTGGCATAGACACGACCATTAGAACCAGTGAACCCAACTATAGGATGGAAAAATGGTATAGACACGACCCTTAGAACCAGTGAACCCAACAATAGGATGAGAAAATGGCATAGACACGACCATTAGAACCAGTGAACCCGACAATAGGATAAAAAAAAATGGTATAGACACGACCCTTAGAACGAGTGAACCCAACAATAGGATAAAAAAAAATGGCATAGATACTACCCTTAGAACCAGTGAACCCAACAAAAGGATGAAAACATGGCATAGATACTACCCTTAGAACCAGTGAACCCAACAATAGGATAAAAAAAATGGTATAGACACGACCCTTAGAACTAGTGAACCCAACAATAGGATGAAAAAATGGTATAGACACGACCCTTAGAACCAGTGACTCCAACAATAGGATGAAAAAATGCCATAGACACGACCCTTAGAACCAGTGAACCCAACAATAGGATGAACAATTGGCATAGACACGACCCTTAGAACTAGTGAACCCAACAATAGGATGAGAAAATGGCATAGACACGACAATTAGAACCAGTGAACCCAACTATAGGATGGAAAAATGGTATAGACACGACCCTTAGAACCAGTGAACCCAACAATAGGATGAGAAAATGGCATAGACACGACTATTAGAACCAGTGAACCCGACAATAGGATAAAAAAAAATGGTATAGACACGACCCTTAGAACGAGTGAACCCAACAATAGGATAAAAAAATGGCAAAGATACTACCCTTAGAACCAGTGAACCCAACAAAAGGATGAAAACATGGCATAGATACTACCCTTAGAACCAGTGAACCCAACAATAGGATAAAAAAAAATGGTATAGACACGACCCTTAGAACTAGTGAACCCAACAATAGGATGAAAAAATGGTATAGACACGACCCTTAGAACCAGTGACTCCAACAATAGGATGAAAAAATGCCATAGACACGACCCTTAGAAGAAATGAACCCATCAATAGGATGAACAAATGGCATAGACACGACCCTTAGAACCAGTGAACCCGACAATAGGATAAAAAAAAAATGGTATAGACACGACCCTTAGAACGAGTGAACCCAACAATAGGATAAAAAAAAATGGAATAGACACGACCCTTAGAACCAGTGACCCCAACAAAAGGATGAAAACATGGCATAAACACGACCCTTAGAACCAGTGAACCAAACAATAGGATAAAAAAATGGTATAGACACGACCCTTAAAACCATTGACCCCAACAATAGGATGAAAACATGGCATAGACACGACCCTTAGAACCAGTGAACCCAACAATAGGATGAAAAAATGGTATAGACACGACCCTTAGAACCAGTGAACCCAACAATAGGATGAAAAAATGGTATAGACACGACCCTTAGAACCAGTGAACCCAACAATAGGATGAAAAAATGGTATAGACACGACCCTTAGAACCAGTGAACCCAACAATAGGATAAAAAAATGTTATAGACACGACCCTGAGAACCAGTGAACCCAACAATAGGATAAAAAAATGTTATAGACACGACCCTTAGAACCAGTGAACCCAACAATAGGATAAAAAAATGTTATAGACACGACCCTGAGAACCAGTGAACCCAACAATAGGATAAAAAATGGTATAGACACGACCCTTAGAACCAGTGAACCCAACAATAGGATAAAAAAATGGTATAGACACGACCCTGAGAACCAGTGAACCCAACAATAGGATACAAAAAATGGTATAGACACGACCCTTAGAACCAGTGAACCCAACAAAAGGATAAAAAAAATGGTATAGACACGACCCTTAGAACCAGTGAACCCAACAATAGGATGAGAAAATGGCATAGACACGACCCTTAAAACCAGTGAACATAACTATAGGATGAAAACTGACATAGACATGACCCTTAAAACCAGTGAACCCAACAATAGGATAAAAAAAAAACTGGCATAGACACGACCCTTAGAACCAGTGAACCCAACACTATGATAAAAAAAACCGGCATAGACACGACCCTTAGAACCAGTGAACCCAACAATAGGATTAAAAAAATGGTATAGACACGACCCTTAGAACCAGTGAACCCAACAATAGGATTAAAAAAATGCCATAGACACGACCCTTAGAACCAGTGAACCCAACAATAGAATAAAAAATGGTTTAGACACGACCCTTAGAACCAGTGAACCCAACAATAGGATAAAAAATGGTATAGACACGACCCTTAGAACCATTGAACCCATCAATAGGATGAAAAAATGGCATAGACACGACCCTTAGAACCAGTGAACCTAACAATAGGATGAAAATATGGTATAGACACGACCCTTAGAACCAGTGACCCCAACAAAAGGATGAAAACATGGCATAGATACGACCCTTAGAACCAGTGAACCCAACAATAGGATGAAAAAATGGTATAGACACGACCCTTAGAACCAGTGAACCCAACAAAAGGATGAAAACATGGCATAGATACTACCCTTAGAACCAGTGAACCCAACAATAGGATGAAAAAATGGTATAGACACGACCCTTAGAACCAGTGAACCCAAAAATAGGATAACAAAAATGGTATAGACACGACCCTTAGAACCAGTGACCCCAACAATAGGATGAAAACATGGCATAGACACGACCCTTAGAACCAGTGAACCCAACAATAGGATAAAAACAAATGGTATAGACACGACCCTTAGAACCAGTGAACCCAACAATAGGATGAAAAAATGGTATAGACACGACCCTTAGAATCAGTGAACCCAACAATAGGATGAAAAATGGTATAGACACGACCCTTAGAACCAGTGACTCCAACAATAGGATGAAAAAATGCCATAGACACGACCCTTAGAACCGATGAACCCATCAATAGGATGAACAAATGGATATAGACACGACCCTTAGAACCAGTGAACCCAACAATAGGATGAAAAATGGTATAGACACGACCCTTAGAACCAGTGAACCCAACTATAGGATGGAAAAATGGCATAGACACGACCCTTAGAACCAGTGAACCCAACAATAGGATGAACAAATGGCATAGACACGACACTTAGAACCAGTGAACCCGACAATAGGATAAAAAAAAATGGAATAGACACGACCCTTAGAACCAGTGAACCCAACTATAGGATGGAAAAATAGCATAGACACGACCCTTAGAACTAGTGAACCCAACAATAGGATGAAAACATGGCATAGACACGACCCTTAGAACCAGTGAACCCATCAATATGATAAAAAAAAATGCCATAGACACGACCTTTAGAACCAGTGAACCCAACAATAGGATGAAAAAATGGAATAGACACGACCCTTAGAACCAGTGAACCCAACTATAGGATGGCAAAATAGCATAGACACGACCCTTAGAACTAGTGAACCCAACAATAGGATGAAAACATGGCATAGACACGACCCTTAGAACCAGTGAACCCATCAATATGATAAAAAAAAATGCCATAGACACGACCTTTAGAACCAGTGAACCCAACAATAGGATGAAAAAATGGTATAGACACGACCCTTAGAACCAGTGAACCCAACAATAGGATAAAAAAAAATGGCATAGACACGACCCTTAGAACCAGTGAACCCAACAATAGGATGGAAAAATGGCATAGACACGACCCTTGGAACCAGTGAACCAAACTATAGGATAAAAAAATGGTATAGACACGACCCTTAGAACCAGTGAACCCAACAATAGGATAAAAAAATGGTATAGACACGACCCTTAGAGCCAGTGAACCCAACAATAGGATGAGAAAATGGTATAGACACGACCCTTAGAACCAGTGAACCCGACAATAGGATGAAAAAATGGCATAGACACGACCATTAGAACCAGTGAACCCAACCATAGGATCAAAAAATGGCATAGACACGACCCTTGGAACCAGTGAACCAAACTATAGGATAAAAAAATGGTATAGAAACGACCCTTAGAACCAGTGAACCCAACAATAGGATAAAAAAATGGTATAGACACGACCCTTAGAGCCAGTGAACCCAACAATAGGATGAGAAAATGGTATAGACACGACCCTTAGAACCAGTGAACCCAACTATAGGATGAGAAAATGGCATAGACACGACCATAAGAACCAGTGAACCCAACCATAGGATCAAAAAATGGCATAGACACGACCCTTAGAACCAGTGAACCCAACAATAGGATGAGAAAATGGCATAGACACGACCATTAGAACCAGTGAACCCAACAATAGGATGAAAAAATGGCATAGACACGACCCTTAGAACCAGTGAACCCAACAATAGGATAAAAAAATGGTATAGACACGACCCTTAGAACCACTGAACCCAACAATAGGATAAAAAAATGGTAAAGACACGACCCTTAGAACCAGTGAACCCAACAATAGGATAAAAAAATGGTATAGACACGACCCTTAGAACCAGTGAACCCAACAATAGGATAAAAAAATGGTATAGACATGACCCTTAGAACCAGTGAACCCAACAATAGGATAAAAAAAATGGTAAAGACACGACCCTTAGAACCAGTGAACCCAACAATAGGATAAAAAAATGGCATAGACACGACTCTTAGAACCAGTGAACCCAACAATAGGATGAAAATATGGTATAGACACGACCATTAGAACCAGTGAACCCAACAATAGGATGGGAAAATGGCATAGACACGACCATTAGAACCAGTGAACCCAACAATAGGATGAAAACTGACATCGACACGACCCTTAGAACCAGTGAACCCAACAATAGGATAAAAAAAATGGTATAGACACGACCCTTAGAACCAGTGAACCCAACAATAGGATAAAAAAATGTTATAGACACGACCCTTAGAACCAGTGAACCCAACAATAGGATAAAAAAAATGTTATAGACACGACCCTGAGAACCAGTGAACCCAACAATAGGATAAAAAAAATGGTATAGACACGACCCTTAGAACCAGTGAACCCAACAATAGGATAAAAAAATGTTATAGACACGACCCTGAGAACCAGTGAACCCAACTATAGGATGAGAAAATGGCATAGACACGACCATTAGAACCAGTGAACCCAATAATAGGATAAAAAAAATGTTATAGACACGACCCTGAGAACCAGTGAACCCAACAATAGGATAAAAAAAACTGACATAGACACGACCCTTAGAACCAGTGAACCCAACAATATGATAAAAAAAAAAACGGCATAGACACGACCCTTAGAACCAGTGAACCCAACAATAGGATTAAAAAAATGGTATAGACACGACCCTTAGAACCAGTGAACCCAACAATAGGATAAAAAAAAATGCCATAGACACGACCCTTAGAACCAGTGAACCCAACAAAATAGGATAAAAAATGGCATAGACACGACCCTTAGAACCAGTGAACCCAACAATAGGATGAAAAATTTTGTCCTGCGTTTTTTTTTAATTGTAATCTTAGTCCTGCCTTTTTATTTTTAACTCTATTCGGTTCTGCATTTTTTTTAATTACTTTATCCTGACTTTTTTTTACATAAATTGTCATCCTGCCTTTTTCTTTTGCCAAGTTGCTCATCCTGCCTTTATTTTTACTCAAAACTCCTGTCCTGCCTTTTTTCAAATTTCATCCTAGCGCACGCCCCCCCCCCCCCCTCTAGAAATCAAATGGTAGCTCCCTAAATTGATACAACTCAATAAAATGGCGACTATGTTTCGGATTTACAGTTGTTCACATGCTAATATAAAAATGAAAGGGTATAGCAGCGTACAACGACAGAAATGGAGCTGATTTATTATCTGTTATCAGTTTCACAAAAAAATATTCCACCTTAAGTTGATCGTAAGTCATGAACAATTAGGTTTACTAACAATCAACTGTAGTCGTTAGATATTTTGTGAAACTGCTCACAGGTGATTGAAGCCCAGTAACGTGATCATCAGCAAGTAGACATACAACCACGTTCCATTTTGCATTTCATTCTGCTTGTTAAACGTAAATTTCAGCTTTTCCTTACTCGTTTTTTTCTTTGCCCAGTCTTACATACAACTCAGTACACTAGATAGATGACTTAACAATCTGAAAAGGTTATAGTACAACAGTCCTGATTAAATTCATATACAAGTAGTCTGCTCATTTAAAATATACATATTGACACTTTTCTATCATCGAAGGGCCGTCTATTGGTCTCACTATATGTTAATAGTGTTGTCGGATTTTCGTTGAACAATGTTTGACGTTTACCTTTACCTAAATTTAAAAAGTAATTTGAACAGGGGTTGGAATGTATCATATCCAGCCAAAATAGATGGAGAGAAGTAGAACCGAAAAAAAATAATCGTCATTCAGGGGCAATAACTGTTATATGGAAGCGAATTATGAAAGCAGTCATGTTGACTTATTTTCAGATCTTGTCAGGGGCGGATTTAGGCGGGGGCGTGGTGGGCGTGCGCCCCCCCCCCTAAAATTTGCAAAGTATGGGTTGACTTCAACATATTTAAGTATCAAAAGAGAACATTGAATCAATCTTTTTTAACATTCAAAGTATATAAAACAGTCAGTTTAACCGAATCAACGTGACTACTAATCAAGTGACCCACGCTTTATAAAAGTTCTAAAATAATGTCAGAGGAAGGTGTCAAACGCGGAGCTGCGTTTGATGACAAATATAAAAGGTTTTTAGCAGTTACAGTAAAAACAAATGTTACATTGTATTTGCGGTTTTTATAATCAATTTGTTTGATAATCGAAGTACCAAAACATTCCTTACTTACTTTCACAATTTCATCATGACACTGTCAAGAAAACAGTCGGCAGGTGAGATTCTTTTATAGTATCCGTAATGAAAGATAGAAATACTGTTTCAAGCGACAGGTTAGTTTATTAATTAGTATCTCTGTGTCTGTATTTATTTCTCACTTGCAACCTTAATATTTAGCCGAATTTTGTACCGTATTACTGTATGCTTGAGATCCCAAGAAAATAAATGTAACTGCGTAAATGTATCTCATTCTGATTTTAGTTGTTTGAGGCGAACACAGTAAAGTCTGGCACGAAAAAAAAACCAAACCAGATAGTCTGAAAGGACAATTAAAAATCGCTGGTAAAAGTAGAACTTTTCGTTTGAAAAATATATTGGTCAGGTGAGCAATTGTGATCTGTCTCGTCTCACTTTGAGTCCTTCTGTCCGCACGTCTATCTGTAGATTGTTGTCAGGTGTGGATTAAGGTGGTTTCAGCTTGAAACTTCAATTCCTCGCTAATTTTAACGCACATTAGTTCGAGATATCTACATTTCACTCCTTGAGAAGAATATTTCAATAATTTTACCTAAAACAAACTTCAAAATTTCCTTAAAAATACCAATTCAGGTGTAGCAACCCAATATAGGGTTGTCCGATTTATCTGAAAATTTCAGGGCAGATAGATCTTGACCTGATAAACAATTTTACTTCATGTCAGATTTTCTCTAAATGCTTTGGTTTTTGAGTTATAAGCCAAAAACTGCATTTTACCCCTATGTTCTATTTTAAGCCATGGCGGCCATCTTGGTTGGATGGCCGTGTCACCGGACACATTTTTTAAACTAGATACCCCAAAGATGATTGTGGCCAAGTTTGGTTTGATTTGGCCCAGTAGTTTCAGAGGAGAAGATTTTTGTAAAAGATTACTAAGATTTACGAAAAATGGTTAAAAATTGACTATAAAGGGCAATTACTCCTAAAGTGGTCAACTGACCATTTTGGTCACTTGACTTATTTGTAAATCTGACTTTGCTGAACATTATTGCTGTTTACAGTTTATCTCTATCTATAATAATATTCAAGATAATAACCAAAAACAGCAAAATTTCCTTAAAAATACCAATTCAGGGGCAGCAACCCAACAACGGGTTGTCTGATTCATCTGAAAATTTCAGGGCAGATAGATCTCGACCTGATTAACAATTTTACATCATCTCAGATTTTCTCTAAATGCTTTGGTTTTTGAGTTATAAGCCAAAAACTGCATTTTACCCCTATGTTCTATTTTTAGACATGGTGGCCATCTTGGTTGGTTGGCCGTGTCACTGGACACATTTTTTAAACTAGATACCCCAATGATGATTGTGGCCAAGTTTGGTTTGATTTGGCCCAGTAGTTTCAGAGGAGAAGATTTTTGTAAAAGTTAACGACGACGACGGACGACGACGACGGACGCCGGACGCCAAGTGATGGGAAAAGCTCACTTGGCCCTTTGAGCCAGGTGAGCTAATAATGAACAATTACACAGACGGAAAAGGAAATAGCTTTCGAAGCGAAAGAATATTGCAGAAAATGATGAAAAACACCTAATTCAAACTTTACAAACTTTACAAATTGCACATGTGGAGCAGGATCTGCTTACCCTTCTGCAGCACCTGACATCAACCCCAGTTTTTGGTGAGGTTCGTGTTGCTTAGTCTTTAGTTTTCTATGTTGTGTTTTGTATACTATTATTTGTATTTAGGTCTTTTTCTTTTTTAGCTATGGCGTTGTCAGTTTATTTTCGACTTATGAGTTTTAATGTCCTTCTGATATCTTTCGCCTCTCTTTTAACCTCTTTCTGGCAGTAATAAGTATATTAATCACACTCGGATATATTGATTAATTGATTAACGTCTAGTGGCAACTGTTACATGCATATTTAGGACCAAAACAAATTAACAAATAATCAAATTGCTAGACCGACCAGGCTTAATTTATTGTTTCTTGCTTAACCCACAATGGCAATATTTCATGCATATTCAGGACCAGAAAATATTAACAATTAATATAATAGGTAGGTTCTGCAAGATTAGACGACATGGAGGAAGGACGGAAAATGTACGTGGCGGCCAATGGAAAGCATAGTATGTTGGAAAGGAACTGAGATTTTTCTCTGCAATAGACATCCTACGACACCCCCCCCCCCCCCTTACCTCAAACAATTGTTCGAATATGTTTAACGTAAACAGGTAAAGAGAATGTGACAGTTGTAAATTAGTTCTGTTTAGGATTTTAACTAACTCATTAATAAACTAAAAAATCGTTATTTTGAAAAGTTCCAAGTTCAAAAATATAAATTTACCACTCAGATTTACAAAACCATCACACGGTGTTGGTTTGAAGGTAAACACTTGACTGATTGAATCATGTAATCGTCCGATACAATTAGTACTGGTATTTGTATATATCAGAAAAGGGGAGGGCTGAGAGCTCACAAACAATGAGTACTGTTATTTGTATATATTAGATAAGGGGAGGGCTGAGCGCTCACAAACAATTAGTACTGTTATTTGTATATATAAGATAAGGGGAGGGCTGAGCGCTCACAAACAATTAGTACTGTTATTTGTATATATTAGATAAGGGAAGGACTGAGCGCTCACAAACAATTAGTACTGTTATTTGTATATATCAGATAAGGGGAGGGCTGAGTGCTCACAAACAATTAGTACTGTTATTTGTATAATAATTCTTTATTCCGTAAGCAAATATACAGCTCATAGGATTAAATACATACACAAATTATACAGTTTACATAAACATATACAGCATTAATATATAGCGGAGTTTGGCATACAATTTACATTGATAATAAAGGTTCATAACAAAATCAAGTGCTACGAATTTTCTCTGCCTCATAGAGGTATTTACCCAGATTATTTAATTCTTTAATATTTCTTACAGATAGTAATTGAACTAATTTGAAGGTAGATGGGTTTCTATAATAATATATCTTAATAAATTTACTTCTGACATTTACATATTTATCACACTCTAATATAAAATGATATTCGTCTTCGATTACTTTCTTATTACACATATTACAAACACGCTCATTTCTGGAAATATTAAAGTATCTTCCAGTTTCTACATTAAGTGAATGTGAATTGATTCTATATTTAGTTACATATGACTGGTATAAACTGTTCAATGGTCGATTTAAATAAAATTGCAAAGTATGTCCATCATGTATATATTGATATAAATTACATTTTGAAGTATTTTCAAAAAATGACAAGGCTTCAGCTATATAATTATCAACAATTCTTTTTTTAAATTCATGCAAAAATAATTGACTATTTCCAACACTTTGTGCTAACCATATATCATTAAATCCATACCTGTTTAGTATGTCTCTTATTTTACAACTCCAATTGAGTTTATCATTCGGTTTGACAAAACTAGATTCGTACATATCTTCATAAATACTATTCAATATACAATTATTAGATTCTAATAACTTCAACCAGTAACGTATCATTCTTACATATCTGTTTACATAAAATGGTAAACGCCCAAGTTCAAAATACACCATGTGGTTTACAGTCGTTTTTCTCACTTTCAAAATTCTTTTTAGATAATACAAATGAAGCGTTTCTATATCTGCTCCCTTATGGAAACCCCATATTTCACAACCATAATTCACAATACTTGTTACATATGTATCAAATAAGGACATCAAAGTCTCAGTGTTATAACAATCATCATAAATTTTACTCAATAAACAAAATGTAGCCTTTCTACCCTGTTCAGATAGTGTTTTCTGTGTTTCAGTAAAAGTACCGTTATAGTTTAATAACAAACCAAGATATACATTTCTATCATTTTACCATTCAAATACCATTTTTCGTTCTCTTTCAGTACACCTTTGTTACGAAAAACAACTATTTTGGTTTTTCTTAAATTAATGTCAAGGCCATTCTTGTATGAACTATCATATACAGTGACTATCATTTTTTGTAAATCAGAATACTTTCGCTGAAGAGAACTGTATCATCAGCATACATAAAAAGATAAAGATTTAACAATTTTACTTCATATGGTTCTATTCCTTGTTTAATTAACTCAATTTCTATGTCATTTACATAAATTGCATATAAAAATGGTGATAATGATTCGCCTTGCATTAGGCCAACATTACAATGAAAGAAATCTGAAAATTCACCATCTAATTTAACACAAGTTTTTAACTTAGAATACATTGATTTAATAAGATTCAGTAAATTTCCACTAATACCACATTTTAACATTTTTTGCCATAAAACATAATGTGACACACTGTCGAAGGCTTTGACAAAATCAATAAAACAACAAAAGAGACGTTTTCCTTTACGTAAACTTTTTGATACAATAGAATAAAGGGCAAAAATCGCGTCGTGTGTACCATATCCAGGGACAAATCCAAACTGCGCATCAGTCAATATACTGTATTCTTTGCACCACTTTAATAGTCTTGTATTAATGACAGAAGTAAACAATTTCCCAACATGAGACACAAGCGAAATTCCTCTGTAATTTCCTGTTTCATCAACTGGACCTTTTTTAAATAGCGGAACTATAACACTCTTGACCCATATTTCTGGAAACCAACCTGTAATAAGTATTACGTTAAAAAGTTTACATAACAGTGGCAGTAGGGCTAATTTACACTCCTTCAAAAATTCATTTAATAGATTGTCATAGCCTGTTGCTTTTTCAGTTTTCAATTTTTTAACACAAACATCAATTTCTTGCTCCGTAAAAGGTCGGTCCAATTCTTCATAAATGACTTCATTGTTGACTTCTTCTTCCGGTCCGTTTAACTAAGTTTTTAAAATGCGTCACAAAATCGTTTAACTTTATGTTGCTTTGTATGGCCTTTTTTCGTTTCCTGAATTTTCGATAAAAGTACTTTGGATTCTTTTTTCTCATTGAACTCAACATGTTTCCCCTCTGTTTTTTATATCGTCTTTTTAAACTATTCTCGCTTCGTTTAAATCTTTGTTTAGCAAGATTTAAAATTAGTCTATTTTCTTCACACTTATTTTGGTTAAATTGTTTTAATGAGCGTCTATATTCTATATACAATTGTTTGCAATCATCGTTTATCCACGGTTTATCTTGCCCTATATGTATAGGTTTATAAGTTCGCTTCGAGCTATTACAATAATCACATTTTAAAACTTTAGTCACTTCTGTTTTTGTATATTTATTGACAATACCGGAGAGACACGAATTAATATTGTTCACAATTTCGTCGATATTCCTTGGCTCGTCGGATAAACTATTCATCAGTTCATTAACTTTATCGGAATTTGCCGCAAGGTCCCTTTTAACGTCATCTTTAAACCCTTCATTCCATTTATAACAATCATATTTTACAGTTTTACAAGTACATATTTCATTTAAAGTTAATCCTTTAAGTTTAAATACAACTTTTAACGGCGCATGACATGAAAAAGTAGTAAAATCACCAATGACAAAATCATTAACAATAGAAAATGAATCACAAGATAAAAGCAAATAATCAATTACGCTACATCCATTCTTATTTTGAAATGTAAAAGTTTCACTTTTTTTCCCAAAACGACCATTACATACTCTTATACCAGAAGATTTACATAAGTTCAAAATTTTACGACCAAATGAATTAGCCGGCTTTATGTCCTCTGTTGTTCTTTTACTTGGTAGATCAGGTTCATAATTAAGTAAATCAGTTTCATTGCAATTAAATACATTTAAATTGTCTTGCATTATGAAGTCATTTTCTAAACCTATTCTTCCGTTGAGATCACCAATCACTGCAATGTTACCTAATACACTGTAATGTTCTATTTGTTCCTGCAAAACTTCAAAGACATCTAAGTCATACTTTCGGTAAAACACATTATTATCAGGGGGCATATATATAACACACAGGTACAAATCTTTACTATCAAACATAATAACATTGCTTATTTTTAACCATATCATACTATCAGCACAACAATTCAATACTTCAATATACGGATTTAACCACTTTCTATAGAAAATAATTACTCCTCTGTTGCACTTTTCCCTATAAACAAACTTTTTATCATAACCATTTAATTCAAATTCCGTCGGGCATTTGACCCAGCACTCATTTAAGCATACGATATCACAATTTGTTATTTCCGTTAAGAATTCTTTGTCTTTTAGTTTCCGCAACAGACCTTTGGAGATATTCCATGAGCACACATTTAATGAACATTTATTACATTTATCACTTTCAACAGTACTACAGCCATTCTCCGCAAACTCCTATTCCTTCCACAACTTTCCTTCAATGAACAATTTATCCCCTACTAGATATGCATCTTTATTTTCTTTACGTTTTTCCTTCATCACTGGTATCAATTTCTTTCGTTTTAGTAACACCTCTGTCGGATACTGAGGACTAATTCCAAAACTTGTTTGTCTTAAGCGACCCGAAGCTTTTCGTACCATTTCTCGATCACCGAATTCAGCAAATTTTACCACTATTGGTCTCGGTTTTTCGGCATTCGTCTTTTTCCTACCAAGTCTATAGGCTTTTTCGAGTTTTATGCGCGTTTTAGCATCTTTAATGTTCAACCTTGTCTCGAGAAAATCTGTAATAATTTTGATGCAATTTTCCGGTTCTTTTTTTCCCGCCGCATTCGCCTCCTCGGTATCACCCTGTGTCCCGTTTATTCCGGTATCCATTTCAGTAATTTCCATTTGTTCATCGATAGCAAAGAACAGAAGATTATTACTAAAGTTTTGTTTTTCAACGTCGACAAGTCTATTTTTCACATTTAAGTTTACTGTTTTTGAGGTTTCTATACTTTCAGACACCTTTTCAAGTTTCTTTTTAATAGCTTGATGTTCATCTTTTATATCGGACATAAATTGGGCACTATGTTCAAGCGTACTTATTCTGTCTTTGCAGGATTTCATATCAACATCAACAGCAGTAAATTTCGATTCGTATTTGTTTAATCGCTCTTCAATACAGTCTAGCTTGTTGAGTTTTGTTTCCATCGCATCAACTTTTTTACATAATTCATTAAGTATGATCTCAATTCCGTTTGTTGCTATATGAGGCGGTAGGGGTGGGGGTGGCGGTGGTGGACTGGGGTATTGTTGAAACTGGTAGGGCTGGTCATGGTACTGGAAATTTGGTGTACTTGATTGAATGGGTGTGTATTGACTAAATCCCTGATTAATTGAATTGTTCATGTTTGTATTCTGATCGTAATTAATAGTAGGCGAGTTGTTGTAAAGACATGAGAATGCCTCGCTGAGTGTATCTGTTAATAATACCTTGTTTTCGTCAACCTTTATGTCACCTGAACACTTTTTCTTCTTTCCTTTTGTAAACAAAGAACTGTCACTTGTCGAGCCCTCAGATGAATTGTTTCCTTTAGCCTTTTCCCTCTTTCGTTTTTTGTCCTTTTTGTCCTTTTTGTCCTTTTTGATTTTTTTGTCAGTCTTTTTTGGCATTACTAATCACATTTAAATCCAATAAAAATTAACAAATGCTGCATATTCACAAGTTTTACGCATTTTTAAATCATATTTCAAGAACGAAAATTTTCACTGCCATTCAAACTGGCGCATGCGTAGTAAAAAAAAAATTAAATACTAATTGTTTGTGAGCATCCATCCCTCCCCTTATCTGATAAATATATAACACTCAGAAACGTGTCCTTCCCCCCAAACGTGTCCGAATCCCCCAAACGTGTCCACATTGACGTCACTGAACTGCAAAACATGTCTAGTTAAAAACATCGTCAAAGCGTGTGATTTGTATAAACGCCCAAACGTGTCCATTTCTCAACAAACCCCCAAACGTGTCCAATCCCAAAAAAGGGTCCATATCAAGCTTTATTTGGTTATTGCTATTCCATTAACGTATACTAATTTTACTATTTATTAAAAATATAGATAAGGTACTTTTTTAAACCGGCCAAAAAAACTGGGTAAAAGTGGGGGCGTCATTTCGGCTATGTTGTATGTAAATTGTAAGCAAACATGTTTAGTTAAACTGTACAGTTAACGGATGAAAGTGCCCCTTTCTCTGCACATTAAAATTTGTTTATTCTCTCTAAATAATGTGAAATACCGGCAACTGGACGATCAACAGTCTAAAATACATTTTATACAGTACAAATGTAAAAAAATAAAAACTTGTAACCTATGTTCTCTTTAAATATGCATGAAATACTTTCAACTTGACAATACACAATTATCAGTTTAAAGATAATTTAAACAGTATAGAACAGTAAAATCGTTAAAACCATTATGTTCTCTAGATATGCATGAAATACTTGCAACTGGAAATACGCTATCAACAGTCTAAAGTTAATTTATACAGCAAATGTAAAACTATTTCGCTCTAAATATGCACAGAGTACTTGCAACTGGACAATACGCTATCAACAGTCTAGAAAGTGAATTTATACAGTACAAATTAAATTTGCAATTACGGTGTGACGGATGGGTTAACTAAAGTCTAGACAGGCAGTAAAACAACGTCTGGTTCGTTTGATCGTATAATCTGAACTCAATATAGCAACATGATACATAACAATAGCACAACGTTAACAGAAGATAATGATGACGTTAACAATGTGAATGGAAACGGCGTTAAAAGTAGTGTTAACGTTTGACGCGTAAGTTAAACTGTCTCTAAATCACCGACATACTCGGGGCCACCAGATGCAATGTCCATTAGCTGTGATTTATAGTGGCATGCGGAAAGAACAAAAATAGATTGATCTCACAAATAATGAAAAAAGGATTAAATTATTAAATTACGTAAAAAACTTTTTGAATTTACAGTCTTTTCACAAATAAGAAAAAATAACAAGTCTGTTCACACACGTTAGTTTCTTCGTTCACTTCGTCTCAGATAACAGTCCATGCTGTTGACTTCTAATGGGTAGAGTTTCGTCACGGGTCGATTTGTAATTCCTGATTTGGTACGCACCATAGCGACGCGTACTAAGCCGTCCTTGCCTTTAATAGTGTCCTGCACAACTCCAAGTTTCCAATGCACGCGCTTTGATTCGTCGTGTATCTGAACAACATCGCCTTCTTTGATCTTCCGAACGTCGACTCCAGCTCTTTGGTGATATTCTCGCAATGAAGTAAGGTATTCTCCTTTCCATCTTGTCCAGAAGTTCTCAATCAATTGTCTCTGTCGTATCGCTTGATTGTTCAAGTTTGTGTGTGTTAATTCACAAATATTTAGATTGTCAATAGCACTTTTTGACGATCCATACGGTAAAGTTGTTATCCTTCGTCCATGTATAAGATGGGATGGTGTAAGCGGCTCCGGATCTCTGATATCTGTTGAAATATACGTCACTGGTCGATCGTTGAGTGTGGCTTCGATCTCTGTTAATACAGTCCTTAGAGTCTCATTGTTGACATGTGCACGTCCTAATACTTTCTTAAGTGATATTTTTGTTAAGCCAATCATTCTTTCCCACATGCCCCCGAACCATGGAGCTCTATTTGGGATGAACTTCCTTTTAATGCCATAATTCTGAATATTTTCTTTAACTTTTCTAGAATTGCAAAGTCGTGAAATTTCGTTTGAAGCAGCTTTAAATGTTAGCGCATTATCTGACATCATTATTTTCGGCACTGATCGTCGACTTACAAATCTCCGGAAACACAATAAAAAAGATTCTCCGCTGAGATCGTAAACTAATTCCAAATGTACGGCTCGAGTGACAGCACATGTAAATAGGCAAATGTAAACCTTCGATTCTTCGTTGTGTCTGTTTCTTGTCGTTAGCGCACCTGTGAAGTCTACACCGGTTATGATAAAGGGTGTGGCATCTTGAACTCTCACTTTTGGTAATGGTGGAATTTCTGGTCTCGGTTTTTCGGCATTCGTCTTTTTCCTACCAAGTCTATAGGCTTTTTCGAGTTTTATGCGCGTTTTAGCATCTTTAATGTTCAACCTTGTCTCGAGAAAATATGTAATAATTTTGATGCAATTTTCCGGTTCTTTTTTTCCCGCCGCATTCGCCTCCTCGGTATCACCCTGTGTCCCGTTTATTCCGGTATCCATTTCAGTAATTTCCATTTGTTCATCGATAGCAAAGAACAGAAGATTATTACTAAAGTTTTGTTTTTCAACGTCGACAAGTCTATTTTTCACATTTAAGTTTACTGTTTTTGAGGTTTCTATACTTTCAGACACCTTTTCAAGTTTCTTTTTAATAGCTTGATGTTCATCTTTTATATCGGACATAAATTGGGCACTATGTTCAAGCGTACTTATTCTGTCTTTGCAGGATTTCATATCAACATCAACAGCAGTAAATTTCGATTCGTATTTGTTTAATCGCTCTTCAATACAGTCTAGCTTGTTGAGTTTTGTTTCCATCGCATCAACTTTTTTACATAATTCATTAAGTATGATCTCAATTCCGTTTGTTGCTATATGAGGCGGTAGGGGTGGGGGTGGCGGTGGTGGACTGGGGTATTGTTGAAACTGGTAGGGCTGGTCATGGTACTGGAAATTTGGTGTACTTGATTGAATGGGTGTGTATTGACTAAATCCCTGATTAATTGAATTGTTCATGTTTGTATTCTGATCGTAATTAATAGTAGGCGAGTTGTTGTAAAGACATGAGAATGCCTCGCTGAGTGTATCTGTTAATAATACCTTGTTTTCGTCAACCTTTATGTCACCTGAACACTTTTTCTTCTTTCCTTTTGTAAACAAAGAACTGTCACTTGTCGAGCCCTCAGATGAATTGTTTCCTTTAGCCTTTTCCCTCTTTCGTTTTTTGTCCTTTTTGTCCTTTTTGTCCTTTTTGATTTTTTTGTCAGTCTTTTTTGGCATTACTAATCACATTTAAATCCAATAAAAATTAACAAATGCTGCATATTCACAAGTTTTACGCATTTTTAAATCATATTTCAAGAACGAAAATTTTCACTGCCATTCAAACTGGCGCATGCGTAGTAAAAAAAAAATTAAATACTAATTGTTTGTGAGCATCCATCCCTCCCCTTATCTGATAAATATATAACACTCAGAAACGTGTCCTTCCCCCCAAACGTGTCCGAATCCCCCAAACGTGTCCACATTGACGTCACTGAACTGCAAAACATGTCTAGTTAAAAACATCGTCAAAGCGTGTGATTTGTATAAACGCCCAAACGTGTCCATTTCTCAACAAACCCCCAAACGTGTCCAATCCCAAAAAAGGGTCCATATCAAGCTTTATTTGGTTATTGCTATTCCATTAACGTATACTAATTTTACTATTTATTAAAAATATAGATAAGGTACTTTTTTAAACCGGCCGAAAAAACTGGGTAAAAGTGGGGGCGTCATTTCGGCTATGTTGTATGTAAATTGTAAGCAAACATGTTTAGTTAAACTGTACAGTTAACGGATGAAAGTGCCCCTTTCTCTGCACATTAAAATTTGTTTATTCTCTCTAAATAATGTGAAATACCGGCAACTGGACGATCAACAGTCTAAAATACATTTTATACAGTACAAATGTAAAAAAATAAAAACTTGTAACCTATGTTCTCTTTAAATATGCATGAAATACTTTCAACTTGACAATACACAATTATCAGTTTAAAGATAATTTAAACAGTATAGAACAGTAAAATCGTTAAAACCATTATGTTCTCTAGATATGCATGAAATACTTGCAACTGGAAATACGCTATCAACAGTCTAAAGTTAATTTATACAGCAAATGTAAAACTATTTCGCTCTAAATATGCACAGAGTACTTGCAACTGGACAATACGCTATCAACAGTCTAGAAAGTGAATTTATACAGTACAAATTAAATTTGCAATTACGGTGTGACGGATGGGTTAACTAAAGTCTAGACAGGCAGTAAAACAACGTCTGGTTCGTTTGATCGTATAATCTGAACTCAATATAGCAACATGATACATAACAATAGCACAACGTTAACAGAAGATAATGATGACGTTAACAATGTGAATGGAAACGGCGTTAAAAGTAGTGTTAACGTTTGACGCGTAAGTTAAACTGTCTCTAAATCACCGACATACTCGGGGCCACCAGATGCAATGTCCATTAGCTGTGATTTATAGTGGCATGCGGAAAGAACAAAAATAGATTGATCTCACAAATAATGAAAAAAGGATTAAATTATTAAATTACGTAAAAAACTTTTTGAATTTACAGTCTTTTCACAAATAAGAAAAAATAACAAGTCTGTTCACACACGTTAGTTTCTTCGTTCACTTCGTCTCAGATAACAGTCCATGCTGTTGACTTCTAATGGGTAGAGTTTCGTCACGGGTCGATTTGTAATTCCTGATTTGGTACGCACCATAGCGACGCGTACTAAGCCGTCCTTGCCTTTAATAGTGTCCTGCACAACTCCAAGTTTCCAATGCACGCGCTTTGATTCGTCGTGTATCTGAACAACATCGCCTTCTTTGATCTTCCGAACGTCGACTCCAGCTCTTTGGTGATATTCTCGCAATGAAGTAAGGTATTCTCCTTTCCATCTTGTCCAGAAGTTCTCAATCAATTGTCTCTGTCGTATCGCTTGATTGTTCAAGTTTGTGTGTGTTAATTCACAAATATTTAGATTGTCAATAGCACTTTTTGACGATCCATACGGTAAAGTTGTTATCCTTCGTCCATGTATAAGATGGGATGGTGTAAGCGGCTCCGGATCTCTGATATCTGTTGAAATATACGTCACTGGTCGATCGTTGAGTGTGGCTTCGATCTCTGTTAATACAGTCCTTAGAGTCTCATTGTTGACATGTGCACGTCCTAATACTTTCTTAAGTGATATTTTTGTTAAGCCAATCATTCTTTCCCACATGCCCCCGAACCATGGAGCTCTATTTGGGATGAACTTCCATTCAATGCCATAATTCTGAATATTTTCTTTAACTTTTCTAGAATTGCAAAGTCGTGAAATTTCGTTTGAAGCAGCTTTAAATGTTAGCGCATTATCTGACATCATTATTTTCGGCACTGATCGTCGACTTACAAATCTCCGGAAACACAATAAAAAAGATTCTCCGCTGAGATCGTAAACTAATTCCAAATGTACGGCTCGAGTGACAGCACATGTAAATAGGCAAATGTAAACCTTCGATTCTTCGTTGTGTCTGTTTCTTGTCGTTAGCGCACCTGTGAAGTCTACACCGGTTATGATAAAGGGTGTGGCATCTTGAACTCTCACTTTTGGTAATGGTGGAATTTCTGGTGCGGGATAAGATTTTCCGATTACTTTTTGGCACGTTACACATTTCATCAATATAGATTTGACGCACTGTCTTAATTTCGGAATCCAAAATGTTTGTTGTATGTATGCTAGAGTGATATTTATTCCTGAATGTAGTGTATTCTCATGTGCTTCTAACACTATCAAATGTGTGAGACGGTCCTTTGCCGGTAACAGATATGGAAACTTGACTGTTTCTCCTACTGTCGCATTGTCTATTCGGCGGCCACCACATCGTAATAATTGCTTTTCGTCTAGAAAGAGCTTTAATTGTCGCACAAGTGTTTTGCGTTTTGTAGAATTATCTATACAATTTATTTCGTCACTAAATATTTTACCTTGTGTATATCTTATCCATAGGAATTTTGCATTTTCAATTTCATCACTACGTAACAAATCTTTTTTTTGTTCAGTTTCCGTTGCTCTGCAGTTCGTTGCGAATCTCATTACATATGCGGTAATGCGGGTTAGTTTTCTATAAGAATTGTACCGTTCGATATCTATGATTTCTCCTATACCAATACGTACATTTTGATTATTCTCCATAGTTTCAATTTTGTCATCGTTCTCCAACATTGTTGTACATACACTAGACGTTACATTGTTTCCGTTCCATGTCGGCCAATCTTCTTTGCTGTTTAACCATTTAGGTCCACTAAACCACATTTCATTCTGTTGCAGTTCTTCAGATGTTATACCACGTGTAAGTAGATCTGCGGGATTGTCTTTCGTAGGGCAGTATCTCCATACATTATCTCCACACAAACTTTTAATTTCTTCAATTCTGTTTTTGATAAATTGTCTCTGTGGTTTTACGGATGAAAGCCAACTAAGTACGATTTGACTATCACTCCAAAATTGTATTTCACTGAAAGTTTCTGGAAAGTTTTTGCAGATATGATCAGCAAGTCTTGCTCCAATAACAGCCCCCATAAGCTCTAGTTTTGGCAAAGTTATAGTCTTGATAGGCGCAACTCGATTCTTTGCCATTACTATTGTTGGTTTTCTGTCATACAAGATGTACGCGCATGCTCCGTACGCATGAGTTGAAGCATCGGTAAATACATGTAGAGTTGGTAAATCTCTGTTATTCTCGTTTTGTGTCTGTGTACTTCGATGAATCTCTGTTTCTAAGCTCGATGCCAGATCTCGTGAAATTAATATCCATTTTGATTGGATATCTTCCGGTAATACTTCGTCCCACTCCAAGTTTAGCTTCCAAAGTGATTGCATAAAGATTTTCGCCTTTACAGTAACTGGGCTTAATAGTCCTAACGGATCGAAAATCTTGGATGATTGCCGTAAAACATATCGTTTTGTCAGTTTTCCTTTTTTGTCCATCTCGAACGTGTTACTTTGGTAAAACAACTTGTCCGATTTAGCGTTCCATTGCATACCAAGAATTTTAGTGAGCTCATCTTTGTCTAAGGTTTTTTCTTTGCTAGCGATTTCTTGTAATTTTGGACTGTTTGAATTCCATGAGCGTAGGTTGAATCCGCCTTTCGAAAGTAATTCTCTCGATCTCCTGTAATAATCTATTACGTCATTTTCGTTATCAAAGCTAGTTAAAATGTTGTCCACATATAACCCATTTTCAAGTGTATCTGAAAGTTTCCCCGGATTTTCTTTAAAGTGCTTGAGAAGTGTGGCGCTCAAAATGAATGGCGAACATGTAGCTCCGAAGAGTACGGACTTAAAGCGATATGTTATTAGCGGACTTGATGTGTTTGTTGGATCGCTAAGCCATAAGAACCTCGTTGCATCTCGGTCTTTCTCGTCGAGCTGTATTTGTAGAAATGCCTTTTCTAAATCTGATGTTGTAGCATATTTCTTAGCGCGAAATCTCATAAGTATTCCCGTAATATCATTCATAACAGGTGGGTTTGATTCTAAGCATTCATTTAGACTTGGATTATCTCTTCCATCTTTGCAGCTACAATCATAAACAATGCGTATTGGCGTAGTAGATGTTTCCTTTGAAACAGGATGATGCGGGATATAGTGCACGGGTCGATCGGTAGGAAGTTTTGTTTCCTCAACCTTTTCAATAAAATGTCTTCTCTCCTGCTCCATTATGATATCTCCATATATTTTTAATAAATCAGGTTTGTTTGCTAGACGTCTAATAACGCTTCCTGTCCTCTGTTTAACCAATTCCAAGTTATGCGGCAGCGGAAGGAAATCTGGTTTCCATGGTAACTTAGCTGTGTACTTTCCATTTTCTAGTATTATAGACTTTTCTCCGTATTCTCGTACAACTTCAGACTGACTTTTAATGGTATCGCTTCCTGAAACCCCCAACGCTTCTAAGTTCCAAAACTTTTCCAAGTCGCAAACAACGGCTCTGTGATCAGTCAAAATATTCAGCATTGCTGACTGTTTGGAAGTACTTCCGTTCTTAGTAAGTACGGGTCCCGACAAGAGGTAACCAATTTTCGACTTAACTGCGGTCGGTCCATTTCCTCTAATTATTTCATCTTCAACTATTGACCAGTAATAGTCTGCGCCAATCAATAAAGATATGTTAAACTTGTCTTCTGCGCATATCGGATGTGCGAGTCGTAAACCACGTAAGTATGGCAGTGCTTTGATTTCCTTTTGTGATTTTGTCTGAATAGGAGCGGCAATTTTCGGTACAATTATTACGTCTATTTTAATTCTTTGATTATCAACTGTTTCAATAGCTATGTTTGCTTTATCAAGATGACGAACTTGTCCTTCGTTTCCTCCAAATCCAGATATTTTCAGTGCAATCTTTTCGGTGGACTCAATTTCTAATTTTCTATCTAAATCTTCAGTTATGAATGAGTTCTGTGCTCCCTCGTCAAGTAAAATATTTGTCATTATCGATCGATTTTCGGACCAAACTGGAGTTACGGCAGTTTTTAGTAAAACATCTGTATGTGCAGTAACAGTAGAATGCAATGATGTGGTTAGCTCCAGTGGCGTTTCCTCTACGGCGGTATGTGCTACGGTCTTTTGTGTACTATACTGGTTTTCTGTTAAGCTCTTTGGTTCTGTGTTATGTACTTGTACATGTATACTCGTGTGATGTCTCTTTCTGCACTGGCGGCATTTAAATTCTGATTTACATTCAGCTACTCTATGACTTCCGAAACAGTTAAAACATACCTTTTTTCGCTTCACAATTTCTATTCGTTTCTCAACATCTTTCACGTTTTTGCATGTATTTGGATGATGGGATTCTTCACAAAATAAACATTTCTTACGTGACTGTTTCCTGTTCTTTCCTGGAAATGTTTCGGCAATAAACGAAGCGGTCGGTAAAATTTCTAAATCTTCATTACTTGGACCTGTAGATTGTCCTGCGCCCTGTACGCATACTTCCCTCTTAATTGCTGTTCTCAATGATTCGATGTCCCAGTCGTCGTTTCCGCGGTCTCGGGTTATGTTTTTTCGTACATCGGACGGCAACTTATTGTATATTATAGGCGTAAGAATGGCTCCAAATGTACTCTCGTTTGTTCCTAACGATTCTAATGCGCGTATGCTACATTCAATTCTGTCGGAAAAGTTTCTCAAACTGTCTGCGTTTGACCTCGGTGCGGGTAAATCAATTAAATTCTGAATATATGCGTTCGTGATTTTGTGGTTCTGACCAAACCTCTCTCTCAGTATTGAAACGGCTTGATAGTAATTTGCACTTGTGAGTGGTAAACCGGCGATACATTGCGCGGCTATTCCCTGAATCTGATTTTGCAAATACGTAAATTTCTGCACGTCTGTTAATGTTTGGTTATCGTGTATTGTTGATTGATACGCATCCCAGAAAGGTTGCCAGTTTAACAAATTGCCATTAAAATATGGTAAATTCAATTTTGGTAGCTTGTGGTAGATGCTAGAATTTGTTGCGCTCATTGACGATCTGTATTGCATATTATTATTCTGCATGGGATGTGGAGTATTACATGTAGATGTGGAGTTGATAAAAACAAAATCTGCTGCATTTGGATTTAAATTCTGATTAGAGCTAGTTTCATTTGATTTGTTTTTTCTGTTTTGAACTTGATGAATTGCGTACTTTTGTAAAAATTCGTTCTATATCTAAAACATACCGATCTGAGTCTTCTATCTCTGCTTCCATGTTTTCCTCTGCAATCTCCTCTAAAATTTCACTATCAAGTTCCGAAAGAATATCCCTCTTTTTCTTCAAGGTTTCACATAGGCTTTCTATTTCGTCGCGTTGTGTTGTTTCTTTCTCTAATTCCTCTTCAATCTTTGACATTAATCTCCTCGCGGCTCCTCGATGGCCCACTCGAATAACTTTCTTTTTCGTCATTATATCCTGGTCACGGCACCAATGTGACGGATTGGTTAACTAAAGTCTAGACAGGCAGTAAAACAACGTCTGGTTCGTTTGATCGTATAATCTGAACTCAATATAGCAACATGATACATAACAATAGCACAACGTTAACAGAAGATAATGATGACGTTAACAATGTGAATGGAAACGGCGTTAAAAGTAGTGTTAACGTTTGACGCGTAAGTTAAACTGTCTCTAAATCACCGACATACGGTAACCACTAATAACCGGCGTTGATCACATAACATTCATATTTATAAAAAGAATCTATAAAACCAATGCATGAAATATTTGGCACTGGACGTTATGTATCTTGATCGTGTGTCTTTAGTGATGCTGGAAACCTAAAATTCATAAAAAAAAAACGGATAACCAGTTTATGATTTGATGAGTTTTTGAAATACACACAAATTCAGATGGAGAACTATTAACAAAAGTTAAAAAAAAAATGCTGCTTAACGCCCGCCAGGCAATATTCGGATAAATATAAAAAGCATCATCGGAGTTTATAAGTACAAAATAATTTACAAAGTCACCGATTAATTCAACTCTACAATTATGTGCAGGTTCGCTCTGAATGAGTTTAAAATACTTGCAACTGAACAATAAGCAATTTCAGTCAAAAATTTATTAACAATTATAAATTAAATTTTGAATTATGATATTCATTAAAAACCTACATTTAATTAACTAAAGCTATTAAATGAAAACTTTGTCACCTGTGTCCCCATCATAAAATTCCCGTAAACGTTATCAGCGATTTTATTTAGGAGATACATGTATTAACGCTAAAAGACATGAGACGTTCTGGCGTTAAATATTGGACACGTTTTGGCGAATAACATTTATCGGACACGTTTGGGGGTTATGAACTCGGACACGTTTGGGGAATATGGTACATTTCGGACACGTTTAGGGAGAAAAGACACGTTTGGGGGAATCGGACACGTTTGGGGGGAAGGACACGTTTGGGAGTGTTACATTTTTATCAGATAAGGGGAGGGATGGATGCTCACAAACAATTAGTTCTGTTATTTGTATATATCAGATAAGAGGAGGGCTGAGCGCTCACAAACAATTAGTAATGTTATTTGTATATATCAGATAAGGGGAGGACTGAGCGCTCACAAACAATTGGTACTGTTATTTTTATATATCAGATAAGGGAAGGCTGAGCGCTCACAAACAATTAGTACTGTTATTTGTATATATTAGATAAGGGGGGGCTGAGCGCTCACAAACAATTAGTACTGTTATTTGTATATATTAGATAAGGAGAGGACTGAGCGCTCACAAACAATTAGTACTGTTATTTGTATATATTAAATAAGGGGAGGGCTGAGCGCTCACAAACAATTAGTACTGTTATTTGTATATATTAGATAAGGGGAGGGCTGAGTGCTCACAAACAATTAGTACTGCATGTTATTTGGTATATATTAGATAAGGGGAGGGCTGAGTGCTCACAAACAATTAGAACTGTTATTTGTATATATCAGATAAGGGGAGGGCTGAGCGCTCACAAACAATTAGTACTGTTATTTGTAAATATTATATAAGGGGAGGGCTGAGTGCTCACAAACAATTAGTACTGTTATTTGTATATATTAGATAAGGGGAGGGCTGAGTGCTCACAAACAATTAGTACTGTTATTTGTATATATCAGATAAGGGGGGGCTGAGCGCTCACAAACAATTAGTACTGTTATTTGTATATATCAGATAAGGGGAGGGCTGAGTGCTCACAAACATGTAAAACTCCGTCACATTCTTTATGTGCCTATCCCAAGGCAAGAGCCTGTAGTTCAGTGGTTGTCGTTGGTTCATATTTTTTAATTTGTTTTTCGTAAATTGTTTTGTTATAAATTAGGCTGTAACTATGCTCGTTTGAATTGTTTCATATTTTTGTATGTCTAGGCCTTTAATAGCCGACTATACGGTATGGGTTTTTCTCAATTTTGAAGGCCGTAAGGTTGCCTATAATTGCTTACAGTCATTTCATTTGAACTCTGATGGATATCTGTCTCATTGGCAATCATACCACAACTCCTTATTTTTATTCTTAGTAATGTTAATCTGTCTCAAGTACTGTTTATCTGTCTCATTGACAATCATACCACACCTCCCTATTTTTGTACTGAGTACTGTTTATCTGTCTCATGACAATCATACCACATCTCCCTATTTGTATACTAAGTACTGTTTATCTGTCTCATTGACAATCATACCACATCTCCTTATTTTTGTACTAAGTACTGTGTATCTGTCTCATTGACAATCATACCACATCTCCTTATTTTTATACTAAGTACTGTTTATCTGTCTCATTGACAATCATACCATATCTCCTTATTTTTATACTAAGTTCTGTTTATCTGTCTCATTGACAATCATACCACATCTCCTTATTTTTATACTAAGTACTGTTTATCTGTCTCATTGGCAATCATACCACATCTTACTATTGTAAGTACTATGTATCTGTCTCATTGACAATCATACCACATCTCCTTATTTTTATACTAAGTACTGTTTATCTGTCTCATTGACAATCATACCACATCTCCTTATTTTTGTACTAAGTACTGTTTATCTGTCTCATTGACAATCATACCACATCTCCTTATTTTTATACTAAGTACTGTTTATCTTTCTCATTGGCAATCATACCACATCTCCTTATTTTTATACTAAGTACTGTTTATCTGTCTCATGACAATCATACCACATCTCCCTATTTGTATACTAAGTACTGTTTATCTGTCTCATTGACAATCATACCACATCTCCTTATTTTTGTACTAAGTACTGTGTATCTGTCTCATTGACAATCATACCACATCTCCTTATTTTTATACTAAGTTCTGTTTATCTGTCTCATTGACAATCATACCACATCTCCTTATTTTTGTACTAAGTACTGTTTATCTGTCTCATTGACAATCATACCACATCTCCTTATTTTTGTACTAAGTACTGTTTATCTGTCTCATGACAATCATACCACATCTCCTTATTTTTATACTAAGTACTGTTTATCTGTCTCATTGACAATTATACCACATCTCCTTATTTTTGTACTAAGTTCTGTTTATCTGTCTCATTGACAATCATACCACATCTCCTTATTTTTATACTAAGTACTGTTTATCTGTCTCATTGACAATCATACCACATCTCCTTATTTTTATACTAAGTTCTGTTTATCTGTCTCATTGACAATCATACCACATCTCCTTATTTTTGTACTAAGTTCTGTTTATCTGTCTCATTGACAATCATACCACATCTCCTTATTTTTATACTAAGTACTGTTTATCTGTCTCATTGACAATCATACCACATCTCCTTATTTTTGTACTAAGTTCTGTTTATCTGTCTCATTGACAATCATACCACATCTCCTTATTTTTATACTAAGTACTGTTTATCTGTCTCATTGACAATCATACCACATCTCCTTATTTTTGTACTAAGTTCTGTTTATCTGTCTCATTGACAATCATACCACATCTCCTTATTTTTATACTAAGTACTGTTTATCTGTCTCATTGACAATCATACCACATCTCCTTATTTTTATACTAAGTTCTGTGTATCTGTCTCATTGACAATCATACCACATCTCCTTATTTTTATACTAAGTTCTGTTTATCTGTCACATTGACAATCATACCACATCTCCTTATTTTTGTACTAAGTACTGTGTATCTGTCTCATTGACAATCATACCACATCTCCTTATTTGTATACTAAGTTCTGTTTATCTGTCTCATTGACAATCATACCACATCTCCTTATTTGTATACTAAGTTCTGTTTATCTGTCTCATTGACAATCATACCACATCTCCCTATTTTTGTACTAAGTTCTGTTTATCTGTCTCATTGACAATCATACCACATCTCCTTATTTTTATACTAAGTACTGTTTATCTGTCTCATTGACAATCATACCACATCTCCTTATTTTTATACTAAGTTCTGTGTATCTGTCTCATTGACAATCATACCACATCTCCTTATTTTTATACTAAGTTCTGTTTATCTGTCACATTGACAATCATACCACATCTCCTTATTTTTGTACTAAGTACTGTGTATCTGTCTCATTGACAATCATACCACATCTCCTTATTTTTATACTAAGTTCTGTGTATCTGTCTCATTGACAATCATACCACATCTCCTTATTTGTATACTAAGTACTGTTTATCTGTCTCATTGACAATCATACCACATCTCCTTATTTTTGTACTAAGTTCTGTTTATCTGTCTCATTGACAATCATACCACATCTCCTTATTTTTATATTAAGTACTGTTTATCTGTCTCATTGGCAATCATACCACATCTTACTATTGTAAGTACTATGTATCTGTCTCATTGACAATCATACCACATCTCCTTATTTTTATACTAAGTACTGTTTATCTGTCTCATTGACAATCATACCACATCTCCTTATTTTTATACTAAGTTCTGTTTATCTGTCTCATTGACAATCATACCACATCTCCTTATTTTTGTACTAAGTTCTGTTTATCTGTCTCATTGACAATCATACCACATCTCCTTATTTTTATACTAAGTTCTGTGTATCTGTCTCATTGACAATCATACCACATCTCCTTATTTGTATACTAAGTACTGTTTATCTGTCTCATTGACAATCATACCACATCTCCTTATTTGTATACTAAGTACTGTTTATCTGTCTCATTGGCAATCATACCACATCTTACTATTGTAAGTACTATGTATCTGTCTCATTGACAATCATACCACATCTCCTTATTTTTATACTAAGTACTGTTTATCTGTCTCATTGACAATCATACCACATCTCCTTATTTTTGTACTAAGTTCTGTTTATCTGTCTCATTGACAATCATACCACATCTCCTTATTTTTATACTAAGTTCTGTGTATCTGTCTCATTGACAATCATACCACATCTCCTTATTTTTGTACTAAGTTCTGTTTATCTGTCTCATTGACAATCATACCACATCTCCTTATTTTTATACTAAGTTCTGTGTATCTGTCTCATTGACAATCATACCACATCTCCTTATTTGTATACTAAGTACTGTTTATCTGTCTCATTGACAATCATACCACATCTCCTTATTTTTGTACTAAGTTCTGTTTATCTGTCTCATTGACAATCATACCACATCTCCTTATTTTTATACTAAGTTCTGTGTATCTGTCTCATTGACAATCATACCACATTTCCTTATTTTTGTACTAAGTTCTGTTTATCTGTCTCATTGACAATCATACCACATCTCCTTATTTTTATACTAAGTACTGTGTATCTGTCTCATTGACAATCATACCACATTTCCTTATTTTTATACTAAGTTCTGTGTATCTGTCTCATTGACAATCATACCACATTTCCTTATTTTTATACTAAGTTCTGTTTATCTGTCTCATTGACAATCATACCACATCTCCCTATTTGTATACTAAGTACTGTTTATCTGTCTCATTGACAATCATACCACATCTTACTATTGTAAGTACTATGTATCTGTCTCATTGACAATCATACCACATTTCCTTATTTTTATACTAAGTTCTGTTTATCTGTCACATTGACAATCATACCACATCTCCTTATTTTTATACTAAGTTCTGTTTATCTGTCTCATTGACAATCATACCACATCTCCTTATTTTTGTACTAAGTACTGTGTATCTGTCTCATTGACAATCATACCACATCTCCTTATTTTTATACTAAGTTCTGTGTATCTGTCTCATTGACAATCATACCACATCTCCTTATTTGTATACTAAGTACTGTTTATCTGTCTCATTGACAATCATACCACATCTCCTTATTTTTGTAATAAGTTCTGTTTATCTGTCTCATTGACAATCATACCACATCTCCTTATTTTTATACTAAGTTCTGTGTATCTGTCTCATTGACAATCATACCACATCTCCTTATTTGTATACTAAGTACTGTTTATCTGTCTCATTGACAATCATACCACATCTCCTTATTTTTGTACTAAGTTCTGTTTATCTGTCTCATTGACAATCATACCACATCTCCTTATTTTTATACTAAGTTCTGTTTATCTGTCTCATTGACAATCATACCACATCTCCTTATTTTTATATTAAGTACTGTTTATCTGTCTCATTGGCAATCATACCACATCTTACTATTGTAAGTACTATGTATCTGTCTCATTGACAATCATACCACATCTCCTTATTTTTATACTAAGTACTGTTTATCTGTCTCATTGACAATCATACCACATCTCCTTATTTTTGTACTAAGTACTGTTTATCTGTCTCATTGACAATCATACCACATCTCCCTATTTTTATACTAAGTTCTGTTTATCTGTCTCATTGACAATCATACCACATCTCCTTATTTTTATACTAAGTACTGTTTATCTGTCTCATTGACAATCATACCACATCTCCTTATTTTTATACTAAGTACTGTTTATCTGTCTCATTGACAATCATACCACATCTCCTTATTTTTATACTAAGTACTGTTTATCTGTCTCATTGACAATCATACCACATCTCCTTATTTGTATACTAAGTATAAAAACTGAGATATGCAAGATTTTTTTGTGGCATCAATGTTCTTGGCCTGCATATAAAACAAAATTATTTGCGAGTATATCCCATATTATGGTGGCATATATCTGCCCCACTTGTCACTTAGTTAAGTCGTCATAATGAGCTAAATACGTAAGTCGACTAGTCAGTTAATTTAGTCTACTTGTCACTTAGTTTTAAAAGTATACTTGTCAGATAATAAGATGAAACTTTTTTGTAAAAAATTAAAACATCTTTTATATAGCGTTTAATTTTGCCCATTTCATGACATGTAAAAACAGACTCAGTATATATCTGACAAGTGCACTTAACTAAGTGACACGTAGACCTAATCTAATAAAGTGACAAGTAGACTTAATTAAGTGACAAGTAAACTTAATTAAGTGACAAGTAGACTTGGTAGATACATAAGTCGACTTGTCAAACTACATCAGTCGACTTGTCAGATTATACACAAGTCTACTTGTCACTTAAGTAAGTCTACTTGTCAGATACACAAGTCTACTTGTCACTTAAGTAAGTCCACTTGTCAGATACACAAGTCTACTTGTCACTTAAGTAAGTCCACTTGTCAGATACACAAGTCTACTTGTCACTTAAGTAAGTCCACTTGTCAGATACACAAGTCTACTTGTCACTTAAGTAAGTGACATGGAAAGTTTCCTAGTTTTGTGACATTGTTTTTTTCTGTTTTTATAGAGACCTTCAAATTTACTTTCCCGTGCTGTGACCTGGTCAAGTAACTGTGAAGTTTTTGATTTGTTTATCTGTGTCATTATATGTTGGTCAACGGTTCATTAGGGTACCGGTTCATTTGATTTGTTTATCTGTGTCATTATATGTTGGTAAACGGTTGATTGGGGTACCGGTTCATTTCTGTATTCTTTATTTTTTTTCGCTTGTTATTCTTTATCTTTAACAATAATGGCTATTCTGTAATAACTTGATAACTGTATTCTGACGGAACATTGTTCTTTTCTGTAATCAGTATATATTTTTACCCAATTCTTGAAATTTTGCAGTTATTCATTATATTTTAGCACCCCATTATTCTCTGTTCTCTTTTTTGCCCATTTTACTCTATTCTGTATATACCCCATCCACACCCTCTTATATACCGTCTGTCTAAAGGTTGGGTGAACGTGAGGTCGGACGATCTAGTAAACAGAAAATAACTGAAAATTGTCGACTGTTAACGAAACTTTTAACAGGAGATAAATTCTTAGCAAACAGAGGATTTGACATATCAGAAAGTGTAGACTTTTGTGTGCGGAAGTGAAAATTCCCGCATTTACCAAGGGAACACGTAAATTATTTTTTTCTTGAAATAAAGCCAACAAGAAAATTAAGTGCACGTACGTGACTGTTTTCGCATACAAGTTGAACTTGTACAAAACAGATATATTATTCTACAAAAAAACATTGCCAATTTACTTTCTGAATTTATATGTGTCACTGAGTTGAATCAGTTGTTCTACGACACCCTCCTCCCCCCATTCCAGACCCTCACTGAAATGAATCAGTTGTTCTACGACACCCTCCTCCCCCATTCCAGACCCTCACTGAGGTGAATCAGTTGTTCTACGACATCCTCCTCCCCAATTCCAAAAAAAAATGTATATAGCGTGAAAAAATATTTATTATTTTTGGCGATCAAACGGGGGGAGCCGGGTCTTACGTCCTCTACCCCCTTTTTTTCCTTGAATCAACCGTTTTAAATGGACCCAATCAGTGTTTCACATTGGTCATAGTTGTCTTTGAAAATATTTGGAATCGTCCTTAAATGGGTCCAATCATTGTTTCAAACTGGTCCGATTTGTCTTTCAATCTAATCCGAGTTTCTTTAAAAGTGGTCCGAGTTTTCTTGGTCCGACTTGTCCCAATCCCGATATTCAGTGTCTCGTTTTGACAAAACTTCCGCGTTGCTGCTATCGACAAACTGCCAACACATTCGTTTTAACCAAGAAGACGTCATTTCAAAGGCTTTTTAAGGGTAAGTTTTAAATATTTCTGTTATATCTGACTCATGTGAAGAAATGACATACTCATTTTAGCTCGTTTTAAAAATATTTTTGACATTTTTGACACAGCAACAGGTCGATGGACATATTTCCGGGTTTCCATATCTTTTCTTCTTCGCATTAAGACGAAATGTTCTGAACAAGTACAGAAGAAATGTTTAATTAATCATTTAACTAAGTGATTTTATGTTCTTCAAGGTAAAATTGTTTATGGAAACAAATTTGTAAGCTAAAAAGTGCATTTAAAAAGTGTAAGAGTTTTTAGACACCAGGCGGCGCTGAAGTTTGTCATGTGTTATTACAAGTATTGTTTTTTAAAAAGCTTGTATGAACCTTCATTTAGGGACGACATCAAAAGATCAATGAAGGATAAAAAACTTAATTCAAATAGTTTGGGGGTGGGGGTTAAACTTGCTGTAAGTTTTGTTTATCCTACATCGATTTTACATTTATACATGATATATCTATATGGGTCAATCAATTTTTCCAAAGTTAAGTTAAGAGGGGGGTAGGGGGGTCATTAAAAAAACTATCTGAATTAAGTTTTTTATCCTGCATTGAACTTTTGATGTCGTCCCTTACAGAGGCGGATTTAGGGGGGGGGGCGTCCCCTTTTGGGAAAAAATTTGAATGCTTATGTAGGGAATCACTGAAGCGCGACTAGAGCGGGCCTCCTCTTAGGTCAGTCAGTGGGCCCCCACTTATGAACATTTCTGGATCCGCCACTGATTTATAATGCGTATAGATTCAAAAGTGTGCATACAATATAAAATCTTTGTATTTGAAAATTAAAATAAAATTAAGAACTGATTATTAACATCAAGTTAGGTTCCTCATCCACAGGTATGAGACAATACACCTTATCGCTAATCCTGAATCTGTCCCGCTCGAACTATGAACGTCATACAACAATCACTTTATCCATTGTGGCGTCAGATATTTTGTATTATGACGTCAAAATTTTACGAGAACCTGTGTGATGCCCAGTAATGGCCTGCAGACAAATAGCGATAGGGTGTATATTAAAGATTTTACATTATTATTTACCACCAAAGGTATACATATAATTTAAACAAGTTATTTCAGAAAATAACAGGTATACTAGTACTGTTATTGGGGGAATTCTTATAGATTTATATCTCCTCCTGTCATGAATTGTGTTGAAATAACCGGTTATTTTACAAAGAAACAATGTATGTATGTCATGTATGTAATAACGCCTTTCAGTCATCACAGTGGGTCTCATTGGGGTCTTAGCGTGACACAGGATTGGCTGATTTTTGGTATTTGGACACATGAAAGTCAAATTATTGTGCCTGAAAACAGGAAACAAAGTTGAGCGGGACACTTAAAATTACTAAAAAAATAGAATCATAAATTAATTGTAATAAGCGTGAAATCAAAATTTGTTGTCAAAAGTAGGGATGACTTGTTATGTTTGTAGGTACGGTTTACAATCATCGACATTCCGTTAATGGTTTTTGCATTTTGATAACTGTATCCCTAAATGACTTCTGTACATAAATACCTAATTATAATAAAAAGAACAACAAGATCCAGTCAAAGAGACCAAAGATCAAGAGGTGCATTGCAGGATTCTTCTGTTGAGAAATCTGATTTTTCATTCTGAAAGTAATAAAGACCGGGTTGGGTGGATCCATAAAACAATTCATTTTGAAAATGAAGCATAATTTAATCTTGGTTTCAGTAAAAAAATATACATGTACTTCCATTTAATTCAATACTTTTATACGCAAAATACGCACTGCCACAATAGCAGATAAAAGGCACATGTGCAATACAATATACACAACCAAATATATAATCATATTACAACATTTTCATTGACACATACATGTATATAAATACACATCCCTTAAATATTTTAATGTATGCTGATGATGTAGTTCTTTTATCATCATCAGAGCAAGGACTTCAAAATTGTGTTAACAAATTAAATAAATTTACAGTTGATTATAAAATGACAGTTAACACAAAAAAGACCAAGGTTCTTGTATTTAACAAATCAGGAAGTCTTAAAAATATTAAAATATCATTAGGAAACCAGACTTTAGAATGTGTACAAAACTACACATACTTAGGTATAAATTTTTCATCATCTGGGAGTTTCCAAAAAGCAAAGAAAGAACTTTATAACAAAGGAATGAATTCAAAGCATATTTCAAATTAAGGAAGACCTTTTCAGTGGAAAGCCCAAAACCTAGTACTTTACTACACATCTATAACCATACAATCCGACCAATCTTGTTGTATGGATCTGAAATTTGGGGTTATATACCACATAAGAAACAAATACATTTGGATAACTTTATATCAAAAGAAACTGATTATCTTGTACTAGAGAAAATTCATACTAAGCTTTGTAAATTTTCACTTGGAGTTAACATAAAAACATCAAATATGGCATGTAGAGGAGAACTAGGTTCACTCCCTACACTGTATTATGTAATAATGAATATGATAAAATATTGGATCCATCTTATGAAAGATATTGAACCTTCAAATATTATTCTAAGGGAAGCCATAAATCTGTCTCATTCTATGGACAAACATAACCAGGAATCTTGGATAGGAAGTATTAAACATATATTTAAATTTCTAGACTTAGAATATCTATTTGTTAACCAGTCAAACTTTAAACAAAACCATATTCTAAAAAAGGTAAAAACATCTTTAACTATTAAATTTAAAGAAAGCTAGCCGTTAGCTAGTTTAGAAAGCAATTCTGGGATGTGTACTAATTTACAATCTGGCAATAAATTAAGAACTTACAGAAAATTTAAAAATATTTTTATGTTTGAACCATATTTAAAAATGAATTCAAAAAAAGACAGGCAAATAATCACAAGATTTAGAACTAGCTGTCATGATCTTGAAATCGAAAGAGGGAGGTATTTTGGGATTAAAGCTGAAGACAGAAAGTGTAAGCTATGTAAGAACCCAGTTGAAGACGAACTACATTTTCTTTTAAAATGTCCTGTTCTAAAAGATACTCGATCTCAACATCTATCTAATTTAAATTCCAAATTCAAAAATTTTTCAAGATTATCTGATGAAATGAAATTTGTTTGGATTCTTTCATCTGAAGATTTGTTTGTAACTTCAAACTTATCTAATTTATTGCACTCCCTTTTTGAAGAACGAAAGAAAATTATAGAAAATATTGTCATGATTGTTGTTTAAAAAAAAAAGAAAAAGAAATAAATAGAAGAAAAATATAGATAGATATATAACTATAGGAAATAAAATTGATCAGGAGTTGTCTCCCATAGACCTAGTACTATAAAGAATTATGTTATTTCTCCAGGACACAGTGGCACCCATAACAACTATGTTTTGTCAATAACTTGGTTTATATCAGGTTAATTAGTGTAAATGTGTATTCATGTGTTGTTTTTGTTTTTTGTTGTCTAAATGTACTTTAATCATTCTAATCATTTTCTGTGCTTTATTTTGTAATTCATTCATTTGATTGTATAGCTCAAATTTTGGGCACCATGATTGGGGTTAATAAAAATTATCTTATATTATACAAATGTATTGGCAATATCTTCCAAGTACCCTTCTGTGAAAAACTAATTGCTGTACCCAGGAAGTATTTAAGAAATTCAAAAACAAAATATATGTTTTGCCAACTTGGCATGGACAATGAGTACATAATTCAGGGGTGGATTCAAGAGGTACATGTAAGGTGGTCATTTTTTTCTGGAATTTATTTTTGTTCATTTAGGGGCATTTTTGTCATGTTTTGCCTCCCACGCTTTGGCCAAAAATGTAGCTGTTTTTTTTTATTGACAGCTTTTCTCCAATAAACGAAAGATTGTCGTATTCATGCAAAAGTTTTAACTCGTTTTAAGAGTTCAGGCCCTCGCGAGTGGGAGAGTCGATCACGGGGAGGGACTGAATTATTCGGGTTATTGGGAAACAAAAATCTTGGGGCCCTATAGTAACACGTCAGCCATGAGAAAATACAAGGATTTGTATAGTGAGACAAATCCTTGAAAATGTAGTATTCTAGTAGTTGTGCCCGTTTACAAATGGAAAATTTGCTGAATTTTTCGTTTCCGTTCTCTAACTTAAGTTAGCCTCAACCAAATTTTGATAGTGATTTTTACCGTTCTTCAGTTATGTCCCTTTATAACTTTATATGATATGCGAGCGGGGGCAACTTCTGTGTCCCATGGACACATTCCCAATTTATTTGTATATGGAATCATTATAAGGTGTACATGTCCAACTGGCAGCTGTCACCCGACGTTGACCTCATTCTCATGGTTCAGTCAGTCAACGATATAACTCTCTCTATAGAGTTATTACAGAAAATTAACATACATTTGTTATTGTGGACTAAAAAATCAAAGAACTGTGATAACATATGTATGTTACATGTTTCAAAGGAACAATATACATCATTAGTTTTGTTAAAATGTATACAAGTTCTATTGATATTACTATTGTCTTTATGTACATGTATCAACTATCATGACTATAGAAAGATATAACAGTTCATAGTTTGCCAACCATGCATAGTACACCAATGTTATTACAGAAAAAAGTACATGTATGTCTGTAATAACTAAAGGATGGGGGTGGGGGGTTGGGGGGAGGGCAGATGAAGTGTGCCTCTGGGTGTGGAATTTTCTCGCTGTGTTGACCCATTGTTGGCCTTTGGCTGTTTTCTGCTCTCTGGTTTTGGTTGTTGTCTCTTTGACACATTCCTTGTTTCCATTCTCTATTCTGTTTAATCTGTTTACATGTTTTAAATTTTAAAACTTTTTTTCAGATTTTGATTGACTGGTGGCAGAAGGGGTATGTTATATAAAGTGGCATTAAGACCTTGCAGACAGATCTAGACTTAACAATAACATGCTGAAGTTGCAATTACAGTTTGATGAAGGCCCACATGTAATCCCATATTGACGGTTGTAGGACTCGTACCAACAGATTTCACTTTGGGTATTTAATTGTATTGATACTTAGTAATGGAATTTATTTTAACAAGTTTCTTTCAAAATCATCCTTAACCATTTTTATACGACCGCAAATTTTGAAAAAAATTTCGTCATATATTGCTATCACGTTGGCGTCGTCGTCGTCGTCGTTGTCGTCGTCCGAATACTTTTAGTTTTCGCACTCTAACTTTAGTAAAAGTGAATAGAAATCTATGAAATTTTAACACAAGGTTTATGACCATAAAAGGAAGGCTGGTATTGATTTTGGGAGTTTTGGTTTCAACAGTTTAGGAATTAGGGGCCAAAAAAGGGCCCAAATAAGCATTATTCTTGGTTTTCGCACAATAACTTTAGTTAAAGTAAATAGAAATCAATGAAATTTAAACACAATGTTTATGGCCACAAAAGGAAGGTTGGTATTGATTTCAGTGATCGGGAAGGACGTGCGCCCTGCGCCTATAGCGCATATTCACCAGAAATGGTGCATAAAGTGACAAATGTAAGCGCCAACGTGGCGCACGATATTTTTCACATCGTTTCGAAACGTTTAGATATCGTCAAATAGATTTCCGATCGTGTTCCGTGCCGCCATGTGTGTGTACACAACTGTATAATGTTCCTCCAGTCATAGGAGCACCTTTATATTTTAGGACGTCTCGGGTGTTTTCATATTTTTTTCGGGTGTTTTCATATTTTTTAACTTCAAACTTAGAAGTGAGAAATAATACTGTCAAGTGAATTAATACAGGTTTTAATGATAATATTTGGGGAAGAGTTATCTTTCTTTTGCTGAACTGACAATGTCGTATATATATGTACTATTGTTTTGTTTTTATATAAATCATATTATAATGTTTAAATTTCATATTGTTTCTAAATATGTATTTTAATTTATGTTTTGTCTATTATCCATTTTGTTTGTAATTCATATGCCTATAAGGGCCCTTTGATTAGGAAATAAACATATTTGATTTGATTTGATTTGATATGGTAATAGAACCATGCGGTTTAACGTCTCGGGTGTTTTCCTATGGTAATAATAGAATGATGCGGTTTAACTGATAACCCAAAAAACGCAATTAACCATCATTCATGATATAATTTTTTATAAACAACTTTAAATTTGTGAAATTTGGCTATAACAGACAAGATTTAACTCTAATAAAAATCTTTTTATTTAGCTTAGCTTGCTATTATTTCGATTGAAAACCCCTGAAGCCTTTTTATGAATATAGTTTTTGTCTCCATAAAAGGCGCTTAACTGTCCTCGTCATTTTTTGGTCTTTGGCTCGTTTTGACATTTTGTAAACATGACTTCAGCGAATTATTGTTTTGTTCTATCAATTAATGGTACTCTCTACTGTTATTCTTGTCATCTTGATGAAGTAATAATAATAATACAAGAAGTGCAGAGGACGTTCCTGAAATGTCCTCTAATACAGAACGTCTGGTATCGACGAAACCCAAATTTAATGTTAAAACAAACATGAACATGAACAAGCCAAGGCAACAGTAACAGTTTAACCATTGTTAATAAAGGTTTATCTTTAATATTGTCCGTTTTGGAAGAAGTTATTGTATATTCATTGAAATTACAGAATCACAGGAACAATATTATTTAAAATCATAAAGGTAAACTTGTACCAACACCTCTTTTCCTAAACATGAGAAAATAATGATACTTTTTATTGTTTTACAGAAGTCAATTCGAATGGCCCACTCATTTGACAACATGGCCCATTATTTTTTAAAATGGCCCATTGAATTTATTTTTGAGGGGCCCTGGGCCCATAGTGAAAAAAACCTTCCAAATCACTGAATGTTTATGGCCACAAAAGGAAGGTTGGTATTGATTTTGGGAGTTTTGGTCCCAACAGTTAAGGAAAAAGGGGCCCAAAGGGTCCAAAATTAAACTTTGTTTGATTTCATCAAAATTGAATAATTGGGGTTCTTTAATATGCCGAATCTAACTGTGTATGTAGGTTCTTAATTTTTGGTCCCGTTTTCAAATTGGTCTACATTAAGGTCCAAAGGGTCCAAAATTAAACTTAGTTTGATTTTAACAAAAATTGAAACCTTGGGGTTCTTTGATATGCTGAATCTAAAAATGTACTTAGATTTTTGATTATTGGCCCAGTTTTCAAGTTGGCCCAAATCGAGGTCCAAAATTAAACATAGTTTGATTTCATCAAAAATTGAATAATTGGGGTTCTTTGATATGCCAAATCTAACTGTGTATGTAGATTCTTAATTTTTGGTCCAGTTTTAAAATTGGTCTAAATTAAAGTGCAAAGGGTCCAAAATTAAACTAAGTTTGATTTTAACAAAAATTAAATTCTTGGGCCTCTTTGATATGCTGAATCTAAACATGTACTTAGATTTTTGATTATGGGCCCAGTTTTCAAGTTGGTCCAAATCAGGATCTAAAAGTAAAGTGGAAAGGGATTAATATAAGTTGCAAAACTTGTTTCCCAATCCACTATAAATAAATATGTTTAAACTAAAAAGGATCTAAAATTATTATATTAAGTATTGTGCAATAGCAAGTCTTTTCAATTGCACAGTATTGTGCAATGGCAAGAAATATCTAATTTCACAATATTGTGAAATTGCAAATTTTTTTTTATTTAAGAGTTATCTTTCTTTGTCCAGTATAGTAAGCAAGAAATATCTGCAAGAATTTTTTTTAATTGGAGTTATCTTTCTTTGTCCAGAATCAACTTAAATCTTTGTTATATATATATACAATATACAATGTATATTCACTTTTTACTACCAACTGATAAATTTAAATAATCTTTACCATTCAGTGATAACAAGCAGTTTTTTTACATCTTAATATTTTATGATGTATTTAAATGAGTAGTAATTGTTGCAAACTCCATTAGAATATTTTAATTGAAATTAGTTTTTGAATAAGGGAAAGGGGGATGTGATTAAAAAATTGGGTTCAATTTTTATACGACCGCAAATTTTGAAAAATATTTCGTCGTATATTGCTATCACGTTGGCGTCGTCGTCGTCGTCGTCCGAATACTTTTAGTTTTCGCACTCTAACTTTAGTAAAAGTGAATAGAAATCTATGAAATTTTAACACAAGGTTTATGACCATAAAAGGAAGGCTGGTATTGATTTTGGGAGTTTTGGTCCCAATATTTTAGGAATTAGGGGCCAAAAAGGGCCCAAATAAGCATTTTCTTGGTTTTCGCACTATAACTTTAGTTTAAGTTAATAGAAATCTATGAAATTTTGACACAAGGTTTATGACCACAAAAGAAAGGTTGGGATAGATTTTGGGAGTTTTGGTTTCAACAGTTTAGGAATTAGGGGCCAAAAAAGGGTCCAAATAAGCATTATTCTTGGTTTTCGCACAATAACTTTAGTTAAAGTAAATAGAAATCAATGAAATTTAAACACAATGTTTATGACCACAAAAGGAAGGTTGGTATTGATTTTGGGAGTTTCGGTCCCAACAGTTTAGGAATTAGGGGCCAAAAAGGGACCCAAATAAGCATTTTTCTTGGTTTTCGCACCATAGCGTTAGTATTTATAAGTAAATAGAAATCTATGAAATTTAAACACAAGGTTTATGACTATAAAAGGAAGGTTGGTATTGATTTTGGGAGTTTTGGTCCCAACAGTTAAGGAAAAAAGGGCCCAAAGGGTCCAAAATTAAACTTTGTTTTGATTTCATCAAAATTGAATAATTGGGGTTCTTTAATATGCCGAATCTAACTGTGTATGTAGATTCTTAATTTTTGGTCCTGTTTTCAAATTGGTCTACATTAAGGTCCAAAGGGTCCAAAATTAAACTTAGTTTGATTTTAACAAAAATTGAAACCTTGGGGTTCTTTGATATGCTGAATCTAAAAATGTACTTAGATTTTTGATTATTGGCCCAGTTTTCAAGTTGGCCCAAATCGAGGTCCAAAATTAAACATTGTTTGATTTCATCAAAAATTGATTAATTGGGGTTCTTTGATATGCCAAATCTAACTGTGTATGTAGATTCTTAATTTTTGGTCCAGTTTTAAAATTGGTCTAAATTAAAGTGCAAAGGGTCCAAAATTAAACTAAGTTTGATTTTAACAAAAATCAAATTCTTGGGCCTCTTTGATATGCTGAATCTAAACATGTACATAGATTTTTGATTATGGGCCCAGTTTTTAAGTTGGTCCAAATCAGGATCTAAAATTATTATATTAAGTATTGTGCAATAGCAAGTCTTTTCAATTGCACAGTATTGTGCAATGGCAAGAAATATCTTATTTCACAATATTGTGAAATAGCAAATTTTTTTTTAATTAAGAGTTATCTTTCTTTGTCCAGTAAAGTAAGCAAGAAATATCTGCAAGAATTTTTTTTAATTGGAGTTATCTTTCTTTGTTCAGAATCAACTTAAATCTTTGTTATATACAATATACAATGTATATTCACTTTTTACTACCAAATGATAAATTTAAATTATCTTTACCATTCAGTGATAACAAGCAGTATTTTTACATCTTAATATTTTATGATGTATTTAAATGAGTAGTAATTGTTGCAAACTCCATTAGAATATTTTAATTGAAATTAGTTTTGGAATAAGGGAAAGGGGGATGTGATTAAAAAATTGGGTTCAATTTTTCTCATTTGAAATTTCATAAATAAAAAGAAAATTTCTTCAAACATTTTTTTGAGAGGATTAATATTCAACAGCATAGTGAATTGCTCTAAGAGAAAACAAAAATTTTTAGTTCATTTGAATACATTCATTCTGTGTCAGAAACCTATGCTGTGTCAACTATTTAATCACAATCCAAATTTAGAGCGGAATCCAGCTTGAATGTTGTGTCCATACTTGCCCCAACTGTTCAGGGTTCAACCTCTGAGGTCGTATAAAGCTACGCCCTGCGGAGCATCTGGTTCTCATTTGAAATTTCATAAATAAAAAGAAAATTTCTTCAAACATTTTTTTGAGAGGATTAATATTGAACAGCATAGTGAATTGCTCTAAGAGAAAACAAAAATTTTAAGTTCATTTGAATACATTCATTCTGTGTCAGAAACCTATGCTGTGTCAACTATTTAATCACAATCCAAATTTAGAGCAGAATCCAGCTTGAATGTTGTGTCAATACTTGCCCCAACCGTTCAGGGTTCAACCTCTGCGGTCGTATAAAGCTACGCCATGCGGAGCATCTGGTTCATTTTTTTTGTTAACAAGTTATGTTGAATTTGAGGATCTTTTAACAGACGTTTTGGAACTTTTACACTGTAATTTGTAATCAAAATTTTGAAGCGTGTATGGAAATTACAAGGAAAATAATAATGTCATACTAACTGTCTCATTAAATATATTATTCATGTTATTCAACGTACAATCAGTGCAATAAGGAAAGATATGAGATGAACATTATGTACATATATGTGTAAAGGTAGAGACAGGGGTGTCCTGCTTTCCATTGTATAAAGCACCCTATATTTTTAGATTTTAATCGTGTACAGTGAATCTTAAAATATATATTTGGTAAGGCCCAGATACTTTTACCTTTTAATTGTGTACGGTGAATCTACAAATTTATTTTATAAATCCCCAAATATTTTTTTTTCTCATCACTTGGCGTCTGTCGTTCGTCATTGTCGTCCAATAACTTTTACAAAAATCTTCTCCTCTGAAACAACTGGGCCAAATTTAACCAACCTTGGCAACCAAGATTGCCGACATGGCTAACAATAGTACAGAGGGGTAAAATGCAGTTTTTGGTTTACAGTGTATATCTCTGAAACTAAAGCATTTAGAGCAAATCTGACATGAGGTAAAAATGTTCATCAGGTTAAGAAGATCTATCTGCCCTGAAATTTTCAGATTAATCAGACAACCCTCTTTTGGGTTGCTGCCCCTCAATTGGTAATTTTAAGGAAATTTTGCAGTTTTTGGTTATTATTTTGAATATTATTATAGATAGAGATAAACTGTTAACAGCAATATTTTTTTTTACAAAAATCCTCTTCACTTAATTACTGGGCCAAATAGAATTAAACTCAGCTACAATTTTAAATAGGGTATCTTGATTGAAAAATATATCCAACATGTCCAATGACCCTGCCATCCAACCAAGTGAACCAACATGGCTAAAAATAGAACAAAGGGATTTACTTTACAAGTCTAAGGGAAATTTGTAAAAAAAAACTAATTCAAATAATTATAAGGGGTCTTCAGTAACTATTGTAAGTCTAGTTACTAGTGGGATGACCTGCTTTTAATTTAACTACTGGGCCAAATTCAACCAAACTTGGCCTCAATCATTATTAGGGTATCTTATACTATTTATTATGATTTAAACCTTATTTTACATGATTTCCCAAACCACAGTAAATACAGGAATGACAGGTGAGCGACACAGGCTCCTGAGAGCCTCTAGTTTGAGTTGATGCTATTCATCAAGCTTTGAGTTCACATACATATGTACATACACGGTCCTACAATCAAGCGATACCTATATTTTAGATACATGATTTTTTATACGAATATTGCTATCACGTCATCGTCGTCTGCGTCATCATCGTTGTCCGAAGACATTCGGTTTCCGGACAATAACTTTAGTTTTAGTGTACGGATTTCTATGAAATTTAACCAAAAGGTTCAATACCACAAAGGTTGGGATTGTGTTTGGGGGTGATGGTCCTAACCGTTTAGGAATTAGGGGCCCAAAAGACGCATTTCTAGTTTCAGGACAATAACTTCTGTATAAATATTTTAATTGCTTTGAAATTGTACTACAAGGTTAAATACCATTAGTAGAAGGTTGGGATTCATTTGTTGGGGTAATTGCCCAAACCGTTCAGGAATTAGGGGCCAAAAAGGGTCTAAAACAAGCATTTTTCTAGTTTCAGACAATATTGATGTATCTTAAATTGTACATTTTACAAAAAGAAAATTTCTTCAAATGTCATTTTTTTTCGAAAGAGGTGGGGGGGGGGAGAGTATTTTTATACGACCGCAAATTTTGAAAAAAATTTCGTCGTATATTGCTATCATGTTGGCGTCTGCGTCGTCGTCGTCGTCGTCGTCCGAATACTTTTAGTTTTCGCACTCTAACTTTAGTAAAAGTGAATAGAAATCTATGAAATTTTGACACAAGGTTTATGACCATAAAAGGAAGGTTGGTATTGATTTTGGGAGTTTTGGTCCCAACATTTTAGGAATTAGGGGCCAATAAGGGCCCAAATAAGCATATTCTTGGTTTTCGCACCATAACTTTAGTTTAAGTTAATAGAAATCTATGAAATTTTGACACAAGGTTTATGACCACAAAAGAAAGGTTGGGATTGATTTTGGGGGTTTTGGTTTCAACAGTTTAGGAATAAGGGGCCAATAAAGGGCCCAAATAAGCATTTTTCTTGGTTTTCACACAATAACTTTAGTTTAAGTAAATAGAAATCAATGAAATTTAAACACAATGTTTATGAATACAAAAGGAAGGTTGGTATTGATTTTGGGAGATAAGAACCCAACAGTTTAGGAATAAGGGGCCAAAAAGGGGCCCAAATAAGCATTTTTCTTGGTTTTCGCACCATAACGTTAGTATAAGTTAATAGAAATCTATGAAATTTATACACAAGGTTTATGACCATGAAAGGAAGGTTGGTATTGATTTTGGGAGTTTGGTCCCAACAGTTTAGAGAAAAAGGGGCCCAAAGGGTCCAAAATTAAACTTTGTTTGATTTCATCAAAATTGAATAATTGGGGGTCTTTGATATGCCGAATCTTACTGTATATGTAGATTCTCAACTTTTGGTCCCGTTTTCAAATTGGTCTACATTAAGGTCCAAAGGGTCCAAAATTAAACTTAGTTTGATTTTGACAAAAAATGAATCGGTTGGGTTCTTTGATATGTTGAATCTAAAAATGTACTTAGATTCTTGATTATTGGCCCAGTTTTCAAGTTGGTCCAAATCGGGGTCCAATATTAAACTTTGTTTGATTTCATCAAAAATTGAATCTTTGGGTTCTTTGATATGCCAAATCTAACTGTGTATGTAGATTCTTCATTTTTGGTCCTGTTTTCAAATTGGTCTACATTAAAGTCTAAAGGGTCTAAAAATAAACTAAGTTTGATTTTAACAAAAAATGAATTCTTGGGCCTCTTTGATATGCTGAATCTAAACATGTACTTAGATTTTTGATTATGGGCCCAGTTTTCAAGTTGGTCCAAATCAGGATCTAAAATTATTATATTAAGTATTGTGCAATGGCAAGTCTTTTCAATTGCAGAGTATTGTGCAATGGCAAGAAATATCTAATTGCAAAATATTGTGAAATAGCAATTTTTTTTTTAATTAGAGTTATCTTTCTTTGTCCAGAATAGTAAGCAAGAAATATCTTATTGTGCAATAGCAAGAATTGTTTTTAATTAGAGTTATCTTTCTTTGTCCAGAATCAACTTAAATCTTTGTTATATACAATATACAATGTATATTCACTTTTTACTACCAACTGATAAATTTAAATAATCTTTACCATTCAGTGATAACAAGCAATTTTTTACATCTTTATATTTTATGATGTATTTAAATGAGTAGTTATTGTTGCAAACTCCATTAGAATATTTTAATTGAGATTAGTTTTGGAATAAGGGAAAGGGGGATGTGTTTTAAAAATTGGGTTCAATTTTTCTCATTTGAAATTTCATAAATAAAAAGAAATTTCTTCAAACATTTTTTTGAGAGGATTAATATTCAACAGCATAGTGAATTGCTCTAAGAGAAAACAAAAATTTTAATTACATTAGAACACATTCATTCTGTGTCAGAAACCTATGCTGTGTCAACTATTTAATCACAATCCAAATTTAGAGCTGAATCCTGCTTGAATGTTGTGTCCATACTTGCCCCAACCGTTCAGGGTTCAACCTCTGCGGTCGTATAAAGCTACGCCCTGCGGAGCATCTGGTTTTTATTTGTCCTCAAGATTTATGAAATTAAAAAAGAAAATTTCTTCAAATATTATTTCAGTTTAGAGAAAAAGGGGCCCAAAGGGTCCAAAATTAAACTTTGTTTGATTTCATCAAAATTGAATAATTGGGGGTCTTTGATATGCCGAATCTTACTGTATATGTAGATTCTCAACTTTTGGTCCCGTTTTCAAATTGGTCTACATTAAGGTCCAAAGGGTCCAAAATTAAACTTAGTTTGATTTTGACAAAAAATGAATCGGTTGGGTTCTTTGATATGTTGAATCTAAAAATGTACTTAGATTCTTGATTATTGGCCCAGTTTTCAAGTTGGTCCAAATCGGGGTCCAAAATTAAACTTTGTTTGATTTCATCAAAAATTGAATCTTTGGGTTCTTTGATATGCCAAATCTAACTGTGTATGTAGATTCTTCATTTTTGGTCCTGTTTTCAAATTGGTCTACATTAAAGTCTAAAGGGTCTAAAAATAAACTAAGTTTGATTTTAACAAAAAATGAATTCTTGGGCCTCTTTGATATGCTGAATCTAAACATGTACTTAGATTTTTGATTATGGGCCCAGTTTTCAAGTTGGTCCAAATCAGGATCTAAAATTATTATATTAAGTATTGTGCAATGGCAAGTCTTTTCAATTGCAGAGTATTGTGCAATGGCAAGAAATATCTAATTGCAAAATATTGTGAAATAGCAATTTTTTTTTTAATTAGAGTTATCTTTCTTTGTCCAGAATAGTAAGCAAGAAATATCTTATTGTGCAATAGCAAGAATTGTTTTTAATTAGAGTTATCTTTCTTTGTCCAGAATCAACTTAAATCTTTGTTATATACAATATACAATGTATATTCACTTTTTACTACCAACTGATAAATTTAAATAATCTTTACCATTCAGTGATAACAAGCAATTTTTTACATCTTTATATTTTATGATGTATTTAAATGAGTAGTTATTGTTGCAAACTCCATTAGAATATTTTAATTGAGATTAGTTTTGGAATAAGGGAAAGGGGGATGTGTTTTAAAAATTGGGTTCAATTTTTCTCATTTGAAATTTCATAAATAAAAAGAAATTTCTTCAAACATTTTTTTGAGAGGATTAATATTCAACAGCATAGTGAATTGCTCTAAGAGAAAACAAAAATTTTAATTACATTAGAACACATTCATTCTGTGTCAGAAACCTATGCTGTGTCAACTATTTAATCACAATCCAAATTTAGAGCTGAATCCTGCTTGAATGTTGTGTCCATACTTGCCCCAACCGTTCAGGGTTCAACCTCTGCGGTCGTATAAAGCTACGCCCTGCGGAGCATCTGGTTTTTATTTGTCCTCAAGATTTATGAAATTAAAAAAGAAAATTTCTTCAAATATTATTTTTTTGGGAAAAAGGGGGGGCGATCAATTTTTCCCCCTCATGTTTTAATAGCATTGTCAATTTTCCAAAGAAAAAATGGGGGTCACATTTTATTATGCTAATTCTTTGTATATAGTCTGAAAACAGATTTACTAAGTATTGCGCAACAGCATAGTGTATTGCACAAAAGCAAGAAATCTCCAGTTGAATATAGATTCAAATCATATAACCAATTTCAAGTTCTTTGACTACACAGCCTTCACAATTAACTTTTGAGTCCACAAGCCTGAAGCCCAATTTTTTGAAAATTTTAGTTGGATTCTGTTGACTTGTAGAGAAGAATTTTACAAGTCTGAAAGCAACTTTACAAGCCAATGCCGTAGGACTTGTGGTTAAGCGTGAAAACTGACTACATTTATTCTGTGTCAGAAACCTATAATGTGGCCATATACCACAATTAATTCATCTATCAGTTCTTTATAACCTTTTGCATCATTAAAAAAATTGCACCATGCACTTTTGTCAAATTTTGTGTGTGTGTAATGTATAGTCCTAGTCCAAATATATTTCCAAAATTCATAACGATTGAACCAATCACTTTTACAAATTTAGCCAATACACATCCATATCCCTATTGACAAGTCAAGAGATGTTCCGAAAACTGTAAATATTACCTTTTTGCACTTGGCCTAATCACTCATTCTACCCAAAAAAGTTTAAGAAATGAGTGAGGAAGGGAAAGAAAAACAATTAAGGAAAAATACACTCTAATTAAAAGGAACTATATTCGTGGACAACGAAAAGCGGGTCATTAATTGTGGTCTTGGGCCATGTGTCAAATATTTAATTACAATCCAAATTCAGACCTGTATCAAGCTTGAATATTCTGTCCATCTCTCAGATCTGTACTCTGAGTCTTGTGTGTGTTTGTTAAAGTTTTTTTGTGCTTTGTATAGTTCTGATGAGTTAAGCCCTTTTCAACTGATTTTTGATTCAGCCATGCTGGATCTATGTGATCACTTCGGATTTGGAGATCAGGTGCAAAATTTTAACTTGAAGACATGTCATGAAAATAATTATGTGTTTCTATGACTTGCAGACACTTTATCATGTTTATACACCATTTTAATCGTCAACTGCCAACTTTTAATAGGTTATCAGTCCTTAAATTAAGATAAGGTTGGGCGAACAACTTCTTTATTTTAGATATACACTTGCATGCATATAGCATGTATATAGTTCCTTTGTAAATCAACATTTATATTAAATTGCCATTTATTAATTAATGTGCAAAATGTGATTTATCAAATTTAAGCAGTTGATAAGAATAATGAAAGTGTTATCAGTATCTTATGGTCCTGTAAGCCATTGACAAAAAATGGTTCAAGATGTGTATTGATATCAGAGTTGATTCCCACACTTTTTTGAAATGCTATTCTATACCAGTATGATGGACAGCTGCCCTGATTTTCAAACAATTACACTAAAAGGTGTAAGTATTAATTGGATTAAGCTCCACTTAAATGCAGTCTTAATTGGCTATTGTTATATTAATTCATCATGATAGTTGATAATCATACTGGTATTGACGTAGAATTTGTGTATTCCATTTATTACACATCTAACTGAATACACAAAATATTGACCTCAATAGTTGTAAAATCAGTGTCATAATCATGATAATCATCTGACATTATAAGTTTATAATTAAAGTCTATTTAAGTTACAATTATCAGTAGTTTGATTGAAGCAATAAACACAATTGCATAACTCTTACATGAGCATTTTCTGCTATAAATTATTTGTATATTCCCCATTATATTGCTTTTTAACAGTAATTGAATTATCTCAGCATTAGGTATTTGTACATGTATATTTGAATACAAGAAATGTATTTTTTTCCTTAATGAAGAATGAACAACAATTTAGATGAAAGTTAGTTATGAGTCCCCTACCAACAAAGTCGAAGGGGACTTTAGGGTTGCACTCCATCCGTCTGTCCATCCATCAGTCCGGCAAATCAGTTTTCCACACTTTTTCAGTTTTATATAATTATACAGACCCTTCAATATACACTCTCTCAATACACTAATATTTGACCTCATATTTGAATACACAAATTTATATATTAGATGTTTGATATATAGAGGTGATAGATTATTGCCTATTACTTTTGATCTACACTACATAAAGTGATTCTGTAAATTATGTCTAAAAGATAAATGATTAATTAAGGATAAACAAGACCTTTTTTAAAAAAAAAAAATGAAATCTGAATATAAACATGATAAATATGTAAAAGGTATTCAAATAAGGCCTATAATTCACTTGATAAATGTGCAATAATCATCTTTAATTAATCAAAAATTTAGATTAGTTCACTTATTATGCCCTCGCGGTAGCGAAGGAGGCATTAAGTTTTACCCTTGTCTGTCTGTACGTCCGTCCGTCCGTCCCAAAATTGGTTTCCGTTCTCTATCTTTAGTTTGCCTCAACCAAATGTTACGAAACTAATACACAATGCTTATCACCATACAACACAGATCAATTGGAATATTTTGTGGTGTCACTTTTACTGTTCTAGAGTTATACCCCTTTACAAAATGAAAAAAATGCTGAAATTTCGTTTCCGTTCTCTAACTTAGTTTGTCTCAACCAAATGTTATGAAACTTATACACAATGCTAATTTATTATAACAAAACAACATTTCAGATTATTTTTTTGACACAATGAAATTCTTAGCTTCAAGTCTAAATCTGTTGGTCCCATGTCTTTAACAAGGATAATTGATAAACTTTACTAGAAGAATCTTTGATTTGCAATTGTTGTTTTGTTTCAAAAGATGAATGTAAAAGGTGAAACATGTAACAGGGAACATTATCTGGTTAAGATTTAAACTGCAATTTAAATGAAATTGTTGTGCAAATTAAAGGACCCTCTATCATTCAATTTGATTTACATTCTGCTTTTCCTTCTAAGACCTGCAATTAATGTAATGGTCAGCAATAGTGCTTTATTACTGTTCTTTTTTTTGTCCACACCATACATGTACCTATTAAAATATGATTTGAAATTATTCAAACTACTCTTCCAAGCTTTCCATGAGTGATATCCATCACTTTGATTTCTTCATGCTTGAAGATATTGATTTGATATTTGGTGTATTGTTTTATCATGACAAGTTACAGATCAAGTTAGAATTATGTTCCGATTTGATGATGTTGTGCAGAGTTGGACTTAGAAAATTCACTCCAATAATCAGTTTTCCGCACTTTTTTATGCCCCACCTACGATAGTAGGGGGGGGGGGCATTATGTTTTCTGGTCTGTGCATCCGTTCGTCTGTTCGTCCATTGGTCCGTCTGTCCCGCTTCATATTAGAGTTTTTGGTCAAGGTAGTTTTTGATGAAGTTGAAGTCCAATCGACTTCAAACTTGGTACACATGTTCCCTATGATATAATCTTTCTAATTTTAATGCCAAATTAGAGTTTTTACCCCAATGTCACGGTCCAATGAACATGGAAAATGATAGTGCGAGTGGGGCATTCGTGTACTAGGGACACATTCTTGTTTGTCGTGGTTGAAGATATTAATTTGATAAAGTTGGTATATAGTTTTATCATGCCAAGTTACAGATCAAGTTCAAATGTTGTTCTGTCTGATGATTTTGTGCAGAGATATGATCCTTGGACTTAGACAAATTTACTAAAATAATCAGTTTTCCACACTTTTTATCCTCATGCTTGAAGATCATTGACATGATATTTGTTATACAGTTTACATCATGACAAGTTATATATATCAAGTTAGCATTTTATTCCAATACAATGAATTTTTAACCGGTAGGGCCTTTTTTTTTTAATTAGTTGGTTTACGGACAACTAGTGTCAAAGGTTAGGGTCGGAGGAGGTAAAAAAAATAAAAATAAAATAGCAATCTTAGATTTTTTTTTTGTTCACGTATAACTGTTCTGAAAAATTTGAGTCGGAGGAAAAAAAAATAAAAAAATGCTGTTCATTCATGACATTACAGGGGTTGAGGAGGAGAAATAGTTTAGCTCTTATCTTGATATGCTTTGCATTTGATGGATGGATGGTCAATTGTTGTTTAATGTCTAGTGGCTAATCAGATGCATAATTAGGATGAGAATATGATAATGAGAAATGAAATGCTAAACTGACACACTGAGCCAGAATTTAAATGTGCTAGCTCACAAGGTAACAGTTCCCCCAAAGATATGTTACCTTACCCAAACACATTATTCTGACTCCTTTAATAATTGCAATTGCAGCGTGCTTGGCGAAGAAGCAGCAGATACCAATTTTTAAGTCTTTGATTTGACCGGGTCAAGGTTCAAACCCAAGATCTCTCACTCTCCAGGTGAACACAATACCATCACATTTAAGGTGCACATGGTCTTCACGTATGAATATATGTGCATGTTTGACCCAAAAATCTTTTGAGGACAATATACTTGACATAAACAAATTTCTTTGATTTATGAAATGTTTGATAATCAACTGTGTTCATGATCCTATCATGCTGATGAAGAAATAGCAATGTACCAAAGTTTGACTAAAACACATATTTTGTACAGACAAGAAATTTGTTAGCATCTAAATTATGCAAGAATCCCGTTCGCTGAAAAGTGGAAATGGTGGCAAAGAAATAAAAAGTTGAGATCAATGTTTTATTTTCAACAGGTACCTTGACAATGGCAACATTTTCATCAGCCATATTGTCGAATATGGCATCGCCGATTGTTTGCTTAGGTTTGCATTTGATAAAAGTGCTCTCAGTACGTTGACCATCAAAGTTAATATTCAACTGAAAGTAGATGAAGCCGTCAGACTCCATGGTCCTCCCTCGTTGGGTTTTTGAATTCGTCTGCGTCATTTCGAAGCTTTTCAAAATACGCCGTTCACTACAAACGCTTTATTGACACAGACAAAACGTTTTGGAACGCCTCGGATTTTTTTATTCACAGCACTCGAAAAATCGGGTCGGCGGAATAAAAAACAACACGAAATCAAAATTTTAATTTTATTTCACTTTTAAACAAAATCGGGTCGGCGGATCCGTAAACCAACTAATTAAAAAAAAAAGGCCTAGGGGACTTATATATAATGTATTGCTATGCAATACTCTCAGAATGCTTGTTTATATTTTGTTGTTGTTGAGAAAGTGCATTTTTATGCCTCTTTCTGGAAATCATTAAGCCAATTATTATTATTGGCATATACAAAATTTGCTACACATTTGAAGATTTCCCTTAAAATTCTTGTCAAAATAATTGAATTTTAAATGTTTCTTAAAAAAAAAAGTCTGAGTGTCTTCAATTGAAATACCAAAATAATTTGCATCACTATTGCAAAATTCTCCATCTTGTGGCAATACAATAGAAATTTTACAATGAGATTATGGAAATGAAGATAACAAAATGATTATTGAAAGTATGGTAAAAAAAATCTCCGACTAGCTTCAAAATTTGCTGACATCCATAATGCTTTGATTATAGTTTGATTATAATTTGTAATGTTACACCACTGTCCAATTCTGTATTTGCATGTCCCAAGTTAGGAGCCTGTAATTCAGTGGTAATGTCTTAAGGATGTCTGCTTGTCATGTTTTGGAATTTTTGTCAGATTTTCGGAATCCTCTGGTTTTAACCATTTGAATGCCTTAAAAAATTTTGCCCATGAACCCCGATTTTTCTTTTTATAAATCTTTTACATGTATGGTTATAAGTCATTTGTGAAAGTCTTATAAAATTTTATTTATTTTGTAATAGTATTTGAGAACTGTAACTGGTCAATGATAAAGCTATGAAAAATCAAGAGAAAACATTTTCCCGCCAAACTTACAATGGCTAATATCTCGAAAACAAGCACATTGACCCCTAATTTTTTTTTGCTTTTTGGATTTCTCAATTTATTCCCTATCAATACATACTAGTTTTATGAAAAGTTATTTATTTTGAGACTGAGCAGCGAACATCCTTAAGTTGCTGTACATGTATATCATATTGGTTTTTCGTTTCTTGATTTGTACAAAAATCAGGCCTTTAGTTAGTCCGAGGATATACAGTTATTATCCTTTGATTTTCGTTGTCTACAAATATTGGTCCCTAGTGTGAACAGTGTATAACTTGCATATTTTTTTGATACACTTTCCAAATTTATTTCTTTATAAGTATATTTTATGCATGAAATATAAAGTATGAGGATGAAATAACATGTGAAAAAAAGATTTGGGTGATGAATTGTAATGTAAAGTAATGATTTTGTCCAGTTGAAGAAGGTCAAGAATTGGTATGTCTGAAGCTGTCAAACTGAATTATAGACCCCTTATAACATAGAATTGTCCATATTTTAAGTTAGAGCTGGTAGACTTTTCTATAATTTTGATATTATTTGTCCCAAAAGTAGTACACTACACTGTACAAATCTTTTTGAGATGCAGCAGATGCGATTTTTTTAATTTGAATTTATTGTCTAAAAGAAATGCACTACGAAATAAGTGTGTTCTCAGTCCTTTCTCGTTTGAAGTGCTTTACATTTGTCATTTTGGAGCCTTACTTAAAGATTGCTGTTTGGTAAAGGTTTTGCTCATTATTGAAAGCTCTCTGGTGAAGAGTCATCCCATTAGCAATCATACCACATCTTCTTACTTTTAACAGTATTTTACAAAAACAAGAAAAAAACATTTCTGACTGACAAACCCAATTTCGACAAATGGTTGCTACCAGCACTTTTACATTTTGATATTATGGATTAAGTGCTATCATGGCTCTGGTCCTTGTGATTGATTGAAAAATCAATGTTTATGAAATTTCTGTGTAATAACTTGCAAAACATTTAACCAAACCTTTTAAAGTTTTCATATTTGTTGTTTCTCATGTCACAATGGAGGTTAAGTCTGATAGTGCAAATCTTCTTTTATGCTGTTCAGGAGTTATGGCCCTTGATTGTTTCAACAATGACATTAAAATGTAAGCAAAATGTGTACATCATTTTTACATCATCTATTTAAAAAAGAGTAAATTTGTTTTAAAGTTTATCTAATTTACTTGTATATGGTGGAATGTAATAAAAGGACAAGGTTAGAGGATAATTATAATTTGGAGAAAATACAGATTTTATCAACATTAATATTTAAAGGTATTGGGGCAATCTAAATATGACATCATGATTTCAACAACAATTGAAATATTCCTCGTAAAATTACAACTCCTGTATACAAACATGTTTAACCCCTCCTCATTCTTTATGATCCTGTCCCAAGTCAGGAGCTTGTAGTTCAATGGCTATCACTGGTTCTTGTCTGTCATATATGTCTTTCGTAAATTGGTTAAATTGTTATAAATTAGGCCATAAGTTTTCTCAATTGAATTGCTTCATATTTTTCATGTTGGGGCCTTTATAGCTGACTATACGGTATGGGTTTTTCTCATTGTTGAAGGCCTTACTGTTGCCTATAATTGCTTACATCCACTTTATTTGAACATAAGTGGATAGTTGTCTCATTGGTAATCATACCATGAATCTCCTTATTTTTATAAAAAATACAATGATTTGTCTTTCTTTTACAGGATATAATGGCAAGTTGGGATAAGGTAAGTTTTTCTTCTTAAAAGTCAGTGGTCATGTGACCTATGTTGTTTATATAATGTACAGAAAGGTACAGGCGTGCAGTATTCTTAGGGGGAGAACAGGAGAAATCAAAATGACTACAGTGAAAAGAATTTCAATATATTAGTTCAAAGTTCCAGGACACAAAAAAAGAGACATTAAATATCAAAGGACATTCACAACTCTTTTAAGTCGAAGAGAAACTGACGACGTCGTGGCAAAAAATGAAAAACAATCAAATAAATAAACATTCTTCAAAACATTACACAGAAAATTAAAGACCCTACAATACTAACTCCAACAAAAACTGAGGCTCCATCTCAAAACTGATGCATAATACAATTGTCTAAAGATTTTTCTAAAAAAAAATCTGAAATTATAGACAATTTCTTTCCCTCTTCATAGTCATTGTATTTAATATAAGCTATTAAAACTGTAAACATGTAGCTTATTAAATTCAATTATTACATTTATAACACATTTTTATATTCTAGAGGAAAATGTAAAAACTTTGTTTTGCTTACAGAAACTTCTTGAAGCTGCAGAGAAGGGGAATATAAAAGAAGTAGAATCACGTGTAAAGAACAGAGCTAATTTGGAATGTAGAAATGAACTTGTAAGTGAAGTAAAATGTATTTATTATATATAGTACACACAATATGAATCAGTTAAACATTGCTCTTGTTAGTGTTCAGTGATTCAATGTTAATTTCTGGTTATTATACGCCACGCAACTCGTTGCGTGGCGGTGGGTATAATGTTTTTGACCCGTCCGTCCGTCCGTCAGTCCGTCCATCAGTCCGTCCGTCATTCCGTCCTTCAGTCCTGTTTCTTGTCATCCCAACTCCTCTCAAACCACATAACAGAATTCCACGAAACCTTTTCAGATAATAAGGACATACTATGTAGTTGTGCATATTGTTGGGAAATTGCGATTCAATTTTTTTTCTAGGAGTTATGCCCCTTTGAACTTATTTATTTTAATGTACTGCTGCAACAGTTTGTCATTGCAACTCCTCTCAAACCACACAACAGAATTCACGAAACCTTTTCAGATAATAAGGACATACTATGTAGTTGTGCATATCGACGGGAAATTGCGATTCAATTTTTTTTCTAGGAATTACGCCCCTTTGAACTTATTTACCTTAATGTACTACTGCAACAGATTGTCATCGCAACTCCTCTGAAACCACACAACAGAATTTCACGAAACCTTTTCAGATAATAAGGACATACTATGTAGTTGTGCATATCGACGGGAAATTGCGATTCAATTTTTTTTCTAGGAATTACGCCCCTTTGAACTTATTTACCTTAATGTACTACTGCAACAGATTGTCATCGCAACTCCTCTGAAACCACACAACAGAATTTCACGAAACCTTTTCAGATAATAAGGACATACTATGTAGTTGTGCATATCGACGGGAAATTGCAATTCAATTTTTTTTCTAGGAGTTATGCCCCTTTGAACTTATTTATTTTAATGTACTACTGCAACAGTTTGTCATCGCAACTCCTCTCAAACCACACAACAGAATTTCACGAAACCTTTTCAGATAATAAGGACATACTATGTAAGTGTGCATATCGACGGGAAATTGCGCTTCAATTTTTTTTCTAGGAGTTATGCCCCTTTGAACTTATTTATTTTAATGTACTACTGCAACAGTTTGTCATCGCAACTCCTCTGAAACCGCACAACAGAATTTCACGAAACCTTTTCAGATAATAAGGACATACTATGTAGTTGTGCATATTGACGGGAAATTGCGATTCATTTTTTTTTCTAGGAGTTACGTCCCTTTGAACTTATGTGCTTCAATGTACTTCTGCAACAGTTTGTCATCTCAACTCCTCTGAAACCACACAACAGAATTTCATGAAATTTTGTAGATAATAAGGACGTACTATTTAGATGTGCATATTGGCAGGAAATTAATTTTTCTTATACAATATTTTTTTCTTACACTTATTTAATTTCTCCAAAGACAATGTGGGGACATGGGGTATGTGAGCGTGATCACTAAGGTTCTTTAATTGCAAAAAGTCTTCAAAATATTAAGAAACATTATTACACATCCGGAATGTATATAGAACTCTTGTATTCCACAAAAACAGTGCAAAACATTATTTCACAACACCAATATATACAACTCCTGTATTCAACACAAACAGTGAGAAACATCAGTACACGACATCAATGTATCCAACACCTATACCAAAATAAAACAGCGGAAAAAAACACATTAAGTACATGAAGTAGAAGAAGAATGCCATGGCCAGACGAAAAGACAAACAACAGCCCCAAACAAACTTGAAATACTTCATTACACTGATGAATACCACTCCAGTTTGTATGTCAAATGGTTGCTGTCTGATACTTCATAACTGTATACAACTGAAATATTGTGATTTACTTCATTACACTGATGAATACCACTCCAGTTTGTATGTCAAAGGGTTGCTGTCTGATACTTCATAACTGTATACAACTGAAATATTGTGATTTACTTCATTACACTGATGAATACCACTCCAGTTTGTTTGTCAAATGGTTGCTGTCTGATACTTCATAACTGTATACAACTGAAATATTGTGATTTACTTCATTACACTGATGAATACCACTCCAGTTTGTATGTCAAAGGGTTGCTGTCTGATACTTCATAACTGTATACAACTGAAATATTGTGATTTACTTCATTACACTGATGAATACCACTCCAGTTTGTTTGTCAAATGGTTGCTGTCTGATACTTCATAACTGTATACAACTGAAATATTGTGATTTACTTCATTACACTGATGAATACCTCTCCAGTTTCTATGTCAAAGGGTTGCTGTCTGATACTTCTTAACTGTATACAACTGAAATATTGTGATTTACTTCATTACACGGATGAATACCACTCCAGTTTGTTTGTCAAAGGGTTGCTGTCTGATACTTCTTAACTGTATACAACTGAAATATTGTGATTTACTTCATTACACTGATGAATACCACTCCAGTTTGTATGTCAAAGGGTTGCCGTCTGATACTTCCTAACTGTATACAACTGAAATATTGTGATTGACTTCATTACACTGATGAATACCACTCCAGTTTGTATGTCAAATGGTTGCTGTCTGATACTTCCTAACTGTATACAACTGAAATATTGTGATTGACTTCATTACACTGATGAATACCACTCCAGTTTGTTTGTCAAAGGGTTGCTGTCTGATACTTCTTAACTGTATACAACTGAAATATTGTGATTTACTTCATTACACTGATGAATACCACTCCAGTTTGTATGTCAAATGGTTGCTGTCTGATACTTCATAACTGTATACAACTGAAATATTGTGATTTACTTCATTACACTGATGAATACCACTCCAGTTTGTTTGTCAAAGGGTTGCTGTCTGATACTTCATAACTGTATACAACTGAAATATTGTGATTTACTTCATTACACGGATGAATACCACTCCAGTTTGTTTGTCAAAGGGTTGCTGTCTGATACTTCTTAACTGTATACAACTGAAATATTGTGATTTACTTCATTACACTGATGAATACCACTCCAGTTTGTATGTCAAATGGTTGCTGTCTGATACTTCATAACTGTATACAACTGAAATATTGTGATTTACTTCATTACACTGATGAATACCACTCCAGTTTGTTTGTCAAAGGGTTGCTGTCTGATACTTCCTAACTGTATACAACTGAAATATTGTGATTTACTTCATTACACTGATGAATACCACTCCAGTTTGTATGTCAAATGGTTGCTGTCTGATACTTCATAACTGTATACAACTGAAATATTGTGATTTATTTCATTACACTGATGAATACCTCTCCAGTTTGTATGTCAAAGGGTTGCTGTCTGATACTTCCTAACTGTATACAACTGAAATATTGTGATTTACTTCATTACACTGATGAATACCACTCCAGTTTGTATGTCAAATGGTTGCTGTCTGATACTTCATAACTGTATACAACTGAAATATTGTGATTTACTTCATTACACTGATGAATACCACTCCAGTTTGTTTGTCAAAGGGTTGCTGTCTGATACTTCCTAACTGTATACAACTGAAATATTGTGATTTACTTCATTACACTGATGAATACCACTCCAGTTTGTATGTCAAATGGTTGCTGTCTGATACTTCATAACTGTATACAACTGAAATATTGTGATTTACTTCATTACACTGATGAATACCACTCCAGTTTGTTTGTCAAAGGGTTGCTGTCTGATACTTCATAACTGTATACAACTGAAATATTGTGATTTACTTCATTACACTGATGAATACCTCTCCAGTTTGTATGTCAAAGGGTTGCTGTCTGATACTTCTTAACTACATACAACTGAAATATTGTGATTTACTTCATTACACTGATGAATACCACTCCAGTTTGTATGTCAAAGGGTTGCCGTCTGATACTTCTTAACTGCATACAACTGAAATATTGTGATTTACTTCATTACACTGATGAATACCACTCCCGTTTGTATGTCAAAGGGTTGCTGTCTGATACTTCGTAACTGTAAACAACTGAAACATTGTGATTTATTCATTACACTGATGAATACCATTCATGTTTTTTTGTCAAAGGGTTGCCGTCTGATACTTCTTAACTGCAAACAACTGAAATATTGTGATTTATTTTATTATACTTTATGACACTTAACATACACTTTCATGGTATTCTATAAAAAAATTCCTTTGGTTTTACATAAATTTTGCATCATCATGACACAAGACATGACACATGATCATACAACAATCATTTACCAATTCTGTATTAAACATGACACGTGGCACCTGATCATACAACAATCATTTACCAATTCTGTATTAAACATGACACGTGGCACCTGATCATACAACATTCATTCACCACTCCTGTACTGAACATGACATGCGACACCTGATCATACAACATTCGTTACCACTCCTGTACTGAACATGACATGTGACACCTGATCATACAACATTCATTAACCACTCCTGTACTGAACATGACATGTGACACCTGATCATGCAACATCCATCCACCACTCCTGTACTGAACATGACATGTGACACCACATCATACAACATTCAATGAACACTCCTGTACTGAACATGACATGCGACACCTGATCATACAACATTCGTTACCACTCCTGTACTGAACATGACATGTGACACCACATCATACAACATTCATCCACCACTCCTGTACTGAACAGGACATGCGACACCTGATCATACAACATTCGTTACCACTCCTGTACTGAACATGACATGTGAAACCACATCATACAACATTTATTAACAACTCCTGTACTGAACATGACATGTGACACCTGATCATACAATTTTCATTTACCACTCCTGTACTGAACATGACATGCGACACCTGATCATACAACATTCATTACCACTCCTGTACTCAACATGACATGTGACACCACATCATACAACATTCAATGAACACTCCTGTACTGAACATGACATGCGACACCTGATCATACAACATTCGTTACCACTCCTGTACTGAACATGACATGTGAAACCACATCATACAACATTTATTAACAACTCCTGTACTGAACATGACATGTGACACCTGATCATACAATTTTCATTTATCACTCCTGTACTGAACATGACATGCGACACCTGATCATACAACATTCATTACCACTCCTGTACTCAACATGACATGTGACACCACATCATACAACATTCATTCACCACTCCTGTACTGAACATGACATGCGACACCTGATCATACAACATTCGTTACCACTTCTGTACTGAACATGACATGTGACACCACATCATACAACATTCATCCACCACTCCTCTACTAATCATGACATGTGACACCACATCATACAACATTTATTAACAACTCCTGTACTGAACATGACATGTGACACCTGATCATACAATTTTCATTTACCACTCCTGTACTGAACATGACATGCGACACCTCATCATACAACATTCATTACCACTCCTGTACTCAACATGACATGTGACACCACATCATACAACATTCATTCACCATCCTGTACTGAACATGACATGCGACACCTGATCATACAACATTCATTACCACTCCTGTACTGAACATGACATGTGACACCACATCATACAACATTCATCCACCACTCCTCTACTGAACATGACATGTGACACCACATCATACAACATTCATTTACCACTCCTGTACTGAACATGACGTGACACCTGATCATACAACATGCATTTACCACTCCTGTACTGAACATGACATGTGACACCTGATCATACAACATTCATTTACATCTCCTGTACTGAACATGACATGTGACACCTGATCATACAACATTCATTTACCACTTCTGTACTGAACATGACATGTGACACCAGATCATACAACATTCATACACCACTCCTGTACTGAACATGACATGTGACACCTGATCATACAACATTCAGTCACCACTCCTCTACTGAACATGACATGTGACACCACATTGTACAACATTCATTCACCACTCCTGTACTGAACATGACATGTGACACCTGGTCATACAACATTTATTCACCACTCTTGTACTGAACATGACATGTGACACCTGATCATACAACATTCATTTACCACTTCTGTACTGAACATGATATGTGACACCTGATCATACAATATTCATTTACAACTCGTGTACTGAACATGACATGTGACACCTGATCATACAACATTCATTTACCACTTCTGTACTGAACATGACATGTGACACCTGATCATACAATATTCGTCAACCACTCTTGTACTGAACATGCCATGTGACACATGATCATACAACATTCATCCACCACTCCTGAACTGAACATGACATGTGACACCCGATCATACAACATTCATCCACCACTCCTCTACTGAACATGACATGCGACACCTGATCATACAACATTCATTCACCACTCTTGTACTGAACATGACATGTGACACCTGATAATACAACATTTCTTCACCACTCTTGTACTGAACATGACATGTGACACCTGATCATACAACATTCATCCACCACTCCTGAACTGAACATGACATGTGACACCCAATCATACAACATTCATCCACCACTCCTCTACTGAACATGACATGTGACACCTGATCATACAACATTCATTCACCACTCTTGTACTGAACATGACATGTGACACCTGATAATACAACATTCATTCACCACTCTTGTACTGAACATGACATGTGACACCCGATCATACAACATTCATCCACCACTCCTCTACTGAACATGACATGTGAAACCACATCATACAACATACTAAACATGACATTGGTAACCTGCTAACATGTGACATAGTAATGACATACTTACACCAACATGTGACATTGCAAAAACACTCAATACCAACCTGACATAGCAATAACACTCTTATACTCAACTCCAACATGTGACATAGCAATGACACTCTTATACTCAACACCAACATGTGACATAACCATGACATGCTTATCCTCAGCAATAACATCTGCATAGCACTGACACTGTTTTACTAAACATCATCATTTGACCTAGCCATGACACTATTTTCCTGAACACCAACATGTGACATATCACTGACACTCTTATACTCAACACTAATATGTGACATAGCAATTACACTCTTATACTAAGCACCAATATGTGACATAGCAATAACACTCTTATACTCAGCACCAACATGTGACATAGCAATAGCACTCTTAAACTCAACACCAATATGTGACATATCAATAACACTCTTATACTCAACACCAATATGTGACATAGCAATAACACTCTTATACTCAACACCAACATGTGACATAGCAATTACACTATAATACTCAACACCAATATGTGACATAGCAATGACACTCTTTTACTCAACACCAATATGTGACATAGCAATAACACTTTTATACTCAACACCAACATGTGACATAGCAATAACACTCTTATACTCAACACCAACATGTGACATAGCAATAACACTCTTATACTCAACTCCAACATGTGACATAGCAATGACACTCTTATACTCAACACAATCATATAACATACCATTGACACTCTTATACTCAACACCATCATGTCACATAGCATTGACACTCTTATACTGCTCACAAACATGTAACCATACCACTCTTATATTTCACAGAAACCTGTGACATAGCACATTGTAGCAATGACACTCTTATACTCAAAACCAATATGTGACATACCAATGAAACTTATACTCAACCCCAATATGTGACATATCACAGACACTCTTATACTCAGCATCAACATGTGACATAGCAATGACACTCTTATACTCAACACCAACCAGTGACATAGCAATGACACTCTTATACTGCTCACAAACATGTGACATATCAACATTTATAGGCAACGCAAACAAAAAGTAAAAACACGGCTTATTGAAGTTCTTCACTTATACTCAACACAACATACACCATTGCTATTTTACCATAATAAGCAACAGCACATATCATATGAAGCAACACACAATACAAACATTTTACATGGAAATACCACTTAATTCTTTTTAAGCTTTGATCAATATTCTGAATAAACACAAAATACTGTTAATCAGACAGGTTTAATAGACAACAAATATTTGATAAAATTTACATAAAGTGGGGTCTAATTTTTCCTGTCTCATAAATCTGAATCAGAAAATATAATTTGTTTTTATTTTTCTTGAAATTTTTCTTTTTTTTTAACTTTGATCATCATTGTTAATCAGACAGCTTTAAAAAAACAAAAAAAACAGAAACTTGACAGAATTATATAAAGTGGGGTCTCATTTTATTCGTAACACAGAACTGAATCAGATAGTTAAGGTTTTATTTTGTTTCCTGACGAAAAATTATTTTGTAAACATCTGATTTTAATGAGAAGTTGATGAGAACAAGTTGTGTTAACATCCTTAGTCAGATAATGTTAATTCTACAGATCTAATGTAAATCATCTTTTTAAAATAACAAATACTTGACAGAATTATATGGACCATAATTTGCTATTGGGCTCCGTTTCCTATAACTATAGAAAAGTGATAAAATGTGAATTACTGTAAGAAAAGTTGCAACTACATCTAAAGATGCCATTATTTTTATCAACATACAAGTGTATGCTACACTTCCCTAGAAAAAAAATTAAAATATACGAATTTCAAAGATTCTACAACCGTATTTTTGTGTCGTTTCTCGCGTTATTTATTGCTTCCGAAGAGCATAACGCTGACTGATTTATAGATAATCGTCACCGGCAAATTCGTAACTTTTGCTTTCAAATAACAAAGAACATCGACCAATAAGAATAGTGAGAAGAAAATGCCGAGAACTATAAGTATTTATGTAGCAGATGTAAGAACAGTGGCGTGATTTTTGCGTCCGATTTCATAACGCAATTTTTAGATGATGTAATATGCTTTGTTGTAAAAGAATTCTTAAAAACAATATGCAAATATGAACTCTCGCGAGATGTTCAAACAGGTAAATCCGAGATGATTTACATTCTTGTTTTGATCTTCGTAATAATTAAGTAAGAAAATTACGTTGCCGTTATGCGTTACATTTCACACGAAACAGAAGTCCAATTATTTATTAAAATTGTTTTTGTCCTTAAGTTCTAACCATTTCCGGTCATACGTGAAACATGTGACTAGCATGTGATCACGCCATTACGGCCGGATGTACGAAATACTAGGTCTAAACATTGTTTTTGTTTCCAACGGGATGTTAGCAAACATAATCTGTAGACTTGTTTCGTCTTGTTTAAAAGGGGAAAATACAATTGTCAAAGTGATTGCGCCGGTGGTCTGTTATTTTTCCTATGTGCATAATGTTACATACGATCCTGTGTGAAAATAAATGCCCAATGACTTGACAAAATCGATTTCATATTTGACAGACGTTAGAACACACTTCGTTTCCCGATAATGACGTGAAGAGTCCTTGGAAAAATCAATCGAAATTACGTCTCTTATCATTGTACCAATGCTCGTTGGATTGATTTAACTTCAGCAGTAAATATTACTGGATATTTTAGGTGAATAAATATAATTTAATAACAAAATACATGTTAATATACCGTTACACTAGGAATGTACAAAGTTGGAATCCTGTCACAGTTTTTAATTAATATTTTGTATTCATGTTCTGCAAACACTTATCAGAAACGCAATAAATTTGTCAAAGGAGAAGTAAACTTTTAGCATGCATGACTTGAAAGGAAGTACTTTATTGATTTTAGCCCACTAAAGTAGGTTAAAATGTGGAAACCCTGTAGATGGTGTACATGTCACAAGTATCACATTGTGTCTATTTTAAAGATTTTAATTCCAAGTTAAAGGATTTTTCTTTACTGGATTTAAAGAATGTTACATTGCCAATGATTTGAAATAAATTGTATATATTAACTGGAAAATCAAAACCAAATATAAATACATTTTTTTTGCTTAAACATCATGATTCAACGATTATGGTATCCTGTATCAATGGAAAATATGGAAAATTCTGAATAAAATGTACTAATTGTTTTCAAAACAAGCACATATTTAGGAGTTTTATAATACTGTTACATTTAAGATGGATTTTAAGAAAAAGTATACTGTTCAGATTAATTTAAGCAGATTTTGCAATAAAATAAAACTAAAAAAATGCTTTCGGTTTCTTATGGTTTCCTGTCAGGTTTAAAAAAAACTTTAATATAACATTAAAAATAGATTTTAAATATTAACATGAAGCAAGTAACACTAGTAATGGTGTTTATTTATGCCTTTTGAATTATATTGTGCAAAATAAAGAAAATAAAGATTGGTTTCCTGTTTGGTTTCATGTCACGTAAACGGTGAATCAAAATGTATTAATTTTTTCTCGAAAAACTCAATTGTTCCATTCATACTATTCTAACACCAACACAACCCACTAAATAAAAGTTTAAATTTTAGAACTTATAAAAAAGGATACAAAAAGAAACCAAAGGCCGAATACCAAATTATGGTCCATATATAAAGTGGGGTCTTATTTTTCTTGTCTCTTCGTACTGAATCAGAAAATATCACTCGTTTTAATGTTTCTTGAAAAAAGTTTTTTTTTAACCTGACAGTTCTGATGGAAGTTCTGACATCTCACAATAAAACATGTTGTTTATTTGTTGTTTATGTAGAATATAAATACAAGTGTGACTGGTCATTTTATTCAGTTTTGACCACTGATTCATGTGATATATATTTAGTTTATATTTATTACACAACATTGTCCAGTTTATGACACAAGTTTTGATGTCTGTTATATGTTGATATTACAGGATGGAATGACACCATTAATGTTGGCGGCTCGGGGAGGACACCTGGAGGTAGTGACATACCTCGTCACTCACGGCAGTCAGTTAGAGGCCAGAGACACCTGGGTAATGATAGATATAATCACCTTACTCTGACCAAACATCACTTTATACAGAATCTACACACAATCATGTTGTTAATCAGACAGGTTTAATGGACAATAAATATTTGTTAGAATTATATAAAGTGGGGTCTCATTTTATTGGTAACTCAGAACTAAATCAGATAGTAAAGGTTTTATTTTGTTTCCTGATGAAAAATTATTTTGTTAACATCTGATTTTAATGAGAAGTTAATGAGAATAAGTTGTGTTAACATCTTTAGTCAGATAATGTTAATTCTACAGATCTAATGTAAAACATCTTTTAAAAATAACAAATACTTGACAGAATTATATAAAGTGGGGTCTTATTTTTCTTGTCCCTTCGTACTGAATCAGAAAATATAACTCGTTTTAATGTTTCTTGAAAAAAGTTTTTTTTTTAACTTAAATCATTCTACTTAATCATTGTTAATCAGACAGGTTTAATGGAGACCTAATATTTGACAGAATTATATAAAGTGGGGTCTCATTTTAATTGTCTTGTCCAGCTGAGTCCATTGATATAAATATTGTTTATGTTTCTTGATAAAAGTTTTTTTTTAACCTGACAGTTCTGATGGAAGTTCTGACATCTCACAATAAAACATGTTGTTTATTTGTTGTTTATGTAGAATATAAATACAAGTTTGACTGGTCATTTTAGTCAGTTTTGACCACTGATTCATGTGATATATATTTTGTTTATATTTATTACACAACATTGTCCAGTTTATGACACAAGTTTTGATGTCTGTTATATGTTGATATTACAGTATGGAAAGACACCATTAATGTTTGCTGCTGGGGGAGGACACCTGGAGGTAGTGACATACCTCGTCACTCACGGCAGTCAGTTAGAGGCCACATCCACCATGGTAATGATAGATATAATCACCTTAATCTGACTAAACACAACTTTATACAGAATCTACACAAAATCATGTTGTTAATCAGACAGGTTTAATGGACAACAAATATTTGTTAGAATTATATAAAGTGGGGTCTCATTTTAATTGTCTTGTCCAGCTGAGTCCATTGATATAAATATTGTTTATGTTTCTTGATAAAAGTTTTTTTTTAACCTGACAGTTCTGATGGAAGTTCTGACATCTCACAATAAAACATGTTGTTTATTTGTTGTTTATGTAGAATATAAATACAAGTTTGACTGGTCATTTTAGTCAGTTTTGACCACTGATTCATGTGATATATATTTTGTTTATATTTATTACACAACATTGTCCAGTTTATGACACAAGTTTTGATGTCTGTTATATGTTGATATTACAGTATGGAAAGACACCATTAATGTTTGCTGCTGGGGGAGGACACCTGGAGGTAGTGACATACCTCGTCACTCACGGCAGTCAGTTAGAGGCCACATCCACCATGGTAATGATAGATATAATCACCTTAATCTGATTAAACACAACTTTATACAGAATCTACACAAAATCATGTTGTTAATCAGACAGGTTTAATGGACAACAAATATTTGTTAGAATTATATAAAGTGGGGTCTCATTTTATTCGTAACACAGAACTGAATCAGATAGTAAAGGTTTTATTTTGTTTCCCAACGAAAAATTATTTTGTAAACATCTGATTTTAATGAGAAGTTGATGAGAACAAGTTGTGTTAATATCTTTAGTCAGATAATGTTAATTCTACAGATCTAATGTAAAACATCTTTTAAAAATAACAAATACTTGACAGAATTATATAAAGTAGGGTCTTATTTTTCTTGTCTTTTCGTACTGAATCAGAAAATATAACTCGTTTTAATGTTTCTTGAAAAAAAGTTTTTTTTTAACTTTGATCATTCTACTGAATCATCAATTGTTAATCAGACAGATTTAATGGACAACAAATATTTGGTAGAATTATATAAAGTGTGGTCTCATTTTAATTGTCTTGTCCAGCTGAGTCCATTGATATAAATATTGTTTATGTTTCTTGAAAAAAAGTTTTTTTTTAACCTGACATTTCTGATGGAAGTTCTGACATCTCACAATAAAACATGTTGTTTATTTGTTGTTTATGTAGAAGATAAATACAAGTGTGACTGGTCATTTTATTCAGTTTTGACCACTGATTCATGTGATATATATTTTTTATATATTTATTACACAACATTGTCCAGTTTATGACACAAGTTTTGATGTCTGTTATATGTTGATATTACAGTATGGAATGACACCATTACTGTTGGCCGCTTGGGGAGGACACCTGGAGGTAGTGACGTACCTGGTCAGTCACGGCAGTCAATTAGAGGCCACAGACACCACCGTGGTAATGATAGATATAATCTCCTTACTCTGACCAAACACAACTTTATACAGAATCTACACAAAATCATGTTGTTAATCAGACAGGTTTAATGGACAACAAATATTTGTTAGAATTATATAAAGTGGGGTCTCATTTTATTCGTAACACAGAACAGAATCAGATAGTAAAGGTTTTATTTTGTTTCCTGGCAAAAAATTATTTTGTTAACATCTGATTTTAATGAGAAGTTGATGAGAACAAGTTGTGTTAACATTTTTAGTCAGATAATGGCAATTCTACAGATCTAAATGTAAAACATCTTTTAAAAATAACAAATACTTGACAGAATTATATAAAGTGGGGTCTTATTTTTCTTGTCTCTTCGTACTGAATCAGAAAATACAACTCGTTTTAATTTTTCTTGAAAAAAGTTTTTTTTTCAACTTTGATCATTCTACAGAATCATTGTTAACCAGACGGGTTAAATGGAGACCTAATACTTGACAGAAATATATAAGGTGGGGTCTTATTCTTCTTGTCTCTTCGTACTGAGTCAGAAAATATAACTCGTTTTAATATTTCTTGAATTTTTATTTTTTTTTCAACTTTGATTATTCTACTGAATCAACATAAAATTGTTAATCAGACATGATAAATGAACAACACATTTAAACTTTGAATTGTTAGACTTATATAAAGTGAAGTTTACTATTAGTTTATTTGTTTTGTAGAACTGAATCAGAAAATATATATTTAGTTTATATATCTTAATCTACCATTTATCAGTTTATACACAAGTATAATTGTGTATTATCCTACCCAATGTTATATTTCTTACATTTTGATAAATTGTTTGACTCCTCTCTTGATTTATTATCACACACCATTAACATGTTTATATTTTTTTATTGTTATAGTATGGATACAGAGCTTTACATTATGCTGCTGGGAATGGAGATATTGATATGACAAAATTTTTAATAGATCAAGGATGCAGTCCTTGGAAGAAAACAAAACAGGTAACATTCATTCTTAGCTCACCTTTCCTAAAAGGAAATGTGATCTTTTGCCATTGGTTGGCGTCCGTCGTCATCGTCCGTCCGTAGTCGTCGTCGTAAACTATTTCAAAGATCTTCTCCTCTGAAACTACTAAACCAATTACAACCAAACTTTAGCTGAATGATCCTTAGGGTATCTAGAATAAAGATTGTGTTTTATTTTCCATTTTGTGAAAAAAACATGGCCGCCATGGCTAAAAATAGAACATGGGGGTAAAATGCAGTTTTTGGAAAGATTAGAACTAGTTCTAAATCTTTACTTAGGCACCACCCTCCCTAACAACAGGACAGGTTAGCTATGTTACTAAATGTATTCACACTAAAATATAGTTCCCTATAGTTATCATGTATGTGCACATAATACACAAATAAACTGAAAAAACTGGGTACATTATTGGAGCAGTTCATTTAAGAATGTATGTCATTAAGGTGTGTTGATGTGCAAGCTTTTTTAAAAACATTTTGATTAGGTAAGTGGGTATTGATTCAACTAGTATGATTGACAACTGTCATTTTCACTAAACAATCAGAGACAAGATGGATCTTTAATTACAATGCCCCACCTCCTAAGATGCCAATCAAATTGACCACATTACCTATCAACCTCAGTCTTGCATAATTATACAGATCATTCCAATATGCATCTAATTATTAATACACAAGTATTTGACCTCATAATTGATTACACAAATGTGTGTATTATTTGTTTGATATTTATAAGGATGATAGATTTATTAATTGCCAGTTACTTTTGATCTACATTACACAAAGTAATTCTGTAAATTATATCTGAAAGATAAATGATAAATGGATTTTAAAACAGGATCTTAAAAAAATGAAATGTGAATATAAATGTGAATATAAACATGAATATATAAAAGGTATTCAAGTATGGCCTATAATTTACTTGATAAATTTCCAATAATCATCTGTAATTGATCAACAATTTAGATTATTTCACTTTTTTTTTATCAGGAATTGGCTTGAAACAGTTTTAAAATTCATAAACTTTTAATTATAACAAACCATTGTTCATTAGTTTATTTATTTTCCATCAATCATTATGTCTATTTAAGTCATTTGAATTTTTATTAGAAGTAAATATATATATTTTTGCAATCAAGAAAGATTCCACATTTAAATAAATGAGTTTTTTTGATTAGTTTATGTTGAAAAATAAAATTGAAAATGCCCTGTGTTGAAAAATACGTGCAAATTTGATCAAAAGGCATTCTAAAACTTTTAATTTTCAATGCTATATAACCTCTGTTTCAACTAACAAAATGCCCCAAAACAACATTTTTAGATTATTTTTGTTGGCACTTTAAAGCTTTTAGCTGTTGGTCTAAATGTATGTCTTACAAGGATATTTGGCAACATTTACAAGAAGAATTTTTGCATTTTTTTGGTTTTTTTTAAACATGTTCAGAACCAGCAACATAATTTAAAGTACTATAAACTGAAGTTTAAATAAAATGGTGCAAATTTAATAGAGAACCATATTATTTGATTTGAGCTCATTTATCCTCATACTGGAAAAGCAAGTTTCCTTCTAAAGACCTAAATGGAATTTTCAGCAATAGTGTTTTATAAATGTTCATTTTCCCCACCATACCTTAATATGAAATAATTCAAACTACTGTTCTAATCTTTCCATGAGTGATATCCATCACTTTGATTGGCTTATATCTCAAAAACGAAAGCATTTAGAGCAAATCTGACCTGGTTAAAAATGTTCATTAGGTCAAGATCTATCAGCCTTGAAATTTTCAGATGAATCAAATAACCCATTGTTGGGTTGCTGCCACTTAATTGGTAATTTTAAGGAAATTTTGCAGTTTTTGGTCATTATCTTGAATATTATTATAGATAAAGATAACCTGTAAACAGCAAAAATGATCAGCAAAGTAAGATCTACAAATAAGTCAATATGACCAAAATTGTCAATTGATCCCTTAAGGGGTTATTGTCCTTTAATGACAATTTTTCACAATTTGTTCATCATATTTGCTAACTTTAAAAAATCTTCTCCTCTAAAACTACTAAACCAAATTCAACCAAACTTCAACTGAATGATCAGTAGGGTGTATAAAATAAAGTTTGTGTTTTATTTTCTATTTCGTCAAAAAACATGGCGGTCATGGCTAAAAATAGAACACAGGGTAAAATGCAGTTTTTGGCTTATATCTCAAAAACTCCAGCATTTAGAGAAAATAAGACAAGAAGTTAAAGTATTTATTTCCTGAAATTTTCAGCCGAATTGGGTAACTGGTTTTTCAGGTATAAAGCCCCTGAATTGATGATTTTAAAGAAATTTTGCAGTTTTTGGTTATTATCTTGAATATTATTATAGATACAGATAAACTGTTAATAGCAAAAATGTTAAGCAAAGTAAGATCTACAAATAAGTCAATTTGACCAAAATTGTCAATTGACCCCTTAAGGAGTTATTGCCCTTTAAAGACTTTTTTTACAATTTGTTCATCATGTTGACTTACTTTAAAAAATCTTCTCCTTTGAAACTGCTGTATCCATTTTAGCCAAACTTAGGCTAAATGAGTTTCAGAGTATCTAGTATAAATTTAATATTTTATTTCCTTGTATGTCAAGAAACATAGCTCCTATGGCTAAAATAGAACATAGGAGAAAATGATTTTTTTTTGCTTTTGAAGAAAATAGGACGATTCAAAGAACATTTAAATAAATTGAAAAGCCAAAATAATCATTGATGAGAGATTTTACCCAAAAAATTAAGGTGAGCGATTCAGGCTCTTGAGAGCCTCTTGTTATTCTTATTCACTATCTTTATTAACGAAAAATGTATAAAATTTAAATTCATATATAGAACAAAAATTCACTTGATATTATGTGAACCAAGTATTTAACATGGTACATTCACTTGATTTACAAACATTAATCATACCAACCCACAAACCACACTTCAAATGATGTCAACACACTGATCACCAATCAAATACTAACACACGGACAAATAATCAAATGTTAACACACTGACAACCAATCAAAGTAATTAACATGGTACAGTCACTTGATTTACAAACATTAATCAAACCAACCCACAATCCACACTTAAAATAATGTCAAAACACTGATCATTAATCAATTGTTAACACACTGACAACCAATCAAAGTATTTAACATGGTACAGTCACTTGATTTACAAACATTAATCATACCAACACACATACCACACTTCAAATGATGTCAACACACTGATCACCAATCAAATGTCAACACACTGATCACCAATCAAAGTATTTAACATGGTGCAGTCACTTGATTTACAAACATTAATCATACCAACACACAAACCACACTTCAAATGATGTCAACACACTGATCACCAATCAAAGTATTTAACATGGTGCAGTCACTTGATTTACAAACATTAATCATACCAACACACAAACCACACTTCAAATGATGTCAACACACTGATCACCAATCAAAGTATTTAACATGGTACAGTCACTTGATTTACAAACATAAATCATACCAACACACAAACCACACTTCAAATGATGTCAACACACTGATCACCAATCAAATGTCAACACACTGATCACCAATCAAAGTATTTAACATGGTGAAGTCACTTGATTTACAAACATTAATCATACCAACCCACAATCCACACTTAAAATGATGTCAACACACTGATCACCAATCAAATATATACACACTGACAACCAATCAAAGTAATTAACATGGTGCAGTCACTTGATTTACAAACATTAATCATACCAACACACAAACCACACTTCAAATGATGTCAACACACTGATCACCAATCAAAGTATTTAACATGGTGCAGTCACTTGATTTACAAACATTAATCATACCAACCCACAATCCACACTTAAAATGATGTCAACACACTGATCACCAATCAAATATATACACACTGACAACCAATCAAAGTAATTAACATGGTGCAGTCACTTGATTTACAAACATTAATCATACCAACCCACAAACCACACTTCAAATGATGTCAACACACTGATCACCAATCAAAGTATTTAACATGGTGAAGTCACTTGATTTACAAACATTAATCATACCAACACACAAACCACACTTCAAATGATGTCAACACACTGATCACCAATCAAAGTATTTAACATGGTGCAGTCACTTGATTTACAAACATTAATCATACCAACTCACAGACCACACTTTAAATGATGTCAACACACTGATCACCAATCAAATGTCAACACACTGATCACCAATCAAAGTATTTAACATGGTGACGTCACTTGATTTACAAACATTAATCAAACCAACTCACAGACCACACTTTAAATGATGTCAACACACTGATCACCAATCAAAGTATTTAACATGGTGAAGTCACTTGGTTTACAAACATTAATCATACAAACCCACAAACCACACTTCATATGATGTCAACACACTGATCACCAATCAAATGTTAACACACTGACAACCAATCAAAGTATTTAACATGGTGAAGTCACTTGATTAACAATTATTAGCATGAGTCATAAAAACCGATATACCATAATTCAAACAATGTCAACTAAGGGATTACCAATCAAAGCATGTCAATACAATGATCACCAAGCATTCTCTACAAACACACCTCCCAACAATCATACATTACAAATACACCTTCCACCAATCATACATTACAAACACACCTTCCACCAATCATACATTACAAACACATCTTCCACCAATCATACATTACAAACACACCTTCCACCAATCATACATTACAAACACACCTCCCACCAATCATACATTACAAATACACCTTCCACCAATCATACATTACAAACACAACTTCCACCAATCATACATTACAAACACAACTTCCATCTATCATACATTACAAACACACCTTCCACCAATCATACATTACAAACACACCTTCCACCAATCATACATTACAAACATACCTTCCACCAATCATACACTACTAACACACCATCCACCAAACATACATTACAAATACACCTTCCACCAATCATACATTACAAACACAACTTCCACCAATCATACATTACAAATACACCTTCCACCAATCATACATTACAAACACACCTTCCATCAATCAAACATTACAAACACAACTACCACCAATCATACATTACAAACACACCTTCCACCAATCATACACTACTAACACACCTTCCACCAATCATACATTACAAACACACCTTCCACCAATCATACATTACAAACACACCTTCCACCAATCATACATTACAAACACACCTTCCACCAATTATACACTACTAACACACCATCCACCAAACATACATTACAAATACACCTTCCACCAATCATATATTACAAACACACATTCCACCAATCATACATTACAAACACACCTCCCACCAATCATACATTACAAATACACCTTCCACCAATCATATATTGCAAACATACCTTCCACTAATCATACACTACAAACACACCTTCCACCAATCATACATTACAAACACACCTTCCACTACTCATACACTACTAACACACATTCCACCAATCATACATTACAAACACACCTCCCACCAATCATACATTACAAATACACCTTCCACCAATCATATATTGCAAACACAACTTCCACCAATCATACGTATACATTACAAACACACCTTCCACCAATCATACACTACTAACACACCATCCACCAAACATACATTACAAATACACCATCCACCAAATATACATTACAAATACACCTTCCACCAATCATACATTACAAACACACCTTCCACCAATCAAACATTACAAACACAACTTCCACCAATCATACATTACAAACACACCTTCCACCAATCATACATTACAAACACACCTTCCACCAATCATACACTACTAACACACCATCCACCAAACATACACTACTAACACACCATCCACCAAACATACATTACAAATACACCTTCCACCAATCATACATTACAAACACAACTTCCACCAATCATACATTACAAAGACACCTTCCACCAATCAAACATTACAAACACAACTTCCACCAATCATACACTACAAATACACCTTCCACCAATCATATATTGCAAACATACCTTCCACTATTCATACACTACAAACACACCTTCCACCAATCATACATTACAAACACACCTTCCACTACTCATACACTACTAACACACCATCCGCCAATCATACATTACAAACACACTTTCCACCAATCATACATTACAAACACACCTCCCATCAATCATACATTACAAATACACCTTCCACCAATCATATATTGCAAACATACCTTCCACTATTCATACACTACAAACACACCTTCCACCAATCATACATTACAAACACACCTTCCACTACTCATACACTACTAACACACCATCCGCCAATCATACATTACAAACACACCTTCCACCAATCATACATTACAAACACACCTTCCACCAATCAAACATTACAAACACAACTTCCACCAATCATACACTACTAACACACCATCCTCCAATCATACATTACAAATACACCTTCCACCAATCAGACACTACTAACACACCATCCACCAATCATACATTACAAACATACCTTCCACCAATCATACATTACAAACACACCTTCCACCAATCATACATTACAAACACACCTTCTATTAATCATACACTACAAACACACCTTCCACCAATCATACATTACAAACATACCTTCCAATAATCATACACTACCAACACACCTTCCACCAATCATACATTACAAACACACCTTCCACCAATCATACATTACAAACACAACTTCCACCAATCATACATTACAAACACACCATCCACCAAACATACATTACAAATACACCTTCCACCAATCATACATCACCAACACACATTCCATCAATCATACATTACAAACATACCTTCCAACAATCATACACTACCAACATACCTACCACCAATCATACATTACCAACATACCTTCCACCAATCATACATTACAAACATACCTTCCATCAATCATATACTATCAACACACCTTTCACCAATCATACACTACCAACATACCTTCCACCAATCATACATTACAAACACACCCTCCACCAATCAAACATTACAAACACAACTTCCACCAATCATACACTACTATTACACATTCTACCAATCATACATTACAAACACACCTCCCACCAATCATACATTACAAATACACCTTCCACCAATCATATATTGCAAACACACCTTCCACCAATCATACATTACAAACACACCTTCCACCTATCATACACTACTAACACACCATCCACCAAACATACATTACAAATACACCATCCACCAAATATACATTACAAACACAACTTCCACCAATCATACATTACAAACACAACTTCCACCAAACATACACTACTAACACACCATCCACCAAACATACATTACAAACACACCTCCCACCAATCATACATTACAAACACACCTTCCACCAATCATACACTACTAACACACCATCCACCAAAAATACACTACTAACACACCATCCACCAAAAATACACTACTAACACACATTCCACCAATCATACGTTACAAACACACCTCCCACCAATCATACATTACAAATACACCTTCCACCAATCATATATTGCAAACACACCTTCCACTAATCATACACTACAAACACACCTTCCACCAATCATACATTACAAACACACCTTCCACTACTCATACACTACTAACACACCATCCACCAATCATACATTACAAACACACCTTCCACCAATCATACATTACAAACACAACTTCCACCAATCAAACATTACAAACACAACTTCCACCAATCATACACTATCAACACACCTTCCACCAATCATACATTACAAACACACCTTCCACTACTCATACACTACTAACACACCATCCACCAATCATACATTACAAACACACCTTCCACCAATCATACATTACAAACACACCTTCCACCAATCAAACATTACAAACACAACTTCCACCAATCATACACTATCAACACACCTTCCACCAATCATACATTACAAACACACCTTCCACCAATCATACATTACAAACACAACTTCCATCTATCATACATTACAAACACAACTTCCATCTATCATACATTACAAACACACCTTCCACCAATCAAACATTACAAACACAACTTCCACCAATCATACATTACAAACACACCTTCCACCAATCATACATTACAAATACACCTTCCACCAATCATACATTACAAACACACCATCCACCAAACATACATTACAAATACACCTTCCAACAATCATACATTACAAACACACCTTCCACCAATCAAACATTACAAACACAACTTCCATCTATCATACATTACAAACACAACTTCCATCTATCATACATTACAAACACACCATCCACCAAACATACATTACAAATACACCTTCCAACAATCATACATTACAAACACACCTTCCACCAATCAAACATTACAAACACAACTTCCACCAATCATACATTACAAACACAACTTCCATCTATCATACATTACAAACACACCATCCACCAAACATACATTACAAATACACCTTCCATCTATCATACATTACAAACACACCTTCCACCAATCAAACATTACAAACACAACTTCCACCAATCATACATTACAAACACAACTTCCATCTATCATACATTACAAACACACCTTCCACCAATCATACATTACAAACACACCTTCCACCAATCATACATTACAAACACACCTTCCAGATTTCATACATTACAAACATACCTTCCAACAATCATACACTACTAACATACCTTCCACAAATCATACACTATCAACATACCTTCCACAAATCATACACTATCAACATACCTTCCACAAATCACACACTATCAACATACCTTCCACAAATCATACACTACCAACATACCTACCACCAATCATGCACTACCAACACACCTTCCACCAATCATACATTACAAACATACCTTCCATCAATCATATACTATCAACACACCTTTCACCAATCATACACTACCAACATACCTTCCACCAATCATACATTACATTCACACCTTCCACCAATCAAACATTACAAACACAACTTCCACCAATCATACACTACTATTACACATTCTACCAATCATTCATTACAAACACACCTCCCACCAATCATACATTACAAATACACTTTCCACCAATCATATATAGCAAACATACCTTCCACCAATCATACACTACAAACACACCTTCCACCAATCATACATTACAAACACACCTTCCACTACTCATACACTACTAACACACCATCCACCAATCATACATTACAAACACACCTTCCACCAATCATACATTACAAACACACCTTCCACCAATCAAACATTACAAACACAACTTCCACCAATCATACACTAATAACACACCATCCTCCAATCATACATTACAAACATACCTTCCACCAATCATACACTACCAACACACCTTCCACCAATCATACACTACCAACACACCTTCCAACAATCATACACTACTAACACACCATCCACCAATCATACATTACAAACATACCTCCCACCAATCATACATTACAAACACATCTTCCACCAATCATACATTACAAACACACCTTCCACCAATCATACATTACAAACACACCTCCCACCAATCATACATTACAAATACACCTTCCACCAATCATACATTACAAACACAACTTCCACCAATCATACATTACAAACACAACTTCCATCTATCATACATTACAAACACACCTTCCACCAATCATACATTACAAACACACCTTCCACCAATCATACATTACAAACATACCTTCCACCAATCATACACTACTAACACACCATCCACCAAACATACATTACAAATACACCTTCCACCAATCATACATTACAAACACAACTTCCACCAATCATACATTACAAATACACCTTCCACCAATCATACATTACAAACACACCTTCCATCAATCAAACATTACAAACACAACTACCACCAATCATACATTACAAACACACCTTCCACCAATCATACACTACTAACACACCTTCCACCAATCATACATTACAAACACACCTTCCACCAATCATACATTACAAACACACCTTCCACCAATCATACATTACAAACACACCTTCCACCAATTATACACTACTAACACACCATCCACCAAACATACATTACAAATACACCTTCCACCAATCATATATTACAAACACACATTCCACCAATCATACATTACAAACACACCTCCCACCAATCATACATTACAAATACACCTTCCACCAATCATATATTGCAAACATACCTTCCACTAATCATACACTACAAACACACCTTCCACCAATCATACATTACAAACACACCTTCCACTACTCATACACTACTAACACACATTCCACCAATCATACATTACAAACACACCTCCCACCAATCATACATTACAAATACACCTTCCACCAATCATATATTGCAAACACAACTTCCACCAATCATACGTATACATTACAAACACACCTTCCACCAATCATACACTACTAACACACCATCCACCAAACATACATTACAAATACACCATCCACCAAATATACATTACAAATACACCTTCCACCAATCATACATTACAAACACACCTTCCACCAATCAAACATTACAAACACAACTTCCACCAATCATACATTACAAACACACCTTCCACCAATCATACATTACAAACACACCTTCCACCAATCATACACTACTAACACACCATCCACCAAACATACACTACTAACACACCATCCACCAAACATACATTACAAATACACCTTCCACCAATCATATATTACAAACACAACTTCCACCAATCATACATTACAAAGACACCTTCCACCAATCAAACATTACAAACACAACTTCCACCAATCATACACTACAAATACACCTTCCACCAATCATATATTGCAAACATACCTTCCACTATTCATACACTACAAACACACCTTCCACCAATCATACATTACAAACACACCTTCCACTACTCATACACTACTAACACACCATCCGCCAATCATACATTACAAACACACTTTCCACCAATCATACATTACAAACACACCTCCCATCAATCATACATTACAAATACACCTTCCACCAATCATATATTGCAAACATACCTTCCACTATTCATACACTACAAACACACCTTCCACCAATCATACATTACAAACACACCTTCCACTACTCATACACTACTAACACACCATCCGCCAATCATACATTACAAACACACCTTCCACCAATCATACATTACAAACACACCTTCCACCAATCAAACATTACAAACACAACTTCCACCAATCATACACTACTAACACACCATCCTCCAATCATACATTACAAATACACCTTCCACCAATCATACACTACTAACACACCATCCACCAATCATACATTACAAACATACCTTCCACCAATCATACATTACAAACACACCTTCCACCAATCATACATTACAAACACACCTTCTATTAATCATACACTACAAACACACCTTCCACCAATCATACATTACAAACATACCTTCCAATAATCATACACTACCAACACACCTTCCACCAATCATACATTACAAACACACCTTCCACCAATCATACATTACAAACACAACTTCCACCAATCATACATTACAAACACACCATCCACCAAACATACATTACAAATACACCTTCCACCAATCATACATCACCAACACACATTCCATCAATCATACATTACAAACATACCTTCCAACAATCATACACTACCAACATACCTACCACCAATCATACATTACCAACATACCTTCCACCAATCATACATTACAAACATACCTTCCATCAATCATATACTATCAACACACCTTTCACCAATCATACACTACCAACATACCTTCCACCAATCATACATTACAAACACACCCTCCACCAATCAAACATTACAAACACAACTTCCACCAATCATACACTACTATTACACATTCTACCAATCATACATTACAAACACACCTCCCACCAATCATACATTACAAATACACCTTCCACCAATCATATATTGCAAACACACCTTCCACCAATCATACATTACAAACACACCTTCCACCTATCATACACTACTAACACACCATCCACCAAACATACATTACAAATACACCATCCACCAAATATACATTACAAACACAACTTCCACCAATCATACATTACAAACACAACTTCCACCAAACATACACTACTAACACACCATCCACCAAAAATACACTACTAACACACCATCCACCAAAAATACACTACTAACACACATTCCACCAATCATACGTTACAAACACACCTCCCACCAATCATACATTACAAATACACCTTCCACCAATCATATATTGCAAACACACCTTCCACTAATCATACACTACAAACACACCTTCCACCAATCATACATTACAAACACACCTTCCACTACTCATACACTACTAACACACCATCCACCAATCATACATTACAAACACACCTTCCACCAATCATACATTACAAACACAACTTCCACCAATCAAACATTACAAACACAACTTCCACCAATCATACACTATCAACACACCTTCCACCAATCATACATTACAAACACACCTTCCACTACTCATACACTACTAACACACCATCCACCAATCATACATTACAAACACACCTTCCACCAATCATACATTACAAACACACCTTCCACCAATCAAACATTACAAACACAACTTCCACCAATCATACACTATCAACACACCTTCCACCAATCATACATTACAAACACACCTTCCACCAATCATACATTACAAACACAACTTCCATCTATCATACATTACAAACACAACTTCCATCTATCATACATTACAAACACACCTTCCACCAATCAAACATTACAAACACAACTTCCACCAATCATACATTACAAACACACCTTCCACCAATCATACATTACAAACACAACTTCCATCTATCATACATTACAAACACACCATCCACCAAACATACATTACAAATACACCTTCCAACAATCATACATTACAAACACACCTTCCACCAATCAAACATTACAAACACAACTTCCACCAATCATACATTACAAACACAACTTCCATCTATCATACATTACAAACACACCATCCACCAAACATACATTACAAATACACCTTCCATCTATCATACATTACAAACACACCTTCCACCAATCAAACATTACAAACACAACTTCCACCAATCATACATTACAAACACAACTTCCATCTATCATACATTACAAACACACCTTCCACCAATCATACATTACAAACACACCTTCCACCAATCATACATTACAAACACACCTTCCAGATTTCATACATTACAAACATACCTTCCAACAATCATACACTACTAACATACCTTCCACAAATCATACACTATCAACATACCTTCCACAAATCATACACTATCAACATACCTTCCACAAATCACACACTATCAACATACCTTCCACAAATCATACACTACCAACATACCTACCACCAATCATGCACTACCAACACACCTTCCACCAATCATACATTACAAACATACCTTCCATCAATCATATACTATCAACACACCTTTCACCAATCATACACTACCAACATACCTTCCACCAATCATACATTACATTCACACCTTCCACCAATCAAACATTACAAACACAACTTCCACCAATCATACACTACTATTACACATTCTACCAATCATTCATTACAAACACACCTCCCACCAATCATACATTACAAATACACTTTCCACCAATCATATATAGCAAACATACCTTCCACCAATCATACACTACAAACACACCTTCCACCAATCATACATTACAAACACACCTTCCACTACTCATACACTACTAACACACCATCCACCAATCATACATTACAAACACACCTTCCACCAATCATACATTACAAACACACCTTCCACCAATCAAACATTACAAACACAACTTCCACCAATCATACACTAATAACACACCATCCTCCAATCATACATTACAAACATACCTTCCACCAATCATACACTACCAACACACCTTCCACCAATCATACACTACCAACACACCTTCCAACAATCATACACTACTAACACACCATCCACCAATCATACATTACAAACATACCTCCCACCAATCATACATTACAAATACACCTTCCACCAATCATATATTGCAAACACACCTTCCACCAATCATACACTATCAACACACCTTCCACCAATCATACATTACAAACATACCTTCCAATTATCATACACTACCAACACACCTTCCAGCAATCATACATTACAAACACACCTTCCACCAATCAAACATTACAAACACAACTTCCACCAAGCATTCACTACTATCACACCATCAACCAAACATACATTACAAATACACCTTCCACCAATCATATATTACAAACACAACTTCCACCAATCATACTTTACAAAGACAACTTCCACCAATCATACACTACTAACACACCATCCACCAAACATACATTACAAATACATCTTCCACCAATCAGACATCACCAACACACCTTCCACCAATCATACATTACAACAATCATACACTACCAACACACCTTCCACCAATCATACATTACAAACATACCTTCCACCAATCATACACTATCAACATACCTTCCACCAATCATACACTACCAACATACCTTCCACCAATCATACACTACCAACATAACTTCCACCAATCATACACTATCAACATACCTTCCACCAATCATATACTATCAACATACCTTCCACCAATCATAGACTACCAACACACCTTCCACCAATCATACACTACCAGCATACCTTCCAACAATCATATACTACCAACACACCTTCCACCAATCATACATTACAAACACACCTTCCAACAATCATACACTACCAACACACCTTCCAACAATCATACACTACCAACACACCTTCCACCAATCATACACTACCAACATACCTTCCAACAATCATACACTACCAACACATCTTCCATATTTCATACATTACAAACATACCTTCCACCAATCATACACTACCAACACTAGTAGCCCGATTTCAGTCTGAAACGGTCATTTTGGTCTGATCACATCTTGATTGACTGGATTTACCGCTAGAGAAATTCGTCAAGATATTACAGATTGTTAAGTCGCCATTCAGATCGATAGCCTCATCAGGTAAATCAGTTTGTTAAGGCTTACAAGTCAAGACGGGAAAGACTGAATCGTCTAGCGGGTTGTTTAGACCCGTTAAGACCGTGTCAGACCAAAACAGACCATGGATACAAAATTACGTTCAAAATGTTCAGACCCTGTTTAGATCCGTTCAGTATACCGGTTTGATAACACGAGTTGCGCCCCTTCTACTCGATAATGCATTTTAGATTAATATGTATATGTTTTTCAATATTAGGATTTGTTTGAAGGATATTTTTATTAATAAAAAAAAAAAAAATCTGTTGATTCTTTATTTTTTTTCTTGTTTTGTCGAGGAACTAATAAACTATTCGTCTATATATGTTGTTTATTTTTTAATAAATGTTAGTTTATATAAATATATATTGGTAATTAAATGCAAGGATGTATGTTAATTGTATACACACCAGAATGTATGCCATAAACCTTAAAATGTTGTGAACACTGGTGAAAATGTTTTTCGTATTTGAAGATTAGTAACGGAAAATCCTAAACGTAACCTAAAAAAGTTAAGGGTCCACAGAAATGCAGCGGAGGCAAATTAACACATGCATATTTTTGTTTTATGTATGACATTTGCTTTAATTCGTTTTCTGTTGATAGTTAACCGTTGAAGCTGTTGCTATTTGTTTGCATCTTTATTTTTTTTAGTGCGATTTACTCTATTTAAGTTGGAAAAAAATATTCCCGACATCCGGAAATTTGAAAAAAGACTTCTCGGATCCCGAAACCTGATCATCATACTGCATTCATTCAGTCTCTGTCGGGACGGTGTTAAAGTATCACCGTATAGAAATTTTCATTCAAACAATGTATCCTTATAATATTTATTTTCTAATCCATATGATAGGTATATTGTACTTAGTATAGTACTTAGTATATATATACAAATGGCGTTAATTTGAACAAAATCTGTTTTAGTTAAAATGGTCGAGTTCGATGGCACGTGCTAGTAATCAACCGGGTCAACAGGTAACAAAATCAATGATCCGTAACGTAAGAAAGTACATGCCTATTATATATTACAATTACTCTCATCATCATTCTTAATAGAAAGGTGCGGCCGTAGGGCTAAACGTTAATAAAGAATTAATGAATTTGTGTATACACGTATTAATGATGTCTGGTCGTCAGCTTTTAATATACATGCTTATGTTTTTAAGTTTTTAAATTGAGCAAAAAAACATGAACTGTTCGTAAGTTTGTTAAGTATTCAAAAGAAACTTTTCGCTTCTCTACTTATATAGTTTAGAGAGTATTCCTTTAAATTGTGTCAGTTAAATAAAGTAGTGTGTATTTGTATTCTATTTATTTTGCTAATTGTATCATTATAATATACATTTTGTATTTCACTACTATATATGCTATAAGTTGTAGTGTGATTGATTGTTGGTTGTTTAAAGTCCAGTGGCAAATATTTCATGCATTTTCAGGACCAGCTGTAAGTTAAAGACATATATGGAACTCATCGGTGTAGTTTTCACGTGTTATAATAGATAAAAGAATAATTAATTTCTAAAATATCGTATCATAAAGGAGGCAAGGCGCATGGATTACCCGCACTTATCAGTTCTTTTCCCTGTTTTGTCTTAAAAAAATAATGTTATTTTTTTATTTTTTTATTTATATGTTTATATAATTTACGATAACTGCTGTGTATACATGCTGTCAGACGAAAGATAAATATGTGCCCTTTAAATGTCTTTTTTACCATGGATTGCTTGCTTTCGTCGTATTGACGTTTAACACACAACTTTAATTACTGACTGTGATGTATGTAGAAATTGAAACGTACTATATATCTTTATTCTCATACAGCCAATGCATTACGTCAGTACAGAGATAACAACAATAACTATTTACAATATATACAAAACAAGGAGAGAGGTTACAGAAGTCTCTAGCCAGGAGGACAAACACAAGTATTAATATGTTTTATAAATAAACAAAATTTCGTCAGGACTGGTTTTCGTGTACTCGACATAAGTTCCGAAAATTTAAATGTATAATGTGGTTGTACAAAATAGGAGGATAAATACTCTGTACGTTTTTGATCGAAAAAAGTACATTCCAATATATAGTGATATTCGTCACCAATTTGTCGATTTTTACATAGATGACAAACACGGTTTTCTCTCAGTACATTTTGCCATCTTCCTGTTTCAATAGGCAATTTGTTATTGGTCGTTCGACATCGAAAAGAACAACGGCGTCTTTAAAGTTCAAAATGTTAAAAATTTTCCTTAAAGTCCCAGTTTTTCTTGAAATTTTTGTAGTTAATAGCTTTTGGCGAATTTTGAATTCATGAATTCCAATTCTGAAGAAACTGGTCTCACAGTCTTTGCTTTATTACAATTTTTAACCAATCTTTATCTATAAAATTTTGTAAAGAATGAAGGATGCAAGTCCAAGCTTTGAATTCAAATGGTCATTAAATAGACACGCAAATAAAAGAACAAGTGTAAGTGTTGGAATGACATATACAATATATCACAATGTGCATTGTCGAAGAAGTTAAATTTGATTTTACTTTGGTAACTGGACAAAATTGAAGAGAGGCAGCCCAATCTTTTCTCCTTTTTAATTAAGAGTACAAATAAACTGTTCTTAGTTATTTCGTAAAGCATTTCCTTTAAATAATAAAATCACGCGTGATCTAACAAATACTCACATTGCAGTGTACTATACTGCTTTCGATACAAATTATATAAAATTATACAGCAGTCTAACGGCTCCAACTCAAAATTTGAACCCTACTATGTTGGGGGTTGGGTCTACCATTTAGTTTGAAAGCTTCAATCATACAAGCTGTTTCACCCTTTTTATTGTGATGATTGGGAATTTGGATTAAGCCGTTGGTCACGTGCCGAGTGGCACACGCTGATTTAAAAGTAATTTAACTTCACAATTACTATAGCTATTGATACCATATATATGAATTATATACTAATATTCTCTTATATCCATGTTCCCTGTGGCCTTAAAACGTTGTTTTTGTGAGAGCCATTAGTGCTAAAACTTTCTTATTAGTGTACTAAGAAATCCTTTGCGGTTTATACACAACGGACTCGTTGGTCTTAATCACTACTTTACCTTTGACTTTATCACCTTAATTTTCACATGTATAATACTTCTTTTTATTTTATGCATGACATTTATAGGAAGGAATTTGAAAGATTAAAGCCTGTATTATACACTAACAACTACCAAAGGCTGATAATTATGGTATCGAATCATTTGTCACTCATACACAAAATATTCACTGTCGTTTGCTAAATATGGACTATGGAATATAGAAGCGACGTAATCGTAAAGATAGATATAAGAAGATGTGCATTGCATATGTGGTATGCGTGCCAATGAGTCAAAAATATTATTTAGTTGTACAATAATTGGCTGTTGGCAACAAAATAGTTCCATGTTTTTAAAATCAAAGGTTTTGGCATCTTCGCTAGCCAAAGGTTACGATCCACTCTGGAGAGTGGGCGTTGATCGTGACCCTTAGCTAACGAAATTGAGGGTTTGGATGTCTTCGATTTCACCGTACCTGGTGTAAAATTGTCCCTGACTATACCGAAGGTTGACTTATTATACGAGCTAACCACTATCACACGTACAGTTCTTACAAGCATGGCCCGTGTTATTACTTATAATGCCATACAGCTAGTTTTGTTTTATCTACAATTATGTATCTTGTATTCGTTTTTTTTTTTATCTATTTAGTTATTCAAAGTAAATCAACCTCACAACACACGTGTCAATAAATATAAAAGGTAAATCTGGTAACAGTAAATCTAACTATTTATATATACACATTGAAAAAAGTATTGCAACACCAAATTAAAAATCAAATTAAAAAAATACTTTTTTTTTTGTTAAATAATTTGTATACCATTGTGTCAATAGAGAGAAAATTCTTTGATTAAAACACACTCGGGAATAGCAAGACAGTTTACCAAAAGAGTAGTGGGAACTTTACTGATTTTTTTTTATCATATACTAGTATATTTCTGATAGTTTTTCCGACCTCTCCACCTATTTTCAAACTTGAAAGGAGACCTCTTTCAGCGGCCCGAGTCTGGAACATGTACAAATGGCAGTTGCAAGTAATAGCTATATAAATATAAAAGGAAGATGTGGTATGATTGCGAATGAGACAACTGTCCACAAGAAACCAAAATTACACAGACATTAACAACTTTATGTCACCGTACGGCCGTCAACAATGAGCAAAGCCCATACCGCATAGTCAGCTATAAAATGCATTTCAAAGATACTATAATTAGAATATCAGGTTATAGAGTATAACGTACTTACAACATATGTCATCTTGTAGAATGTGATTTCACAAATATATTATTTTCAAATTCGCAGTCCAAGTCGACGTAAAATCGGGTACACACATTTTTCATGCTATAAATCCATTTCAACAATATCATTTCAAACACACACTAGCTTGCCTTTTCATTAATTTAGATAATACAAATTCAGCTAAATTTTGTTTATTCCCACCAACAGAGAAATCTCACACTTATCCTAGATGTTAATAATACTCAAGCACTTCAATTTTATTAAACAATTTATTGAAACGGATGACAACGCTTTAAAAATACGGTTACCTCAGGGTGTAAAAAACGGAAATTTGTTTTAATTTGAATTCAAAGATAGATTAAACGGTAGCTTTAATAGTGAAATGTACTATTTTTTGAAGACTCGCCTAAATGTATATTGCATAGATGTATTTGACCCCAACAATTTTATTTAGATCATGCTGTAAATTATATTTATAAAACCATTCATTTGTAAATTCCGCATATATCTGCTCACTGTTTGAATATAGAAACTTGTCGATTTTATAATATTGAGACATATCCGAGATTTTGTAATATGTGTGATAAACAAGTAATTGAAGATGAATATCATTTTCTTTTAGTATGTGAAAAGTATAATGAACTTCGAAAGAAATTTATCAAACCATATTGTTGGAGAAAACCGTCGAATCATAAACTTTTAAGACGATCAATGCATTTGAATGGGGACATATAGTTGGAACTCGCCCCTTTTTTTGTGCTCGGTTGGGACCCCAATACAGGCTCATAGTATTTTGAAGCATTTTTGAAGTGTTCAAATATAATAAACCATAGACATATATAACATGTAATTTATGTCTCTAAATGAACGAATGATAATTTTCACGAATAGAAAGAAAAAGCAAGTCTGTCCGAAAGGTGATTGTCTATTTGATATTTAAAAGGAAAATGTATAACTATAGTGTGTTCATTGTAAACTTAAACCATGATGCATAGAATTGTCTCTGCATGTTTATAACAGTCACAAGTCACTTCTAGAATTAAAGGTCAGCGATCGATTAAAGATTCGTGCAATTATATTTTGTCAAAAGTGATCCAGATGCCTTTATCTGGTAATTCAAATAATCGCACCCATATATTTTTTTCCAGAACACGTTAAAGTTAATATCAGAGCCATATAATACATGTTTTATATCTTTGACTATTATGCTAGTAATCTTTAATTCGAGCTAAGAAGCAAAGAATATGCCCGAAATGCAAGTTTCCCAATAAATTTCAACTATCTAGTGATGAAAAAGAAAAAAAAAAAAAAAATTAAAAGTTTTTTCGAATTATATAACTATAAGTCTTTTATCTGTCAAGAACACCCTAATTTAGCGGACAAGCAATCAAGTTATTCTTTTTGCTGTTACTGAATATACCAAGGAAGAAAATAAATCCCGATATTAATTTGAAATTTTGTTACTAAATACTTTTCAAAGAAAATATTCACATCTCTTGGTAACATGCATGTCGGAACAGAAAATTATCTTGGGACGTCCAGTATCCTATATATAACGTGCATGTCGGAACAGAAAATTTGGCATACAGTACTTCAGAACGCTGTTCACATTATTATACATTATACCCAACAATTGTGATGACGAATTCCTTCCTTTGTTCGAGAACAATTTTGTTTAAATAGAAATCTGTGATTTTACTATGTCCATTTCTTCGACGAACCAGAGCAGGTTAAATATCGACCTGTTTTAATTCAAATTGGTTCTCTTCTTCTTCTTTTGGTATACAATAGTCCATTGACATCCCATGATAACATACTCAGTGGCGTAGCCAGGAATTTTCGTAAGTGGGGCACACTGACTGACCAATGAGGGGGCCTGCTCCAGTCACGGTTCTGTGATTCCCTATATAAGCAACCATTTTTTTTTCCCAAAAAGGGGGGGGGGGCAAAATGCATGTTTATTTATGTATAATTGTCATTTTGCTTATTTTCTTTGGTTACATCTCCTGACATCAGACTCGGACTTTTCTTGAATTTAATTTTAAATGTACGTATTGTTATGCGTTTACTTTTCTACATTGGCTAGAGGTATAGGGGGAGGGTTGAGATCTCATAAACATGTTTAACCCCGCCGCATTTTTTGCGCCTGTCCCAAGTCAGAAGCCTCTGGCCTTGAAGGCATAAAACTTTGCTCAGTGCTCCGAGCACAAAAATCATGCTCGAAACATGAAATCCAGCAATTTGATTGGTTGATTTTCAAGTCTGAGTACAAAAATCATGTTCGAAAGTTTTATGACTGTGATCTTTGTTAGTCTTGTATTATTAAATTTTAGTTTCTTGTGTACAATTTGGAAATTAGTATGGTGTTCATTATCACTGAACTTGTATATATTTGTTTAGGGGTCAGCTAAAGGACACCTCTGGGAGCGGGAATTTCTTGTTACATTGAAGACCTGTTGGTGACCTTTCGCTGTTGTTTTTTCTATGGTCGGGTTGATGTCTCTTCGATACATTCCCCATTTCCATTTTCCATTTTATTCTTTCTTATGTTCAATGTAAAAATGTATATAATTTTAAATTGCAACTATCTATAGTTCCGTAACTTTCTATCAAGGCGTATAAAAGAATGGTCGATAAGTGCGTATATTTTTGTTAAATCAATTTTTCTTGTATGTTTCAAACTGTCCTTCACTTTTGACAACGAGTACTTACATTTCCCAAAATTAACCATTGGAAAAAATGTGTAAGCAAATTTTTATTTTATTAATAAAATCTCTTCTTTGGAATTATTTAAATTTTTATGAATAATATTCTTTACACCAGAATTGTTATTTATAAACAGTAATGACTAGTGTATCACTATCAGTGGCTATCACTATCAGTGTTAGTTGGGTCGTTTTTACGTGTACGCCCGAACCTTGGCGAGGGATATGAGGGGTGCCAACCGCTCAATGTTAAAGCAACTGCTGGTAGTGGGTTCGAATTGGACGAAGACCCCCCTCCGAAAGCTATCGAGAATAAGATACCGTAATGATTCCTGTCACTAAAAATCATTGATAGCAACATACATGTACTTTTGAATCTAAATGGTTTATTTGTTTTGGTTAAATCAGAGACATATGTGTATATATGTCTCTGGTTAAATTTTGTAATAAATTATGTTAACCTATTCATCGTGTTAAACTGGAAGCTAGCCTAATGGTCATTTGTTTTAGAGAAAACATCCAAACCAATATAATTTTTAAATAAGTTTAAAGGGTGCCGTGAGTGAGCATACAATCGACAATATAAAAATTTCTGGAACATCTAGGATTTCTTCCCACAAAAAGCGAATCAGTTTATCAATTCTTTAAAGGGATTTATAAAAAAATCTTAAATTTTCTTTGGATATTTTTTTCTTGATCTGGAATATTTCACGACAATCTATAAAGTTTTATAAATTGAGCATGTAAAACAATTAATTGCGTAAAGAAGAGTCCAGCTATCTGTCTATCAGAAATGAACAGAAAAATGAATGAAAACAAATGCTTTCAAAATTTTAGCTCTAGACATTATTCATAGAAAAAGCTTCTTCGGCATTTTCATAAAATTTGATGAAGGTTCGACAAGTAGTTATGGTAATTGCGAAATAACAAAATGTAAGCCCAAACTGCGACCATTTATTAATTGCAGAAAAAAATACATTTTGTCCTTAAAATGCGAGAAAATTAAAGATATAATTGCATTATTATATTGCTCTGAATACTCTTTTGATCATAAACAGTTTCTGTCCAACTTCCGCAAAATTTCACGGAGTCATTTAAAAGACTTTATTCACATTCGGAACCTAAATATTGACGCCACTTTTTCTTGCTTTTGGGAAATAAATCACAGGCTCGACAAAAATACAAACAGCATATCGAATCTGACCAGATTGTGAATTGCTTTAAATATAAGTTAAATACGTAAATTCATCGTAGATTCGGACTTTTACAAAAGATTCGAACAAATTGATTAAATGATCTATTTGAGTAAATTTAGTCCCTTTTTATTCAAAATTGCAAACCAAAAAAAAGAAGCACAAGGCTTTTGACCAGTTTTTCTTATTCTATGTCGATTATTTGCTTTTTTTTTTTTTTTAAGTGTATGCCGGGGCGTTTTGACGTAAACGTAGCTACACGCATGATATCGGACACGCAGGACAGAGATGTATATTATCAAATGATTACCTATGCACCTGAAAGTTTAAAATGGAAAGATTCAAGTGTTCGGTCGTGTACACTGACAGAAGTGAAATGATGCATGAACTTGCAAGTCCGACAGGAAATCGCTTGAATACCTGGAGGTGTCACCTGCCAATACATCTGGGAGTAATACCTTTAGCCATGCTGGTGATCAGACAAGGGAAGGTCTGAATTTATTTAAATAAGTTTATTACATAAAAGAATTATGGACAAATTAGATTTTTGAAAACAATTTTCACGGAACGTCAGGGGTAATACTTGTACAAGACATTAGTTAATTTTATTTACTTTACATTAAAGTAAATAAACCCAATTCAGGAGCCTGTTATTCAGTGGTGGTCGTTTGTTTATGTGTTACATATTTGTTTTTGTTCATTTATTTTCATAAATAAGGTCGTCAGTTTTCTCGTTTGAATCGATTTACTTTGTCTTATCGGGGCCTTTTATAGCTGACTAGGCGGTATGGGCGTTGCTCATTGTTGAAAGCTGTATGGTGACCTATAATTGTTAATGTTTGTGTCATTTTGGTTTTTTGTGGAGAGTTCTCTCATTGGCAATCATACCACATCTTCTGTTTTATATTTAAATAGTCTCCCCTTAATTTTTTGTCTGTAGTGTTTTTGTTGATTGCTGTTTATCACATATTTGTTTGTTTGTAGCTCATGTATACTAGTATAAATCAAGTTGTCATCACTGTTGGGTTTCTCGTCTGATTTTTTTACATTAACTCTGTTAGATGCCGAGCTCTTTCATTTTTGTCTTTCCAAGCCGAGCCTTTTATAGGGTCTCATTATGAAGTTTAAGTTTTTGGTCATGGCTGAAGGGTGTGCAGTGACCTATTATATAGTGACTAAAAAGAAAATCACTTGGTCTACATGGTTAATTGTTTATAGTTTAATTTATGAAAGTCGTCTCATCAAAATTCATACCCAGTGGTGGATACAGGGGGAGGGTTTGTGGGGTTGGAACACGCCTTTTTTGGACGATCATGGAATGGGGACATATAGTTGGAACCCCCCCCCCCCACCTTTTTAAATGTCTGGATTCACCCCTGATACCATATCTCCTTAGGCAAAAATAAAAATTATGTTTGTTTCCAACATGTACAATGTAGCTTACAGCTTCTGAGAAACAATTCAAACATTGATGACCTTCTGCTGTTGTCTGCTCTGTAGTCGAGTTGTTGTCTTGTTGGCACATTCCCAATTTCCAGTCTCTAATTTCATAAAGAATTCTCTGAGAAACAAACCTAACCATGTTAACATTGTATTAAACAGAAATAACCTAAATCACTTAAATTATCCATCAAATAAAATTAAGGTCAGGTCAACCTAACCTGATAGACAAGTAGACCTTGCAAGGTACTCATATACAATAAAATGTATCCAATTACATGTAATAAAATGTATCCAATTACATGTAATAAAATGTATCCAATTACATGTAATAAAATGTATCCAATTACATGTAATAAAATGTATCCAATTACATGTAATAAAATGTATCCAATTACATGTAATAAACTGTAACAGTATATTTTACACTCAGTCACTGAACCACACATCCAGCTCTTTTAGCTTTTATAAATGTAAAGCTCTATTAAAAATAGCTTACATCTGACATCACCCCAAGACTGTAATACATATATGCAACCAACTTTCAGGACTTTCATGTAAGGCGAGACAAAATAAAATGATACTTTGAAGTACATGTATTATTTAATATGTTCGACTACTGAATGTACTAGTATAAAACGGTATAAAATGCCAGTTTCAGAATGAACAGTAATTTAGAAGATTGTCAAAATACATGTAGATTCATTCAGACTATTTGAACTACAAATGTTTACAGCAACCTGTCATTTGACTCTTAAGTCCAACCAACAACCGTGTCAGGGCTGTAAAGCTTGTCTAGGTTGGTGAAACTTCCATCATCATGCATATATATGACACTAACCAATAGTGACGGACTGTGACAGACCCTCACGAAAGGTCAAAAAGGTTTAACACTCCCTGGTGGTAAATAAATAATTATCCAAGGTGAATTCAGATATATATGATCATGATGATGCACTTGTAGTATTGACAATGATCATGATGATTGTAAGATAATCACTGAAACTAGGAATTTTCATTATTCCAATTTCCTACTTTTTTTCCTATGAATTGTAAGTTTGCTATTCGTTCAATTCACAATTTCCTTTTTGTCCAATCAGAACATCCCATCAACATCATGGCATAATGCTGTTAGCTTTATCAATGTTATTTCCAATTGCAATAAGTAACTCAAAATTATGAATGAATCCACCGTTTCACAATTTACAGCTACAGGTACAAATGAGGAACCATATGAGAGTAATTTAGTGACACTATATATTTCCTATGTATATGATATATATGCCCCTTCATAATCTTGCTCGGAATCATGTTGATATCTTATCTACAAAAAAAATATACATTAAGAATTAAGTATTTATAACATGTATTACATGCGACTTCCATAACATGTATAAAATTAAATAAGTCAGTAGCATTAATACTATTTTATATACTACTGTCAATTTAGAAATTAATGTGAGGTTTTTATATTTGCGAAAAATGCGATTGAGTTGTAAAGGCAATAATTTAAACGTGCGTTTTGTGATATTTTATATGAATTAAACAGGATTTTTCACAAAATCATAAAAATTAAAATCGCATTTAAGTCTAAAATGATAAATTCGCAATAATAAAATTTAGAGCAAAACAAATCATTGATAACAATTCAGGGGCGGGTCCAGCCATTTTGAAAACCAGGACAAAGGGGGGTTCCAATTACATGTCCCCATTCAAATGCATTGATCCTCAAAAAGATAAAGGGTTTCAACCCCTGCAATTTAATGAAACATGCCTGGAAAATTATCTTAAATTTCTTATCACAAAAGTGTAAAAAATTGTTGTTAAGGACGCAATGCTGTCACATCATTTGGAATCGGGGCACAATATTAATATACTCTTTTTTTTTTCCCCCAGGTAATTTTGAGGTTATTGCATATATATGCAAACCCAAGCCTTGAAGGTATTCATAACAAATATGTAATAAATTATAATTATTGTACATCACCAACCAGTGGCTATAAAAATAGGTACATCATCATTGTAACATACATGTGAAGATTGGTTGGTTATGAGTTATAAAAAATCCAGTGACAAATATTTCATGCAAATTTTAGGACGTGACAGTTATCAATACATTATTAAACATACAATACATATGAATATGTAGGGTTACTCCATCAAGGGGTTAGGTCTGGAAATAGGCCACCCCACAACCAAACCATTGTGAATACACACAATGGTTTAGGCAATAAACAGGTGTGTATCCAGCCCTTTTTAAAAGGGGGGATTTAAACCATAGTTTATATATGTACCTTTTTCAAATCATGCATTGATCTTCCAAAAAGGGGGGGGGGGGGTCCAATCACAGGAACAATTTTTTTACAAGCCCAAATTCTTACTCTGCCTTTGAACAAGTTACTGTGCAAGAATGTTGTGTATTAGAACGTCGATTCATACCTGTATGCACAAATGTAACAAATGTAAACATTTTTCCTTCAAACTCTTGGCCGGATCAATGATTATTCTCATGTCTGATAGGCATGTTTTAAAATATCATTCATTTCTACTCGCCAATTGTAATTTCCAGCTCAGCTTATATTGTGCTGTAGTGTCCATCTACCATGTCAACGATTTTGTGTAAAATAAATTTGCCATTTGAAGATGCCGACATGCGATAAGTAAAGAGGGTACGGTAACGTTAAATCGTTTACGGGCGTATTTTCCGCTTTTAATCAAACTTGTCAGATTTGATTAATTATCGTTGGATAATGTCCCTCATGGGTATAGTAATTCAAATTAAATCAGATTTACTATGCTGTATGCATGTAATATATATAACCTGGTCTTTAAATGTACTTCAGGTACACTGGCCTTTTTCTGCTATAATATTCAAACTTTATCTTTTAACGAAGATTTTTGGTATGTAATATTTTTTTTATAAAAGGCTCTCGAATTATAGACTAATTAAAAAATAAAGATGGAAAGTCAAACGCGTGAGTCTGGCAAAAATGAACGGATAATGGCATGACAGTAAACGGAAAACGAGAAAAAAACATAGATTCTAGTTATAATATATATATTTTCCCTGCCTCAAATTTACTCAAATGCAATTTATATAGCCAACATTAAAAGTTAAATGAGAATGCATTCATTTACAATATTAAAAAATGTTACATCTTAAATTTGATTAAACATAATTATCAAGATCACGCGTTTTCAAGTGTTCACGGCCGACATCCGTAATTATTTAATAAGGGTGTAAAAATGATCTATTGCATCAAAATGACAAATTTTTCACCACTTACGACAGTCTGTAATTGCAAAAAAAACATGTATTGTAATCACTTGTAAACCTTTAATATAAAGGTTCAGGTGCTTACATTCAATGAATAAATGTTATTTCGGCAATCTGTTGAATTTTTTTTAGTCAATTCGCGGCGGTTTGTTCAGCAGTATGACTTTGAGCTACTTTTTAAAATACACAAAACATGTTAAATAGGATGTAGTAAGAATTCAAATTGAATATTTTTTTTTATTTAATTAACACGATTAAAAGGACGTGGTAGACTTTCAGTTAACATACAACGTCTTCTTTCTAATTTTAATTTTATTTTTAAAAGGGGAGCAACCCCTGATAAACAATGGGAAAGTTTCACTCGTTTTGTGTCCAAATGATTAAAATCTGAACACGACTGGACACGGTCTGACAACATCTTGACGTAACTTTGTATCCATGGTCTGTTTTGGTCTGACGTTGTCTTAACGGATCCAAACAACCCGCTAGACGATTCAGTCTTTCCCGTCTTGACAAGCCTTAACGAACTGATTTACCTGATGAGGCTATTGATCTGAACGGCGACTTAACAATCTGAAATATCTTGACGAATTTCTCTAGCGGTAAATCCAGTCAATCAAGATGTGATCAGACCAAAATGACCGTTTCAGACTGAAATCGGTCTACTAGTGCAACATACCTTCCACCAATCATACACTACCAAACACACCTTCCACCAATCATACACTACCAACATACCTTCCACCAATCATACATTACAAACACACCTTCCAACAATCATACACTACCAACATACCTTCCACCAATCATACACTACCAACATACCTTCCACCAATCATACACTACCAACATACCTTCCACCAATCATACACTACCAAAATACCTACCACCAATCATACACTACCAACATACCTTCCACCAATCATACACTACCAACACACCTTCCACCAATCATACACTTCCAACATACCTTCCACCAATCATACACTACTAACATACCTTCCACCAATCATACACTACCAACATACCTTCCACCAATCATACACTACCAACATACCTTCCACCAATCATACACTACCAACACACCTTCCACCAATCATACACTACCAACATACCTTCCACCAATCATACACTACTAACATACCTTCCACAAATCATACACTTCCAACAAACCTTCCACCAATCATACATTACAAACATACCTTCCACCAATCATACACTACCAACATATCTTTCATCGCTAAGTGGAGAACACGTATAATGACATTCCACAGTAACATATGAGCCGCGTCGGATAGAAATCGACCTTATGCAACTCGACGTCAAACCGAGTAACGTTACGATAAAGTTTCACAAGTTTTCATACAGATAGTTTCTGACGTTATTAAAAAAAGATAACATGTCGTTATCTTACAAAACTACGTTTTTTCAAAAAAATATTGTTGGAACATTTCTGGTCGGATTTTAATGTACTAGGTACCAATAGAAGCAGAATTGTCACAGTTATATTTGTTTATTTGGATAGATTTTTGTTGTAAAACGTTTTATTTTTTTGGTAATATAACCAGTATTGTTTTTGTTCAGTAATTTCTCATGTATTTCAAAGAAAAACTGTTATATACATGTTCATATCATGAGAAACAAAAGTAATGGACGACAAAACTATGACAAATTCTAAACAGGTATACTTTAGACGATTCTGCGACTTTGAACTCCGTATTTGTGAAAGTCCAACATAATATGCATTCGCAATTTTTTTAAGTGGGGTTTTATATGAAATTTGTAAAAAAATATAAACGGGGAAACAATACAATGTTAAATGTTAATCTGATTTAATCGGGCCTTTAGCTAACGTATTCCATAGATATAGGACAAAACTAGTATATTATTTCTGATAAGTTTAGTAAAACAATGCCGATAATCTTTCACGGAAACCGCTTTATCCGGTCCGACATTAACATTTCCAAAAACTTGAACCAAGAGAATTTTTCTATACCGACGCGGCTCATATGTTATCATTAAAGACTCAAATATAAAGTTCATACCCTGAAGTAAAAATCAAGTGAATTTCAAGTTTTATAAAAACTGCTTATCTGGGAACCGTCACCTGCGTGTCGCGTGTCGTCTGCTTTAATAAAAAAATGTTCCTGAATCCTCTCCTTTTCTAAATAACATATTTCTCAATCTTAGTATCAGTTTTGGCTAACAGGAATACATTGTTTTGCTAAGGTATGTATTTCCTATATACGTTCTATATATTGAACTATTTTTACGTTCACGATCTATTTTTACATTTTATACAGATTTTATGCCCTTTATGGGCCCTGTAATTTTGGGAAATAAAAAAAATAAAAAAATATTCTATTCTATACAAAGTGAAAGTACTATCTATTTTATTTTCATTTTGTTCAGTGGCATAACACCTGTCTTAAAAAATAATTGTATACAATTCTTAAGCTTAACCAAAGTACTAAACTACTAAAGTAATATTCTGAAAAAATATTTCCGGTAGTTTAAAACGAAATTTTGTGCTGTATTGCAAAACTTTGCTACATACAGTGATACATGCGAAACAAAATTAACTCAAATGTTATTCATATCATTGTACCGTTGCATTTTGGAAAATCTAAAAAGAAACAACAACACAAATATACAATATTAAACAAAGACCAAGACGTGCTCTAGGTGGTTTTTTTGTACTATTTGCGTGCAATTTATCTGTTCTTATCTATTCAAAAATTCAGAAATGTTTTGCGTGTAGTTTATGTTCAATGACATTTCTATTTAGAAATTGAAAGAAAGAGGGAAGCATTTGCATAACACATGTATACATGTATTTCGAAAACTAATAATTTTCAAAATAAAACCTTTTAAACCTCCTTTTTCATATCCCGACAACTTTAAAATTAGTATTCGGGCAATAAAATTCCCAATCTATGCATCCTTGGGTCTGTCAACTTTGCGTCCGTCCGTCCGTCTGCGTGATTGGTAACAATTTTGAAAGATGTAAACTGTGATGGTGGATTAATAAATAATAAACCAAAATTTCATCTAAAAAACCCGTTTATTTTGAAATTTGAACTTCTATAATTTATACATGTTATATAGATAGTATTTAAGATTTTGATCTACCTGTCAAAAATCACTGCTGAACTCTAATGTCGCAAAGCGCGACAACTAGTCGTATAGAAAAATTCTCCTGGTTCAATTTGTCTTTAATTTCATTCCTTTTTAATGTTGTAGAAAATTTCTGAAATGGACTGGTTCAATAACATAGGATGCAAAGAACTAGAAAATGGAACAGTTGCCTATATTGAAAATACATGTGACACAATTCAAGCTAAGGCCAGGGAATTTTATTCCACTTCCGTCATTTAAGATCAATTGGAAAATACATGTTCTCTTAATCAAAATGATGAATTAGAGGATCCTTCCCGACTTCGAATAAATGCTCTATTTGCTTATGACTGCAATTGTATTAAAAAAATGAAAGCTTTCATTCAGAGAACAGGCCTATGATGTATCGTTATCTGTTTGTGAATTTACAAAAGCAGAGCGTGACATATACTTGCTTTTAAAATTAGAAAACTTAGAAATAACAGGCTCGGTTTTCAGAGGAAGAAGGAGAGAACGAAAGCGATACCGTTATTCTTTTCAAGGAGTTGAGTTATAATATGCGAGTTCACATGGAGAAATATTTATAACATTGGGAGGAGCGAATTTAAAAGTTTAAACAAACTTAAATGTAAATGGCGTAACCCCTCGATCACATGGTCTTAGTGGAAGAAAATCGAATCACGGACCTTCATTTGAAGTGATTGAAAATACGATAAAATTTATCAAGCTGTGTGCTGATGAATTTGGTCTCCATCTCCCGGCTGCGCCTCGAGCAACCGACAATACCCCTCCTATTCTTCTACTTTGCAAGAAATATGTACACTCCAAATATGTTAGTTCATGCGTTAACTCAGAACAACAATATGTTCAACTAACCGTATTTAAAGAAGTTTGGAATGCATGTGTCCCTCATATTTAATTTATGAAACCAAAGACGGATCTGTGTGAAACGTGCTTTCAGTTGAGGGAGGATATTCCGGATCTATTTCAGAAAACGCGAAATTAGTGACAACTCAAAAATTAATTGGCCATATACAGTCTGCGCGGACGGAGTAACATTTTACATATACTGGTTAAAGTTAGATTGAAAACTTTAGAATCATTGTAACAATCTTATAAATTAAATTAAATATTGTATACAAATGTATGTTTTCATGTCTCTTTTTTAATAAGAGAAAACGACCGACACAGAATAAAAATTAATGCACGATAACGTGACGTTGTCGTGAGATCTGATGTTAAATATATGTATCCGTCAAAACTTTGAAATGGCGAAACTTTTTAAAAAAGAAAGTTTGAGTAAAACGGTTTTTTGTATTCAAATTGTATGACTTTCAGCTAAATTAATATGAACAAAACTCAAATTGAGATTTTTTTTGCATAAGGTCGATTTCTATCCGACGCGGCTCATATGTCAACCTGTTACTGGTTGTCAATAAAGCACGTACTAGAATAATTATGCTCTCGTTGTTTATGTGAATCGAACACAAAAGACCAAGAATGACTTTCTGCAGTAACATATGTCAGCCTTTTACTCATGTGTCATAGCAGTTGTCAATAAAGCACTTACTAGAATAATAATACCCTCATGATAAGTTAATGAGACAGGCAAAATCTAATGTAAACCAGGTGGTTGAATTATAATAAATATAACTTTATTATTTCAGTATGTTTGGTTTTAATGTATTAATTTACATACTACACTAATTAGGGCCCCGCCTAGTGATGGGTCACCCTATAGTGATCAGTCTGTCTGTCCATCCGTCTGTCAGTAACAAATTGTGTCCACTATATATCAAGCGAACCGTTATAATTTCATACTTTTTACTTGACATGTATATTAACAAACACCAGAGGGTGTGTCATTATGTATGTACAACTTTCTAGGTAAAGATCAAGGTCAAAAACTTTGGTTTCAGTTTACAACCCCATGTCCTATGGTCAAGATCGTGTTCGCTCTATATCTTGAGGACTGTTATGATTTCAAAGTTTTTACTTGACATGAATATTAAATTACACCAGAGAATGTGTCATAATGTATGTACAACTTTCTATGTCAAAGGTCAAGGTCAAAAACTTTGGTTTCAGTTAACAACTCCATGTCCTTTGGTCAAGATCGTGTTTGCTCTATATCTTGAGAACCGTTATGATTTCAAAGTTTATACTTGACATGTAAATTAACCAACACCAGAGGATATGTCATAATGTATGTACAACTTCCTTGGTTAAAAGTCAAGGCTAAAAACTTTGGTTTCAGTTGACAACTCCATGTCCTATGGTAAAGATACAAATTTTTTACCACACATTATTTACAGCTGAACCCACAGAGATTGCTCCCATCTCAATGATGTCTAGTTTATTCATGTTCTTAAACAGTAAAATCTCAATTATTTGTTCATGTATCTCTTTATTATGTCACTTCATATTTGTTGTTTGTTTAGGTTGACTGGTTTTATGTCAAGTATTGTATAGGTAAAATTAGTACAATAATTGACTATTATTTAAAGAAGATGTATATTTGTATGATTGATAAAAGAGTTTTTGATTGTATTTCAGGGTAAAACTCCTTATGATATAGTAACAATAAAAAGCTCTGATTCTGAAGAGAAAAAAAGGAAGAAGAAAGAAGTGATGGACTTCCTAAAGGTAAATATTCTATCTTAGTTAATAAGAGATATTTACAAATATGTTGACAGATTGTTAGAGACACAACAGACTTAGTATGATGAAATCATAATCTTTCAGTCAGTTTAATTGAAGTCTGGAGCTGGCATGTCAGTTAACTGCTAGTAGTCTGTTGTTATTTATGTATTATTGTCATTTTGTTTATTTTTTTTGGTTACATCTTCTGACATCAGACTCGGACTTCTCTTGAACTGAATTTTAATGTGCGTATTGTTATGCGTTTACTTTTCTACATTGGTTAGAGGTATAGGGGGAGGGTTGAGATCTCACAGACATGTTTAACCCCGCCGCATTTTTGCGCCTGTCCCAAGTCAGGAGCCTCTGGCCTTTGTTAGTCTTGTATTATTTTAATTTTAGTTTCTTTTGTACAATTTGGAAATTAGTATGGCGTTCATTATCACTGAACTAGTATATATTTGTTTAGGGGCCAGCTGAAGGACGCCTCGGGGTGCGGGAATTTCTCGCTACATTGAAGACCTGTTGGTTACCTTCTGCTGTTGTTTTTGTCGAGCCTGCAACTTTTGTTGCAGAAAGCTCGACATAGGGATAGTGATCCAGCGGCGGCGGCGGCGGCTACGGCGGCGGCGTTAGCTTACTTCTTAAAAGCTTTATATTTTAGAAGGTAGAAGACCTAGATGCTTCATACTTTGTATATATATGCCTCATGTTACAAACTTTCTGTCACTCACATGTCCAATGTCCTTGACCTCATTTTCATGGTTCAGTGACTACTTAAAAAAAAGTTAAGATTTTTTGTAATGTTAAATTCTCTCTTATTATAAGTAATTGGATAACTATATTTGGTATGTGCGTACCTTGCAAGGTCCTCATGCCCGTCAGACAGTTTTCACTTGACCTCGACCTCATTTCATGGATCAGTGAACAAGGTTAAGTTTTGGTGGTCAAGTCCATATCTCAGATACTATAAGCAATAGGTCTAGTTTATTCGGTGTATGGAAGGACTGTAAGGTGTACATGTCCAACTGGCAGGTGTCATCTGACATTGACCTCATTTTCATGGTTCAGTGGTTATAGTTAAGTTTTTGTGTTTTGGTCTGTTTTTCTTATACTATATGCAATAGGTCTACTATATTTGGTGTATGGAATGATTGTAAGGTGTACATGTCTAGCTGACAGGTGTCATCTGACCTTGACCTCATTTTCATGGTTCAGTGGTCAAAGTTAAGTTTTTGAGTTTTGATCTATTTTTCTAATACTTTATGCATTAGGTCAACTATATTTGGTGTATGGAAATATTTTATGATCTATATAGATATAGGAAGATGTGGTGTGAGTGCCAATGAGAATATATGTCTGTTACGCAGGTTTTATTTGACCTTGACTTCATTTTCACGATCCATTACTAAGTGTTAAGTGTTTGTGTTTTGGTCTGTTTTTCCTAATTTATTAGCAATAAGTCAACTATATTTATCGTATTGAAGAATTGTTAACTGTACATGTCTGCCTGGCATGGTTCATCTGACCTTGACCTCATTTTCATGGTTTATTGATCAATGTTTTTTTTTCTTGATTAATGTTGAGTTTATGTGACAGTTGTAATAAAGCTTTATATTTAGGTCTATCAACATAATATCAATGAGTAGTAAAGAAGGCGAGACATTTCAGCGTGTGCACTCTTGTTTTATTTGGTCGGGTTGTTGTCTCTTTGACACATTCCCCATTTCCATTCTCAATTTTATTGGTACATTGAAGTTACAATAAAACGGTTGCCTGTTATTTTCAATGTCATTGTAGTATTTGTGGTCAGTTAACAATGTACCCGGTAAGTTGACAATTCCAAGCTTGTTGCCTAATATAGATGTTGGCATATGCGAAAGACAAATGTTTGAAATCAGTGTCTCATCTGTTGGATGTCTCTTATTTTTTGTGTCATCAGCTTGCTATCTCCTATGTATATACATCACATCATCTCCTTTTATGTATACATAATGTGTATCTCTGTGCGGAAAAGTTGATTTACATGTTTATGCAAATATGTAATAATCATATACTAAAACAAAATGCACATCTTAACAAAATGTTTAGTATACTGTCAACCTGTGTATAGATTTGAAAGCTTTCAGTATGTAGCGGGAAGACAAAGCCACCTACATAGATAAAACCTCTATGAAATTAGTAAACTCAGTGACGTTAACTTTCTTGCACAACCTTTTTAAATTACATACAAAAACAAATAAATCACATCATCATTAAATAAGCATTGTGCTGTAAATTTTACTCATGTGTGATATGGCATAGAAGGAAAAACAATTACAGTGGGGATTAAACATGTGGTAAAGATGTCAGACCGCCAATCCATTAATGTAAAGTTCTACTGTGAAAGTACTTTTATTCATGGGGAACCAATTTTCATGGTTTAAGTGTCCAACGAAATAAAACAATTGTTGTCCAAATCAAGACAATGAAAGATCCCCATGTAGGTTTGACTACTAATATGATCTAGAGAATATATTGAATATCGCCAAATCTGAGAATACTATAATGATCTATAATAGTAGTCACTGGGCAAACACACTATGAACTACAACTGCAGGCAGGAGTATTCCCATTTAATCTTTAAAAACCTAAACTGTACAAATTTTGATCTTTTAATTCTCATAAAAAAATATTTTTGATTGATGAAAGTCAGATTTCCAGTATTAATATGCTATGATAAAGTGTTCATTTTATATCTCATAATTCTGGTACATATATATGGGAAATAATAATTTTATGCTGGGCTTGCTTTTGATTTAAGAATTATTTTACAATTCAAGATACATTTATAGAGGGTATCACCAGCCCAGTAGCCAGTACTTCGGTACTGGCAAGAACATACGGATTTTTTTGTGTTATCTAAATTTGCTGTTACAAAATATTAGAAATTATTATAAATTAAGGAATGTATCTACCTCATGCAAAGCTCTGATTCCTTTCACGAATTTGACTATACTTTTTGGACCTTTAGGATTATAGCTCTTCATCTTTTATATAAGCTTTGGATTTCAAATATTTTGGCCACGAGCATCACTGAAGAGACATGTTTTGTCGAAATGCGCATCTGGTGCAACAAAATTGATACGGTTGATTTGATTACTACCACCGGGTCGATGCTTCTGCTGGTGGACTATTAGTCCCCGAGGGTATCACCAGCCCAGTAGCCAGTACTTCGGTACTGGCAAGAACATACAGATTTTTTTGTGTTATCTAAATTTGCTGTTACAAAATATTAGAAATTATTATAAATTAAGGGATGTATCTCCCTCATGCAAAGCTCTGATTCCTTTCACGAATTTGACTATACTTTTTGGACCTTTAGGATTATAGCTCTTCATTTTTTATATAAGCTTTGGATTTCAAATATTTTGGCCACGAGCATCACTGAAGAGACATGTTTTGTCGAAATGCGCATCTGGTGCAACAAAATTGATACCGTTGATTTGATTACTACCACTGGGTCGATGCTTCTGCTGGTGGACTATTAGTCCCCGAGGGTATCACCAGCCCAGTAGCCAGTACTTCGGTACTGGCAAGAACATACGGATTTTTTTGTGTTATCTAAATTTGCTGTTACAAAATATTAGAAATTATTATAAATTAAGGAATGTATCTCCCTTATGCAAAGCTCTGATTCCTTTCACGAATTTGACTATACTTTTTGGACCTTTAGGATTATAGCTCTTCATCTTTTATATAAGCTTTGGATTTCAAATATTTTGGCCACGAGCATCACTGAAGAGACATGTTTTGTCGAAATGCGCATCTGGTGCATCAAAATTGATACCGTTGATTTGATTATAGCATTTGTTTATGTAACTGTTTTCCTTTTGTGACATGTTTATGGCCTAATTAACACCTTTGATGGTCTATAACCTTTTGATCACTCTATCTTGGGCTAATGAGTGATCACTACGATTTACACTGTCAATGTTTACTTTGCAATTTCCTTCAATCTAGACAATTTGTAACCTTCGTTTCAAATTACTTTAATTTTTCAATTTTATTATTATAAGACAACTAAAATCCACAAATTAAGAAACCCATGAACATGTAAATGTTGCTGAAACATGAGAAACATGTCCAATATCACTACACAGAGATTTTTTCTTTACACATGACTTTTGAGTTCCTCATTTCGAGGCGCATTAGGGATGTTGTCCCATATTGAAATCCATAGTTCTGATTTTTCCAAATATTTTTATGTGATCTTCATCGGTATGACATTCTGAATAAATCTGTGTATTTTTGTCCATTTCTGAAAAAAAATAAAGTTGTTTCAGCACTATAAGGCAATGACACTTTTATCGCCAGATTTATTTATTTTGAATACAAAGTGTATGCATAATTAATTTCTTCCAGTATACCTTCACTAGTCAAAAGAAGGACAAAACATCTGAAGGTAAACCTTAAATTACAATACACAGACCCTGTTAAAGCATTCAATAAAATTTTCTGGTGCCTTAAAGTGCATTTTGTCAGAGAAATTATGCAAAAATGAAGATTTCATAAAAAAAACACCAAAATACTTAACTATTCTTGCCAGTGGAAACCTGGTATTTTATACTGGCCCAAGATCACAATTAATGACCCCGCTTTTCGTTGTTCACGAATATAGTTCCCTTTAATTATAGTGTATTTTTTCTTTATTTTTTTTCTTTCCCTTTCTCATACATTTCTTAGCTTTTCTAGGGTGGAAATGAAAGAAGAGAGCTGAAATAAACTTTTAGATGTTTTATTTTAACTGATTTTGATCAGGAAAGGGTGATAAGGCCAGGTGCAAAAAGGTGATATTTACACTTTTCGGAACATCTGTCACCAAGAGCCAATGCACGTCGAGTTTAAGTTGTTGTAACAATTTTATGTAGTAACTGGTCCAAATAGTAATAATGATGCCAAATCAATTTACAAATAAATAAAGTCCAAATGTTCCAATTAATAAAGTCACTAATTTCACTAATTTACAGATAAAGTTAAGTCCAAAATGTTCGTAATATTCCAAGTTGATGTTGTCTGGCTTGAATAGTTACAGTTGTGTTGAGCTGTCTTTTAAGTACGGGTTTCTCCTGAGTAGCTGAGTCTGATTGGCTTTTGAAGCACTTCTATCTGGATCACACCGACGAGACTTCACTGGTGACTCATACCTGCCATTTTTTGAAAGTGCCCATAGGGGATTTATTGCGCGACAACAATTTCAAAGGTTACAATTCTTTGCAACGACTATTTAGCGCGTGCTGTTTTGTGGTCTAGAAAAAGTGTCATATTTGTAAGATGAGCTTACATGCCTTTTTCTTAAGTTTATTTGCAGGATTCTAGTTATTATATCAGCAGATAACATGTAGCTGTAAGACCAGGAATTATTTTCATTTGTAAGGATACTAAACTAGTTGTTGACTTTTCCAATTTAAAATTGTACACAAAGAAGGACCTTTATCAGGTTGGGAACATGTTGTCCATGTGAAAAATAAAGAATAGTACATTATACTTTAAATGATTTGGTATTTTAATTGAATATGATAAATAAAATTATTTTACAGCAAGTGTAATAAATTATTGAATAAAATACTATTTATTATCCTTATGGTAGTACTGCATCATTGAAGTTTGTCGATCAGCCATGCTTTTAATTCTTATTCTGTGTAAGAACCTCCTTGCAGGTGAAAAATCATTTGCTATGTTCACAATTTTAAACTTTGAAACTTTGAAACTTTTTATTTCACTAAAGGCCTCACATGAGGCATAATAGTACAATAAATTTAGCAAACAACAAATTTAACAAACAATAGTAATGCATGAACTAACATATATACATATAAAGTAGGTGTATGCAGATGAAAGAGTAATATCCATATATTATCATTTAAATACAGACATAACAATTTTGCAAAATGTTGCCAACCCAACAAGTACATACTTATCTTGACTATTCATTAAATTTGACAGGCTTACAGTATTTTTGTTTTTATATATATGATCAGGTATAAACTTGAGTCTTTCTTGAATAAAAAAGTTACAATTAAATATATAATGAAATTCATCACCTAGTTCTTGCTTATTACAAAGATCACAAATTCTTTCAGCTCTATTGATACTAAAAAATCTACCCTCTTCAATTGGCAATTTATGGCTACCGCATCTAAATTTAATAAGATTATACTTCAAGTCAGGTGGAATTACAGTGAGGTAATTCTCAAATTTAAAATCAGATTTATAAATACGATAATTTATACACTTCGGTGAGTCATATACTTGTAATTTCCAACCTTCTACAAATTTTTCATGAAGAACTTGCTTTACATTTTTAGACAGGCTTATGTTGTACTGTTATACCACTGTCCCAGGTTAGGGGGAGAGTTGGGATCCCGCTAACATGTTTAACCCTGCCACATTATTTATGTATGTGCCTGTCCCAAGTCAGGAGCCTGTAATTCAGTGGTTGTCGTTTGTGAATGTGTTACATATTTGTTTTTCGTTCATTTTTTTTTACAAAAATAAGGCTGTTAGTTTTCTCGTTTGAATTGTTTTACATTGTCTTAGCGGGGCCTTTTATAGCTGACTATGCGGTATGGGCTTTGCTCATTGTTGAAGACCGTACGGTGACCTATAGTTGTTAATGTTTGTGTCATTTTGGTCTTCATCACTGACTACATCATGACTACATTGTGACTGCTTCGTGACTTCAATGATTTCAAAAAGTTGACTGTACAATTTATAGCACATCTAGTAAGAGCTCAAATTATGACGAGTATTACTAACTATAAATTTATGTAATTTGAGTAATCACAATTTACTACAAAACTGTCAAAGGTAAAAATAAGAATACATGTAGTGTCAATTTAATTAAGCCAATTAAAAGAGAAGTTAATTATATTAACTTTGCCTTGAGTAATTAGTGACATGCTGACAAAACAAAAATAACCTGACATTATAATTTTACAATTTTCTTTTTAATAAAATCAAAATAAAATGTTTTCCAAAAATGACATAAAAAACTTTAAATACAAAAACTATACCCTATAACACATCTCTTGACTTGCCTTTAGGGGTATGGATGTGTATTGGCCAAATGTGTATGATGTAAACATGCAATTTTTCTGAAAATTGCATATATTTTTGGACTTGTACTGTACATGTACAACATGTGTACATTACACACACAAACAATTAGACAAAAAAAATAGGCATTTTTTTTTTAATGCGACAAAACGTTATAAACATGATAAAGAAATGATAGAGGAATTAATTGTGGTCTCGGGGCCTACTGTAGAAACCACTATAAACTACGGTAAAAGTCATTTGCATCATATAATTAGAGTGCAATGAAGTGCAAATTTTCAAAACTTGTTCTTTCACATAATTATATTTGAGAAAAAAATGTTTTTACATGTATTTCAGTGAAAATCTTTTATCAGTGAGAAATCGACATGATATTTTTAAAGGAAACATTGTGACATCACACGTAATATGGCGTCATTAAATAACGACATATCAAAATAATGCTAATTATAGTTTGCAGTGTTACATGAGGAACAGTTGCCACAAGGTGTAACATACAAATATGGAGTCGAAAAGATCAGTAACCAAGCATTTTCAGTTAATATCAAGACCATAGCAACAGTTTTCATATCAGTATATTTTAAGCATAACGACTGTAATTTCAAGTGCATAAATACCATAAATAAACAATTTAGAGCTTGCCAAATAAAACAAAATACTTACCAGTTATTACTTTTTAAAACCTCTAGTTAGCCATCACAGGTTTAAAAATAATGATATGTCTGGAACTGAAATAAGACAAAAAATTTACTCAGGCTGTGTTATAATAATACGACGTATACTGGTATTGGCGTCGTCATCATGTTGTCGTCCGAGTACTTTTAGTTTTGGCACTCTAACTTTAGTAGAAGTGAATAGAAATCTATGAAATTTTAACACAAGGTTAATGACCACAACAGTAAGGTTGGGATTGATTTTGGGAGTTTTGGTCCCAACATTTTAGGAATAAGGGGCCAAAAAGGGCCCAAATAAGCATTTTCTTGGTTTTCGCACTATAACTTTAGTTTTAAGTAAATAGAAATCTGAGAAATTTTGACACAAGGTTTATGACCACAAAAGAAAGGTTGGGATCGATTTAGGGAGTTTTGGTTCCAACAGTTAAGGAATTAGGGGCCAAAAAAGGGCCCAAATAAGCATTATTCTTGGTTTTCGCACAATAACTTTAGTATTTATAAGTGAATAGAAATCAATCAAATTTAAACACAAGGTTTATGACCACAAAAGGAAGGTTCGGATTGATTTTGGGAGTTGAGGTTCTAACAGTTTAGGAATTAGGGGCCCAAATAAGCATTATTCTTGGAAAATCTATGAAATAAGTGAATAGAAATCTATGAAATTTAAACACAAGGTTTATGACCATTAAAGGAAGGTTGGGTTTGATTTTGGGAGTTTTGTCCCAACAGTTTAGGAATAAGGGGCCCAAAGGGTCCACAATTGAACTTTGTTTGATTTCATCAAAAATTGAATAATTGGGGTTCTTTACTATGCCAAATCTAACTGTGTATGTATATTCTTAATTTTTGGTCCTGTTTTCAAATTGGTCTACATTAAGGTCCAAAGGGTCCAAAATTAAACTGTTTGATTTTAACAAACATTGAATTCTTGGGGTTCTTTCATATGCTGAATCTAAAAATGTACTTAGATATTTGATTATAGGCCCAGTTTTCAAGTTGGTCCAAATCAGGTTCCAAAATTAAACTTTGTTTGATTTCATCAAAAATTGAATAATTGGGGTTCTTTGATATGCCAAATCTAGCTGCGTATGTAGATTCTTAATTTTTGGTCCCGTTTTCAAATTGGTCTACATTAAAGTCCAAAGGGTCCAAAATTAAACTAAGTTTGATTTTTACAAAAATTGAATCCTTGGGGTTCTTTGATATGGTGAATCTAAAAATGTACTTAGCTTATTTATTATTAGCCAAGTTTTCAAGTTAGTCCAAATCGGGGTCCAAAATTAAACTTTGTTTGATTTCATCAAAAATTGAATAATTGGGGTTCTTTGATAAGCCAAATCTAACTGTGTATGTAGATTCTTAATTTTTGGTCCCGTTTTCAAATTGGTCTACATTAAAGTCCAAAGGGTCCAAAATTAAACTAAGTTTGATTTTAACAAAAATTGAATTCTTGGGGTTCATTGATATGCTGAATCTAAACATGTACTTAGATTTTTGATTATGGGCCCAGTTTTCAAGTTGGTTCAAATCAGGATCCAAAATTATTATATTAAGTATTGTGCAATAGCAATAAATTTTCAATTGCACAGTATTCAGCAATAGCAAGAAATCTTCAATTGCACCGTATTGTGTAATAGCAAGAAATTTTCATTGCACAGTATTGCGCAATAGCAAGACATCTTCAATTGCACAGTATTGTGCAATAGCAAATATTTGCAATTGCACAGTATTGTGCAATAGCAAGAAATATCTAATTGTACAATATTGTGCGATAGCAAGAAATTTTCAATTGGAGTTATGTTTCTTTGTCCAGAATAGTAGTTGAATCAACTTAAATCATTGTTTTATACAATATACAATGTATATTCACTTTTACTACCAACTGATAAATTAAAAAAATCTTTCCCATACAGTGATAACAAGCACTTTATTTTACATTTTAATATTTTATGATGTATTTAAATGAGTAGTTATTGTTGCAAACTCCATTAGAAATTTGAATTGAGATCAGTTTTGGAAAAAGGGAAAGGGGGATGTGAAAAAAAGGGGGGGGTTAAATTTTTCTCATTTCAGATTTCATAAATAAAAAGAAAATTTCTTCAAACATTTCTTTGAGAGGATTAATATTCAACAGCATAGTGAATTGCTCAAAGGCAAAAAAAAATATTTTAAGTTCATTAGACCACATTCATTCTGTGTCAGAAACCTATGCTGTGTCAACTATTTAATCACAATCCAAATTTAGAGCTGAATTCAGCTTGAATGTTGTGTCCATACTTGCCCCAACAGTCATGGTTCAACCTCTGCGGTCGTATAAAGCTGCGCCCTGCGGAGCATCTGGTTTGGTTTAAATACATAATTGAGAGAGCAAAAATGAAATTCTTGAAAGATTTATCGCAAAGAAAGAAAAATGCTTCTTCCTTGTGGCTTATTAACCTTCATTTAAATCTTTTATATTAGAAGCTATAAGTGGTAGCTAACTAGCTTTATAGTTGAAAAGGTGCATCAATTTGTTTTCAAAAGGTTTGACCCTCCCCCTTTTTCACTGAGAAAAGACAATATCTTGTGATTTGCTAATGTGCATTATAAATAATAATTCATGAGTTTCTTGATACATGTACATGTTTGTCTGTTTATTAATTTGCATATGATATATACTGACCAGGGGTCAAATCATTGGATAAAAGCACATGCGATGATGTATCTCACTTTACTCATATGAAGTGTGTTATCTCCCTTGATTATCAGGTATTCCTGTAAACCGGAGTGATAATGTTTACTTACAGCTAAAACTTTTATGTTAGTTCATGCCTTTTTCAATTAATAAACAAATTCCTTCAGATCTCTCGGGGGTAAACAAAGTTAGAATTGTGCCTAAAAAAGTGTTCATCCCCGTGCCAGTAATGCATTTTAAAAGCGAAAATTTCATTGAGTATTTGCTGGTATTTTTCGATAATGTTTATCTAAAATCATCTGGGATATCTAGGTTAAAAAAAGTACTAAGGCCACACCAATTTAATTCCTTGTTCGACGGTTTATCCCACGTGGAAGTGCTCCGATTGATAACAGCGGAAATACCTGTACAGAACAAAACATTGGTTTCTTTCCCCCTTACTTATATTCCCTAACAAAATTGTTCGTTGTTAGAATAGAATAAAAGTACAAAAAACTTCAGAAGGATTTGCCTTCAACTGCAATTATATTGTATGCTGGCGAAACAAAACTATCCATAGCCACTGCAAGTTTATGCACCTGTCCTGATTGATGCAGTGGCCTGTCGTTCAGCAGTTCTCGTTTGTTGATGTGGGTCATTGGTATTTTCCCGTTTCAACTGGATATATATAAATTAGATAGTTGGTTTTCCTGTTCGAATTGTGTACACTTATAATTTTGGTGTCCCTTATAGCTTGCTGTTTGGTCTGGATCAAAGCCCTGTGCAAAAAGTCGTACTTTGACCTGTGTTGGTTATACATGTAATCAGGTTGGGAACAACCCTCCCTCAGACAAGGGGTCATTTTACTGTTGTAGAAAAGGAAAAACAAATACAAAGGATGTGTATAGTGGTACTATACAAAACCTTTGAAAACTAAGAATTTTTTACTCGAAAAAAAGAGAAATACATCATATTTTAAACAACTTTTCTAAAAGAGGGGTCCACTTATTTTGAATAATATGAAAATTGTGTTAAAGTAAATGTGTTAACATGGTTTGAGTCCAGAAATATTACAAAATTATTATTGGACATGTTTTAACCATTCAATACAAGATAGATATATAGTTCTTTGGGAAAATATGAGCCCTTTTGTACTAAAAAGTGTTTTTTACAAAGAAATATATAATAACTTATATTGACCCCTCATAAAAGGGATATTTATAACATAAAGGGGTTGTTCCCAACCTGATTATGACTTAGATGGAGAATTGTCTCATTGTCAGTCACAAAAAAAAAATATAATTGCTCGCCTTTACTTTTCAAGCTTCGCCTCAAAAATTTGGAAATTAAATATATTTTTATTAAAATTTTCAAATCGCTCGCTCGCCCAATTTTTGGAGTCCAAAAATCTGTAGAACAAGCAATTAAATTGGGGTGGCCTAACCATCATTTTCACAATTTTCTCTGGTGTACAAGGTGAAATCAACCGTAGATCACTCTGAAAACTTCTGACAATCTTCTTGTAATTTGGGTCAATATCTTTAATTGTTTTTACATAGGCGGTAATGGTAACGTTTTTTCCTGTAGTTCAGTCCATATCGTAAACTTGGATATGTATGATAGCTCGTTTCGAAGCTGTGACATTTTCACATGTGTGGTAAATTTTCGGGGTACGAAGTGAGATTACTTTTTCCGTAAATTAGCAAACCCCGAACATCCTTTTGTGATGCGGCTCCTTGTGGTAAAATATCCCCTTTTTAACACAATAAGTTCTTTGAAAATTTAATACTTTAAACACATTTAATAGCTCCATAGTTTTTACACATTTATTCTATGTTCCTCTACTTTCCTAATCACCACAAATGGTTAAGTTTAAAACATGTCCAATATCACTACACAGATATTTTTTCTTTACACGTGACTTTTGAGTTCCTCATTTCGAGGCGCATTAGGGATGTTGTCCCATATTGAAATCCATAGTTCTAATTTTTCCAGATATTTTTATGTGATCTTCATCGGTATGACATTCTGAATAAATTTGTGTATTTTTGTCCATTTCTGAAAAAAAAATTAAGTTGTTTCAGCACTATAAGGCAATGACACTTTTATCGCTATATTTATTTATTTTGAATACAATGTGTATGCATAATTAGTTTCTTCTCGTATACCTTCAATAGTCAAAAGAAGGACAAAAAATCTGAAGGTAACCTTAAATTACAATTTGTATATACAAAATGTAAACAGCCATGCATCACCCTCACTGCTGGTGATCTGATGGATAAATCTGTTGTAAAGTTGTCATTGGTTCAGATGTAAATATATATATTGGCAATCTATAATTTTATTTGTGTAATTGAATTATTCTCTGTACTGATTAATCCACACTCCCATAGATTTGTATGTCATATGCTGCAATTTATAGGCACTTATATATATATATACATATATTATATTATTTAAAACATTTGTATTATATATTATTTTTGGGGGATTAAACACTAGGAATTTAATAGTTCAACAAGTGAGTGATCAATATTACCTACAGTTCATTTTAACTCATTTTTCAGTCTGTCATATCAGAGAAATCTTCAGAAGTCACCTCTGGATTAGAGAAAGAAGGTATTTTTTAACTATATTTCATCAGTTTTAACACATTATATTATGCCGCCACTCTAGGAATTGCAGAATAACGAAAGTTTCCTTACTTTTTTTTCAATTCTTTGATAATATCGGAAATGTTTATTACGTCGTAACTACAATCCCCTTTCCTTTTGATGAATGTGACCTACCTGTTTCCCTATACTATCGTATTATTATTTGTCTGATTGTCTTTTTCATTTTTAGCACTGGCGTTATCAATTTATTTTTGATTTATGAGTTTGACTGTTCCTCTTTAAGCAACATGTCTCATATAGTTGATGTATGGAATGATTAAAGGTGTAAATGTCCAACTGGCAGATGTTATCTGACTTCAGCGTCATGTTCATGGTTCATTGGATATAGTTAAATGCTTGTGTTTGGTATGTTGTTTTGAAACTGTTTGCTCTAGGGCAACTATATTTGGTGTATGACAATATTTTACGATGTTCATGTCAGTTTGGTATGATTTATTTGAGCTTGACATCATTTTTATGCTTGTTTTCAAAATTTCAATAGGGAACAAACTTAATATAATTGTATCAATAACCAATTTTTTTTTAGACGTTTCGGCCATTGGCCTTCTTCAGTTCTTTATTTTTCCTCACAACTACATGGCTGACATTACATTTGTGTTTTCTTTTTCATTTTCAACTCATTTTTATGGTTTATTGCTCAATCTTGAATTTTTGTTTTTGGTCTGACTATCTAATACTTTTAGCAATAGGTCAACAATATTGGGTGTATGGAATGTTTGTAAGGTACATATGTCTGTCTGGTAATTATCATCTGACCATGACCTCATTTTCATGAATCATTGGTCATTGTTTAGTTTTCCTGATATTAAATTTCGTTAATAACAAAATGTTGCTATCCGGAATCTAAACACGTTGTATTTAGCTTACCCAAACAGCTGGATATAGTTTTTCCTCTTTAATTTGGTTGGTTTTCTCTATTACCACTTTTCATTAATTGGACAATAAAGCATTTGCCAAAACTATTGGAAATTTCCAAGAGCTCATTATTAAATAGTGTCTCCAAACTTTGAAGTAAAATAGTTTGACCTTATTTAAACATTTCATACAAAATCAAATCAAAACTTGGTGTTTTTTTATTTTTTTTAATGAATAAATCGCTTTACAGATTTAATTTTCCGAAATCTTATTTATATCAGGGAATGTGAAGACTGTTTGATCATCTAATTTTTAGCTCACCTGGCCGAAGGGCCAAGTAAGCTTATGCCATCACTTGGCGTCCGTCGTCGTCCGTCTTCTGTCGTCGTCGTCGTAAACTATTTCAAAAATCTTCTCCTCTGAAACTACTAGGCCAAATACTTCCAAACTTTAACTGAATGTTCCTTAGGGTATCTAGTTTATAAATTGTATCCGAAGTTTTGATCTATCAACAAACATGGTCGCCATTGCTAAAAATAGAACATAGGGGTCAAATGCAGTTTTTGGCTTATATCTCAAAAACGAAAGTATTTAGAGCAAATCTGACATGGGGTAAAAATTTTCACTTGGTCAAGATCTATCAGCCCTAAATTTTCAGATGAATTAAACAACCCATTGTTGGTTTGCTACTACTTAATTGGTTATTTTAAGGAAATTTTGCAGTTTTTGGTCATTATCTTGAATATTGTTATAGATAAAGATAAACTGTAAACAGCAAAAATGATCAGCAAAGTAAGATCTACAAATAAGTTAATATGACCAAAATTGTCAATTGACCCCTTAAGGGGTAATTGTCCTTTAATGACAATTTTTCACAATTTGTTCATCATATTTGCTAACTTTAAAAAATCTTCTCCTCTAAAACTTCTCAACCAAATTCAACCAAACTTCAACCGAATGATCAGTAGGGTGTATAAAATAAAGTTTGTGTTTTATTTTCTATTTCGTCAAAAAACATGGCCGTCATGGCTAAAAATAGAACACAGGGTAAAATGCAGTTTTTTGCTTATATCTCAAAAACTCCAGCATTTAGAGCAAATAAGACATCAAGTTAAAGTATTTATTAGGTCAAGGTCTACCTGTCCTGAAATTTTCAGCCGAATTGGGTAACTGGTTTTGAATTGATGATTTTAAAGAAATTTTGCAGTTTTTGGTTATTATCTTGAATATTACTATAGATACAGATACACTGTTAATAGCAAAAATGTTCAGCAAAGTAAGATCTACAAATAAGTCAATTTGACCAAAATTGTCAATTGACCCCTTAAGGAGTTATTGCCCTTTAAAGACTTTTTTCACAATTTGTTCATCATGTTGACTTACTTTTAAAAATCTTCTCCTTTGAAACTGCTGTATCAATTTCAGTTAAACTTAGGCTAAATGAGTTTTAGAGTATCTAGTATAAATTTTATACTTTATTTCTTTGTATGTCAAGAAACATAGCTCCTATGGCTAAAATAGAACAGAGGAGAACATGATTTTTTTTTTTGCTTTTGAAGAAAATAGGACGATTCAAAGAACATTTAAATAAATTGAAAAGCCAAAATAATCATTGGTGAGAGATTTAACCAAAAAAATTAAGGTGAGGGATTCAGGCTCTTGAGAGCCTCTTGTTTTAAAAGAGTCTTTCTTTCAAAATGCATTTATATTTAAGGACCGATCATTCAAAACCTTGAAATAATCCAACCAGTTATTTCCAGATACGAATTGATCTGGTGACCTATTTGTGTTGAGATATCTCTTAGTAATGACCAATAAGAACTAGGATTATTTTCATATAAATTGTCAAGCTTTTCTATAATTGATTTTCTGTATTATCTGGCTTTTAATTTGATAGCTTTTCTGTTTAACTTTAACTGACTGAAGAAAGCACCCATAACTATTTGATCATTTCTATATTTATTACCGGTATATAACTTAACTTTGTCGTACAACTTTTACTTTTAATTTGTTATAGAAGAATCAAACCACCTGTTTTTATTTGGTAATTTGTAATTTTTTTTTTACTGTTAATGACATATCTTTTTGATTGTTATATCGGCTGCTTCACACATTTAATATTAAATTTAAAACATTTACCATTTGATCAGTATCATACTGATATTCTGTATTATTAAGTACAGTTATTTTGCTTTTAATATTCACTGTTGACAATGCAGTTTGATACAAGGTTGCAGAATCTTGGTTTCACATATAATAACTTGGAGGTTCAATTAGCATATTTTCATTATTTGGTGTTTTACAATTTACATTCATCATGAAAACAGTTTGACAATGATCCAACAAACCTGCCTTACAAATTGAGTACTTTTAAAAATAGTACATTTTTATACGACCGCAAATTTTGAAAAAAATTTCGTCATATATTGCTATCACGTTGGCGTCGTCGTCGTCGTCGTCGTTGTCGTCGTCGTCGTCGTCGTCCGAATACTTTTAGTTTTCGCACTCTAACTTTAGTAAAAGTGAATAGAAATCTATGAAATTTTAACACAAGGTTTATGACCACAAAAGGAAGGTTGGTATTGATTTTGGGAGTTTCGGTCCCAACAGTTTAGGAATTAGGGGCCAAAAAGGGACCAAATAAGCATTTTTCTTGGTTTTTCGCACCATAGCGTTAGTATAAGTAAATAGAAATCTATGAAATTTAAGCATAAGGTTTATGACTATAAAAGGAAGGTTGGTATTGATTTTGGGAGTTTTGTCCCAACAGTTAAGGAAAAAGGGGCCCAAAGGGTCCAAAATTAAACTTTGTTTGATTTCATCAAAATTAAATAATTGGGGTTCTTTAATATGCCGAATCTAACTGTGTATGTAGATTCTTAATTTTTGGTCCCGTTTTCAAATTGGTCTACATTAAGGTCCAAAGGGTCCAAAATTAAACTTAGTTTGATTTTAACAAAAATTGAAACCTTGGGGTTCTTTGATATGCTGAATCTAAAAATGTACTTATATTTTTGATTATTGGCCCAGTTTTCAAGTTGGCCCAAATCGAGGTCCAAAATTAAACATTGTTTGATTTCATCAAAAATTGAATAATTGGGGTTCTTTGATATGCCAAATCTAACTGTGTATGTAGATTCTTAATTTTTGGTCCAGTTTTAAAATTGGTCTAAATTAAAGTGCAAAGGGTCCAAAATTAAACTAAGTTTGATTTTAACAAAAATTAAATTCTTGGGCCTCTTTGATATGCTGAATCTAAACATGTACTTAGATTTTTGATTATGGGCCCAGTTTTCAAGTTGGTCCAAATCAGGATCTAAAATTATTATATTAAGTATTGTGCAATAGCAAGTCTTTTCAGTTGCACAGTATTGTGCAATGGCAAGAAATATCTAATTTCACAATATTGTGAAATAGCATTTTTTTTTAAAATTAAGAGTTATCTTTCTTTGTCCAGTATAGTAAGCAAGAAATATCTGCAAGAATTTTTTTTAATTGGAGTTATCTTTCTTTGTCCAGAATCAACTTAAATCTTTGTTATATACAATATACAATGTATATTCACTTTTTACTACCAACTGGTAAATTTAAGTAATCTTTACCATTCAGTGATAACAAGCAGTTTTTTTACATCTTAATATTTTATGATGTATTTAAATGAGTAGTAATTGTTGCAAACTCCATTAGAATATTTTAATTGAAATTAGTTTTGGAATAAGGGAAAGGGGGATGTGAATAAAAAATTGGGTTCAATTTTTCTCATTTGAAATTTCATAAATAAAAAGAAAATTTCTTCAAACATTTTTTTGAGAGGATTAATATTCAACAGCATAGTGAATTGCTCTAAGAGAAAACAAAAATTTTAAGTTCATTTGAATACATTCATTCTGTGTCAGAAACCTATGCTGTGTCAACTATTTAATCACAATCCAAATTTAGAGTGGAATCCAGCTTGAATGTTGTGTCCATACTTGCCCCAACCGTTCAGGGTTCAACCTCTGCGGTCGTATAAAGCTACGCCCTGCGGAGCATCTGGTTTAATATTGATTCATATGCAATAAAGCAATCAACTACACTGGTACCATTTGTTGTATGACATGTCAAATTGCCTGTCAAGTCAAGCATTTAAAAAATGGAGATTGGATTGAATATTAATATCATTTAAAATTTTACCTCGTGACAAGGTAGTTTTATCCAAACTGTATCTAACCGGGATATTTATATCAGGTGAGTAGGCATTTGACAAGGGAATATGGTAACCATCTTGGTCGTTTTGAAAAAAAAATTGCACCCTGATCCTGTTCGTGCATTTAATTCACCAGCAAATAAAATATGCCCCATACATGCAATATCATTTTCTACAAAATTAAAAATGTTTGCATCTAAAGTATTTGAGTAAATATATCCTTCTGAGGGATATATATTGACAGAAGTGCATTTTGTACGACAACTGTGAGAACAATCAATGTTTTTATAACCTTAAAAATGGACAACGAAAGACTGGTTATTTCTCATAATTAGCCCAAGTTTTTGGTAGGGTTCGTGTTGCTTAGTAAGTTTTCTATCATCAGTTGTGTATTGTGTATTTATTATTTTTCTGTTTGTCATTTTGTTGTTTAGCCATGGCGTTGTCAGTTTATCTTCAATGTATGAATTTGACTGTCCCTCTGGTATATTTTGCCCCTCTTAGATATTTATGCTTCAATCATGAAAAAGCAAGTCATAGCAACATCATTAACCTTTTATATGCATTGATGTGATGGTCTCATCGGAATCAAGTGCAGTTATAAACGGTTTGTTTATTTGTTAATACAAAATGATTTTGGAAAGACTCATGACGCGTTTTCTGTCAATGAAAACTTGGGATTCTAGGAACCATGCATTGTTACATTTGTCTTCATCGCTTATGATTATTTCGTTTGGGTTGTTTTGGGAGAAAATTTAGGTGGCGGACCACCAATAACTCCATCCAATTTAGAACGTCTTTGAAAGAAGGCCTACTCAGACAAAAAATAGTGCATTTTGATGTCATTGTTACTTAAACTAACCAACAAATTGGCAGAAATGAAACTTTTGGTGAAAGATAAATATATTTAGACCATTTTCAGCCAACATGTACATGTACTTGTCTACGAGTTTGCATTCAACATTGAGGATTAATGCACTCCATAGTATACAAATGTAAGATTTCCAGAAAAACCATAATGTGTTGATATTCAACCTGCATGTGCGTTTTCAATATATATACATCTGGAAAAAAGTTTTATAACACTTCCATAGACAACAATGTTAAATGACATAATTGTACAATGTGTATAATTAGGGTGTTATAGAATTCTTTTAATCCGTTTTATGTTTTAAAATTAAATTTTTGCTTCTAACCATCCTTTCAGGAAAAATTAAAACAAGAGAGACCCATCGTTAGAGCAGTACTGAAGAAGTTATACAAGCTTCGTCTTGTCTTCTTTTTTTGACATTTTATAAAAGTAAATTTTACAGCAATCTAAACATCTTATACAGAAAACGTGTGTACAACTAGGAATTTCGAACAGTTCTGAATAAGTTCAATGCTTTCAAAAAATCTGTATTTAATACAGAACTTATGTTTTGTAAAAATCAGTTCTGCAAAATTTGTTTCATTTTTTTGTGAAAAAGGCGAAAAACTATTTCCTTGCAACTGTTAATAGTCCTATCCATGTAGCATTAATATTGGATGAAAAGTAAGTTATTAACACAAATTCAATTTTAAAGCATAAAAAGATTAAAAATATCTTCTTCTTTAAAAAAAAATAAAAAAAAGGGAAAGCTAAAATAAATTGCTCTGCCACAAAGTACCTTTGACTTTTGATACCTTTCCTGAAATTCTACAGACATAATGTCTTTTACAGAAGTTCACCGTGCAGCATAGTCCTATAACATAAGACTTTGGTTTCCAACATTGATAGTAAAATAAATATCTGATTAAAATTGTTGAATGTAAATGACATGAAACTCCAAAGTCTTATATTATAGGATTACCTACAACAATTTTCATTCTTTCAATCAAGGCTCTAAATAGGCGCGATTTCGCAGGTGTTTCATAGTAAGATATACATATATACACACAAAAATAATCCCATAAGTGTATATTCATTTGATAGTGTAAAGTTATTTTGTTCTTCTTTAGGAAAAAAACTCTTGATGAAAAATATCTTTGTAGATGGTATTGTTCCAACTGAAATCAAATTAATGGCTGACAAAAGATCTATTGATTTGTACCTCAAATTACTTGAGTCAGGCTCTGAAAAAAAGAGAGACATACGTTTAGTAGTAGTTGGGAAGAAAGGTGCGGGTAAGACATCATTGATTAGAAGACTGTTTGGTGAAGACATTACAGATGTAACCAGTACAAATGGAATCGAAATTCACAAAATTAAATGCAAAGCAATGTCGGATGATGGTATATGGAATAAGTTAGATGGTATGATGTTCATAATTACAAAAATTGGTTTGTCCTTATCTGGTATATATACTGATTATAATGGTCTGATGGTATAGTCTTGCATATATCTATTGTTTTGTTTTTTTTAGTTTGGTAAAGTTTTGTTTTAATACATACCTGGCAGTCAGACAACGATTCATGTGACCTAAACCTCATCAAACCAAAGTACTGTGATACTTTAATTATTCCTGATGATATATTTTTTTCAGATTGGTCAAGACGTGCAATTCCTTTCAGGAATTTGATAGCCTTTTCTTGCATTTTATTCAGACTAGACATTTTAGTGTTTGCACTATTGTTAATAGTTCATTAATTACCCCTTAGCAAATTCCTTAAGATGTTATTAGTTATCTTGGTGTTATCAGGGGTGTACAGAATTTTACATCGTTGTTGAAAATTCATACACCCTAACAGTTCCTTTACTCATTTTGAAACCAGGATGTAAAATTGTAAAAATGGTAAGGAAAAATTTCCAGCGTAATATTTTTTCAATGTCCATTTGGCGCACATTGTCAAATACCTTTCTACTTTATTTTTGGCAAAACATTATTTAAGGACCCAATAAAGGAAAGATTTCTCTTAATTGGCCATTTTGTGCAAATTTAGAGTTTTTACCTAGACCACCTATTTTTTTTTTTACCTCACCTGACCCATAAAAGCATGTGCATATATCGTTTACAAGAATCTTCTTCACTGATACTACTAGGTCAATCTGAATCAAACTTTACATCAACAATTGTTGTCTCGCCTGCAACTTATAGGTTGCTTTCGGGTGACAGCTGTGTTGGAGGCATCAACAATTATTAAAGTTTCTGCTTAAGTTAGTTTGATTGCAACTACTAATTATATATAAGATAGGTCGTTGATATTTGATATTAAGTTGCATTATTATCAGTATATATTAGTTTGACAACTATCATGAGTGACAACGTTTTCTGCTAAGTAAGTTTGATCTACTTGTGATTGATAAGATCAATGTTAGTTTGTATGAAGTCGTATTACTATCAGTACATATCAGTTTGAAGACTTTTTTGAAGCCCTGTCGTCCAGTCACTTTGAATAAATTAGCAGTTCTCAATGTTAAGTTAGTTTGGAATAAATGTTTGGTATGAACTTGTAATGTAAGACAATGCTATTTTCTATAAAGTTGCATTACTTTATCAGTACATCACAGTTTAAAGATCATGTTGATGCGCTATCCTTTACCTTATGGTCCAGTAACTTTGAATTAATGTTGCTAAAGTGCAGGTGTCTTTTTCTAGGCGAGACATATCTCTCTGTCAACAGTTTAGTTTAGTTAGAAGCAACGATAGATAGACAGATACTTTAAACAGAAATAATTTCTACAAATTATTCATCATTGATATAGGAGTTATAGGCCTGGAAAGACAATTTTTACCTTTTTTTAGTATTTTGCAGAAAATGTGATAGCTATATAGAGAAAGTTTTCAAGGCATGTTGTAACATGCATTGATATACATACAACACAAAATGTTCAATTGATGACTGAAAGCTGATGATAAACGCTTAAATAGATAATCCAAGAAAAATCAAAACGTTGCAAACTGGGAATATTTGTGAAACTGTTAAATGTTTAATACTGATAGTAAAAATATAATTTTTTTCAACGAAAATTTAAAAGGTGCCAAGTTTAAAGCATTGTTTTATTTTCTCTTAAACCATTTAGTTTTCTATGTTGTGTTTTCTTTACTGTTGTTAGCCTTCCGTTGTTTTTATTTTATGTTTGCACTTTGTCATTTTGTCAATTTAGAAATTGCATATATCTTTGGTATCTTTCGTCGTGTATAATGCTTATTTTATACCTTTATCTTAAGCTTTTTTCTCATATCTTTTTACACAGTATATTAGACAAAAACTAATATTGTTATTTTCTAATCATAGAAAACTATGAAGAAACTCAAGCAAGACTTTTAAAAGAATATATGGGAAAACTTCAGGACAAAAGAACAATTCAAGAACAAGAAGAATCCCAAATAGCCTTTAAGGACAACACACCAGTGACATCTGTTGATGAATCAAAGAAATCAGAGACAGCATCCAAGCAAACTAAAATACGAAAACCTCCAACAGCAGTTGAACCTCAACCAAAACCACAAGTAACTCCCCAGCAGTCAAGCCAATCATCTGAACAGGCAGCAAGGGATTTCGAAACTATGCTTACCGCTAAGTCTAAAGTTGATGTGCATGACAAAGAGGAATATGCCACATTTTTGCTATGGGATTTTGCAGGAGATGAAGAATTTTACCACACACATCAAACCTTTCTGTCCCAAGATGCAATGTATCTTGTTGTTACAAAACTCAATGAAGCTGATGATCCTAATGCACAAGGTAATATATCATATTCATCAATCAGTAAGTTATACCATTATAGTTCATTTTTTGCCTTAGATTTAAAGATATTATTAGCAAAACTCCTCAAACAGACTTAATAAATGATTTCATTTGTAATTATAAATTTTGTTAAATGTAACCTAGCTTCTGCATTATGGGCTGATATGTAAAGCCTTACTAAAGCTTTCAAAGTGGTGGATTGTAATATGTATATTAGAAGGAGTAAAATGTGTATTTATCATTCATTTGATGAGTTTGTTCTATTTAAAATGAACCTGACGTCATGTGTGTGGTTCAAATTAATTACGTAACTAGTTGATAATTTTTTCGTAACTTAGAAATCTGTAGTAATTTATTTTTATTAAAGAATAGGTGATAGTATGTTCTTATTTTATACCTCAAATGAACATAAATCATTTATAAAGAAAACCTCAACACCATTATTTAGTAATCAGCTTGCGACAGCACAGATAGCTTATTTTGTTACAAATAAAACACAAATGTCCAAGTAGCTGTCAACGACCGCTGTGATCACATATAAATTCTATCTTCATGGAAAAATATTTTATAAGTTGAAAACAAAATCTTTACAGTTATACAGATCATAGATATTATTTACTACATAACAAATGTACTTCCCTCTGAAGTAAAGGTTGGGTGGGTGGAATACTGTACTGACGGAAAGCAGACCTCGAATGACAATTTTGTTTAGAGGGCTAACAAACTGCCCTATCACCCTGAATTAGCTCTTTCAGATACTGTGGATTCATTTATTTTCGTGGGTACCAATTTTCGTGGATTATGGAAAACTTGGAGGTTCGTGGATATTTATTTTCGTGGTTTTGCTGAAGTCTACATACAAGCCTATAGAAAATTTGATATTCGTGGAACATTTAATATCGTGGTTCACCCGTACCCACGAAAGCCACGAAAATTGGTATCCCACGAATAATAATGAATCCACAGTATGTGATTTTCAATTTAAAATACTGATACTGAATGTTCTTTTATTATTTAATCAACATTGTTACCCGGGAAAAATACAAACATTTTTACATGATTTATAATAAAAATAAATACAGTAATCACATCAGTTTCAATGCACTCCTGAAACTTGTAAACATTGTAATAGTTGAAATCTAATCTTAACATGCTAAATTGTCGTCACTATATAAAACTTGAATCTTCCTTTCTTCCACAAGGTAAGACAATTGTGAAAATAGATAGCTGTGGGGTTTAAATTTAAATTGTTGACAAATGCATAAGCTTATATTATATATAGTATCATAAATTCTCAAGAAACATTTCAATTTTCTACAAATTTCAACAGAAAAAATTTCACTTATTCTGATTACAGTGTACAGATATCATTACTATCATCATATCTTGATCAATACTGCTGCGTTGTTAACACATGGACAGATAATCATTTATTCTGATTATATTGTACAGATATCATTAGTATCATCATCTCTTGATCAATACTGCAGCATTGTTAACACATGGGCAGATAATCATTTGTTCTGATTATATTGTACAGATATCATTACTATCATCATCTCTTGATCAATACTGCAGCATTGTTAACACATGGGCAGATAATCATTTATTCTGATTATATTGTACAGATATCATTAGTATCATCATATCTTGATCAATACTGCAGCATTGTTAACACATGGGCAGATAATCATTTATTCTGATTATATTGTACAGATATCATTAGTATCATCATATCTTGATCAATACTGCAGCATTGTTAACACATGGGCAGATAATCATTTGTTCTGATTATATTGTACAGATATCATTAGTATCATCATTGTTACGGCCAGAAATCGCCTTTAAATTGTAGCCAACAAAAGACACAAATCAATACTTAAATTTAACAATATTTATTATACAAAAGTTTACAAGAAGTATTTTACAAATATTACTGATAACTTAACTGTCAAATTATGAGTCCACTCTTTTATCTTTATCTGTATCCGGAAATCTTTCGGAATCCAATCTGAATATTATGTTCACTACTAAGGTCACAAGCCAGTATGATGTTGTTTGTAGAATAAAAGTGTCAATCCAAATGCCGTGAATACTAATGTCTACCAATGTCTAAGTCCAAGTTTAATTATGAGAGTTTAACTTTAGTGTCTGTATATATATAGTTGTGACGGATTATTCTAGAACACGCTAGAACGGAACATTGTGGAAAATCCTGGAAAGTTACAACGGAAGTTTCTGGAATAACGTAGAAGTTTAAATTACGCATCTTTTATAAGGATCATTCTAGAAAGTTCTAATCATTCTATGATTGTTCCAGTGATTCCTAAACTGCACAGTTATAAGATTATTTGGTAAACAACTATCAGGCCATACAACACAAATTAGGCCAACATAAATGAACATAATAATTACAATATCATAACATCATATCTTGATCAATACTGCAGCATTGTTAACACATGGGCAGATAATCATTTATTCTGATTATATTGTACAGATATCATTAGTATCATCATCTCTTGATCAATACTGCAGCATTGTTAACACATGGACAGATAATCATTTATTCTGATTATATTGTACAGATATCATTAGTATCATCATCTCTTGATCAATACTGCAGCATTGTTAACACATGGGCAGATAATCATTTATTCTGATTATATTGTACAGATATCATTACTATCATCATCTCTTGATCAATACTGCAGCATTGTTAACACATGGACAGATAATCATTTATTCTGATTATATTGTACAGATATCATTACTATCATCATCTCTTGATCAATACTGCAGCATTGTTAACACATGGGCAGATAATCATTTATTCTGATTATATTGTACAGATATCATTAGTATCATCATATCTTGATCAATACTGCAGCATTGTTAACACATGGGCAGATAATCATTTATTCTGATTATATTGTACAGATATCATTACTATCATCATCTCTTGATCAATACTGCAGCATTGTTAACACATGGACAGATAATCATTTATTCTGATTATATTGTACAGATATCATTACTATCATCATCTCTTGATCAATACTGCAGCATTGTTAACACATGGACAGATAATCATTTATTCTGATTATATTGTACAGATATCATTAGTATCATCATATCTTGATCAATACTGCAGCATTGTTAACACATGGGCAGATAATCATTTATTCTGATTATATTGTACAGATATCATTAGTATCATCATATCTTGATCAATACTGCAGCATTGTTAACACATGGGCAGATAATCATTTATTCTGATTATATTGTACAGATATCATTAGTATCATCATATCTTGATCAATACTGCAGCATTGTTAACACATGGGCAGATAATCATTTATTCTGATTATATTGTACAGATATCATTAGTATCATCATCTCTTGATCAATACTGCAGCATTGTTAACACATGGACAGATAATCATTTATTCTGATTATATTGTACAGATATCATTACTATCATCATATCTTGATCAATACTGCAGCATTGTTAACACATGGGCAGATAATCATTTATTCTGATTATATTGTACAGATATCATTACTATCATCATCTCTTGATCAATACTGCAGCATTGTTAACACATGGACAGATAATCATTTATTCTGATTATATTGTACAGATATCATTACTATCATCATCTCTTGATCAATACTGCAGCATTGTTAACACATGGGCAGATAATCATTTATTCTGATTATATTGTACAGATATCATTAGTATCATCATATCTTGATCAATACTGCAGCATTGTTAACACATGGGCAGATAATCATTTATTCTGATTATATTGTACAGATATCATTAGTATCATCATCTCTTGATCAATACTGCAGCATTGTTAACACATGGGCAGATAATCATTTATTCTGATTATATTGTACAGATATCATTAGTATCATCATATCTTGATCAATACTGCAGCATTGTTAACACATGGGCAGATAATCATTTATTCTGATTATATTGTACAGATATCATTACTATCATCATATCTTGATCAATACTGCAGCATTGTTAACACATGGGCAGATAATCATTTATTCTGATTATATTGTACAGATATCATTAGTATCATCATATCTTGATCAATACTGCTGCGTTGTTAACACATGGACAGATAATCATTTATTCTGATTATATTGTACAGATATCATTAATATCATCATCTCTTGATCAATACTGCAGCATTGTTAACACATGGTGATTTGATAATTTTTTAGCCATGATAAAATGCTAGTCGAGAGAAAGACACTTTGAGAATTTTGTCATCATCTCTGTCATAGGAGCCCTTTGTTTTTATATCCTTATGTGTGTCAGTAAAGCTACTTCAATTGAATACTCTTTTATAAACCAGTATTATATAGATACATGTATCTGATCTGTAATTTTATCGGGTTTGTCCTTAACTCCCGATTGTGTCATTTTTATACTGAGTGTAATTCACATTGCCGATGATGTATGAATAGCAGGATATCACAATGTATCATTTGATTCATTTAGTTGCTGTTTGTTACTTTGATTTGTCTCTTCCAAATCAATTTACGATATTTGTTTATCAGTAAACTATTGTCGCCTTAATTTGAATTAATAAATACTGGCAATATTTATCACACTTGAATAAATACTGATATAAAATCGTTGTACTTTGACTTTATAGCTTTATTCCGACTTTGGATTGACTCCATACATTGCTACAGTAGACTGGAAGAGAAAAATATCATATCTGATGACAAGACAACTACGTCAGATGATCTTGATCCACCAGTAGTTATTGTTGGCACATGGAAAGACGCTGTTACCTCAGAAGCAGACACGGTATGTGATGTTTACAAATTCGTATAGATTTAGACACATTGCTATTGTTTCATGTGTTTGTTCTGCTCTTAATACGACCGCACATTTTTTTTGGCATTCGTATAATGCTATTATGTCGTCGTCGTCGTCCGAAGACTGATTTGGTTTTCGGACAATAACTTTAGTTTTAAGGGAATGGATCTCTATAAAATTTTATCAGAAGGTTCAATACCACAACAGAAAGGTTGGGATTGATTTTGGGGGCCAATGAGACAACTCTCCATCCAAGTCAAATTTATAAAAGTAAACCATTATAAGTACGGTGTTCAACACGGAGCCTTGGCTCACACTGAACAGCAAGCTAAACATTGTACAGTATTGCGCAATAGATCAGTATTGCACAACAGCAATGTATTGGGCAATAGCAAGAAATCTTCAATTGAAAATAAATACAAATTTCTTAACCAATTTCAATGGTATGAATGAAAAGTCTTTAATGTTTGGGAGTTCTAACCTTTTATTTATATTTTGGATATTTGGCCCCATTTTTAAATTGGTCTACATTGAGGTCAAAAGGGTCCAAAATTAAACTTTGGTTGATTTCATCAAAAACTGAATTATTGCGCATGTATGATATGCTAAATCTGATTGTGCATTTAGATTTTTAGCTCACCTGGCCCAAAGGGCCAAGTGAGCTTTTCTCATCACTTGGCGTCCGTCTTCCGTCGTCCGTCGTCGTTAACTTTTACAAAAATCTTCTCCTCTGAAACTACTGGGCTAAATTAAACCAAACTTGGCCACAATCATCATTTGGGTATCTTGTTTAAAAAATGTGTGGTGTGATCCGCCAAACCAACCCAAATGGCCGCCATGGCTAAAAATAGAACATAGGGGTAAAACGCAGTTTTTGGCTTATAACTCAAAAACCAAAGTATTTAGAGCAAATCTGACATTGTTAATTTGTTAATCAGGTCAAGATCTTTCTGCCTTGAAATTTTCAGATGAATCAGAGAACCCGTTGTTGGGTTGCTGCCCCTGAATTGGTAATTTTAGGGAAATTTAGCTGTTTTTGGTTATTATCTTGAATATCATTATAGATAGAGATAAACTGTAAACATGGTAAACAGCAATAATGTTCAGCAAAGTAAGATTTACATATAAGTCAACATGACCAAAATGGTCAATGGACCGGACCCCCTAAGGAGTCAATTTTAAACAATTTTCATAAAATTTGTAAATTTTTACTACTGGTAACATTTTCCACAGAAACAACTGGACCACGTTCATTACAGATAGTTATAATTGTAAGCAGCAAGAATGTTCAGTAAAGTAAGATGAACACACATATCACCATCACTAAAACACAATTTTGTCATGAATCCATCTGCTTCCTTTGTTTAATATTCACATAGACCAAGGTGAGCGACACAGGCTCTTTAGAGCCTCTAGTTTATTTGGGACCCTGTTTTCAATTTAGTCCATATTAAGGTTTAAAGGGTCCAAAATTAAACTGTGTTTGATTTCAGCTGATTTCAGCTAAAATTACATTTTTGGTAGTTTTTTTTATATGCTGAATCTAACTGTGTTGTTAGATTTTGGATATTAGACCATTCAAGGTAAATAAAATGTCCCATTTCAAATTTTTAAGATCTTAGACCACATTTATTTTGTGTCAGAAACCTATATTATGTCAAACATTTGATCGCAATCCAAATTCAGACAGTATCAAGCTTGAATATTGTGTCCAAACTTGAACTAACTGTTCAGGGGTCGACCTCTGTGGTCATATCAGGCTACGCTCAGCAAAGCATTTTATTAAAGGATTATATTTTTTATTTTAAAAAGTGAAATCATACCAATATTATTTAAGAATTATTTTTTGTGTTTTTTCAAGGGTATAAACAATTATTTTGTATGAAGTGCAGAAGCAATAATCCTGGACCTGGATTTCCATAATAATGATTGCTAGGGATACTTATTTGTCTAGAAGGGTTCATCTGACCTTGCCACCATTTGTATTTTTTATTTATCAATATTAAATGATGTTTTTTAATTCGCCTGTTTCTCAGAATCTGTCAGGAAAGGTATCATAAGTTGATAGGATTATTATAAGATTTACATGTCCCTCTGGCAAGGTTCATATTTACTTGGACACCCCTTTTCATGGACCTTGATAGTGTTAAGTTTATTCAATAAAAGACATGATGTGTCCTTATGATTTAACCTTAAACTTGAAGACTTCTAACATTAAAATTCAATCATGATCCGTAAAGTTGGTAAGATATCTCAGCTAGAGCACTCTTGTTAAATATATCTTCATGGAAATTAAATCCTTACGCATAGTGTACGTAAATTAGCTTTTTTACACACAGTGCACATACATTATAGAATTTCACCTTAATTATACACAGGGTACGTAAATTTTAGTATTTCAACAAGATATAATATAACAGTATGTATTGTTGTATTATTTTCATAAAATTAAGCTGCAATAACAGTTTTTTTTTTCGTATATTCTTCTTTAAAAACTTAAAGCAATAGAAAACCACACAAAATACCAAGAACCTAAATATTATGTATTGTAGGTTGAGGAGGCATGCAGAGAAAGTTTGTTGGTGTACACCGAGAATCTGGCAGATGATGAACGTGGACATGTAAGGAGTGAATACTTTATTTCTAATAAAGAAGATGATCACAGTGTATTCCAGCAAATACGACGAGACATTATAAACTCAGCCAGAGAAATGAGGACATGGAACAAAGATTATCCGTTAAAATTTATACAACTGGAGCAACGACTTCAAGAAAAGAAGAAAGAGTTACCAATTATTACTTATCAGGAAATTAAACACATTTCTACTGATACACCAAAGCCTTTAACTGATGAAGAACTGATATTATTTCTAGAATTTCACCATGAACTCCGATCTTTAGTTTATTTTGAAGATCTCCCAGATAATATTATTTTAGATACACAATGGTTGTCTGATGCTTTTAAATGTATAGTAACAGCAAGGAAATTTCAAGCTAGTACTAAAAATCAAAAAAGGTGGAATGAATTTTACCATACAGGCAAATTAAATTATGACGTTTTAGAAGATATATTTAAAAAAGAGACAACCATTTTGTATGAAAACAAAGACTATATCCTGAATGTAATGGAGAAATTTGATATCATTATACGTTCAAACAAATCAGGTGCTGATGTAAACCCTTACTACTATGTACCTAGTATGATCAGAGCAGAACCTGAGCGTGACATTTATGAAATGTTTAATGTGCCAAAAGATATATGTAAAAGATCCACGTGGTTGTGTTTTAGATTTAGGTTTCTACCACCACATCTAATGAATCATTTAATTGCTTCACTGAGCAGGAAGTATACAGTTGCAGAAGTGGTTGACAGTAAGAAGAAAAAAAGACAAATTGCTCTTTTTAAAGGCACTGCTGTCTTTGAGTTACAACATGAGACAACAAAATTAAGAAAATTACTTGTAATGACATGTCCAAATGTTATTCAGATTCAGGTTTGGGAATTTGGGGAAGACATTAAAGGTGGTTTGTACAAATACATTGACGACTTTGTAACAGAGGAATTAAACACAATCATGCATACAAGATTCAAGATGTCAAATGTAAAATTTGAGAAAAAGTGGGAATGTGGCCTTACTGAGCCAAAGTGTGTGACAGGATCAAACATGTTCATGGAAGAGCCTATATATCAATGTGACACATGTCAAATTAAACACATGTTCATAGACGAATGGTCAGATCAACAAAATAAAGCACCATGGGTAAGTGTAATACATAAATACTTCATAGACACATAAAGGGGTGGTGGTCAATATGTCAAGCTCTACATACTTCCTGTTTGTTCCAAAATTATCAGATGACTCCTCAAGGAGTTATTGCCCTTAAATATATAGGTATATAGGGATAGTGATCCGGCGGCAGCGGCGTTAGTTCACTTAGAAGTTGGAAGACCTGGATGCTTCATACTTTGTATATAGATGCCTTATGATCATGATGATAGGAAGTTTCCGTCTGTCACATGTCCATTGTCCTTGACCTCATTTTCATGTTTCCGAGACTTTAGATTTTTAGTAATGTTAATTTCTCTCTATTATGAGTAATATGATAACTATATTTGGTATGTGTGTACCTTGCAAGGTCCTCATGCCCATCAGACAGTTTTCACTTGACCTCGACCTCATTTCAGGGATCAGTCAACAAGGTGGAGTTTTGGTGGTCAAGTCCATATCTCAGATACTATAAGTAATAGGTCTAGTATATTTGATGTGTGGAAGGATTGTAAGGTTTACATGTCCAACTAAGCAGACTGTGTCATCTGGCCTTTACCTCATTGTCATGGTTCAGTGGTTATAGTTAAGTTTTTGTGTTTTGGTCTGTTTTTCTTATGCTGTATGCAATAAGTCTACTATATTTGGTGTATGGACTGATTGTAAGGTGTACATGTCCAACTGGCAGGTGTCATCTAACCTTGACCTCATTTTCATGGTTCAGTGGTCAAAGTTAAGTTTTTGAGTTTTGGTCTTTTTTCTAAAACTATATGCAATAGGTCAACTATATTTGGTGTATGGTAATACTTTTTTTTAGATGTACATGTCCGTCTCTCAGGTTTTATTTGACCTTGACCTCATTTTCACGGTTAATTGCTCAGTGTTAAGTTTTGGTGTTTTGGTCTGTTTTTCGTATATTTACAGGTATAAAGTTGTCAGCGTCGTCTGAAGACACATTTGGTTTCCGGACAATAACTTTAGTTAAAGTGTATGGATCTCTATGAAATTTAAACAAAAGGTTCAATACCACAAAAGAAAGGTTGGGATTGTTTTTGGGGGTGATGGTTTCAACCGTTTAGGAATTAGGGGCCAAAACAAGCATGTTTATAGTTTCAGGACAATAACTTGTGTTTAAGTATTTTGATTGCATTGACATTGTACCACAAGGTTCAATACCACAAGTAGAAGGTTGGGATTCATTTTGGGGGTAATTGCCCAAACCGTTCGGGAATCAGGGGCCAACAGAGACTAAAACAAGCATTTATCTAGTTTTCAAAAAATAACTCGTCTCTTAATTTGTACCACATTTTACAAAAAGAAAATTTCTACCAAAAAAAATTGTATTTTGGAGGGGGGTGGGAGCAATTTATTTTTCCTGAAAAGAAATTTTTCTTGAAATAATTTTTTTTGGGAAGGGGGGGAAACAACATTTTTTGGGGGGGGGCAGGGGCAATTTTTATTCGGTCAAGATTTAAGAAATTGTCAATTTATCCAAAGAAAAAAATTGGGGTTCACAATTTATTTTACTAATCCTTAGTATATAGGCTGAAAACAGATTTACTAAGTATTGCGCAGCAGCATATAGTGTATTGCACAACAGTAAGAAATCTTCAATTGAAAATAAATTCAAATCATACAACCAATTTCAATTTCTTTGACACATTTATTCTGTGTCAGAAATATAATGTGACAAAATTTAATTACAATCCAAATTCAGACCTATATATCATGTATATCAAGCTTGAATATTTTGTCCATTTTTGCCCCAACTGGTCAGAGTTGGACCTCTGCAGTCGTATCCAGCTGCGCTTGGCGAAGCAGTTTATTCTTTTACTATAAGCAATAGGTCAACTATATTTGTTGTATGGAAGGATTGTAAGCTGTATGTGTCTGCCTTGCTTGGTTCATATTACCTGGACCTAATTTTCATGGTTCATTGGTCAATTTCTAGTTTTCTTGGTTAAGTTTGTTTCTTAAAAACTAGAAAAGGTGTACATGTATTTCTTGTTTGGTTTATATGAGCTTGACATCATTTTCTTGGATCATGTAAAGTTTACATATAGATGTATGTGATATGTATGTGGTAGTTGTAGTAAAGCTGTATATTTAGGACTATCAACATAATATCAATGGTTAGTAAAGAAGGTGAGACATTTCAGCGTGTGCAGTCTTATTTGCTTATTTTTTTGTTATTTGGCCTAGACAGTCAGGGGTACTACTTGTACAAGTTAATTTTATTTACTTATACACATATAAGTAAATAGATATAATGTTTGAATAACCTCCCCTTAATTTTCTGAGAATTGGACAAGTTATTGAGAGAAATTGAAATAACACCACATAAATTATGCGTGGTAAGTTATTACGTACTGCAATGGACAGGTGCAATAGTATTTATCTTTATATACATAAATATATTTGGCATGAGGTTTTAAGGTGTAATTGTCTGTCTTGCAGTAAACCTTTGACTTTGATCTAAAACAATCATCGGAAAGTACCAAGACCTATTAGATACATATTTAGTGTCGACTTATAAAAATAATGCAAGATGGTCCCAAGTTATAGATTCTAGTTCTGAAGTTGTGTATCTTTTCATTTTACTTTAGTTTCCCCTTTATTTGTCTTCATGCTATCATGCTTTTGTTATCGTATGGATTCAGATATGACTCTGTAACTATACATTTCGCCATCAGGTTTTTTAATTCTTTTTAGCTTTAGGCATTCCTGGTGTAGGTAGATCCGATCCTGATGTGCATTTTGGACACAAACGGTTTTTGCAGTGTGATTTCTATTTTGTTTATCCTTGTATTTATGTTTTACCTTAATTTTTACTTATCGAGAAAGTGTATATATATATACTATATACAGTATGTACTACTTGTACAAGTTAATTTTATTTACTTGAAGAAGTAAAAAAAATATACACATATAAGTAAATAGATATAATGTTTGAATAACCTCCCCTTAATTTTCTGAGAATTGGACAAATTATTGAGAGAAATTGAAATAACACCACATAAATTATGCGTGGTAAGTTATTACGTACTGCAATGGACAGGTGCAATAGTATTTATCTTTATATACATAAATATATTTGGCATGAGGTTTTAAGGTGTAATTGTCTGTCTTTCAGTAAACATTTGACTTTGATCTAAAACAATCATCGGAAAGTACCAAGACCTATTAGATACATATTTAGTGTCGACTTCAAAAAACAATGAAAAATAATGCAAGATGGTCCCAAGTTATAGATTCTAGTTCTGAAGTTGTGTATCTTTTCATTTTACTTTAGTTTCCCCTTTATTTGTCTTCATACTATCATGCTTTTGTTATCGTATGGATTCAGATATGACTCTGTATCTATACATTTCGCCATCAGGTTTTTTAATTCTTTTTAGCTTTAGGCATTCCTGGTGTAGGTAGATCCGATCCTGATGTGCATTTTGGACACAAACGGTTTTTGCAGTGTGATTTCTATTTTGTTTATCCTTGTATTTATTTTTTACCTTAATTTTTACTTATCGAGAAAGTGTATATATATATACTATATACAGTATGTGCTATCCATGACAAACACTTTTTTTTACGTCATTGTAAATTTTAAAATTATATATCTACTACATTTTTTTTTCGTGATTGATACGTTAATTTGTGTTTTTGTTTGAATGTTTTAGTTAGTTTCGTTGTATGTATGTGATGAATGTTCACATAGTTTTTTGGCGGTTAAATCTTAATTATTGGCACATTGACCTTTTACATCAGTTTGGGTTACTCACACAATATTGTCAATTCAACAAAACTATATACAACTATCATAAAAGGGTGAAGTGCAGCTGGCTATCAATCAGGTATAACAAATTTCGTCTTCGGAAAAATGTCTGTACCAAGTCGTGAATAAGGCCGCTGTTTATCACTTAGTCAGTTGATTGATATCGTTTAAATTTATTTTGAGTTTTGTACTTTTGCTATACTTTCAAGCATGTTTTTTTGCTAAGGTTAAGTTTATATCTTTGAGCAACATCGTCAAAAGCAATGAATAATTTCATTTCTTTTGCATCTGGTCTGGACCCCTAACTTCTGTAATAACTGAACGAACTTGTCTTCATATAACATGCATGGATCAATGATAGATTTAACTCATCACCCTGCAATACATTGATTTTCAATATTACTATATTTTCAGGTACGTCAGAGAAAACAAGTGAACTCTAGTAAGTACTTTAATATATAAAGGCTTTGCATGGTATATTTAAAAAGTTTTTTTCTTACTTGATTAAGGGTAGTTAACGTAAACAAAAGGTCATCTTGATTCTATTCACCTAACTATAAATTTTAGAGAGGCACTTAGTGCAAAAACTAAATGCCCTTTAAGCTCACCTGGCCCAAAGTGCCAAGTGAGCTTTTCTCATCACTTGGCGTCCGTCGTCTGTTGTCCGTTACAAAAAACTTCTCCTCTGAAACTACTGGGCCAAATTTAACCAAACTTGGCCACAATCATCATTAGTTTAAAAAATGTGTGGTGTGACCAGGTCAAACAACCAAGATGGCCGCCATGGCTAAAAATAGAACATAGGGGTAAAATGCAGTTTTTGGCTTATAACTCAAAAACCAAAGCATTTATAGCAAATCTGACCGGGGTAAAATTGTGTATCAGGTCAAGATCTATCTGCCCTGAAATTTTCAGATATATCTGACCACTCGTTGTTGGGTTGCTGTCCCTGAATTGATAATTTATGGGAAATTTTGTTGTTTTTGGTTATTATCTTGAATATTATTATAGATAGAGATAAACTGTAAACAGCAATTGACCCCCTAAGGAGTTATTGTCCTTTATAGCCAATTTTTTACAATTTTCATAAAATTTGTAAATTTTTACTAACATTTTCCGCTAAAAACTACTGGGCCAAGTTCATTATAGATAGAAATAATTGTAAGCAGCAAGAATGATCAGTAAAGTAAGATGTACAAATACATCACCATCACAAAAACACAATTTTTATCATGAATCCATCTGCGTCCTTTGTTTAATATTCACATAGACCAAGGTGAGCGACACAGGCTCTTTAGAGCCTCTAGTTTAGTCCCCTTTTCATATCCTTAAAATTTCATATAGCCGATGTGATCAATTATTAACAGTTTGCGTCATTTGATCAGTCTGTCATTTTAAACCTCATCTTCAATATTCAGGTTCCAAGTCGACACCAACCAACAAAAACATAAAATTTATTTTTAAAATTGTTTAGGTGTAAATGTTTTACAAGTGGAAATTAACTTCGATGAGGTGTAAATGTTTTACAAGTGGAAATTAACTTCGATGAGGTGTAAATGTTTTACAAGTGGAAATTAACTTTGATGAGGTGTAAATGTTTTACAAGTGGAAATTAACTTTGATGAGGTGTAAATGTTTTACAAGTGGAAATTAACTTCGATGAGGTGTAAATGTTTTACAAGTGGAAATTAACTTTGATGAACTAAATTTGCTATCTATGATATTGTGGTCAAATTCATGTCCAATCTGTAAAATCATTAAATTTGTAAGACCGAGGTGTGCATTTCATGGATCTGTAATATTTATATGAGCGTCACTGATGAGTCTTATGTAGACAAAACTCGCGTCTGGCGTACTAAATTTATCAGCCTGGTACCTTTAATAACTATTTACATGTTTACTATGCAAAACATTGAAACTATCTGTGTCAATAGTTTCTTGACTATAGTCTACTTTTATAAAGATATTCACCTCATCAGAAACTATTGAACCAATTTTAACAAACCTAGTGTGAATATTTCTTAGAGTATGCACCAACAATGTTGTTCTGTAAACAAACATGGCTGCTATGGCTAAACATAGAACATACGGTTACAATGATTTGTTTTGTCTTAAATCTTGAAAGCCTTGATAATAGTAGACAGAAAAAACTATAACATGGGCAAAAGTTTTTACCAATTTTCCGACCTTTGAAGCTTAGACATTTTTAACACAAACATATAAACTTAGCAAGTGTGACTTCAATGAATCATACATTGCGTTTGGCATACTGTTTTTTGTCTTTTGTCATTTTTGTCACAATTGTGACAAATGTTGCTGTATGTGAGACAATCTAGTGGCGTTAAACTATTTAATTAAGCTTTATATTTCAGAATTAAAAGACTGAGGTGCTTAAATTATACCTTGTATGCAAATTCCTTACGTTACAAAGTTTATGTTTTGTATATGTCCATCAAAAAACTAAACTTGTATGTTTAGCTCACCTGGTCCAAAGGGCAAAGTGAGCTTTTCTCATCACTTGGTGTCCGTCGTCCGTCGTCATTAACTTTTACAAAAATCTGCTCCTCTGAAACTACTGGGCCAAATTAATCAAAACTTGGCTAACATTTTTTTAGTTTTAAAAATGTGTCCGGTGACCCGACCATCCAACCAAGATGACCACCACGGCTAAAAATAGAACATAGGGGAAAAATGCAGTTTTTGGCTGATAACTCAAAAACCTAAGCATTTAGAGCAAATCTGACATGGGGGTAAAATTGTTTATCTGGTCAAGAACTATCTGCTCTAAAATTTTCAGATGAATCAGACAACCCGTTGTTGGGTTGCTGCCCCTAAATTGGAAATTTTAAGGAATTTTTGCTGTTTTTGGTTATTATCTTGAATATTATTATAGATAGAGATAAACTGTAAAACAGCAATAATGTTCAGCAAAGTAAGATTTACAAATAAGTCAACATGACTGAAATGGTCAGTTGACCCCTTTAGGAGTTATTGCCCTTTATAGTCAATTTTTAACCATTTTTCTAAAATTTATGTATTCTTTTAAAAAATCTTCTTCTCTGAAACTACCGGGCCAAATTTAACCAAACTTAGCCACAATCATCAATGGGGTATCAAGTTTTAAAAATGTGTAGCTTGACCTTGCCAACAAACCAAGATGGCTGCCATGGCTAAAAATAGAACATAGGGGTAAAATGTAGATTTTGGCTTATAGCTCTGAAACCAAAGCATTAAGAGTAAATCTGGCAGGCCTATATTGTTTATCAGGTCAAGATCTATCTGCTCTGAAATTTTCAGACAAACACAAACTGTTGTTGGGTTGCTGCCCCAAAATTTGTAATTTTAAGGAAATTTTCCAGTTTTTGGTTTTTATCTTGAATATTATTATAGATAGAGATAAACTGTAAACAGCAATAATTTTCAGCAAAGTAAGATCTACAAATAATTCAAACATGACCAAAATAGTCAATTGACCCCTTCAGGAGTTATTGTCCTTTATATTCATTTTTTAACAATTTTCATAAATTTTTGTAAATTTTTGTAAATTTTTAGAAAATATTTTACACTGTAATTACTGGGTCAAGTTCATTATAGATAGAGATGATTGTAGCAACAAGAATGTTCAGTAAAGTTAGATCTACAAACACATCACGATCACCAAAACACAATTTTGTCATGAATTTATCTGTCTCTATTGTTTAATATGGACATACATCAAGGTGAGCAACACAGGCTCTTGAGAGCCTCTTAGTTTCATTATCCTATCTTTGTTAAATGAAATTATGCTTTAAATCTGTAAAATATATTGAAAGTTGGCATTCTGTTGTACCTCATCAACAATCTCTTCTCTTTTGCTAATTGTTGACGTTTTAAGCTGCCTCTATTAAAAAAGACCCTGACCACTAGTTAAAAATCATAGCTTTATAAAGCTAAGTGATGACAACTCCAAAGAAAGCCACATAAATTTGAATGGGTTGGTGTTGTCATATGTAGTTATTGTTTGTCTGTATGTCTCTTTTTTAGCCATGATGTTGTCAGTATATTTTCAATTTGTAAGTTTGGATGTCCCTCTGGTATCTTTCGCCTTACTGTTCATTATACTGGCAATTTTGCATGACGATTCTTGCTGAACTTTTAGATGTTTTGACATCAGTATACAGTCATTACTTCGTGCTACTTAATGACTGACATATTATGTATTTCTCTTATCCTCTGAAATTTTTAGACAGTTAGGTTATTAATTACCACTCAATGTTACTTAACTAAAATATTCATAATTGTTTCAGTTCAAGTATTGTTTTTTGGTATATCAAAATGTTCATCACAATAGAAAAATATTTGATAAGTGGAAGACAGCTAATTAGCATATGAATGTCAATTATGCGATATCTTCTATATATATGTAAGACTCAGATCGACTTCCGGTTCCTAATCGACGTCCATTCCTCAAATTGACGTCCAAATCTGACGTCACAATGAAATTACATTCCAAATCAACGGCCAATGTTATGCCCCTCTTATCGAAGTCTTTTTTGTTGTTTTCAAATCGACGTCCATTTTTTTGGCTTCTCTAATCGACGTCCATTTTATGGACTTGTCGCAGTGAAATCACAACTTTATTAAAGGGTGGGTTGAACCTAAAATTCAAAAAGTTGTTGAAAAAGTTCAAAATTAAATACTTTTCAACAATTGGCTGTACGTTTTATATTCTTTCTGTTGTTTGAGTCTGTATACTGCCCTCTAAATGTCTTTGGTTTGGTGTCTCATTGTCTAACAATGTTTACCCACATTTATTTATTTATCATGAACAAGAGAGGAAAAAACAACGTATGTCGAAATTATAAACGGGTTTCACCAAAATATTAACATGCATGTACATGTAATAATAATATAATGTCGGTGATTGTCTTGTCATTTTCTGATGTTTGTCCTATTATTTTGATACCTATATTAGAAAAAAAGTTATAGTTTTGGTAAGCTTCTTCACAAAAAGCCAGAACAATACAGATAATACAAACAAGGATCAATTTAAAAATACCCGGTAAATGGTTCAATGAAATTTATAGACATCTGGTCGATCAAACGTCGTTTTGTGATTAATAACGTCACATATTGGACTTCGATTAGAGGTTTAAAATATTGGACACTGATTTGAGAACGTGACGTCGATTTAGATGTCGATTTGGGTAACGGACGTCGATTAGAGACCGGACATCGATCTGAGTCTAACATAAGTATATATATTTACTTTGAATTTTGAATAACAATAATTGATTTAATCTTTGTTTACATTTCATTGCAATTTTCTTATAAATAAATGATGTTTTTAAAGTCAATAATTTAATACAAAACAACAATGTAAGCATTTAAAGCATTGTTTTACTTGCAGATCCACTATACACATATATTTTGTTTGTCAATAATGCAATTTCTTCATTTACAGATAAAATAAGAGAAAACGAAAGCAGAATCATACAGGACATACAAATCAGCCAAATTTTAGACCATATGATGACACATCTGGTGATATCAGCAGATGACAGACGTGAAATTGAACATTATCCTCGACAAGATGACCAGAACAAAGCATTGCTGGATATTGTAATTAAAAGGAAAGAACCTGTTTACAGTGTGTTTGTTGATGGATTACGTAATTATGGATACGAAGATATTGCTAATGATTTGAAATATCATTCACAGGAAATGAGTCCAAGTACAACATCAGCATCTTCTGAAACTGAAGGTATGGATGAAGGGTTTATTATAAACACAAGCAAAGAAGGTTTTATACTGAAATCATTTTTCAATCTAATGTTACATATTCATTCAAAATAGATGTAATGTATCTGATTCTAAAGACTATATACCAGATCATTTGCGTCGTATTTAATTTATCATAAGTATACTACTTTTCTCGCATACCAAAGTAGGTCACTTTGATGAGACGAATTTCAATTTGTGTTAAGTAACTATGATCTTTGACATTGTGACATTGAGTAATTATGATCTCGGACATTGAGATCAAGATTCTTTTCTACAGTTATAATGAAGTCACAGTTCATTTAGTACCTGTTACGAATCAGGCAAATATGACCTCAGATGAATTACGCTTGTTAGATCCAACTGTAGAAAAGAATAGTGAACATATATAATGCAAAGGCATTAGTTTTGGTCAACTATAAAAAAAAATCAAAGTGAGAGAAAATAGAATAACAAACAAATTGGCAATTAACTATGAATTGTGAATATGTGTGTTTACCAGCTCTCTTTAAAATGTCAAATGCTGATCATATGTGTTTGATAAATTCAGAGCATACATATTAATTTGTTTGAAGAAATGTAAGATCTATCAATACTACATTCTATGTGGGCATTTAACTTATTCATGAGACATTAGATTTAAGAAAAGGGTGAAGAAAACTGAAACAGTAGAAGGGCTACACACCTAAAAAGTACTAAAAATGGCAAAATCCGTCATATGCCAACTTTACCCGAATAAGTTGAATCTTTAGTTTCTGCATAATTTTAAAATTTATAAACGGTAAATTTAAGAAGGGTTTGTTTTAAATCATGTGAGTAGTAAAGTAATGACTACTGAGCTAATGATACTCTAGGGGACTTATTATCCACCAGCAGAGGTATCGACCAAGTGATGTAAAAAAATAAAAACAACACGTTATAAATTGCATGTGTTCCAAATCGCTTTTCTGGATTTAACTTCATCTTTATAGTCATAAAAGGTCAATAGCACTTATCTTAAGAAAAAAAATCTCTTTATATTTTGTAGGCTTATCAGCTTGGAATGTTCCATTATATAAAGTTCAATTACAAAAGAACTATCTCAAGGTCATCACTGATTTACAACACGAGAACATAGTAGATCATCTAATAACAAAAGAGGTAATGTCGGTAGATGATGGGAAGAATATAGAATCTGGTAAAACCCCACAGGAAAAGAACAGGAATTTAATGGACATGCTTTTGCGTAAAAATGAACGGGGATTTAATGAATTTCTCAAAGCCCTACGGAAAGACTCAATTTATGTAGATCTAGCAGATCATATACAAAAGACAGAAGTTACGAGCACAGATATGGCAACCCTTTATAAATGCTTGAAATAAAATAAATGTAATTTCTTTCAGAAAAAAACTTGACACGAGAAGGTAAAGACACCTAGGACAAAAATCTGTAAACATTAATGAATACAAGGAGGTATTGCAAATCCAATGTTCATTGATTTATATAGTCACTTAAATGATCAATGTGAATGAATCACAATATACTAGTGATAACAATCTTTTATATTAATCATAGTTCATGTGTGAGTGTCTTCCTGGGCAAGGAAAAAGCTAAAATATGTTCTAATGTTTTAAAAGTGTTCATTCATAAACACAAATCCCCTGTACGCCACTACAAAACAGTCATGACATATTTTGTTCAAGATATTCTTTTTAATGTATTTTGATATAATTATTGGAAACGAGTAATTTCCACAGTTTATTAAGTCCACGCCACATACACTTAGGGCAACATATCTAAGTGTTTTTGATCATACAAAATTAAGTTAACAGACAATTTGCAGACATGACATTTCATGCCTATTGAGCTGGTGATACCCCTTATAACATAACTTCCGCCAGCAGTGGCATAAACCCTTTGATGATAACAATCTCGTAAAATATACTTAGTTTATAATTTGTTATGCTAGTATGTAAATCAGCTGCGTTCAGAAATCAATTAACTTTAAAATAATCTTCACTTGTATAGTAAAATAATAACCTTTAGACATCGGGAAGAGATCAACTAATATACTGCTAGATTGAAATTGTTTGCAAGTAGATGGCTATTATTATTTCTTTCTTCCTGTAATGTGTAGGCAAGTATCTATTTATATTAGTAATTCCCCATTTACAAAAGTTGCACTTCTGTAAATATAGACAGTGCAATTTCTTATATCAACTTCTTTTACAGCTTAAACTGTATCACTTTTACTATGACGTTTCGTAAGAATTTATATCCAAGAATGGAAAGTTCATTTGCACTACTACTTTTTTTCAAAGGTCAAAACATAAGGCTGTGCGGCATATTTTTCGACATCTATATACCTCAAATTAAGGAATAACAGTACTGTAGTTGAAGAGTTGCCACCGTCAATTGTAGATTTGACGGTCGCAAATGCAGTTTTACTGGCGACGCGGAGCGGAGACAGTAAAACGGAGATTTGCGACCGTCAAATCAAAATTGACGGTGGCAACTCTTCAACTACAGTACTGTTATTCCGATTCTAATGCATTACAAAAAGAAAAAAATACGCTAAAACTTGAAAAAATGTTTAAATTTGTCAAATAAAAAAAATTCCGCGAAACTTCATGAATAATTTTGGCACAAAGACGTCATGGCTAAACGTGACGTCATACACAGGAAAACTTACAAACTGGAGGTTATTTCGTTACCTGTACGCTTTAAATTTGGATAAAACTACATTAAAACGGCAAATTCGAGGTAGGTGTTGTTTTATTTTTGATTATATAGTAGTAATCGAACATTTGTTGATTCATCAATTCAAAATTGGCGGGTCTCTCCTTAGTTACGCCTGGTCAACTGTGGATTTGACGGCAACTGTTAGCCAATGAAAAAAATTGTTACATCCAAATTGCATTAGAATAGTTTATATTTATACTACAATTATGTACTTCCTCTCCCTTCACGTTTGGTCCTACTCAGAATTTAGTTTGGCTGTTATCCATGTGTATTTATACTGGTTAATTTCCCAAGGTGTGCCTCTTTGAGATGAAAAATAGAGATCATATCTGGGAACCAGTAAATAAACAAAACAAAATACCTATTAATAGTATATATCTCCCCAAAAGAGGTAGTTGGTGAAACAGCTGTATTTACAAAGTGCAACCTAAAGGTAATGTCATAACTTGATACAATATACTATATGTACTATTTTAATAAATATTTAATAACCTACATAGCTACAATTAGGTTATTATCAATTTCATTTCATTCATAACTCTGTATATTAATCAATTTAAGCTGTTAAATGGTACCATAATAGTCAATTTAGGTCTAAATAGTAAGTCTAATGAATAATAAAGTATGCACATATGAAATAACTAATTCAGAAACCAAATCTTGTTCTTTTAATGTTTTTTTGAATTTTTTGACAGTAGCTTGGTGTTTATCAGACAGCAACTTTTAAATGTACATTTGTAAATAAAAATGTCTCTTTCTAAATATAGTTTTGTACAAAAATGCAACGATATGCTCTTATTATGTAAAAATAGTTGTTGCTAACATAACATGGTATTTCACAACGATATGCTCTTATTATGTAAATATAGTTGTTGCTAACATAACATTGTATTTCACAACGATATGCTCTTATTATGTAAATATAGTTGTTGCTAACATAACATGGTATTTCACAACGATATGCTCTTATTATGTAAATATAGTTGTTGCTACATAACATTGTATTTCACAACGATATGCTCTTATTATGTAAATATAGTTGTTGCTACATAACATTGTATTTCACAACGATATGCTCTTATTATGTAAATATAGTTGTTGCTAACATAACATTGTATTTCACAACGATATGCTCTTATTATGTAAATATAGTTGTTGCTACATAACATTGTATTTCACAACGATATGCTCTTATTATGTAAATATAGTTGTTGCTACATAACATTGTATTTCACAACGATATGCTCTTATTATGTAAATATAGTTGTTGCTAACATAACATTGTATTTCACAACGATATGCTCTTATTATGTAAATATAGTTGTTGCTAACATAACATTGTATTTCACAACGATATGCTCTTATTATGTAAATATAGTTGTTGCTACATAACATTGTATTTCACAACGATATGCTCTTATTATGTAAATATAGTTGTTGCTAACATAACATTGTATTTCACAACGATATGCTCTTATTATGTAAATATAGTTGTTGCTAACATAACATTGTATTTCACAACGATATGCTCTTATTATGTAAATATAGTTGTTGCTACATAACATTGTATTTCACAACGATATGCTCTTATTATGTAAATATAGTTGTTGCTACATAACATGGTATTTCATAACGAATGTTTTTAACATAACTGTTCTGTTAAATGAACCTATCTTTCATCCATCAGAACACAGAAGGGTAAATCCAAACAGATTAGTGATAATTGTTTGGTTTTATTATATTTTCAAAGATTTGTAATTAAATGCTTGAGAACATATCAATTGTCAAAAAAATATTTGTCGACTTACACCCAAGCAAATGTCTAGCCTCTTCCTAGTCATGCTATCTACCTTGTGTTAAGACACAAGTTGTTATCTCCCATGTCCGTTTTGGCTATAAGCGTCTAAGAAAGACAACTCCACTTTGATCCAATATCAATTAAATTATGAAATATCATAATATTATGGTATTTCTTATTTGCCTCGACTGATATTGAGCTGGTGGATCTACTTTTAATATCAAATTATTGCTTTGGGACTTTTCATTTCAAAAAAGTTTTCTCTGTACAGATGCCTTTTGCTTGTTCTTTGTTTACTTACATTTTACCTAACTATATTCCTAATTAATTTCAATTTCCTGTACATATTTGGTTTATAATTGTTATATGTTTATTAATGCCAATTTTTGTAAATCTCCTCAATTTTCTAATCTCTTACCTCAATTTGGAAATAAACGGACATTATCTTTTTGCCTCACGTTTTCTATAAGGATTATGTCCACTCACTGGAAAATCTACATTTTGGGAAAATGTGGATTACATTTTTCATGTCTTATGTCAAGACAAGATTGATAAAATACCACAGAAACAGTGAGGTCAACTACATATATTGATTAACGTCTAGAAGATTGACATTAGGAACAGGTTAAGAAAATGAACTTATCGACAAACGAAATTATAAATATTTTACATTTGTGAATTTTCCAGTTTATGTTGCACTCCCAGCATCACCAAAAGATGAAGAACTGTAAATTCAGAATTTATTGTGAGGTTTTCTATCAATACAAAAATTGCGACTGGTTTTGTATTGCAATAATAAGAACTTGTTTTCTGATATACGATACATTTATGCAGATCTTTCGAAATGGCAATAATTAATCTTGCATTTTTGTTCCTCACCAAAAATTGCAATAATAAATGCACGCAATGCTATCTGAATTAACAGTATTTATATTTTCTTTTTTGACAATATTCCAGTACTTTCGTTTAACGACCTCTTTACTAGAGGGTCGCTCTACCATAGAAACCAATAAAAAAAGATACCAATAAGTTGAAGACATTATTTTTTTCTCATAATGAGTAGGCATAAAATTAAGAAGATGTGGCGTATTTTACAATGAGACAACGCTCCACCCGAGACCAAATGACAGAAGTTAACAACCAATTTAAAATAAGTGTGTTAATGATGTCAACTGAACATTTCCATTCAATTGAGACAGCATTTTCATTCTGAATTTCTCTTGTTGACATCACTTCAATTTATCTTTAGCAACATGTTAGGTAGTATATAAAGAGTAGTAACTTCTAATTTTTTCAGAGAACTAACCTCAAACCTTTTAAAGTGGAGGTTTGTTGTTGTTTCTGTAGTTTTCTGTGTTGTATTTTCAGTGACTTTATAGTTCTTTTATGCTATTGTTTTTTCTATCCTTTGTCACGAGAAACAAGGTATTTTCATACCGGGCAATCACCTATCTCCAACTACATTGCATTAGGCAATGAGTCATATTCTGTAGCTTTAGGTGTAGTTTGTTTATACTAATTGCCTACTATATCTGTATTTCCTTTTTTAGCTCACTTGGCCGGAAAGGCTAAGTCAGCTTTTATCATCATTTGTCGTCTGTCGTACATCATCCATCTTCGTCAACCTTTACAAACATCTTCATTTCTGTATATACATGTACTGGGTCAAATTTAGCCACAATTGACCACCATTATCATTACCCTGTAATGACGATTTTTACCACTTTTTTTGGCGTTTTGCCTTTTGTGATAAAAATTATAATAGATAAATAGACACTTTAAAATTCAAAAATGATCAGCAAGACAAGATCCTCTAACAAGCCAAATTTTGCAGAAATAGTTAGTGGACTTTCACTCTTTATAGAATTTCGTTAAACCCTCTTTTATGTTTTGAGCAAAAACTAAAGAAGACCGAGAGAAACATACTAAATGGTCAGCAAAAGCAATACAAAGATTCCATTCTCGTCTACAATGTTGGAGAGTGTCCTTTGTTAAATATGCACATAGACCAAGGTGATCGACACAGGCTCCTTAAATCCTCTAGTTTTATCAAGAAACTTCAGTTGTCTGAGAATAACATTTTTTAAAAGTAAACTTTCTTAAGGCATCGGCCTCTAACCGGAAAAGAGACAGACTATCTGACTTTAGAAATGGTGTCCTACTTCTAGATAATGTAGTACTGGTGTTTGAAAACTAATAATAGAAAGATGCTTTTGAAATTTTGAGCTCTTCTATTTTAATAGCATACAGCTTGAATTAAAATGTACTGAATTTTCATCGATAAATCAAATAATTCAACTTCATTTGAAAATGACGAACAAACACTACTTCGCGGATCTGCGCTACGCGGAAAGTAAAATCAATACACACACGAGACAGCAGTTTCTACGTTATGATTTTATCGGTATTCTCCAGACATGTGTCAGATCCATATATGTGTGCCTCCAAACGGGAGTACTATAATTCCGGTTTCAAAGGTTTCCTACCTTCCTCCGGTTGAAGAGAAAATTAATAGGTAAATACCGTGTTTAAAATATTTCATGAATGAACATTTTTCGTCGCTTACTACGATTTTTACAAATGTTTATGCAATAGGTAAACCATATGTATTCTTACACGTTACAATAAAACAAATCAAAGGAAATAAAAGGCGAGTTCCATGGGGTCACTCTCACCCCTTGGTTGTTTAAGAACTTGTTAACAGTTGAGATCCCCACCCATATACCATATATATTATTGTATGGAACAATGAAATAAATCAAATGAAATATAGAGGAACTCCAGAGGATCAGTCACCCCACCCCTTTCTTTTCTTTTTGAAAACTTGTAAACGCTGGAGATCCCCACCCCTAAACCATATATATTTGTGTATGTGGCAACAAAACAAATCAAATGAAATAAAGTGGGTGTCCGTTTGGGTCAGCCTCAACCCTTCATGTTTGTGAACTTGGAAACAGTCGAGATCCAAACCCATAAACCATATATAGTTTTGTATGGGGCAACAAAAAAAATCAAATAAAATAAAGTGGGAGTTCCTTTGGGTCAGCCCCACCCCCTGTTGTTTGACAACTTGGAAATGGTCAAGATCCCCACTCCTTAACCATATATATTCTTGTACTGGACAATACAACAAATCAAATGCAAAAGAAGGCGAGTCCCAAGCCCCTTGTTGTTTGAAAACTTGTAAATGGTTGAGAACCCCACCCACAAACCATATATATTTTTGTATGGGACAATAACATAAATCAAATGAAATATCATGTTTCAGAACTTGTAAACGGTTGAGATCCCCAACCCTTAACCATAAATGTTCTTGTATTGGACAATAAAATGAAATATAAGGAGAGTCCTTCGGTGTAACACCACCCCATCCTGTTTTGAAAACTTGTAAACAGTCAAGATCTACCCCCTTCTTTTCAAAAACTTGAAAACTGTCGAAATCCCCACACTGAAACAACATATACTTTCGTACGGAATAATAAAACAAATCAGATGAAATAAATGGCTAGTCCCCTAGGGTCACTCTTACCCCTACCCCCTGCCTGTTTGAGAACTTGTAAACTGTCTAGGTACCCACCCCTACATCATGAATATAATACTGTACATGATTTCAAATAGATTTGAATGACATACAGGTGTTATACCTAGACGTCACTTGTGCATATCACTTTATTAGACCAGACCAATTTGTGGAATTAATGTCAGGCGACCGTGGGAATGACTAATTTTGAGAACTTTATTTAGCAGTATCGTAGCAGCATCCTGTTTCAATTATTTCTTGATAATTATTTTTTTGTTAAGTAGGAAAAAAGTTAAGCATGCAATCTACACATTTACAAGCTATTTGAAATATTACAATCTACCGTTGCAAACTTTCCACAGGTGCTATCCAGCATTTTTATTTCTTCAAGTGTCATACAAAAAATTAAGTATAGGAATGATGTATATATTGTATTTGTTTACTGCAGTAATGTAGTAGATTGTGTCCTTACATCTATCTTACAAATTGTGTCATATAGATGATAACATTGTGTTCCAATGTAGTTATTTGTACACTTATTTTCAACTACTGTTGTAGAGCGTCTCATTATTACACACGTTTCTCAAATTACATCATGTAAATAAAAGCGTGTTGAATTGTTAATAACTTGTTTGTAAATATATGTTGTTCTATTGATGTAGAGTGTGTCATTGTTTCCTATGTTTGACGATTTGTTTGTTGTAAATAAAAGCATTTTGTTCCACATTGAATACATGAATTGATACATGACTGATGTTTTTTACGTTGTATGTTTTGGTAAATGACATAAAATGAGGGCCAAGATGAAAAAAAAGCAATCAAAATCTATAATTTGAAGAAAAACAGATCATCCAAGTCGAAAAGGGAAAAAAAGAGAAAAAAAAACCCACAACAGAACAGTCTTTACAAAACGAAGCAAAATGAGTAAATAAAAGAGCAACACACTAACACAGACAAACGGCAATGATCGCAAGTGCATTATAAGGAAAAGGTCAACAAGTTTACAGAAAACGGAAATGTTCGCAGGAACTCAGGAAAAGGGCAACACGATAGCACTAAAAATTGGGTAGGTGCTCAGGAAAGGTTAGTATTTCCTGCTTCCATAATTGTCTATAAGTAGGGATGGCAACGAGTATACTCGAGTACTAGGGTAATCGCTCGGAAGGCCGAGTACTCGAGTACAATTTAAGTACTCGGATACTCGTTTGCCTGTTAAAAATCTTAAAATATTTCTCCTCACATTTCCGCTCACTTTAGTACCGTTGATATATCCCCTTCGTAATACTATTTAAAATTCGTTGACAACGTAAATATAGTTATGTTTATCCTGATACTTCTATTTTATTTGGTGCTAGAATATAATAATCCGTTCCTTCCGAGGGGATGTTTTCATGTGCACTACTTGTAACAAAAAATGAAAGTCATACAGTCTTTCATCTGAAGCTGTTGACCAGATCATATTTCTAAACAAGAACAAAATCAAAGTGCCCTGTGATGAACCCTACTGATTAGAGACATTTTAACGGTGTTTGTACACGGATCAACACTAACTCATCACACGCCGTAAACTTACCTTTGTTTGTTTATCAAGACTTCTATGTAAACGTTATTGGTACGAGATGTACGTTTAGATTGATTTGATTACTCTTTATTTGAAATTTAATTATTGTTTAATTTACAATTTAAAGAGAGGCGACAGATACGAGAGCGAAATCAAACCAAGGAATTGTATATTTCAATATACAATTCCTTGTTCAAACTCATAAGTCGAAAATAAACTTGACAACTCCATGGCTAAAAAATAAGAAAAAACACAAACAGACAAACGATGGCGCAAAAAAACAAAGACAGCTACAAAACTTAAAACTAAGCAACATGAACAAACCTTTGTTTGTTTATCAAGACTTCTATGTAAACGTTATTGGTACGAGATGTACGTTTAGATTGCTTTGATTACTCTTTATTTGAAATTTAATTATTGTTTAATTTACAATTTAAAGAGAGGCGACAGATACAAGAGCGAAATCAAACCAAGGAATTGTATATTTCAATATACAATTCCTTGTTCAAACTCACAAGTCGAAAATCTTATCGGGGCCTTTTATAGCTGACTATATGCGGTATAGGCTTTGCTCATTGTTGAAGGCCGTACGGTGACCTATAATTGTTATTGTTTGTGTCATTTTTGTCTTTGTGGATAGTTGTCTCATTGGCAATCATACCACATCTTCTTTTTTATATTGACAACTCCATGGATGAAAAATAAGAAAAAAACACAAACAGACAAACGATAGCGCAAAAAAACAAAGACAGCTACAAAACATAAGACTAAGCAACATATGAACAAACACACGTAATTTTAAGTCCAATATTGTTGTTGAAAAAATTAATGGACAAGTAATATAAAAAAAAATACCAACTCAATAGGAACAGATAATACATATTGTCTATTTTGTCGGACTTTTATATGCAAATATTTATGATTTTATTGTCATGTTTCTAATTTGGTTCATGGATACGCCGTACGCTTTCAATAATTTCTATTATGATAGGTTATTTTTTAGAAACGGCGGTCGGTAAATCGTTGTTTAATTGACACAAAAACAAAGGAGGACTGATACTCATTACAGACGATCAAGTTATTATTGTCTTTCAATATGTTTATGAAAGGTAATATCAAATACACCGCATCCCACCTAAAATCTAAACTTTTCAATAGACATTTAAGATCTATCCATGTATATTTGGTCCGGAGATACACTAGGACGCATACTAATCTATGGCGTTATTACTGCATTTCCCCCCTGAAGATATTCGATTGACTAATATGAATGCAACACCATTTTCCCAGCAACCATTGACCTAACATATTCGCTAGATTTTTTTTAATATTTAGGATCAGTTTCTGTACTGGGTCTCCGGATTGAGGTCTTTCTCTATCCTTATTGTCTTCAGACCCGTTTTCTTGGAATATATATGGGGGAAGTCTCAATGAATAGAAGCTCTCAGATTTCTTGTTAATTATGGTGATTGTAGATTGTTGTCAGGAATGGATTTACGCGGTTTCAGCTTGAAACTTGAATTTCTCGCTAATTTTACCACATAATAGTTCGAGATATCTACAATGCACCCCCTTCAGAAGACTGTTTCAATAATTTTACCTAAAACAAAATTTAGCCTCGATCCGCTCGGCGATTATGAAACTTTGCGCCCCCTAACAAGAAATCCTGGATCCGCCCCTGACGAAATAACACATACGTGTTGAAAGTCGGGTTAAACATCAATCAATCAGTCAATCACTTACAACATCTTTACATTACTTGTCCAAACCTTTTTTGGTTTAAATGATCATAGAGCATATATGATATGAAAACATTTTTTCAATTTTATAGGGAAACTTCATTATTTTTGTCGTCTGAAGCAGACCTACAGGGACCACAGTTATCAGTGGCGGGTTCAGAGGGGGCGTAGAGGGCGTACGCCACCCTTTGCTTGGACTTATTTTTTTTTGTAAAATGATTTATCAGACTAGACGACGTAAGCTTTGCCATTTCCCGTGTATTTTTTTTGTGATAGTTCTTTACTTATAAAGATATTTTTCGCTGGTGTATACTAACTAAGATTCACTATGGTGGAGTTGACCAGTGCGTCGAAAAAATGTCATTTTGAAATTTAAATTACTGTCACAAATTGCTTCGGCTGAGCATGACAATCTTAACACCTTCAAGGCGACACATGATTGAGCAAGAACGTTTTGACTTCTTTTTCATTATCCCACCAAACAGTAATACTCTATATTACACTCTCATGAAAAAAAGTTACTCGGCAATATTATTTACCTACGAAAACATGTTTAACTCGTAACGCCCCATGATCGGCATCCTATTTTAAAATAACAGCTGAATAATGATCCCCAGTTAGTATAAGCTCTAGATAGATTTAAAGTATAAAGTACGAACCTTTTGATTTGAGTAGGCAGTCTGAGATATTTGAGAGATAACCAAAATGACTCTGATTTTTGCATTAAACAAAAATTCTGGTCGTATCTGGATCATTGAAAACAATAATCCTGTCCATTTTTTTGCTATTAGAAACGAATATTTAACAGAATTATTTAGCATTTAATGAACATGATGAATAAAAACGGGCGTATTTTTTTTTTTGGCCGGGGTTTGCATGTCTGACCGGAATGTCTGTTTCGCCGAACTGATATATTGAATACTTTTTTCAAGACCAGACTGCAACCTGCCTGCTGTAAGTAGCCTTTACGTCTACATTTTTCGACCGGCATTCATACATTCGTTGTCATTTCAGACTCATTCGTAGCCCTTGGTTGATTTGGAATACCTCAAATCCCTTAATTTTGTGTTTGTCTTTTTTAGGTCGTGTCCGTCGTATTGTAAATTTCATTGAATAGACCGACTTATATCTTGTTTACAACAAGAAATCTGTGAGGTTATGATAACTTAACTTACAACAAACCAGCGAGAATTTTCCATGCCTTTTTTTACTGAAAAGTTCCACATCAAATTTATCAGTAAATAGCTTTAAATCCGTTCTATCATTTTATGATAGACAATTAATAAGGAGAATACAGCATCGAAAATGTCCAACCCTTACACTTTTCAGGAACTACAAAATATACATGCCCCACGCCAGAAATCGTTTTAAAAAGTGCGTATTACACTTGTTTCATGTTTTTTTAGCCAAAAAAAGGTCCCAAAATTTTTTCGCATCTCCCCGCTCGGCGGATAACACATTTCGCCCCCCCCCTTTCCAAAATCCTGGATCCGCCCCTGGTTATCGTCTATATATAGACCCTACATAGTGTGGACAGTGTGAGCCACATGTGTAGCCTTTTATGATGTTTCGACTTTTAAGCACAAGTGGTATGTTTTTCTATCCGACAGTTGTTCATGTTTTGGTGTTGGTGTTTCTTGATTTATTTATCAGGTGTACGCTCAAAACCTCGCGATAAATAGACTCAGTTCCATATTGAACAACATGTGTTGTATTTTTTGTCCTGCTCTAACGGCACGTGCAATTTGAGGATAGCTCCCTGTGCATAGATATTAAAACCCTTCATCATAAAACTTTCACTTAATCTGTATAAAAGTTTTAACAATGATTGATTTACCGGATTCATTTCATATACACTACCTAAACAGAATTGACCATGTGACCTGAAATTACTTTCTGAAGACTTTGGAGTTTGGTTTTACTTATCGTTCAACTGTTTTGTTTGTAGCTCAAAATACGATCTAAGGAATGACAGAAAAAGTAGCTGTTTATTTTTACGTTAACGATAATGAAATTTGGGCGTCTGACACTTCCATTATTGCAAAGGGGCAGTTAACGCTAACATTATTAGAATAAAGAAAATGTCATGCAGACACCACATAGACAAAACACATAAGCAAAAAAGAAAGACAAAAATGTGTATTTTGCCGGTATTTTATCAGCGCGTCTTTAAAAGTTTAGTGTGTTTCAAAAATAGGATAAACATAGTTTTGATCGGAACGGACTGCCATAAAGGAGGGGCGAAAGATACCAGAGGAACAGTCAAACTCATAAATCGAAAATAATCTGACAACGTCATGGCTAAGAATTAAAAGACAAACAGACAAATAATAGCACACGTCAAAAAAGAACATAGAAAACTAAAGACTGAGCAACACTAATCCAATAAAAAAATGGGGTGATCTGAGTGCGGTTCATACAAAATGCTTATAATCACCAACACAGATCAAGTTTGAATGTTGGTGGCGTCATTTTACCATTCTAGAGTTATGCCCCTTCCCAATAAAAAAAAAATGCTGATTCTCTAAATTAAGTTTGCCTCAACTAATTGTTATGAGACTAATGCACAATGTTTATTTTCACAAATACCAGATCAAGTTTTAATTTTAATGGCGTCACTTTAACAATTCTAGAGTTATGCCCTTTACAAAGTCCGTTATGTAACCGAAGTTTGCCTGAATTAAATGTTATGAAACTTCTTCACAATGCTTATTACCACAAAATACAGATCAAGTTAGAATGTTGGTGGTATCACATAATGTGCTGAAGGTTATGCCCTTTACAAATGAAAAAAATGCTAAATTTTGTGTTTTGAACAGGGCGATGTGTGTGGTGGTGTGCAGAGTAACTCGGGATCATCTAGATCAAATCCCTCGTCAAAGTAAATCCGGCATCGCTTGCCTCTGTGGTTGGTTGGGTGAAGATAGTACTGGCGATGGCATGACTTCCTAGGGATGTATGAACTGATAACAATGTTCGTCTTAATGACGATCCCCTAAGGTTCACCTTGGTATTTGGTAGGTGTTATCTCTCTGGCTCCCTCTAGCGATGTTCTGGCTTTTGTCTGGTGGTTCTGGTTTACGCTGGCGGTGGGTGGTATTACTTCACCGGAGGTACAGCAGATATTTTGGCCTGCACCCACTGGTCGTAACACACTTGGCTTCCCTTCTCCTGGTGAATGGTGGTTTGCTCTTTTTCAGGACTTTTGAGTTTACTGGAGGATGCCTCTGTTTCCTTGTAAAGCCTTGTTCCATGTTACCTGAACTGTCACCTGGTCAGTACTTACCGAAAATTCCCATGCAGGTTCGGTTCTTTTCCAGACACGTTCATGGTAGCCAATAAAGCGTTGAATTCATCTGAGAATTCCATTATGATTTGTCCAAGAAGTGTGTCGTGTTGTGAGCTGTGATCAGTTACAAGTAAACTAGTAATCTAGTAGAACAAATACAAAGAAGAGCTACACGATAAATACTTGCAATAGATTTCACAACACCAGGAGTGTATCTGAAATGGTTCAAAAGCTAAACTAGCAAACCCCACAAGAACACAGGCTAAAAACCAGACTTCAAATGTTCCACAAATTTATAATCAATGAAAATGCATTTACCATCACAGGATGTTCTCATAAAAAGCCAGTCCAAAACTATATCTACCCATTAACAAACATACAGATACTCCAATGCAACAAAGACAGTTTTAAAATCTGATTCTTCAACCAAACCATCAAAAATTGGTATAAGTTACCACCTGCAAACCAAACCTCTACAGACAACTTTAAGGATGCAATCAATCATGAAGTCATGCTTTCAACATGTGCTCACTTAAATCAAATGTGACTATTGTTTTTATCGTAATAAGAAAAAAAATATTAAATGTAAAAATTAAGGTTAAATAAAAATTGAAATAGATATAGGATACAGTGTTAGATGTGGTATGAGTGCCAATGAGACAACTCTCTATTCATGTCACAATTAATAAAAGTAAACAATTAAGGGTCAATGTAGGGTTTTCAATGTAGGGTGTTTAAAATTGACTATAAAAAGGGCAGTTTCTCCTTAAGGGGTCAACTGACCAGTTTGATCATGTTGACTTATTTGTAGACTTATTTGTAGATTTTACTTTGCTGAAAATTATCTATAATACTGTCATCGGACACTTTTTTATAAACTGGATACCCCACTGAATGATGATTGCGGCCAAGTTTGGTTTAATTCGGCGCAGAAGTTTCAGAGCCTCAGAAGAGAAAATTTTTGTAACAGTTAACGACGTCGGACGCCAAGTGACGAGAACAGCTCACTTGGCGCACACTATTGCTTCTTCCAGTTGGTTTCAATGAATCACAGTCTTGACAAAGAACTAGTTCTTAAATTGCTCAGTTTGTAGTTTCAATTGCCTTTGAGTTTTTTTTACTGAGTTGTTAACTATTTTTGTGCTCTCAAAGTCTACAAAGCGTGTCGGTTTGATTGTCCTTTTGGTTTTGCTTTTTACCAAAAATTCGTCAGGTTTGATAGCTGGGACCAAACCCTCAACCACTCTGTACAGAAATACCAGTCGTTGGCTTGTTCTTCTGGACTGTAGGTTTTCAAGTTCCAGCACTGTAAGCATTTTGGTGACCGATCCTTCTTCTCTTGATTTATAGTCCCCTGTGATTAATCGGGATGCTCTTCTTTGGATTCTTTCTAATTGGTTGATGTTGTTTGATGTATAAGGGTCCCATACAATGCTCCATATTCCATCGTAGATCTCACTAGTGAAATGTATTCTGTTTTCTTTCAGTTTTTTGGGCAGAATCTTAGATTGCGTCTAAGAAAGCCTAGTGAATTCGCTTTCTTAGTTACATTTGAAATGTGGGCGGTCCATTTCAGATCGTCATATATCTGTAGTCCCAGGTATGGATTGTGTTTGACCTGTTCGAGCATGTGTCCATCAAGGGTATAGAACTTCTGTCTTTGTTCTTAATGCTCAGGATGTCACATTGCTTTGCATTGAAGCGCACACCCCAGTCTTTTGTCCATTTTCCTAGGCTAACCAGATCTTGTAACAGTGTGTGGTCTCGTTGTGTTTTTATATTCCTGTATAGCAGACAATCATCAGCAAAAAGTCTATCAGTTGATTTGACTGAATCCGGGAGATCATTGTTATGACAGAGGAAGAGAAGGGGTCCGAGTATGGTTCTTTGTGGCACTTCTGAGTCCACTGTAGCTCCTTCAGATTCCTCTCCATCAATGACAACCTTCATCCTTCTTTGAGTAAGAAGCATTTCTAGCCATTTATTCAGTGGTCCTCTCACACCATATTCGTCTAGTTTATGCAGAAGTTTGTTGTGTGGGACTGCGTCAAATGCTTTTTAAAGGTCCAGGATAGCTACCTCTTCTTCTTTGTATAAGCTTCCTATAGACAGGAACACCTCTAATGATATTAGAGTATATACGAGGGAAATTTAAAAGTAGAGATGGTGATATTTAAAGTTCAGACTTTATCTGATTCACTTGTTGTTTTAAAATTACTTTCACAATGTCATGATCATTGTATATTGTTGCTGTGCTTGGAAACGGGTGACTTTCACCTTCATGTTGATATTATTATCGTAATATATCCGTCAATGTCCTTTTCACTTTAAGTATAGGTTTTTGTTTCCAATTTCTACACAAGTATAACTGTCACTACATGTACTATGTATATATTCATTGACCCATATTATTTGTTGTTTAATGCATCCAGTACTTCTATTCTCTTTCATGAAGTTGGAATAACCGATTTCTTCCCTTTTCCTCTATCTTGGTCATGAGTTCACTACTTATGCTCAGCGTTTCTTTGCAATTATTACAATCCAGTATCAGTGGTGTTATTTCCATCTTATTGCAGCAGAAAGTGTTCCATTTAATTGGATCAATACTATCTAGTATTTCCTTTTTCATCTCTACATAATATTTCTCTCTTACAGTACTTACAAATGTAATACTGGACAAGAGGTAACCATATGAACAATGTCTTCATTTTCTGTATTGCACAGTTGACATAATGGTTCTGCTACAAAGTCTGTGAACTTGTGTTTGTCTGACTGTAAGATATATGCTCCCGTCATCGTTCTGGCTTTTATAATTGCTTTTCTCAATTCAAGTCTTGGTTGATTTTGTAGATTCCATACTTGAGCTGAATTTCCAATTTCTAAATTTTCTATATTCAAATTTTTTAGACTGGTTTTATTAAGAGCTTCATACTTTAATTGAGCATTCCAATACTGGTTTACTTTTTTCTTTCCATACATCCCTTTAAGGAAGGTTTTTCTGTAAATAGTTAATGGAAGGAAGATCATACATCTCAAGTATATTCAGTATCCTGCTGAAAAAACGTTTCTTGTTGTCATAGTAAGTGGCAATTTGTCTATTCATAACATCTTTAATTTTGTTGTTGTCACATGATACTATGGAGTATAAAAGTGATAAATGTCTTTTATGTATTTCAGCTTCTATAGGCAATGCTCCAAATAGTAGCAGTACCACAGCATTTGATGTTCTTTCTGGTAGTGACTGTAGGTGCCTCAAGTTTTTCCTATGGAATATCTCTAGTTCCTCTATATTTGATTTTGCTAGAGGTAGTACTTCTAGACCATATGTTAATCTTGGTATTACATAGGTTTTATATATTTGGTATGAGATTGCAGAGTTAAGTCCATTTGAACAGTGCACACCAGAACCCATAAGTGCATACTTTGTACTTCTAGCTGTTTGTATTGTTTCTTTAATATTGAAGTTATGTTCTTTTCCATCTGTTCTCTTTATTCCAAGATGTTCACTACAATCACTTGTTTTTACAACTTTGCCTCCCATTGTCCAGCTATAGCTATATTTACGCTTTGAACAGACGATTATTTCTATTTTTGTAGGATGTATTTTATAATGATGCTCTTTAGCATATCTGTCTATTACGTTAAGCATTATTTATAGATCATACTCGTTGTTTGAGATAGATGCTATATCATCTGCACAAGTTGGTGCACCTACATATATGTCTCCCAACTGATAACCCAATGAGTTCTGCTCTAGCTCTACTAATAGATCTTGTACAAATATTTTGTATAAGTGAGTTGAAAGTATACCCCCTTGCCTTACTCCTTGCTTGATTTTAAATGGTTCACTTAGTCCATCCATCCATTTAACTTTGGAACTAAGCCCTTCATATAGTTCTGTTAGTATTTTCCAATAAGTTGGATGTATATTTTGGTCAAGAGCCTTATCCATTAAGATGACATGCTGTACGACATCAAATGCTGATTGTACGTCAAGAACAGATATAAAGAAATTTTCAGTTGATTTTTTTATTTCATATCGAGCTTCTGATATGAGCTGGCTTGACATGATTGATGACAATCCTTCTGTAAATCCAAATTGTAGAAGTGTTTTTGATTTTAGATTAAGTTTTTCTAGAAAGGCATATTCAAAAGCTTTTCCAATAGTAGGTGTTACTGTTATACCCCGGTAATTGCCCATAACTGTTGGCACTTTTGTTTTTTCAGTACTGGTGTAAGAATGCCAAATCTATATGATACTGGTACTGTTCTTTTCAATATTATGTTGTTAAATATTGAGGTTAGCACAGGAGAGATGGAGGATTTTGAGTTTTGTAGATGCTCAGCTATTATTCCAGATTTACTGCACTTTTTTTAGTATTGAGCTTGCCAATTGCCTTCATGACTTCAGACGCTGTCAACTGTTCTGGGTGTTCACCTTCTTTGTCTATTGCCTGTTCGTACAGTTGCAACCTAATTTTGCAGAGATTATGATAGCCATTTTCATATATATTCTCTGTTGGTACACTAAGATCTTCATAGTATTTGGCAAAACTTTTCCTTTGTTCTTCCTTGATATTTCGACAGTTACTCTTTGGATGAGGTAGCCGCCCTGGTTTTGTATGTTGTTGTATAGTCTGGGGATTCAACATCTGGGTTGAATCATTACGTCTTTGAACATTTGTCTGATTTGTATGAACTTTATAGTTTAAGTCGTTAGGCAGACCATGAGGATGTGTTCCTTGACGTATATGATGATTAAATGCTGGTGTAGAGTGGGTATTAATTCCTGGTATCGGCTGTTGATTCATATTTGTTGGTGTTATATAATGCAAATTCATATATGTGGGCATTGCATGGTTCTGATTCACGTATGTAGGTGTTCAACACGGTTGATTATACTGTTGATTCATATATGCTGGTGTTCCATTATAATGATTCACATATTCTGATGTTCCATGAAGTTGATTCATATATGATGATGCACCATTATGGTGATTCATATGTATTGGTGTTCCATAATGCGGATTCAAATAGGTTTGTAGATCATATGTTCTATTCATTCCTGAATGTACATTTGGCATTGAGGTATATTGATTCATGTATACTGTATGCATATTACTTGGTGTTCCCCATTGAACAATGACTGGTTGTATTGGCACTTGTCCTGTGCATATATGTGGTAAGACAGGTGGATGCTGTTTTGCTTGTATTGCAATTTGAGTTGTTATGGCTGTTTGTATACACATGTTTTGCCTCATTTGGGTCTCGATTGCTTTTAGCCTTTGATCAAGGAGCATGTCTTTGATGTGATTTTGTGTCATAAGTTCTTGTTGGCAATAATCTCTTGCATGCGCATTTTGATTTGACGTCTGATTTTGATTTGAAGTTTCTTTCCTAGCTTGAATGGCATCAATGACAGTTTTCATGTGTCTTATTTCATTTTCTAGGTTCAGTATCCTAGTATGTTGCGTCACTATTATTTCATCCTTCTCCGATGTTTTTATTGCTGGATTGTATTTGGTACACTTTCTCTTTTCACCTGTTTGTGCAGGTGTTTTATCTCAATTTTTTTATCATTTGATTGGCCTGCTGTGTTAACATGGGTACATTTTTTACCTGTTTTGTTTGGCTTTGGTGACTCAACTGATTTTAAAATGGTTTCTTCTTCTGGATCTGGTTGAAATGCATTTTGACTAGACTCATTAAGTGTGTTTTCATCTACACTGATCAGTTGTATAGTTCATTGTACTGTATCGCAACTGTCTTTGTTTGTATCTTTATGTTTCTTTGAGTTATCTGCATTTTGTAGATTGTTTTTTTCTCTATTGGAATTAGGATCATTTACTGTTTGGAGAGCCGCAATAATGTTGGATTCTTCATTAGCATCACATTCCAGATGGTTCCTATTTTCATATAACATATCATCGTTGCAAAAACGGCATATATATTCAATATGTTTGAATGCACCCATGTTAACACAGCAGGCCTACCCTTATTATCTGCTATGTACTATAATATGCTAAATGTCAATATATTTTTTTTATTATTATTCTTTTCTTTTTATTTCACTTTAGCTATAGTAATCTGCTTTAACATAAACTAATTTAGTTTGTTACATCTATTTATTTATATTTATTTATTTATTCTCTTAATAAAAAATAAAATTAGAAAAAGTCTTTAATCAGTTACAAGCCTCAGGACACTGGTCTAAACAATATAATCCAGGTGAGCAAATTGGTATAGCGCGGAGTCCCACGCTGACCTTACTCAGTATCTGGATAACTAACTACAACAATGGTGTAGCGCGGAATCCCACGCTGACCTCTAAATTTTGTTGTCCTGAAACTTATAATAACCTATATATCTTGCTATGAATTTCAAGTATGCTATGCAATGAAATATCCATGCATGTATTTATGCATACAAATTTTAGGAAGAAACAGGTAAAAAACGAACGAAGCAACGTCGACAATGTTGTTGATATCCCGTGATATAAGAATAAAAAAAAACTCTCTGTGTGATTGTATAGGCATTTTTTTTATGTATATAAGAATACACGTATATCAAATAAAAAAAGAGAATTTGTATAATAGACTAGTAGAGGCTAGCGAGTACTAAATAATAAATGATATCTGTGGAAAAACAATTCGAATGTTGTTCACATATTTTAATTAAAACTCAAGTCTGATATGAAAACTCTTAAACACGATAATATGTCATAAGCAGACCTGTCCTTAGGTCTGGTCAATAGCAGACTTGTCCACAGGTCTGGTCAGGAGCAGACCTGTCCCCAGGACCGGTCAAAAACAGACTTGTTCGCAGGTCTGGTCTGGGGTAGACCTGTCCTCAGGACTGGTTAAAAACAGACTTTCCACAGGTCTGGTCTGGAGCAGACCTGTCGATAGGTCTGCAGCAGTCCTAAAAAAAGCAGACAGGAGGTCTGGTCCACAAACGACGAAGTTAACTTGTTGACTTCTTAAAAATTCTCAAGTTAACTTAGAAAGCAGTCAATAAGTTAACTCCAAGTTAACTTTTGTCAAGGTTAGGACCGCACCCAATCTGTTTTCCTTGCACGTAAATCTTCACGAATAAAATATCACCTGTGGTCTGAATACCAATGTTCCAGAATAACCATGTCGCGGTGTTTGATCAACAGTTGCATAAAAATGGCATTGGGTGACGGGAATCGCCGAAAGTTTTATTGTCTCGCCTTGACGAACTCAAAAACGAGACATAGGTATGCTGTTTCCGTCGACGGTGACAGCGGCGAAGGCGGCGACGGCGTCAACAATGTATTACTGGTAGTTTGTGATTATGTCTGTTTTATGGTGAACCACAAGTGGTAGTTCAATCATATTTGGTATGAAGCTGTATACGCATTGGCACATCTAATTTCTATGGAGATTATTTGGCCCTGTCCCCTCAGTCATGGTCTATTGACTTTGAAACTTTTGCTTATTTTATATGTATTAGTTTGAGATTAAGTCAGTTAATAGAGAACCATAAGTGGTAGGTCAATGATATTTGGTATGCAGTTGTATAAGCATTAGCATATCTCATTTCCATGGAGATAATTTGGCTTCGCCCCTTAGTCATGGTCCATTGAATTTTTTCTACGTTCTCATGTTTTAGTTTGTGATTAGGTCAGTTCAAGGGGAACCATTAATGGTAGGCCAATGTTAATTGGTATTCAGTTGTATAAGCATTGACACATCTCATTTCTATGGAGAATAATTGGCCTAACCCTTCAGTCACAGTCTAATGACCTTTAAACTTATCTTAGTTTACATATATCAGTTTGTGATTAGATCAGGCACATCTCATTTACATGGAGATTGTTTAGCCTTGGAACTCATTCATGGTTCACTGACTTTGAATATTTGCATAACTTGTGTAAGATGTTAAAGTATTGCTATTTTGATTTCAACATTTGCATTATCAAAATTACAAAATGGCGAGACATATCTATGTGATAACAGTTTACGTTTTGAATGTTTCCATTATATATTGTCATGTGTCAAGTTACTACATGTTTTTGTGTGTTTCGACATTGCTTCCGGCATACGATGACGTCAATGGTCTGGTGGACAGTTATTTCCTTATTTTTACAAATTTTGCAATCGTACATCCGTTTATAAAAAATAGCTCATACGAGCTGGAGATCTGACAAATCCGAGAGCAATGATACCACCGTTTTTTTCCCTCAAAACACATGAGCACTCCAAACCGAAATCAAAAGAAAAATGTCACAAGTATCACAAATATCGATAACTTATGACTGACATGGCTTTATCTTATCTGTAACACAGATGAGAAGACCCTTTAACACCCATTCCTATTTTCAGATTTTTAAAGAAGCAATACGTCACAATTCTAAAATATTTTGAACATATTCATTATGTCAGCACTATACCTGTTTAAAATTATAAATTGTTTTCATGAAATGCAAATCCTAATTTACAATCAATAGAGGTATGAATATTTATAAACATTAGGTGCGATAATGAGTTGAAATCATCAGAAACAGAACATTTATCTAAAAATTCACATGGTCATTTGACTAGTTTCTGTCTTTTTTAAAGTTGGCATGTTAAAAATTGTATCCTTTATATTGGCTTTGTTTAACATGTTGGTATCAACAGTACTCTGTATAATACAAACGTTGTCAAGATTGGTGATTTTAAGAGAGTTATGCATTTCATCATCAGCAGACTTATGGGAATAACAGGCACACTTTACATTGTATGCAGAAAGTATTGCCATTTCATAAAACAAGACTTTTTTGACATTCATGTTCAACTGAACCACCAACAATAAAGTACTTATGCATTATTTTGAAATACCTAATATCACTTCCAACATACACTTGTACAGGGGTAGTACAGATATAAAAAATATATTTATTTTTAGTCAGACACATCTGTAAATATCTTTACAGCACCTGAAATCATTAAAACATTTCTTTCAATTCCATTTAATCTCGACAACGATATTTTATGAGCAACTGTAGTACGAAGAAATAACAATTACTCTACTTACAAATTTCAGTATGAATTTCATAAAGTGTGAAGTTACATTGTTGTTTTAAACCTTTTTCTGATATTCGATATGTTTAAGTTTGCTACATTTAAGAAACATAAATGCATGAAAAATAAACTTACAAGTTCAATAATGGTTTAAGCATTTCATGAAATTTAAGTAAGTTTTCATAATGCATTCGATGACAAATATATTTATCTTAAATGATGCATGATGAATATCCTTATTTTGACGTTTTATTGCTTAAAGGCTGAATAGTGGTTATTAAAAAATATGACAAACATTATCTCATACTCTACCAAAATATTTTTGCTATTTCAAAAATTCAATACAAGTTATAAGTTGCATATCTTGTTTTCAAGCTACCAGGATTAAACAGTAAAAGAACATTATAATATGAATAGAACGAATATCGATTGACATACAAATGCTTTTAGAAAATGCTTTGTTGCTTGCTAAATATGAAATAGAAATATATTATTGTACATATATTTATAAATTAATTAAAGCATATAACAAAAAGTTTGAACCAAAAACAGAATTAAAACAGCCTATGTTAAAATTTCATTTCGTTTTCATAAAAGTGAAACATTTTTCAAACAAATTGCATTCAAGCCTCAAAATTTACTAATACCATAATAAATCTAGACCAGTCATTATTTGATCCAAAATTATAGAAGACCCTAATGTTATATTAAATATAATAATGGAGTGTTCTTAACAACATTTGTCAAATGCACACACTACCATGACCTTTGATAGACTGTGATTGTCACCCATTTAAATCTATTTTGTTACACATTTAGTTTGGTCCTTTGGTTGGACCATTATTTTTTTTTTTATATAAAATAAGACAATAAAAATCTCCTTTAACGAAAATATTGAAATCCCCAAACGAAGTAATACCATATCCTTCTAAAAAAGATATTCGTTTTAAAGGTTTCTCGAGAAAAAGAGGCCTAAGAAAATTCAACATCTCTCTAACATTAAAATAAAAAAAATATATATATAAATATATCTGACGTTTCATTTAATATGCTTACTTTAAAATACCAGATATTCTGACGAAATAATAACACCAATCTGTCTTTATCAGTTGACTGTCAAACACAATTACTGTTTATGATCTTCACCAGTCTTCTTTGAAACAAAGATGTTATTGCTATTTTTAACATGAAAAAAATATTTCCCATGTCATATGGTGTGGCTTTCTTCTTGTTTGGATATTCTGCAGTTCCATACCTTTTAGACAGTATTTGATTGTTGTGATTATTTTGTGCATGTATTTGTAAAAGCAATTTCAAGTTCACAATTTTGCATTAATGTCGTGTGTTTTGAACTATTATTGCCATTAAAGGTTGCATTTCTGTAAAGATCGACAATGCAATTTTCCATAGGAACTCCTATAACGGTTAAAATTGTACCACTTTTACTATGAAGTTTTGAAAAAAAATATCCTAGAAAGGAAGGTTCATATGCACTTCTTTTTTTTCAAAAGTCAAACTATAGGGCTGTGCAGCCTATTTTCAATGTGTATATGCTACGAACTACTAAGAGTTTAAACTTACACTAAAATTCAGTACTACCCCTACCTTGACTTTAGGTTTCAATTTGACCGCTATGCATATGTATATTTATTGATACCATTCCCAAGTTATGTCTTTACGAGATGAACCATATAATTCGTATCTGGGAATCAGTACGTAAACAAAATTAATTATTTATGAATAATATATGTCTCCACAAAGGAGGCGTGGTTTGTGAAACAGCTGTATTTACAAAGTGAAATCGATAAAATGTTGAACTATGCATTGTTTCAGAAACAAATGCTTTCTGGATAATATTTTTTAAAGTTTGCAAAAAATAACCATTTCCTTCTCTCAATGATACAACTGACCATTATCATTTTGTTTTAAAATGGTGACTCAAGCCAATACTTTTAATTGATTGATTGATTGATTGTTTTAAGTGCACTTTAAGCACTCTTGGCTGCATCATGAAGGTAAGATTTTATTAGTGGAGGAAGCTGAAGTACGCACAGACACCTGCGACCTTCGGCAAGAAAGTTGACGATCCTAGATAATTCATATAGGTGTCCAGCACACCTAATCTGAGCATGGTTCAAACATTTAACTTTAGTGGGACAAACTAATCTTAATTAAAACCCAACATACATATATTCTATCATCTGTATACACGTCATGTCAATCTATATTCTAATAAAATGTTGGATGAAAATACCTCAATCATGAGGTATCAATATATTCGGGTTAAATACTGGAACGGACTGGATAAGTGTATATAGTTGTTTGCATCAATCCTACACTAAATAAACTCATCATAGATACCAGGACTAAATTTAGTATATACGCCAGACGCGCGTTTCGTCTACAAAAGACACATCAGTGACGCTCAAATCCAAAAGAGTTAAAAAGGCCAAATAAAGTACGAAGTTAAGGAGCATTGAGGATCAAAATTCCTAAACGTTTTGCCAAATACAGCTAAGGTAATCTATGCCTGAGGTGAAAAAGCCTTAGTTTTTCAAAAAAATCAAAAACTTGTAAACAGTAAATTTATAAATATAACCATATCAATTCATGTCAACACAAAGAGTGCTGACTACTGGGCTTGTGATACCCTCGGGGAAATAAATCTCCACCAGCAGTGGCATCGACCCAGTGCATGTTGTAAATAAACTCATCATAGATACCAGGACTAAATTAGTATATACGCCAGACGCGCGTTTTGTCTAAAAAAGACTTATCAGTGACGCTCGAATCCAAAAAAGTTAAAAAGGCCAAATAAATCATCAGGGGTCGCCCTATCTTTCCTAATTTCTTATTTTCGTTGAAGTAAGCAATTTTCATTTTTCGTATGCATTGGTTGTATTTGATTGACAAAACTAAAGTAAATTCCTTTTCATGTTTTTAAGAGTATTTTCTCAGTAGAGCGTTTCTCCTTTCTATTATTACCTTATTGATATAAGCAAATGGACATTTGTCTCTCTCTTATTATTGCCTAATTTAAATGAGGAAATGAATATTTCTCTTTCTTTTGTCATTGCCTCATTTATATGGGCAAATGGGCATTTTTCTCTCTTATTATTGCCTCATTTAAATGAGCAAATAAACAAACACATGAGAAAGTGAAGAAATGGACAGCACCACTTTATGGACAATGAGGAATGAACGAACTGTACTTATAATTATAATTCCATGAATCCTATAATATCGCTTACTCCAATGATGCTTTACTTTCTGTCCACTGGTGAACTTGAACTTCTTCTGAAAGGTGAATTTGACCTACAATAGAAAAGTAATGCATTTAATCTTGGTTTTTACATTTTACAAAATGTCTTTTTTATATCTTAGGAGAAAGAACAGGAAGAAAAAGAAAGTTTGATTTATAAGGACGACACTAGATATGTCCGTTGTCGCTGTTCCGTGGGTATGCTTATATAGACAACAGATTGTCAAATTCCGTAAACCGCAGAAACAATTGTCAACTCAAATTGATGATTTAGTATAGTTGACTATACAAAATGACAAAACATGTATGAGAGTATTCTACCAACGGACTCCTAAGGCAGTTTCCTGATCTGTGAACTTTTGCACTACATCCATCGAAAATCATAAAACATCTATAACTATATATTCATTTATTTTCGTGAACACCAATTTTCGTTGATTAAGGACAAATTGTATTTTCGTGGATATTTAATTTCGTGGTTGTACAAAAGTCGGCATTTTTGAATTTAGTCATGATGGAACATTTTAATTCGTGGTTCTCCTGTAGCCTCGAAATCCACGAAAATTGTATCCAACGAATAATAAGTAATCTACAGTACACAAACCTGCTACAATTATCATTATGTCCTCGTCTCCCTGGTGATGGTGATCCCCTGAGTCTTGGACAAGGAGATATAAAAAAAAGTATCAAATAGAGACTGACTTCACACAAACACTCCATTAATACATTACGTTTATCAAAGACAAATTAATTTCAACACAATCAGATGTACAAATTTAAAGGTTAAGTAGAGAAAGCATTCTCCTGAAAAGGCATTTTCTTATCACTAAGGAACACTAACTACACACTGGAAAGCTTTGAAAACAAACCAAACATTTCAAAGATAGTTTTCAACCATATCATTATTTGTTTAACAGATTGAATGATTATTCTAATGTAATAAAAAATCATTGATTTGAGATTGAAAACTAAAAGCTATTGTTATTTGATATGAGATATCAGTGTTATAAAATATGTGGTTTAATTACATGGATATTGTGTGTGTTTAAATCTGTTTTGATATTAAACTTTAAATAACACTTAATATCTATTTGCATTGTCCTTTACCAACATTTTTTTTCTCAATTTGACAACACAGAACCTTGATAATTGTATGTTGATGAGTAAACCTCTACCTCCATGTTAGTTAAACCACATCATATATAAATACACACAACTTTCCACAGTGCAATCCAACCTGTCCATATAACTTTACCTTGAAAACACCTCACACATATATGCTTCTGTATATATTATATGCATGTAGAAAGGAAATATGTGTATTTATAATAAATGTAAAAATATCAAAAAATATCAGTATCATCATGATAAGACATGACAGATACCTTACTCATGTACCTCCAAAATACCCATACAGCAAATTACTTCAGTAAAAAAATCCCAAAGATTCAGATGCATATCATGAATAGGCCTAACTAATCCTCTCCCAAACTGCCAATTAAGTTTAAAACGAAAAATAAAAAAAATGAATAACTGGCAAATAAGTAAATAAATGAGGAATGTGTCCATAGGGACACAGACGATGCCCCCTAGCATATAACGTACATAACTCAAGAACTGTAAAAGTGAAGCTGCCAAAATTTGAACTTAAACTGAGTTTAATGGTAGTAAGCATTATATATACATTTCATTAAATTTAGTTGAAACAAACTTAAGTAAGAGAACAGAAAAAAAAATGCAGCAATTTGTCTATTGGTAAAGATGCATTACCCTAGAATGGTAATCAAAGTGCTTGTAAGCACTGAATGGTAAAGATTGCTTTAATTTATCAGTGGGAAGAAAAATTGAATATTGCATTGTATAAAGCATTGGTTGTAGTTGATTTAACTACCATTCTGGACAAAGAAGATAACTCCAATTTTCAAAAAAGATTTTAAAAATGACATAATTTATATTTTTAGAACAGCATTGTTCCCTTTTGTAAAAGGCTTAACTCTTAAACTGTACAGGTGACGACATAAAAAAAATTCAAACATGACCTGTGTTTTGTGCTAATAAGCATTGTGTATAAGTTTCATAACATTTGGTTGAGGCAAACTAAAGTTAAAGAACGGAAACCAATTTTGGGATGTTCGGACGTAAGTACGGACAGACGGATAAAGGTAATACATAATGCCCCCTCCGCTACGGCGTGGGCATACAAACACATAGCAATGGCGCCATTATTAATGACCTCGATGCAGATACATTAAAATAGACAAAATAAAACAGGCTATTTCTTGTTGTTAGGTTGCTGACTCAATGCCACATATCCCACATCTTCTTATTTTCCTGTTTTAATATATTTCTTAATTATTTAAAAAAAATATAATTTCTTCCCATACCTAAAATCCAGAGGGACTGTTTTCCCGCCATTTTTTTTTAAATGCATCTATCTCAGAAGGAAGCAAATTAACCTTTTTACTTTTACATATTGTCAAGTCTCTTTAGAAAATGTTGCAATTTACATTTTAACTCTAAATTATATCCATACATTATTTTTGCCTTATACTAATTCAAAGTGCAATGATCTTTCAACAAATACATTTGTGATGAAAGGTTGCCCATTTTATATTGTCCACATTGTCAAGTAATGATTCTGCATCGAGGTAATTCACCATGGCAACTGAGTATTAGTAAGGCAACCAAAACAGAACTAACTTTATTAAGTTCAAAACACACTAAAACTTCTGCTGAAAAAATATAATTTACATAAACTACAGGTACCCTTATCCATATGATGATAATGTCAGATGAGATGACAATTTGTCGATGTTTTAACCAATGCTTAAGCTGGGTGTTGCCAAGAGATGAAGCTGAGAGCTGATATTAAAGGTGCTTGTTGTTATTAGAGATGATTGATAGATTGAGCACCTGTCAATCAAACGTTGCTGAAAAAGCGTTGTCTGAGGAGTCAGTGGTTACATGGTCTTGTTGATAGCGTTGAGTCAGATCTACGGTTGACAAGAATTCAACGTTGAGACATGAGTAGGTCGGGTTTTGACGATGCCTGGAGACAATATATGGACTGACAGTGACAAAGGGGGAGGTCCTGTAATAGATAACATTGTTTGATTAATTGTAAAAAAAAACACATGATTTTTTTGTAGAAAAGTATCATATTAAACTGTGTTTTATTTTTTGAGTTAGTATAATATTTTTAAAATTACCAAATACCAAATACTTCAAGTCAAAATAGCCTTCGATATACAAAATCCATGTTTGCTTCTGTGTTTTGTAGAGGAAGGTTTAACATGAATTTCTTGTTAAAAAAACACACTGCAAAATGAAATATCAGCAGTGTCATATTTCAATTAGCTTCGTGCAAGGTCAAGTTTTATTATTTTTTTTAATAAAAATATATACTATTTTAATATAACACGTGTTGAATTAATGAGTATTACCAATGTTTCATTCAGGAACGTGGTTTTGTAAGTCCAATTTCTTGAACAGTCGACATTTTATTTTGTTGAGCAGTCAACACAGAATCACTGTATTGTGTTAAACAATCAACATGGGCTCATTATTTTTTTGTGTAACGGTCTCATTTTATTCAATAGAACAGTCAACATAGAATCATTTACTTTTGTGAAACAGTTGGTTGTGTATACAATTATAAAGTCCAGGTGAATTTGACTTTCGTCAATGTTGCTCAGATTTATTGAATATGCAACATGATTTTGAGGATACATTGTGTACAGAATACAGTGTTTGACTCCTTGAGACATATGTGCGATAATTTAAGGTACTATGGTAATTGCAAAAAAGTATAGCAATGTAGTATACATTTTCGGGAGTTTTTTGTTATTTTGTTGTGTAACAGGTAAATGATATTCCCCTATATTAACGGATCCCCATTATCTGCTTTAATTTTTTATTATCATCTAACTTCCTATATACATGACATGTAGGACCAAAAATGACAGAGAATAACCTCAATCATGGTAACATTTTTTAAAAGTAAAACATATATAAGCTCTAAGCATCATGTTAAGGAGCCACACTAGTAGCCAGATTAAAGTCTGAGGCCGTGTTCACACCAAACGCTGTGTACAATAAACATGTGTACATTTGGTTTAATGTAATGCACACTAGTTTCACATTAAATTTGTTCACATCTATACACCTTGTTTAGCTACCTGTACATAAGTTTTGTTCACACTTGTAAACTATATGTCATTTAAATGTTCATTACGTAGAGCAGAACTCAAATCTTCGAACAAATTTTCTAGCAGTTTGGGAACGACCATTTGACTTTTAAAAAAGGGGGGTGATTTTATCACATTTGATTTTAAAAAGATCGGGTCATACAGATGATTAGAGTGAACAAATGTTCTGAAGCTAAAGTTTGCCCATACATTATAGTGTCAAATATTGAATTGGTACCATAGAAAAAATAAATAAATATAAACTTTCGCCCGAGAAAAAATTCTGACTGAGATGTCTCGATTACGCATTTAAAACGTAGGCTGCATCAGCTTGCTTACAGACCAGACGCAGGAATAGAATTGCGATGTTAAGGATCACTACATTTCTTTCTTTTATGTTTGTTCCAAATGGAATTTTCTCCAAGGAGTATAAAGCAAAAGGAGGGGTTATGGTTTCTAACTGTATTTTAACGGACTTTAGATACTGCACAAACAAACAATTAGCCACATCCTTTTTCAGTAATGCATTTATGAGTGAATTGTTGTTTGAGTAAAGGCCAGTGGCAAATATTTCTGTCAGTGTGTACGTCCAGTCGATTCGGGAAGACCTTTTCAAATAGATTATGTGTTCGGCAATGATGATGGATGAGTCTTGGTTGTTTATAAGGGGTTAATAAAGCTACGTAATTTTTTTTATAACAAATAAATCTATCAAGTTTAGACAAATATTTCTGCAAAGAACTTTATTAATAAGTGTTATAGTTATCAATGTCATATACAAATCGCTTCTTTTTTTAAATATACATGGGAAAATTAAAGTTCTGAATGCCTAGTTTTGTGTACACTTAACCTACACAAGACCTACATCGACTATCGACTGCATGTAGACAAAACATGATTAACACTACATGTAAACATTTAGTTTTATCAATTAGAACGTAATGATGTTTAGTTTATGTGTGAGTTACACTGACACAACACTGAGTTTAGGTCAATGTGAACACGACCTGAAACGATCATTTTGGTCTGATCACATCTTGATCGACTTAATTTACCGCTAGAGAAAAACGTAGAGACTTTTCAGATTTTAAGACACTATTCAGATATGTTTGTGTCCAGTCCGTTCAGTCATGTCAAGTTAATCAAGATGGAAGACTCTAGCGTTAAATCAAGTCTGTTAAGACTGTTGTCGACAAATTTTGACCAATCATAAAAAGTAACGGTCAAAACTTTAAGATCGTGTAAAGATCCGTTTAGTGTGTCAGAATGATATTAGGAGTTACGTCCCTTCATATGAATGATACATTGTATTGTAAATGCTAGTATTAAAAAAATCTATATTATTTTGAATTATTTAACATAAAATCATTTGTTGACTTTTTTTATTTCTGTTGGTCTTTTTTTAAGGGATTAGATTAAAAATAATATGTATATACATGTATGTATATAAGTGTCTAAGAATGTAACTTTAACACACTAATGAGTGTTATAAAATTAGGTGTTATATTTTAGATATTATTCACGCAATATTTCGCTAAACAAATTAGCTTCATCGGGCGTGTGCATATATCTAGGTGAAATCGGATGCATGACAAAAAATATCTTTGTAGCTTTAGCTACACAAAAGTTTAACATATTGATTAATGATCTGTATAAAACAAATTTTTGCCGTTTATTGTACATAAACATTTTTTTCAAAAATTCAAACAAATAGTTGTTTTAATTAAATAGAAATAAAATTTATGAGTTATTCCTTTGGTTTCGGGTAGAACTGTTTTTCATCCCTCTCATTAAGTCCATCAGGTTCAAGAGTACGTAGCTGATGCATCCAGAACCTTTCTCTCTTTTTTCTCATTTCTGAGTCCCAATTTTGGTTTACCTCAATTATTTGAAAGGTGATATTTTCAAAAGTATGTCCTGTTCTTAAGAGGTGTCTCGTAATTGGACAGTTTCTTCCTTTAGTATAGAACGACCGATGGTTGTTTAGTCTGATGTTGAATGTGGTTTCTGTTTCACCAACATACTGCAGCTTGCAAGTTCCACAAGTAAGAATATAAATACTATTTTCCGTTTTGCAATTAGATGTAACATAGATGTTGTATCGCTGCTTTGTTACTGTGCTGCTGAAAGAGTGGTCAGTGTTGGCGGCTTTACAGCACTTACAGTTCCTTCTACCGCATTGTTTGTAACACCCAAATTTTGAAGTTTCTTGTTTCTTTACTTTTGATGTCACAAGTATGTCTTTGAGATTTTTGGGTCTGCGATAGGCAATAAGAGGAGGTGATGGGAAAATTTCTTTTAAGGAAGAGTCATTTTCGATTAGACTCCAGTGCTTTCGGATAGAAGATGAAATATTTGTCAAATCGGGCTGGAAAGTTACAACAAACGGAATTCTATCTGCACGGGTCGCCTTATTTTTGTATTCCATGAGGCTAGCTCGATCTTTTTCTTTAGCTTTATCAAAAGCGTCTGTGATGGTTTTGGTTTTATATCCTCTTGATTTCAGCTGTGTTTTTAGTTGTCCCAAACGATAGTTAAGTTTGGATTCAGAGGAGCAAATTCGCTTTAGTCTGATGGCTTGACTGTAAGGTATACTCCTGGAGCAGTGTTTCGGGTGACAACTTTTTGGAGAAGATATACATACTATATACATGTATGTATATAGATACAGTTTTGTTAGCTTGTTTTGTTGGGGAAATACATTATTCGCCAATAACTGTTTCTGATTTTATTCATTTTTTTTATTTTCTGGTGTTAACTTATGTATTTATCTACTTATTCTTTGAAAAAAAGTGATTGCAAACTTAAAAAGTAACACTAACAAAAGAGTGACAACATCATCTAATTATATATTGCATACGTCCAAATCACGTTTCTGGATTTTACTTCATCAGAAACGATCAACACAAAATACAAATATTTAATATATCAGATTATTTATATCGTTAATTTTGTTATCGTCTGAAGTCTGCATCAGCCATCAGGGAATCATGTCTCCGTTAGAACTAAGCTTCTGAAACTGCTCTTAGGCCGTGAAGTGAGAGTGTTAAAACTATAAATAGCAAAATCGAGGAAATTGTGCAAATAATGATACAGGCATGACAATTTCCACAAAGCATCATTATTATATACTTTTTAAGAAACCACTGCTGGCCATTAAAAAAAATCATTTTTTCAAGATGGCCACCGCCGTTTTCTAAAATGGCAGTTTTTTTCAGTTTGAAAATATTTCGTTTACCTTCTTTGAATAAAAAACATCTATCAGGTTTGGTAGCTACCTTCCTTACATGTGAAGAATTCACTAGACATGAATATTTGATATGAACAGGGTTTGTGCATGCGCAAATGTAGCAAATTCATTAAAAACATTGTAACAATTTACTATAAAATAAGTGTTTTGGGATTTTCAATTATATTATGATTTGGTTTGATAACATTTTTCAAGGTTATGATACACATGATTTAACAATTGTGCGCATGCGCAAACTGTTTAAAGACATAATGAGCGATTTATATGCACTACCAGGGCAAACTGGTATAAATCGTAGTTCATCTCATTACTCTAAAAAATCAAGGCTCTTGTAGAGCTGTTCAAGTAAGTGAAAAATCTATGATGCCACTTTTTAACAACATGCCCATTCAGTTGCAATGATCAAGTATTTGCGATGGATAAGGCGTAAAATGTGTTTAATACGAGAGAAACATCAATTGTAACGGCAGATCAGCCACTTTTGGAAATGGCTATTCAGTGGGAATGGCCTGATTTATACAGAGAAGGTAAGTTTATCGTCATGTGAGGTTGATTGCACATTGAAATGACTTGTTATAAAATTCTGGGTAATATATGACGTGATAGTAGATGGACATGTGTTCTCACTAAAACCAATATTGCAACACCTAGAACGGCATATTCTTTGTATGTATGTTCAAATGTATCAAGGAATAGACACGCGCATCTAACTCTATGTGTTTTAGCTTGAATGATATATATCGTCTGAAGAAAGCTAAATACAGAAATTAATACCATTTCATGGCTCTGTGACGTTCAATGATTTGATAGACTGGTGTAAGAAAATATAGTCATCTCGACCACAGTTTAATTCCTGGCGTTCAATTATAAAATAAGAACTTCTTGTGAATTTGGTAATTTGCTCATTTCATGAGTCAGATTTTGTACAAACAGTCCATATAAAGCATGATACCGAATTTATCTAGGTCTTGATTGTGTAAATTATTCTCGATCGTTACCGACCTTATCCGAAATATGGCTTCCCTTTTCTTACATCACACACAGGTGGCAATTGATTTTGAAAATGACAATTTCACTGTACGTAAGACCAGCAAATATTTGTCGTATAGCACAATTGATCAGGCAAAAAAACCCCAGAGTAATGCAATTGTGGAGGGCGACGTTGTTGTAATAGGTTTAACCGAAGACCCCATTTACACGTATTGATGGTAGCTGGACCAGAAGTCAGTAGACTATCAGATGAATTTGCAAGATCTAGTGGTTTGAGACATTCTATAACAGATGAAAGACTTAATGAACACAAAAGGATTTCTTTAAAAAGATCAAAGGCAAACAGTACGAAGATCGTAAGAAGCAAATGCAAAACGAAGGAGAACCTGTTTCTTATAACCAGATAAAAAAGAACAAATTTCGATAATGTCTGTAAAATAAAACTGTAAACGTTTTTGTCAAAAACAAAGCTAGAGAACCTAAGAGTGATTGCGATATCTTTTCTAGACTTTTAGTTCTTGTCGCAGTGGACATATTGACTTGGAATATTTCTTAATCTATAAAGACAAACCGATCCTCCTTTGTCTAAGGATGTCATTTTAAACAGTGATTTAAAATTTGTGCAAATGGATAAACTTAAAACATTTTGCAATTTGCAGATCCAAATTATGACGCATTTATCGTTGACGGAGCAGCAATGGTTAATTCCAGGCAACCTTGTTGGGCACCAATATTTGATGGTTTTGCAAATGAGTCATACTGCCTTACATAAAATCTTGCATCGATAAGTATTCAAGAGTAGACATTGCGTTATATGTTTAATAAATGAATAATTTAAAGGCTAGATATGTCAAGGGAAAAGTTGGTTCTGGTAGAACACCAGGGGATTGGAGTACTTTTGTCTGTGAGATGACAACGAAACGAAATTTTTCAAGTTTCTTGTCGACAGAATTGCTTTTTAAAGACTAATAATGATGCTTCCCAGCTACCCCCTTGTAAGCATGGAAAAGCAGATATACGAATGTTATTCCATGTTCGGCATGTTTATGAAAATTGTTGTAAGACGGTAATTTTAGGTAGCACCGACACAGATGTAGAAGTAATAAGAATTGCAGCACTACAAACATATGGTGGAACAAACTGTGGATAGGTTTTGTCCGGAATGAAGACTTTTGATGGCTTCCTGTACGTGACATATCAAATGCGTTTAGTCCTCGTGTAGCTACTCTCCCTTTCGTTCATGCATTCAGTGGATGTGAAACTTTGTCGGATTTTCGTGGGAAAGGGAATAGGTCAGTTTAGATGACATGGGAAGTATTTCAAGATGTATGGGACGTTTTTTGTTTTGCTGAAGTATAAAGACAACACATACATGGACATCATAGAAGCATTTGTTTGCATCATATATGACAGAACAACATCAACATTACAATTTTGCTGTTAACGAGGCACGGTGTAAATTGTTACCCAGGAAGCAGCGGCATTGTGATGTAGTCCCGCCTACAAGAGTTTTTTTTTCCGGAGCACATCCAAAGAGAAGCATATCAAGGAGGACAAGTTTGGGCTCAACCTGATATATGTATTTGACAGGTACATGTACCAATTCATGAACACTGGGTTTGATAAAAGAAAACAATTGATGACAGTTGGAAACCAAAAAGGACTTCTTTGGCTGCCGTTAAAGTTGCATCCTCGATCCTGTCGGGAACTTTTGAAATGCGGAGGCGAAAAATCCAGCTGTGATGGGTACTGTAAATGCTACCGTTCTGTACTTCCTTGTACGTTTTTTTTTATTGGCTACTGTCAGATAATTATAAGATAAGCAACCTGTCTTTCTAACCAAACTAGACATTTAAACTTAACAAAGAGTGTTATCACTTGTTAAGTTGATGGGAATTATAAAAATATTTTCTCCGTATCTGCCTCCATTTTGGAACCGGAAATCACTATTTTTCTTCATTTATTTGTTGTTTTGTCGTACTTGGGAATTGTTTTTAACGTGTTATCATAAATTACATTGGATTATACCTATAACACATTTTTCAAGGATTTATCATGTTTATATCCCATGTGAAGTTGCTTGAAAGTATAAAAATTGAAGTTTTTGACCATTTTGCCGGCATTTTTGAAACCGGAAGTCACGTTTAGTTTCATTAATGTATTGTTGACTAGTAATAAAAGAACTGTCATTTACTTTTTTTAAAATCTAACATTGAATTTTACATATAACACACCTTTCAAAGGATTAACGAAGCATTGCCAATTTGTAATGACGCCATTTCCAAAATGTTGGTGGCCATTTTGAAAAGTTGGGTTTTTTTTTCTGGCCATGCTGCGGATTTCTTATAAGTATCATTCAGTTAACCTTTATACCAAATTTCATGCTTGTATCACGATTTGCACAATTATGTCCATAATATCGGCAGGTGCCAATTATCCAAAGGTAATAAAATCAACGATCCATAAACTAATGTGATAATTACATTGGCTATTTCATAGTTATATCACCCGTCCTGGTATCATACATGTACCTTCGTTTTTTGTAGTATAAGGTTCTAAACATGTTTTAAAAGCTTCTTTCTAACACTATTGACAACATTGTTCAAACTACATGCACATATCACAAAACCGCAAATTTAGTATGGCTAAAAAGATATACGACATTGAAATGCATGGTCGTGTATTTGTAACCCTAGGTGTTTACCTTAAATGTATTGAATATGCAAAAGTTAAGATTCTTTCTCAAATATTTGCCAAAAGAAACATTTTCCGAAAAAAAAAACCAATCCATATATTAACGTTTTGTCCTTTAACTCTTTTTTTTTTGGGTCCGTAGAAATACCGCAAAAGACCCCCTTAGTGCACTAAAAACAAACAATTGCACTAAGGACCTGATGTTATGATACAATTGACACAAAGGACATTGCATATACAAGTGAATGTTTAAAAATAGATAATTTCAAGTTTTATAATCATATATTAAGTAATTAGAAAGTAGTTTAATGTCTTAACGACATGCGCCACACTCAGTTGATTGTAATTTATAGAAATTCATGTTCGTTCAACCTTGATCCGTTTCGAATACACTAGTATACATATTATAAATGTATATATTATGTTATTTTATGTTGTTCTTGTTTTTTTTTATGGTATAGTTATTACTGCCGTATCTATTTTGCTTTTATGTCTGTTATAGTTTTTACTTCTATCATGTCTATGTAAAAGTGTATTTTCGACTTATTTTTGTTTTTATTTTTGTTTCTTTTAATTTCGTTTGCCTGTTCCATAAGTTCACCTTTTAAAGTTTTCTAGTAATGTTTTATACAAATATTTTAAAATAGTTAAAAATGTATAGAATTTGTTTACCAACACATACTGGCATAGAAGATACACATGTTTCACAAAGTATAACAGTTTATTACATTTTTATTGAGCCTGTGACTTTTTTTGCAAAAGCGAGACATAGCGATCCACAAACCTCAAATATTTATTCTGTGGTTAAAGTGTTTGAAACTTTAATAACTTTTTTAAACTATCCGGGATTTCTACTAAATTAACTTTCAGACAGGTAGGACTATATAACAAAACTTTGTAACTGTCTGGATGCAACGATTTGTATTTCAATGATAATTGACATTTTCATAGCTGTTGTGTGACAGCTCTGATCGATTTATTAAAGGCTCCTCCATTCGACGGAAAACGTTTGCATGCATACATCGTTTGTATTATTTGATTGGTTCATTTATACATATATAATGTTTTGATAACTTAAGCTTTAAGAAGAAACGTTATACAGTATCATTTGCGTTCATCATTGGAAAACTGTCCATCTTGCAACTTGTTATATTTTCCAATTTCGAAAATGTAGAAACCGTACAGTTCCGTTCGACACAATATAATAAGGATGTAATCGGGTTTCGAAGATACCCACGGATGCCACATGTTCCATCTTAATGTCTTTCAATGTCGTATGAAAGTCGTACAAATGTAAACTCCTGTGTTGTCAAGAAGGAAATGAAATATCGGAAGTAATTTTTTCCTCAAATTATAATAAATCAAAATTGGCTTCTTTAGAAAAAAGTTATCTTACAATTTTCCTTAAAACAAAATAAAAACTCTGATAAACACTATATATTTTTTTTAAATCTTTCTCTCATCAAGTTAAAAATAAAGTACGCTAAACCATTAAGTTTATTCTAAATCTATCATCAACTTATCAATTAGTAACGATCAAGAGACAATTGTTTATTTGATAAGGTTGATTGAACATAGATGCTTATGAATTTGCAATAAACCTTCGAGCAAGGGCCGCACGGCACGTGCCAATTAAAAAGGAATCTTACTTCAAAATTATGATTTATATATTGATACCCAATTTTATATTTATGAGTTATACTTATATTTTCTCATATCCATGTGTGTGGTCTCATAACATCGTTTTAATGTCCTTAGTGCAAAAACTTGGTTATTAGTGCACCAAGGATTTGTATAGTCCTTCAGTGCACTAAGAATGGTTTTACCCTAGTAATTTTGGGGCCCTTTATAGCTTGTTGTTCGGTGTGAGCCAAGGCTCCGTGTTGAAGGCCGTACTTTAACCTATAATGGTTTAATTTTTAAATTGTTATTTGGATGGAGAGTTGTCTCATTGGCACTCACACCACATCTTCCTATATCTATATACTTTGCGGTATTTCTAAACAAAGTAAAAAGTTTGGTTGAAAATGTAAAAAAAAAATACCTATAAATTATAATAATTTTCAATTATTTAAGATTAAATTATGCAAGGAAAAGTGTCCTTGTATTCTGTCAAAATAATATACCTTTTTTACAAAAAGTTGTCGATAAATAAATTGGATACCCTGCATTTCAATATCATATTATCAAATTGCTGACAGATGTCCTACATGTACTAAACAGGGAGTCCGTTAGTATTGAAAGCTCCTGTCCTTAATAATTCAATGTGTCGCTCTGCATTATTTTGGTCAAAGAAAGACACACACATTCAGGCTAACACCCTTAACACGCTTAAGGTGTTTAGAATACATAGTTTTGTATTTTTTATAACTTCCCATATAGGTTGCTACATTCCTTTTCCTTACACCTACACTAATAAGCTATGATTTCTGTTTGAATTTTTTATGAATGTCGTATTTTGCTATATATTGCTTATCATAAGTTTCAAAAGCTGCGTCAACTAATCCTGCCTCTTTAAAGGTCAAATGCAAGTGAGACATTTTCACACTACTATGGCATGGAACTAGAAAACTTTTTTGCGTGTTATAGTTATAATATAACTGTTATTTATACTTATAATTCAACTGCATGCCGAAAAATTCAATCTGCTCTCTAAATGTCTTTTGGTTCGTTTTTTTTTCTTTGTTTGATTGCTATATTATAGTTTGACAAAAATAAAACCACACCAGTTATTCTTTATAATTTAAACGTAATTTACAGAACTCAAACTATATATATGAATAAGAATGAAGGACGAAAATGCAGGTATATATGTAGTATAACAAAATCAGAGATATGTATTTTAATTAGAAAGTCCCTGTACAGCTACAGTATTTTTTTTTTATCTCATAAACATGTTTAACCTCGCCACATTTTTGCGCCTGTTCTAAGTCAGGAGTCTCTGCCTTTTGTTAGTCTTGTATTATTTTTTATTTTAGTTTCTTGTGTACAATTTGGTGTTTAGTATGACGTTCAATATCACTGAATTAGTATATACGTATATTTATTTAGGGGCCAACTGAAGGACGCCTCCGGAAGCGGGAGTTTCTCGCTGCATTGATGACCTGTTGGTGACCTTCTGCTGTTTTTGTTCCATGCATATTCGGGTTGTTGTCTCTTTAACACATTCCACATTTCCATTCTCAATTGTACAGTAGATATCTTATAAAGGAAAAGCGATCTTTCAGAAAGATGTGTGTATACAAAATAAAGAGATGTTGTATGATTGCCAATGGGACAACTTTCAACACAAATGAAGTGGATATAAGTAATGATAGGCAACTCTCCACCATTCAAGTCACATGGTATAATTTAATTAGAAGTCAAAAGTACGGCCTCAACACGGAGCTTTGGCCCTCATCGAACAGCAAGCTATAACGGTCCCTAAAATGACTACTGTAAAGCAATTAAAAATAAAAAAAACTAAAGTTTAACCTATAAATACGGTCATTTCGATACTTTATTTTATAGCTTTTTGGTCAATTCCGAAATATAAAGAAAGCGTGTGACTGTTTTTCAAAATGAGTAGTTACACTGGTGCTTCAAAACATCTGATACGAAACAGAAAATATGAACCGTACGTTAGATTTTATCAATCGTGTTTTGTTTGATATTTTTCTATGATATGATTTACTCCTGTATTTAGTTGTGCTAAGACATCGGTCTTCATATGTATTTAATGGTCAATATAAACTCAATTACATTTTTAAAATATGCGTTGCATTTATTCAAAAAAAAAATCGTTTTATTTGTAAATGTAATAATTTAATCCAGTTTAACCTTATACATTTTATATAAAAGATAAAACATGGAACTTCATTCATTATACGTCTACGAATGGGTATTTATTTAGTTTGTTTATGATCATTCGTTTCGGTTGACTGCTTAAATAATCCATTTATTTTAATAAATATAAATCAATTCACCAAGCATCTGTCATCTGTTTAAAATTTTAAAATATAAAGTAAATTATATACTTAAAATCTGCGTTTCTTGACCAAATATAGATAAGAACTATGACCCTACATTAGAAACAAACAATATTTAAGAACATCTTTGAGATATATTTAATACTGATCATTATATCTTTAGAGGTGGAATGCATACATATATAATTTTAGTTTCTTGTGTACAATTTGGAAATTAGAATGGCGTTCATTATCACTGAACTAGTATATATTTGTTTAGGGGCCAGCTGAAGGACGCCTCCGGGTGCGGGAATATGTCGTTACATTGAAGACCTGTTGGTGACCTTCTGCTGTAGTTTTTTCTATGGTCGGGTTGTTGTCTCTTTGATACATTCCCCATTTCCATTCTCAATTTCATATAGGACTACTTTATGTGAGACTGCAAAATTTTAGGACACATTTTCCGGTTACAACAATTAATTTTTTTTCATATAACCAATGAAATGTTAAAGATTCTATCGGAAATAAATGAACTGTTTTTAAAGTTTGCATACTTTATTTAACGAAATAGATATAGTCATATAAAAGACCACAAAAGAATATCATCCAAGATAAAGAGATTTTATTCATAAAGGGGGAGTAACCCCTGATAAAAACAGATAAAGTGTCGCCCGTTTTATTAAAAATATTTAAAATCTTAACACAACTGAACACGATCTTACAGCAACTAAACCGGGTTTTCACCTTTGGTCTTATTTCATCTGAACTTAATCTAATCAAGTCTTATTTGAATGCAAGATGAATCTGTCTTATAAAAAAAAAAGATGTGGTATGATTGCCAATGAGACAACTATCCACAAAAAACCAAAATGACACAAACATTAACAACAATAGGTAACCGTACGGCCTTCAACAATGAGCAAAGTCCATACCGCATAGTCAGCTATAAAAGGCCCCAATAAGACAATGTAAATCAATTCAAACGAGAAATCTAACGGCCTTATTTATGTAAAAAAAAAATTGAACGAAAAACAAATATGTAACACATAAACAAACGACACCCACTGCATTACAGGCTCCTGACTTGGGACAGGCACATACATAAATAATGTTAGCGGGATCCCAACACTCCCCCTAACCTGGGACAAGTGGTTTAACAGTACAACATAAGAACGAACTATAAAAATAGTTGAAAAAATAAAAAAAATGTACGATTAATTACGTTTGAAGTTGGATTCATAACAAACTGGACATATATATATATATTACAGTTAATTGCTATTAATAAGTATTGCAATATGCATTTTGTTTTAATGAATTATCAGTATTTAGTTTTAATATAATCTTAAAGCAATCCTAATTCTAGCTCAATTTTAAATTATAGTTTTTCATAGTTATCAAAAGTACCAGGATTCATGTGTGACGTCATGCTGTTTCTAAATTTTATAAATTCAAATGTAGCATAACGTTTGCCTTTTCGCCATCGTATGTGACGTCATTTTTTTAATTGCGTTAACGCCTGGACTGATTCTGGTGTGTCTATGCTGTATTGAACTTGGCATCATGTATTCGGGTTTAGTTTTCTGTAATAAGTTAATACTTTAGTTTCATTATGAATATATCCTTCACATTCATTTGTTAAAATTTACTGTTTGCAATAGCATGAATCGTTCTATATAATAGTGTTCTTATCCCGGGCATAATACAATGCCGTATTTAGCAAAACCTTTTCAACTTTTGATCTTCAGTGCTGTACAACTTTGTACTTTTTTCACTTTCGATCTTGTATATCTGGGCGTTATGTATTCGGGTTTAGTTTTCTGTAATTAGTTTTTACTTCAGTTTCATTATGTACATCTCTTTCATATTCATTTGTTAAAATTTACTGTTTGCAATAGTGTGAATTGTTTTATATAATATGAATGTTCTTATCCTGGGCATACAAAAAATGCCGTATTTGGCAAAACCTTTTCAACTTTTGATCTTCAGTGCTGTACAATTTTGTATTTTTTACGTCACTGGTGAGTCTCGTGTGGACTAGACGCGTTTTTTGGCGTATTGAATTTTAAACCTGATGCTTTTTGTTATCTATTAATCATGCTTTTCTTTTTCTAATATGTTCTGCTTTTTATTTGTATTGTAGTCCTGTAATATTTTGTTTTCATTTCAATGTTATATTTAACTGTGCCATTAAAGTGCGAGGTTTGGCATGCCTTAAAACCAGGTTCAACCCACCACTTTTATTCCCCTTTAAAAGTGTCCTGTAACAAGTCAGGAAGATGGCCATTGTTATAATATTGTTCGTTTCTGTGTGTGTTGCATTTTAACGTTGAGTCGTTTCTGTTTTCTCTTATTTTTGAGATAAGACGTGGCACGGTACTTGTCTATCCCATATTCATGTATTTGGTTTTGATGTTATATTTGTTATTCTCGTGGTGTATTGTCTGTTGCTTGATCCGTTTCTGTGTGCTGTTGCGTTTCGGTGTTGTGTCGTTGTTCTCCTCTCTGTTCAGAGAAAACGATCAGACCAAAGAGCAAACAACACCTCCTTTTGGGGTATAGTGCTTCACCAATAACGTAGACACAATGGCATATGAAATAAATTATATGTCAGCCAATTTGTATTTCAGTGTTTTGTTTTGCTATTAAGAAAAATAATACGCACAGAACACTTTCAGAACTTTTCTGCTTAAGCAAATTACGTAAAAAATGTTTCCCTAAAATATTAGTATCTCTTTTTTTTCACTCATTTTTCTTTTAATAATAGTAATCAATAGTGCGAAAATCCAGTATTTCTTCTTTCATAAAAAAAAAACCCATGTAAAGCTATTTATTTTTAAATCGATTATTTCTGTAATTAACATTTTATGAATTATAACCTACCTAAAGGCACCAACACGACTCATCATGCTAGTAGCAGCTGATGATGTTTAAAAATTATAAATACCAACCTAAAGCCATCAACATGAATAATAGCAGCTTATGTTGTATACATTATAACCCACCTAAAGGCACCGTGACAAATATCAGCTGATAATGTATAAATTATAACCCACCTAAAGACACCATGACTAATATCAGCTGATAATGTAAAATCTATAACCCACCTAAAGTCACCATGACTAATAGCAGATGATAATGTATGAATTATAACAAACCTAAAGGTACCAACATGACTTATATCAGCTGAGTGTATAATTTATAACCCATTTAAAGGCACAATGAATAATAACGGCTGATAGTGTACAGATTTCAATAAGACAAAAGTAACATCACACAAAATACTGAACTCCGAGGAAAATTTAAAAACGTCAGTCCATTATCAACTGGCAATATTGCTCAAATACATCAATCGAATGAATAACATTGTCATTTTGAATGTCAATAATTAGCTGGCAATATCAATAGCCCAAACACATCAAACGAATAATTAACATTGTCATTTTAAATAAATAAAACAAAAAGTATTTCTTTTTTTACAACGACCCCTGATGTTAAAACATACTGATTACACATGACGGACCATTATCTCCTTTGATAAACATACATGTTTAAAAAGTACTTATATTTTACGAGAGTTAAAATGTTCATGAACATGATAAAATAATTGCAACCCTTATCAATATAAACCAAAAAAAAAATATGTATTATACATCATGCTATATCTTATGTCAAATTCATCTATAGATACAGAAATGATCGATTTATTTTTCAGAAAATGCACTGTTGAAAATCCCATATTTCTTTTTTGTTTTAAGACAAATGCACTGTTTTTTGCAATAAGTCATATTACATGGCCCTGGATAAGTTTATTGTATAAAATATGAATATTCTAACAATCAGAATATTTGAAAATTTGCTAAAATTAAATAAAACTGCAGTCACTTCTTATAAAACAAACATTGACACGTCATTGTGCATACAGTTTACTGTTTTCCAAAAAAAAAGTTGGAGTTGATATTCGATTATTTACGTCTGAATCTAAAACTAACTTCATTTTACTAAAATATGCCGAATGTGATGAGTTCAATATTTTGTCACCGTCAAAGTGTGAGTTATGTAAATTGTAGTTTATGATAGGGCACATGGTGTGAAGTGGTAGTTAAGAAAAGTTTTTAATCGAAAATGGGTGCCGTCTTACATATAGAACATTATATGTATTAAGTCTTAGATGCATGATTTTTTATTATTTGGCTTGGAACTAGCTGTCAGTAAAAAATAATAATCACAAAAATACTGAACTCTGCGGAAAATTCAAAACGAAAAGTTCCTAATCAAAATATAATGATAGAGCACATCAAACGAATGGACAACAACTGTCATATTCTTGACTTGGAACAGACATTTTCAAATATACAAAAACGGTGGATTTAACCAGTTTTTGTAGCGCTAAATCTCTCACTTGTATGACAGTCGCATTAAATTCCATTATATTTACAACGATGTGTGAACAAAACAGACATAATAGGTAAAATTGTCAAAATACGGGTACAGCGGTCAACACCGTGTCATAATTTCAATTAGAAAAAAAACAAACACATCTTTCGCATAAAAGCACACAAAAGCATCTTTTAAATTTAACAAGCAGATTCATTGTCTACTGATAAATGTATTTTGAATCAACCCACAAAGGATTGAAATAGTTGAAGTCATGTGACTGAATGGCAAGGTTATAACCAACTCTAGTGTAGAGTTGCTTCTTTGCCGTCACAGAGGAAGATATATAAAGTAATTGTGTCGTTCAAAGTATTTTCAAAATTATAAGAGAACAATAACATAATGCGAGTACTCTCAGATCATTAATTTGTGTCTTTTTGTTGTTGATATATACAAGTACCCGGCCCCGTCCACTCTGTGTAGTATTTTTACTTGTATCCATTTATGAGTTAAGCCTTTTTCAACTGATTGTTATAGTTCGTTCTTATGCTGTAATGCTACACCACTGTCCCAGGTTAGGGTGAGGGTTTGAATACCGCTTACATGTTTAACCTTGCACCATTCTGTATGTATAAGTCTTTCCCAGGTCAGGAGCCTGTGATTTAGTGGTAGTCGTTTATCGATGTGTTACATATTTGTTTTTTGTTCATTGTTTGTACTTTAATTAGACCGTTAGTTTCCTCGTTTGAAATGTTTTACATTTATCATTTCAGGGCCTTTTATCACCGACTTTGTGCTATGGGTGTTGCTCGTCGTTGAAGGTTGTATGGTGATCTATAGTTGAAAATTCGTGTGTTAGTTGCTCTCTTGTGGAGAGTTGTCTCCTTTGCAATTATACCACAACTTCTTATGTATAAGTTTAATTTGTTGAGTACGTATCCGATTACGCTTTTATCTCAACCGTGTAAAAAAGGCAAGTTCTAAACTTCATTTAAACACAATTATTCCTTTTGATATCCACACGTTTAAATTAAAATTTGCGTCGAAACCTGCATTTGGTTCATTTAGCAGCACACGTGTACATGTTTGAGGATATCACAGGCAATACACCTTATCGCTATGTGTCCGCCGTTCCTGGACATCACACAGGTTCCCGTTAAATTGTTACATCATAATGTAAACTATCTGACGCTAAAATGGAAAAGAGATTGTTGTTTTTGACGTCAACAGTTTAAGCGGGACAGATTCTCGGGAATAGCGATAAGGTGTATAGAAAGGAAAGCATTAATTAATCTTTTCCCATTCACAAATTGATCTCTAACTTTTCCTTTTCAGAAGATAAGTGCAAGGCGCTAATGAATGTTGAGTTACGACTGTCTTATATTGCCATGAAACAGTGTAACTCTCTAAGTTTAACCTGCCCCTAGATGAGTTTGATTATTTGGAAGGCACCGTTTTATTAGCTAGTTTCAAACGCGTTTACTTATTCATACATCATTTATGTTAAGATCTGAAAGGTCGTGATGAAATTAAATTCAGAACAGACGCACGACGCACGACATTTTAAGAGTATTGTTCTCAAAATTATATTGTACTGTAATTGTATGGTCGAAAACTGTTTGTAATCCTATATTTATTTTATCATGTATTGTCAATATTTGATATGATATGTCCGTCCGTACACGGTTTTGTTTTCCACTTTAATTAACCGGATGTACAATTAATAGAAGAGCAGTTCATCACTGCCTCGTTTTGAATAAATGTCAGCTTCCTGCTCTTCTATTTATCATGAGGAAATGCATTAAGAAGGTGACGAAATTATCTTTAACCAGCAAGATGTAAATGTTTTAGCAATATGAGGTCAGTAAGCTTGTTTTGTTGTATATATATATATTTATTTATTATCCAAGCTCCCTCATTTAACGACATAGATAATTGTTAGACAAACGGCACTTTAATTTCATCTCGCCACTTCGGCTTACCCTTTAACATTTAACGATATTTTTAAGAGGAATTGAGAGATTAAACTAACATTAGAATAGGAAAGGGGAAAAACAAAGGTTGGTTTGGAATTATATCAGTCCAGGTCTAAACCTTTTGATTATACATCTATATGTTAAAAAAATATAAAAAAAACCTCATACGTTACATTGGTCTTTCATTCTTATAACGCCAATGCGAAGTAAACAGAATGAATTTATCTCGTACAATTCACTTTGCAATAACATTTGACAGACAGTGTCGAAATACTAGTTCGCTAAATATGTTTTATTTGATAATCAGTAAAAATGGTTTGTTTCATGTAGATGAATCCTATTAATTGATGTTGTCAGTGTTCACTGACTTCCACTTTAGACAATTGACCTGTTAGGTACGTATATTTGTTGATGAATCCTATAAATTGATGTTGTCAGTGTTCACTGACTTCCACTTTAGACAATTGACCTGTTAGGTACGTATATTTGTTGATGAATCCTATAATTGATGTTGTCAGTGTTCACTGACTTCCACTTTAGACAATTGACCTGTTAGGTACGTATATTTGTTGATGAATCCTATAATTGATGTTTTCAGTGTTCACTGACTTCCACTTTAGACAATCGACCTGTTAGGTACGTGTATTTGTTGATGAATCCTATAAATTGATGTTTTCAGTGTTCACTGACTTCCACTTTAGACAATTGACCTGTTTACGTATATTTGTTAAACAAATGTTATCAACTGACTGATCAATACAACAGAGGCTTATAATATGCCTGTTAAGTAACATGCTTAAATAAAACAAGTCAAGATGCTTGTGTATCAACAGAGTGAAATCGGATCCATATTATACACCAACGACAATTAAATAGTAATCATAAACCTAAACCAATAAACCTACAATACAAATACCAAACCTAGAGCTATAATGATTTACTCTTATATGACGGAATAAACGTCTTCATGGTGTTATTGTTAAGTTCCAAAAGATATATTGTTATAAAGGTTTAATTGTTTACCACATTACATCGTTTGGTATATTACACTAGACAACTTGTAATAAAATCAACCGATTGACTTTGGTGTCTGTCTCAATGACGTAAGACAACATCATTGATTTCACCAATTGATTAGGGTTTCTCTTCCAATGACAAAACAAATTTAGACAAAATCCTGTACTTGATTATGCAGTCTTTCTCAATAGCGCCAGACAACATAAAAAACAGTTCTCCAATTAATTATGCTGTATGTCTTAGTGACACGAGGCAACATAAAGTACAATCATCTGATTGATACTGCCTGAAAGACACAAGCAAATATGTTATATAATCATCCGATTTAGTACGCTGTATGTCTTAATGACACGAGGCAACATATACTATTATCCTCTGATTGAGTATGTTATCTAAAAGACATCAGAAAATATGTTATACAATCCTCCGATATATTATGCTGTTTGTCTCAAAGACATCAGACAATATGTTATATAATCCTCCGATATATTATGCTGTTCGTCTCAAAGACGTCAGACAATATGTTATATAATCCACCGATATATTATGCTGTCTGTCTAAAAGACATCAGACAATATGTTATATCATCCCCTGATTAATTATGCTGTCTATCTCAAAAACATCAGACAATGTGTTATATAATCCTCCGATATATTATGCTGTCTGTCTAAAAGACATCAGACAATATGTTACTGTAAATTCAGAAATAATTGCGTGCATTAATTATTGCGATATTGTCATTTTAGACTTAAATGCGATTTTAATTTTTACGATTTTCAGAAAAATCCTGTTAAATTCATATTAAATATTTCGAAATGCGAGTTTAAATTATTGGGTTTACAACTCAGTCGCATTTTTCGCAATAATAAAAACCTCGCATTAATTTCTGAATTTACAGTATTATAATCCCCTGATTGATCATTTGATTATCAAGACTGTCTCAATGACACCAGACACAATGTAATACAGTCAATATATTAGTTACCCTGTCTGTTGCAATGACACGACTATGAAATAAAATCCACCTATACAAAATCCTGCAATTGATTACGCAGTCTGTCTCAGTGACTTCAGACAATATATAAAATAGTCCTTTGATATAGTATGCTGTATGTCTTAATGACACCAGGCAACAATTTTTTTATCCTCTGATTGATTATGCTTTCTGCATATTATGTTATATATTAATCCGATTGATTATCAAGACTGTCTCAATGACATCAGACACATTGTAATAAAATCCAACGATTGATTAACATGTCTGTCTCAATGACACCATAAAATATGTAATAAAATCCATCATTTTGTTATGCTTTCTGTTTCAATAGCACCAAACGTTATATACTAAAGCAATCGATTTATTATGAAGTATGTCCCAATGACACCAGCCAACATACAATATAATCCACCAATTGATTATGAATGATGCTGTCTGTCTCTATAACACCATAAAATATGTGATATAAACCCCCGATTAATTATCATGTCTGTCTAAATATCAACAGACAATATGAAATAAAACCCATCCCTGCATTAACATTGTTGTTCCAATGACACCAAATATCATATAATATATCCCCCCGATTTATTATGATGTCTGTCTCAATGACACAAGGCAACACACAGTATATTTTTCCGTTTGATTTTGCTGTCTGTCTCAATGACACCAGCCAACATACATGTACACTATATTACTGACTGATTAACATATCTGTCCCAATCACACAAGACAGTGTGTAATAAATTACATAGATTGATTATCCTGTATGTATTCATGCCGTCCGACAACATATAATAGAACAATGAGTTTTGAAAACAACAGAGAGATGGCACCACTTCTGCTGTACATTCGAATGAAACTCATTTATACAGAACCCCGAAAAAAACAAACCGAACTGAATTAATGCTATTCAAAGTTAAAAATTAACATGCATGCAAACAAGTGGCGTTAAAAAAAGAGGGACGAAAGATACCAAAGGGACAGTCAAACTCATAAATATAAAACAAACTGACAAAGTGTTAACATTCATTGAACACATGAAATAACTGGATTCGATACCCTTGTCTAATAATCTCTCGAAACACGTTGAATGTTTACATGTCATATCTGGCAATAGCTTTTTTTTTATTTTCGTATAAACTCTCAATATTCTAATTTATTTCCCGAGTGGTTACTTTTTATATTAATCGAGTGTTATTCATTATATTACCCAACTGTACGTTTTGTGAGATTTTCGACTTTTGAGTTTGAATGTCCCTTTGATATGGTTTTCAACTGTACCACAACAGTAGTTTAAAGATGGATGTTCGATTCTTGAGAAGGGATACGCTAATAAACAACCCCTGACGTAATCAAAAAAAGACTGGATGTTGTGTGTAAATAATAAATCTCTTACAACAACAACAAAAACACAAAGTACAGATATTAGGGACTCAAAAGTCTTTCATAGATCATCATTTCTTAAAATGGTCAAACTTATCTCTATATTCTAGACCCTCCTAAAGATCTTTCATTTGTTTGGTTTCCTTATACATACAGGTTAATATTTGTAGTTTGACATTGTTCTATGAGTAAAAACAAAAGAATCAGAAGACAAGTTATACTTTTCCACATTTCTTTTATGAGTTCAGTTTCCTAATGAAAGGTTTCACTGTGAACAAGCTTATATTGGTTTCTAGATCAGCCATTTGCATCAATAGTTTCAGTTCCAAATATATTTTTTAACAGTGCCTATGCATATTGTTTACATTCACACGATTCTCTATTTAGTCTTTTTAGGTATGTAGTTTTAATAATTCACTCTCTACAATTAGTTGATTTACAGTAAATCATTATAATTTTATGCTTTTTGCACAGTTTCTGAAATAACAGCGCCAATAATTTATGAAGTTTCTATTATATTATCTCCCTTGAATCCCTCATCAACTATGAACTATCCATGTTGTCTTGTCTGTTCATTAGGGTCAACGATTCGTCTATACGATCTTCCTTTGAGCTGATGTACAATGTTTCTTCAACTACATCACCTTCCTGCTAATTTTTCATTAAACTTTACTTCTAGAACTAAAATAATCCATAACGAGGCATTGTTATATAAAACTATGTCACTCAGACCTGCATAAACTTTTGGTTAAATTGTGATAGACATTTCTCCTATGTATACTTTTCCCATCCGCGCTGTTTTTAGTTTCTAAAAGATCACTTATACTGGGACACTTTCCTATGTACTCTAGGTTTATAGTCAAAAGCATACGTTTTACCTTTCATCTTTTTTTTATTATATTTGCTTTCCTGATGTTTGTATAATGTATTCTTTGAGAGTTGTTTCTTCCTGCTATTTTTGTTACAATATAGTAGCAAGATAAGGTTACTGTGTATGAATGTTGATCCAATTATTTCAGCAGTTATCATTCTTGAGTTATTGATTTTATTTATCTCGACTATCCAACTGATCCTACGTTTTATGGTGCCGCGTTATCAATATGCATGCACTATTTGTCGTTGGACAAAAACAACAAACCATCATAAAGTATTGCATTTTAGTTACACATATATTTTTTTTTTTTATTAAAAAATCTAATTTTAGGACCGAGTAAAAGTAAACCTTCATCTGACAAATGAAATGTCTGACCATCCAATCATGGAGATCTTTAACCATTTGCGATATTGTACCCTAACTATGTTAACCAGTCAGAATGCATGTACTTAAAACTCTTAAATCGTACTTTCTTGTTCATTTTACCTGTTGATACAATTGGTAATTATTTTTTTGTTATTCAATGTTAACTTATTCAGTGTTATCTCTCGTCCCTCTAGATGTGAGAAAGGTTTGGTATGACTATCAGCTTGATACTTGTTTGCCTATCTAACTTTTCTTATATATGAGTCACTGATGAGTTTTATGTATCCGAAACGCGCTTCTGCCGTGACAAATGATAAGTTTGTTACCTTGGATAACTATTAACACCACTTGGTCGATGGCACTGCTGTGGTGGAAGTGTTGTCAGCGAGAGTATCACCAGCCTAGTAGTCAGCACTTCGATGTTGACACGAATATCTAGTATATGGTCATGTGCTTGAATTTACTGTTTGCAAAAGTGTAAATTATTCGAAATACTAAAGATTTCCTTACCCGGCCATATATGATCTTAGCTGTAATTTATCTATTGTTGGTCTTCAATGCTCTTAAACTTTGTACCTGTTCGGCTTTCTGACTTTTTTTTTTATCAGAGCGTCACTAATGAGTATTGTGTAGACGAAACAAGCGGTTTTGACCCTGATGACGGGAGTGGGTGATTATCAAAATGAGGGACCATAATATTTCTTAACACCAAATCCATGTATGTCTTTTCGATTACGTTAGCGTGCAGAATATCAATAGCAAGCTTAACAGCTTCAACGGTAGAAGTATCAACCCCCATACTACAACAACACCAGCATCAATACAGTCGTTTGGGTGAATGTTGTGTAGGTCATATTTCGTTTTATATCACGCAAAATTCATATTCTGCCGTTGACTGGTCGTAACAGAAACTGACTCTCATCTGATAGATGATTTTTTTTTCTGACAGCTTCTAATGTGCAAGCGTTAATGTCATTATCCACATTGAAACCTGTCTGTACAGTTCCTAGCTGTTGAGGCAAGTCTCTTGTCATAACGACATGTTCTTTATTTGTCTTTATGAAGTCTACAGAACAAGGTTCCAAAAATAACAGGACCACCTAGAGGCTAAACGTGTTTAAGCTGCGATACAGGGATAACTGGGTTGGCTTTAGCACGACGAATCATCAGTCCTTCATCACGACGGGTACTTAAACGCGGTCGTATGGACTTATGTCCATTATTAACAGTTTCTCTGACGTTGTAAAATCTACAAATGACGAAGTTATGAACATTAAAATGGTAACGTATGCTCCTTGTTAACATCACGTTGTGAAAGGCTAACAATTACAGTGTGTTGAACATACCACATCTTATAATGAAATGGTTATCTATGCTCCTTGTTCTCCTACTGGTATTTGAGATGACAATTGCTTGCCAACGTTCAGTCACAGAAAACCTTGCCATATGACTTAATGTCAATATCAAAAGCTCAAACAATTAAACGAATGAATAACACTGTCATTTTAAAAGTCCTTAACCAACTGGCAATATCAATAACTTAAACACATCAAACGAATGAATAACACTGTCATTTTAAAGGTCCATAACCAACTGGCAATATCAATACCTTCAACACATCAAACGAATGAATAACACTGTCATTTTAAAAGTCCATAACCAACTGGCAATATCAATAACTTTAACACATCAAATGAATGAATAACACTGTCATTTTAAAAGTCCATAACCAACTGGCAATACCAATAACTTCAACACATCAAATGAATGAATAACACTGTCATGTTAAAAGTCCAGTATCAACTGGCAATATCAATAACTTCAACACATCAAACGAATGAATAACACTGTCATTTTAAAAGTCCATAACCAACTGGCAATACCAATAACTTCAACACATCAAATGAATGAATAACACTGTCATGTTAAAAGTCCATAACCAAATGGCAATATCAATAACTTCAACACATCAAACGAATGAATAACACTGTCATTGTAAAGGTCCATAACCAACTGGCAATATCAATAACTTCAACACATCAAACGAATGAATAACACTGCCATTTTTGAAGTCCATAACCATCTGGGAATATCAATTACTTAAACACATCAAACGAATGAATAACACTGACATTTTAAAAAGCCAGCACCAACTGACAATATGAAAAGCTCAAACAAATCAAACGAATGCATAACACTGTCATTTTAAACGTCCATAATCAACTAGCAGTATCAATAGCTAAAACGCATCAAACAAATGGACAACTGGCTATATCAATAGCTTAAACGCATCAACTGAATAAATAACACTGTCATTTAAATATATGATTAAATATAAGTATTTATTTTTTAACAACGAAATCTGATGTTAAAACATACTGAAAGCAAATGACGGACCATTATTTCCACTGAAAAAAACTCATTTAAAAAACTTTTATATTACAAGATTTTAAAAATTCCAGAAACATAATAAAATAATTGCACTCCTTATCAATATAAACAAAAAATAGTATCAATTATACATCATGTTTTACTTAATGTCAAACTCATCTATAGATACCAAAAAAATCAATTAAAAAAAGTTGCACTGTTTAACATCCCATTGCTCTTCTTTTTTTCGAAACAAATGCACTGTTTTTGATATACAAATGTATGTATTCTAAATGGCCCTGGACGAGTTTATTGCATATAATATGAATACTCTAAAAATAAGGAAATTTAAAAAAAAAACTAAGACTGCAGTTATATCTTATACTACAAACCGTGAAATGTCATTATGCATACATTTTACTGTCTTCCAAAATAAGTTAGCGTTGATATTCGATGATTGCTTCGAAATCTAAAACAAACTTCATTTCAATAAAATATGCTTACTGTGATGAGCTCTACTACTTTGTCGACGTCAAAGTGTGAGTTTGGTAAATTGTGTTTTTTCGTCACCTTGTGTTGAGTGGAAGTTAAGAAAGGTTTTAAAACGAAAATTGGTGACGTCTTAATAAGGAAGGTTTTATGTATAAAGTCTAAAATGCATGATTTTCTTTTATTAGTTGTAAGTGGTTTTGAACTAAATGCCAGTTAAAACTGAATTCACTAAAAAACTGAACTCCGACGAAAATTCAAAACGGAAAGTCCCTAATCAAATGACAAAATCAAATGTTGAATCACATCAAACGAAAGGTCAACAACTGTCATATTCCTTCCTTTATACAGGCATTTCATAATGTAGAAAATGGTCGATTGAACCTAGTTTAGTAGAGCTTGACCTCGAACTTGAATGACAGTCTAATCAAATTCCATTATATTTACAACGATGCGCTAACTAAAAACACAAAATAGATAAAATTGTCAAAATAAGGGTACAACAGTCATCACCGTGTCACAATCTTAATTAGAAAAACAACAAACACATATTTTACAAAGAAGCGCAAACAATCAACTGTTTAATTCAACAACCACATTCAGCCCAGTAGTCAGCACTTTTTGTGCTAACATGTATTATAATTGATATGGTTATATTTATAAATTTACTGTTTACAAATTTTAGAATTTTTTGAAATACTAAGACTTTTCTACCTCAGGCATAGAAAACCTTAGCTGTATTTGGCAAAACTTTTAGGAATTTTGGTCCTCAATGCTCTTCAACTTCGTACTTTTTTTGGCCTTTTTAAATTTATTGGATTCGAGCGTCACTGATGAGTCTTTTGTAGACGAAACGTGCGTCTAGCGTATATACTTAACTTAGTCCTGGTATCTATGATGATTTATTCATTGAGTTCTGATATATGCATTTTCAAACAACCCATAAACGATTTAAATATAAGTCCCATGACTGAAAGGCAAAGTTAACATTAACTCTAATGTTGAGTTGCTTGTTTACAGTCTTTTTGTTGTGGATGTATAGAAAATGCTTTAAGAATATTAATAGATAATATATCGTCACCGTGCGCTTTTTCTCTGCTTAAATTTAAAATAGCGAACGTTCATGTAGACTCTTTCAGAAAATGTACTATTTTTTAGTTATCTCCCCTAAAAATGTCAGTTTAAAACATCACTTATCAAACAAACAAAACCAAATTTTGCTACATTAATTACAAATTTGACCTTGGGTTCTCTATTAATTACAATCCAAAAATGTGGAAAGGACAATCACTCCAATAAGAAGTCGCCTTCATAGTGTCTTTATTGCAGATTGAAGTTATGATGCAAAAAACGGAAACAAATAAAAAATGGTCAAAATCATTATCAAAGGACAATTTCTGTAATAAATAGTCGATTACTGATTTCAACCCTGTTGTCTCACTTGTAGAACTGAACTTACTGATCATCATTAAGTTTTTCTGTCTATCATAATTTTTCAAAATAGAATGCAAAAGCAAAAATAATAGGTAAAAATCTTTTCAGACAATAAATCATATACATGTAATACATGGGAATTGAGTTCATGTGACACAGATAATGACTCCGCTTGCATTTACCTTTGTAAAGGGACATAACTTAAGAAAGGCTCGAGTGACACTACCCAAATTTGTCCTTAATCTTAATTCTGTTGTTAAAGGCATTGTGTATTAGTTTCATAACATTTGCCTGAGAAGAACTTATGTAAGAAAACAAAAACGATAACGTCAGCATCTTCGCCATTATAAAGGGGCATAGCAGGAAAAGTGAGGCCACCGAAATATATATGGCCTACTACGATTCGTTCAACTCGGGTTTACTCTAGTTGAAAGGTCAGTGCTTATGCGCATGTGCGCAACCGTTCCGAATCGAAGTCAAGACTCTTCCATCGAGTTGTCTTTTATAATGGAGGAGACACTTTTGTTTTTCGCTGAGCATTAATATAAAAAAAAAATATCACACAGTGTTTTACAAAGAAAAGTTCTGATCTTGTTTGCTTTTGAAAAATAGTTTGTAAGTGAGTTAAAAAAAATCGTTCAATGAAAAACAATTAATTTCTATTTTATTTCAAACCACCACCGACAGCTGATAATAAACTCATCATAGACACCAGGAATACAATTTAATATTTACGCCAGACACGCGTTTCGTCTACAAAATACTCATCAGTGACGCTCGAATCAACAATTTTATAAAAGGTCAAATAAAATAGGAAGTTGAAGAGATTTGAGGATCAAATTTACACATGAACAATATTGGCTGATTCCGAAATACAGGCACCTTGTCAGCTTTTTTCTTCGGCTGTATTTTGTCAAATACCAGTGTTGCAACTACTTGACGCCATCTTGAAATTCGACTTAACCTGTCCCGACCCAGGGTTTATGTCGAGTTAACTCGGGTAGGTTCAAAAGGTCAAACTCGGGGGGGGGGGGGTGGTCGGTTGTCAGTCGAGTAAACTCGATAGACTCTACTAACCCGAGTTGATCGAATCGGAGTAGGCCTATTTGACCTGTGTTTTGTAGTAATACACATTGCACATTTCATACCATTTTTTTAAGTTAAAGAACGGAAATAAAAACAGTTTTTCTATTTGCAAAGGGGAATAATTCAAAACAGTACAAGTGACACCATCAAAATTCAAACTTTTCTGAGTCATGCGATAATACGAATTGTGTTTAAGTTTTATAACATTAGGTTGAGGCAAACTAGAGTCAGAGAATAGAAACCTATTTTGAGACATCAATTGAGTTTAAGTAATTTTCAAAAAAATGTACAAAACTTTTATCTTACCCCATACATTAGAGTTCAGTCATGGTAGTCATCTTGATTGGCAGGCAGGTTGATAAAACATATTGTGTTTAAATGGTGATTGTTGCCAAGTTTGTTTGAATTTGGTCCAGTTGTTAAAGAAGATTATTTAGTAAAAGTTAACGCTCGACGACGACGACAGACGACGGGCACCCAGTGATGAGAAAAGACTATTTGGTCAATAGAGCCAGATGATCTAGAAAATAAATCAATAATATTTTGCAGAAAAAAATAAATTGCATTTGCACTTTTTTTTATAGCATTCAGTATATGTTATAATAAATGTACATAATTTGAAATTTGAGCTTTGAAATATTTCTTACAAACTATTAAACATAACACTCAAAATTGATAAATATGCACGATAACATTTAACATGTCTGCCTTCATTGACAATATGCGCAATCACTTTTGTATGTTTTGTTTTGTAATCATGAAAAAGGCATGGTGTTTTGATGTTCAATATCAAACTTACAAAAAATATACACATTTTTATATCGGACATAAAGCAAAATCAGCGGACTAAAAGCAAAGAACAAAAAGCTAAAGTTTCGGACAAAAGCTATATTATCGGTCAAAAAGCGAAACGAGCTTAAAGCAACGAACAACAAACTAAAGTGTCGGATAAATTCAAAAGTTTCGGACAAAAAGTAAAATTATCGGACAAAAAGCGTAACGGATTAAAAGCAACGGACAAAAAGCTAAATTATCGGAAAAAAAAGCAAAACGGACAAAAAGCAACGGATAAAAAGCAAAAATATCGGAAAAAAAGCAAAACAGACAAAAAGCAAAAGTGTCGGACAAAAAGCAAAATTATCGGGATAAAAGCAAGTTGCGGACAAAAAGAGACGCATCGGACGCACGACACACGACGTTTTAGAGTATTTGTCTCAAATATTGTACTGGAATTTCTTAGTTAAGCAAACTGTCTAAAATCCTATATTTATTTTATCATGTACATGTATCGTCAATATTTGATATAATAAGTCCGGTGACGGTTTTATTTCACACTTTAATTACATAGGTGGTGTACAATTAATAGAAGAGCAGTTCATCACAGCCTCGTTCTGAATAAATGTTAGCTTCCTGCTCTTCTATTCATTATGAGGAAATACATTAAAAAGGCGACGAAATTATCTTTAACAAACAATATGTAAAAGTTATAGCAATATAAGGTCAGTAAGCTTGTTTTGTTTTATTTAATATATGCTTTTGTTTGCCCACTTATTTTTCGACATAGATGATTGTTAGAAGAGCCTCATATTAATGTAATCTCGCCACTTTGGCTTATTTTTATACATTTGACGATATTTGTAAGAGGAAATGAAAGATACAAATATCATTAGCATAGGAGAGATGAAAACAAAGGTTGATAAAAAAGTGTAATATTATATCAGTCTTAGTCTGGACGTTTTGAAGATACAACTATATGCTGAATTAAAAAGATAACACACACATTTTACTGGTCTTTCATTCTAAAAACGTTAATACTAAATTTACTTTGCAATAACATTTGGCAGACAGTTTCGAAATACTAATTCTTTAATTATGTTATATTTGATAATCAGTAAAAATGGTGTGTTACATGTAGCTGAATCCATTTAATTGATGTGTCAGTGTTCACTGACTTCACCTTTTGCAATTGACCTGTTTGTTTGTTGTAAAAATGTTATCAAATGACTGACCATTAAAGAGGAGGCTTATAATATGCCTGTTAAGTAACATGTTCAAATAAAACAAGTCAAGATGGTTGTGTATCAACATAATGAAATATGATTCATATCATAGACCAACGACAATCAAAAAGGGGGCAATAAGGGGGTCCGTTAACATGTTAACAACATCTCGATTGTGGCAAAAACAGTTAACAAAAATGCAAAAATGCTGAAAACAGTTGACAATTTGGGTTGAAAACAGTTAACAGCTTTAATTTATCTCAGATAACAGTTAACAACACCTTGAAAGGGCCAAAACAGGTGAACATAAGAAGGTATTGCCCCCTCTCATTAAATAATATTCATTAACCTAGACCAATAAACCTACAAACCTTGAGCCAGAATTATTTACTCTTGCATGAAGGAATACACGTCTTTATGGTTTAATTGATCTAAGTTTAGTTCCAAAGGGTAAATTATTATTAAGGTTTCAAGGTTTACAATATTACATTGTTTGATACCTAAAAAGAGACAACATGTAATGAAATCAACATATTGACTTTGATGTCTGTCTCAATGACGTCAGACAACAACAAAAATTCAACCAATTGAGTAGGTTTTCTCTCCCAATGACACAACCAACCTATACAAATCCTGAGATTGTTTATACAGTCTGTCTCAATGACGTCAGTCAGCATATAAAATAGCCCCTCCGGTTTATTATGCTGTATGTATTACTTACACGAGACAACAGCGGTATACTACTGTTGCCTTTATATATACCACAATTCTCTGATTGGTTATACAGTCTGTCTGAATGACGTCAGCCAACATATTAAATAGTCCACAGGTTTAGTATGCTGTGTGTATTAATGACACAAGACCACATATAAAATAATCCTCTACGTTATTATGCTGTGTGTATTAATTACACAAGACCACATATAAAATAATCCTCCACGTTATTATGCTGTTTGTCTGAAAGACACCAGACAATATGTTATATAATCCCCCGATTGATTATCAAGACTTATAAATTACAGCAGACAAAATGTTATATAATCCCCTGATTGCTTTACATGTCTGTCACACTGACAACATACAATATGCAATATAATCCACCAATTGATTATGCTGTATGTCTTAATGACACCAGACAACGTATGATAAAATCCCCGATTGATTAGTCTGCCCGTTCCAATGACACCAGGTAGCATAAAATGTATTTCACCATTTGATTTTGCGTGTGGCTCAATGACACTAGACAACATATAATAAAAAAAAAAGATTTATCATTCTGTCCGTCTCAGTGACCCCAGGTAACATACAATGTATTTCACCAATTGATTATGCTGTCTGTCTCAATGACACCAGGCAATGTGTTATAGATACATCGATTGATTATCATGTTTGTCTTCATGACGTCAGACACCATATACATTGTAATAAAGCATTTTTTTTTAAAAACAACAGAGAGAGGGCATCACTACTGTTGTACACTTTAATAACACACCGTTATACAGAACCAAGAAAAAGCAAAAAACATACCTGTATTAATGCTGTTTAAAGTTAAGAATTGAAATTCCAGTAAACAAATGGAGTTAAAATTCATTGAACGAACAAAATTACTGGATTCCACACCCTTGTTTTATGTGCTTTCGAAACAAATTGTGTTTATAAATTTAACATCTTGTATTGACTGTTTTTTTATTTTCTTATAAACTCTTAATATTCCAAATACTACCGCTTAATATAAAAATTATTATCCCATTACTTTACTAAATATTACCCCTTTATATATACAAAATTACCCCATAATACCCTAAATATTTAATACACTCATAATTATAAACATGCATTAAAAAGTACATGATATAAGGTTAAAATCAGAAAATGTAGAGAATTGAACATGTCTACTTAAAACCTACGGATGATGTCAAGTGTAAATTTCTATATTTACAACCAATGTCTTCCTGTTATGATGAGTAAACATTCAACTTATAATGTTATCACGTATTACATGTATTGTTTATATTTAAAACCTTGTTTCAAGGTCGAAATAAATGTAAAATGACAGAATATATAACGGTCCGAAATAACTTATGGTCAATTTTACACTGGCCGAGAGTCATCCTCTATATTTCCTAAGTTATTTTTCTTTTAAAGATAGTTTAAAAGTTATCGTTCATATCATGCATATTGTACGAGTGGTCGTGTTGTTTATTGGCCAAGTTTTACAAAATCAAGTGGTCATTCCGTAGATTTATCAATAGTTATCTTATGTTACTGAAGTAGTATTGCTTATATATTTTCCCGAGTGTTATCTGATTTATTTCCCTAGTGTTTTTTTGTATATTGATCGAGTGTAATTCATTATATTATTCAACTGGTCGTTTTGTAAGATATACCATTGCTTATGTAATCATTACATAAGTGGTCCTTGCGTAGATAATTGGCCGTCTGTCTTTTTTTTTTTAGATTTGCATTTTGGCAGTTGTGTTCTATATTACCTTGTACGTAGTCGTTTTACACATGACAACATGTTACCGTCATTTTGGTAATTGACCGGTGGTTATTTATAATATATCTCAGTGGTTGTATTGTCGATTAGCCGTTTGTGAACATTTATAAATCATGATTGCTCATTTTGTTGATAAGTCAAATAAGAACTTAAACGCGTGGAAATTTAGTTTGAATGATTGAGCGTTATCTAATTTGTTACATGATTAGCATTGATGCAGATTGACCGAGTGCTACCTTACATGTAACCGAGTCTTACTTATTTGATTGGCAGAGTTTTATTCTTATTTATAAACCATTATTTTTTTAGTTTGAACTAGGGTAAACGCAGTCAGGTTATAATGTTTACTGTTATTGAGGGCTTATTGCCCAGCTCAGAAAGAACCAATCAAGTTTGAAAGCGGTCTTTTTATATCCACAAGCATACGTTCCATACACTGTGTTGGTCTATGTTTTCAATAACCGTGACGTATTAACAAAAGTATTTTGACACAAGAAGTGAACAGATAAACGGCAGGAATATAAAATCGTCTTTGAATATTATACATTCCCCAGTCAACAGATAACGACCGTTTTAAAATATAAAAAAAAACCTTAGGTTGAATAATGTAGAAATAAAAAAACAATTCTTTGTTCAAATATGTATAAAATATCATTAAAACGCTTTTCATAAACGAACAAACACGTACATGTTAATTCGTAGTGAACATGATCACAGAACAATAATTAAACTATGTAATAATTGTGCTTTAAACTTACTATCAATTTTTGTGAGTACTCCTATTTACAACTAAAGTTGTTTTGTGACTATCGCTTTTGTGTAAGTTGGTTTATCAGTGCTTCGAACCAATTGATCATGTTAACTTATTAGTACAGTGCATTTTCCCCCATGTTTATGAAGAATTGAGCGGTAACAGTCATAGTTCAATCCGCCATTTACTTTATGTGCCTGTACCAATACATAGGCCTGTTATCAGTGGTTCATGTCTGTCATATTTGCTTTTTATAATCTACTTTTCTATATAAATGTGGCTGTCATTTTTTTAGTCTGAATTGTGTCACACTTTCAACTATACAGGATAGGTATTTCTCATTGTTGAAGGCCGTCAGTTGTCATTCAATTATGTGTGTCTCCTTTCTTTTAAAAACTGTATACCTGTCTCAAAGCCTCGTTTAATTCATTATATAATTATTGCAAATTCACAATAATATGTATCTGTTTTGGAGACCGTTTCAATGTGTTGCATGTTCTTCACAAGGTACTTTTTTGATGATGTTTTTGGAAAAGAACAGCGCGTAAGCTGCACGAAATGTTAACACTGGTAGAAAAAACAATTGTACATATACCTTTACACGTGCATGGTCACTTGTTTACAATAAAATGCGTTATACCAATTCTTATGGTATAGGTAAATGCGCCGAGTCCGACCGTACACAAATGAATTAGAACGTAAAAAAAGTACTGCCTACCAATCATAAAAAAAAGTGGATGTAACCTTTGAACCTTATCAACGTTTCGGAATGAACTATAGGCTTCAGTGTTGACTTACACAGGACATTATACGTATAGTATTGACCATGAAATTGAAGTTTAAAATCTGATCAATGTCATGTCAATTACCCGTTACTCCTCCTATATACATTACAACACTCACTGGGCATGCGTATCATAATACTGTCATCGAATAAATCAATTCTTCTCTCCCCTTTTCAATTGTTTTTGCATACAGAAAAAAAATTCTGCTTGACTGTTGATGGATAGTTGTTTACATAGCAATCCTACAGCATCTATTCTGTGTGTATTGGTTATCTTAAGACATATTCATATGTTGTTGTAATGTGAGATTTTTTCAAATTCAAACAGTTAATCAATTTTCTGGTTACTTGTTTCAAAATCGGTTAACATCATGTCTATATAATATCGAGAACAGCCATATGTTGAATTTGAAACTTTCGCTGTCGACACTAGAACAGTTAATCTGGATAACAGCAATACGTTATTTTTGTAAATTGTTTGACTTTCATATTTTTTAATTAATTGTTTTCAATACCTAGGTTATTTTATGTTTTTTTCAATTATAAATACCTACAATGTTCAAGATGCATGCACACGAAGAAACAACATTGCCTTTGAAAGATAACTCGTAAGCTTTGGTTATGTTTCTGTCGATATCAGTAAAACCTGATTGTACTACAAATTACGAGACCTATACACCATTTTCTACAGTAGAACATTCCTGTAAAAAAAGTGAGGATTATGACAGTTGTTTTCAATTTGTATGTTGTGCTTGAGATTTTGATTTTGCCATTTTATAAAGTATTTTTCTTTTTGAATATCTGTTGGAGTTCGATGCTTTTATTAATTTGATTTTTTCAAACTTTAATAGAAAAAAACATCAGAAATGATCAATGAGTATATCTGAATAATTCATAAGATAATTTCTTGTACACCTAGTGAAACGGCGGGGGTATAGCTTGATGCTCGTTGTGAGCCAAGACTCAGTGTTGAAGACCGTACCTTGACCTAAAATGGTGGGCTTTTATAGATTGTGGATGGAGAGTTGCTTCATTTGCACTCATACCACATCTTCTTTTGATTTTGACATAAGACATAAAAATAGCCTTTTATACACTTTCCGAGTATCAAGTAACTAAAACCCTTCTTTCAAAAAAAGTAATCAACCATCATTAGCAAGATCCAAAACATGATTTATTTATAAAAAGTATATGCAATCCTTGCCTTTTTCAATGTTTCTAAACATGATGTGTGTAGCATTGAGTGATTACTGTTATAACTTTAGATAAAAATTGAAATAAACGTTTACAAATTATTAGCCTCTCCCACCTATTATATAGTTACTTAATATTACGTCCAAAATTTAAACAATTGATACTGTTGAGAATATAATGTATACACTTGTAACCTACGGAAACCGTCTTATATTTATACTCTTCATCTTCCTGTTATGATGCGTAATTATTTAACTTATAACTTTGTCACGTAGTACTTTATATATTGTATATACATGTTTTAAAGAACCACCCCCTTCCCATGATCGTAATTGTGATGCTGTTTGAAAATGTGAAACATAGAACTGATATGTGTGAAAAAAACCCACTTGACTTGTATTTATAGGTTAAATTTGGAATATTGTTTGCTATTGAAATTGAATCTACATTTTTATTAGAAAGGTCATAATAATGGCTATCTACACAGATGAACGGGACACATAATAGACGATTCACTATACATAAAGCATAATATTTCTCTTTTTTTCTTAAACTGGACTATTCATGGGAAAGCGTTTACAGTTAAACCACAAAGGGGTTGATGTACTCAGTTTCTGAAATTGAACGTTATTATATGACACGGACAAATACTTAGACTATCACAATTGACTGATAACGTTATCATATGACATAGCCATATACATAGACTTTCACAATTGACTGATAACGTTATCATATGACATGCACAGATACATAGACTATCACAATTGACTGATAACGTCATCATATGACACGGACAAATACATAGACTATCACAATTGACTGATAACGTTATTATATGACACGGACAGATACATAGACTATCACAATTGACTGATTAAACAAATTTATGAAAACATATGTTTGCTATCTTCGAAACTTTAATTAAGACAAAAGTGGCACCGACCTCTAGACATTCATAATTTTGTATAAATCATGTTTTAAAAAAAAAAGAAAATGCGCGACATAATTTGCATTTAGTATGATTCAAATGATTTCATTACAACTTGCTTTAATTAATATGAGGAAGGCGCTACCTTAAATGCCAGCTTTATAATGTCCTAGATAATGATTGGTTGTTGGTTGTTTAACGTTCAGTGGCAAATATTTCATGCATGTTCAGAACGAATGTCCAAGGCACTTATAACAAATAACATTTTGTTTATGTCTAAAATAAAATTATAAGTTCAGATGGAAAATGCTATTATTCTTGAAAAAAATATTCTGATTCCCAAATTGATGAATAAAAAAGCATAGGACAAAAAAATATTTTGAATCCAGATCATTGCCAAAAATGATTTTATCTTTCAGATATGCTAAATAAATTTAACTTTTATATATCTAAAAACATAAAAACTTCCCAAACCACACATATGTCAGTCTGTACACAGTATGTTTTAGGTGATAATAAGACTGTATTTGCCAATTTGTTATGGTAAACCTTAATACTAGTGTTAAATTTTGACTAAATAATTTTAATGATAGCGCTGAAGGGCTTCGGTAAAAAAAAATCTGACTCGAATAAAAAAAACATTTGTATTTCTGATCATCTTCAGTTTGTGAGTTCTACATCAATATTATGTACTATTAAATTCAGAGTCGGTTTTATGTCATTTCTTGAATATATTTTTTTGTTCCATGTACATAATGTAGCTTACTTTTCAAGTTCTTATATGACAGCCAAAAAAAATTGAGAATGGAAATGGAAATACAAGCATGTTAAAAAAAACACATTTGGTTTCAGACAATAACTTGAGTTAAATAAATGGATTTCCATGAAATTTTACCAGGAGGTTCATACACAAAACTCAAAAGGAAGATAATAATTGATTTTGGGGTTATAGTACATTATTGGGGGTATTTTAATTTTTTTATTTTGGGTTTTTCTTCCAAAAATTACTTTATTTACATCAATTATACTCCTCTAGTACAGATTTGGCAGGAGATGCACTCAAAATAGGGTGTTTTAAACATTTTATCTGTAGTCTGTGCATTTTTCCTATGATGTACATGTACTTCTTGATAATGTTGATGTGAGTACCATGATAAAGAAAATATATTTGGTAACCGTAAGTATATATTCACAATTGACATGCACCAGAGCGAGAAAAGGATCTTCTTTCCCTTTAATTCCAAAATTTGCACATGATTTTTTTTCTCTCACAGAAACACATGAGTTATTTGGTAAATAAAACATTTGTCAATGTTTGAAACTTTGAGTAATAAAAATTCAGTTTAGCTTGTTTGAATGTTTCACTGATTGTGTGAAAATTTTAACAGCAATGTACAAAACACTTGAATGAATTGCATTATCTGCAGAATTATTGATAACTTTCCTCACAATAAATTCACAAGGACATAAAACTAACATATTGTCTATGCTATTCTGATCTGAGTTTTATACATACATATACTGGCATGGCTGTGCTGTTTCAAGTTGTCTTCTTTTTTTTGATTTCTTGAGAAGTATTTGTTTAACCTGTTCAGTCACTATAAAGTGTTACAATTCTTATTTAGACGCAACACATTAATAGTGACCAAAAAGGTACTGCTTTCACATGAGAGAAGCTAGAAAAAAATTAAATGAACACATTTTCAATATTTTTGTAGGACTTACTATCATATGAAATTAAGGAGATATGTAGTTAGAGACTTCTGCTGAATAGAAATATGTGGGTCTACCTGCTACCTGTTTTCAAATTAGTCCATATTGAAGTTTAAAGGATCCAAAATTAAAATATGTTTGATTTCAACTGACAAAAAAAAATTGTGTTATTTATATGCTCAATATACATCTGCGGTCGTATCAGGCTGTGCATGGCAAATCATTTTATTGCCTTTAGGTTTGTACTTTTTTGTTTGTTTTAGTCATGAAAATAAATTTGTAGTTCTGTTGTGAAGTTGCTAACATGAGAGTACGGATGCTGTCATGCTATTTGATGAAAGTAATCGTTATAAACCTGTAATAACTTGTAATATAGTTGTCTAAATGTTAACAAAAATGAATACATTTCATCAGTACAGACGTTTCAACTTCCTCATAACAGGATGTTTTTTTCTCATCAATATTAATTTTTGATAAATTGCTTTATTGCCCCGATGAAAAATAGTTTAAGTGTATTTCTTGAAAGTGTTATTATGACTACGACTTATGAATGCTAGTGAAATTATAAGGACAAGTTGCGAGTATCTGATATCGTGTTACCTAAGTCGTATTTTGCACAACTTTTTTGGAATTTTGGATCCGCAATGCTCTTCAACTTTGTACTTGTTTGGCTATATAAATATTTTGATATGAGCGTCACTGATGAGTCTTCTGTAGACGAAACGCGCGTCTGGCGTACTAAATTATAATCCTGGTACCTTTGATAACTAGTTACATGTAATGACTAACATATGTGTAACAATTCGTTTCAATTACTAAGTTATGATCCTTGCTATGAAGACACGGATTGCTTATAGTTTGTCCTTATTATGAAATCGAAAAAAAACATTTTCCATGACAGATAATAAATGGATTGGAGATACAAGTACTTAAATAATTTATCTTAAAGTAATACATACATATCTCACTGTGAATTGTTGTAGAATGGTTTTTATAGCAAGAAAATTCTTATCTCAGTGTGTCCATCTTGTATCTGACCGACATTTTAATTAAAACAAAACTAGATAGCCATTTCGGTGTTTTCTTACTGAGTTGATGCTCGTCTTGCTTAAGACTATTCATCTTGTACCCGAAGCTTGAAATTCCTACACCGTATCTACTTTAAAATGCAAAACAACGAGATATTTTGAATTTTTCTACAATTATGTTATATTAAGATAATTGTCTGTGTATGTTATATTGTGATGCTCATCTTCAGAAACGTAAATGTATCTACATCATTTGTTCATCTTGTTCCATATATTGGAATCACCATTTCCTTGCATAACGTGGTAAATTGCGTTTTTGTAAATTATGATGAAGGACATTGTGACAGTGATCACGAAGATGACATACTTGGAATAAATGTTGTTATCAATTTATTTATTTTTTCCTCTTTTTTCTTAGTTTTGATCGTGTCAGATGGTGTTTACTTACTTACTTAATTGTTCTGTTACATATATCAGTTTTGTATTATTACCAAGAAAACATTGTTTAATATGGCCATCAAACAATTGTAAATTTTTAACCATCCTCCAAGTATGTACCTTTTTTTAGAATTGACATCGCCGTTGTGTTATATAGTTTATAAGTACTAAACAATACCAAAGTCCAACAAGTAACAACTTCCATGTATCACTTAAATACATTGTAAATTGGGATTGACAAAAATAGTACAACAATAATAAAAAAAAAAATAATACCGAATTCAACGGAAAATTCAGATCGGAAGTGCCATATCAAATGGAAAAAATCAAAGGCTCAAACACATCAAACGAATGAAATGCAATTGTCATATTCCTGACTTGGTAACATGTTATTGATTTCATTGGATAGGCTGGAAGTTAGTTTTTTGAAATTTTACTATAAGATGAAATGTTGACATTAAAAGGAGGTTAATGTCCAATGAACAGGTCAGGGGATAAAGACGTTATTTCTGAGTGAAACATTTAAAGAATTGTCACAAAGGGTCATTCCAGCTTTATGTCATAAAATCATAAGTTTTGTAAATTACTTATATTGATTTTTTCGCATAAAAGGGCAAATATGACAAAATATCGGTCCTTCAAGAAAAATGCTAATTGGAATACTTGATATCTTGATTTCCTTGATTAAGGTTTCTGCTCTCAAGGAAGCTATTAAACCATTAGTTCAAATGGTGAAGTTGAACTCATTTCTATCTGTCGCCCCTCTCTTGATATGAGTTTTTAAAAACCTTGAAGAGAGCATTTTTTCAAATGTTATCTTTTAGAATGGATAAAGACTATATGTATAAGCTGTATACCTAAATTACTGATTTCTATATTAGGAAATTCTGACATGACAAATCACATTCTCGCATAAGGGTTGTAAAAATCGTTTATACAACAATTTTGGTGTCTTTTCTGACAAAATTCAATGATTATACACTTTTTTTACCAAATAAATATCCTATTTGAATATACCAGACATTCTAATACCTTTGCATGCCCGCCATTTACTTTAAATTGCAACCTGCGTTTTGTACTGTTCAACGTTGATGTAAAGCAACTAATGCACGATTTATAATCATTTTTTTTAGTGTGTTATCACACAGTTACCTTAACCTGAGGAATACTCAGGTTTGGTGTTTTGTTCGATTTACTTCCCTTACGTATTTAACCGAACCCATGCTGTAAAAACATTATATTTTCACACATCACACTTACTTCCATCAATATGCACTCCGGTAATGTTTTTGACTAGTCAGTTGCTTGTAGTGCATTCTGGAAAGAGTTGTTCCACAGGTTTCGTTTAACCAATTTATTTTGAAAGGGTAAGCAGATCCTGACTCACAAGTGCACAAGTCATATAGTATTAGTACAAACCATGTGATACATCTAATTCGGTGTGTCACTTTCGAAGAACAGAGAACTGGAATGCAGCTACGACCATTGGAACAATACCGTCGTTATCTGTGATAATGGTCAACCAAATCATGATGGCGTCCGTAACGGATTCGAAGGGTCGACTTGAATTTCTCCATCTGGAACTTTTGTCCAATAGCTTTCTTGTAAGCATTAATCCTATATTATATAAATCATTATAGAAAATGCAAATCCTATAACATCTTAACAACTTGGAGATTGATATATTCCAGCCTATTTACGTGATTATACTTTACATAAAATGCAACATTTTCATATATATTTACCTTCTTATTTTGGTCAAACATATTAATGTATTCCATCCTATATTGACCGACCTTTGGGTTTGCACTACAAGAGCAACACGACGGGTGCTACACGCTTACATTTAAGAAGCACCTGATATAATCCCTTGTCTTAAGTAGGGTTCGTGTTGTATCCCTAGTGTAAAGTAGGGTTCGTGTTGTATCCCTAGTGTTAAGTAGGGTTCGTGTTGTATCCCTAGCTTCAGGTAGGGTTCGTGTTGTATCCCTAGTGTTAAGTAGGGTTCGTGTTGTATCCCTAGTGTTAAGTAGGGTTCGTGTTGTATCCCTAGTGTTAAGTAGGGTTCGTGTTGTATCCCTAGTGTTAAGTAGGGTTCGTGTTGTATCCCTAGCGTTAAGTAGGGTTCGTGTTGTATCCCTAGTCTTAAGTAGGGTTCGTGTTGTATCACTAGTGTTAAGTAGGGTTCGTGTTGCATCCCTTGTGTTAAGTAGGGTTCGTGTTGTATTCCTAGTGTTATGTAGGGTTCGTGTTGTATCCCTAGTGTTAAGTAGGGTTCGTGTTGTATCCCTAGTGTTAAGTAGGGTTCGTGTTGTATCCCTAGTGTTAAGTAGGGTTCGTGTTGTATCCCTAGCGTCAGGTAGGGTTCGTGTTGTATCCCTAGTGTTAAGTAGGGTTCGTGTTGTATCCCTAGTGTTAAGTAGGGTTCGTGTTGTATCCCTAGTGTTAAGTAGGGTTCTTGTTGTATCCCTAGTGTTAAGTAGGGATCGTGTTGTATCCCTAGTGTTAAGTAGGGTTCGTGTTGTATCCCTAGTGCTAAGTAGGGTTCGTGTTGTATCTCTAGTCTTAAGTAGGGTTCGTGTTGTATCCCTAGTGTTAAGTAGGGTTCGTGTTGCATCACTTGTGCTAAGTAGGGTTCGTGTTGTATCCCTAGTGTTAAGTAGGGTTCGTGTTGTATCCCTAGTGTTAAGTAGGGTTCGTGTTGTATCCCTAGTGTTAAGTAGGGTTCGTGTTGTATCCCTAGTGTTAAGTAGGGTTCGTGTTGTATCCCTAGTGTTAAGTAGGGTTCGTGTTGTATCCCTAGTGTTAAGTAGGGTTCGTGTTGTATCCCTAGTGTTAAGTAGGGTTCGTGTTGCATCCCTTGTGTTAAGTAGGGTTCGTGTTGTATTCCTAGTGTTATGTAGGGTTCGTGTTGTATCCCTAGCGTCAGGTAGGGTTCGCGTTGTATCCCTAGTGTTAAGTAGGGTTCGTGTTGCATCCCTTGTGTTAAGTAGGGTTCGTGTTGTATCCCTAGTGTTAAGTAGGGTTCGTGTTGTATCCCTAGTGTTAAGTAGGGTTCGTGTTGTATCCCTAGTGTTAAGTAGGGTTCGTGTTGTATCTCTAGTGTTAAGTAGGGTTCGTGTTGCATCCCTTGTGTTAAGTAGGGTTCGTGGTGTATCCCTAGTGTTAGGTAGGGTTTATGTTGTATCCCTAGTGTTAAGTAGGGTTCGTGTTGTATCCCTAGTGTTAGGTAGGGTTTATGTTGTATCCCTAGTGTTAAGTAGGGTTCGTGTTGTATTCCTAGTGTTAGGTAGGGTTCATGTTGTATCCCTAGTGTTAAGTAGCGTTCGAGTTGTATCCCTAGTGTTAAGTAGGGTTCGTGTTGTATCCCTAGTGTTAAGTAGGGTTCGTGTTGTATCCCTAGTGTTAAGTAGGGTTCGTGTTGTATCCCTAGTGTTAGGTAGGGTTCATGCTGTATCCCTAGTGTTAGGTAGGGTTCGTGTTGTATCCCTAGTCTTAGGTAGGATTCGTTATGTATCCCAAATGTTAAGTAGAGTTCTTTATGTATCCCTTGTGTAAATTAGGGTTCGTGTTGTATCCCTAGTGTTAGGTAGGGTTCATGTTGTATTACTAGTGTTAGGTAGGGTTCGTGTTGTATCCCTAGTGTTAGGTAGGGTTCTTTATGTATCCCTAGTGTTAAGTAGGGTTCGTTATGTATCCTGTGTGTTAAGTAGGGTTTGTGTTGTATCCCTAGTGTTAAGAAGTGTTCGTGCTGTATCCCTAGTGTCAGGTAGGGTTCATGTTGTATCCCTTGTGTTAGGTAGGGTTCGTCTTGAATCCCTAGTGTTAAGTAGGGTTGGTGTTGTAACCCTAGTGTTAGGTAGGGTTCGTTATGTATCCCTAGTGTTAAGTAGGGTTCTTTATGTATCCCTTGTATTAAGTAGGGTTTGTGTTGTATCCCTAGTGTTAGGTAGGGTTGGTGTTGTATCCCTAGTGTTAAGTAGGGTTCGTGTTGTATCCCTAGTGTTAGGTAGGGTTGGTTTTGTATCCCTAGTGCTACATGTAGGTATGGTTCGTTATGTATCCCTCGTGTTAAGTAGGGTTGGTGTTGTATCCCTAGTGTTAGGTAGGGTTCGTTATGTATCCCTAGTAGTTAGGTAGGGTTCATGTTGTATTACTAGTGTTAGGTAGGGTTGGTGTTGTATCCCTAGTGTTAGGTAGGGTTCTTTATGTATCCTAAGTGTTAAGTAGGGTTTTGTTATGTATCCTGTGTGTTAAGTAGGGTTGATGTTGTATCCCTAGTTTTAAGTAGGGTTCGTGTTGTATCCCTAGTGTTAAGTAGGGTTCGTGTTGTATCCCTAGTGTTAGGTAGGGTTCATGTTGTATCCCTAGTGTTAAGTAGGGTTCGTGTTGTATCCTTAGTGTTAGGTAGGGGTCGTTATTTTACCCTTGTGTTAAGTAGGGTTGGTGTTGTATTCCTAGTGTTAAGTAGGGTTGGTTTTGTATCCCTAGTGTTAAGTTGGGTTCGTGTTGTATCCCTAGTATTATTAAGGGGTCGTTATGTATCCCTAGTGTTAGGTAGGGTTCGTTATGTATCCCTAGTGTTAAGTAGGGTTCGTTATGTATCCCTAGTGTTAAGTAGGGTTCGTGTTGTATCCCTAGTGTTAAGTAGGGTTCGTGTTGTATCATTAGCGTCAGGAAGGGTTCGTGTTGTATCCCTAGTGTTAGGTAGGGTTCCTGTTGCATCCATAGTGTTAGGTAGGGTTCGTGTTGTATCCCTAGTGTTAGGTAGGGTTCGTGTTGTATCCTTAGCGTCAGGTAGGGTCCATGTTGTATCCCTAGTGTTAGGTGGGGTTCATGTTGTATCCTTAGTGTGAGGTAGGGTTCGTGTTGTATCCCTTGTGTTAAGTAGGTTTCGTGTTGTATCCCTAGTGTTAAGTAGGGTTCGTGTTGTATCCTTAGCGTCAGGTAGGGTCCATGTTGTATCCCTATTGTTAGGTAGGGTTCATGTTGTATCCTTAGTGTAAGGTAGGGTTCGTGTTGTATCCCTAGTGTTAGGTAGGGTTCGTGTTGTATCCCTAGTGTTAGGTAGGGTTCGTGTTGTATCCCTAGTGTTAGGTAGGGTCCATGTTGTATTCCTAGTGTTAGGTAGGGTTCCTGTTGTATCCCTAGTGTAAGGTAGGATTCGTGTTGTATCTCTAGTGTTAGGTAGGGTCCTAGTTGTATCCCTAGTGTTAGGTAGGGTTCGTGTTGTATTCTTAGTGTTAGGTAGGGTTCATGTTGTATCCCTAGTGTTAAGTAGGGTTCGTTATGTATCCCTAGTGTTAAATAGGGTTCATGTTGTAGCCCTAGTGTCAAGTAGGGTTCGTGTTGTATCCTTAGCGTCAGGTAGGGTCCATGTTGTATCCCTAGTGTTAGGTAGGGTTCATGTTGTATCCCTAGTGTTTGGTAGGGTTCGTGTTGTATTCCTAGTGTCATGTAGGGTCCATGTTGTATCCCTAGTGTTAGGTAGGGTTCATGTTGTATCCCTAGTGTTAGGTAGGGTTCGTTATGTATCCCTAGTGTTAAATAGGGTTCATGTTGTAGCCCTAGTGTCAAGTAGGGTTCGTGTTGTATCCTTAGCGTCAGGTAGGGTCCATGTTGTATCACTAGTGTTAGGTAGGGTTCATGTTGTATCCCTAGTGTTTGGTAGGGTTCGTGTTGTATTCCTAGTGTCATGTAGGGTCCATGTTGTATCCCTAGTGTTAGGTAGGGTTCATGTTGTATCCCTAGTGTTAGGTAGGGTTCGTGTCGTATCTCTAGTGTTAGGTAGGGTCCTATTTGTATCCCTAGTGTTAGGTAGGGTTCATGTTGTATCCCTAGTGTTAGGTAGGGTTCATGTTGAATCCCTAGTGTTCAGTAGGGTTCGTTATGTATCCCTTGTGTTAAGTAGGGTTCGTGTTGTAGCCCTAGTGTTAAGTAGTGTTCTTGTTGTATCCTTAGCGTCAGGTAGGGTTCGTGTTGTATCCCTAGTGTTAGATCGGGTTCGTTATGTATCCTGTGTGTTAAGTAGGGTTTGTGTTGTATCCCTAGTGTTAAGTAGTGTTCGTTATGTTTCCCTAGTGTCAGGTAGGGTTCATGTTGTATCCCTAGTGTTAGATAGGGTTCGTCTTGAATCCCTAGTGTTAAGTAGGGTTCTTTATGTATCCCTTGTATTAAGTAGGGTTTGTGTTGTATCCCTAGTGTTAGGTAGGGTTGGTGTTGTATCCCTAGTGTTAAGTAGGGTTCGTGTTGTATCCCTAGTGTTAGGTAGGGTTGGTTTTGTATCCCTAGTGCTACATGTAGGTATGGTTCGTTATGTATCCCTCGTGTTAAGTAGGGTTTGTGTTGTATCCCTAGTGTTATTTAGGGTTCGTTATGTATCCCTAGTAGTTAGGTAGGGTTCGTGTTGTATTACTAGTGTTAGGTAGGGTTCGTGTTGTATCCCTAGTGTTAGGTAGGGTTCTTTATGTATCCTTAGTGTTAAGTAGGGTTTCGTTATGTATCCTGTGTGTTAAGTAGGGTTGATGTTGTATCCCTAGTTTTAAGTAGGGTTCGTGTTGTATCCCTAGTGTTAAGTAGGGTTCGTGTTGTATCCCTAGTGTTAGGTAGGGTTCATGTTGTATCCCTAGTGTTAAGTAGGGTTCGTGTTGTATCCTTAGTGTTAGGTAGGGGTCGTTATGTTACCCTTGTGTTAAGTAGGGTTGGTGTTGTATTCCTAGTGTTAAGTAGGGTTGGTTTTGTATCCCTAGTGTTAAGTAGGGTTCGTGTTGTATCCCTAGTATTATTAAGGGTTCGTTATGTATCCCTAGTGTTAGGTAGGGTTCGTTATGTATCCCTAGTGTTAAATAGGGTTCGTTATGTATCCCTAGTGTTAAGTAGGGTTCGTGTTGTATCCTTAGCGTCAGGTAGGGTCCATGTTGTATCCCTATTGTTAGGTAGGGTTCATGTTGTATCCTTAGTGTAAGGTAGGGTCCATGTTGTATCCCTAGTGTTAGGTGGGGTTCATGTTGTATCCTTAGTGTGAGGTAGGGTTCGTGTTGTATCCCTTGTGTTAAGTAGGTTTCGTGTTGTATCCCTAGTGTTAAGTAGGGTTCGTGTTGTATCCTTAGCGTCAGGTAGGGTCCATGTTGTATCCCTATTGTTAGGTAGGGTTCATGTTGTATCCTTAGTGTAAGGTAGGGTTCGTGTTGTATTCCTAGTGTTAGGTAGGGTTCGTGTTGTATCCCTAGTGTTAGGTAGGGTCCATGTTGTATTCCTAGTGTTAGGTAGGGTTCCTGTTGTATCCCTAGTGTAAGGTAGGATTCGTGTTGTATCTCTAGTGTTAGGTAGGGTCCTAGTTGTATCCCTAGTGTTAGGTAGGGTTCGTGTTGTATTCTTAGTGTTAGGTAGGGTTCATGTTGTATCCCTAGTGTTAAGTAGGGTTCGTTATGTATCCCTAGTGTTAAATAGGGTTCATGTTGTAGCCCTAGTGTCAAGTAGGGTTCGTGTTGTATCCTAAGCGTCAGGTAGGGTCCATGTTGTATCCCTAGTGTTAGGTAGGGTTCATGTTGTATCCCTAGTGTTTGGTAGGGTTCGTGTTGTATTCCTAGTGTCATATAGGGTCCATGTTGTATCCCTAGTGTTAGGTAGGGTTCATGTTGTATCCCTAGTGTTAGGTAGGGTTCGTGTCGTATCTCTAGTGTTAGGTAGGGTCCTATTTGTATCCTTAGTGTTAGGTAGGGTTCATGTTGTATCCCTAGTGTTAGGTAGGGTTCATGTTGTATCCCTAGTGTTAAGTAGGGTTCGTTATGTATCCCTAGTGTTAAGTAGGGTTCGTGTTGTAGCCCTAGTGTTAAGTAGTGTTCTTGTTGTATCCTTAGCGTCAGGTAGGGTCCATGTTGTATTCCTAGTGTTAGGTAGGGTTCCTGTTGTATCCCTAGTGTAAGGTAGGATTCGTGTTGTATCTCTAGTGTTAGGTAGGGTCCTAGTTGTATCCCTAGTGTTAGGTAGGGTTCGTGTTGTATTCTTAGTGTTAGGTAGGGTTCATGTTGTATCCCTAGTGTTAAGTAGGGTTCGTTATGTATCCCTAGTGTTAAATAGGGTTCATGTTGTAGCCCTAGTGTCAAGTAGGGTTCGTGTTGTATCCTTAGCGTCAGGTAGGGTCCATGTTGTATCCCTAGTGTTAAGTAGCGTTCGAGTTGTATCCCTAGTGTTAAGTAGGGTTCGTGTTGTATCCCTAGTGTTAAGTAGGGTTCGTGTTGTATCCCTAGTGTTAAGTAGGGTTCGTGTTGTATCCCTAGTGTTAGGTAGGGTTCATGCTGTATCCCTAGTGTTAGGTAGGGTTCGTGTTGTATCCCTAGTCTTAGGTAGGATTCGTTATGTATCCCAAATGTTAAGTAGGGTTCTTTATGTATCCCTTGTGTAAATTAGGGTTCGTGTTGTATCCCTAGTGTTAGGTAGGGTTCATGTTGTATTACTAGTGTTAGGTAGGGTTCGTGTTGTATCCCTAGTGTTAGGTAGGGTTCTTTATGTATCCCTAGTGTTAAGTAGGGTTCGTTATGTATCCTGTGTGTTAAGTAGGGTTTGTGTTGTATCCCTAGTGTTAAGAAGTGTTCGTGTTGTATCCCTAGTGTCAGGTAGGGTTCATGTTGTATCCCTTGTGTTAGGTAGGGTTCGTCTTGAATCCCTAGTGTTAAGTAGGGTTGGTGTTGTAACCCTAGTGTTAGGTAGGGTTCGTTATGTATCCCTAGTGTTAAGTAGGGTTCTTTATGTATCCCTTGTATTAAGTAGGGTTTGTGTTGTATCCCTAGTGTTAGGTAGGGTTGGTGTTGTATCCCTAGTGTTAAGTAGGGTTCGTGTTGTATCCCTAGTGTTAGGTAGGGTTGGTTTTGTATCCCTAGTGCTACATGTAGGTATGGTTCGTTATGTATCCCTCGTGTTAAGTAGGGTTGATGTTGTATCCCTAGTGTTAGGTAGGGTTCGTTATGTATCCCTAGTAGTTAGGTAGGGTTCATGTTGTATTACTAGTGTTAGGTAGGGTTGGTGTTGTATCCCTAGTGTTAGATAGGGTTCTTTATGTATCCTAAGTGTTAAGTAGGGTTTTGTTATGTATCCTGTGTGTTAAGTAGGGTTGGTGTTGTATTCCTAGTGTTAAGTAGGGTTGGTTTTGTATCCCTAGTGTTAAGTTGGGTTCGTGTTGTATCCCTAGTATTATTAAGGGGTCGTTATGTATCCCTAGTGTTAGGTAGGGTTCGTTATGTATCCCTAGTGTTAAGTAGGGTTCGTTATGTATCCCTAGTGTTAAGTAGGGTTCGTGTTGTATCCCTAGTGTTAAGTAGGGTTCGTGTTGTATCATTAGCGTCAGGAAGGGTTCGTGTTGTATCCCTAGTGTTAGGTAGGGTTCCTGTTGCATCCATAGTGTTAGGTAGGGTTCGTGTTGTATCCCTAGTGTTAGGTAGGGTTCGTGTTGTATCCTTAGCGTCAGGTAGGGTCCATGTTGTATCCCTAGTGTTAGGTGGGGTTCATGTTGTATCCTTAGTGTGAGGTAGGGTTCGTGTTGTATCCCTTGTGTTAAGTAGGTTTCGTGTTGTATCCCTAGTGTTAAGTAGGGTTCGTGTTGTATCCTTAGCGTCAGGTAGGGTCCATGTTGTATCCCTATTGTTAGGTAGGGTTCATGTTGTATCCTTAGTGTAAGGTAGGGTTCGTGTTGTATCCCTAGTGTTAGGTAGGGTTCGTGTTGTATCTCTAGTGTTAGGTAGGGTTCGTGTTGTATCCCTAGTGTTAGGTAGGGTCCATGTTGTATTCCTAGTGTTAGGTAGGGTTCCTGTTGTATCCCTAGTGTAAGGTAGGATTCGTGTTGTATCTCTAGTGTTAGGTAGGGTCCTAGTTGTATCCCTAGTGTTAGGTAGGGTTCGTGTTGTATTCTTAGTGTTAGGTAGGGTTCATGTTGTATCCCTAGTGTTAAGTAGGGTTCGTTATGTATCCCTAGTGTTAAATAGGGTTCATGTTGTAGCCCTAGTGTCAAGTAGGGTTCGTGTTGTATCCTTAGCGTCAGGTAGGGTCCATGTTGTATCCCTAGTGTTAGGTAGAGTTCATGTTGTATCCCTAGTGTTTGGTAGGGTTCGTGTTGTATTCCTAGTGTCATGTAGGGTCCATGTTGTATCCCTAGTGTTAGGTAGGGTTCATGTTGTATCCCTAGTGTTAGGTAGGGTTCGTTATGTATCCCTAGTGTTAAATAGGGTTCATGTTGTAGCCCTAGTGTCAAGTAGGGTTCGTGTTGTATCCTTAGCGTCAGGTAGGGTCCATGTTGTATCCCTAGTGTTAGGTAGGGTTCATGTTGTATCCCTAGTGTTTGGTAGGGTTCGTGTTGTATTCCTAGTGTCATGTAGGGTCCATGTTGTATCCCTAGTGTTAGGTAGGGTTCATGTTGTATCCCTAGTGTTAGGTAGGGTTCGTGTCGTATCTCTAGTGTTAGGTAGGGTCCTATTTGTATCCCTAGTGTTAGGTAGGGTTCATGTTGTATCCCTAGTGTTAGGTAGGGTTCATGTTGTATCCCTAGTGTTAAGTAGGGTTCGTTATGTATCCCTTGTGTTAAGTAGGGTTCGTGTTGTAGCCCTAGTGTTAAGTAGTGTTCTTGTTGTATCCTTAGCGTCAGGTAGGGTTCGTGTTGTATCCCTAGTGTTAGATAGGGTTCGTTATGTATCCTGTGTGTTAAGTAGGGTTTGTGTTGTATCCCTAGTGTTAAGTAGTGTTCGTTATGTTTCCCTAGTGTCAGGTAGGGTTCATGTTGTATCCCTAGTGTTAGATAGGGTTCGTCTTGAATCCCTAGTGTTAAGTAGGGTTCTTTATGTATCCCTTGTATTAAGTAGGGTTTGTGTTGTATCCCTAGTGTTAGGTAGGGTTGGTGTTGTATCCCTAGTGTTAAGTAGGGTTCGTGTTGTATCCCTAGTGTTAGGTAGGGTTGGTTTTGTATCCCTAGTGCTACATGTAGGTATGGTTCGTTATGTATCCCTCGTGTTAAGTAGGGTTTGTGTTGTATCCCTAGTGTTATTTAGGGTTCGTTATGTATCCCTAGTAGTTAGGTAGGGTTCGTGTTGTATTACTAGTGTTAGGTAGGGTTCGTGTTGTATCCCTAGTGTTAGGTAGGGTTCTTTATGTATCCTTAGTGTTAAGGAGGGTTTCGTTATGTATCCTGTGTGTTAAGTAGGGTTGATGTTGTATCCCTAGTTTTAAGTAGGGTTCGTGTTGTATCCCTAGTGTTAAGTAGGGTTCGTGTTGTATCCCTAGTGTTAGGTAGGGTTCATGTTGTATCCCTAGTGTTAAGTAGGGTTCGTGTTGTATCCTTAGTGTTAGGTAGGGGTCGTTATGTTACCCTTGTGTTAAGTAGGGTTGGTGTTGTATTCCTAGTGTTAAGTAGGGTTGGTTTTGTATCCCTAGTGTTAAGTAGGGTTCGTGTTGTATCCCTAGTATTATTAAGGGTTCGTTATGTATCCCTAGTGTTATGTAGGGTTCGTTATGTATCCCTAGTGTTAAATAGGGTTCGTTATGTATCCCTAGTGTTAAGTAGGGTTCGTGTTGTATCCCTAGTGTTAAGTAGGGTTTGTGTTGTATCATTAGCGTCAGGAAGGGTTCGTGTTGTATCCCTAGTGTTAAGTAGGGTTCGTGTTGTATCCCTAGTATTATTAAGGGTTCGTTATGTATCCCTAGTGTTAGGTAGGGGTCGTTATGTATCCCTAGTGTTAAATAGGGTTCGTTATGTATCCCTAGTGTTAAGTAGGGTTCGTGTTGTATCCATAGTGTTAAGTAGGGTTTGTGTTGTATCATTAGCGTCAGGAAGGGTTCGTGTTGTATCCCTAGTGTTAGGTAGGGTTCCTGTTGCATCCATAGTGTTAGGTAGGGTTCGTGTTGTATCCCTAGTGTTAGGTAGGGTTCGTGTTGTATCCTTAGCGTCAGGTAGGGTCCATGTTGTATCCCTAGTGTTAGGTGGGGTTCATGTTGTATCCTTAGTGTGAGGTAGGGTTCGTGTTGTATCCCTTGTGTTAAGTAGGTTTCGTGTTGTATCCCTAGTGTTAAGTAGGGTTCGTGTTGTATCCTTAGCGTCAGGTAGGGTCCATGTTGTATCCCTATTGTTAGGTAGGGTTCATGTTGTATCCTTAGTGTAAGGTAGGGTTCGTGTTGTATCCCTAGTGTTAGGTAGGGTTCGTGTTGTATCCCTAGTGTTAGGTAGGGTCCATGTTGTATTCCTAGTGTTAGGTAGGGTTCCTGTTGTATCCCTAGTGTAAGGTAGGATTCGTGTTGTATCTCTAGTGTTAGGTAGGGTCCTAGTTGTATCCCTAGTGTTAGGTAGGGTCCTAGTTGTATCCCTAGTGTTAGGTAGGGTTCATGTTGTATCCCTAGTGTTAATTAGGGTTCGTTATGTATCCCTAGTGTTAAATAGGGTTCATGTTGTAGCCCTAGTGTCAAGTAGGGTTCGTGTTGTATCCTTAGCGTCAGGTAGGGTCCATGTTGTATCCCTAGTGTTAGGTAGGGTTCATGTTGTATCCCTAGTGTTTGGTAGGGTTCGTGTTGTATTCCTAGTGTCATGTAGGGTCCATGTTGTATCCCTAGTGTTAGGTAGGGTTCATGTTGTATCCCTAGTGTTAGGTAGGGTTCGTGTCGTATCTCTAGTGTTAGGTAGGGTCCTATTTGTATCCTTAGTGTTAGGTAGGGTTCATGTTGTATCCCTAGTGTTAGGTAGGGTTCATGTTGTATCCCTAGTGTTAAGTAGGGTTCGTTATGTATCCCTAGTGTTAAGTAGGGTTCGTGTTGTAGCCCTAGTGTTAAGTAGTGTTCTTGTTGTATCCTTAGCGTCAGGTAGGGTTCGTGTTGTTTCCCTAGTGTTAGGTAGGGTTCATGTTGTATCCCTAGTGTTAGGTAGGGTTCGTTTTGTATTCCTAGTGTCAGGTAGGGTCCATGTTGTATCCCTAGTGTTAGGTAGGTTCATGTGGTATTCCTAGTGTTAGGTAGGGTTCGTGTTGTATCCCTAGTTTTAAGTAGGGTTCGTTATGTATCCCTAGTGTTAGGTAGGGTTCATGTTGTATCCCTAGTGTTAGGTAGGGTTCGTTTTGTATTCCTAGTGTCAGGTAGGGTCCATGTTGTATCCCTAGTGTTAGGTAGGTTCATGTGGTATTCCTAGTGTTAGGTAGGGTTCGTGTTGTATCCCTAGTTTTAAGTAGGGTTCGTTATGTATCCCTAGTGTTAGGTAGGGTTCATGTTGTATCCCTAGTGTTAGGTAGGGTTCGTTTTGTATTCCTAGTGTCAGGTAGGGTCCATGTTGTATCCCTAGTGTTAGGTAGGTTCATGTGGTATCCCTAGTGTTAGGTAGGGTTCGTGTTGTATCCCTAGTTTTAAGTAGGGTTCGTTATGTATCCCTAGTGCTAAGTAGGGTTCGTGTTGTATCCCTAGTGTTAAGTATGGTTGGTGTTGTATCCCTAGCGTCAGGTAGGGTCCATGTTGTATCCATAGTGTTGGGTAGAGTTCATGTTGTATCCCTAGTGTTAAGTAGGGTTGGTTTTGTATTCCTAGTGTTAAGTAGGGTTGGTTTTGTATCCCTAGTGTTAAGTAGGGTTCGTGTTGTATCCCTAGTATTATTAAGGGTTCGTTATGTATCCCTAGTGTTAGGTAGGGTTCGTTATGTATCCCTAGTGTTAAGTAGGGTTCGTTATGTATCCCTAGTGTTAAGTAGGGTTCGTGTTGTATCCCTAGTGTTAAGTAGGGTTCGTGTTGTATCATTAGCGTCAGGAAGGGTTCGTGTTGTATCCCTAGTGTTAGGTAGGGTTCCTGTTGCATCCATAGTGTTAGGTAGGGTTCGTGTTGTATCCCTAGTGTTAGGTAGGGTTCGTGTTGTATCCTTAGCGTCAGGTAGGGTCCATGTTGTATCCATAGTGTTAGGTGGGGTTCATGTTGTATCCTTAGTGTGAGGTAGGGTTCCTGTTGTATCCCTTGTGTTAAGTAGGTTTCGTGTTGTATCCCTAGTGTTAAGTAGGGTTCGTGTTGTATCCTTAGCGTCAGGTAGGGTCCATGTTGTATCCCTATTGTTAGGTAGGGTTCATGTTGTATCCTTAGTGTAAGGTAGGGTTCGTGTTGTATCCCTAGTGTTAGGTAGGGTTCGTGTTGTATCGCTAGTGTTAGGTAGGGTCCATGTTGTATTCCTAGTGTTAGGTAGGGTTCCTGTTGTATCCCTAGTGTAAGGTAGGATTCGTGTTGTATCTCTAGTGTTAGGTAGGGTCCTAGTTGTATCCCTAGTGTTAGGTAGGGTTCGTGTTGTATTCTTAGTGTTAGGTAGGGTTCATGTTGTATCCCTAGTGTTAAGTAGGGTTCGTTATGTATCCCTAGTGTTAAATAGGGTTCATGTTGTAGCCCTAGTGTCAAGTAGGGGTCGTGTTGTATCCTTAGCGTCAGGTAGGGTCCATGTTGTATCCCTAGTGTTAGGTAGGGTTCATGTTGTATCCCTAGTGTTTGGTAGGGTTCGTGTTGTATTCCTAGTGTCATATAGGGTCCATGTTGTATCCCTAGTGTTAGTTAGGGTTCATGTTGTATCCCTAGTGTTAGGTAGGGTTCGTGTCGTATCTCTAGTGTTAGGTAGGGTCCTATTTGTATCCTTAGTGTTAGGTAGGGTTCATGTTGTATCCCTAGTGTTAGGTAGGGTTCATGATGTATCCCTAGTGTTAAGTAGGGTTCGTTATGTATCCCTAGTGTTAAGTAGGGTTCGTGTTGTAGCCCTAGTGTTAAGTAGTGTTCTTGTTGTATCCTTAGCGTCAGGTAGGGTTCGTGTTGTATCCCTAGTGTTAGGTAGGGTTCATGTTGTATCCCTAGTGTTAGGTAGGGTTCGTTTTGTATTCCTAGTGTCAGGTAGGGTCCATGTTGTATCCCTAGTGTTAGGTAGGTTCACGTGGTATCCCTAGTGTTAGGTAGGGTTCGTGTTGTATCCCTAGTTTTAAGTAGGGTTCGTTATGTATCCCTAGTGCTAAGTAGGGTTCGTGTTGTATCCCTAGTGTTAAGTATGGTTGGTGTTGTATCCCTAGCGTCAGGTAGGGTCCATGTTGTATCCATAGTGTTGGGTAGAGTTCATGTTGTATCCCTAGTGTTAGGTAGGGTTCTTGTTGTATCCCTAGTGCCAGGTAGGCTTCGTGTTGAACCTTAGTGTTAGGTAGGGTTCGTGTTGTATCCCTAGCGTCAGGTAGGGTTCGTGTTGTATCCCTAGTGTTAGGTAGGGTTCGTGTTGTATCCCTAGCGTCAGGTAGGGTTCGTGTTGTATCCCTAGTGTTAAGTAGGGTTCATGTTGTATCCCTAGTGTTAGGTATGGTTCGTGTTGTATCCCTCGTGTTAAGTAGGGTTCGTTATGTATCCCTAGTGTTAGGTAGTGTCCATGTTGTATCCCTAGTGTTAAGTAGGGTTCGTTATGTATCCCTAGTGTTAAGTAGGGTTCGTGTTGTATCCCTAGTGTTAGGTAGGGTCCATGTTGTAACACCATGGGAGTGCTTACTTGTCTTGTGTTTTATAGTGTTCAGCTTGGATTTCTTTTCATGGGAGTAGCAATGATGTGCTCCTATATATCGGTTTCAGTGTGTCTGGCTCAAAACTACCCCATTCAAATGTTTTACAGACATACACAATTAAGTTATATGATGGAACATTTGTATTGTTCTGTCTGAATGACTTTTATGTCTGTGATGACATTTAACCTCTTTAGTATAGACTCTACCTATCTCCGTTGTTGGATCTTTGACGTCTACGTATTCTGTACGTTGTCATAATTTTTTTCATATTAATTCATTTATTGTAATAATATTTATTTTCAGTACCAATATAAGTAACTTTCATTAATGACATGAATGAATTAGCAATTTTGTAAAACGAAAAAAAATGTTTTTTTTTCATCCGTTCGAATTTTGTCGAAAAGATAGTTAGTTTCATAACTTAGTCTCACGGGTGTTGAGATTTTCTGTTCGTCCGTATTTAATATAATTAGAGTTTAGCCCTTTGTTGATAAGTAATATCTCATCATCATCAAAGGACATTTTCTGTAATAAAAAGTCGATTACTGATTTCGACCCTGTTGTCTCACTTGTAGAACTGAACTTACTGATCATCATAAAGTTTTTCTGTCTATTATAATTTTCAAAATAGAAGGCAACACCAAAAATAATAGGTAAAAATCATTTCAGACAATAAATCATATAATACATGGGAAATGAGTCCATGTGACACAGATAACATTTACCTTTATAAAGGAACATAACTTAGGAAAGGCTCGAGTGACACTACCCAAGTTTGTCCTTAATCTTAATTCTGTTGTTATAGGCATTGTGTATTAGTTTCATAACATTTGCCTGAGAAGAACTTAGGTAAGAAAACAAAAACGATAACGTCAGCATCTTCCCCATTTAGAAAGGGGCATAGCAGGAAAAGTGAGGACACCGAAATATATATGGCCGACTTCGATTCTTCCAACTCGGGTAAACTCTAGTTGAAAGGTGAGTGCTAATGCACATGTGCGCAACCGTTCCGAATCGAAGTCAAAACTCTTCCATCGAGTTGTCTATTATAATGGAGGTGAACATTTTGTTTTTTGCTGAGCATTAAAATAAAAAAAAATATTACACAGTGTTTCACAAAGAAAAGTTCTGATCATGTTTGCATTTGAAAAATAGTTTTTAATAAAATTTACGGTACCAATTTTCTTGCACCAGATGCGCATATCGACAATACATGTCTCTTCAGTGATGCTCGTGGCCAAAATATTTGAAATCCAAAACATATATAAAAGATGAGGAGAAATAACCCAAAAGTTCCAAAAAGTATAGCCAGATCCGGGAAAGGAATCATAGCTTTGCATGAAGGAGATACATGCCTGAATTTATAATAATTTCTATCATTTTATAACAACAAATTTTAATAACACAAAAAAATCCGTATTTTCATGCCAGTACCGAAGTACTGGCTACAGGGCTGGTGATACCCTCGGGGACTAATAGTCCACCAGCAGAGGCATCGACCCAGTGGTAGTAATAACATTAACGGTAACAATTGTTTTGCACCAGATGCACATTTCGACAATACATGTCTCTTCAGTGATGCTCGTGGCCAAAATATTTGAAATTCAAAACATATATAAAAGATGAAGAGCTATAATCCAAAAGTTCCAAAAAGTATAGCCAAATCCGTGAAAGAAATCAGAGCTTTGCATGAGGGAGATACATTCCTTAAGTTATAAGTAAGTATTTTTGTAATAAAGTACGAAGTTGAAGAGATTTAAGGACCAAATTCCCCTTGTCAGCTTTTTTCTTCGGCTGTATTTTGTCAAATACCAGTTTATTTGTATCACTTTTATTTGTTGCAACTACTTGACGCCATCTTGAAACTCGACTAAACCTGCCCCGACCCAGGGTTGAATTCGAGTTAACTCAGGTAGGTTCAAGAGGTCAAACTCGGGGGGTTCGGTTGTCAGTCGAGTAAACTCGATAGACTCTACTAACCCGAGTTGGACAAATCGAAGTAGGCCATATTTGACCTGTGTTTTGTAGTAATACACATTGCACATTTCATACCATTTTTTAAGTTAAAGAACAGAAAAAAAATCAACAGTTTTTCTATTTGCAAAGGGGCATAATTTAGAACAGTACAAGTGACACCATCAAAATTCAAAACTTTTCTGAGTTATGTGGTAATACGAATTGTGTTTAAGTTTTATAACATTAGGTTAAGGCAAACTATAGTTGGAGAATAGAAACCAATTTTGAGACATCATCTGACCGTTTTGACATGTATGGACAATCCGTAGAGCTCAACATCCTGCTATTGTCAGATTTCTCTTATTTGAGTTTAAGTGATTTTCAAAATAATAGACAAAACTTTTATCTTACCCCATACATTATAGTTCAGTCATGTTAGTCATCTTGGTTGGCAGGCAAGTTAAAAAGGCATATTGTTTTTAAACGGTGATTGTTGCCAAGTTTGTTTGAATTTGGCCCAGTTGCTATAGAAGATTATTTATTCAAAGTTAACGCTCGACGACGACCACGACAGACGACGGGCACCAAGTGATGAGAAAAGCGCGGGTATGTTAAGGCATTTTTTTCAGGGGCAAATAACTCTTGTGATGCTCATGAATATTAATGAGTAACGTTGCGTCTCCATAGTGACGACGCTGTCCGCTTCAGTTCTCTGGTCGTCAATCGCTCTTGTATTTTGATCTTTTTATTGATAAACTATGTAGAATTAGATCAATAATGATAATTTGTTGAAAATAAAAATTATATGTCACATTATTTTTCAAGCCATAACTTGTATTGTATGAAAATCCTACTTGTCGATCTCGCAACGGAGGCGTGGCTTGTTTTCCTTATTTGGAAAACCGATTCAACAGGAAGCTTGAAATCCACATGTTTTGAACGGACGGATTTTTTTTGTTGCAAGAGGCGAATAATGGCCCATATACCCAAGGATTTCAGCTTACAAGCCGAATTGTACGCCATAACTTGACTATGAGTAAGTATTCTGTCGTCTTTTTGCTGTTTTCTGTAGCCGACTATCTTCATTTTGACAAAAATCTACCCTTGAAGTTGAAATTCTCCCCCTTTTTTCCATCTGTTTTAGAAATTATCCCTGAACCAAGGAATTGCATAGTAAACTATGTATGTAGATATAGGAAGATGTGGTGTGAGTGCCAATGAGACAACTCTCCATCCAAACATGAACTGTCTTAATTGCAAGTCATTTTATGGTCCACAGTGTTTATGTGCAATTTAGGTGAAGTTTTAAAATACCCATGAGCTGTCCAGGAAATTTGTTATGCTATAGTTTCACTTGTTGGTGTAAAAAAAACATAAGCCCCCCCTTAAATCCGCCTCTGTTTGTCCTGTACCCAAGTGTAAATCTTATATATACAATATATACCCTTATTTTATTCTGTATGCTTCTTTGTACATATATACATGTTTTAGTTCTTTAATATGTATATGAATAAAAGGAGATGTAGGGTGTACATTCATTTGACTTTGTACATTTTTTGTGTACATAATCATATATTAAGAGACAGCTACAAAAGTTCTTTATGTTCAACATTTTGTACTACCAGAATAAGGTTTATTGTGTTGCTATACTTGTCAGTCTTTATGAAATAAGTAACATGTGTATAGGCCACACCAATTTTATTCCTTGTTTGACCAACCAACCCGCCCCCAACTATTTGTTTCATAACAGGAAATTTGTTATTTATTTTTTTATCACCCTTACTGCATTTGTACTGCATTTGGAAATGCAATCATGTCCATTTCCCACATCATTTTATGTAAATATTATAAAAAGATATTAACATAAAAATAAAATTGAGAATGGAAATGGGGAATGTGTCAAAGAGACAACAACCCGACCAAAATAAAAAAACACATCAGCAGAAGGTCACCAACAGGTCTTCAATGTAGCGAGAAATTCCCGCACCCGGAGGCGTCCTTCAGCTGGCCCCTAAACAAATATATACTAGTTCAGGGATTATGAACGCCATAAAAAGATATTAACACTTGTTTTCAAATCACTGTCTTACCTGTATTTATTGTTTAAAAACTATAAGCACCCGACCACACTGTATAAATATATTGTGCAATTTTTTTATTAATAATTAAACCTATACATGCTATATATCCCAAGTGAGAGTACTACGATATAAATATATAACAGAAAAAAATGCCTGAACATTTGTTTCCTTCCCCTTACTTACAAAATATGTTCGTTGTCAGAATTGCAAATATATTGTATGCCAGCAGAACAAAACAACCCATACTGATTACTCGCTGCATGTGTATGTACCTGTGAGGATTGATTTGGGGGCTTGTCGTTCAGTAGTTTGTTGATTTGGTTCATAGCCTGTAATTTCTCAGTTTGTATATATATATATTAGATTGTTTGTTTTCTTGTTTGAATTGTGTACACTAGTTATGTTGGGGTCCCTTATGCCCTTATAGCATGCTTTTAAGTCTGGGTAAATTAATAGCCCTAGCCTGTGTAAAAGGCCAATAAATGAATTTGTAATTATCAGGTTGGGAAGAACCCTTCCTCAAGTAAGAGGTTATTTTACTGTTATAGAAAAGAAAAATAGAATAAAGCAAGGGTTTGTATGGTGCTACTATAAAAATCCTTGGAAAAGCTTAGAATGTTTTACTTAAAACAAGGAAAACTACATCATATTTGAAACAACTTTTCTAAAAGAGGCGTCCACACTTTCTGAATAATATAAAAGTAAATGATATTTTTTAGTTAATTAAACATGTTAAGTCCAGAAGTATAACAAAACATATGGACAAGTTTTGACCATTTAATACCAGATAGCTATATAGAGGGAGGGTAGGAGGGGTCCTGATCCCGAAATCCCGGGCTTAAACAAACTCGCAATCCCGAGGTCCTGAATTTAAAATAAATGAAATCCCCAAATTCATAAAAAAGAATTCCCGGATCCTGAAAGGGTCAATCCCAAAATCCCGAGCTTAAAAACACTGATCCCGGAGTCCTGATAAAAGACCTGTCCCCCTCTATATAGTTCTTTCAGAAAATATAAGGCGTATTGTACTAAAAAGTGGGGTTTTTTTTACAAAAAAATATATAATAACTATATATAATATTCTATAACATTGTGGGGTGGTTCCCAACTGGATTATGACTTTGATGGTGATTTGTCTCTTTGGCGCACATATACAACATCTATTATTCAATTATTTTTTGGTGTACAGGGAAAACACGTCATAAATTAAAGAAATGTCAGGGTACAAACTTGTTATAAATCAAGCTTTAATATCATGAATATTGTCAAAATCTAATATTTTATGCTTCACCTAAAACAATTGCAACACTGGGTTGCTACATGTGTATATATGTTGTTTAATGCTTATTTGTTATAGGCTTGGAAATTAGAACATTCACTGTTCTGAAATGTAATTGTATAATAATTTAAAAAAATAAGACGTAAAATAGATTTGTTGTTTCGAACTCTTATATGCATTCTGGCTAATATTTTCAAAAGTGTTCACCAAAAAGTTGTGATTGGCTTCACACGTACGAAATATTTGAATTCCATCCAATGATGTGGCATTATTTTCATTTTGGTGTACGAACAATGAGATTACCATTTACCCATATAGTCCTATATATAGATTCGGGAAAAGGCGAATTACCTACCTGAACCTTTATGTTTCAAATCGGAGACTGGAAACATGCATACATAAATTTAAATTCATTTTGCTTTGACTTAAATTAAATTATCTAATATGAAAAAGAAGATGTGGTATGAATGCAAAAATGACAACTCTCCAGAAGAGAACAAAATGACACACAAATTAACAACTTTAAGTCACGGTAGGGGCCTTGAACAATGAGCAAAGACCATACCGCATAGTCAGCTATAAAATACACCGAAACTACAATGTGAAACAATTCAACATGTTCAAATGAGACAGGCACATATATTTACATACACACATAATGTAGCGGAGTTATTTTTATTTTGCAAAAACTTGTTATTTTGATATATATATAGTTGGTGAGTATTTTACAAAATGTTAGGTGGATATTGTTAAGTTTTTAACACATCTCTTTTCACAGAAGTTTTGCATGTAAGTTTGGATTACAATATAATCATTGATAATTAGTCCTTCATATTTATATATGAAAAATATTTTTATCAGTAATACTGTTATACATGTACTGCATGCTTACTGGATTTTGTTTTGTGTACACAATTGTCAATTGTTACTTTTTGTATTACAGGTTCAAGATGACAATGATGAGAACAAAAATGGAAAGGATACTTGCCTTACATTTACATTGCAATACATGACTGCAGGATATATGAACAGAAAACATGGACAACAATGTGTAATTCACAGCAACATAACTTTTTGAAATTGAGTAAAGATAACTTTCCAACCAGAAGTTCCACAGTGTGATCATGGTGATGTCAAACAGCATGTTAAAAATGATTAAAAACAATATAGTAAGACTCAGCTTGAAGGTGAAAGGAGGACCCAGTTTTTGACACCCACTTTTTCTTGCCTGTTTTTTTCTGGACAGAAAGAAAACCCTCCATTTAAATAGAATGCAGAAAGTGACTGTTAAATTGTAAAATTAACGGAACCTACAGAATGACAGATGGAAACATGTGTAGAGAAAAAACCTCATGTAATCTATAAAGTAATTCAACATCTTGTAGCAGCCTCGTAGAGATCGTTCCACAGCAGTAAAGGATGGTCAAAGGTGACCAGTTCTTATTTCAACATGAACACAGACATGTCAGACAGAGATTAATCTCAACAATTACAATTTGATTAAAAAGAATGTGTGCACATACATTTTATACATGTACTTTGTACAATGTTGTACCTGTATAGTGGAAAAATTACATGTGTAATTTATTACGGACAGAAGACCAACAAAACAGGGCTAAATGTTATAGATAACTGTAAATTTACATTATGTTCATAAGAACAGCAGTATCAACATTTGAACAGTAACATATCCATAAATTTTTGTCAAGCATGTATATCAAAACATTAATTTGATTAAATATTTCTATTCATGCAATGTTCTTACATGACAATTTCATGAGCAATTAGGCCAGTTTGATTTCAGATTTTTATGAAAGTTCTTGGATGTTTCATCATGTTCATCACAACTATTTATAGGTTACTGTACAGCTTTCAACAATGAGTAAAACCCTTTATCATTTGCATTTATACATACAATTACATTTGTACATGAGTTATGCTACCGTGAATACTCAAATTAACAAATAATGACAGACAGCAACTTAAAAAGGACAACATAAGCTTTAGCTCAAGCATGTTGAGAGACTGGCACATAAAATGTGACATAGTAAATATAAAAAGAAGATGTGGTATGATTGCCAATGCGACAATAGTCATGTGATAGTAAACCTGTTTTTGAGAGTTTTTCTGTGAAATTAACATATATCATGTATATCAGATGAAGAAAGGGCATATGATCTACATGTATGGGTACATACAAAATTAACATGGTTTCATTGCTAATGAGACAACTCTCCCTAACATGGGCAAGCAACTAAATGATGTAAAAATAAAAAAAATAAAGGTCAGTGTTAGGCCTACAACTACAAGCAAATTTTATACAACATAGTCAGTTAGCTGAAATGCTCGGCCTTGAAAATTGTACTGCCTTTAACAATTGAGGGTGTTGCAGTACAACATTCAATAAAAAGAAACCAGAAAAAAAATCAACCTTGAGAAATCCTTAGAAAATTATGTAAATAATGACAAATATAACATGCAATGGTGAATACAGGTTCAAAGTTTGAGATGCAGGTTGTTCAATAGAAGGTGGTACCATGTACTTTTAAGTCTAATGTTACGGTAAGTTTCATGTACATTCACCAGCTAAATTTAGGATTTTTATATTCTTGTAATATACATTGTATTTAAAAGAATCTACTATATGGTAAAGGGTGTCGGTCAACATGAATGACATGTAGATATCAATGAATACCAGCAATTGACAAAGTTCAAACTCAGTCATGTATGTAGACAATGCAGAAAAAAGAAAAAAAATATATATATTAATAGCTCAATCAAACTTGATTGGTGTAAAACACACAAAACATGCACAAGGACTCATAAAGAAATATTTAAAGAAGTTAAACATATATAAAGCAACAATCTGGTACATGTACTAAACATGAATCCCAGTAAAAGTTGAACTTGAAGTATGTTCCATTAGACTGTATTTGGGCAGAAAACATACTTTCAGTCGTGGTAAATATACAGATACATTGTACATGTAATCATAAAATATTGCCATTTCCATTATCACAATAAGACACAGATGAGACTTCTATCATTGTCTTTGCTTATTTATTTTTCTTCCGTAAAGTTCCATACCACATATTGCCTATTGTAAACCACTCAAACACTACATGTACAGTACTGAAAATTCAGAAATAATTGAATGTGAATAATGTGGCTAGGTAAATATTGCAATAATAAGAACTTGCATTCTTAAACATTTGTAACTGAAACATGCACATTTATGAGGAATTATTAGAAATCTCAATAAATAAATATTTTTTAGTGAAATTGAGAATGGAATTAGGGGAATATGCATGTCAATACGACAACCCAACCAAAGAGCAAATAACAGCTAAGACATCCATTCTTGAATAATTGCAATAATAAATGATTATATACTGGAAATAGTGTATTAGATGAATGCAAAACTTTCAGTACTAGTATTTACAGTTTTAAAAAAAATTGCTGGGTATCCTGATTTTACATGTTTTATAAACATGATAAACTGATTTTATTTTAAGTTTATCCGCATTTTTTAAAGAGGGGCCGAGTCAACAAGAAACATGTTACAGTGGCGGATCCAGAAATTTTCATAAGTAGGGGCCCACTGACTGACCTAAGAGGGGGCCAGCACCAGTCACGCTTCAGTGATTCCATATATAAGCAACCAAATTTCCCCCCTAGATCCGCCTATGTGTAAGCAATACATGGTCACACAAAAGACTTTAATGCAATTTGTCTTGTATATCAAATAAGGAGATGTAGTATAATTGCAATTGAGACAACTATCCACCAATCGCATGTTTCTAATGAAATAGCTATATAATTAAGTAATTACACTATAGGAAAATACCTCCTTTGACAATGAAAAAAATCATACTGAATAGTGTCACTAATGGACTAAATATGGATTGGACAAAAAAAAATTAATTGAGAAACTTGACAGTCTAATGTATAAAAAACAGATACATGTATGTCAACAGACATGAACCAAATTAAAGCAAGCCACTGTCCCTTTAAAACTGTAAAACACCAACACAAAATATTTGTTTTGGTCACAAAATGAAATGTGATGTTTGATATATGTACACAAAATACATGATGGATGAAATGTAATTGCATGCCAGTACTGACTGGGACATCAATTTTGGAAATGAATATCCTTGTCTAGTAAGTTGGAACCCAGTCCCCTTTACTCTGGGTTGGGACCCCCCTTTCTTTTTTAAATGGCTGGATCCGCCCCTGACATATATATATATAGAACTCAGACAACCAACATATACACCATAAGACTACTTTCTTAAGTTTAAGCGATTAAATTTGCTTAGAAATTGGTAATACAAATTATTTATGAAGGTGGAACTGCACTTTTGTCAGTCTCTTTTTCCAGGAAAATTCGACATTCTACATACAGTTGAAACCTGAAGAAGTGCGTCAAACACGCACAACTTGTTTTACTATCGTCGGTTACTAAAAAGGTCAAATGATTTCAACGGATATTGTCAATAAGATCAATTTATGTTGAGGTTTAATAATGTAAATACTCCAGCATCGTCAACTGTAACAACAGAGTTGCGGTTCTTCGATGATTTTGTTCGAGTCGTCAGTGCGCTTGAATGACATAGACAATTTATCGAAACCATAGAAACGAAATCTAAATTCACAAAAAGCGGGTTGCCAGAGACGATATTTCTCAAAACAGTCAACTGAAATAGAAAGCTATAGTTATAACCTAATAGAAAAGTGCTGCGCGCTTAATGAATATGAACCTGTAATCAAATTAAGAACGAAACTGTGTACAAATTTAACGTTATATGCTGCCGGGCAAACTAAAAATACTATTCTAATTTAATATGTTCACTTTTGGAAAATCGCGCAGCACTTTTAAGCAACGGGAAAGCACAGGGATTCGTTTAAAAAAAAGTTTGTTGATTTTTATTCAGTGTAGTAACCCGCTTTTTGCCAATTTGATTAAGGCATTTTACCCCTGTGGAAGTCACGTGACCTAGGCGATCATGACCAAAATTTCGGTTTACTGAATCCTTACTACATGAATATATAAATTCAACAACTAAGATTTATGAATTGTTGATAAAACAATTTTATTCTTGAAATATCATATTTTGCCCCTTTTTACGTTTAAAAGTGCCTTAACCTACCTGCGAGACTATTTGGTCAATAGAGCCAGATGATCTAAAAAATAAATCAATATATTTTTGGAGAAAAAAATGATAGCATTGCATTTGCATTTTCATAGCACTCAGTATATGTTATAAATAATGTACATGATTTGAAATTTGAGCTTTGAAATATTTCTTACAAACTATTAAACACTAAACTCAAAATTTATAAATATGCACGATAACATTTAACATTTCTACCTACATTGACAATATGCGCAATCAAAACAGACAAAAAGCAACGGACAAAAAGAAAAATTATAGGAAAAAAAGCAAAATAGACAAAAAACAAAAGTGTCGGACAGAAAGCAAAATCATTATGAGGAAATACATTAAAAAGGCGACGAAATTATCTTACACAAGCAATATGTAAAAGTTAAAGCAATATAAGGTCAGTGAGCTTGTTTTGTTGTATTTATATGATTTTTTTGGCCCACTTATTTTACGACATAGATGATTGTTAGAAGAGCCTCATATTAATGTAATCCCGCCGTTTGGCTTATTTTTATACATTTGACGATATTTTTAAGAGGAATTGAAAGATGCAAATAACATTATCATAGGAAAGGTGAAAACAAAGGTTGATAAAAAAGTGTAATATTATATCAGTCTTAGTCTGGACCTTTCGAAGATACAACTATGTACTGAATAAAAGAAAAACCGCACACACACGTTTTACTGGTCTTTCATTCTAAAAACGTTAATACTAAATTTACTTTGCAATAACATTTGGAAGACAGTTTCGAAATACTAGTTCGCTAATTATGTAATATTTGATAATCAGTAAAAATGGTTCGTTACATGTAGCTGAATCCATTTAATTGATTTTGTCAGTGTTCACTGACTTTCCCTTTTGACAATTGACCTGTTTGTTTGTTGTAAAAATGTTATCAACTGACTGATCAATAAATAGGAGGCTTATAATTTTCCTGTTAAGTAACATTTTCAAATAAAACAAGTCAAGATGGTTGTGTATCAACATAATGCAATAGGATTCATATCATACACCAACGACAATTAAAAAGGGGGGCAATAAGGGGGTCCGTTAACATGTTAAGCAACACGACGGGTGCCGCATGTAGAGCAGGATCTGCTTACCCTTCCGGAGCACCTGAATTCACCCCTAGTTTTTGGTGGGATTCGTGTTGTTTATTCTTTAGTTTTCTATGTTGTGTCATGTGTACTATTGTGTTTCTGTTTGTCTTTTTCATTTTTAGCCATGACGTTGTCAGTTTGTTTTAGATTTACGAGTTTGACTGTCCCTTTGGTGTCTTTCGTCCCTCTTTTAACAACATATCGATTGTGCCAAAAACAGTTAACAAAAATGCAAAAATGCTGAAAACAGTTGACAATTTGGGTTGAAAACAGTTAACAGCTTTAATTTGTCTCAGATAACAGTTAAAACACCTTGAAAGGGCCAAAACAGGTGAAAATAAGAAGGTATTGCCCCACTCTTATTAAATAATATTCATAAACCTAGACCAATAAACCTACAATACAAATTCCAAACCTAGAGCCAGAATTATTTACTCTTGCATGAATGAATACACGTCTTTATGGTTTTATTGTTCTAAGTTTAGTTCCAAAGGGTAATTTATTATTAAGGTTTCAAGGTTTACCATTTTACATTGTTTGATACCTAAAACGAAACAACATGTAATGAAATCAACATATTGACTTTGATGTCTGTCTCAATGACGTCAGACAACAAAAAAGATTCCTCCAATTGAATAGGTTTTCTCTCCCAATGACACAACCCAACCTATACAAATCCTGAGATTGTTTATACAGTCTGTCTCAATGACGTCAGCCAGCATATAAAATAGCCCCTCCGGTTTATTATGCTGTATGTATTACTGACACGAGGCAACACATACCACAATTCTCTGATTGATTATACAGTCTGTCTGAATGACGTCAGCCAACATATTAAATAGTCCGCAGGTTTAGTATGCTGTGTGTATTACTGACACAAGAACATATATAAAATAATCCTCCACGTTATTATGCTGTTTGTCTGAAAGACATCAGACAATATGTTATATAATCCCCCGATTGATTCACAAGACTTATCAATTACACCAGACAAAATGTAATATAATCCCCCGATTGCTTTACATGTCTGTCACAATGACAGCATACACTATGCAATATAATCCACCGATTGATTATGCTGTATGTCAAAATGACACCAGACAACGTATGATACAATCCCCTGATTGATTAGTCTGCCCGTTTCAATGACACCAGGTAACATATAATGTATTTCACCATTTGATTATGCGTGTGTCTCAATGACACCAGACAACATATAATAAAAAAAACGATTTATCATTATGTCCGTCTCAATGACACCAGGTAGCATACAATGTATTTCACCAGTTGATTATACTGTCTGTCTCAATGGCACCAGGCAATGTGTTATAGATACATCGATTGATTAGCATTTTTGTCTTCATGAAGTCAGACACCATATAATAGAGCAATGTTTTTGAAAACAACAGAGAGAGGGTATCACTACTGTTGTACATTTTAATAAAACACCGTTATACAGAACCAAGAAAAAGCAAAAAACATACCTGTATTAATACTGTTTAAAGTTAAGAATTAAAATTCATGCAAACAAATGGAGTTAAAATTCATTGAACGCACAAAATTACTGGATTCCACACCCTTGTTTTATGCGCTTTGGAAACAAAGTGTGTTTACACATTTAACATCTTGTATTAACTGTTATTGTATTTTCTTATAAACTCTTAATATTCTAAATACTACCGCTTAATATAAAAATTATTAACCCATTAATTTACTAAATTTTACCCCTTAATATATAAAAAATTATCCCATAATACCCAAAATATTTACTACACTCATATAAACATGCATTAAAAAGTACATGATATAAAGCTAAAATCAGAAAATGTAGACAATTGAACATGTCTACTTAAAACCTACGGATGATGTCAAGTGTAAATTTCTATATTTACAACCTATGTCTTCCTGTTATGATGAGTAAACATTCAACTTATAATGTTATCACGTAGTAAATGTATTGTTTATATTTAAAACCTTGTTTCAAGGTCGAAATAAATGTAAAATGACAGAATATATAACGGTCCGAAATAACTTATGGTTAATTTTACACTGGCCGAGAGTCATCCTCTATATTTCCTTAGTTATTTTTCTTTTAAAGATAATTTAAAAGTTATCGTTCATATCATGCATATTGTACGAGTGGTCGTATTGTTTATTGGCCAAGTTTTACCAAATCAAGTGGTCATTCCATAGATTTATCAATAGTTATCTTATGTTACTGGAGTAGTATTGCTTATATATTTTCCCGAGTGTTATCTGATTTGTTTCCCTAGGGGTTATTTTGTATATTGATCGAGTGTAATTCATTATATTATTCAACTGGTCGTTTTGTAAGATATACCATTGCTTATCTAATCATTACATAAGTGGTCCTTGCGTAGAGAATTGGCCGTCTGTCATTTTTTTTTCTAGATTTGCATTTTGGCAGTTGTCTTATATATTACCTTGTACGTAGTCGTTTTACACATGACAACATGTTACCGTCATTTTGGTAATTGGCCAATGGTTATTTATAATATATCTCAGTGGTTGTATTGTCGATTGGCCGTTTGTGGACGTTTATCATGTTTATAAAGCATGATTGCTCATTTTGTTGATTAGTCAAATGAGAACTTAAACGCGTGGAAATTTAGTTTGATGATTGAGCGTTATCTAATTTGTTACCCGTAAATATGATTGTGTTGTTGATGCAGATTAACCGAGTGCCACCTTACTTAGGGGACGACCATTTGATATTCTGGGGGGGTGGCAGGAGGATTTTGAAAATAAATAACTCAGCCTTGATAATCACAAAAATAAATGGTTTGTTCTGTGGTAGTTTGAAAATAAATAACCTGACTTGCAATGTATTGAAAATAAATAACTTAGCTTCTTGGGCCTTCAGCAGTTCCAAAACCCTTCAATTTTGTTTTCGCTCCGCTCGGCAAAATATGTTTGACACTACTTTTCAAAGAGGCTAGGTAAACTAAATTAACTTTAATACTATATATGTATGCAATACATGTTTATTGCCATGATTGCTTTGGAATATATATAAATGATTCATTTAGTGTAGAAAATTATAAAATACTTAATCTAATTATACTAAAAGTACCAATTGTCTTTTTTTATAGTATACTTATTACTATGTGTGTTTCATATGTCCTGTATCGCTATGTATTATCTTAAAATGTTTGATATTATATTGTCCTCTTGTACACAAGTATGTGTCTGAGGTTATGAATGAAATCTTGAATCTTAAAATTTCTGCAGGGAATTATGATCTTTTCTGATTAAATGGTACACAATGAATTGACTATACATGTATCATTCATAATATTAACAAATATTTAAAAAAAAATTGTATGTTTCCGAATATCATAAATACATTGAAATATAGTTGTGAAAATGAATAATCAGTCCCTTGCTTTAATGAAAATGAAAAATCTTGCTTCAATAGTGCAGGAAATGAATAATCTGTCCTCTCAGTTTACAAAAATAAATAACCGATCAAAAACAAATCCTCCTGCCCCCCCCCCCCCAGAATATCAAATGGTCGTCCCCTTATAACCGAGTCTTACTTAGTTGTTTGGCAAAGTTTTGTTTTTATTTATAAACCATTTTTTTTAGTTTAAACTAGGGTAGACGCAGCTAGGTTATAATGTTTACTGTTATTGAGGGCTTATTGTCCAGTTCAGAAAGAACCAATCAAGTTTGAAAGCGGTCTTTTTATATCCACAGGCATACGTTCCATACACTGTGTTGGTCTATGTTTTCAATAACCGTGACGTATTAAAAAAAGTATTTTGACACAAGAAGTGAACAGATAAACGGCAGGAATATAAAAATCGTCTTTCAATATTATACATTCCCCAGTCAACAGATAACGACTGTTTTAAAATATGAAAAAAAAACCTTAGGTTGAATAATGTGGAAATAAAAAAAAACAATTCTTTGTTTAAATATGTATAAATTATCATTAAAACGTTGTTTTGTGACTATTGCTTTTGTGTAAGTTGGTTTATCAGTGCTTCGAACCAATTGATCAAGTTAACTTATTAGTACAGTGCATTTTTTTTCCATGTTAATGAAGAATTGAGCGGTAACAGTCATAGTTCAATCCACCATTTCCTTTATGTGCCTGTACCACTACATATGCCTGTTATCAGTGGTTCATGTCTGTATATTTGCTTTTTATAATCTACTTTTCTATATAAATGTGGCTGTTAGTTTTTTAGTCTAAATTGTGTCACACTTTCAACTATACAGGATAGGTATTTCTCATTGTTGAAGGCCGTCAGTTGGCATTCAATTTTGTGTGTCTTCTTTCTTTTAAAAACTGTATACCTGTCTCAAAGCCTCGTTTAATTCATTATATACTTATTGCAAATTCACAATAATATGTATCTGTTTTGGAGACCGTTTCAATGTGTTGCATGTTCTTCACAAGTTACTTTGTTAATGATGTTTGTGGAAACGAATAGCGCGTAAGCTGCACGAAATGTTAACACTGGTAGAAAAACAATTGTACATATACCATTTACACGTGCATGTTCACTTGTGTACAATAAAATGCGTCATGCCAATTCTTATGGTATAGGTAAATGCGCCGAGTCCTACCTTACACATATGAATTAGAAGGTAAAAAAAGTACTGCCTACAAATCATAAAAAAAAATGGATGTAACCTTTGAACCTTATCAATGTTTCGGAATGAACTATAGGCTTCAGTGTTGACTTACACAGAATATTATACGTATAGTATTGACCATGAAATTGAAGTTTAAAATCTGATCAATGTCATTTCAAATACCCGTTACTCCTCCTATATACATTACAACACTCACTGGGCATGCGTATCATAATACTTTCATCGAATAAATCAATACTTCTCTCCCCTTTTCAATTGTTTTTGCATACAGCAAAAAAATTCTGCTTGACTGTTGATGGATAGTTGTTTACATAGCAATCATACAGCATCTATTCTGTTTGTATTGGTTATCTTAAGACACATTCATATGTTGTTGTAATGTGAGATGTTTTCAAATTCAAACAGTTAATCAAATTTCTGGTTTCTTGTTTCAAAATCGGTTAGCATCATGTCTATATAATATCGAGAACAGCCATATTTTGAATTTGAAACTTTCGCTGTCGGCACTATAACAGTTAATCTGGATAACAGCAATACGTTATTTTTGTAAATTGTTTCATAATTTTTAATTAATTGTTTTCAATACCTAGGTTATTTTATGTTTTTCAATTATAAATACCTACAATGTTCAAGATGCGTGCACACAAAGAAACAACATTGCCTTTGAAAGATTACTCGTAAGCTTAGGTTATGTTTCTGTCGATACCAGTAAAACCTGATTGTCCTACAAATTACGCTACCTATACACCATTTTCTACAGTAGAAAATTCCTGTAAAAAAAGTGAGGATTATGACAGTTGTTTTCAATTTGCATGTTGTGCTTGAGATTTTGATTTTGATATAAAGTATTTTTCTTTTGGAATATCTGTTGGTGTTCGATGCTTTTATTAATTTGATTTTTTCAAACTTTAATAGAAAAAAAAACTCAGAAATGATCAATGAGTATATCCGAATAATTCATAAGATAATTACTTGTACACCTAGTGAAAGGGCAGGGGTATAGCTTGATGTTCGTTGTGAGCCAAGGCTCAGTGTTGAAGACCGTAACTTGACCTAAAATGGTGGGCTTGTATAGATTGTGGATGGAGAGTTGCTTCATTTGCACTCATACCACATCTTCTTTTGATTTTGATATAAGACATAAAAATAGCCTTTTATACACTTTCCGAATATCAAGTAACTAAAACCCTTCTTACAAAAAAAGGAATCAACCATCATTAGCAAGATCCAAAACATGATTTATTTATAAAAAGTATATGCAATCCTTGCCTTTTTCAATGTTTCTAAACATGATGTGTGTATCATTGAGTGATTACTGTTATAACTTTAGATAAAAATTGAAAAAAACGTTTACAAATTATTAGCTTCTCCCACCTATAATATAGTTACTAAATATTACGTCCAAAATTTAAACAATTGATACTGTGAAGAATATAATGTATACACTTGTAACCTACGGAAACCGTCTTATATTTATACTCTTCATCTTCCTGTTATGATGCGTAATTATTTAACTTATAACTTTGTCACGTAGTACTTTATATATTGTATATACATGTTTTCAAGGTCGAACAAACTGTACAACAATAACGACAATGTTATAGTCTGATTTATCAAGAATATTATCCGAGTTTTGGGGCAATGGTCGTTGTTATTTGCTTAATCATTTATTGTATTCGTCTGTGATTCAAATTCGTAGTGGTTTTTTTTCCCTGATAAGACATTTCAGATTGCTGGTGGCTGATGCTGTCCGTTGAGCGCTTTAATGTGCAATTGAGTTAACTAACTAATTCGCTATTATTTCATAATTATGATAATTACAATCACTAAATTCATTTAAAGAACCACCCCTTCCCCATGATCGTAATTGTGATGCTGTTTGAAAATGTGAAACTTTTAACTGATGTGTGTGAAAAAGACCACTTGACTTCTATTTATAGGTTAAATTTGGAATATTGTTTACTATTGAAATTGCATCTACATTTTTTATTAGAAAGGTCATAATGAAGGCTATTTACACAGATGAACGGGACACATAATAGCCGATTCACTATACATAAAGCATAATATTTCTCTTTTTTTCTTAAACTGGACTATTCGTGGGAAAGCGTTTACAGTTAAACCACAAAGGGGTTGATGTACTCATTTTCTGAACTTGAACGTTATTATATGACACGGACAAATACATAGACTATCACAATTGACTGATAAAGTTATCATATGACATGGACAGATACATAGACTATCACAACTGACTGATTAAAGAAATTTATGAAAACATATTTTTGCTATCTTCGAAACTTAAATTAAGACAAAAGTGGTACCGACCTCTAGACATTCATAATTTTGTATAAATCATGTTTTTAAAAAAAAAAGAAAATGCGCGATATCATTTTCATTTAGTATAATTCAAATGATTTGCATTACAACTTGTTTTAATTATCAATCTTGAAACAATAAACAATTTGATATATAAAAATAAAGATTTGTAGATTCTACAACATTTTAGAAGTAGGTTGAAATGACAGTAAGCTTCAAAAGTAACTTTCAGGGATTTCGTCATGTTATATTTGATTGACATAAGCGTTATGAACTTTTATCAGCAAATTGTAATCTATTTGTCTAAATTTTAACAAAATAATAAATATTTCCTTCTTAACAGGATGTTTTTCTCGTCATTTATGAATTCTCACAAATTGTTACATCTATCCCCAATGAAAATAAGGTTAAGTGTTTTTCTTGGAAGTTTTATTATATACACAACTTATGATACTAAAATAGGACAAGTTGCTAATATGTGATAACGTGTTATGGACTAAGATATTTATAACATGCATTTCAATTACACAATTATGTTCCTTTGAGTATGATTCCAATATTTTTCATTACCGCAATAACTTACTCATGTTACTTTTAATGAATTTTTTGAAACAATAACCAATTGAGACATAACAATGAACAATTGTAAATTCTGTCACCTTTTAGAAATATGCTGAAATGGTAGTAAGCTTTATGATAAACTTGCACTGTTGCTGTCATGCTATTTGATGAAAGTAATCGTTATAAACCTGGGATGAGTAAATTGTAATATAGTTGTCTCAATGTTAACAAAAATTAATAAATTTCATCAGTACAGACGTTTCAACTTCTTCATCACAGGATATTTTTTCTCATCAATATCAAATGTTTGATCAATTGCTTTATCAATCCCCGATGAAAAAAAAAGGTTAAGTGTATTTCTTGGAAGTTTTATTATGACTACAACTTATGAATGCTCATGCAATTATAAGGACAAGTAGCGAGTATCTGATATCGTGTTACCTTAGTCGTATTTTGCACAACTTTTTGGAATTTTGGATCCTCAAAGCTCTTCAATTTTGTACTTGTTTGGCTTTATAAATATATTGATATGAGCAACACTGATGAGTCTTATGTAAACGAAACACGCGTCTGGCGTACTGGTTTATAATCCTGATACCTTTGATAACTAGTTAATGACTAACATATGTGTAACATGGGTTTCAATAACTAAGTTATGATCCTTGCTATGAAGACACATAGTCACGGAATGCTTATTAGTTGTCCTTATTATGAAATCGAAAAACAAAACAACATTTTTCATGACAGATTATTGATGGATTGGAGATATAAAATACTTAAAGAATTTATCCTAAAGTAATAAATATATATGACTGTGAATTGTTGTAGAATGGTTTTGATAGTAAGATTCTTATATCAGTGTGTCAATCTTGTATCTGAGCGACATTTTAATTAAGACATAACTAAAATAGCTATATAAGTGTTCTCTTAACTGAGTTGATGCTCTTACTGCTTAAAACGATTTATCTTGTACCCGAAGCTTGAAATTCCTTCACCGTATCTAATTTAAAATGCAAAACAACGAGATATTTGAAGTTCTCTACAATAATGTTATATTTAGATAATTGTCATATTGTGAAGCTAAACTTCAGAAACGTATATGTATCTGCATCATTTGTTCATCTTATTCCATACATTAAAATCACAATTTCCTTGCATCACGTGGCAAATTGCATTGTTGTAAATTATGACGAAGGACATTGTGACAGTGATCACGGAGATGACATACTTGGAATAAATGTCGTTATAATATTATTTATTTTTTCCTCTATTTTTCCTAGTTTTAATTGTGTCCGATGGTGTTTAGTTACTTACTTAATTGTTCTGTTACAGCTATCAATTTTGTATTATTACCAAGAAAACATTATTTAATATGGCCATCAAACAACTTAAAATTCTTACCCGTCCTCCAATTATGTACCTTATTTTAGAATTGACATCGCCGTTGTGTTATATATTTTATAAGTACTAAACAATGCCAAAGTCAAACAAGTTACAACTTCCATCTATCATTTAAATACATTGTAAATTGGGATTGAAAAAAATAGTACAATAATAAAAAAAAAATACCGAATTTAACGGAAAATGAATAGGTCAGGGTATAAAGACGTTATCTCTGAGTGAAATATGCAAAGAATTGTCACAAAAGGTCATTCTAGATATATACAATGTACGTATAAAATCATTAATTAGGTAAATTACTTATATCGAATCTTGCGCATAAAGGGACAAATATATATAGTCGGGTTCGTGTTGTATCCCTAGTGTTAAGTAGGGTTAGTGTTGTATCCTTAGTGTTAAGTTGGTTTAGTGGTGTATCCCTAGTGTTGGGTAGGGTTCGTGTTGTTTGTGTTTTGTGTTTTGTGAACTGTTTGTCTCTTTGTAATTTTCTTTTTTTTAACCATTGTCAGTTTATTTTCGACGTGTGCGTTCGACTGTCTCTTTGGTATCATTTGCCCTTTTTTAATGTCTGTTTAGTTTTTTAAATCTGTCTCAAATGTTGTCTTTTGAAACTAAAAACAGCATGAAAGTGCTTGCATATCTTGTTTTTTATAGTGTTCAGCTTGGACATCTTTTCTTGGGGGTAACATTGATGCGCTCTTATATATCGGTTTCAGTGTGTCTGGCTCAAAAACCTCCTCCAGCTGTTTACAGTCTTTCACAATTTAGATATATGATGTCACATTGTATGGTTTTGTCTGAATGAATTTTAATTCTTTGTTGACATTTTCCCTCTTTAGTATACATATCTCCGTTGTTGGATCTTTGACGTCTACCTATACTTTGTCATATTGTTTTTTCATATTAATTCATTTATTGTAATAATATTTGTTTTCAGTACCAATATAAGTAACTTTTCATTAATGACATGAATGAGTTAGCAATTTTGTAAAACGAAAAAAATATGTGTTTTTCATCCGTTATAATTTTGTCGAAATGATAGTTAGTTTCATGACTTAGTCTCACGGATGTTGAGATTTTCTGTTCGTCCGTATTTAATATAATGAGAGTTTAGCCTTTTTTTGATAAGTCATTTCTCATCTTTTTTTTGGGGATATGAACAACCTAACAGAGATTTTATTTGTACAGGATGGTTTTCAGTTCACTTTAACTTATTTAAATTATAACACCCATCCCCGATGAGAAATAGGTTGAGCTTTTTTTTTGGAAGTAATTTTGTAAGACAAAATTTTAACATATTTATGAATATCGTCAGTCGAAATAGTTTGCATTGTTAAAATTCATTAATTAATAAATAGAAAGCTAAAAAAACTGATGACGTGTTATTAGCATAGAATTTTGTGTCATACGTTTCAATTACAAATTCCTAATCCGTGGTCTAAAAATGAAGGAATGTTGACAATCTATGGCAATAATTAAGAAAGAAAAGATGCGCAAATTTATCGTGAAAGGTTATCAATATGTCAGAGATACATAGACATTTAGAATTTATCTTAATGATAAATATTTAGAATTATAAATTGTATTAGAATTGTTGTATATGTAAGACAATTATTATCTATAATACCATTTAGTATCGACTTTGCCGAACTACATTTATATCTATCGTTCAGTGTTTTCATGATAATAAGCAACAATTTTAAACATTGCGTTGCTGATCGTTTTTGTTGTTCAAAGTTTCGATCTATCTATAATAGTTTCAAGATTTAAGGTAAAAGTCTTGAAACTATTATAAATAGATCGAAATTTTGCGTTGTTCAAAGTTTTCCTCTATCTAGTATAATAGTTGCAGATTTAAGGTAAAAACAGTAAAAATTTGTAAAAAAAAAATCTTATAAGGAGTCCATCAACCATTGGTACTCTTTTTTTCTTTCTTTTTTGCTAATTTGTTGATCATAAAATTGAGAATGGAAATGGGGAATGTGTCAAAGAGGCAACTACCCGACCAAATAAATAAACAACAGCGGAAGGTCGCCAACAGGTCTTCAATGTAGCGAGAAATTCCCGCACCCGGAGGCGTCCTTCAGCTGGCCCCTAAACAAATATATACTAGTTCAGTGATTATGAACGCCATACTAATTTCCAAATTGTACACAAGAAACTTAAATTAAAATAATACAAGACTAACAAAGGCCAGAGGCTCCTGACTTGGGACAGGCGCAAAAAAGCGGCGGGGTTAAACATGTTTGTGAGATCTCAACGCCCCCCTATACCTCTAACCAATGTAGAAAAGTAAACGCATAACAATACGCACATTAAAATGCATTCCAAGAGAAGTCCGAGTCTGATGTCAGAAGATGTAACGTCTTATTTGCTAAGCATTATCTCTTTTTTGTTTCTATCTATTTTGTATAGTTTCCGTTAAACTCAAATTTATCATCATTTAAGGGCAACCACTCCTTCCAAGAGTCGTCTGTGCTGACTTGTTTGTAAATCTTATTTTAGTTGATCATTTTTGCTCCGTAGAGCTTCTTTCTATATATTATTGTTTAAAGATAAATGTCCAAGAACATAGACAAAATCGTAAATCAAGGACAATGATTTTCATCAGGGGTAGTATGTTAGGCTCCAAAAACACCGGGTGCCTCGGTGGCCGAGTGGTCCAAGTAGATCAACTAGCGTATCACTAGTCTGTCATCACTGAAGTTTTGAGTTCGAACCTCGCACTTGACAGGTGCATTCGCCTTAAATCTTAATAAACTAGCGTATCACTAGTCTGTCATCACTAAAGTTTTGAGTTCGAACCTCGCACTTGACAGGTGCATTTGCCTTAAATCTTCATTAACTAGCGTATCACTAGTCTGTCATCACTAAAGTTTTGAGTTCGAACCTCGCACTTGACAGGTGCATTTGCCTTCAATCTTAATAAACTAGCGTATCATTAGTCTGTCATCACTGAAGTTTTGAGTTCGAACCTCACACTTGACAGGTGCATTTGCCTTCAATCTTAATAAACTAGCGTATCACTAGTCTGTCATCACTGACATTTTGAGTTCGAACCTCGCACTTGACAGGTGCATTCGCCTTACATCTTAATAAACTAGCGTATCACTAGTCTGTCATCACTAAAGTTTTGAGTTCGAACCTCGCACTTGGTAGGTGCATTCGCCTCAAATCTTAATTTTCTTGGATTGTTAGTTTTCCTGCTGAAGGTATGTGGTTCTCTTTGGGCACTCCAGCTGCCTCCGCCATTAAAATCTGACGGCAAAAGATTGTATAAACACCTGTTTTTTGTTGAAGACTTTTCGTTGTCCTCTTTGATCATTTGTCGCTTGGTTGCTGTCTAGGCTGACGTCTACCCTCGTCTCTTTTATTTAATAAGATTTTAATTCATTTATCATTCAGTCAAACAATCAATGACCATTCCATTATGATTACATGCTATAAAATGTGTAAGGAAAATTGTGGAGAACAATGTATTATCAACACATCTGTTCATGGTTGTGTTGACCAGAGATGGAATAACGTGCTAGTGTTTGATGACATATCTTTTTGCGAACTGTTTCATGAGACGGTTCGCTAAAACGAGGTTTGGAGTTTCAACTCCGAAACGTTAAATATAATAATTACATTGTCCTGAATATGCATGTTAGATACATACGAAGGACATATTTCATCCGTCATCATAAATCTTTTCCACACTTTCTAAAGTTGAAAAATCTACCAACCTTAATGGTGCATACTATTCCATTCCTTTATCATCCAATCTAATATTATTGGTCTGGTAATTGCTTTGTTCACTTTCTTTAACTTTAACCAGGTGCTGATTTTGTTTGAGAAGATTCCACCATCATTATTAATATGATGTAGTTAAATAAGAAATTTGCCATTTTCATTAGAAAAATATATTTTTTAAACTGTTTTGACTTTTTTTATCAATTTGATAGTAAAGTTTATCGATTGGGTTTTCTTATCATAGTTGAAAATAAGAAACATTTTTGTAAAAATATAGTCTTATAGTTTTATAAGCCAGCTGATCTAAATCACGTCCACATCATATAAAGTTCAACTATAATTTAAACGAAAACGATACGTGCAGACACTGTTTATTGTTGATAACTATACATCAAGTTTCCTGTCACAAACAATTTCTCAAAATAATTTGCACTGCTCAATTCCCTCTTTTGTTTAAGGTAGGTCAACTAGTTTTGGCGAACATATCTGTCAAGGTAATATATAACCCAAACATGTTCTACCTAAAGCTGGGGTAACACATTTACGATTTGTATTGCCGTCCTTGACAGGACCATTCCTGATTAAAATTTATCAAAAGTCTCACCAAGATCTTATGAATCGTGGATGGAAATTCAAACTTTTATTAAATTGTGTAATGCGGGGTTCACACATTGCCGATCATTACTCCCGCGTGAGATCAGACAGCGATACAGCAGAATATGTCACGACATAGGCACGATTGTAATCCGACTAGACAAAATCGGCTGAGTTTCCCGAATGTAACGGGACGCACATAACTGTCGGGTTGCTTTGCCAAACTATTTAAAGGTCTGTTTAAGCAGACACAACAGAATCCTATTAGAGAACATTCGTCTTTAATGATTAAAGAATATCTTATAGGATTAATTAATCCTTTGGGATTAAAGTGTTTCCAATAAGAGAAACACACATCTAAACAGATTTTTTTCTTCAAGAAAACTTTCATATCGGAGATAACTTATTAAATGTTAACTTATGTTCTATAGGACAAAAAGTAATCAGACGAGAGAAAATGTATCATATCAAATAACAAGTCCATTTCAATAGTGAGCGATTGAAAAGTATTCACTGCATATTCATGTACATATTTACCATGAGGTGACTATATAAATATAAACTTACAGATCTGTCTTCGGCTCGGTCTCACGTTTAAGTGAAATTTCTTCATGTTATTACGAGTTCGACCTTGCATGGAATCTTACGTCATTATCCTTCATATCGTGATTGCAGAAATATGAATGTTGCAACAAGACTGTATTCGTATATTTATTAGTGCATTTCGAAATACATCATGTTTAGACGTTCACCGGTTTTTTTTTAATACGTTTTTGTTCTGTTTTTCTGCTTAATGTATTCAGAATTAGAGATTATTATTAGATCTGGGCTTAAAAAAAACTGAAACGCATTAGCAGCTGTCCCTAAAAAGGTCCACTTCTTATTTTCTTCTTAGATTCACACAGTCATTCATTGAATTGAATGTTTCTTAAAGTAAATGCATTGTGTTGTTAAAGCGTTGTTCGAAGTTCATTTCAAAAATGTGCGCGTGGTCGACTCTTATATAACCCTAAACAATTACTTAAAGAAGCATTCCATACTTATAATTACATTTTTTGCTAGGATCATGGAAACACGATTTCTATCAAGTGTTTTTCTTTTATTTACCTGTGCACTTTTTTGTGGAAGCTCTTGTCATCATGAAATTTACATTTCATTTTGCAATGAAGGTTATTTCAGAGTGACGCGAGATTTCTGTTAGCCAATCAAAACAACGCATTATAATGCAACATGCATGTCATGTATTTATTATTAATTACAAAATCGCCAAGATCTTGTGTGCTGATTGATTGTAGACATTGAGAAATCATACTTCGAATATTTCCAGAAATTTAATTAAGAGGATACATTAAAAATCTTTTATGTACACTACTTTTGTATTCATAAATCACACCGTTGTAATTCTTTTTAAATTTGTTTCTAAGAGTAAACGAATACAGAGAAAAACGGTCCAACCTCTTCAATGTACGTAATACGTCGATAACAAAAGACAACAAATACTCATAATATAATTGTGAGAAAGAAAAGTTACTTCTGTGTTAGCTTCAATAATACCACTGATACAAGTTTATTTTCAAATATGATATCCATTGGATTATTGAAATTGCAGAGTACAAAATGTATATACACGTTACTATTTATCGAAAATATGAAGAAAAAAATCAGTATATGTGTTTGAATATTGGAATTTGAAATGCGATACAATGTTGTACAGTTATGAAGTTTTTGGCGTTTTCCTATATATGATATATACAACCTTCAAAAATAATAAATAGCACTGGTACGTTAGCACCTTTCCAACTGATTTTGACAGTTAGTTCTCTCTCCGGTTCGGTGAGAGTTTGACGCTCGTAAACATGTCCAGCTCCGCCACATTCTGTATGTGCCTGTCCCAAGTCAAGAACTTGCAATTTAGGGATATCTGTTAACCAGGCTGAAGCTATCGAACAATAACTAGCGAACAATAAGCCAGCGAACAGTAAGGTGATATATCGAGAAACCGAAAAACAGAATTAGACAACAACGGCCGTTAAATCAAAAACTATTCAAAAAGGCAGAAAATCCGTCCAAATATAGCAATTTTAACTCAATGGTTTTTACCCCATCTATTGTTAAAACCAGTCACATATCTTTTTATGCTAATATTCATTACCAAAGTAACTCTGCATCTATCAACGGATTATTTGTAGACCATTAATGCACCATCTTTTAGAACGTATGAAAAAGTAGTCCTACCCTGTAAAATATAAGACCTTTGATGACTTAACCCTCTTCGCTCCTTGTGGAACATTGGGCTGCTACAGTCGAATTCCATCTTACTCTATTTTGGGCTATCCTTTTTGCTTCTGTCCAGGTATATCCAATTTCCTCCAGTTCTTTGTGCCTTGATCTTCTCCAGCTGTGAAATGGTCTTCCCGGTCTCCGATCTCCTTGGGGATTCCATTATAATGCCTGTCTATTGATGGTACCTACAGGTTTCATCAAAGTATGCCCAATCCATTGCCCAGTTCTCCTCTTTAGTTGTTTAGTTGCTGGTTCCTGGTTGGTTCTTTCCCATAAGCATTTGTTACTAATGGTTTCTGGCCACCAAAATTTACAAATTTGGCGCAGGCATTTGTTGATGAAAACCTTGATTTGGTGTTGTACACCTGCTGTAAGTCTCCAGGTCTCTGCACCATAAAAAAGGACTGATTTAACATTAGTGTTAAAAATTCGAATTTTGGTGTTTTCTGTAAATACTGTTGATTTCCAAACTGGCTTCAGCATAGCAAATGCTTGTCGAGCTTTACTTATTCTTGTCCTGATGTCTGCATCTGTCCCACCAGTTCTATCCATGATGCTTCCTAAATAAGTAAACTGATCTACTTCTTCAATATCTCCCCCTTCAATTGACACTGTTCCTCCTTTTCTGGTCTTTACTTTCATAATTTTTGTCTTCTTGGTGTTGATTTTTAGCCCAAGTTTTTTTCCTGTTTCATGGAGTTCAGTGGTTTTGTCTCTCTTGTCTTTCAAACAAGGAGATAACAGAGCCAGATCATCTGCAAAATATAGGTCTTCCAGCCTTCGTGCGAAGTTCCACTGTATACCTCTTGGTGTAGTGTCTAGTGCTTGCTTTGTTACCCAGTCTATAGCTATCAATAATAGTGTAGGGGAGAGAAGGCAGCCTTGTTTCACACCAGTATTTACATGGAAAGGATTGGTGAATGATGATTTATGTATCACCTGTACTGTGAAATCCTCATACAATGCCTTGATCATGTTAACAATTTTTGTTGGTATGCCATAATGCCTTAACAGTTGCCACAGCCCTTCTCTGTTGACACTATCGAATGCCCTTTCAAAATCGACAAAGTTGATGTAGAGGGATGATTGCCATTCTACCGATTGTTCAATGATGGTACGTAGTTTTGCTATTTGGTCAGTGCAGCTTCTGTTTGATCTGAAACCTGCTTGTTCGTCTCTCAGTACCTGATCAATTGCATCTTTAATTCTGCTGAGTATAATTCTGCACAGTATCTTACTAGCTACTGATAGAAGTGTTATGCCTCTCCAATTCTCACATAGCCCTAAATCACCTTTCTTTGGCAGCTTCACTAACAACCCCTTTAACCATTCTGTTGGTATCTTTTCTTCCTGCCAGATCTTATTCAGGAGTTTGTACATGTATTCGATTATGTCAATACCTTTGATGCCATTGTTAAATTAAACTAATAAACACATATGCAAAAACGGGAATAGCCTATACCAGAGCTTCTAGAGAAAAATAATGAGGGTTTTCACGAGGTTCGACTATATAGGTCTTGTAGAAGAGAAACAGACGCTTCTTTTGTGCTCGGTATCAAAGGGCGCTATGTTCAGAAATCTGAAACTAGAGCTCAAAATTTAAAAAAATGGCAAAAAAAAGGGGGGTCGGCCTAATCAAGGGCTGTTAGAGAAAAATATAATGAGGGGTTTCACGGGGTATGACTATAAAGGTCATGTAGAGAAGGAACAGGCGCTTCTTTTGCGCAAGGTATCGAAGGGCGCTATGTTTGAAAATCTGAACTAGAGCTCAAAATTTGAAAAAACAAATGGCAAAAAAACAAGTGGGTCGACCTATTCAAGGGCTTCTTGAGAAAAATAATGAGGGATATTAAGGGGTATAACTATATAGGTCTTGTAGAATATAAACAGGCGCTTCTTTTGCGCTAGGTATCGAAAGGCGCTTTGTTCAAAAATCTGAAACTAGAGCTCAAAATTTGAAAAAAAAAATAGCAAAAAAACAGGAGGGTCGGCCTACTCAAGGGCTTCTAGAGAAAAATAATGAGGAGTGTCACGGGGTATGACTATATAGGTCTTGTAGAGGAGAAACATGCGCTTCTTTTGCGCAAGGTATTGAAGGGTGCTATGTTAAAAAATCTGAAACTAGAGCTCAAAATTAAAAAAACATGGCAAAAAAACAGGGGGGGGCGGCCTATTTAAGGGCTTCTAGAGAAAAATAATGAGGAGTGTCACGTGTTATGACTATATATGTCTTGTAGAAGAGAAACAGGCGCTTCTTTTGCGCTAGAATTGAAGGGCGCTATGTTTGAAAATCTGAAACTAGAGCTCAAAATTTGAAAAATTGCAAAAAAAACCGGGGGGTCGGCCTTTTCAAGGGCTTCTAGAGAAAAATAATGAGGGCTGTTACGGGATATACCTGTATAGGTCTTTAAGAGGAGAAACAGGCGCTTCGTTTGCTCAATGTATCGAAGGGCGTTATGTTAAAAAATCTGAAACAAGAGCTCAAAATTTGAAAAAAAAAAATTAAAAAAAATAGGGGGTCGGCCTATTCTAGGGTTTCTAGAGAAAAATAATGAAGTTACTTATTTCTACATAGATGGTGTTTAGTTATAAATTAGAAAAGCTCTCAATTCTACGTTGACAACAACTGGTTAAAAGACTCGTTTAGATCACTACTCAATCTTGTTTGTCAAGTAGTTATTTTATCTTGGAACTTCATGTAAAGCGCTTCATACTGCTTGGAAAAGGCAATAACTAGTATTATTCCACAGCATGTTGATTTTGATAGTGAAATCAACATTTGATTGGTTGAACCTATCACACTTGACGTCGAACAAATCTTCATATTCCCCTCTGAGTATCACATTCCCCTCTGAACATCATATTCCCCTCTGTAGAACGGGACACCGTAGTAGAACGTTAGGCGCGGTTAATGTATAACGTTTTGAAGGTTGTTTTTGGTAGAGTTATTAATGTCATTACCGTGTTTAAATGTATTCCTGCGTTAAAATAAACAGACTTTTCATTTTCTTTAGATCCGTATTGTTTATCAATGGTTATGCAGTGTTTAGTTATGTGTCCAAGTAGATAAGAAAACAGACGTATGTAAATTAATATCTTATATTCAGAAACTAAACACAGCAGATGCAATGAAATAAAACATTCATATTTCCTCTTTTCCAGTCCTTGACTAGTTTCTTTGCTTCACCCAATGTTTTCCCAATTTTCTGAAGATCAGATGTTAAATCTCTGCGCCAGGTGGATTTTGGTCGCCCTCTTTTACGATGGCCCTTAAGATTCCAATCTAGCACCTGTCTTGTTACATTTGTGTTGCTTTTACGTAAAGTGTGTCCAATCCATTTCCATCTTCATGTTGTTAACGTTCTTTCTATTGGTTCTTGTCTTGTCCTTTTTCACAATTTTCTGTTGCTGATTGTGTTTGGCCACTTGATTCCAATGATGTTTTTTATGCACCTGTTCATGAAAACGTGTAATGTTTTTGAAGATGCAGCTGTCAGTCTCCAAGTTTCAGGCCCATACAGAAGAATAGATTATACATTTGAATCGAAGATTCTGATTTTGGTGTTTGTTCTGAGCGCTTTGCTCCTCCAGACTGATTTTAGAATAGCAAAGGCTTGTAGAGCTTTTCTTTTTCTTGATTGGATATCTTCATCTGTCCACCTGATGCACTGATGACACTTCCAAGATATGTAAACTCATGGACATCTTCAAATTCAGAATCTCTAACTTTGGTTTTGTTAAGTTGGTTTGTGTTTACCCTCATAGATGATGTCTTTTTTGCATTTATGTATAGTTCTATTTGTTTTGCAGTTGTTTTAAGGTTGGTTGGGTGCTTTTGTCAGTCTTCATTGCGATGGAAAAGCTGGCAGATATCGTCTGCAAAGTCCAGGTCTTCAAGGCATGACTGTAATGTCCATTTAATACCCAATAGAGCATTGTATGATTTCTGACTCACCCAATCTTTCACTATCAGAAAGTGGAGAGGGGAAAGTAAACATGCTTGTCTGACACCGATTGATACAGGAAATGGATCTGTCAGAGTCCCTGCATGACTCATGATATGTAAAACCGTCATAGAGTTGCTGGATGACTGATATGATTTTTTCTGGTATTCCATAATTTCTAAGGATGTTCCATAGTACTTGATGGTCTATACTATCAAAGGCCTTTTCAAAATCTACAAATGTTAAGTATAGGAATGTCTGCCATTCAATGGTTTTCTCGATTATGATTCTTAATGTGACAATTTGGTCAATACATGATTTCTCTTGTCTGAAGCCGGTCTGTTCGTCTTTTAGTAACTTATCAACTTCTTTCTTTAACCTCTGTAGGATGATGTGACAGAGGACTTTGCTAGGAATGAAAAGCAAAATAATTCCTCTGCAGTTGCTACAGATTGATTTGTTGCCTTTCTTTGGTAGTTTAATTAGGATTCCTTCACGCCAGTCATTAGATATATGTTCGTCATTCCATAGTTTGTTAAGTAGTTGGTGAAGTTTATCAATACAGATGTTATCCATTGCCTTTATAGCTTCAAGGGGTATGTTGTCGATCACTTCTGCTTTTCCATTCTTTAGTTGTTTTATTGCAAATTTATCTCTGTTTTAGTTATATCTCCTGTCTTGATATTCAGGACCTGTCTCCCTTCTTGGGTCTGTTGGAGGGGGTCGGTTTAGCAATTCTTCTAAATGATATTTCCATCGTTTTATTTGCCCTTCACTTTTTGTTATCACATTGCCGTTATTATCTTTAACTGTAGTACTTGAGTTGGATCTTCTGTCGCTTAGTTGTTTCGTTGTGCTGTAGAGAGATTTTATGTCTCCTTTGCTACAAGCAATTTCTGCTTCTTGTGCTAGTTGTTCAACATGGTCTCTTTTATCCTGTTTACAGTTCTTCTTCACTTCTTTGTCTCTCTCTCTATAAAGGTCTTATGTTTGTCTTTTTTGTTGTCTTGTGATGGCATTTAAGACTTTTTCTTTGGCTTTTCTTCTTTCTTCAACCTTAATCCATGTATTATCTTACATCCAGGTTTTGCCTTTATACTGCATGTACCCTAATGTTTCCTCGAATGTTTCTAGAATTACATTTTTTGTCTGCTTCCAGGTGTTGTTAATTCTCCTAAATACCCAGGTCACTTATTGCTGAGAATCTATTTTGAAGAGATAATTGAAATTCTCCTCTTATGTTCGGTATTTTCAGCTTCCCAACGTTAAACTTTCTTCTTTTCATAACTGATTTGTTTGGGGCTAAAACAATTATTTTTTTATATACCCTATAACTAAATGATAGTCTGATGTTGCATCTGCTCCACTTTTGATCCTTACATCTTGCAGTGAAGACCTCCATTTCTGAGAAATAGTTAATATGCGGTCTATTTGATTTTCTGCATTTCCTGCTGGTGACACCTAGGTTACCTTATTGCATTTCTTGTCTTCAAATACAAGATCATGTATGTCTTACTTACCAAATACGACTTTGTGCCGCCCAAGAGCGAGAAGTTGTGACTATCAAGGCTGCTTTTTATACCATATTCAAGTCAAGCATTTTCATAAAACTATGGACGGAAAGGGTTACATAATTCAACAACAAAGAAGTCAAAGAACTATGCCGAAAACACGACGTTGATGTCTACTCTATCGATCCCGCACAAATGGAGGAAACCCGAATTTTTCTAGACCACTGAGACCATACCATGATTGGGAAGATGATCAAATACTGTAAAGCCAAATCTGTGAGCACAGAGTGATTGGTACTTTAGATGATCTCGTTAACTAACGAAAACACCACCAAACAGAGATCAACTTAAGACCTGTTGCCGCAAGTCATAGGAAATATGAAAGAAAATAAGGTGTACTGTAACTTGTATGCAGACATGTCTACTATACAGCAAGGTCAGTTCTGCGTGATTACCAATTCCCAAGATTTCAACAATGAGAATATGCAGGGTTCCCGTATTTCTGAATACCTCGTATCGCAACGATAATCGTATAATCGGGGTGATGTAAATGATATCTTTGAGGAATGGAAAGGTAGTCTCAGTCATTTATTTCTTGGATCAAACAATTAGATATAGAGTCACAGCCTACATTTTCAAACACAAAGGTTCGTGGTTCCATCTCAGTTTCTTGGAGACAATTTCAGGTACCAAATTTTTGGCTCTTCCTTGACACCATTTGCTAGTATTGTCTTCAGGAACGACGATAGCCTGTCGGAAGGAAAAACGGCTGACCAATAGAGCCATATCCCTTGCACGTAAAAGACAACCTGGTAGGTTCCGAAAAAGAGTAGACTAATACCGCTACAAGGCAGCACTCGTACAATAAAAGTAGAGAGGAGCATGATTAATTTAAGTTATAATAACCTGTTTCCAAATCCACTAAAATAGCTATGTTGTAACTAACCTCTCTAGAAGATCTATATTTTTAATGATTCTCCAAGACTGTAAAGGTTATGAGAATGTAAAGGTTACTACTAGTAACCAATGGTTTTAAGCGTTTTTCTCTGATAAAGCAGTAACTAGTATGAATCTATGCTGCATTCTATTGAACAAGAGATGTCGACGGGAATCAATTGGTGTGCTAGTGCGATTGAGAGGAGTCGCAGTGATGGATCCAGCCATTTTAAAAGGAGGGGGTCCTAACCCAAAGTAAGGAGGGGTTCCAACTATATACTCCAATTCAAATATATTGATCGTCCAAGAAAAAGGGGGGTTCCAACCACCAGACCTCCCCCTTGGATCATCCAATGAGTCACTTGCGGGTACACTATTGTCTGTAGGTGAAATAATAATATGTATTTGTGTATTAGAGGGAGTAACATGGCTAGCTTGAAAAACGGTAGTAATGACGGGTCAATCATGATAAGTTGATTGTGAGGATTGAATAAATTTTTTTGACGGATTTTTTTAATTTTAACGAACATATACCATGTATACTGATCTGTTTGTTGAATCTCTTCCACGACCTTTTCACCCGAGCAACCTTCTACAATTTTGTCATTAAGACCTTTCTGAATATCACTTTTCTGTGAAACAGAATCTCAAATACCTGTGACTTCCTCAATTTCCATATCGAAACTGTCCAGTTATGTATCCACAATTCTTCCATAGTCTTGTAAGTGCTCGTTAATTTCCGGAACAAATGGCTTTTAGCTGTCAGTTTTATCAATTTTCCTTTCTTCAGATGGAAATAAAAGACTTCTTGACTATTTGATAATTGTATTAATCAATGAGATGAATAATGCGGATGTGCCTGTCTTGACGTAACTTCGTTTCATGTGACATCCTTTGATTATTTTTCTCTAGAAGCCCTTGAATAGGCCGACCCCTGTTTTTTTTTGCCATTTTTTTCAAATTTTGAGCTCTAGTTTCAGATATTTTAACAAAGCGCCCTTTGATACCTAACGCAAAAGAAGCGCCTGTTCCCCTTCTACAAGACCTATATAGTCATAACCCGTGACAACCCTCATTATTTTTCTCTAGAAGACCTGGAATAAGCAGACACCCCTGTTTTTTGCCATTCTGTTCAAATGTTGAGCTCTAGATCATATATTATTTAACATAGCGCCCTTCGATACCTCACGCAAATGAAGCGCCTGTTTCTCCTCTACAAGAACTATAAAGTCATACCCCGTTACACCCTTCATTATTTTCTCTAGAATCCCTGGAATAGGCCGACCCCCTGTTTTTATGCAATTTTTTTTCAAATATTGAGCTCTAGTTTCAGATTTTTGAACATAGCGCCCTTTGATACCTAGCGCAAAAGAAGCGCCCGTTTCTCCTCAACAAGACCTTTATAGTCATACCGCGTGACACCCCTCATTATTTTTCTCTACAAGTCCTTGAATAGGCCTACCCCCCTGTTTTTTGTCTTTCTTTTTCAAATTTGAGATCTAGTTTCAAATTTTGAACATAGCACCCTTCGATACCTAGCGCAAAAGAAACGTATGTTTCTCCTCTACAAGATCTTTATAGTCATACCCCGTGACACCCCTCAATATTTTTCTCTAGACGCCCTTGAATAGGCCAATCCCCCTGTTTTTTTGCCATTTTGTTTTCAAATTTTGAGCTCTAGTTTCAGATTTTTTAACATAGCACCCTTCGATACCTTGTGCAAAAGAAGCGCCTGTTTCTCCTCTACAACACCTTTATAGTCATACCCCGTGACAACCCTCATTATTTTTCTCTAGAAGCCCTGGAATAGGCCGCCCCCCCCCCCCCCCCCCCGTTTTTTTTGCCATTTTTTTTAAATTTTTGAGCTCTTGTTTCAGATTTATACATAGCGCCCTTCCGTACCTTGCGCAAAAGACGCATCTATTTTTCCTCTACAAAACCTATAGGTATATAGTCATTCCCCGTGACAACCCTCATTATGTTTCTCTACAATCCCTTAAATAGGCCAACCCTCTTGTATTTTTGCCTTTTTTTCAAATTTTGAGCTCTAGTTTCAGATTTTTGAACATAGCGCCTTTCGATACCTAGCGTAAATGAAGCTCCTGTTTCTCCTCTAGAAGACCTGTATAGTCATACCCCGTGACAATTCTCATTACTTTTCTGTAGAAGCTATGGAATAGGCCAACCCAATTTTTGCATACGTGTATATTAGTTTAATTAAACAATGACATCAAAGGTACTATATTTTACAGGGTAGGACTATTTTCTAAATTGAATTTGGTGCATTGGTGGTCTTACATCTACAAAAAATCCTTTGATAGATGCAGAGTTACTATGGTACTGAATATTAGCATAAAAAAAGATGTGACTTGTTTAATCAATGGATGGGATAAAAAGCATTTCAAAATTGAGTTAAATTAATATATTTGGACGGATTTTCTGCATTTCAAATAGTTTTTGATTTAACCGCCGTTGTTGTCTTATTCTGTTTTTTGGTTTCTCGATATATCGCCTTATTGTTCGCTGGCTTATTGTTCGCTAGCTATTGTTCGCTAGCTTCAGCCTGGTTATTTGTTATTTGATGTCTATTGTATTTTTTTTTTGTTCGTTTATTGTTTTATCATAAATCGGACCGTTTGTTTTCCCGCTGGAATTGTTTCACATTTTTTCGTATCTTTAATAACTTACCATACGGTATAGGTTTTGCTCATTGTTAAATGTCGTAAGGTGACTTACGATATCTTACATCTGATTGGTAATTATTTAATCAGCAATCATGTAATTTCATCCTCTTCATTTGAACTGTGATGGATAGTTGTCTCATTGTCAATCATACACGATCTCCTTATTTTTATATGCCACATCTCGAAATTCTTACATATATGGTTAAGTCTATACAAAGAGGGTTTATTATCATATCAATCACTTTAACATGTTCTAGTCGTAGGTATGCGTGTAATATTTGCCACTGAAAATTCATTCATCTTATAACATAAGAAGGAGTGATAAGTTGATTTACTGAAAATAATTATAACAGTTTACTGATTATAAACTAAAACGAACACTGGTATGCAGAATCACTTTACTAATATTTATTACCGTTTGGACCGACCTAGTGTAAATTCATATCATTAACCAAAATGAAAAATCCATTGTAAATGTATGTTTTTAACATTACTAAGAGAATATGACTTAAAATGATCTAACAAATGCTAATTTAAGAAGTTTAATCGTAATGTTAATACACAAATTAACTTGTGGTAAAGGGTACCGGAATCTGTCATCCCAATTTTCGATTCCTGAATTCAAAATAAGACCACATTATCCGACCTCAGATTAACAATAAATATGTAGAGGAGGCCTTTTCTGTTGGTTCTAGTTGGGTCATCTTGCATGCAAACTTCTGCTAGCTGAAAATAATACAAAAACAAACAGATGCAACCTCTAGATCAGCAAAAAAATCTCTTTCTCGTTTTTGGATTCTTGAACGTACTGCAATATTTGATAATTTTATTAATTATGATTCCCTAGAATATCCGGTTAAATTCAAACGAAGACTTTACCAGCGTATGTAATACCACCAGAGATTATTATTCGTTAGAATGATCTACAATATACATGCTGAAGACATATGTGCTAATAAACATTTTTAGTTTCTGAACGATTTTAAGCTTGTCTTAGAGATATCTGTCTATTTGTGAAGACCTGTAGCGGTCTTTTGGTTATGTGTTTCGTTGTATGAAAATTGAAATATACTTTTCATATACTTTTACCATATAGTATCTGTGTCGCTTGGTTACTCTATATTTGTTGACCTATACTTCACATCTACTTTGATTGTATGTTTTTATGTGTCGTAGGGTTGTTGTGTACACGTTGACCTATACTTCACATCTACTTTGATTGTATGTTTTTTGTGTCGTAGGGTTGTTGTTTACACGTTGACGTATACTCAACATCTACTTTAACTATATCTCATGTGTGTCGTTTGGTTACTATACTGTATAAACACTGACGTATAAATGTGCACTCTACATCTACGATTAATATATATTAGTTGTTCCGCTTGGTTACTGTATTCGCCTTAGGATATACCCCCAATCTACTTTTACTACCTGTTTTGTGTGTTGTTGGGTTGCTGTATACACGTTGACGTATACTCCACATCTACTTTTACTAACTGTTTAGTGTGTTGTTGGGTTGCTGTATACACGTTGACGTATACTCCACATCTGCTTTTACCATCTGTGTTGTGTGTTGTTGGGTTGCTGTATACAATTGACGTATACTCCACATCTACTTTTACTATCTGTTGTGTGTGTTGTTGGTTGCTGTATACACGTTGACGTATACGTACTCCACATTTACTTTGCTATCTGTTTTGTGTGTTGTTGGGTTGCTGTATACACGTTGACGTATACTCAACATCTACTTTTACTATATCTCATGTGTGTCGTTTGGTTACTATACTGTATAAACACTGACGTATAAATGTGCACTCTACATCTACTATTAATATATATTAGTTGTTCCGCTTGGTTACTGTATTCGCCTTAGGATATACCCCCAATCTACTTTTACTACCTGTTTTGTGTGTTGTTGGGTTGCTGTATACACGTTGACGTATACTCCACATCTATTTTTACTAACTGTTTAGTGTGTTGTTGGGTTGCTGTATACACGTTGACGTAAACTCCACATCTGCTTTTACTATCTGTTTTGTGTGTTGTTGGTTGCTGTATACATGTTGACGTATACGTACTCCACATCTACTTTGACTATCTGTTTTGTGTGTTTTTGTGTTGCTGTATACATATTGATGTATACGCCACATCTACTTTAACTATCTGTTTTGTGTATTATTGTGTTACTGTATACACTATGACGTATACTCCACATCTACTTTGACGATCTGTTATATGTGTTGCTGGGTTGCTGTATACACGTTGACGTATACTCCACATCTACTTTGACTATCTGTTTTGTGTGTTTTTGTGTTGCTGTATACATATTGATGTATATTCAACATCTACTTTAACTTTATGTTATTCTTGTCATTGGGTTGCTGTATAGACGTTGACGTATGTATACACCGCAACTCCACGTGTACTCTTTCTATATGTTATTTTTGTCGTTGGGTTGCTATATAGAGGTTGACGTAAACTCCACATCTACTCTTTTTATATGTTATTTTTGTCTTTGGGTTGATATATAGAGGTTGACGTAAACTCCAAATCTACTCTTTCTATATGTTATTTTTGTCTTTGGGTTGATATATAGAGGTTGACGTAAACTCCAAATCTACTCTTTCTATATGTTATTTTTGTCTTTGGTGGTTGACGTATTCTATAGGATTTAGTGAAGTTCTAATGGATGTTAAAATATCCTTTATTATACATGTATCTGCAGTTACAGAAGGGTGCAGACCAAGCATTACATAAAGTAAACGCAAGTTAACGCCGCGTGCACATATTTCGTTAGTTAACTTCAAATTTCCCGTTTACTAGTAAACGCCCGTTTACTATAATTACGTTAACGCGGTCGAAATGGAAATTTCTAATGTCTACCCGAGTAAACGGGCGTTTACTTTGTGTCCGTTTAGTCAGTAGTAAACGGGCGTTTACTTCAGAATTTGTTACATTTATTTTTACGTGCACTTAAAAGTAAACGGGATTTTACTACACATTTTAAAAGTGTATTTTTACGTGCACTGAAAGTAAACGCGCGTTTACTTTTCGCGTTAACTGATTGGCTAGATTTAGAAATAAACTTCAAGTTCATTTGTTCATTTATTTTATAAAAACGACCTTTAGTCTTTGTATTTTACGTATATGTGTTTTAAACCAGAACAATTAAAAACACTTTTAATTCGAATACATGTATTAATTTTATTCAATCACACACAATCAGTTCCATTAAGTCTATTATTTTTACTTATTAGCAGATTTTCATGTATTTTCTTTTCAAAAGTTACATGTTCAAATATCGATACGGAAAAAAAGGTTATCCGCGACATCGGAAACATATTTTTATATGATGGGATATAAACATCATGGTTTACGTTGTTTCTTTCCCTATTTTTAAATGTCTCTTCGAATTCCTAACTATAACTCGGTGCATTTAAAACATTAATTTTTGATCGAAATTCCCCTCGTTTGTCTTGGATTAACATGATTAAAGCTTCAGTTTTTACAAATTATCAAACGTGAATTGTACGGGGATATTTATAAAGTGTAACATAAGTATGTACATCATTTGTACCATTCCGTCAATTTAAATGTTCAAATATTGCGATCCTTTGCATGGATTTATAACCTGATAACTGATTTACTACTCAGCTTTATAGAGTGCTAATATGTTGGTTGTTCCCGACAAATAATTTTATAATACGAGTCAGTCGTATGAAAACTACTGAAATTTTTTTCAATTCAATATTTTGAATCAAAAAAGGACATGGTAGAACTCTAAATTGTCATGATTGATGCCAACAATTTTTTTAGTCATAGCTAATCAAAAATTGCTACCTTTCAGTTTTATATAATCCAATCATTAAATTAAAATATAACTCATTTACTATACAGCTATATAGATTTACATATTAAAAAAAAGTGCTAATATGGTCAGTTATGGTTGTTGGGGACAAATAATTTTATTATATGATTCAGTCTGAGGTATGAAAACTACTGAATGTCAATATTTTGAATAAAAAAAATACATTGTGGCACTCTAAATTGATGCGAACCAATTTTTTATTCATACTGTTCCAATATTGCTACCGTTTAATTTATACAATCAATCTTTACATGAAAATACAACTCTTTTACTATGCCACTATATAGATTTACATAATAAAGTGCTCATATGGTCAGTTTTGGTTGATGCGGACAACTAATTTTATAATAAAAACTACTTAAATTGGTTTACGATTCAATAATTTGTATAAAAAAGTACATGCTGGCATTCTAAATTGATGCGAACCATTTTTTTTTAATTAGTATTCAAATATTGCTACCTTTTATATAATACAATCAATCCTTACATGAAAATATAACTCATTTACTATGTAACTTTATAGATTTACATAATAAAATGCTAATACGGTCAGTTTTGGTTGTTGCAAAACAAATAGATTTATAATACGAGTCAGTATGAGGTATGAAAACTACTTAAATTGGTTTACGATTCAATGATTTGTATAAAAAAATACATGCTGGCACTCTTAATTCATGGGAACTAATTTTTTGTAGTCATAATATTCAAATATTGCTACCTTTTATATAATACAATCAATCCTTACATGAAAATATAACTCTTTTACCATATGGCTATATAGACATATATAATAAAGTGCCTATATGGTAAATTTTGGTTGTTGCCGACAAATAATTTTATTATATGAGTCTGTCTGAGGTATGAAAACTACTGAATTTTGTTTACAATTCAATATTTTGAATAAAAAAAGGACATGCTGGAACTCTAAATTGATGAGAACAAAACTTTTAAGTCATAATATTCAAATATTGCTATCTTTTGTATTATACAATCAATTCTTACATGAAAACATAACTCAATAACTATGTGACTATATAGATTTACAAAATAAAATGCTAATATGGTCAATTTTGATTGTTGCGAAACAAATGATTTTATAATGCGAGTCAGTCTGAGGTATGAAAACTACTAAAATTGGTTTATGATTCAATAATTTGTATAAAAAAGTACATGCTGGCACTCTAAATTGATGGGAAACAAATTTTTTTTAGTCATAATATTCAAATTTTACTTCCTTTTATATAATACAATCAATCCTTACATGAAAATATAACTCATTTTCTATGTGACTGTATGGATTTACATAATAAAATGCAAATATGGTCAGTTTTGGTTGTTGCGAAACAAATAATTTTATATTACAAGTCAGTCTGAGGTATGAAAACTACTTAAATTGGTTTATGATTCAATAATTTGTATAAAAAAGTACATGCTGGCACTCTAAATTGATTCAAACCAATTTGTTTTAGTCATAATATTCACATATTGCTAGTTTTTATATAATACAATTAATTGTTACATGAAAATATAACTCATTTACCATATGACTATATAGGCTTTTATAATAAAGTGTGTACCGGTATATGGAAAATTTTGGTTGTTGCGGACAAATATTTTTTTTTAATGAGTCTGTCTGAGGTATAAAAACTACTTAAATTGGTTTATGATTCAATAATTTGTATAAAAAAGTACATGCTGGCACTCTAAATTGATTCAAACCAATTTTTTTTAGTCATAATATTCACATATTGCTAGTTTTTATATAATACAATTAATTGTTACATGAAAATATAACTCATTTATTATGTGACTATATAGATTTACATGTTAAAATGCTAATATGGTCAGTTTTGGTTGTTGTGAAACAAATAGATTTATAATATGAGTCAGTCTGAGGTATGAAAACTACTTAAATTGGTTTACGATTCAATAATTTGTATAAAAAAGTACATGCTGGCACCCTTAATTGATGCGAACCAATTTTTTGTAGTCATAATATTCAAATATTGCTACCTTTTATATAATACAATCAATCCTTACATGAAAATATCAAAATATAACTCATTTGCTATGCCGCTATATAGATTTACATAATATAATGCTTATATGGTCAGTTTTGGTTGTTGCGGACAAATAATTTTATTATATGAGCCAGTCTGAGATATAAAACCTATTGAATTTTGTTTACGATTCAATATTTTGAATACAAAAAGGACATGCTGGCACTCTAAATTGATGCAAACAAAATTTTTTAGTGATAATATTCAAATATGAGTACCTTTCTTATTATACAATAAATCCTTACTTGAAAATATAACTCATTTACTATGCGGTTATATAGATTTACATAATAAAATGCTTAAATGGTCAGTTTTGGTTGTTGCAGACAAATAATTTTATTATATGAGTCAGTCTGAGATATAAAAACTATTGAATTTTGTTTACGATTCAATATTTTGAATACAAAAAGGACATGCTGGCACTCTAAATTGATGCAAACAAAATTTTTTAGTCATAATATTCAAATATTAGTACCTTTCTTATTATACAATAAATACTTACTTGAAAATATAACTCATTTACTATGCAGCTATATTCACTGATATAGATTTACATAATAAAATGCTTATATGGTCAGGTCTTTTGTTGCGGACAAATGATTTTATTATATGAGTCAGTCTGAGATATGAAAACTATTGAATTTTGTTTACGATTCAATATTTTGAATAAAAAAAGGACATGCTGGCACTCTGAATTGATGCGAACAAAATTTTTTAGTCATAATATTCAAATATTGCTACATATTTTATTATACAATCAATCCTTACATGAAAATAAAACTCATTTACTATGAGGCTATATAGATTTACATAATAAAATGCTTTTATGGTCAGTTTTTGTTGTTGTGGACTAATAATTTTATTATATGAGTCAGTCTGAGATATGTAAACTATTGAATTTTGATTACGATTCAATATTTTGAATATAAAAAGGACATGCTGGCACTCTGAATTGATGCGAACAAAATTTTTTAGTCATAATATTCAAATATTGCTACCTATTTTATTATACAATCAATCCTTACATGAAAATAAAACTCATTTACTATGAGGCTATATAGATTTACATAATAAAATGCTTATATGGTCAGTTTTGGTTGTTTCGGACAAATGATTTTATTATATGAGTCAGTCTGAGATATGAAAACTATTGAATTTTGTTTACAATTCAATATTTTGAATACAAAAAGGACATGCTGGCACTCTAAATTGATGCAAACAAATTTTTTTAGTCATTATATCAAATATTAATACCTTTCTTATTATACAATCAATCCTTACATGAAAATGTAACTCATTTACTATGCGGCTATATAGATTTACATAATAAAATGCTTATATGGTCAGTTTTGGTTGTTGCGGACAAATAATTTTATTATATGAGTCAGTCTGAGATATGAAAACTATTGAATTTTGTTTACGATTCAATATTTTGAATACAAAAAGGACATGCTGGCACTCAAAATTGATGCAAACATTTTTTTTATGTCATAATATTCAAATATTGCTTCCTTTTTTATTATACAATCAATCTTTATATCAAAATATAACTCATTTACTATGCAGACTATATAGATTTACATAACAAATTGCTTATATGGTCAGTTTTGGTTGTTGCGAACAAATAAATATGTATAACAAGTTAGTCTGATGTATGAAAACGACTTCATTTTGTTAACTATTCAATATTTTAAATGAAAAGAGGTCATGGCCGTCAGGCTGGTACAAAAATTTCTGTCAATTGAATTATATGGTCAATTATTGCATAAAAATATAACTGAATTACTTCTATATAGAATAAGATAACTTGTCAAAGGGTAAATATTGTCAGTTTTTTGATAATGATATCAAATAATTTTGTTTTACGAGTCAGTCTGTCTAAGATGAGAAAACTGTTTGATTTTGGTGAGGATTTAATTACTTGTATTTGAATAAATCGTACTTAAACTCTTATTTGCGAAGAACAAGAAATTTACTATAATTATTGTTCAATTGAATACAAATGTGTGACATTTTTAAATAACCGTAATCGTCAATGTGTCAAGCGGAAATGACTAGTTGGTCAATTAATTTTGATGTTCCTTATCGTTTCATATTTAAGGTCAGTGTATCCAGGTTACGATGACAATCTGCGTTAACGGGCGTATACTACAAATAGTAAACGCGCGTTTACTTATTACGAAAATAGAAGACGCGCATTTTTCCACGTTAACGCGGAAGTAAACGTGAAAGTAAACGCCCGTTTACTCTTTAAAAAATTAGAAGACGCGCCGTTTTTGCGTTAACGCGGAGGTGAACGCGAAAGTAAACGCCCGTTTACTTTTAATGTCTACTGCAATTTCTGAGTTAACGCACAGTTAACGCGGCGTTTACGTGAATTGCACGCGAGTAAACGCCGCGTTAACTTTTTCGGCCCGTCTACATGTAATGTTTGGTCTGCACCCAACTTCTAATTATACACTCTTTCAACAAATAAAATATCATACACCATAGTCTAATATTATCTGAAAAGTCTTACCAGCTTAGAAAGACACGAACAGAATGACTGGCGAGTAACTGTTGTATTCCTTTAACTTTAGTTTTCCAGAAAATGTGTAATTTACCACTGAGAGGAGTCAATTTCTTAATATTTTAAAAGTGGTATAGAAGACATGTTCTGCTTTAAAAGGTATCCTACTGTTTATCATCATGAAATATAAGGTATAAAAACTAAGATATGCAAGATTTCTCTGTGGCATCAATGTTATTGGCCTGCCTATAAAACAAAATTATTTGCGAGAATATCCCATATTATGGTGGCATGCTCTTCAACTTCGTACTTGTTTGGTTTAATAAATATTTTGATATGAGCGTCACTGATGAGTCTTATGTAGACGAAACGCGCGTCTGGCGTACTAAATTATAATCCTGGTACCTTTGATAACTATATATCTGCCCCCACTTGTCACTTAGTTAAGTCGTCATAATTAGCTAAATAAGTCGACTTGTCAGTTAATGCAGTCTACTTGTCACTTAGTTAAGATAATAAGATGAAACTCAGGGAGACGGATTTATAAATAATTTCCAAACTTGTTTCCGAATCCCATATTTGAACTTTATGTAACATTGTTATAATTATCTTGTAATTTTTCATTAATAAATACTGTTTATCATATATTTAGTAGTAAATACAGTAGTTTTGCATATTTGATAAATAGCCTGCTGTTTAATCCATATCGCGCAACTTTGATGCGCACCCTTTATCGCATACCCTTTATGACACCCCTACCCTTTATCGCATACCCTTTATCACACCCCTACTCTTTTTTTTTTTTTTTTTACGTAAAGTCATTTTTTTATTTTTTTTTTCCTTAAGAAAAATTTTCCTCAAAATAGGTATTTTTTTGAATAACGTCATTGTTTGGTATGTGACGTCACGAACGTCAAGTCTTCATGTTGTATGTGACGTCACAAACGTCAAGTTTTCATATTTTTTAGCACACCAAATGCAACTATAAAAAATAAAAAAACACACAATTAAATACAATAATAAACAAATTATTTTTAAAACAACAGCACGCAAATTGTAAGGTAACCCAGGTGCTTCGGATAAGTAGTTGAGCAGTTCTTTTAAGGTGGTACAATGTATGGGAGTCTAAAATAAAAATGATAGAATTTGTTCATACTTTGCTAAAACGTAGTATCTATTGATATATGTTGAAAAATATAATAAAAATGATAGGTCACTGCGCATTTTCTCAAGCTACATGACGTGACAAAATGACACATTTTGTATGGATGATACAGGGAAAAACACCATTTTGTGATTAGAAACTAAACAAAATGATAGAATTGTTAAATACTTATGGAAAAGATAGCTTTCAGACAATGCTTTGAGAATATCAAAAGAAAAGATAGGGTCACCGTACGTTTTTTCCGGCTAAAATACAAAATAGGAAAATTCCATGTAGAATCTTTCAGAAAATGCACTGTTATAGAGTTATCTCCCCTTGAAATACCATTTTTTTTTTTTTTTAAACAACCAAAAATAATCAACATTTGCAAAAGTTTTAATATTTATAAGTTAAATTCTTATAAATTGGTTCTTTTAAATGAAAATTTACATTATATATGTGCATTCCTGCAACAAATTTTGCTAATTTGATAGAAAATCTGGACCTTTAGTTCTCTGTTTTTTACAATCCAAGATGGAGGAAGACACCCATACCACCTTAAGGCTCTTTTAAACAAGACAAAAGTAGAACTGAAGGTAACCCAGTGCTATGGATCAGAAAACAGTTCATATCATATAATACTCTTCTGTTAAAATATATGATAAAGCGTATAATACATGGCAAAATCCGTATCACATGCCGTATCATCCTCGATCGACTATGGGCTGATATTAATGTCTCGGGATGATACGACATATGATACGGATTTTGCTATGTATTATTCTCTATTTTTAAACTAAACTTTTTTGTAAAAAAATAAAACATCTTTTAGCGTTTTTGCCCATTTCATGACATGTAAAAACAGACTTATATATCTGACAAGTGCACTTAATTAAGTGACAAGTAGAACTAATCTAATAAAGTGACAAGTAGACTAAATTAAGTGACAAGTAGACTTGGCAGATACATAAGTCGACTTGGCAGATACATAAGTCGACTTGTCAAACTACATCAGTCGACTTATCAGATACACAAGTCTACTTGTCACTTAAGGTGGCTCGGCCCTTTAACAATGCGCATATTTTAACGCATGTTTCTTACGACGAGTGCCTTGGAAACGGTCGCTTTCAGGGGTCTTCTAAAAAATAGCGTTGACGACCTTGGAACGCGGGCGTGTATGAAAGCACCCTTGACGATGTAAACAAGTGATGCAAAACGTTCTTCAAAACAGGAAATACGAACGGTCAGAAATTCAGAGTGCTTTCTTCATTTTTCGCATAAAAGACTAAAAGGAGAGAAATATACGTGATTTAAGCGTATTAACATTAAAAAAAAAGAATATATAAATACTGACAGTCACATGTATGACTGCGTCGACGGTGCCGCTTCGCTCCAAAAACGCACTATCACCTTACACGGTCCATTTCGTACCATATTTTGAATTAAATATCGGTTGAATATTAAATGATGTCTTGGAGATTTATTTTTGAAAATGTTTTGCCCATGACGCAATGATAAACTTTGAACAAATAATAGCGATGTAAACACTTGCATGTCATCGTACAGCTTTCCCCGTATAGAGTATGCTTTAAAGGCATCGGGGCAGGTACTTATCAATATATCCGTTTGGCGTTTTATAACAGTTTGTTTTCTGTCATAAATCTCTTTAATATCTTTATTTCCAGTTATTTTATGGGTTTAATTATTCCCGATAATGCGATATATTTTTACACTGCAAAATTTTGTTAATTATAGTTAAATGTTTTTATTTTCCCAAAAACAAATTTGAACATTTTCATTTAAAGATTTGTTTACCTTATCAATAAATGAGCACGAACATCATCTGATAAACTTTCTCGTATCACAATTCCATAATTTCCTGAACACTAGACTAAGTCCTATAATGTAAGACCTCGGGGCCAATGTTTTCTATTTTATGATTTTTGTCTATTACTTAATTTGCTTATTGTTATTTTGATGATTTGCAATATTCTGTTGTATCTATCAATATGTCAATCGAGTTCAAATTAAATAAAAAGAAACATCATGAAGTGAATCAGAGCAAGTGTTATTATTATAAAAGACTAATGGATCCAGCAACTTATTTCACAAAAATGATTATTGGTTTTCCTGCAGAAATAAAAGGACACTTCAATAATTGGCTGTTTTCCGCCTTTTCATGAATATGAAAATTGATTAATCGGGGCGGATTCAGCCATTTTAAAAGGGGGTTCCCAGTCCAGGACAAAAAGGGGGGTGTTCCAACTATATTTTCCCATTCAAAAGCATTGATCGTCCAAAAATGGGGGGGGGGGCACCCCCCGGAACCCTCCCCTGGACCCACCGCTGTCAAAAGTAACCGGGACTGGCCTGGTATTCCGACCTATGATATAATTCCTCAATACTGCATGCTTTGGTTACTATGTCGGGATTTTTCTAGGAACATCCACAGCGTGTCGGGCAGTCACAAACACTACTTAAGACTTTATATATATATATAAATCTATACTACTACTAAGTTCAGGAAAAGTTTGGATGGTAATTTTTAAACTCCGCCCAGTACACAGGAACGCTATATTAGCCGGGCAAATGTTAACTTCTATCTATTTTTGACATGCTTTTTTAAAAGGTAAGATAATAAGGGAAATTCTTGATGATGAAAATAATTAAAGTGGGGTAATGGCATTGCGGCAAAAAAATGTGAATGACAATTTTGTTTCTGAACACGGATTTAATGGTCTTTGATCTTACCGTGGCATAGAAATGTATAACTAATCTATGCGCGATGATAAAAGTAGATGATGTTTTTTTATTTACTTTATTGAAATTCGAATTTGAACTTTGGTGGATAGTTGTTTCATTGCCAATCATACTACATCTGCTTATTTTCAAATCTTATGTTTAACATAGAAATATGACTAATCTGACAGATGATCCCTTGATTATACAGGGTGCTCAAACAGCTGGATGTATACATACGAAGCCTCGTAAGGTCAAAAGGATGAATTTTGCCTATACATGGACCAAGCATAATTGTTCACTCATTCTTACCAGCACAACAACAACACTATGGCAGTCCATATATTTAGCTCATTTTACTTTGCATAACTTACATAATTGATAATTTTCTATATGCTCTCATCCGTTTTATTTTTGAAATATTTGCCAGTGACGATTCTGTATGAACAAATTAAATATTCATTATGTGCAATAAATACAAAAAAGTAATTTCTTGGACTTTTAATTGTTTGACTATGTGGTATATGGTTTTATTGGTAATTGTACGAGGACATAATTGTTATCTTCTAAGTAATCTTCCTATTTTTATACCCAACAAAACGGAGTTGCAAAGGGTATAATGTTTTTGACCCGTCTGTCTGTCCGTCAGTCAGTCTTGTTTCTTGTCATCACAACTCCTCTCAAACAGAATTTCATGAAACATTTTAAGATAATAAGGACGTACTATGTAGATGTGCATGTCAACAGGAAATTAAGATTCATTTATTTTTTCTAGGAGTTATGCCCCTTTGAACTTATTTACTGCAATATAGCACTGTAACAGTTTCTCATCATCTCTCTCTCTCTCAAAACGCACATAAGAATTTTTTAAACCTTTTTAGATAATAAGGGCATACTATGTAGATGTGCATATCGACAGGAAATTATGATACATTTTTTTTCTTATACCATTTGTTTTCTTATTTTATTCCTCCAGTGACAATGTGGGAACTGACTGCCAAAGCGGGACCGGCTACAGTTATTCGCAATGTTATCAACCAATGAGCCTGCACCCTATGTCAGACTCTCTAACAATCATCCCATCAACCAAATATTTTGAAACATATTTAGAATTAAGAAATAGACAAATCCATGAAATTAGGTTAAGTTCAGATAAACCCTGCAAGACAGACATTTTTGTTTTTTATTCATTATTTTGTACACAAATCACCCAATAGTTTTCTCATTTGAATCATTTTAAATTGTTCATTTGTCATTTAAAGGCCTTTAAAACCAACATAGGTTTAATGTATAGTTAATTATGTGTTGTTTGGTCTCTTGTGTCTCATTTACAATCATATCACATCCTCTTATTTGATATTTTAATTTGTTATAATACATTTAATACACCAAATATTCATGATTGATTGATTGTTGGTTGCTTAACATCCACCAAATATACATGAAGATGACCTATTGATTACACAATTTAGCATATGAAAACAGAGGACTTACTGTTGATCAATGAACCATACAAATGATTATGTGGTCCATGATACATTGTAATTGACAGAATTGTAAACTTCATGTATTGCACACAAATAGTTTATCTACTACATGTACCTTTTAGTATTTATTAAATGAGTATATGCCGACCATGTTGACGACTGACAATCATTGGTATACATGTACCATATTACCTCCTGAAAACAGGCGTAAAAAAAGGCCCAACTAAATCAATTTTTTTAAACGTTATTGATTTTATTCATCAAATGTCTCTGAGATCAAATTTATAAAACATGTAGACAGTTATTTGAATAAAATTATGAATACTGTTGATATTCGAATATCTCATTTAGAAAACAATTCTGAAATTAATAATAGGAACCATGATATACCCATTTCTAGAATAAAAAACAAACTCAAGGTACTCGCAGAGCGGTTTGTGTTCGTACCGGCAGACAAGGCAGCAAATAATGTAGTGGTGGTGTGACGCATATACTACACGAAAGTTCTTCTAAACGAAATTATCAATTCCTCTACATTCAGGTCAGTGCGCACCACAGAGAGTCAAATCGTTAACAAGCATACCACTGCCCAGCTTAAAGCATCTTCCGAACATTTGAAAGTCCCTACCATGTACTGGTTACCGAAATTACACAAAAAAACATTTAAATTCCGTTTCATCTCCGCTTCGAGTAAGTGTTCTACTACTAATCTATCAGTGCTTCTAACCACCTCCCTTACTACTATCAAAGAACTGGTTATTAACTTTTGTAATAAAGCTTATGAAAATAATGGTATTAATTATTTTTGGAGTGTTAAAAATTCTTTAGAGGTTTTAGATAAAATACATGCTCTCAATGGTCCTTACAATTCTGGTGACAGTTATGATTTTTCTACTCCGTACACTACACTTCCACACAATCTAATAAAGAAAAATTTTTTGTATTTGATAAAATGGTCTTTTGAAAAATCTCATTGTAATTTTATTTGCTGTAACTCGTTTAAGGCCTTTTTCTGTAACGAAAAAGGAAAGTATGCTAGATACACTTACTGGAAATGTGAGGATATGATTGAAGCTTTAAACTTTCTGCTTGATAACATTTATGTACGTTTCGGCGATAAAGTGTATCGTCAAGTAGTAGGTATTCCTATGGGCACCAACTGTGCCCCTTTAATAGCAGATTTATTTCTATATTGCTATGAATCTCAGTTTATGACCAAACTCAGTAAAGACCCATCATTGTTACATTTGGTTGATACATTCAAAAATACCTACCGTTATCTGGATGATATTTTTTCGTTGAATAATCCAGAGTTCTCTAAATATACTTCAGAAATTTACCCAACGAACTTACTTTAACTAAATCTAACATAAACAGCAGCAGTTGTCCTTTTCTAGATTTAGACATTTCAATTTCAAACGGGAAACTTCACACTCAAATTTACGACAAAAGAGACAATTTTTCATTTCCTATTGTTAATTTTCCTTTTTTAGACGGCGATGTGCCTTTGGCTCCATCATACGGTGTTTATATATCGCAACTCGTTCGGTTTGCCCGTGTGTGTTCTGATGTCATAGATTTTAACGAACGTAATCAATGCATCACTGGTAAATTGTTGTGTCAGGGATTTCGATACCATAAATTACTTAAAACTTTTACTAAATTCTTTCATAGATACAAAGATTTGATTAGTAAATTTGGCTATACATGTAGAAAGCTTATTAAAAATGGTATTTCTCATCCTAAATTTTATGGTAATATTGTACTTAAAGCGAGGAAATCCCTATGTGATCCTTGTAAACTCATCGAACCTTTAAACAAACTTATAAGTAAGGGTTATCGTACCAATATTGTAATTAGATCTCTGAATATAGTTCACATTGGCACTAATATTGATTTTGTCATTAGCAAATTAAAACATAACTAAATTTCATTATCTTTTGAGGCGAGATGTATAGGGGACACAGCCACGTTTACTTTTATTTCTATAGAAGTCGCTCTTCACTATACTACTACCTGTCGATACATTTATTTTTGGCATTGCGCAAGTCATGTCTTCTTTGACTATTAATGACGTTAAAATACTAAATCCCTGTGATGTGTTTTAGTCGATTTTAGTCTCTGATGCATGATTTTTTACTATTAATTGGTTTTGGCTTTTAACTAGCTGTCAGTAACTGCGAGTACTCTCAAATCGTATTTTCTTGTTAATTCGACCTGTTGATACTGTTTATAATGCTTTTTTGTCATTTTTTATTTATATGGATCTTTGCTGTATACCAGCTTTGAGTATTTGTAATATCTTCAATTTTTCACTTATTCTTACAACATTTGTATAAACTTCAAGATTATAAAAAAAACGTTTTTTTTCTAAAGTGAACATTGATTGGTTAAATATTTCTCAGTGTGTTTGAATTTGTTTGTTAGCCTTTTGGTCATGAATGTTTGTCTCTAATATTTAATTAACTGTGCATTTGTATTCAGATATCGCAGATCAAATTTATTCGTTCATTGTGTAATCATACGTTTTTTGATTGAGTTAAGTCTGCCAATTGATATTTTATCGTATGTTTTTATATGTTGTGATGTTATGCTATTGTTTCAGAAAAAGGGAGAAGGTTTGGGCCCATTAAAACGTTTAATCCCGCTGCAAATGTTTGCACCTGTCCTAAGTCAGGAATCTGATGTACAGTAGTTGTCGTTTGTTTATGTAATATATACGTGTTTCTCGTTTCTCGTTTTGTTTATATAGATTAGACCGTTGGTTTTCCCGTTTGAATGGTTTTACACTAGTTATTTTGGGGCCCTTTATAGCTTGTTGTTCGGTGTGAGCCAAGGCTCCGTGTTGAAGGCCGTACTTTAACCTATAATGGTTTAATTTTTGAATTGTTGTTTGGATGGAGAGTTGTTTCATTGGCACTCACACCACATCTTCCTATATCTAATTACAAATGTAATATTGTTAATTCAAATGTTCTAGTATACATGTAAGCATTGTTGCCATTTATACGACATGTACATGTACAATCATTAGCTGATCAGCTCTATATCTTCATAATATTTATTCTCCTTCACTGTTTTTTTTATAAGACTCAATATATATATATATATATGATCTTTATTCATCATTGGGACAGGTAGGTGAAGCAGGTACTTTTGATTGCATTTTTTAAGGATTTTGACAGCACTAAGGCATATACATGTAGTTCCAATTTATAGTTGACCTCTGCTCCTCAATTGGATTGTGGCAACAGCCGCAACACATATTTGCATATACATGTAGAATGTTGTTCTTAAGTTTCAGCACTTTACACATAGTTTCCGGTTGCAAGACTAGATGATACTGGTTTCTCATAAAATTCTGTCAGTACTGTGCCAATAGTTTCCAAGTAAAGTTGAACATTCCAAGATCACTCCTTCCATTTGCATGTACATGTACAAATGTACTTGCAGTCGAAATTAAATATCAGAGTAATTCTGTCAGAAAATCAACAATTATTGACATTCAAAAGCATATAGATGTAGACTTGTTCATAATGGGGAATGTGTCCATAGGACACAGATGAGCAGCCGCTTGCATGTAAAGAATGAAAAGAGTGACACCACCCAAATTTTTACTTAATCTGAGTTGTGTTGTAGTAAGCATTGCATATAAGTATCACAATATTTGGATAAAGCAAACTTGTGTTAAAGAAAGGAACAAAAATTTAGCTATTTTAAAATTTATAAAGGGGCATAACTCTAGAAAAGTAAAAGCAACCCCACCAAAAATTCAAACTTTATGTGTGTTTGTTGGTAACAAGAATAATATATATATGCATTAATTGTGAATTTTATTTAGTTTAATAACATTTGTAGAGGCAAACTGAAGTAAGAGAACAGAAAACAAATTTCGGACGTACATGCAAGTTTGATAAGACTGACAATGCAAGGAAAATCTAACTTAATGCCCCTGCCACTATGGTGTAAAAATAATGAAGAATTTGTTGTGATCAATAACTAGCAAACAAAATATAATTACATGCACAACAAGTGTAAATAGTGATTTTGTTTCTATCTTGCTGTTCAGCTGCCTTAATTTTGAAAATGCAGCTCATGCAGTCCTCATGAATAAATTATGCTGAGGCTTTTTGTACCCTATATCTATATATATATAGGATACCCAAATTTTGTATTTATTAACAATTACTATTCACAAAGCAACAATTATTTTCAACTCAAAATACAGTACCTGGCCAAAAGTAGTTGTCACCTGCATTGTTTTGCTACATGTATATCATGTAAATATTTTATATAAAAACACATTACTTCAAAAAAATATTTTGAGGGCATTTAAAAATGTATGGTTGGATTTAATTTATATCTACGAGAGCTTAAAAGAAGTAGAATGGTCTATATTAATATGTGTTTATTTGATAATAGGTTCGTTTTAAGTGTTTTTGTTTTTTTCTTGAGAATGCATAAACTATTTTTCAATAATTATTTTATTTATATATAGCAAATGCCAAATTTCTTAACAGAAAATAATGAAAATGAGACTAAAAAAGAATAATACCACAATATACAAACATGTGACAATATTGCTTCTATGATCTTCTATTGGTACCAGGTTGCTTAAAATCAATCCAAAATGACCCCAAAATATTTTTTTTTAATGTTGTTTTAAATACAATATATATATGTTTAAAAGATGTACAGATGTATTGCCTCCTACTGTAAGGGTTATCATTTACAAATTAGGCCAATTATGTAATATTCTAAAAAAAAAAAACAAGTCAATCAAACCCCTTGAGAACCTTCATTGATTATTATTTGAGGGGGTGAACAGGGGTAATGAGACAGGGGAATGAGGGATCAGAGAAAAGGGTTATCTTGGAAATACATGTTGTCATTTTTATTTTGTCTTGGAACAAGGAGATGGAAGTATTGAAGTAAGAGGAGAAAGTTTTAGGGTAAAAGGGAAGGGAAATATAGTTGGGACAAGGGAGTAGAAACTGTGCATGCCCTAGGGAAGTTATGGGGTACCCCACATACATATGACCCTAAATCTATGTAACTTGGCTACGAAATTAGATTTACCAAATGATGATTAAAAAGACTAATTCATTGACACTAACAGTAGCGTAAAAATGACAGTTGTGGTGGTTCATAGTAGCTAGATGTCATCCCTCCTCTTCGTCCGTTTGCACACGGATATCTCTCAAAACGGGCCAGACATGTTTACAACTTGCCAGTAAAGGGTGAAAATACTAAGATAAACACATAAATAAGATACCAGCTATAACGATTAAACATGGAACAGAAATTGAGCTCGTACAAGGTCTCAGTCGCAGTGCTTTTCAACAGTCGCGAGTATTTTGAGACAGCCCCCAAGTTTGTATTTTTCGTGATACTGGTAACATTTGGCTGCCTAAAATATCGAAATATATGTTTTCTTATGTAATAACTCTACCTTCATCGTTGTATATTCACCACACTGTCTGTTATGTATGTAAATGGTCGTATTCATCAATGTAGTATGCTGATCGACAATGGCGACCTTGAAATTCCTCTGGTCCGATAATGGCGCCAAATTAGAGGGAAGCAACTCGCGCCAGACAAAATTACCGTATTTCACCTAAATAATCAAAGTTTCGCTTCTTGATAACAAACAGTCATACGATAACCACATTTATATTCAGCCATCGTTTATTAATATAATTTCAAACATTATTTTATTTAAGTAAATAATGGACTGCATTGAAATCAGACCTTATGGGGTAGAGGGGTTAAACAAAAGCTCGTTACTTTTTAAAAAGCCTGGTGACCCCCATTTTAATTTACCTTAAAATGCTCGAAAAGTTCATAGCTTTGACATATCTGTTTTTTTTTAAATCTACCGGGAAAATTTTACGAAAAATCGATTCAATCAATATTTTTTGCCTTAAACTGAAACTAGAAAATGCAAAATTTAGACATAAATCTGAAAATAAAAGGATTTTTAAGTCAAAAACAACAACGGGAAAGGTTTACATTTCAAATTCGAATGTTTTTTCATATAAAAATTATACTGACTTGGTTTTAAAACTCTTTAAATTTGATGTAACCGTTATTGTTGTAAGGGTGGGCACGTTTGGAAAAAGGGTCAAAATCGCACATTTCGCTTCAATTTGAGGGGAAAACGAGCCTGGTGACCCCCTTTTTTCTTTGCATTTTTGGATTCAGCATAAAAAAATCTACAGAATAAGTGAAAATTAAAAAAATCTACCGGGGGTCACTATTGGGGTGAGCCACCTTAAGTAAGTGACATGGAAAGTTTCCTAGTTTTGTGACATTGTTTTTTACTGTTTTTATAGAGACCTTATAATGTACTTGCCCGTGCTGAGACCTGGTCAAGTAACTGTGAAGTTTTTGATATGTTTATCTGTGTCATTATATGTTGGTAAACGGTTGATTGGGGTACCGGTTCATTTCTGTATTCTTTATTTTTTTTTCGCTCGTTATTCTTTATCTTTAACAATAATGGCTATTCTGTAATAGCTTGATAACTGTATTCTGACGGAACATTGTTCTTTTCTGTAATCAGTATATTCTACCCAATTCTTGAAATTTTGCAGTTATTCATTATATTTTAGCACCCCATTATTCTCTATTCTCTTTTTTGCCCATTTTACTCTATTCTTTATTTTTTGCCCATTATTCTGTATACCCCATCCACACCCTCTTATATACCGTCTGTCCAAAGGTTGGGTGAACGTGAGGTCGGACGATCTAGTAAACAGAAAATAACTGAAAATTGTCGGCTGTTAACGAAACTTTTAACAGGAGATACATTCTTAGCAAACAGAGGATTTGACATATCAGAAAGTGTAGACTTTTGTGTGCGGAAGTGAAAATTTCTGCATTTACCAAGGGAACACGTAAATTATTTTGTTCTTGAAATAAAGCCAACAAGGAAATTAAGTGCACGTACATGACTGTTTTCACATACAAGTTGAACTTGTACAAAACAAATATACTATTCTACAAAAAACATTGCCAATTTACTTTCTGAATTTATATGTGTCACTGAGTTGAATCAGTTTTTCTACGACACCCTCCTCCCCCCATTCCAGACACTCACTGAGATGAATCAGTTGTTCTACGACACCCTCCTCCCCATTCCAGACCCTCACTGAGATGAATCAGTTGTTATTCGGCATCCGTCTTTCCCCCATTCCAGACCCTCACTGAGTTAAATCAGTTGTTCTACCACACCTCCTCCCCACCATTCCAGACCCTCACTGAGATGACAAAGAAAATGTTGTATGAGTGCCAATGAGCAATGAGCATACATCTACGGAAGCCGTAAGGGGACACACAAAACATTAGAAAATATTTTTTTTAATTCGAGATCACGATAAAACATTACCGTTTTACCGAGATCTCGATAAAAAAATCTCGAATTAAAAAAAAATATTTTCTAATATTTTGTGTGTCCCCTTACGGCTTCCGTATACATCAAACCAATGAAATTTTGTCAAATAGTTTTAAATAAAAATGTATTTAAAAAAAAAATTGTATATAGCGTGAACAATTATTTATTATTTTTGGCGATCAAACGGGGGGAGCCGGGTCTTACGTCCTTTATCCCCTTTTTTTCCTTGAATCAACCGTTTTAAATGGACCCAATAAGTGGTTCACATTGGGCATAGTTGTCTTTGAAAATATTTGGAATCGTCCTTAAATGGGTCCAATCATTGTTTCAAACTGGTCCGATTTGTCTTTCGATCTAATCCGAGTTTCTTTAAAAGTGGTCCGAGTTTTCTTGGTCCGACTTGTCCCAATCCCGATATTTAGTGTCTCGTTTTGACAAAACTTCCGCGTTGCTGCTATCGACAAACTGCCAATACATTCTTTTAAACCAAGAAGACGTCATTTCGAAGGCTTTTTAAGGGTAAGTTTTAAATATTTCTGTTATATCTGACTCATGTGAAGATTTGACATACTCATTTTAGCTCATTTTAAAAATATTTTTTACATTTTTGACACATCAACAGGTCGACGGACATATTTCCGGGTTTCCATATCTCTTCTTCTTCGCATTAAGACGAAATGTTCTGAACAAGTAAAGAAGAAATGTTAAATTAATCATTAAACTAAGTGATTTTATGTTTTTCAAGGTAAAATTGTTTATGGAAACAAATTTGTAAGTTAAAAAGTGCATTTGAAAAGTGTAAGAGTTTTTAGACACCAGGCGGCGCTGAAGTTTGTCATGTGTTAACAAGTATTGTTTTTTAAAAAGCTTGTATGACCTTCATTTACACTCACTGTCCTCAAATTTAGTATATTACTGGCTTCAATTTTTATTAAAAAACTGCTGCAAAATTGTCCTTTTATACATGTCATTTCATTGGTTGGTTTGCTGTTAGGTTTCTGTCCAATTGATGTTAACCCTATCCTACTTTCCTTATTTTTTACACATATAAACAAATGGATTTCATTTGTTTGTGATGCACAACAGTGCAAAGTAAAAATCATATATTAGCTACATAAAACAAGAAATACTTCAATATTTATTGGGATCATCAGGGCAAGTAAATTTTTTTCCGGACAAGTAAAATTTTAGGTTTCACTTGCCCGGGGACAAGTGCTCACAAACAAATATTTCCACACCCCTGTACAGAGTCGGATTTTAGGGGGGGGGGGCAGGGGACCCGACCCCCCCCCTTTTTGGGAAAACATTTGGTTGCTTACATAGGGAATCACTGAAGCGTGACTAGAGCGGTCCCCACTTATGACAATTTCTGGATCCGCCACTGATTTATAATGCGTATAGAATCAAAAGTGTGCATACAATATAAAATCTTTGTATTTGAAAATTAAAAAAAAGTTAAGAACTGATTATTAACATCAAGTTAGGTTCTTTATCCACAGGTATGAGACAATACACCTTATCGCTAATCCTGAATCTGTCCCGCTCGAACTATGAACGTCATACAACAATCACTTTATCCATTGTGGCGTCAGATATTTTGTATTATGACGTCAAAATTTTACGAGAACCTGTGTGATGCCCAGTAATGGCCTGCAGACAAATAGCGATAGGGTGTATATTAAAGATTTTACATTATTATTTACCACCAAAGGTATACATATAATTTAAACAAGTTATTTCAGAAAATAACAGGTATACTAGAACTGTTATTGGGGGAATTCTTATAGATTTATATCTCCTCCTGTCATGAATTGTGTTGAAATAACCGGTTATTTTACAAAGAAACAATGTATGTATGTCATGTATGTAATAACGCCTTTCAGTCATCACAGTGGGTCTCATTGGGGTCTTAGCGTGACACAGGATTGGCTGATTGTTGGTATTTGGACACATGAAAGTCAAATTATTGTGCCTGAAAACAGGAAACAAAGTTGAGCGGGACACGTAAAATAACTAAAAAAATAGAATCATAATTGTAATAAGCGTGAAATCAAAATTTGTTGTCAAAAGTAGTGATGACTTGTTTGTATGTACGGTTTACAATCATCGACATTCCGTTAATGGTTTTTGCATTTCAAAAACTGTAGTCCTAAATGACTTCAGTACATAAATACCTTCATGACCTTATTATAATAAAAAGAACAACAAGATCCAGTCAAAGAGACCAAAGATCAAGAGGTGCATTGCAGGATTCTTCTGTTGAGAAATCTGATTTTTCATTCTGAAAGTAATAAAGATCGGGTCGGGTGGATCCATAAAACAATTCATTTTGAAAATGTAGCATGATTTAATCTTGGTTTCAGTAAAAAAATATACATGTACTTCCATTTAATTCAATACTTTTATAGGCAAAATACACACTGCCACAATAGCAGATAAAAGGCATATACATGTGCAATACAATATACACAACCAAATATATAATCATATTACAACATTTTCATTGACACATATATTGGCAATATCTTCCAAGTACCCTTCTGTGAAAAACTAATCATTTTTTCTAATTGCTGTACCAGGAAGTATTTAAGAAATTCAAAAACAAAATATATGTTTTGCCAACTTGGCATGGACAATGAGTACATAATTCAGGGGTGGATTCAAGAGGTAAGGCGGTCATTTTTTTCTGGAATTTATTTTTGTTCATTTAGGGGCATTTTTGTCATGTTTTGCCTCCCACGCTTTGGCCAAAAATGTAGCTGTTTTTTTTTATTGACAGCTTTTCTCTGAAAAACGAAAGATTGTCTTATTCATGCAAAAGTTTTAACTCGTATTAAGAGTTCAGGCCCTTGCGAGTGGGAGAGTCGATCAAGGGGAGGGACTGAATTATTCGGGTTATTGGGAAACAAAAATCTTGGGGCCCTATAGTAACACGTCAGCCATGAGAAAATACAAGGATTTGTATAGTGAGACAAATCCTTGAAAATGTAGTATTCTAGTAGTTGTGCCGGTTTACAAATTGAAAAGTTGCTGAATTTTTCGTTTCCGTTCTCTAACTTAATTTAGCCTCAACCAAATTTTGATAGTGATTTTTACCGTTCTTCAGTTATGTCCCTTTATAACTTTATATGATATGCGAGCGGGGGCAACTTCTGTGTCCCATGAACACAGTCCCAATTTATTTGTATATGGAATCATTATAAGGTGTACATGTCCAACTGGCAGCTGTCACCCAAGGTTGACCTCATTTTCATGGTTCAGTCAGTCAATGATATAACTCTATAGAGTTATTACAGAAAATTAACATACATTTGTTATTGTGGACTAAAAAATCAAAGAACTGTGATAACATATGTATGTTACATGTTTCAAAGGAACAATATACATCATTAGTTTTGTTAAAATGTATACAAGTTCTATTGATATTACTATTGTCTTTATGTACATGTATACTCAACTATAGAAAGATATTTAATAGTTCATAGTTTGCCAATCATGCATAGTACACCTATGTTATTACAGAAAAAGTACATGTATGTCTGTAATAACTAAAGGGTGGGGGGGGGGGGGGGCAGATGAAGTGTGCCTCTGGGTGTGGAATTTTCTGGCTGTGTTGACCCATTGTTGGCCTTTTGCTGTTTTCTGCTCTCTGGTTTTGGTTATTGTCTCTTTGACACATTCCTTGTTTCCATTCTCTATTCTGTTTAATCTGTTTACATGTTTTAAATTTTAAATTTTTTTTTCAGATTTTGATTGTTTGGTGGCAGAAGGGGTATGTTATATAAAGTGGCATTAAGGCCTTGCAGACAGACTTAACAATAACATGCTGAAGTTTCAATAACAGTTTGATGAAGGCCCACATGTAATCCCATATTGACGGTTGAAGAACTTGTACCAACAGATTTCACTTTGGGTATTTAATTGTATTGATACTAATTAGTAATGGACTTTATTTTAACACGTTTCTTTAAAAATCATCCTTAACCATTTTTCATTTTTTTTTTTAACAAGTTATGTTGAATTTGAGGATCTTTTAACAGATGTTTTGGAACTCTTACATTGTAATTTGTAATCAAAATTTTGAAGCGTGTATGGAAATTACAAGGAAAATAAAAATATCATACTAACTGTCTCATTAAATATATTATTCAACGTACAATCAGTGCAATAAGGAAAGATATGAGATGAACATTATATACATATATCAATATATGTGTAAAGGTAGAGACAGGGGTGTCCTGCTTTCCATTGTATAAAGCACCCTATATTTTTAGATTTTAATCGTGTACAGTGAATCTTAAAATATATATTTGATAAGGCCCAGATATTTTTACCTTTTAATTGTGTATGGTGTATCTACAAATTTATTTTATAAATCCCCAAATATTTTTAGCTCACCTGGCCCAAAGGGCCAAGTAAGCTTTTCTCATCACTTAGCGTCCGTCGTCTGTCGTCCATCATCGTCGTCCGTTAACTTTTACAAAAATCTTCTCTAAAACTACTGGGCAAAAATTTAACCAAACTTGGCCACAATCATCACTAGGGTATCTAGTTTAAAAAATGTGTCCGATGACCCGGCCTGCCAACCAAAATTGCGGACATGACTAACAATAAAACATAGGGGTAAAATGCAGTTTTTGGCTTATATCTCTGAAACTAAAGCATTAAGAGCAAATCTGAAATGGGGTTAAAATGTACAACAGATTTAAATCTATCTGCCCTGAAATTTTCAGACGAATCAGACAACCCATTGTTAGGTTGCTGCCCCTGAATTGGTAATTTTAAGGAAATTTTGCAAGTTTTGGTTATCTTAAATATTATTATAGATCTGTAGATAGAGATAAACTGTTAACAGAAATTTTATGTTCAGCAAAGTACAATCTACAAAATAAGTCAACATGACCAAAATTTTCAATTGACCCTTCAGGAGTTATTGCCCTTTATAGTCAATTTTTAACAATATTTTTCATAAATTTTTGCAATCTTTTACAAAAATCTTCTTCACTTAATATACTGGGCCAAATAGAATTAAACTCTGTGAGTGAGCTACAATTTTCAATAGGGTATCTTGATTGAAAAATATATCCGATGACCCTGCCATCCAACCAACATGGCTGACATGGCTAAAAATAGAACATAGGGATTTACTATACAAGTCTAAGGGAAAATTGTAAAAAAAACCAATTTCAAATGGTCACAAGCCAGTAGCCTGTAATTCAGTGGTAATGTCTTTAGTTGCTGTACATGTATATATCATATTGGTTTTTCGTTTCTTGATTTGTACAAAAATCTGGCCTTAAGTTGGTCAGAGGATACATTTATCGTCCTTTGATTTTCATTGTCTACAAATATAGTCCCTAGTGTGAACAGTGTATAACTTAAGTAATTTTTTGATACACTTTCCAAATTTCTTTCTTTATAAGTTTATGTTATGCATGAAATATAAAGTATGAGGATGAAATAAGTTAATAACATGTGAAAAAAAGATTTGGGTGATGAATTGTAATGTAAAGTAATGATTTTGTCCAGTTGAAGAAGGTCACGAATTAGTCTGAAGCTGTCAAACTGAATTATAGACCCCTTATAACATAGAATTGTCCATATTTTAAGTTAGAGTTGGTAGACTTTTCTATAATTTTGATATTAATTGTCCCAAAAGTAGTACACTTAACACTTTACAAATCTTTTTGAGATGCAGCAGATGCGATTTTTTTAATTTGAATTTATTGTCTAAAAGAAATGCACTACGAAATAAGTGTGTTCTCAGTCCTTTCTCGTTTGAAGTGCTTTTAAAAGCTTTACATTTGTGCATTTTGGAGCCTTACTTATAGATTGCTGTTTAGTATAGCTTTTGCTCATTCATGTCATTATTGAAAGCTCTCTGGTGAAGAGTTGTCCCATTAGCAATCATACCACATCTTCTTACTTTTAAGGTGTAACACCACTAATTAAGGCCCGGCCAGAAAGCACATACCAGAAAGTAGTACATATTTAACACAAAATAGTTCCTTCGCACCAGTGTAACTTTCAAAATATGTAGAATATTTAGGTATTTTTGGTATCAAATGAAAGCTGCAGGACTGATGATCATTGTAGAACACTTTTGGAATTTTAGTTTTGAGTATTAAAAAACTGCACCAAATTTTAAGAAGAGGGTACATTTTGTCTGTTTGTCAGATCTGAAGTACCTGTTTTGGTACATCTGAAGTTCCGGGAACCAGTTCTTTCTTATATGCCATGCAAGGTATGTTGATTTTTTCAGTACAATACACCATAAAGTGTTGCTTTGATATGCAATGATTGCCACTTTATTTGAACTTAAAATAAAAGAGGTGTGCCTGCTTGAAACGGAGGAATTTAACATAGAAAGCAATGGGACCATGAATTAGTGGTGTACTTCCTATTACAGAGAATCACCAGAAATCCAATTTTTAGAAGTTGTACCTATTCCAATGAAAATAAGTCAAATATGATGTTAGTAATCATGTTTAATCATTTTTTTTTGGTCAACCAACCTGCTTATGGGAAATTTAAGCTCTTAAATTGGCATACTCAAGTATGTTAACCTTTTATGGTCATACAACATGCATACAGTTAGGACTTGACTCCTAGTTCTTATTTTTGCATTTTTTCTGATTGAAATCCATAAAACATGTATTTTATGACTTGTATATGGAACGGAATAGCTCTTGGTCAAAATAATTTTCAGATTTTTCAAGATTTTTTGTTTTTCTTATGGTAGCCTTTTACAATCTAAGCAAATGGTATATACTGATATAAGAATTCTAAAATCTTACTGTGCATGCAATTTTGGACCAGTTTAGCAAGTTATCTAGCTGAGGGATATATAAATTGCTCTTATTAATCTATGTTTTACCACAGAATGTATGATTCATACAAAAAAAAAGCCTTTTTTGAATTTCAAGAAAAAAGGGGGGATAATTTCTCATTATGTCTTAAGTTTGGACTAATATATTTTTATTTAATGAAGAACCTCTGATAAAAATATGACTATTAGTAAGCGCATAGCTTTCCTAATAGAAATTAATAAATAAAACAATGATATTGAGAATAAAAAAAGTATATTGGCCACTGGTAATATACATATGCAGTTTTCTTTGAATAACCCATATGTTACTACCAGTCCAATTTGAGCTTTGAAGTAATAAAATAGTCTTTGGACTAAAGCTTTATATGTTTTTTATTGCTTGAAATAGATCATAGAATGGAAAAAAGTAATGCTCAAGTCAATATAGCAAGTTTGGTTCTGTTATAGGTGTAACACCACTAATTAAGGCCCGGCCAGAAAGCACATACCAGAAAGTAGTACATATTTAACACAAAATAGTTCCTTCGCACCAGTGTAACTTTCAAAATATGTAGAATATTTAGGTATTTTTGGTATCAAATGAAAGCTGCAGGACTGGTGATCATTGTAGAACACTTTTGGACTTTTAGTTTTGAGTATTAAAAAACTGCACCAAATTTTAAAAAGAGGGTACATTTTGTCTGTTTGTCAGATCTGAAGTACCTGTTTTGGTACATCTGAAGTTCCGGGAACCAGTTCTTTCTTATATGCCATGCAAGGTATGTTGATTTTTTCAGTACAAGACACCATAAAGTGTTGCTTTGATATGCAATGATTGCCACTTTATTTGAACTTAAAATAAAAGAGGTGTGCCTGCTTGAAACGGAGGAATTTAACATAGAAAGCAATGGGACCATGAATTAGTGGTGTACTTCCTTAACAGTATTTTTACAAAAACAAGAAAAACACATTTCTGACTGACAAACCCAATTTCGACAAATGGTTGCTACCAGCACTTTTACATTTTCATATGATAGATTAAATGCTATGGTCCTTGTGATTGATTGAAAAATCACTGTTTATGACATTTCTTTGTAATAACTGGCGAAACATTTAACCAAACCTTTTAAAGTCTTAATATTTGTTGTTTCTCATGTCAAAATGGAGTTCAAGTGTGATAGTGCAAATTTTCTTTAATGCTGTTCAGGAGTTATGGCCCTTGATTGTTTCAACAATGACATTAAAATGTAAGCAAAATTTGGGCATCATTTTTACAGCATCTATTTAAAAAAGAGTAATTTTGTTTTAAAGTTTATCTTATTTACTTGTATATATGGTGGTATGTAATAAAAGGACAAGGTTAGAGGATAATCATAATTTGGAGAATATACAGATTTTATCAACTTCAATATTTAAAGGTATTCATGTATTGGGGCAATCTAAATATGACATCATGATTACAACAATAATTAAAATTTTCCTCGTAAAATTACAACTCCTGTATACAAACATGTTTAATCCCTCCTCATTCTTTATGTGCCTGTCCCAAGTCAGGAGCTTGTAGTTCAATGGCTATCACTGGTCTTGTCTGTCATATTTGTCTTTCGTAAATTGGTTTGTTATAAATTAGGCTGTAAGTTTTCTCAAATGAATTGTTTCATATTTTTCATGTTGGGGCCTTTATAGCTGACTATATGGTATGGGTTTTTCTCATTGTTGAAGGCCTTACCGTTGCCTATAATTGCTTACACTTCATTTGAACATAAGTGGATAGTTGTCGCATTGGTAATCCTACCATATCTCCTTATTTTTATAAAAATACAATGATTTCTCTTTCTTTTACAGGATATGATGGCAAGTTGGGATGAGGTAAGTTTTTCTTATTAAAAGTCAGTGGTCATGTGACCTATGTCATGTGACCTATGTTGTTTATTAAATGTACAGAAAGGTACAGGCGACTGGCATGTAGTATTCTTAGGGGGAGAACAGGAGAAATCAAAATGAATACAGTGAATAGAATTTCAATATACTAGTACAAAATTCCAGGACACAAACAAAGAGACATAAGATATCAAAGGACATTCACAACTCTTTAAGTTGAAGAGAAACTGACGACGCCATGGCAAACAATGAAAAACAATCAAAATACAAACAACATTCTTTAAAACATTACATAGAAAATTAAAGACCCTACAATACTAACCTCAACAAAAACTGAGGCTCATCTCAAAACTGATGCATTATACAATTGTCTAAAGATTTTTCTAAAAAAAACTCTGAAATTAAAGACAATTTCATTCTCTCTTCATAGTCATTGCATTTAATATAAGCTATTGAAACTGTAAACATGTAGCTTATTAAATTCAATTATAACATTTATAATACATTTGTATATTTTAGAGGAAATTGTAAAAAATTTGTTTTGCTTACAGAAACTTCTTACAGCTGCAGAGAAGGGGAATATAAAAGAAGTAGAATCATGTGTAAAGAACGGAGCTAACTTGGAATGTAGAACTAAAGATTGGGTAAGTGAAGTAAAATGTATTTATTATATACATGATATATAGTACACACAATACATGCAATATGAATCAGTTAAAAATTGCTCTTTTCAATTTTTCAGTGATTGGTCAGTGATTCAATTTTAATTTCTGGTTATTGAAAATAGTCTTCAAAATATTAAGAAACATGATTACACATCATATAACATTCATTAACCACTCCTGTACTGAACATGACATGTCACTGGTAGACCTATTTGGAAAATCACCGCGATTTTTGGACACGATTCTGTGAATTTGGCCAATCTGCGCAAAACGGAGAATTATTAGAGATTCATCGTAAATTTGCTGGTTCACAGAAAATTATGCAAGTCATGCGGAGATTTTCCGTGTCGCCGGGAATTAGCCAGTTGTCCAGTAAAACTGGTGTGTATTGAGTGACTCATTGATAGAACCAGTGATGCGTGAGCGACGGTTATAAATAGATCGCAATGTTGTACACGCTTGTCAAATATGGCGGTTATCGATAGACGGAAATAATTATCTATTTAAAATCTCTGCAACTATTTAAGTCGTACTGTCATACATATGTTAGTACTGTTCTTCATTTTTATTTTTTTAAGATTTTATAACATGAATTCACTATCATTTAATTAGTTATAATTAAAATGACAAAAGGGTAAGTAGATGCCGATTTAAAAGTATGTTTAATTGTATTGTATATATATGACATTCACTAATTGGTATAGAAAATTAATGTCGTATTACTGAGAAAATAAACAGTTTAGTTATATCCCTTGTTAAATGTTGTTATTAGCAGTAAAGTACAAAGAATAAATTAAATAATTTGTGAGCTAAAAAATATCGAAAATTTATAAAGATAAGTTCCGTATTTAAAGGAAAGTAATATTTATTTTCTGTACTAATTGCAATCAACAATTTATATACTTAAAAGAAACTTATCAGGATATTTGTTTATTTAAATATGCAATTTGTATATTATTAATTACCTTTATAAAAGTATATTCTGTTTTCAACAACAATCGAACAAGTACAACATTGAGCAGTTGAACAAATAAAATCATCCGTTTTTTTTTGTTTTTTTTTACAGGTTTATATGTTTTTACAGGTATGCTTAAAATCGGGGAAAGTGCGATAATTATTTGAATTGCGCGTCAGTATTGTACATTCATTATCATCTATTTCATTCTAAATGAAGAAACAAATCAATATAATACTTCGTACTTCAAAGTCGGACTTATCACACTTTCCTCGTCCCACCTGTTATGTTTTATTTCAGTTTGTTGAAACTATTTGTTTATTTAAGATACAACATTAACAATTATTGCAATAAAAGTTTTATTAACCTTATTGAAATATTGTACTAATAAACATTCCATGCATTTAGGTCTTCCCATAAATCATACCGAGGAGGATGGGCTGTGGAGGATAAATAAGCAGTCACTTCTGATATGATACGGAATACTAAAACGCAATTCAATTCAATTCAATATTTTATTGATGTATGTAATGTTCGGAATATTTAACCAGCATGTGTAGATAGTTAATTAAGATTCCTGTTTTAATGGGGGTGGGGGTGGTGGTCATTACGAGTCATTGTTATCAAACATGTTTTTTTTGTGTGCTCCATTGCAGGTTTTCTCAAGTGTTAGAGCTAATTTCCTAATGCATGTAGACTACATCTTTGATAAGTTTCCTTGCTCTGTTTGTATAAAAGTTTACTCAAGTTTATAAATAAGATTGACATCTTCAAATAATTCAAATAGGCATATTAAACCCTGTATATATTATATATTTTAGTTTGACTGGAAGTTATCACAATTACAATAGTATAATATACTAACAAAGCATGCAAGCTAACTAAAGTCTTGCTCTACATGTATAAAGAAATAAGCAGTAATGAGGATGCAAATAAGAGTAATAGCATTTTAATTTAAAGGGCCAGGACAGGAGTTGAGTAAAAAAAGTACCGAGGGAACACTTAACAATAAATAAATAAATAAATAAATAAAACGGGATGAAGGTTTAGGTTGAAAAAGGGTCAGGATAATATAATGAAAAAAATGCAGAACAGAATAGTCAGTCAGTAAGACATATTGATTTATCGTTGGTTACTGTACGTTCAGTTGCATATATTTCATGCATGTTCAGGACAAAAACAAGTTTGGAACAATTACAATAGCTGCGTGTAGTTTGTTGTTATTTGTGTATTATTGTCATCTTGTTTATTTCCTTTTGTTTCATATTCTGACATCGAATTCAAGACTTCCCTTAAACAAAGTTTTACTGTTGCGCATATGTTTTTTCTACATTGGCTAGAGGTATAGAGGGAGGGTTTAGATCTTAAAAAACATGTTTAACCCGCCGCAATTATGCGCCTGTCCCAAGTCAGGAGCCTCTGGCATTTGTTTAGTCTGTATGATTTTTAATTTTAGTTTCTGTGTATAATTCGGAGTTTAGTATGACGTCCATTAGCACTGAACTAGTATACATATTTGTTTAGGGAACATGTACAGCTGAAGGACACCTCCGAGTGCGAGTTTCGCGCTACATTGATCATGAAGACCCGGTATTTTAACCGTTGGATATTAACTTTTAAAATATATACACCATATATTTTTATATGTATATAGTACTTTTACTTGGAGATAATCCTTGGTGTTCCTTATAAAGGAAGCTTATACGGAGAGACGACTGAGACCCATTGGTGGCCTTCGGCTGTTCTGCTCTATGGTCGAGTCACAGATTTGTACAAATCCTTGGTCGAGTTGTTGTCTCTTGACAAGTTGACACATTCCCCATTTCCCCTCTCAATTTTAATAGATTGGTATTGTAGAGGAACCCGGGATCCTGGAGGGGGAAATTTGGACTAAAACTGGAAAATGAGGATATATTGGTACAGAAATTTAGCCTTGCACATACGAACTCCTCAAAGAGTTATTGCAAGGGTTCTTAACGTGCTATGGCGTGGGACTTTGTCTATTACACGAAGCATCAGATTTAACGTCCCCATTATGACCGGAAGTGGCTGCAAACTTGAATTGATACATCCCGAATAGCCAAACAGACGCCCCACATTGGCATGTTAAAATAGAGGACACAATTTTTCAGACTAGCACCCCCTCTCAAAATTAAATGGTAGCTCTCTTATTGGTTAACTTATAAAAAATACTCTTGTTGCAACGAATGAGGGGGGGGGGGGGGGGGTCAGAGGGGTCCTGATTCAGAAATCCTTGGCTTAAAAACATGAAATCTTGAAGTCCCGAATTTTAAGTAATTTAAATCCGGATACCCCGAAAAAATAAAAAAATAAATGAATTCCAGGATCCCAATTCCGAAAACACAAGCTTAAAAACAACCGATCGCAATGTCCAGAAATAGGTCCTGCCATGAATGGGGGATTTAAACAAAACCTAAATAGAGCAAAGAATAAAATTTGGAGCAATCATTTTAAACTCTGTTTCTCTCTTTCCTTTTGTGTTTCATTTAAGAATGATTGCAAATGCATTCCTGTTAGAATGTTCTTCAATTGGGTCTTAATTTATTTCACCACCAGACATGGTTACCCTTGACATGGTTCTCTGTTCATTTCTAAGAAAAACTCATGTACCCAGGTGGTATTTGAATAGAAAAGATTTTTAAAGACAATAAACAGAGAATCCGGCAAAGAATAATTGTTTGCAAAAAAGGATTATTATATCCTGTGGTTATGATTCACAGTGAAAAGTTGGTATTTTCTTGAAATTCAGCTGAAAAGCCACAAATTAAATAGTATAAAATGGATTAAAGGTGTTTAACCCAATTTAAGGCTTTACCAGGTAGATCACATTTTTGTGTGCATGAAACCAGAGAGCTTAGGAAAAAATAGAAGTCAATCAACCGGTTTTGATTTCAACAGGGCCTGAATTCACAGACAAGGAAATAAGAACTGCTGATATTAACTTACTGTGACTTCCACAATAGGATCAATAAACTAAGATGTATAACTCAAAAACGTGTAAATTTTTACAACATGCTTCATTTATTATTTACATGTATACATATAGCATAATACAAATTCTTATATAATTAATTAGTCCCGCCTTTTTGGACAAATTTTAATAACAAAAAAGTACTATTTTCTAAGCATGAATGGAACCAAAATGACAAAAAATAATATTTTATATTTATATTTTATTTATGTCTAAATTTAATAATAAGTTAAATATCAAAAGATCAAATTGCAAATTTTCGGGCGGTCTACAAAGAAGTTAATTTAACTGTATAAGATATATAACTTTGAAACAATTCAGTTTATATTAAAATATTTACAAATACAGTTCATTTATTACATAATTACACCTTATGTAAGAATTCTGGGTTTAAAAAATACTTTATCCGACTGGACGCTTGTAACGTCATGATCATCAATGCGTTTTTGAACATTAACATTCGGTGTAATTAAAAAGATATAGCATGTTCTTGAGGAATATTTACAAAAAATACCAGTCTTGAGAATGAATTTCCTTCGCCTTACGGCTCACGAAATTAAACAATCTCTCGACTTGTATTTTTTAAAAATACCCCTTCTTAACATGATATATCTGTTAAATATTCACAAAAGAAATGATAAACAAAAACAACATATTAGAATTAATAACTGACGAATGTCAACCCACAAGGCATACATGTCATTTACAAGTCTGGAAGTTTGGGTATCCAAATGACCCCATTTTCCTCAGCATACAACAGTGGGGCTGAAACATCTTTAACAGGTACAACACAATTTGGAAAGTTCATGCTAGCTTTAACAAAATAACACCTAGAACCAATATCATAATCTAGATAACCTAGCCAGCTTATGAAGGCAAGATCTTCACCACTACAACTGAAGAACATTGAAATGGATCCAATACAGTTACTAAACATCACCATAGACCCTCTTTCCTTTTGTGTGTCACTCTCGATGGATGTATCCCGGTAACTACCTTTTGGTGTTTTTGCATGGTGGAAGGTAGTTATGAGTGAGGAAACAGATCTTTCCTTGAAGTAGGCATGTATGCCTACTAATTCCTCTGGAGAGGCATGACGTGTCACTGGATTGTGTCTTCCAGGATATAGACTGCTCTCTATAAACTTTGCTGCCTTCTTCAGTGGTTCCAAAAAACCACTGTGCTCCAACATGGAGAGTAACCATTGTACCTAAAAATTTAAAAAAAATTATGAAACTTGAAGACAGGTAGAACTATAGTATTTCAATGCGAAAATATTTTTAACACTTTCCAAATTTGATATGACACTTTGGTCAAAAAACATTTGTTAAATAGATACGAAAATGATGGACTCTAGCAAAACAAAACCACCGACCTAACACCAAATCAGGTACAAATTTCTAGTTCCTCTTTGACTTAAAAATCATTTTGTACTTTTAGTCCTTTTTGATGAGGTTGCTATATCATTTGAAATTAATTGTTTTTATTCTAAATTTGAATGCCGTTTAGCAAAAATTATAACTCATCACTTATTTAAATGTGTTTTGTTCTACTATGTATCAGTGTATTGCTCTATTACTAGTCCTGTTTTACGATTCTGCTGTACTTCTTTAAACTATATGACGCTGGCTACACACTTCACATTCAATTAAAAAGAAATTGGGTTACAACCCGAACATACCTCAATTTTTTTCACAGCACTGACTTCTGGGTGTTGGTTGTTAGAGATTGCTTCTGTCAACGTATGATTGAACCTCTCATACGGGAACATCCAAAAGTTCTTTGGTGGACCATACATCCTTATATACTGGGGCAAGTGGTGCAAAAGATGGAAGTAGAAAGTCTGAAATATAAATGTAAATGTTTAAATTGCAAGTATTATCATGTAAAAGCAGTTATACACATAATTAATGTCCTTAATTTTAGACTGATAAACAAACATTCATTTTTAATAATTTTTCACTTTTTTTGCTGTTTGGTGTGGGCTAAGCTCCATGTCGAAGGCTGTACCTTGACCCATGATGGTTTACTTTTTGCTTTTTACTTGGAGAGTTGTCTCATTGGCACTCATACCACATCTTCCTTTATCTATTTCCTTGGTATAACATACATAAATATTATTTTTTTTTCAAATTGATGTTTAAAAAGCTTAGAGCACACATTCCTAAGATACATCGACTTAAATCTTGCTAATTATATCTTCCTTTAATGTTTATAAGGTATGCAAAATTGAAAGGATTATATAATAATTTACATATCAATAATTCCAAAAGTGTTGTTTGAGAGAAATATTGACTTTGAATTTAATTCTAATATTGATTGTTTTTGCAAAAAAAACAAATACTTGATAAAACAAGCATAATCTTACAAGGTATTTTTTTTCCTAACAATTGTTACTTAAATGATTTAAATATTTTAAATGAATAAAACAAACCTGGAGAGAAACTGGAAAATCTCTTTCCAGCATGCATAAACCCTGATGCCACCGCTTCTCAAAATCGTCAAATTTGTCCATATCTACAGTGGAACCATATGCCTCTTCCAATAAACATAAAAAGTTTACCAATGCTGCTCTTTGTGGCTCACCAAGCATATCCCTTATACAGAATCTCACCATACCAGTGGTGAATAGCTGTAAAAAAGAAAATTTATCTATATATTGCAACTAAAAGAGAGTTCCAATTAATATTTCCTTGGGTCATAACTCATTCCAAAAATATTGGATAGAACTTATTGCCCATATAAACCTATAATAGGAATTTCAGAAAAGTCTGTCAAGAATTGTGTACATAAGAGTGTTCATATATTTATTATTTCCAAGAGGCATAACTCTTTTAAAAAATATTTATCAGCACTGATTTCCAAATCAACGAATACATTGCTGATATAGACCTATGAACCAGTGTTAAAAAAATTCTGGCAAAATTTGTACACATGAAAGCAACAACAATGCAATTCTCCATATAGTTAATGTTTACAAGGGGCATTACTCTTAAAAAATAATAAATTGCCACTGATTTACAAACTTGACAAAGACTCAATTTCCATTTATTTATATTTATTTAGAATATTCCTTTTCACTGAAAAGAATAATTGGAGCAAAGACACTTGCATTGGCGGATCCAGGGGGGTTCCGGGGTTGGAACCCCCATGTTTTTGGCCGATCAATGTATTTGAATGGGGTCATATGGTTGGACCCCACCCACCCTTTTTGTCCTTGGTTGGGAACTCCCCCTTTATAAAATTTATTTAATTGTAATTTCTCCTTTAAAAATAACTTAATGATATAAACACTAAAAAAAGTTTGCTATAGAATTTTTGATGTTTTGTCCCATTAAATAAATAAGTAAAATGTATTTACCTGTAACCATGTATGGCTCTTTGTTCCTCCAACAATTTTCGTAAAAAGAGTTGTAGGAACAACACCAAAATTTAGGGGCACTCTCAACTGGTTAAGTCTTTGGTCTGCTTGGTGCTTCTCTGTTGGTGTCAACACATAGGGAGCTTGAGGCAGTTGGTTCTTTGGAAATCTTAAAAAATAAAAAAACTTGATATAAAATATTTATTAAAAGGAAGTTTTTTAAACTCTCCAGCAAAAATATTACATGTACTGCAAATTCATAAATTTTTGGGTGCATTTATTACTGCAATATTGGTAGATGGACATGTAGACTAAGGTTTGCAAGTTTGGGAAAATCTGCATACAGACTTTTTTATAATTTTAAGACATCAGAATTTAGCGATACTCGACTAATTACATTATTCGCATTAATGAATAGTTTCCGAATTTACAGTTTACTGCCATAGTTCTATTAATTATCCCATCACATTTTGAAAAACAATTTGTTTTATCATTTTTAATTGTCCTATATGCACAAATGTTGAGTTAAGCATAACCATACCAAAAGAGGTTTAAATGCCCATCCACAATATTAAATAAGTAGTTAAACTTGTCCCCTGTTATTTCATTACACCAAGATCCCCCCTTTCCACCCAAAGTGTGTGGGGTCAAAACTCTGTGTAATGTAAGATGGGTTTTTCTTGTTATCTTTTCCAGTAAGTTTGTTTATATTTAAACTGATTGCACGATGACATAATTTTTTTCTCTCTCAGGCTACTTAAGGTGCTACCTAACACTACAGGGAGATAACTCTGTAAAGTCAGCTAAACGTTTTAATTACATTGTGTTGTAAAGGGAATATTAAGCTTCTCAATGATCAAAGTTGGGGTTAGTCAAACTGCTATATAACCAGTGTAATTTTGCTGTCAAAATGGTTGGTTCAAAATTTTTAAATTTTTTTATATTTTTGTTAAACGGTCAAAGAAAATACATTGTCCAAATTTTATGAAAATTAAATGAGCAAAATTAATTTTAGTGAAAGTGTTGGGTACCACCGTAATTTTAATTTCAAAAGAATTTGAAGCCAAATTTAAACTTACTTAGTCTCAACTACATCTTCAGAAGAGGTTTGCTCTTTTCGTGACCTTTTCTGACCAATGGTCTTCTTCTGAAACACAAATAAAGGAACAATTAAAAACTTTTATACATGTATTATAAATGAACTTAAAAAAGAAACATTTCAGGATTGGAACACTAATGATTTAATCTTACGATATAGTATTTTCTTATCTAATGCTCAAAATATGTAAATTATTCCAAGTATACCGACAATTTACTCGGTTGATGGCAGCTGACTCAGGTTTGCTTTACACATTATTTTTTTATAAATATAACAAGATTATACAGGCATCCTTACACAAAAAAAGCTTTCTATACATTTGAAAATAATCAACCTGTACTGATTGGACAATTTTTCATAATGTTTTAACAAAATTTCGCAAGTCTATAACATGCCTGTGCTCAACTAAAATTGAAAGAGAAAACTTTGTCATTGACAACATCACAAAATGCAACATCAAACCTAGTATTTACAGAAAAAAAAAATCTATGTAAAAAGTTAAGGCTCTGCATTGATGACTTTAATTTACCTATAATTGCTTTCATTTGGTCTTTTGTGGAGAGTTGTCCCATTAGCAATCATACCATATATTCCTATTTTTGTAAAAAAAATTATACATTACCTCCTGTGCATATATTCTGTATACAGCATCTGGACACAACTCGGTACTTCTACCACAAGATCTTTCAGCTGCTCTCACTTTAACGTTGTCCTCATCGCCATTGATAAGCTTGATGATGTGTTCTGCTACTACCTGAAATAAATGTAAATTATTCAAAACCATTCTTAAAAAGTGGATAACTAACTATTGCATACATAGTACCAAAGTTTATACTGATTTAAATTTATATATATGGTACCAGTGCATTGATAAAAATAACACATTCATTTGTATTAGGTTATGTTTTAGATAGTTATTACAATTTGATATTTGCAACTTGTCCCTTGTATCACTGACCTGCTGATGATTTTTTAAAGTTTTTAAAATCTTTTAAGTAAAGAAATGCCTTACTTTACAATTGCGACTATTATTAAAACATACAATCACAAATCACACTACTCCCTTACTTCCAATTCATATAAAACAAAAATAAATGAATTGCCTCAGGCAATCATATGGTTTTGGATACAGACATTTAGGGATGATTTCAAAACCATCTCCATTCAAATATGAAGCCTTGTGAAAACACCACTCATACAGATATTTCATGGCAAGATTCAAACCTGTTCATATTTCTTAGTTTTCACTTTCCATTCTTATTTGCATTACAAACGATAAAAAACAGAATTTAAACAAAAATTAAATAAAAATTTGAAGCCATTTAATGACCCATTGACAGTATACTTTGGTGAAATTGCAACAAATTGGTATATGGACTATTATAAAAGAGCACTATTCTGGTGGCACCAGTGTATAATTCCAACTCCCTTGATTTACATATTATTTGTGTTCAACACAGAAGTGGCACTTAGACTAGATGCTGATTTAAGTTTAAGTTTTTAGTGATTTCTTACCTTAATTGCATGCATTGGCTCTACAGGAGCATTCTTCTGCTGAAGGTCCAATCCAAGTCTGAACCAGTGGTTGCTACCATAACGTCCAGTGTGTTGAGTGATGGCTGTTGACAAAGTCTGTGTCTTTTTCCTGTAACAGTAATTATTTACAGTTTTACTTTTCAATATTTGAATTTTTGAATTTTAAATCATGACAAATATATAACGGTATCAGTATTATTGACAACTACAGAAAAATTACTTGATTTTAGATTTGTCATGATTGTTGCGTCTTCAAAAAGAATGGATAAAAAAATGATCAGTTTATCATTAGAATACAGAAACATAATGCTAGAAGATATATAAAAGTCGTATTCAACCGTTATAATTGTTTTTTAAAAACAATTAAAATTAAAATCATTGCAATGATAATGGTGATAATGGTATTAATGTGTTTTACAGTCAGTAGCAAGTATTACATTTAAAAATATAATTAGGATTATCTTTACATAAACAAGTCTGAATTGAAAACTACATTCATGACCAATAAATAAAACTGGAATTTCTATGTGCATGTAAAGCTTTTTTTTGGTTGAAGGGTCTGAATACAGCACAAACAACAGTTTCTAATTACCGACCAAAAAAGTTAAAAGTATAGTTTATAAAAACACGTTTGATTAACAGGTGAAACAATTGATGTTCTTAAACCCTGCCGACTGACATAAACCATTGCCAAATAAATTGATCACAAGATGAAACATGGATCTTAATTAAGAGCTGTTAATTCTGTTGTATCTGAAATTTTCACAATAAAACATTTCACATGAACTTACCCTTCATTCTGTCCTTCATGTTTTAACAAGTCAAGGTATCTGGCATCACTAATCTCAACATTGGAACTTCGAAGAGTAACAGTTTCTTCTTCTACTAAACCAGATGGAAAAGTTGTATCTTGACGAAGTGCATCATCTGGGTGTAGAAAAATATACATAACAGTTGTACCTATATAGCTACCGGTTTTAAACTGATATAGTTATGATGTAACAATGTAAAAGCCTTATTTACCACCAAGTTTTCAATTGAATATGCCTCAAGGACAAGTGCACTGACCCTTAATTTTACACCTGCATTTTTAGTTTATATACTACTTAATATATAAGCATTGTTTTTTGTTTATTAAAGCCTTTTGTTTTGAAACAGAATGAAGTGGTTGGCTACTTTTCACATTTTGTACAATTGTCAAACCGTAGGCGTAGTATATGCAATTAATTGTACAAAATGTGAAAAAAAAAGTTATATATGTAGGACAAACGGGTGATTCACTATATCAACAGATGCTATTGAACTTTTCAAAAATATGCAAAGAAAACAGAAGATCCAGTAGCCAACCACTTCATTCAGCACAATCAAAAGTTTAAAGTAAAATAGAGTATTTGGAACCGAAATTTACAGATAACTAAAGAAGCCATTTGGATAAAAAAATGAGAACCTGAAGGACTCAACACAATGTAGAAACGTTAATAAAAAAATTTCTATTAAAAAAGAGAAAACTTAGCAAATGTATGTTTAGTATATATATATTATAACCAATGTATCCAAGGGATGTAATTGTTGCTTCAATGTTGTAATTTATTCCAATGAAAAAGTCAGTAAAGTATATAATAAAGAATACACAATATTAAACATGAATTTCTTATATGTTTTGTATATATTATAGAAAGGATGCAGAACAGGATGGAGAGTAGAAGATTTGGTGCCAGTTGAAAGATACGATGAGGTAAGTCAGTGCTCTTTTAAACACAGTGGAAATGTTTATTTGTCTATGAAAGGTCAGGTAAACTACCCTCCTTTAAGAGTAGACAACTTCGACATATAACCAACCTTTCTGTGTGAAGGAAGGTGGGTAGTATACCTTACCTAACAATGACTTCATAGTTCAGCTAGCAAGCAAGCTAATCAAAGATATTCAGTAAACTTTGCCTACACACTTAATGCAATCAGCTGCAAGTGTTCCTGATAAATTTAGATCCAGGAAAGTACTTTATCGACATGAAATGTGTTGTTTGTTCAAATTTATAGCAAAACATAAGTGTGATTTCAAATAAAATGTCAGATGGATCTGTCATTAGAATAGACAATTCTCTGATTGTTACATGATACACACATGCTCAATATCCATGCTTTTTTGTTGATTAATTACTTTAAGGTGACAATTGGTAAACTACAGCTTCAAAACACGAAAATTAGGAAGCTGCCATTTTTGGCACAAGACAGGAAAACATTTGACAATTATAAGATGAAATTTGATAAAAAAAATGATAAAATTGTGCACAGAAGACAACGTTTATGATATACATGCATTGGTTAAAATTAGATAAACATTTATTTTCACCAGTCACTCATTTCATATGACTTCAAGCAGGTTAATATATAGAAAAAATGTAAAAACCAAAAAATTCAAAATGGTGGATATTGTAATATAAAAAAAGGGTATGTTCAGTAGGGAATCCAGAAATTTTCATAAGTGGGCTTTAACTGCCTAAGAGGAGGCCACTCAAGTCATGCTTCATTGATTACCTACATAATCAACCAATGCTTTCCAAGAAAGGCGGAGGAACCCTCTAAATTCGCCTATGTTATTATCATATCTGAATAAGAAAAAATCTTTAAAAAAAGTACTTTTATGTCATTGAACATCCAAGAAATAAAGTTTTTATAAACATTCAATGGTTTTTTTGGAAGAAAGAAGAGACAAATTTTACAAACCATTTTTCTTTTCAGTTTATTAAAGAATCTGCTAAGAATAAGAGAGATTTAGAGAGAGCAAGAAAAAGGCAGCGCAAAGATACACCAGAAGTAGACCCAGAACCAGTAGTACCAGAACCAGTAGTAGCAGAACCACCAGTAGTAGAACCAGAAGTACCAGAACCACCAGTAGTAGAAGCAGAAGTACCAGAACCACCAGTAGTAGAACAAGAACCACCAGTAGTAGAAGCAGAAGTACCAGAACCACCAGTAGTAGAAGCAGAAGTACCAGAACCACCAGTAGTAGAAGCAGAAGTACCAGAACCACCAGTAGTAGAAGCAGAAGTACCAGAACCACCAGTAGTAGAACCAGAAGTACCAGAACCACCAGTAGTAGAAGCAGAAGTACCAGAACCACCAGTAGTAGAACAAGAACCACCAGTAGTAGAAGCAGAAGTACCAGAACCACCAGTAGTAGAAGCAGAAGTACCAGAACCACCAGTAGTAGAACAAGAACCACCAGTAGTAGAAGCAGAAGTACCAGAACCACCAGTAGTAGAAGCAGAAGTACCAGAACCACCAGTAGTAGAAGCAGAAGTACCAGAACCACCAGTAGTAGAAGCAGAAGTACCAGAACCACCAGTAGTAGAACCAGAAGTACCAGAACCACCAGTAGTAGAAGCAGAAGTACCAGAACCACCAGTAGTAGAACAAGAACCACCAGTAGTAGAAGCAGAAGTACCAGAACCACCAGTAGTAGAAGCAGAAGTACCAGAACCACCAGTAGTAGAACCAGAAGTACCAGAACCACCAGTAGTAGAACCAGAAGTACCAGAACCAGAACCAGAATTACCAGAACCACCAGTAGTAGAACCAGAAGTACCAGAACCAGAACCAGAAGTAGTAGAACCAGAACCAGCAGTAGTAGAACCAGAAATAGAAGCCGACCAAGATGTATCAAAAACTATAAGGTATAGTTCTTTTATTTGAGTTTTGCCAATTTCATAACTTTATTAAAAATATCAGACATTTAATAGAAAAGAAATATTAAGTGAGCTTGTTTATAATAAATACTACCCATAAACCAAAACTAGAAAATCTCACATTTTTTTTATATTAAAGTCACAATACTCCAAAATGTAAAATCAGAAATTCAAAATGCATAGAAGGGAACTTCAGTCAGTAGACACTTAAAAAATCGTATAGTCCATCCGGTTAAAAACGGACATAAATATACATTAAATCACCATATAGACAGACTATTTATTGAATTTTGATTGTTATTTATATTGTTACAGTCAAATTATACTAGATACTAAGGACATACAATGCTGACGAATTCAGAGGCAGATTTAGAGGGTTTTTCAGAGGGCCCAGGCCCCCTTTTCTGTAAAATAAATGGTTGATTATATAGGGAATCACTGAAGCATGACTGAAGCAGGTCCATCCGAGGCAGTCACCCCCAACTTATGAAAGTTTCTTGATCCACCACTAGAATTGTTTACAAAGGGAGAATTATAAAAGTAAAAATAATCATCATTTGAGTTTTATTTAATCGCATACAATCTTGTATATTTAACAGACTATAGTCAATGAATTTTCCATTGCTAGATTACGTATTGTATTTGGGAAATTGAATTAAAACTTATTTTTTTGTAATTTCAGATATGAACTGCATGACTATGTTGAAGTTATTCTTCACTCAGAGAAAAAGAATGGAACCAGTAAAAAATTCTATGCAATGGTAAGTTTTATAATTGTAAAAATAAAATCACAAAAATACTGAACTCGGAAGAAAATCAAACCAGATAGTCCCTTATCACATGGCAAAATCAAATGACAAAACGCATAAAAAACGAATGGACAACAACTGTCATATTCATGACTTGGAACATGCATTTGTATGTGTAGAAAATGGTGGAATAAACCTGGTTTTATAGCGCTAAACCTCTCACTTTGTACGACAGTTTCATAAAATTCTGTTATTTTTACAACGATGCATGAACTACACAAACAGTCAAAATATGGGTACAGCAGTCATCATCATGTTACAATCTTAAAAGAAACAATTTAATAGAACACAAAAGAATTTATCAAATTAAAAACACATTCATTGCTTTGCATGCCTGATGTCAGAAAATTTATACATCACATAGGAAGAAATTTTGTTATTTATACAAAAATATTCAATACATACACCAAAAGAGGTATATACTGATATAAGTATGAATCATGTTCCTCACTGAAATATTTGATTTCTCTGGAGAACATTTTACTAGATTAAAGGAGATTAAGTTTTGTGCTAGGTAAGATATCAAAAGTATCGATTTTGAATGCAACACGCACATCTTTAATTCAGAGACACTTGAATCAATATGGAAAAGAGCAATAAGATTTAATATAAAATTATCATGAAAGAAATACCAGGCAGACATTTCAAATACAAATCTTTAACTTGCATAAACAGAAATATTTGATATTGATGATGAAATTGACCGTCATACTTGTATTGAACAAACTGTAAAAATATATCTATTATTCTGTTCTTTAAAGGTTATTGACATACAGCCTTTGGAGGTTAAATTTTTAAAAGACACCAGCTTAAAATGTGTAAAGATATGGCCAAGAATTCAGGACACAAGTGTGATAGACCATTGCAATGTTATCCGTCTTTTGTCAACACCACATCTGGACCAAAGGGAAAGACTTCATTTTAGTGACTAATCATACTTCAAACATGTTTAACTTCACTCATGTTGGACTTTATATCTTGTATAATCTTATACAGGATATTCAACTTGTTATTGTTATTATTGTTATTTTTGTTATTGTTATTGTTATTTTTGTTATTGTTGATCAATAGTTATAGTGATAACTAAAATAAAATACATTCCAAGTACTTTTTGTAGCTAGTTCTTAGTATTGAAAAGGAGCTATATTGCTCATACTTCATACTGGCCGGCAGACAGAGGACAAAAGTCATGTTTCTATTGAATATACTATAATTTAGTCACTTTACCTTATTCCTCCATGTCATTGCCTTAATTTGATTTAATAAAGAACCTAATTATATTGTTTTTGCAACAGGACAATGAATGAACAAAAATTCAAGTCAATATTTGAGATTTGCAATGTGGATTGGATCTAGATAAATCAGATCCTTCATTGTTTACACTTTCGTGAGAAATAGTACCAATTTCATTGATCTATAAAAAAAGAAGATGTGGTATGATTGCAAATAAGACCGCTCTCCACCAGAGACCAAAATGACACAGAAATTAATAATTATAGCTGTAACGAGTATGTTACACATAAACCAACGACAAACACTGAATTACATGTTTCTGACTTGGGACATGCACATCATGGCATAAATAATGTGGCGGGGTTAACATGTCAGCAGGATCCCAACCCTCCCCCTTACCTGGGACAGTGGTATAACAGTTCAACATAAGAAATGAGTATCTTTCGGTCATAACTGTCATGATTTCCATAACTTTTCTTGCAAGAAAGAGGAATCACACATAATGTGTTTGAGTTAAACATATTAGAGGGATCCTAACTCTCCCCGTAACCTGAGACAATGGTATGACAGTACAACATAAGAACCAAAACACTGTTAGTATCACTCATTTTAATAAGGGTAAGAAAGATGGCCATTCATTTCTGTTGTCTGTATTTTTCATATGCTTTTTTAAAAAGGACTTTAGGTTTGCACTGTTTTCTGTCTCTGTATTCGGCATATCAGTCTTCCCACTTTTTTTTTGTGTTTCCAGATAATGATTTGGTATCGTGAAAAGTAACAGATCAATTTTTTCTGGTCTGATGATTTTGAGCAGAGTTATGGTCCTTGAACTTACCAAATTCACTGAATTATACGGTTTTCTACATTTTTTGCATTGTGCTTGAAGATTATGTGTATATAGTTTAATTATGACAAATTACACATGTTTATTTTGGTCTGATTATTTTGTGCTCTTTTAGACTTTGAAAATTCACTCCTATAAATAGTTTTCCACACTGTTTTTGGTTGTCGCTAGAAGATATTCCCATGAAATTTTCTATACAGTTACACTGTCAAAAACCAGTGAGCATTTTGTTCCAGAGTACAAATGTATTAACTTTTAACCGGTAGTGAACTTTGTCCCTGCCATGCAATATTCAAATTGTTTGTAATTTTAACTACGATTAGTCTATTTTTATAAATTCTTAATATTTTAGATACTTTTTTTTCTATTCTTTATTTTGTTGTCCACTTTATTCTGGTTTATAAACATAAAGATATATATCTTTTAGTCCCGTCTATTTTTTTATTCTTAAAAACTGTCCTCTATATTTCCCTTATCTTCATATTTAAGCCCTTTTATTCTCTAATATACATTTTTTGTAATCCCTTCAATTTCTATTCTCTATATTTTCACCTATAATTTGATAGTATTAATATTTTATACCTTTAATCGGCTATTATTTTTCTTATTTAGAACTCAATTAATATGATCATTTTTATATACATTGGTATTTTCAATCTGTTCATTATCTATTCTTTTATTATCCCCTATATTTCTCTTCTTATTTTAGCCTGTATGATTCTATAAAAAAAAAATTGTTCTATGTATTCTCTTTTCTATTATTTAAGCCCTTTCGTTTTATTTATTTTAGACCACTATTTTCTATTTGTTATATTTTTTATTCTTTTTATCCTCTATTCTTTCTTTTTAGTCCCTTTAATTTCTCTTCTTTATATTTTTTCTTCACCAATTATTCTTTATAACCTCAATTCTATACATATTTTCTATTCTTTTTAAAGTCTAAATTAGTAAATATTATTTTAAGTATTTTTTGGTGTTAATGGTTATTTTTTTGGAATATTGTCGAAATAAATACGGATTGTATATTGATCTCACTTACCCTGGTTGGTGTACTCTTTAATGGGATAAACTGTTGTAACCATCTGTAGTCTGTTGGTTGAAAACCCTGAGCAAACATGCGGTTTGCGTGTTCCCAAGTAGTCTTTACTGTGAGTCTTTTACCACCGAACGGAGCACACAAAACACAGAAACATGTTGTAGTTGAAGTATCCATTTGAAATAATAATAAAGGTATGAGAACACTGGTACTAAATGCTCTAATTATATAGTGAGTTTGTTTACCTGATTAGCAATCACTGACATGTGTAATGTCAACAAACTGAACACCTGTAACTTTCAAAAGGGGGGGGGGGCGTTGATTAGTTGATTAGTTAATTGGGGTTAACAACATAACAATACACCATGGCCAGTTACACAACTGCCAAATGTGGTTTCTTGGCAGTTGCAGTGAAAAAATAAATATATTAAAAAATACAGATAAAATAATTTGCAGCATTAAAAATATAAAAAAACCAAAACAAGGTGTATTCAATTGTTTTATATTCAATCCAATTGTATCAGAAGAATAAGAAAGAAATTTTAATTAGAGCATTTTCTTGATGTTTTTAATAATACAATTCGGTTTGATAAATGTAAACATAAACATTGATTGTTTCGATTCATCATTTGAATTAACTTAATAAATTAAAGATAACCTTGAAACCATAAAATTAACGAGACTACGCACAAGTACAAGCGCAAAGAACGATGTAAAAATTAAATTTCATGTTAGTGATTTTTTTAATTACGAGGTCAAAGTGTGAAACACCAACTGAAATAAATGTTAGTACGTTAGTGAAATAAATAAAAAAAATATAAACACAATAGATCGACGAAACTAACTATCTATCGAACGAAAAGAAGGAGAAAAGGAAGTACGTTGATTGTCCTTAAACAATAACTTTTTGCTGTAAAAAAAAACCCCAAAATAAATTAATTAAATTTTAAATGAATGTTTCGATTAGGACAATTTACGTTTCCTGTAAAATAAAATCAATTGTAAGCTTTTGTACCAAACAAATATATGGGAAAATAAGAAAAGAATGTTCTTCAATACGTTTCTCACAAATACATTTTAAGTATAAAGATTTGCGCAACGTTCCACTTCTTCGTATATCACCGTATTCTTCTTAAATTGGTATACCGTTGCGCAAATCATTAAACTAATATAATATTTTCATAATCTTGCAGTATTTTATATTCTGAAGGATTCATTACAAGTTAAACTCGCTTTTTGGTCCTATTGATAGATTTTTATTAAGATCACTCCGCACGCATTAATTTTAAATGCTTGAAATTAAATGCTGCTTACAAAATTTGCACGTTAGAAATTTATAATTAAAAATCAATTTGTTTAAATTTGTTTTAAACTTCTAAACTTCTAAATTGAAAATTTCTGATAGTTCAATCAAATAACTTTCCTTTGATACGGAACTTTTCTTAATTGCCTATATTTTTTAGCTCACAGATTATATAATATATTCTTTGTACTTTACTGCCAATAACAACATTTTACTAGGGATATGACTAAACTGTTTATTTTATTTACTCAGTTTATACGAAATTAGTTTCCTATACCAATTAGTGAATGTCATATACAATACAATTAAACATACTTTCAACAATTGAAGTGAACCAATTAAGAACAAATCGGTATCTACTTACCCTTTCTTCATTTTAATTATAACTAATTAAATGATAGTGAATTCATGTTATAAAATCTTAAAAAAATAAAAATGAAGAACAGTACTAACATATGTATGACAGTACGACTTAAATGGTTGCAGAGATTTTAAATAGATAATTATTTCCGTCTATCGATAACCGCCATATTTGACAAGCGTGTACAACACAGCGATCTATTTATAACCGTCGCTCACGCATCACTGGTTCTATCAATGAGTCACTCAATACACACCAGTTTTACTGGACAACTGGCTAATTCCCGGCGACACGGAAAATCTCCGCATGACTTGCATAATTTTCTGTGAACCAGCAAATTTACGATGAATCTCTAATAATTATCCGTTTTGCGCAGATTGGCCAAATTCACAGAATCGTGTCCAAAAATCGCGGTGATTTTCCAAATAGGTCTACCAGTGTGTGACACCTGATCATACAACATTCATCCACCAGTCCTCTACTGAACATGACATGTGACACCACATCATACAACATTCATTCACCACTCCTGTACTGAACATGACATGTGACACCTGATCTCACAACATTCATTTACCACTCCTGTACTGAACATGACATGCGACACCTGATCATATAACATTCATTAACCACTCTGGTACTGAACACGACATGTGACACCTGATCATACAACATTCATCCACTAGTCCTCTACTGAACATGACATGTGACACCTGATTATACAACATTCATTTACCACTCCTGTACTGAACGTGACATGTGACACCTGATCATACAACATTCATTTACCACTCCTGTACTGAACATGACATGTGATACCTGATCATACAACATTCATTTACTATTATACTGAACATGACATGTGACACCTGATTATACAACATTCATTTACCACTCCTGTACTGAACGTGACATGTGACACCTGATCATACAACATTCATTTACCACTCCTGTACTGAACATGACATGTGACACCTGATCATACAACATTCATTTACCACTTCTGTACTGAACATGACATATGACACCTGATCATATAACATTCATTAACCACTCTGGTACTGAGTACGACATGTGACACCTGATCATACAACATTCATCCACCAGTCCTCTACTGAACATGACATGTGACACCACATCATACAACATTCATTTACCACTCCTGTACTGAACATGACATGTGACACCTGATCATACAACATTCATTCACCACTCTTGTACTGAAGTTGACATGTGACACCTGATTATACAACATTCATTTACTAATCTTATACTGAACATGACATGTGACACCTGATCATACAACATTCATTTAACAGTCCTGTACTGAACATGACATGTGACACCTGATCATACAACATTCATTCACCACTCTTGTACTGAACATGACATGTGACACCTGATCATACAACATTCATTTACCACTCCTGTACTGAACAACATACATTAACCACTCCTATACTAAACTTGAAATGGGTAACCTGGTAACATGTGACATAGCAATAACACTCTTATACCTAACTCCAACATGTGACATAGCAATGACACTATTATACTCAACACCAACATGTGACAAAACCATGACATGCTTATCCTCATCACCAACAGCTGCTTAGCACTGACACTGTTTTACTAAACACCATCATTTGACATATCACTGACACTCTTATACTCAACACCAACATGTGACATATCACTGACACTCTAAACTCAACACCAATATGTGACAAAGCAATGACACTCTTATACTCAACACCAATATGTCACATAGCAATGATACTTATACTCAACACAATCATATACCATACAATTGACACTCTTACACTCAACACCATCATGTCACATAGCAATGACACTCTTATACTGCTCACAAACATGCATGACATGTTATCATACCACTCTTATATTTAACAGAAACATGTGACATAGCAAATTGTAGCAATGACACACTTATACTCAGCTCCAACATGTGACAAAGCAATAACACTCTTATACTCAGCTCCAACATATGACATAGCAATAACACTCTTATACTCAACACCAACATGTGACATAGCAATGACACTCTTATACTGCTCACAAACATGTTACCATACCACTCTTATATTTAACAGAAACATGTGACATAGCAAATTGTAGCAATGACACTCTTATACTCAACACAAATATGTGACATACCAATGAAACTTATACTCAACCCCAATATGTGACATATCACAGACACTCTTATACTCAGCATCAACATGTGACATATCACTGACACTCATACTCAGCATCAACATGTGACATATCACTGACACTCTTATACTCAACACCAACAAGTGACATAGCAATGACACTCTTATACTCAACATCAACAAGTGACATAGCAATGAAACTTATACTCAACCCCAATATGTGACACATCACTGACACTCATACTCAGCATCAACATGTGACATATCACTGACACTCTTATACTCAACACCAACAAGTGACATAGCAATGACACTCTTATATTGCTCACAAACATGTGACATATCACATTTATAGGCAATGCAAACAAAAAGTAAAAACATGGCTTATTGAAGTTCTTCACTTATACTCAACACAAACATACACCATTGCTATATTACCATAATAAGCAACAGCACATATAATTTGAAGCAACTGTTATACACCACTATTTTAAGCTTTGATCAATATTCTGTATTAACACAAAATACTGTTAATCAGACAGGTTAAATGGACAACAAATATTTGATAGAATTATATAAAGTGGGTTCTCCTTTTTCCTGTCTCATTAATCTGAATCGGAAAATATAATTTGTTTTTATTTTTCTTGAAATTATTTTTTTTTTAACTTTGATCATCATTGTTAATCAGACAGATTTAAAAAGAATCAAAAAAATCAGAAACTTGACAGAATTATATAAATCGGAGTCTCATTTTATTCGTAACTTAGAGCTGAATCAGATAACAAAGGTTTTATTTTGTTTCCTGACAAAAATTATTTTGTTAACATCTGATTTTAATGAGAAGTTGATGAGAACAAGTTGTGTTAACATCTTTAGTCAGATAATGTTAATTCTACAGATCTAATGTAAAACATCTTTTAAAAATAACAAATACTTGACAGAATTATATAAAGTGGGGTCTTATTTTTCTTGTCTTTTCGTACTGAATCAGAAAATATAACTCGTTTAAATGTTTCTTGATAAAAGTTTTTTTTTTTAACCTGACAGTTCTGATGGAAGTTCTGACATCTCACAATAAAACATGTTGTTTATTTGTTGTTTATGTAGAATATAAATACAAGTGTGACTGGTCATTTTATTTCGTTTTGACCACTGATTCATGTGATATATATTTAGTTTATATTTATTACACAACATTGTCCAGTTTATGACACAAGTTTTGATGTCTGTTATATGTTGATATTACAGAGAGGAATGACACCATTAATGTTGGCGGCTGAGGGAGGACACCTGGAGGTAGTGACGTACCTCATCAGTCACGGCAGTCAATTAGGGGCCAAAACAAGGGTAATGTTAGATATAATCACCTTACTCTGACCAAATACCACTTTATACAGAATCTACACAAAATCATGTTGTTAATCAGACAGGTTTAATGGACAACAAATATTTGTTAGAATTATATAAAGTGGGGCCTCATTTTATTCGTAACACAGAACTGAATCAGATAGTAAAGGTTTTATTTTGTTTCTTGATGAAAAATTATTTTGTAAAAAATCTGATTTTAATGAGAAGTTGATGAGAACAAGTTGTGTTAACATCTTTAGTCAGATAATGTTAATTCTACAGATCTAATGTAAAACATCTTTTAAAAATAACAAATACTTGACAGAATTATATAAAGTGGGGTCTTATTTTTCTTGTCTCTTCGTACTGAATCAGAAAATATAACTTGTTTTAATGTTCCTTGAAAAAAGTTGTTTTTTTCACTTTGATCATTCTACTGAATCATTGTTAATCAGACAGATTTAATGGACAACAAATATTTGTTAGAATTATATAAAGTGAGGTCTCATTTTAATTGTCTTGTCCAGCTGAGTCCATTGATATAAATATTGTTTACGTTTCTTGAAAAAAGTTTTTTTTTAACCTGACAGTTCTGATGGAAGTTCTGACATCTCACAATAAAACATGTTGTTTATTTGTTGTTTATGTAGAATATAAATACAAGTGTGACTGGTCATTTTATTCAGTTTTGACCACTGATTCAAGTGATATATATTTTGTTTATATTTATTACACAACATTCACTGGTAGACCTATTTGGCAAATGACCGCGATTTTTGGCAAATCTCCGCGGAACGGATAACAAATAGAGGTTTATCGTAAATTTTCCGTTTTATAGAATATTTTGCGGTTCTCCGGAGATTTTCCGTGTCTCAGGGAATTATCCGTTTGTCCGATTAAACTGGTGTGTATTGAGTCAGTGATAGAACCAGTGATGCGTGAGCGACGGTTATTAATAGATCGTTGTATAATCCGTTATCTGTGAGCAGCGGTTATTAATAGATCGTTGTGATTATATACACTGTTTACAGTCAGATAAAAATAACCGTCTTATTACCCTTTTCAGTCGAGAAATAAAAATCGGTGGTTTTGATATTAAAGTTACTTGCAATTTAAATATCGAATTTAGTTCAATAAAGAATAATCTATTTAAATGTGACCAATGAACAGGAAAATGCACGTGGTAACTTTGCAGTACTACAAATATGTTCACCTTACAAAATTCTTCTTTATTGTCATGTTAAGATAAATCAGTTCCTGTAAAAACAGTAAAAACAGGGTCTTAATTACTGCAGATGCCGTAATCCGACATAATGTCATACTGATTTGACACTTGTCTACTGTGAGTAACACCTGCTGTGATATTTTTGCAATACAACATGGACAAGCGGAAGGCCGTAAATCAATCTGTTGATCCGAATTTAACTTTACCTGTGCAGATATTTATTTATGGAGGATATCATAGATACATGTAATAAATTGTATTGTATTCAACAGAGATAATTTAAATACACAATTTAATTTATTAAGACATATTTGCAGGTATACATTGAACATGTTTATTCCAACCAAGAAGGTTTGATATTGAATGTTTTTTTTTGTTTTTTTTTTATCAAACTTCGATCTGATCAGTCTCGTAGATTATAAACGAGTAATACGTATATAGTTACACATTGTTACTCTTCTAACTCTTCTGACGTCTTTTTCTTTGTGCTATTAAAAAAAACTCACAATTTTCCACATCAGATCGACATTTATATATATATGAATACTGGAAATCTTTTTTCCGTCCGACACCACGCTCCCCACAAGAGCCCCAAGATATAATCATACCTGTCAATCACTAGCCGCAAGTTGAACATTTTGGTCAGCCTTCCTCGTGCTTTCAATTATGACATCGTTGAGAATTTTTTTTTTTTAAATTGACATGTGAAAAGAATAAAGTGATGGGAAGTTTATTTTACGACCTATCAGAACTTCTTGTGATTCTAAAAAGATTTTTCTTAGGCCGCATTTCTTTCTAACAAGAATTTTGTAAACGTCGCGTGTGTTACTGTTTTCTAAACGCTACACGAGTAGAAACAAATACATCTTTTGATAAATCGTTAATGACCCTGTTTGAATTTTCAGTAATGCATGCAAATGTTGTTGGTAACCAGACTTTTTTACAAACGTAGAAACAAATACTTCGTTTAATCAGGTTGAAGTTAAAAACAAATGCAGCGTTTGTACTAACAAACGACAAACTGAAGACGTATTTTTAGCGTTTGCATAGTTTGTCAAAGTTTCTGAAAAATTTGCAAACGTATGTTTAAAAGAAATGATCAAAACATGTGCGAGCTTAGCCGTTTGCATCGTTTGTGTTAGAAAGAAATGCATCCTTAATGAGTCTGAATCCTTAACCGTCAAAATAGCATGCTTTACAAAAAGATCAGCCAATTCAAACGTTTTTTTACACAAAGATGCATTACGTGTAAATTAAACATTTATTTAAGTATTTTTTTTTCCATATCTATCTTTTTCGTATCTATCAATTTGGTTACAGAGTTTATGCAAGTAAGTTGTACCGTGTGGTGCGTTTTCAGATTCATTTCTCAACAACTTCCTGTGAACCGAAATATTTCGGCGGGGGTATCAACGGCGGCAAGCTTACAGTTTAACTTGCTTGAATTTTATTTAAGTCAGTTTATTGAAATAAAATTGAAAATGGAAATGGGGAATGTGTCAAAGAGATAGCAACCCGACCATAGAAAAATTGCAGCAGAAGGTCACCAACAGGTCTTCAATGTAGCGAGAAACTCCCGCACCCGAAGGCGTCCTTCAGCTGGCCCCTAAACAAATATATACTAGTTCAGTGATAATGAACGCCATACTAATTTCCAAATTGTACACAAGAGACTAAAATTAAAATAATACAAGACTAACAAAGACCAGAGGCTCCTGACTTGGGACAGGTGCAAAAATGCGGCGGGGTTAAACATGTTTATGAGATCTCAACCCTCCCCCTATACCTCTAGCCAATGTAGAAAAGTAAACGCACAACAATACGCACATTTAAAATTCAGTTCTAAAGAAGTCCGAGTCTGATGTCAGAAGATTTAACCAGATAAAATAAACAAAATGACATTGTTTTTGCAGAAGATTAATTCAGACATTAACGTACTTTGGCTTCCCATTTGTTCCACTGTGTAGGATAACTTATTTACGCATTACATCATTAATAATTACCAATATTAAAATGCTGAAATGCAAGTTGTATACTTATTATTTTACTAATTTTCGTTTTGGTTCCGTTCAAATTTGCTGTTATAGCATGTATAGATTCCTTGAATTTCATAACTTAGACTTTAACTTATCTAGTTTCAGTTGTTAAATACTAGTCAGTAAAGAGCTAAATATTTTGCCTTCCAGCAGAGCCCCAACAATTAAGCATCAGACGTATACGTGATACATTAATCTTATATATATGTAATATCAGCAATGGACTCCTAGACTTTTTCTCCTTTTATAGCCGACTATGCAGTATGGGCTGTGCTCATTGTTGAAGGCCGTACGGTGACCTACATGTATAGTTGTTAATTTCTGTGTCATATGGTCTCTTATCGAGAGTTTTCTCATTGGCAATCAAACCACATCTTTTTTTTAAACGGACTCGTTTAGCATTTGTTATATTCTCAACGGTTGAGAAAAACTCCATGGATGACAAGTCAACTGGGGTTTTGAGTTGAACATTTTGATTGTGTATGTTTATTTGGGTTTGAATAGGATTTATATAGAAGAAGAGAGAATATATATGGACAAAAAGTGCACAACAAAGGGCCAAAAAAGTAAATAAAATAGACACCAAGAAAACAAAGAATATAGAATAATGGGGAAAAATATGAAGACTACAGAGAAATTACTTACAACTATAAGACAATATTCAAGACCCTCGTATGTGTTCAAATACAATCTGTATACACTATAGTATATATCTTGCTATAAAGTTCCGTTCTCAATGTTATTTGCTCGAGCATGACTGTCTGATTCTATTTAATTTTTAAATTGATGTCCAGTGGCAAACATTTCTAGAGTCGTGTCATTCAGGAAGTAAATATAAGAAAAAATGAATCTGTTCATGAGCGGGTTGGTAAAAATAGAGCTCCCTACATGTATATATCTTGTTTAAAAAAATATTTATTTTACTCAGCTATCTTCAAGGCACTATCAAAATAATAAATTGAACACGGGTTTGACAGTCAGTAAACTGTCACACAAGAAATAGATTGAATGTTGCATGTACACTAGTCCAATTTGTAATGTTGTCTTTACGTCCTTCCACATTCTTTTTTTTTCAAAATCCGGGATCCGCTTTCGAATATATTATGGTAGTCTGTCAATGGAGCCAGAGATACATTTAACGACCTTGACTGGCTACACAACCCTTGCACGGTAGATAAATACACCATACACAGATACACTGGCTGGTTAAAGGGACAATAAACCAGAAGTGTAAATTGCCCCAGGTATTTTAAGTATATTGTGTGTAATGTGTCAACAGCCACGTGTTAGTAAATTCAAAGATAATCAAAATGATCTAATTCACGTAGTAATCTACCATGCAGCTACGCATCATCGCAAACAACTAGCTTTGCATTGTAAGATATTTAATTATACCCCCGCTTTGAAAAAAGGGGGGTATACTGTTTAACCTCTGTCTGTCCTTCCGTCAGTCCAACTTGGAATGTCTTATATCATCAATAACTTTAATTATGTTAAAAGTAATTTAAATTCTATTAAACAAAGAATTAATGACCAATGTTTGCAAGTTCAAAATGCAAATATATTTGAATCCAAAAAGTTAGACTTTTTCAAAAGTGTCTACATAATGGGCAGAAGGGTCCGTGTAACACTTATCAATTCAAAGTTTTAAAAAGTTTTGAAATTTTAGATTTTTGGAATTTTGATCAAAGTTTTAAAATATCAAAATTTCAAATTGTGTTAAAGTTTTGAAATTTTGAAATTTTAACCAAATTATTAAAATATCAAAATTCTAAATATCGTTTATAAATTTGATAGTTTAGAAACTTGATCAAACTTTTAAAATACTAAACATAACGTGCAATTTTGATTATTTCACTTTTTGAAAGTTTGATTTTTTAAATGTTTGCTTAAAATATCAAAAATATAAAGGGGCGACAAGAGGGGTACCTGTAAACACTGATGTAAACACGGCTCTGATAAGAACTATTCTTAGTTATAAATAAATAGCATGAAATATATCAAATCATTCATAATAACAAAAAAAATAATGAAAAGAAGAAGTCGTTTTTTTTATGAAACATATTAGACATCACATGGGACAACAGTATCCTGAAATTTTAAGGTTGTGCATCTATAAAAAAAAATATAATTAAACCTATTTAATCCGGAATCAACTACGTTGATTTAAATCTCTTATACATGTATAAGGTTAGTGTTTGAGATAAATAATTCAAAGCTATCTTGTGTTCCCAGTGCCCAACATTTAGAAGTACCAGTGAAAAATGACCAACTCGCATGCAGTTAACCAAATAGCATTATTCGCCTTTTTGACGTTCCTGATGAAGGTAGATCCAGAAAAAGCGCTTCGGTCGCATATACAACTTAAAACGTTTTCCTTCATGTTTATCGATTGCCTGATGAACATATATTGCCTTTTAAGATTTATTTCAGTTCCCAGAAATGATACGGAAGGAATACTTAATATATAGCGTCGCAATGAAAGTTGTGCTATGCGTGTTTCAGCTGGCCCCTAGACAAAAAGTGTACTGGTTCAGTGATTATAGACGTAATATTAAACTCCGAAATATAACAATGAACTAAAATCAAAATCATACAAGACTAAGAAGGACAGAGGCTCCTGGATTGGGACAGGCGCACAAATGCAGCGGGGTTTAATATGTTTCGTGAGATCACAACCCTCCCCCTATACCTCTAGCCAATAAAGAATGAAAAACACACAGTAATACGAACAGTAAAACGCACTTTAATAGGAAATACAAGTCATATGTCAGAATAGGAAACAAAAGAAACTAATCAATATGACAATGATAATAAACTAACAAAGGACTTCTATATATAAGTCTAGCAGTTACTGTCATACGCCAGCTCGATACCTCAATTAAACTACTAGTAGATATGTTTTAACTTCACTTTGGTCAGAAACCTCTTTAATTGTTTCGTTCTTGTTTTTCTTGAATTTCAAATTTCAGTTTCAGCGTTCCGTAGGTGAATTCTTTACTTAAAATTCAGCGTTTTACATTGGACTGGTTTTTCGAGAGCAACATTGGTGTACGGCCAAACATGGAAAAAAAATCTTCATGCAGCTGACAGTGTGGCTTCTCAGCTTTGCACACTCCATTTTGACTGGGTGTACATGTGAACTTTTAGTTTGCTCAAAGTCGATTGTCGTACGATAACTTAAAAATACCCAAATAACAAAATTCAAATACGGGACAACAATATCCTTTAATACAAAAAAATATATTGCTTTTGTTTACTATTATAAAACAGTGGTTGATTTAGAACCTATAATGGAGCTACGTGTGTGATAACCAGTCCAAACGTTGTCTTTAAGAGAGCAACCATTTAAATTTAAAAGTGGGGTGAGGTTGTTTTGTCGAAGCGCTAACTTTTTTTAAAGTTTTTCATCGCTATTAATCAACTTATCTGGTTCATATCTAACATTAAAAGGCATGGAGAATTTTTCTTTTGTCCTCTGCTGGCACAGAATATTATATCATCAAATTGAGGATCATAATAATTTTAATGTACCATTATCGAAGCCCCTAGTGGTAGTATCAAGTAAAAAAATAGTGACTATCTAAATATTGGTCTCCCAGAAGATTACTATTTATCGCTGATATAAACTTTTGAAAACAATTTTCAACTTTCAAAATGCCAACACCTACAACTGGATAGATGGGTGCTTAATGTAGTACAGCGGCAAATATTACATAAACATGAATGAAAGTTGGGTGCTAAATGTAGTACAGCGGTAACTATTACATAAATATAAATGCTCGTGAAAATAATGTTTATGGTATACATTTATATATGATATGAAAGGTTTCAACTTTTACAAAACCAGAGCTATACGTTGGATTTAAAAGTTTACTTTATTTGGCCTTTTCAATTTCATTTGACTTTATTTGCCTTTTTAACTTAATTTGGTTCGAGTGTCAATGATAAGTCTTTTGTAGACGAAACACGCGTCTGGCGCAAAAAGCGGCAAAATTTATAACCTGGTATCAATCTATGATGAGTTGTTGTAGATACCTTGTAACAATATCTTGGCTCCAATTTTGTGATATTGGATCTTAGTACCGTCTTAATTTCAGCGTAAATAAGATTATATTAAAAACCTCCCACGTTGTGGACTAGCACAACCTTAATTAGGACACCATGCATTCAGTATCATGAAGCGCTTTTCTTGACCAACCTTCTTACGGAACGCTTAAAGCTGAATATTTAGGGCAAACAACTTACAAAGAATAGATAAAAACGTTTAAGATGATCGTTCATTCTGTACATGAAATGACATATTCTTTAGCCAACATGATTGCAGAAAGTAAGAAGTCGTAAAGCAAAACAGAAATCAAAATGAAATCAAAAGAAGTAATACATCGTGTATTTGGCTTTTTTATTGCTTAAGAGTTTAGTAGAAAATGTATATATACATGCTCAACATAACCATACTATATGAACTACTGCGAGTTGTTCAGTTTTTACTGTTACTCCTGTTTCTCCAAAAATATGGGTGCTAGAAAAACCAGCAGGTAAAATGGTCAATATCAGAGCCGTACGACTGGTTTTTAAATAAATTATCTTCTTTGAAGAAATATTAATTTTGTCATTATTTGTTCACCGCTTACAACTGTCCGTTTTATTTCATACATAAATTTTTAAGTATCAGTATGTTTTTAATTCATATTGTTTCTTTTCGTTCCGCTTTTATTTCCTTTCGCTTTTTACAGGTATCCCTCTTATTGCCCCTTTTCTATTTTGATATTTTAAGCAAACATTTGAAAAATCAAACTTTCAAAAAGTGAAATAATTAAAATTGCGCGTTAGACTTAGTATTTTAGAAGTTTGATCAAATTTCTAAACTATTAAATTTATAAACGATATTAAGAATTTTGATATTTTAATAATTTGGTTAAAATTTCAAAATTTCAAAACTTTAACACAATTTGAAATTTTGATATTTTAAATCTTTGATCAAAATTCCAAAAATCTAAAATTTCAAAACTTTTTAAAACTTTGAATTGATAAGTGTTACACGGACCCAGAAGACCACCATATGTTGATATATTAAAAAACAGAAGTGACAGAGCTGCAATATGTAAGATCCGTATAAGCGCTCATACACTGATGATTGAAAGAGGGAGACAGCTAAATATTCCCAGAAATGAGAGATACTGCTCTGTATGTAATTCTGGTCAAATTGAAAACGAAAAACATTTTCTTTTACATTGTGAAAAATACTCAACTAAGAGGGACATATTTTACCATAAAGTTTCAAATATAATTGTTGATTCTACAAAATTTCAAAAACATGAAAATAATATAATCTTTTTATTAAATAATAATTCATACACAATCCTAAAATTAACTTCCTCTTTCATCTCAGACAGTTTGAACCTGCGTAAAGCAGAACAAACTCTATAAAATTGCTAATAATCATTGTTCATAATAAATAATATTACATATTAATATTGTCGTTATTTTCAATACTTATTTTGTTTGACCAACTATGTAATTGATATATCTTTTTTTAATCATTTACTGTTGATGATATTGATATCGTTCGATGATATTGTTCGAAATATGCCTATTGATATTCTATGCATTATTACTATTTGTATAACAGTTGTATGGGCCATTGCCAATTATTGTAATTGTGTTTGTGCCAATAAAATATTTGTATTTGTATCAGTCCGTCAGTCTGTCAGTCAGTCAGTCCGTCCGTCCCATGAATATTTTTCGTCACATTTTTGTCAGAAACTACACTACCAGGATTTCTGAAATTTGGTTTCAGGCTTGATATAAGTCAGCTATACCGTGTGACGCGTTTTCAGATTCATCACTCAACAACTTCCTGTTTACCGAACACTTGTTTGATTTTACACATGATAGCCAAGTTGAAAATTTTTCGTCACATTTTTTTCAGGAACTACAATACCAGGATTTCTGAAATTTGGTTTCAGGCTTGATATAAGTCAGCTATACCGTGTGATGCGTTTTCAGATTTATCACTCGAAAACTTCCTGTTTACCGAACACGTGCATATTTTTACACAATTAATATTATCCACTTGCGGCGGGGGTATCATCAGTGAGCAGTAGCTCGCAGTTTCACTTGTTTTATATAAACCAACATCAAATGCAAAAGAAATATTAGAGATGGACATTTCTGATTAACTGGTGAATTAAAAATTCCATAGAAATCTCATTTATCTGGGTTTATTTTTCCAAGTTAGTCAGTATAATAGCTTAGTCGAAGTGTTTGGTCCGAGGTTTTGTCTTAAAATGATTAGCCGTGTAATTTTTTTTCAAAAAACGAACGGCAAATTGTAATTGAAACAAAAATAAAATAAAAAAAATAAAAGTTATTACCGGACCATAGGTGATCATAGGTTGATGACTAATCATTTAATTTGTAAAATGAAATATATTTATGACCATTTAGGCACACATGAATATTCAATTTATTAAACGATCGAGGGATACCAGCTATTTCTCCGCGCGTGGCCCTGATGAAGCTCAGAGCATTTCACACAGACGGGCTAAGAATGTAAAGTAGTGAAAATATATAATTTATTAGCTAGCACACAAGTGGCGGATCCAGAAAATTTCATATGCACTAAATGCATAAGAGGGGGCGGGGCGGCCGCTTCAGTTATTCCCTCTATAATCAACCAATTTTCTTTTCCAGCAAAGGAGGATCTGTGTCCTGCATTCTGTATAAAAATGCTAAAAATCATAGGTATTAAAGTTTTATTCTGCTGGACAAGAGATCACCATCGATTTTAAATTTAGAGTATCAATTCTCTGCGTGTCGCCATGTCTATGAACCACAAAGGACCAAAACCATAGTAGCCTTATGTAGTCGTAATCGCGTGTCGATATCGTGTCAATCGTACGGTTGTTTTGTCCGACTAACTAACTTGATACGGAAAATGGTGTTGTTTTTTTTAAAAGTAACCAAGGTCTGTCGTTTTTAACTGTTTATATGGGAATTGGTAAAAAAGTCATAGTTCAAAGTCATAAATGAGCGTAAATAAGTGTTCCGTGAAAATTGTTTTCGAAAATCTAATTTGTTCATAATTCTTTTATGTAATAAACTTATTTTAATAAATTCGTACCTTCCCTTGTCTGATCACCAGCATGGCTAAAGGTATTACTCCCAAATGTATTGTGAGGTGACACGTTCAGGTATTCAAGCGATTTCCTGTCGGACTTGCAAGTTCATGCATCGCTTCACTTCTAAGGGTATTGATCAGTGTATACGACCGATAACTTGAAACTTTCCATTTTGAACTATCAGGTGTATAGTACATGTAGTATAAATCTCTGTCTTGCGTGTCTGATATACTAGTCATTACTAAACGCATAAGCTTGTTTATAAATTACATTCATTTCTGGTGTAAAGAATATTGTTTATAAAAATCTAAATAATTCCCCCCAAAAAAAAGATTTGATAAAATAAAAATCTGTTTTCACATTTTTTAGGATAAATTTGGGGAAATGAAAGTACTCGTTCTCAAAAGTGAAGGACAGTTTGAAACATACAAGAAATGTTGATTTAACAAAAATATACGCACTAATCGACCATTCTTTTATACGCCTTGATAGAAAGTTAAGGAACTATAGATAGTTGCAATTCAAAATAATATACATTTTTACATTGAACATAAGAAAGAAACATACATTTTGTTTATTTGGGTTAAAAGTTTTGTAAATAAACTAGTCCTCGTATGACAACAGTATGTTATCATGGGATGTCGATGGACGAAGAAGAAGAAGAGAACTTATTTGAATTAAATACAGGTCGATATTAAACTTGCTTTGGGTTCATCGAAGTTATGGACATAGTAAAATCACAGATTTCTATTTCAACAAGATTGTTCTCGAACAAAGGAAGGAGTTCGTCATCACAATTGTTGGCTATAATGTATAATGATGTGAGCATGGTTCTGAAAGTACATTATGCCAAATTTCCTGTTCCGACATGCATGTTATATATGCCACTGGACAAACACTAATTATCCCCAAGGGATGTGAATATTTTGCTGGAAAACTATTGAGTATCAAAGTTTCAAATTAATTTCGGGATTTTTTTTCCTTCTTGGTATTCAATATTCAATAACAGAAAAAAGAATAAACAGTTTGTCCGCTAAATAGGGGTATTCTTGTTATAGTTATATTAAAAAATAGGGATATATGACATTAAATTGGTTCTTTCTTTTTTTTATACATTGTTAAAAAGATGTGTGTTTAAGGTGAACGACACAAGAACCCTGCAATACTAGTACGAGAGTATAGCATGTAAACATTCCTTCTCAATAATATGGTTGTATTGGAAATCTTTTCATACAGATTGACAACTCATGGTCCGATATGCATGTAATATTTGCCACATGACGCCCATAGTTCTTTCTACCATCATCATCTTATTCTTTGATATTGCTGTAAACATCGATGGTTCACACCAAAACAAAATGGGAGTAATGTACCTTCTGATAGCTTGTCCGTGTTATACACTTGTGAAACTTAATATATAGACGAAATTTCGGTATTGAAATGAATCTACATCTCACAAACAGGATTTTTAAATAACGATTTTGAGCAATCGTTGTAGGTTCATGAATATTCATATGGTGCTTTTCTTTAGCGCCTATTGGAAAAAAACGTATCTTTAAATAAAGTTTGCATTATTAAACATATTCCTCAGAAATCAGTTATCATAAAACCATAGAAGTTATGATAAACCTTGATAAAACACAGTTCTGTTATCATAAAACATAAAAGAATGCACTATGTAAACTGGAGTAAAATTATGAGACAATTCTAAGCACTGTACATGTACTATAGTAAAGTTGTAAGTCTGTTCTGTCACAAAACTTGTAAGCGATGGTCCATGCAGTTATATTCATGTCTGGAAATGTCCCTGGCTGTTTATCCAAAAGATATAGTCTGTTTTTTTTTCTGTTTCCCATCGTTTTTTGAGAAATGCATTTAAGAGTGAATCGTTAACTGGGTAAAGACCAGTGGCAAATATCTCTGTGTACGTTCTGTCGATTTGGGAAGATATTTTCTAATTCATTTGAAAATATCTATATGTGTTTGCAATGTTCAATGCTTGGACTTTGAAAAGGCGCAAATAAAGCTAACTAAATATTATTTTGTTAAAAGAGGTAATACAACAAATTTAATTTTTGAAACAATTAAATAATTTTGTAAACATCGCGTGTGAGGGTTTACACGGAGTTAAAAGAAAAGACAACAGGGCAAATCTGATAAAAAAAAAATCCCGAAAATTCGTAGTAACAGGAAATTAAACTTAAGAACCGTAATTGAAACCCCCTCCTCAAACAAATGTACCTCATGACCTGTATTATGCTGAGGTACAATTTTTTTGGTGAAAAAAATATAGAATGCTGAAAGTGTTTCGATGTGCTATTGGAAAATCCTTTGAAAAAAATGGGTAGGGTTCACCTGGCCACGGCTTAGGTAGCACTTCACAGAAAATATAGTTGCAATTGAGCCACATAATGTTGAATGACCTTCCAACCCTGGCCTTCTAATACGTTAGGCCAACTGTTAGTGTCATACATGCAAAACTACAGACCTATATACGGAGTGCTACCATACTCACATGCTACCGATACTAGTATGCTGAAGAAGTAATGAAATTAATAGAACCAGAGCCGGATTTAGTGGGGAATGGCGTTGATGGGAGTTTTTAATAGTCTTGATTTGATTGATTGATATACATGGAAGTTTTACACTGACACAATGACTGGCTATACAACACATAGAAGTTTTTGACGACATTGACTGCCTAAACAGCCCTTTGAGTTTCTCAGTCGGCTATAAAGGGGGAATGACACGGTGTCCGCCCCTTTTGTTGAAAAATAAATATTGATTATGTAGGGAATCACTTGAGAATGATTGGAGCGGGTCATTTCATGACATTATCAGTTAGTCTTCCCTCTCCTTATATATAAAAAAATCTGGATCTGCCACTGAGAACAAGTTTTATAAATTAAAAAAAAGAATGTGTCACTAGTATACACGGATGCCCAATCCGCACTATCATTTTCTATGTTTAACAGACCAGGGACTAGAAAGTCCCTGAGTGGACTGACGGAATGAGGTAATTCTAATTTGGCATTAAATTTAGAAAGATCATATCATTGTGAACATGTGTACTAAGTTTAAAATTGATTGAATATCAACTTCATCAAACACTACCTCGACCAAAAACTTCAACCTGACGCGGGACAGACGGACGAACGAACAAACGAACAGACAGACAAGAAACAATGCTGAGAATGGAACATCCTAAGTATATATTTTTAATCTTTATTGCAAAATTACACCCATAAGGGTCAAGCAATATAAACAAACATTTGTAAATACAATGTAATATAAGGTTATCGTATACACTCCCAGTTCTGAAACACAAACAAAATTAAAAGTCATCTGATTGCAATCTTATAACTGTTAATACTGATGAAGTCGCTTTATCATTGATTTATAAGATACAAGTTGTGACCTTCGAAATTGTTTTATATTATTTTATTTATATATTTTCCTATAGACTTTTAAGGTACCTCCGTTGTCTTTAAAAAAATCCCTTCCATAATATCCAAAACTTCATCGTTGATTTGAAAAAAAAATGATTTTAGATTTTCGATTATCAATTGAAATGAACCTACCATGCCTACTAGAGCCTCAACTTTCAAGCGCACGATAATGTCAATCATTACACATCACTTTAACCCTGAATTGACATTCCACAATCGGTCAGTATATAACATCACCTGTGTTTATAGTTACAGGGTATTTCCCGCCGTTGGAAAATCCCGTGCAGTCGACACAATTGATTTTTAACATTCTCTATCATGAGCGAAGTTAAGTTTTAGATCAAGTTAATTACATATATTTTTAACGTCAATTATTTAATTATTAAAAAAAAACAACGTATCATCATTTCTTTTCTTTTCTTTTTTTTTTTTGCTAGTATAGTAAATAAATCTCAGTCCCGGAATGTAGATACACTTAAAATTAAACCCGGAAGTGCCTTCTTATAAATGGAGAAACTGTCTTTCACATTAAAATTTAAAAGAATATTACCGCTCAGGCATATTTTAAATTTTGTAATAAGATGATTGATTGTTGGTTGTTTAACTTCCAGTGGCAAATATTCCATAAATGTCTTAAGATCGAACTCTCAAAAAATAATCGAAAAACAGTAATGATGACAGAAGAACTTTAATACGTGTGAAATAACCATCCAATCTTTTAAATATAACTTATTTATATTTCAAAAAGTAACAGATTAGTTTACAAGACGTGCATTGACGTACTTTCATATCTTTAAAATGGAACTTCTTTGTCTAAAAGACAACCCACGAGTTGTCGAAATCCAGTTGCATGCATACTGTATACTTACATATGCATATTATGCATCGACGATCGTTGTATTACGTTACATACTGCTATAGTACCAATTGACCCCTGATATCAACTAAGGTTAGAACTTCCTATAGGCCGTTCATTTTATTTTTGTTCCAATAAACCGTTCTTGAATCAATTATAATTTCTGAAGTATTTACGATGAAAGCATTATTCTCAAATCGTCTTACACAATGATTAAATTGTATTTATACCACAATTGAAAAGTAATTTAATAAAACAAATGACAGATGAACTGATTAATTATAAAGATGAATGTATGTCCATATGCTCATATATATACACATTCGGACTAAAATTCGCAACTTGTCATTATCTCATCGTAGCATATTGTTAATGTTGCTAATATATGCCTTCAACCCCAAGAGGTATAAATGTGCATTTCATACTGAAAGATTAATGGATCAGCATATGATCAAGATCGTTTTAAAAATTCCTATTTGCCAATGAAGTTTAAATGATCTTCGGCCTCAGACATACACATGTATTTTTCAATCATAAAAGTAAACCTTTAACCCCGAGAAATATATAATCTGTTTCTCTCTAAATTTACAGAAACATTATGTGATAAATTTTTGAAAATTCCGTATATCTCAATCGATTAATGATAGTTCTGTAAACTTCTACATATATTACAATCTGTACCTCAATACAACCGTCCCTCACACTTAACGGATAATACAACGATCAATTAATGATTGAACGTCGCTCACGCATAACGGATTATACAACCGACCTTTTAATAACCGTCGCTCACGCATCACTGGTTCTATCAATGACTCAATACACACCCGTTTTATCGGACAAACGGATAATTCCCTGAGACACGGAAAATCTCCGGAGAACCGCAAAATATTCTGTAAAACGGAAAATCTACGATGAACCTCTATTTTTTATCCGTTCCGCGGAGATTGGCCAAAAAACACCGAATATTTTACAAAAATCGCGGTGATTTTCCAAATGGGTCTGCCAGTGATTGTCCAGTTTATGACACAAGTTTTGATGTCTGTTATATGTTGATATTACAGTATGGAGGAATGACACCATTAGTGTGGGCGGCTGGGAGAGGACACCTGGAGGTGGTGAGGTACCTCGTCAGTCACGGCAGTCAGTTAGAGTCCACAGACAGGGGGGTAATGATAGATATAATCACCTTACTCTGACCAAACTCCACTTTATACAGAATCTACATAAAATCATGTTGTTAATCAGACAGGTTTAATGGACAACAAATATTTGTTAGAATTATATAAAGTGGGGTCTTATTTTATTTGTAACACAGAACTGAATCAGATAGTAAAGGTTTTATTTTGTTTCTTGAGGAAAAAAATATTTTGTAAATATCTGATTTTAATGAGAAGTTGATGAGAACAAGTTGTGTTAACATCTTTAGTCAGATAATGTTAATTCTACAGATCTAATGTAAAACATCTTTTAAAAATAACAAATACTTGACAGAATTATATAAAGTGGGGCCTCATTTTTCTTGACTCTTTGTACTGAATCAGAAAATATAACTCGTTTTAATGTTTCTTGAAAAAATTTTTTTTTTATAACCTGACAGTTCTGATGGAAGTTCTGACATCTCACAATAAAACATGTTGTTTATTTGTTGTTTATGTAGAATATAAATACAAGTGTGACTGGTCATTTTATTCAGTTTTGACCACTGATTGATGTGATATATATTTTGTTTATATTTATTACACAACATTGTCCAGTTTATGACACAAGTTTTGATGTCTGTTATATGTTGATATTACAGGTTGGAAGGACACCATTAATGAGGGCCGCTGAGGGAGGACACCTGGAGGTAGTGACGTACCTCGTCACTCACGGCAGTCAGTTAGACGCTATAGACACCACCAGGGTAATGATAGATATAATCACCTTACTCTGACAAAACACAACTTTATACAGAATCTACACAAAATCATGTTGTTAATCAGACAGGTTTAATGGACAACACATATTTGTTAGAATTATATAAAGTGGGGTCTCATTTTATTCGTAACACAGAACTGAATCAGATAGTAAAGGTTTTATTTTGTTTCCTGACGAAAAATTATTTTGTAAACATCTGATTTTAATGAGAAGTTAAAGAGAACAAGTTGTGTTAACATCTTTAGTCAGATAATGTTAATTCTACAGATCTAATGTAAAATATCTTTTAAAAATAACAAATACTTGACAGAATTATATAAAGTGGGATCTTATTTTTCTTGTCTTTTCGTACTGAGTCAGAAAATATAACTATTTTTAATGTTTCTTGAAAAAAGTTTTTTTTTTTAACCTGACAGTTCTGATGGAAGTTCTGACATCTCACAATAAAACATGCTGTTTATTTGTTGTTTATGTAGAATATAAATACAAGTGTGACTGGTCATTTTATTCAGTTTTGACCACTGATTCATGTGATATATATATTTTGTTTATATTTATTACACAACATTGTCCAGTTTATGACACAAGTTTTGATGTCTGTTATATGTTGATATTACAGGATGGATGGACACCATTAATGTGGGCGGCAGGGAGAGGACACCTGGAGGTGGTGACGTACCTCGTCTCTCAGGGCAGTCAGTTAGAGGTCACAGACACCTTGGTAATGATAGATATAATCACCTTACTCTGACCAAACACCACTTTATACAGAATCTACACAAAATCATGTTGTTAATCAGACAGGTTTAATGGACAACAAATATTTGTTAGAATTATATAAAGTGAGGTCTCATTTTATTCGTAACACAGAACAGAATCAGATAGTAAAGGTTTTATTTTGTTTTCTGATGAAAAATTATTTTGTTAACATCTGATTTTAATAAGTAGTTGAAGAGAACAAGTTGTGTTAACATCTTTAGTCAGATAATAATAATTCTACAAATCTAATGTAAAACATCTTTTAAAAATAACTAATACTTGACAGAATTATATAAAGTGGGGTCTTATTTTTCTTGTTTCTTCGTACTGAATCAGAAAATATAACTCGTTTTAATGTTTCGTGAAATTTTTTTTTTTTCACTTTGATCATTCTACTGAATCATTGTTAATCAGACAGATTTAATGGACAACAAATATTTGATAGAATTATATAAAGTGGGGTCTCATTTTAATTGTCTTGTCCAGCTGAGTCCATTGATATAAATATTGTTTATGTTCCTTGATAAAAGTTTAATTTTTAACCTGACAGTTCTGATGGAAGTTCTGACATCTCACAATAAAACATGTTGTTTATTTGTTGTTTATGTAGAATATAAATACAAGTGTGACTGGTCATTTTATTCAGTTTTGACCACTGATTCATGTGATATATATTTTGTTTATATTTATTACACAACATTGTCCAGTTTATGACACAAGTTTTGATGTCTGTTATATGTTGATATTACAGATTGGAATGACACCATTAATGAGGGCCGCTATGGGAGGACACCTGGAGGTGGTGAGGTATCTGGTCACTCAGGGCAGTCGGTTAGACGCTACATCCTCGGTAATGATAGATATAATCACCTTACTCTGACAAAACACAACTTTATACAGAATCTACACAAAATCATGTTATTAATCAGACAGGTTTAATGGACAACAAATGTTTGTTAGAATTATATAAAGTGGGATCTCATTTTATTCGTAACACAGAACTGAATCAGATAGTAAAGGTTTTATTTTGTTTCCTGACGAAAAATTATTTTGTTAACATTTGATTTTAATGAGAAGTTGATGAGAACAAGTTGTGTTAACATCTTTAGTCAGATAATGTTAATTCTACAGATCTAATGTAAAACATCTTTTAAAAATAACAAATACTTGACAGAATTATATAAAGTGGGGTCTTATTTTTCTTGTCTCTTCGTACATAATCAGAAAATATAACTCGTTTCAATGTTTCTTGATTTTTTTTTTTTTTTTTCAACTTTGATTGTTCTACTGAATCAAAATAAAATCATGTTGTTAATCAAACATGTTAAATGGACAACAAATACTTGTTAGACTTATATTAAATGGGGTTTGCTATTATTTTTTCCTGTTTTGTAGAACTGAATCAGAAAATATATATTTAGTTTATATATCTTTATCTACCATTTATCAGTTTATACATAAGTATAATTGGATATTTTCTTCTCCGATGTTATATTTCTTACATTTTGATAAATTGTTTGACTCCTCTCTTGATTTATTATCACACACCATTAACATGTTTATATTTTTATATTGTTATAGAATGGATACACAGCTTTACATCATGCTGCTGGGAATGGACATATTGATGTTACAAAATTGTTATTAGATCAAGGATGCAGTCCTTGGGTGAAAACAGAAATGGTAATATTCAGTTTTATATACCTATATGGAGTTATTTTCTTTCAGAACGTCAGGTCATTCTTTTTCAGAATCAACCCGGACGATATCAAGTTTCAATGATATATGTTCCAAGGCATACAATAATTACCTGTGTAAGGTCATTATTTTCCTTGATAAACATACAGTCTATGATTTACTTCACAACTTTATTCGTCTTATAGTTTTTTTATGCCGATTTAGAAATTTGTGTTTTTAAAGATCAATCGATAATAGGTGTAAAAGAAACTTTCATTGTAGTCCTGCAGTTTAATTGTAGAAACAAATAACGTGAAGTTTAGTGGATTTATCGCTACAATAAACATGATAAAGAAACATTTTCATATACATGTGATAGATTTAACATATTCGTGTGTAAGATTTTGAAAATCTAATTGAGTCAAATTGAATAGGTTGATAGTTTTTTGGTTGCTTGCCTAACGTCCAGTGGCAAATAGTTCATGCATGTTCAGAGCGATACACACTGAATAGGAAATCATACTGTGACCTACATGTATTTATATTCGTCTTCGTGTCAGTTCTTAACTTTTTTAAATTTATGTATACCTTTTACTCTATCAAATGAGCAAATAATAAGATAATCTTACATTCTATTGAATAACATTAACGTAACTCACACGAGAGTCGGTTGCGGAGGGTATATAATTATATCCTGTTTATCTTTTATCTTTTTTCCTGGACGGGGGAAGGCATTAGGGGAAAGGGGAGGGGGAGTAAAACAAATTGTTGATTTCCCTTGAAAATAAGAGGGGAATGAAATATGACATTCCGTTTAAAAAACATATCTTCTAAGTTATCAAAAAATAAACAGTTTAATTTGTTGCTGAATAAATTCACAAAAACAAAGTTTTGGAAAAAAACGTACATTTACAGGAAATGTTTGTACCTATTCTTCAAATACACAGATCAGAAGTTTCACCTGGTAATCGATCTTAATCGGTATTGTATTATAAACCAATACAAATTTGTACTATTCCAATCAACATGTAAATGTATTTTACATAAAAGGTTTTTCATAAAGACATTACACACAGGTGTCAATATTTACACACCCACCGATAAGTTGTCATAAATCACGCATGGGGACGCTGATATTAATTAAAGGCCACTTTAAGAAGTCTAATCAAGCTGTGACAATTTCCGCACTAGATAAGAAGTTTCAGTAACAATAAAATTATGTTAGAAAAAAAAATTGTTGACCTGAACTGGGGGGGGGGGGGGGGGGCACGTGCCCCCTGTGCCCCCCCCGGTAAATCCGCCACTGTTAGAAGTTACTATTCTTAAAATTTTTAATAAAGGTTATCTAATTATAGCCATGATTTTGGATGTGAAGGAATTTTATTTTTAGATATTACTATTTAATGTTGCGGATGGAGGCTTTTTAATTTTAGGCATGATCATGATGTCATTTTCTATTTTAAAAAATAATTTATGTTAGCCATGATTATTATGATTATGTATGTGAAGGAAATTTATTTTTAGATATTACTATTTAATGTTGCTCATGGAGGCTTTTTAATTTTAGGCATGATCATGATGTCATTTTCTATTTTAATACTGTTAATACTGATGTATTTAAAAGGGTTTTTGTGGTTGCAAAGTCCTAGCTGTCAATTTATTTTTAGAAGTTTCTTTTAAATGCTGATGAAAGAAATTTATTTTTTGATATTACTATTAATTGTTGCTGATGAAGTTTTTTGTCGAACCTGCAACTGTTGTTGCAGAAAGTTTGACTTAGTGATAGTGATGTGGCGGCGGCTACGGCGGATTTAGCTAACTTCTTAAAAGCTTTATGTTTTAGAAGGTAGAAGACCTGGATGCTTCATACTCTGTATTTATGGTTTCATGGTTCAGTGGTAATAGTTAAGTTTTTGTGTTGTGGACTGTTTTTCTTATACTGTATGCAATAGATCTACTATATTTGGTGTATGGAATAATTGTAAGGTGTACATGTCTAGCTGGCAGGTGTCATCTGACCTTGACTTCATTTTCATGGTTCAGTGGTCAAAGTTAAGTTTTTGAATTTTGGACTTTTTTTTCTAATACTATATGCAATAGGTCAACTATATTAGGTGTATGGAATTATTTTATGATCTATATGTCAGTCGTACAGGTTTTATTTGACCTTGACCTCATTTTCACGGTTCATTGCTCAGTGTTATTTTTTTGTGTTTTGGTCTGTTTATCTTCAACTATAAGCAATAGGTCAACTTTATGTGTTGTATAGAAGAATTGTTGGCTGTACATGTCTGTCTGGCATGGTTATTCAAACCTTGACCTCATTTGCATGGTTCATCTGTCAATGTTTAGTTTTCTTGGTTAATGTGAAGTTTATGTGACAGTTGTATTAAAGCTTAACATTTAGGACTATCAACATTATATCAATGATTAGTAAAGAAGGCGAGACATTTCAGTGTATTCACTCTTGTTAATTGTAGCCATAACTATGATGTCATTTTCTATTTTAATACTTTTATCATGTTTATGATGTACAAATGTATTTAAATGGGCTTTTATAGTTAAAAAAAAAAAGCATTTTTCTAATTTCCAGACAGTAACTTGTGATTAAGTGTATGGATCTTTCTAAAATTGTACTAAAACCTTCCATACTTCAAATCAAAGGCTGCAATTAAGTTTGATGGTTAATGCTAAAAGGGGGATTCAAAAAGTTTGGGGGGAAGTGGGGTTTCCAATTTTTTTTTAAAAGGGTTCATATTTTTTTTTTCAAAATTTTCAAAATTTCAAATCTTTGAAAAGTTTCAAGAAGAAATCTTCAATTGCACAGTATTGTGCATTAGATTTGTAAAATCTTTAACCACATTTATTTTGTGTCAGAAACCTATATTATGTCAAAAATTTGATCACAATCCAAATTCAGATAGTATCAAGCTTGAATATTGTGTCCAAATTTGCCCCAACTGTTGAGGGTTCGACCACTGTGGTCGTATAAGGCTGCGCTCAGCGAGGCATTTTATTCTCATTGTTGAAGGTCGTACGATTGCCTATAATTGCTTACATTTAAATCATATGAACTTTGGTGAATAGTTGTCTGATTGGCAATCATACCACATCTCCTTATTGTTGAGCCTGCGACTTTTGTTGCAAAAAGCTCGATATAGGGATAGTAATCCGGCGGCGGTGTTAGCTAACTTCTTAAAAGCTTTATATTTTAGACGATGGAAGACCTTGATGCTTCATACTTTGTATATATATGCCTTATGTTACCAAGTTTCCGTCTGTGACATGTCCATTGTCCTTGACCTCATTTTCATGGTTCAGTGACTACTTGAAAAAAAATAGAGATTTTTTGTAATGTTAATTTCTCTCTTATTATGAGTAATACAATAACTAAATTTGGTATGTGCGTACCTTGCAAGGTCCTCATGCCCGTCAGACAGTTTTCCTTTGACCTCGACCTCATTTCAGGGATCAGTAAACAAGGTTAAGTTTTAGTGGTCAAGATCATATCTCAGATACTATAAGCAATAGGTCTAGTATATTTGGTGTATAGAAGGATTGTATCATGTCCAACGATATTCCCGTGCTTGCATTTCCTATCATGATTTTCTTGATAGAGGGTTACTGCTCACAAGGAAGCTATTAAACCAAGGGTTCCAAATGGTAAAGTTGAAATCATCCCTTCGTAAATTTTACGGACGCCATCACGAGTTGATTGACCGTTATGGAATAACCGTTTCACAAATGATATCAGATATGTTCCTTACGTTGTAACTACAATCCCCTTCCCTTTCATGAATTTGACCTACTGAGTTAGACTATTTACCGGATTTGTAATCACATAAGCAACACGACGGGTGCCGCATGTGGAGCAGGATCTGCTTACCCTTCCGGAGCACCTGAGATCACCCCTAGTTTTTGGTGGGGTTCGTGTTGTTTATTCTTTAGTTTTCTATGTTGTGTCATGTGTACTATTGTTTTCTGTTTGTCTTTTTCATTTTTAGCCATGGCGTTCTCAGTTGTTTTAGATTTACGAGTTTGACTGTCCCTTCGGTATCTTTTGTCCCTCTTTTGTCTTCTGACCTTGGCCTCATTTTCATAGTTCAGTGGTTATAGTTAAGTTTTTGTGTTTTGGTCCGTTTTATTTATACTTTATGCAATATGTCTACTATATTTGGTGTATGGAATGATTGTAAGGTGTACATGTCCAACTGGCAGGTGTCATCTAACTTTGACCTCATTTTCATGGTTCAGTGGTCTAAGTTAAGTTTTTGAGTTTTGGTCTTTTTTCTAATACTATATGCAGTAAGTCAACTATATTTGGTGTATGGACATATTTTATGATGTACATGTCAATCTCACAGGTTTTATTTGACCTTGACCTCATTTTCACGGTTCATTGCTCAGTGTTAAGTTTATGTGTTTCGGTCTGTTTTTCTAAAATTATAAGCAATAGATCAACTTTATTTGTTGTATGGATGACCTTGACCTCATTTTCACGATTCATTGGTCAATGTTTAGTTTTCGTGGTTAAGTCTGTTTCTTAGTAACTATAAGCAATAGGTCAACTATATTTAGTGTATTGAATGATTGTAAGGTGTTCATGTATTTCTTGTTTGGTTTATATGACCTTGACTTCATTTTCTTGGATCATGTTAAGTTTATGTAATAGTTGTAGTAAAGCTTTCATTTCGGACTATCAACATAATATCAATGGTTAGTAAAGAAGGCGAGACATTTCAGCATGTGCACTCTTGTTTTTATGCTACTATCTGATTCACGCATACCTGCTATTTATGGTTATTATTTTGTATTTAGGGGTGCATCCAGTTGCATCATTTTATCAAAAAGATATTTACCCGACATAACTTAAAGAGAGTCTTTACTTCTTGTATACAAATTATGAAACATCCTTTCCAATTTTTACTAAGAGTAATTAATCTTCAAATTTAGCAAAATATGGTCTTGAATCTTAACTGTATTATAAATATGAAATAAGCCACAATTTGTTTATTAAAATGCTTCTTAGTCAAACACCCAAATAGTAGGTAAAATCAGTCTCCAGATATAGACTCGATCTAAGGCAGCACATTTTAAAGATTCTACATTCTGCTTTTGCATTGTTTGGGCATAAAACACAAGTAAATCTAAAAACACATATAAAAATAAGGAGATGTGGTATGATCTCTCGTCAAGAGACCAAATGACACAGAAATTAACAACTAAGCATTCGTGTTGTCAGATTAAAATATCTTTAACACCCCAGTCCAGAGATACATTATACAGAGTTTACCATATCCGTACTTATTGCGTAATAAGACATGTGTCCAGGTAAACAGGCTAACAACAAGTACTTGGTATTTCAAGTAGAAATACATTCCTAATGAAAAAAATGGACCGATTTGAGATTTGAGTTGGGATAATACTAATTAGTTTGAATTTTAGATTTGGATTCCTCCTGGGTTCCTGCTATTTTTAAGCGGAATCCTCCTAATATTCTCATACGGGAAGTCTGCTACCAATAGTTATGCACACGTTTTAGAATTTCGTTTTTGTACCTTTTTGCATGGACTGGCTCATATATATATGTCTATTTTTTTGCATGAAATTATTTAAAAAATTTTAATTTGCATCGCTCGACTGTATATTGTCACTTTTAGGGAATTACGTCCCCTTCAAAAATCCTGGATCATCCCTGTGTTGTTCTGCTTTTGGGGCATATTATCAAAATTATAGAATATTGTATTAACCTTAACTCAGGACATGGACCGTGGCAACTTTGGATTTTGTTTGATATCGTCGAATTCAGAAATACTAATTGTTTACCTTTTCTTCTGGACCAAATCACTTCTTTACTTTAAAATTTACCCCAATATATTTACAAAGTAATTTCATCCCCTTTCTAGCTTTTTGAGTCTAAAACATGTAGTTAACGTACGGTTTTAATTTTTTCTAAGGGGGAATGGGGGGATGGAATAAGTCTTTATTGTCATATATACATGTAAGTATACATTGAAAATCAACCATATAATTGTGACAAATACAACAGGCTTTTTATCTCGCCTTGACGGAGGCAAAAAGCGAGACATAGGTATGCTGTTTCCGGCGGCGGCGGCGGTGCGAAGGCGGCGTCAACAATGTATTAGTTTGTGATTAGGTCTAGTTCATGGTGAACCACTAGTGGTAGGTCTATGATATTTGGTATACAGTTGTATTAGCATTGGCACATCTCATAAACATATAGATTATTTGGCCCCGCCCCCTCAGTCAAGGTCTATTGACTTTGAAACTTTTCATAGTTTACATGTATTAGTTTGTGATTAAGTCAATTTATGGGGAACCACTAGTGGTAGGTGAATGATATTTGGTATGCAGTTGTGTAAGCATTGGCATATCTCATTTCCATGGAGATTATCTGTCTCCGCCCCCTTAGTCCTGGTCCATAGACTTTGCAAATTTTGCTAAGTTAACGTGTTCAGTTGTATAAGCATTAGCACATCTCATTTCCATGGAGAATATTTGGCCCCGCCCCCTCAGTCATGGTCTATTGACTTTGAAACTTTTGTTTAGTTTACATGTATTTGTTTGTGATTAGATCAGTTTAAGATGAACTGCTAATGTTAAGTCAATGATATTTGGTATGCAAATGTATTGGCATTTGAAAGTATCGTTTCCATGGAGATTATATAGCCCCACCCCTGATCATGGTTCATTGACTTTGAAACTTTTACATATAGTTTACAAGTTAATGTTTGTGTTTAGGTTTGTTTAAAGGGAACGACTTATATTAAGTCAATGGTATTTGGTATGCAATTGTATTAGCATTGGCACATCTCATTCCATGGAGATTGTTTAGCCATGTACCTTCAGTCATGGTTCATCGACTTTGAATATTTGCATAACTTACATGTTAGATTATTGCTATTTTAATTTCAACATTTGCATTATGAAAATTACAAAAAGGCGATACATATCTCTGTGATAACAGTTTATTTATGCTTGTATTTTATTATAATATAGTCATGGACGGACCCAGAACCTTGATGTCTGGGGGTGGGGGGGTCACCACGAAACCAAAATTAAATATATATTTAGAGATGTATGTATGCGAGTGTAATGGTGGTGGGGGAAGAGGTGTCAATTTCTATAGTATCTATGATTTTTTTGCCATTTCACTCTATTCTTTATTCTTCTGCCAATTGGTCTCTATTATATTCGTCCTTAACATGCATGACATATTTGCCACTTGACGTGAAGCAACCAACAATCAATCAATCTATTTTTTTATATTTCATCACCTCTTTATTCTGCTATTTATTTTTTATCCCATTATTTTCTTTTCAGTAAACCCATTCATATCCTCATAAATGGTGGCGCAATCATAGCCTCATACATGTTCATGTACATGGTAATTGAAACAGGAAAAATATACCATCATATATTATTGTATGCTTGGACTAATGGATAAGTGTTTTAGTCCCAGATTATGTTCTCAAATTGTATGTCTTATAAAAATAAAATGGCATTTCATTGATGATTATATATTAGACAATGCCAACCCAATCCACTTTTTGTGGAAAAGGGGGAAGGGGAGGGTTTTTTTTAACATAGCATTTGTTAGTTTCCTTTGAAAATTGGAGGGAAAAGAAAATACGACATTCAGTCTTAAAACAAATCTTGCATGAACAAAATTTTTATTTTTGAATAAAGTCAAAAGAAGACAATTTTGAAAATAAAAAATCACAAGAAATGGTAATGTTAGAATTTTGTTAAGAAGACATATGCCATATATCGATACTAACATTCTTGGCACTAAACAATGTATTTGTAAAGTTCGTATAAAACACGTGCCCCCCTGTGCCCCCGGTAAATCCGCCACTGATATTAGTATTGTTCAACAGTAGAAAGCAATTATGCTTTTCGAAAAAGACAGTTTTGTTGTGTGGGAAGAATCAGAAAAGTGTTATTTTTCTAAATTCTTTTTGTTAATGTGGACTTCGTAGAGAAACTCGGTTTGAATTTTACAATATTGAGTATCCTATTGAAACATGAACGCGGACTTCAATGAGAACACCTTGATTGAAAGTTTGCAAACGTTTCGACCAATGAAATTCATTTGAATATGCAACACGGACTCCAACACCTTGATGAAATATTTTATTTAGATCAGCCAATCAAATAAGTTTTTAGTGATTACCGCTAAAATATAGTTCATTAAAATTACAGCAACTTTGCAGAAATGTTTAATTTCTATTCTTGTTTTAAAATGTTTGTCAACTTTTGGTCTGTATAATTATATCAAATGTCACAAACGTAAAAGTAAGTTATTTAAGTGCATCAAAAAGCGTAAGCCAGGACCGACCGTGTGAGGGCTAAATAGCCAGTCAAGGTCGTTAAACCCACCATCATTATCACAGACTGAAATTTATCTTATATTTTCCATAATCTATGTTCATTTATTGCAAGAATTCTTGTACGTGCAGACAGCACGATAATTCCGTAACACAATGGTAACTACGCTTCAATTTTCGTTTGATATTCACTGCTTTTCCACAATTAACGCACGTTTTGCACCATTGACCGGTATTACAATTTACACAGTTTGAAAAGTTCATTGAGCTGTTACTTTATTTACAACTTTTAGCAAGACTAAACTGTTTACTCAATGAATTCAACAAATGTCAACATTATCTATATCAATTTTTATACGATCGCAAAATTTTGCGGTCATATATTGGTATGATGTTGGCGTCGTCGTCGTTGTCGTCCGAAGACATATTGGTTTTCGCACTCTGACTTTAGTTAAAGTGAATGGATCTCTATGAAATTTCACCATAAGGTTCAATATCACAAAGGAAGGTTGGGATTGATTTTGGGGGTTATGGTACCAACAGTTAAGGAATTAGAGGCTAAAAAGGGGCCAAGCATAAGCATTTTTGTAACTTCCAGACATAACTTGTGTGTTAGTGTATGGATCTCTCTGACATTGTACCACAAGGTTCCATATCACAAAGGAAATGCTGGGATTGATTTTGGGTGTTATTGCCTCCAAATTTTAGGAATTAGGGGCAAAAAAAGGGGCAAAAAACAAGCATTTTTCTAATTTCATGACAATAACATGTGTGTAAGTGTATGGATCTTTCTGAAATTGTACTACAAGGTTCCATATCACAAAAGAAAAGCTGGAATTGAGTTTGGGGGTAATTGCCCAAAATGTTTAGGAAAAAGGGGCCACAAATAAGCATTTTTCTAGTTTCCAGACAATAACTTGTGTTCAAGTGTATGGATCTCTCTGAAATTGTACTGCAAGGTACCACACCACAAAGGGAAGGCTGGGATTGATTTTGGGGCTAATTGCCTCAAAACGTTAGGAATTTGGGGCAAAAAAGGGGCAAAAAAACAAGCATTTTTAGCTCACCTGACCTGAAAGGTCGAGTGAGGTTTTCTCATCACTTGGCGTCCGTCGTCCGTCATCCGGCGTCCGGTGTCCGGCGTCCGTAAACTTTTACAATAATCTTCTCCTCTGAAACTACTGGGCCAAATTTAACTAAACTTGGCCACAATCATCCTTGGGGTATCTAGTTTAAAAAATGTGTCCGATGACCTGGCCATCCAACCAAGATGGCCGCCATGGCTAAAAATAGAACACAGGGGTAAAATGTATATTTTGGCTTATATCTTTGAAACAAAAGCATTCAGAGCAAATCTGACATGGGGGTAAAATTGTTGATCAGGTCAAGATCTATCTGCCCTGAAATTTTTAGACGAATCGGACAACCTGTTGTTGGGTTGCTGCCCCTGAATTGGTTATTTTAAGGAAATTTTGTAGGTTTTTGGTTATTATCTTGAATACTGTTATACATAGAGATAAACTGTAAAAAGCAATAATATTCAGGAAAGTAAGACCTACAAATAAGTCAAATGACCAAAATTGTCAGTCAACCCCTTAAGGAGTTATTGCCCTTTATAGTCAATTTTTAACAACTTTTCGTAATTTTTTGTAACTTGTACAAAAATCTTCTTCTCTGTAACTACTTGGCCAAATTTAACCAAACTTGGCCACAATTATCATTGTGGTATATAGTTTAAACAATCTGTCCGATGACCCTGCTTACCAAACAAAATGGCCGACATGGCTGAAATTAGAACATAGTGGTGAAATGCAGTTTTTGCTTTATATCTTTGAAACTAAGACATTTAGGGCAGATCTTTCAAGATTTAAACATGTTAAATGTCCATCAGAATAAGATCTATCCCCTCACAAATTTTCAGATGAATCCGACAACCTGTTGTTGGGTTGCTGCCCTAAAATTGGTAATTTTAAGGAAATTATGCAGTTTTTGGTAATTATCTTGAATACTATTATAGATAGAGATAAACTGTAAACAGAAATAATGTTCACCAAAGTAAGATCTACAAATAAGTTAACATTATCAAAATTGTTAGAGGACCCCATAAGGAGTTATTGCCCTTTATAGTCAATATTGAACAACTTTTCGTCATGTTTGTAACTTGTACAAAAATCTTCTTTTCTAAAACTATGGGCCAAATTTAATCAAACTTGGCCACAATCATAACTAGGGTATCAAAAAAAAAGTGTCTAATGACCCCGCCTACCACCCAAAATGGCCGACATCAGTAAATACAGTAACAGGTGATTGACACAGGCTCTTGAGAGCCTCTAGTTCTTGTTTCACGACAATAACTTGTGTGTAAGTGCATGGATCTTTATGAAATTGTACTGCAAGGTTCCATATCACAAAGGGAAAGCTGGGTTTGAGTTTGGAGGTAATTGCTCTAAAGGTTAAGGAATTTGGGGCCAAAAAGGGGCCAAAAAACAAGCATTTTTCTAGTATCCAGAAAATAACTTGTGTTCAAGTGTACGGATCGCTCTGAAATTGTACTGCAAGGTACCATACCTCAAAGGGAAGGTTGGGATTGAGTTTGGGGGTGATGAATCATAAGGGGGTTAAAAGAATTTGAGGGGGGATTTATTTTTCAATTTTTTTCTTTAAAATTTTCCATTTTTAATTGGTCATTTCTGATTTATATATTAAAAGCAAATAATAATGATATGGTTTGAATAGGTAAATTTTTTTTTTTAAGTTCTTAGACCCCATTCATTCTGTGTCAAATATTTAATCACAATCCAAATTCAGTGCTGTATCAAGCTTGAATTTTTTGTCCATACTTGCCCCAACTGTTCAGGGTCGGACCTCTGCGGTCGTATAAAGCTGCGCCCAGCGGAGCATTTTATATTATTTAACAAAAAAATCTTTTTAAATACAGACTCTTTTAAATGTCGGTATAATTGTAAATGTTTTTTTTTACCGAAAATATAAGATGCATCGATTTAAATTATATAATAACAATGAATAATTTCTGTTCCGTTTACGATATTTTCAAAATCTAAATAACGAGTACAATATAGGAAAACAGAAAAAGATAATGTAAATATACAGGAATACATTAATTCTACACATATAATAAGAATTGGTGGACGCCCTATAGTGATCAGTCTGTCCGTTCGTCTGTCCGTCTGTCTTTCCGTTCGTCCGTCCGTAACAAATTGTGTCTACTCTATATCTATGAACCGTTATCTTTTTAAAGTTTATACTTGACATGTATATTAACCAACACCAGAGGGTGTGTCATCCAGACTTGGGGTCAATTACATTGGAATGTAATTAATTAAATTACACATTACATTGCAAAAATGATCAATTACATCAATTACACATTACACGGTTTTTGAAATGTAATTAATTAAATTACAATTACTTTACTAAAGTATTTAATTAAATTACACATTACATTTCGTCATGGTATTTTTTAACAATATTATACATGTATAAATAATGCATGTGTAAAATATTCATGTAAGCATAGTTTAAGCGTTACATTTGATAATCATTAGCTATTTTAATGTTTTGTAATTTAGTCTGAATCTCTCTGGTCTGAACACTTTGACATCAATTCTAAATAGCTTTTTGACAGGAGCTAATGCGGCAGATATTGCTTGATCAGAACATGGAAGTTCTATGATCAGAAGATCATCATATTGAAAGGAGGGGGGGATTGGTTCCTATTAACTTGCCAATACATCAAGGGGTATTTTGACATCTCAGAAATGAAGTCATTTAAATTAAACATAATATAAACATATAAATAAAGATATTATACATAAATCATAAATAATTTTTTTTTACATTAAAAATATTAAAAAGTGTGCTTGTCACAATATTGAAAATTGTTTTATTAGTACAAATAATGTACGTATAATGTCTAAATATTAGCAATATTTTGCTAATTAGATAAAAATACATGTAACAGTGGCATTGCCCCTGGACATTTTAATCTGATTAAATGCTGTTTGTTTTTACAGCTGTTAATTTTCATTTCTATAATCCTTTTGTGTATACTAATTTGACAAAATGATTGTTTGCAGTGATTTTAAATTCTACATGTAATTAAAAAAATGCTCAATTACACATTACATTCAATTACATGGAAAATTGTAATGCATTACACTTAATTACCATTACATTTTCAATTACCCCATCCCTGGTGTCATAATGTATGTACAAATTCCTAGGTCAAAGTTCAAGGTCAAAAACTTTAGTTTCAGTTGACAAACCCATGTCCTATGGTAAAGATCGTGTCCACTCTATATCTTGAGAACCGTTATGATTTCAAAGTTTATACTTGACATGTATATTAACCAACACCAGAGGGTGTGTCAAAAGTCAAAATTAAAAACTTTGGTTTCAGTTGACAACTCCATGTCCTATGGTAAAGATACAATTTTTTTACCATACATTATTTCAGCGGGGCCCACAGAGATGGCTCTCATCTCAATGATGTCTAGATTATTCATGCTCTTAAACAGTAAAATCTCAAATATTGTTCATGTATCTTTTTATTATGTCACTTCATATTTGTTGTTGGTTTAGGTTGACTGGATTTATGTCAAGTATTGTATAGGTAAAATTAGTACAACAATTGCCTATTATTTAAAGAAGATGTATATTTGTATGATTGATAAAAGAGTTTTTGATTGTATTTCAGGGTGAGACTCCTTATGATATGGTAACAATGGAAAGCTATGATTCTGAAGAGATAAAAAGGAAGAAGAAAGAAGTGATGGACTTCCTAAAGGTAAATATTATGTCTTAATTAATAAGAGATATTTACAAATATGTTGACAGATTGTTAGAGACACAACAGACTTGGTACATTGAAGTTACAATAAAACGGTTGCCTGTTGTTTTCAATGTCATTGTAGTATTTGTTGTCAGTTAACAATGTACCCGGTAAGTTGACAATTCCAAGCTTGTTCCCTAATATAGATGTTGGCATATGCGAAAGACAAATGTTTGAAATCAGTGTCTCATCTGTTGGATGTCTCTTATTTTTTGTGTCATCAGCTGGCTATCTCCTAGGTATATACATCACATCATCTCCTTTTATGTATACATAATGTGTATCTCTGTGCGGAAAAGTTGATTTACATGTTTATGCAAATATGTAATAATCATATACTAAAACAAAAAGCACATCTTAACAAAATGTTTAGTATGCTGTCAACCTGTGTATAGATTTTTAAGCGTTCAGTATGTAGCGGGTAGACAAAGCCACCTACATAGATAAAACCTCTATGAAATGAGTAAACTCAGTAACGTTAACTCTCCTGCACATATTTTTTAAATTACATACAAAAACAAATAAATCACATCATCATTAAATAGGCAGTGTGCAGTAAATTTTACTCACGTGTGATATGGCTTAGAAGGAAAAACAATTACTGTGGCGATTACACATGTGGTAAAGATGTTAGACCACCAATTCATTCACTCCAATTTAGAATGTAAAGTTATATACTAAAGTAGTCCTTCCCTAAAAAAATATAGTGCTTTTGATGTCATTGTTTACTTAAACTAAACCAACAAATTTGCAGAAATGAAATTTTTTTGTGAAACAGAAATATATTTAAACCATTTTTAGACATAATTTACTTGCCAATGAGTTTGCATTAAAAATTGAGGATTAATGCACTCCATACTATATTTATTTAAGATTTCCAGAAAAACCAGGGGCTATGTTTAGTAGTTACCTTCGGTTATTGGTATTTTACTACAAGACATTAAACATGAATTATAATTGGCAGGTAGAAAGATTATACATGTACGATTCAGTATACTAAGAGTAACACCTGCTTTCTATGAAGTTAAAAATATTATAAAGCTGTAAATGTTGAAAAAATTGTTGGAATAGACAGGCTCTGACAGGGATTTCGAATTAGTGATCTGACACCTTTAAAGAAATAAACATGGTATCACAAAAATCAGAAAACAGCCTAACACCAGAATTTGTCCTTTCTTTTGCAATTAAACAATGGGAGAAATAAAAACAAATATAGTAACACATACTTTAAGAAATTATATATTTTCTCCATTATGATTATGGTTGATAAAACTACTGTTTTTAGCTTGGCAATAGCTGCTTCTGAAAGAAATCAAAATAAATAAATAAACATAAACATAAATTATTTGAAAAAGAAAGAATATTACAAAATTTAAGTAAAATTTTATTTGTTGTCCCTTATTTTAGTTATTTAGATTGATGATCCCAATCGCCGTAACACAACCATGTCTGTGGTCTTTTATTCCCGCTTTCTCCATAAAGACTGGTTGTCAGAATAATTTGTCTGACGTGTGTATTTCTTGATCTTGTGCATTTCCAAACATTATGTGCAAATTATGGGCAAGTTTGAAATTGTTCTTACAATCTTTATTGTCAGTGGCAAAAATAGGACTTTAGGATAGATATAAGATGTGGTATCGATTGGCAATGAGACAACTCTTCACAAGAGACCAAATGACCCAGAAATTAACAATGCAAGGTCACTCTACTAGTTTATTACATGTTTTTCTTTTTTAGACTGCCATGTCAAAGACATCCCCAGAATTGACTCATGACAACCAATCACAGGAAGCTGCAGCACCAGTAGTTGGAGGTAATCATCTAATATTATTTATTCAGATACTGGCTAAAATAATAATTACTTGTTTTTAATTACGGAGACCTTGATGTCTGCTAACAATGGCGGTACTATCATTCCTACTGGTTCACACAAGGCAATTGTCTAGGTTAATTATAATATATACTGGCTAGAATGACATGAATGATGTATTGTTACTTATTTCTAATATATGGAAACCTTGATATCTGCATATAACCTGTATAATGTTAAAAAAAAAAAATAACATTAATAGGAAAAGTAAAGTAGGCTATTGGTGAAGATTGATTGATTACCAGATTAAAGATCATATTAACCTTAACATAAACTTCTCTCATTCTCATCCAATTTAGGGACTGTGGAATATTTATATGAGGGTGCGGCCGGTTCTTTCCTCAACCTGTTGATTACAGATCACAATAACCTTAAATTCATTCTCACCCGATTTATATAACATTCTCAACTTGTTCAGTTGACAACCAAATCCAGCCATCGGCTCAACTGGATTTTACAGAATAAGTAGTTTTTTGGCAAATTAATACATTGACACATAAACGGATAGACACATTGACCAGTTGACCTATTAACAAATGGAAATATTAATCAATTGACACATTGGCAGATCAGCATATCAAAATTGAGGTATCAAATTCAAACATTGACACATAAACATATCGACACAATGACCAGTTGACACATTAACAAACTGACATATTGATACATTGACAATTCTAAAGCTTTTTACACATTGACACATTGAGAGATCTACACAAAAGCATACTCGTACATTGATACATTAATTGCCATGTTGACACACTGACAGATCATATAAAAAACAAAATGTGGTATGATTGCCAATAAAACAACTCTTCATAAGAGACCAAATGAAACAGAAATTAACAACTATAGATCACTGTACAACCTTCAACAATAAGCAAAGCCCATCCCTCATAGTCAGCTATAAAAGGCCCTGAAGTGACAAATGTAATTCAATTCAAACGAGAAAACTAACAGCCTAAATTATGTACAAAAAAAATGAACGAAAAACAAATATGTAACACATCAACAAACGACAACCACTGAATTACAGGATCCTGACTTTGGACAGGCACATACATACAGCATATGGCGGGGTTAAACATGTAAGCAGGGTCCCAAACCTCCCCTAACCTTGGACAGTTGTGTTACGGTACAACATAAAAACAAACTATAAAATTCAGTTGTAAAAGGCAACACATTACCAGATTTATACATCAACACATTGACATATCGACACACTGACAGATCGACACATAAACAGGCTCATACATCAACACAATAACAGATGGATTCATCAACACATAAACATATCGTCAAATTGACATTTCAACACATTAACAGATTCATATATCAACACATTGACATATTTTAACACTGACAGATTAACACATTAATAGACTGAAACATCATATCACTGACAGATCAACACATTAACAGACTTCTACATCATAACGCTGACAGATCAACACATTAACAGACTTCTACATCATCACACTGACAGATCAACACATTAACAGACTTCTACATCATCACACTGACAGATCAACACATTAACAGACTTCTACATCATCACACTGACAGATCAACACATTAACAGACTTCTACATCATCACACTGACAGATCAACACATTAACAGACTTCTACATCATCACACTGACAGATCAACACATTAACAGACTTTTACATCATCACACTGAGAGATCAACACATTAACAGACTTCTACATCATCACACTGACATATCAACACATTAACAGATTTATACATCATCACACTGACAGATCAACACATTAACAGACTTCTACATCATCACACTGACAGATGAACACATAGACAAGTAGACACTCAAACAGATTTAACACATTGTCATATCGAAACACTGACAGTTTATACATAAAACATAGCTGAGAGGGTGATAGAGCAGATTGGTACCCCAAGAAAACATTGTCAACCGCTGCAAAGCCAAGGTTGACAATACTTTTTCGATGGGTACCAATCTATCACCCTCACAGCTATGTGTTATTTCATTTACTATACTGAATGTCCTATCATAATTGTCTTTTACAGACGCATTTTATTCAAAAGTATTTTCCATGATGTCACGTTCATAACAACGTAACGGATATTAGAAAAATCAACAGAACTTCAGCAAGATGTTTTTTGTTGTTTTTTTACAGTTAAATAATAGAATCTAAGCCAAAAAATAGAACTTAAGCATTGTCTTTAATAACTTGATGTACATTCAATTCATTGTCTTTTAAATAATTGATTTTTGATTGGTCTGGACGAGAGGGTGGCATTCAAAACAATTGTCCCCCACTCAGTCATGTGATAAAGTAAATTAACACCCTGGTATTAGCCAATCACAATATGGCATTTTAACGTGAAGTATAATAAATAAACATATAAACTGACTCCCACATTAACACATTAACATATTGATACATTGACAATTCTAAAGCTTTTTACACATTGACACATTGAGAGATCTACACAAAAGCATACTCATACATTGATACATTGCCATGTTGACACACTGACAGATCATATAAAAAACAAGATGTGGTATGATTGCCAATAAAACAACTCTTCATAAGAGACCAAATGAAACAGAAATTAACAACTATAGATCACTGTACAACCTTCAACAATAAGCAAAGCTCATCCCTCATAGTCAGCTATAAAAGGCCCTGAAGTGACAAATGTAATTCAATTCAAACGAGAAAACTAACAGCCTAAATTATGTACAAAAAAAATGAACGAAAAACAAATATGTAACACATCAACAAACGACAACCACTGAATTACAGGATCCTAACATTGGACAGGCACATACATACAGCATATGGCGGGGTTAAACATGTAAGCAGGGTCCCAAACCTCCCCTAACCTAGGACAGTTGTGTTACGGTACAACATAAAAACAAACTATAAAATTCAGTTGTAAAAGGCAACACATTACCAGATTTATACATCAACACATTGACATATCGACACACTGACAGATCGACACATAAACAGGCTCATACATCAACACAATAACAGATGGATTCATCAACACATAAACATATCGTCAAATTGACATTTCAACACATTAACAGATTCATATATCAACACATTGACATATTTTAACACTGACAGATTAACACATTAATAGACTGAAACATCATATCACTGACAGATCAACACATTAACAGACTTCTACATCATAACACTGACAGATCAACACATTAACAGACTTCTACATCATCACACTGACAGATCAACACATTAACAGACTTCTACATCATCACACTGACAGATCAACACATTAACAGACTTCTACATCATCACACTGACAGATCAACACATTAACAGACTTCTACATCATCACACTGACAGATCAACACATTAACAGACTTCTACATCATCACACTGACAGATCAACACATTAACAGACTTCTACATCATCACACTGACAGATCAACACATTAACAGACTTTTACATCATCACACTGAGAGATCAACACATTAACAGACTTCTACATCATCACACTGACATATCAACACATTAACAGATTTATACATCATCACACTGACAGATCAACACATTAACAGACTTCTACATCATCACACTGACAGATGAACACATAGACAAGTAGACACTCAAACAGATTTAACACATTGTCATATCGAAACACTGACAGTTTATACATAAAACATAGCTGAGAGGGTGATAGAGCAGATTGGTACCCCAAGAAAACATTGTCAACCGCTGCAAAGCCAAGGTTGACAATACTTTTTCGATGGGTACCAATCTATCACCCTCACAGCTATGTGTTATTTCATTTACTATACTGAATGTCCTATCATAATTGTCTTTTACAGACGCATTTTATTCAAAAGTATTTTCCATGATGTCACGTTCATAACAACGTAACGGATATTAGAAAAATCAACAGAACTTCAGCAAGATGTTTTTTGTTGTTTTTTGACAGTTAAATAATAGAATCTAAGCCAAAAAATAGAACTTAAGCATTGTCTTTAATAACTTGATGTAAATTCAATTCATTGTCTTTTAAATAATTGATTTTTGATTGGTCTGGACGAGAGGGTGGCATTCAAAACAATTGTCCCCCACTCAGTCATGTGATAAAGTAAATTAACACCCTGGTATTAGCCAATCACAATATGGCATTTTAACGTGAAGTATAATAAATAAACATATAAACTGACTCCCACATTAACACATTAACATATTGATACATTGACAATTCTAAAGCTTTTTACACATTGACACATTGAGAGATCTACACAAAAGCATACTCATACATTGATACATTGCCATGTTGACACACTGACAGATCATATAAAAAACAAGATGTGGTATGATTGCCAATAAAACAACTCTTCATAAGAGACCAAATGAAACAGAAATTAACAACTATAGATCACTGTAGAACCTTCAACAATAAGCAAAGCCCATCCCTCATAGTCAGCTATAAAAGGCCCTGAAGTGACAAATGTAATTCAATTCAAACGAGAAAACTAACAGCCTAAATTATGTACAAAAAAAAATGAACGAAAAACAAATATGTAACACATCAACAAACGACAACCACTGAATTACAGGATCCTGACTTTGGACAGGCACATACATACAGCATATGGCGGGGTTAAACATGTAAGCAGGGTCCCAAACCTCCCCTAACCTTGGACAGTTGTGTTACGGTACAACATAAAAACAAACTATAAAATTCAGTTGTAAAAGGCAACACATTACCAGATTTATACATCAACACATTGACATATCGACACACTGACAGATCGACACATAAACAGGCTCATACATCAACACAATAACAGATGGATTCATCAACACATAAACATATTGTCAAATTGACATTTCAACACATTAACAGATTCATATATCAACACGTTGACATATTTTAACACTGACAGATTAACACATTAATAGACTGAAACATCATCACACTGACAGATCAACACATTAACAGACTTATACATCATCACACTGACAGATCAACACATTAACAGACTTCTACATCATCACACTGACAGATCAACACATTAACAGACTTCTACATCATTTCACTGACAGATCAACACATTAACAGACTTCTACATCATTTCACTGACAGATCAACACATTAACAGACTTATACATCATCACACTGACAGATCAACACATTAACAGACTTATACATCATCACACTGACAGATCAACACATTAACAGACTTCTACATCATCACACTGACAGATCAACACATTAACAGACTTCTACATCATCACACTGACAGATCAACACATTAACAGACTGAAACATCATCACACTGACAGATCAACACATTAACAGACTTATACATCATCACACTGACAGATCAACACATTAACAGACTTATACATCATTACACTGACAGATCAACACATTAACAGACTTCTACATCATTTCACTGACAGATCAACACATTAACAGACTTCTACATCATTTCACTGACAGATCAACACATTAACAGACTTATACATCATCACACTGACAGATCAACACATTAACAGACTTATACATCATCACACTGACAGATCAACACATTAACAGACTTCTACATCATCACACTGACAGATCAACACATTAACAGACTTCTACATCATCACACTGACAGATCAACACATTAACAGACTGAAACATCATCACACTGACAGATCAACACATTAACAGACTTATACATCATCACACTGACAGATCAACACATTAACAGACTTATACATCATTACACTGACAGATCAACACATTAACAGACTTCTACATCATCACACTGACTGATCAACACATTAACAGACTTCTACATCATCACACTGACAGATCAACACATTAACAGACTTCTACATCATCACACTGACAGATCAACACATTAACAGACTTCTACATCATCACACTGACAGATCAACACATTAACAGACTTCTACATCATCACACTGACAGATCAACACATTAACAGACTTCTACATCATCACACTGACAGATCAACACATTAACAGACTTCTACATCATCACACTGACAGATGAACACATAGACAAGTAGACACTCAAACAGATTTAACACATTGTCATATCCAAACACTGACAGTTTATACATAAAACATAGCTGAGAGGGTGATAGAGAAGATTGGTACCCCAAGAAAACATTGTCAACCGCTGCAAAGCCAAGGTTGACAATACTTTTTCGATGGGTACCAATCTATCACCCTCACAGCTATGTGTTATTTCATTTACTATACTGAATGTCCTATCATAATTGTCTTTTACAGACGCATTTTATTCAAAAGTATTTTCCATGATGTCACGTTCATAACAACGTAACGGATATTAGAAAAATCAACAGAACTTCAGCAAGATGTTTTTTTTTTTTTTTTGACAGTTAAATAATAGAATCTAAGCCAAAAAATAGAACTTAAGCATTGTCTTTAATAACTTGATGTAAATTCAATTCATTGTCTAAATAATTGATTTTTGATTGGTCTGGACGAGAGGGTGGCATTCAAAACAATTGTCCCCCACTCAGTCATGTGATAAAGTAAATTAACACCCTGGTATTAGCCAATCACAATATGGCATTTTAACGTGAAGTATAATAAATAAACATATTAACCGACTCCTACATTAACACATTAACATATTGACACACTGACATGTCAACACATTAACAGACTCAAACAGATGCATTCATTAACACAGACATATCGACAAACTGACATTTCAACACATTAACAGATACATATATCAACACATTGCCATATTGACACACTTACAAATTAGCACATTGACAGACTCAAACAGCAACACATTGACGTATCAACTCATAAACAGATCAACACATTAACATACTCAAACATGAACAAGTTGACATTTCAACATATCAACACTCTGACAGATTAAAACATTAACATACTAATTTATTGTTTTGATGACAGAGAGATCGCTGGCAGCAAGCTTCTAATTATGGCTATAAGCCCACTGTGGCTTGATAGGAAATATGTCATAAGGCATTCCTGTATATCACACATCTCCTTTATCATAAGAATAAGACCACAGTGACTTTATAAGAAATATGTCACAAGGCATTGCTTTATCATGTTTATATCACACATCTCCTGTATCATAAGAATAAAACCAGTGTGACTTAATAGGAAATATGCCAAAAGGTCTTGCTGTATATCACACATCTCTTGTATCATAAGAATAAGACCATGGTGACTATATAGGTAATATGTCACAAGGCATTGCTGTATAGCACACATCTCCTGTATCATAAGAATAAGACCACGGTGTCTTTATAGGAAATATGTCACGAGGCATTGCTGTATAACACACATCTCCTGTATCATAAGAATAAGACCACGGTGTCTTAATAGGAAATATGTCACGAGGCATTGCTGTATAACACACATCTCCTGTATCATAAGAATAAGACCACGGTGTCTTTATAGGAAATATGTCACGAGGCATTGCTGTATAACACACATCTCCTGTATTATAAGAATAAGACCACGGTGTCTTTATAGGAAATATGTCACGAGGCATTGCTGTATAACACACATCTCCGGTATCATAAGAATAAGACCACGGTGTCTATTCTTATGATACAGGAGATATGTGTTATACAGCAATGCCTCGTGACATATTTCCTATAAAGACACCGTGGTCTTATTCTTATGATACAGGAGATGTGTGTTATACAGCATTGCCTTGTGACATATTACCTATAATGTTTATGTATTATAAGAATAAGACCACGGTGTCTTTATAGGAAATATGTCACGAGGCATTGCTGTATAACACATATCTCCTGTATCATAAGAATAAGACCACGGTGTCTTTATAGGAAATATGTCACAAGTCATTGCTGTATATCACACGTCTCCTGTATCATAAAAATAAGACCACTGTGACTTTATAGGAAATATGTCACAAGGCATTACTGTATATCACACATCTCCTTTATCATAATAATAAGACCATTTTGACTTTATAGGAAATATGTCACAAGGCATTGCTGTATATCAAATGTATATCACACATCTCCTTTATCAGAAGAATAAGACCACAGTGACTTTATAGGAAATATGTCACAAGGCATTGCTGTATATCACACATCTCTTTTATCATAATAATAAGACCATTTTGACTTTATAGGAAATATGTCACAAGGCATTGCTGTATATCACACATCTCCTTTATCAGAAGAATAAGACCACAGTGACTTTAAAGGAAATATGTCACAAGGCATTGCTGTATATCACACATTTCCTGTATCATAAGAATAAGACCACTATGACTTTATAGGAAATATGTCACAAGTCATTGCTGTAAAACACACATCTCCTGTATCATAAGAATAAGACCACAGTGACTTTATAGGAAATATGACACATGTTTTTTGAGATCTCAACCCTCCCCTATAAATCTACCCAATGTAGAAAAAACAAACGCACAATAATACGCACAATAAAACTCAGTTTAAGAGAAGTCCGAGTCCGATGTTAGAAGATGTAACAAAAGAAAATAAACAAAATGGCAATAATACAAAAATAACAAAAGACTACTAGCAGTTACTGACATGCCAGCTCCAGACCTCAATTAAACTTAGTGAAAGATTATGTCTTCATCATTTGAATATCAAGCACATTCCCTCCCGTTAGGGGTTTAGTATTATACCATCATAAAATATATGAGAAGAACATAACCCGTGTCATGCCAACAACTGGTTTTATAATAAATGTGTTTAATTCTGATGCAAAGACCCTATAAGTGAATCAATATTAAGCTTCCCGTTATTGATATAGATATCAAGATCGAGGAAAGGGCAGTGGTCATTGTTATTTTTAGCTTTATTCAAAGTAAGTTCAACAGGATAAATTTCTTTAGTATACATACTGAAGTCGGCATTATTGACATGATTGAGGGCCAATATATCATCCAAATATCTAAAAGTATTGTTAAATTTTTGCATCAGATGGGTATTTGCTCATTTTAGTCATAAATTGTAACTCATAACAGTACAAAAACAGGTCCGCAACAAGTGGTGCACCGTAAGTCCCCATTGGAATTCCAATAACTTGACGATATACAGAATCTCCAAAGCAAACAAATGGACCCATTGGTGGGCATAGTCAAAATATGTCCACCAAATTCCAATGCTCACTGTGAGCACGTCGAAATGTCCACCACAACTGTAGTGTATGCTGTGTCAAATGTGTAATCACAATTTGAATTAAGAGCCCTACCAAAATTGAATGATGTTTATATACTTGCCCCAATTTCAGAGTTAGACCTATGCAGTCCTGTGGAGCATTTATTTAATTTGGAAAACATCAAACATTACCAATTCAGTTAGCATTATTTCCCAGTTGAATGATATTTTAACCGATAGTGTTCTATGCATTGACATTCAGTTTTCTCAGAATGCTTGTTTTCTTTTTTATTTATTTGTCCTACGTAGTCGAGATGTGTTATGATACATCCTTGTACGTCTTTCTGTTCACTTTTATGCCTCTCTGTCTGTTTAGAGAATGACAATGCATTACTTAAATGCAACAAAACATTTATGCAATATTCAAATTGATTGAACAAATCTTCACTTTGGTTTTCAAAATTGTGTGTGCCTGTATTTCATGTATTTGCATAGTTACTGTACGTCAGATGAATGTCAGTTTTTTATTCTCATATCGTGCTTTTACTTTTAAGTACTCTTGGTTTGATTAAGGACGTATGCTACTCAGTTTCAAAATAACACGCTTTTCATAACACAAGTATAAATTATACATTGTAGGTATATTGATCCAATGTCCACCCGTTTATAGTATGTATCACATTTCCGACCTTGCATTGATTACGTGCTACGAGTACAATGTTTCGATTTTTTTCGGAATTATATTCCAGGTAACTCTCTCAGAGGTCGTCCGTTTTGTTTTTATCCTCAATGTTTATTTGTTTATTATTTTGTATATTTTATTTATTCATGTTATTATTGTACCTTTTATTTATCATGTTTATTATTGTTCGTTTTATCATGGTATGGATCACTGGTTTTGGTTATTAGATTAAGTTTAAGATACGTTTCAATATGCATTTGTCATTGTCAGCGCACCTTCCTTTGGTTTTAGTGTAACTGTCAAATTAATTTCTATTGGGAGACATTGATTTATTTCAAGTGTTCTTAACGATTTCCCCAATGTTCCTGTTTCTTTTGAATGCTATTGAAGGTTTTTTTTTATCGAATAGATTTTTGAACTGTGTGTTGTCTTGAATTAAATGCCAATGTTTTCTTATAATGGTTTTTAAATTTTCCGCATTAGCGTGGTATTGTGTTATGAAATATATATTCTTCTACAATTACTACACCCATAGACTACCCAACTCTAAGCACATAATACTAATAAAAAACCAAAACTAAAGTTCAAATTGAATACCCACACGACAGTGCCATGTGCTGATTTTAATTGCACATTATGATACATAATATCATGTCGACAAAATATAGTCAAGTAATACATAATTACTACTGAAATCAAAACATTTCATATAACATCAAATAAATTCACATAAGCAAGATAAAAAATTTCAACTGAGAAACACTTCTATTCGAGTCGGCCCTGTCGTGCTGAATGGCTATATCTCATGAAGCGCGGGAAAACAACTAACGGTCTATGGGAGACAACTAGAAGAAATTAATTTCAATCTAATTCAGTTCCTTCAAACGGTTGAAATTACATTTCTTCTACAATTACTACACCCATAGACTACCCAACTCTAAGCACATAATACTAATAAAAAACCAAAACTAAAGTTCAAATTGAATACCCACACGACAGTGCCATGTGCTGAAACTACAAAGAACGGGAAATAATTTTTTTATCTTGCTTATAGAACTTAATTCACTTTGAAAATAAAAAGTCAATACCAGGTTATAAACCTAAATTTTCAGAAACAATTAATCTGTCTTTTAAAGAATCTTTAATATAACCATCCTTGGCCGTCTCTGAACGCCATCTGCCATGTCTTTTGAACAATCGATCGGAAATACCTAAATTAGCGCAAGTTGTAGCTCCGCCAGAACGTAAACTGTGCAATCCATATTTCTTAATATCTGACACAAATGGTTGAAAAGCTTCAATAAATAATTCTCTCATACGTGTGTAAGACAATGATTTATTTTCCTTTCGAAGCACATATCTATCCTTGAATTTTGTTAGATTTCTAAAAATAAATTCTTCTGATTCCGGCGAAATATCAGCCCACAACAAATATAACTTTAAATTCTTAACTGGACACATATCGGAATCCATACAGGCTATTACTACAGAATTGCCATCACGATATATATCAGTTTTACTTTTCGGAATAAATATAGATATATAACCTAATTCAAAAATGATATCACATCTCCGTATATTTAATAGCTCGGACACTCTCAAAAAACCTGAATAAGCGAGTAAACACGCACATATAATACGCTGTGACATAACATTATATTCCTTAAATGACGAACTATACATTTTAGATAGAAGCTCAGGAGTAACTGGTTCCTTTTTCTCAATTCGAGTAGCTAATCGTCGTTTTGCACCTTCTAGAACATTTTTCACAACTAGATTAACAGTAGGAGACGTTTGACCACTCATATGATGTGCCCATTGTATACTATAAAATGCTGAAATAACCGGACTAGCAGTACGACTGTTCTGAACTAATGAAGATAAATAAAGTGCAACGTGCAAAGATTTTGCCGGTAAAATATCACAACGACTTATGCCGTTATGAACAGCCCACTTTTTCCAACGGATAAATCCTGCATGATAAGTTTTAACGGTACTGTCAGCTTTAGATTCGCAAAGTAAATCCATAAGAACATCAACATTGGTATGCAGAGCTGGTGGCAAAAAATTAATCTCAGATTCAAAGGCCTGCAAAAATACATGTATAAACAATAATTAAACAATAACAGAATCTTAAATGTAAGAAACTATCAACAGAAAAAGACTTGTTAGTAGATCTCACAAGACTATGTACAATAGTCTTAATGCTGACATAAGCATTTGTATTTATTAGTATATTAGTTCTCAACAAGGCTATTTAAAGCCTTAATGCCAAAATCTGAAACCAATTCAGATATGCATTGTAACGTTAGTACACAATCAAGGCACTACTACAGCCTTTCACATATCATCTGTAAAAACCAGATAAGCATACACAGCTTCATAAACAAAAAAGGTTTACAACCTACATACATATCAGTATTTTATTCTGAAATCTAGCCTCAAAGCTAACATCTTAAATGTAAGATCAGTATTACCAAAAATGGCCTTCTTGCTTTTACCAGGAATATAAAACTCCTTACCGCTTGGTAATTCTACATATCCAATAACTTGATCTGTGAAATCGCACCCATTTGGACATAACATAGGCCAATAACTTGCGGATGGCCAGCAAGGAACAATCAATGTTCCTACAGCGTTGCATTGTCTCATGTAATTAATTACACGTGGTATAAGAAATACAGGTGGTACAAAAAGACCGTCAACCCCATACCAATCTACTGTAAACGCATCAATACCAGAAGAATTTTCATTCCAAAATCTTGAATAAAATACTAGTAACTTGAAATTGTGATCAGAAGCAAACCAATCTACTTCATGCGGGCCCCATAAAGATTCTATCAATTGAAAAATGTAATATGATATTCCCCAATCGTCATGATCAACGATACGACTTAGAAAATCAGCTTTCTCGTTTAGTGTTCTAGGTATCCAAACTATATCAATGTTGACATTGTACTTCAAACATGCGCTAAATATGTCCAACGCTAAATTCTGTAAAATAGTTTTTGTACTTCCTTTGCTAACAATGCTCACAACATTTTGGTTATCTGTGAACCATTTAACCCTTTTTCCGGATATAATGTTAATTAAGGACAGCAAAACTTTCTTTACCGCTGAAAGTTCCTTCCAAGTAGAACTATTACTACGTTCTGATTCAACCCACATGCCATGTGCAATGTTTTGTGGTGCTTCTACAATATAACCACCAAAACCTGTATCACTAGCGTCACTGTAGATAATACTATGACATGATTCATCAACACTGAAATGTTTTACATTAACTTCACTTATATACAGTTTCCAGAATTGTAACTGTTCAATACTAGATTCTGAAAGTTTAATATAAGAATACCAAGACGCAGATGTGTTCACGTCTATAGTTAAATGTTTAGTCATTAAATAAACTAAATTTCCAATAACTAAGTATGTAGATATAATCTGACCTACAACAGATGCAACTTTTTTCACAAAAACGCTTTTACGCCCAGTCAAACAAGATATAATGTCATCAATAGAATGCATCATCTTATTTATTCTGTTATCTGGTATTTTGTAAAAACCATTTTCTGTATCAATAAATGTACCTAACCAAACCAAACGTTTAGTAGGTTCCCACAATGACTTTTCAGCCTTGGGTACAAAGCCACTTCTAACTAAATCTAGCTTAACTTGCTCTGACACAATCTTACACATTTCTTGATCTTGTTCTATACCCAAACCATCATCAAGATACATTATAACTTGCTTACCTTCAGATCGCCATTTCTTTACAAGTGGCCTAGTCAGTTTAGTAAAAATAAAACAAGCTGTACTCAAACCAAATGGTAAAACAAGAAATTTGAAAAATGTAGGAGAGCCATTTATGATCCATGAAAAACCTAAATACTCTGTGTGTGGTTCAAAAATGTCAATATGGTGATAAGCTGAGTGAACATCGTACTTAAACATGGAATAATTTTATTTAATATGCTGTTGAGCAGTCCTCATGTCCTCAAATTTAACGCTCTGTTTCCATAAATGTTTATTTACCGCCCTCAAATCAAGAATCAATCTTTTCTTTAAATTAGACTGAACCGCTACAGTAAGAGGATTAACAACAAAAGGTCGTTGGTCACACTGAACTATTAACCCTCTATGTAATAAATCTTGAATAGCTGTATGTACAAAATCGGAATTTTTCAAAGCTGATAAATTGTTGAATAACTACGTAGACGGAGGAGTAGAATAAAATGGTATTTTATAGCCATCTCTTATAGTGTCAATTATATAGTCATATGCACCAATATCTATCCAAAATTGTATATTTTCCTTTAGCCTACCCTTAACAATAATATCAGTACCATCTTGCTCATACTCGTAATAATCATGTGTAAAATTTTGAGTATACTCATTATCTAAAGAACTAATGTCAAAATTATACTCATCTTTTACAAAGCTAGTTTCTGTTGTGTGATGCTGTTGTCTTGTTGTTTTGGAAGGGGCAGTTAACTCTCCAATGTTTGTACGACCCACAGTTGAAGCAAGGTCCCCGTTGAGATTTTCCAGCGTACTGGTCCTGGGCATACGGGAAACCTCCATACCAAGACGGCTGGCCCCCTCGAAAGGGCTGTTGAGAGGAGAAGCTAGAGCTAGCGGTGGCAGGAATCTGCTGCTGTTTAGCTGCTGGTTTGCTCTTAGCCTTTTTCTTCCTAATGGCCCTGTTTTCAGCCCTTATAATCTTGGACTCATCTTCAGAATCGCTAGCAATAGGGTTTGCTTCGTACTGGCGAGCTGTATCCCACCCTCCATCAGAAGTATCCGCGATCTTTATTAGCTTATTTCTATGTTTAAGCCTATTTGTACAGGATGCAACAATGTCTCTAGCATAATCAGCTTTGCCATTGTCAATAGCCCAAATAGCTTGGGTTAAATCTTCAAGGTTTTCTGTATTATGACTGAACTGAATTTTGTTACCTTCAGAACGCCATTTGTACTGGGAATCAGACTTCAGCTTCTTAACTTGAGACTTCATGCTCTGGTTTGTGCCATGAATTTCGTCGCGCAAACTATTTATCTTCTCACTTATCTTTGTGTCAACAAGAACTTCAATATCCTGCTTTTGACGATTAACTGCGTCTAAAACTGTCCGCAAAGATATTTCTTCTTGAGGTGTATCGGAACCCATATTTAGTACAACTGAGAAACACGTCTATTCGAGTCGGCCCTGTCGTGCTGAATATTAAACTGTGTTTCAAGTGTTCTTAACGATTTCCCCAATGTTCCTGTTTCTTTTGAATGCTATTGAAGGGTTTTTTTATCGAAGAGATTTTTGAACTGTGTGTTGTCTTGAATTAAATGCCAATGTTTTCTTATAATGGTTTTTAAATTTTCCGCATTAGCGTGGTATTGTGTTATGAAATATATATTATAGTTATCTGTGTTTTTGTTTATGCTTGTTTCTTTGTTTGTTAATTTATTTAATCTTTCTGTATGGGAAATATTTCTTAATATTTTATTTACAAAAGCGATTTTGTAACGTCTTGTATAAATTTTTCTGTAAATATGTCTATTCTTTCATTAAAATTGTCAATTTCATTAGTAAATTGCATTAGGATGTTGTTTGTGTTTGCTATTTCGAAAAGAAGTTTAACTTTTTCCGTAGTAACTTGAAATAAAATATATCCATCACCTTGCATACGGTTATGAAATAGTATTTTGTTTTTGTGTGGAAAGATATTTAGAATTTTATTTATTTGTTGGTATCATGGCTATATCTGAGATTTGAGGACTTGCTACATGTCCTTGGCTAGCTCCTATAATTTGCCTGTAACATTTTTTGTTGAAGGTAAATTCATTATTAAGGAGAATTAAGTTTGTTATTTGTAGTAAATAGTCATATGTTATATTCTAGGTTTTCATATATCCCTGTGACACTGTTTAAAGCGTCAATAATTTCGCTAAATTTTAGATTTGTGTATAGGGATGTGATATCATAAACCACCAGTAAAGTATCGGTTTCTATCTTTGATTTTTCGAGTAGACGTATGAAGCTACCTGTATCAGATATGTACGTAGTTTATGTTTTAACTATTGGTAATAGGAAGAAATCCAAATACTGCCCGATTCTTTCTAATGGACCGTTGCATTGTGAAATGATTGGCCTTGCTGGTACTTGTTTTTTAATTTCAGTTTGTTGTTTATAAATATCTTTCAGTATTTCGTTATTCAGTTTATGGATTTTATGCAGAAAGTAGGCAAAGGGTGTTGTTATATATTGGTTTTTCGTATTTGATGGAGTTAAATGTTATTTCGTCTAAGTAATTGTCTATGTTCATGTTGTACACAATCTCATTAATTTTATTCATGGTATTTTTTATGTTGATTTCTGATATTTTAATATAGTGTATTCCGTCGTTTAATTGACGTTTACCCTAATCGGCGTATTCGTTTTTATTTTGAACTACTGTTATGTCATGTATGTTGTTTTTATCTGCTTAATGCATAGTAAGTGTTTCAATGTGTCGTAAAGTACGTAGACAATGCGTTTTTTCTTTCGTCATGTTTTTGGTTTTATTTGGTTTATAATTTGAAAGTGTAATTTTTGTGTGGAATATGTACTTTTCTATAGGATTGTCGCCTATAATAGGAACACTAAATTTAAACTTTTCTTTAAATGAATGATTTGTTTTCGGAATAGTTTTGTATTTCTGAAAGAAATGCTTTAATCTTAGTTTTCTTTCGAATTTTTTGAAATCTTTGAGGATATTTGTCCTAGAGATTTTGTCCGTAGGTACAAAATTTAAGCCTTTTCCCAACGTCATAATTTCTGTATTTGTTAATTTTCTATTTGAGAGGTTCAAAACAAATTGTTTAGCAGTTTTTAGGTTGTTATTTTGTTTGGCAATATTTAATTGCTGTTTTTTTGCAATCCGGTGTCCTGCACCACTGACCGCCATAAAATAACACAATAGTGTCACGGAGCTCTTCTAAGGCACTGGCTTTAAAAATTCAGGTTCATACATACATATTTCATGTATTTATTATGTACAAGTTCACATATATGCACTCTCATTACATTACATTGTTAATGTAAAGACAAGTCCATTCTCTATCACTAACTATCTTCAATTCTGTCGAATCTCAACATTCACTAAGGTTTTTTATTGCCAAGGCACTGGCTACTTTCATGACTTTCTCACACATTAAATCGTCATTTATCTCCAGATCACACAAGTATAAGGACAGAATATAAACAAACAGAGACATATATTATACGGCTTCTAATTAGAAACGATTACAGTTAAAACACAGCTGCATCATACAATAAATTCAACGGCCAATCAGACAGTCTCCTAAAGTTCATGAAAACAATAAATCTACAAATACTCAACACGCTTGAGCATAGAAAATTAATGTGGGCAATTTAATACTGATCTTAGATAAGAAATAAATTTGCAAGTTTCACCCTATGACAATAGTGTTGAAATTGGCGTTAAACGCCAATCAACCAATGAATTAATCACCGAATATTTAAGATTGATATTATCACTAGTTATAAAGCAAAATCTCTTTAACACATGTCGATGATGCTTCGTTAGTGTATTTTTGGCGTAATACCACCAATTCATAGTACATCACATCCGGTTGCATACGGATTTTACAGTTGTAGATAATTTATACTACATGTCATTGCATTAAAAGAATTCTGGGTCATACACATATATCTTGGGTGTTTCAAAGCACCATTGTTTTTATTTGGTGTTTCTATAAATATTTTAGAAACTTGAAGTAACACAATTGGTTACTAAAGCTTGTACATGTTGTACACGGGTAAAAAAGAGGTGAACATTTTATTGGTTAATTTCCAGTGATGGTTATTGTCTTATATGCAATGAAATGTTATTTGAAATTTCGTCTATAGTACTGGAGAGGATGAAACTTTACACATGCCAAATATTTCTGTTTCATGTTTATTTGAAACAAAGATAAATTTTGCATATTTGTTTTTTAAAAGTGCAAATTTAACAAAGACTAATTGGGTAAAATAAAAAGTGGTATTTCACCTTAACATGCTTAAGATTATAAATTGTGAAGAAAATTTGGGAATGCAGTTTTTATAAGACCACAAACATTGAAATTTTGTTGGTCGTATATTGGTATCACGTTGGCGTCGTCGTCTGCGTCGTCGTCTGCGTCGTCGTCGTTGTTGTCGTCGTCGTCGTTGTCGTCTTGGTCGTCCGAATACTTTTAGTTTTCGCACTCTAACTTTAGTAAAAGTGAAAAGAAATCTATGAAATTTAAACACATGGTTTATGACCACAAAAGGAAGGTTGGGATTGACTTTGGGAGTTTTGGTCCCAACATTTTAGGAATTAGGGGCCAAAAAGGCCCAAATAAGCATTTTCCTGGTTTTTGCACTATAACTTTAGTTAAAGTAATTAGAAATCTATGACATTTTGACCCAAGGTTACTGACCACAAAAGGAAGGTTGGTATTGATTTTGGAAGTTGAGGTCCGAACAGTTTAGGAAAAAGGGGCCAAAAAGGGGCCCAAATAAGCATTTTTCTTGGTTTTCGCACCATAACTTTGATATAAGTATATAGAAATCTATGAAATTTTAACACATGTTTATGACCATAAAAGGAAGGTTGGGATTGATTTTGGGAGTTTAGGAATAAGGGGCCCAAAGGGTCCAAAATTAAACTTTGTTTGATTTTATCAAAAAATGAATAATTGGGGTTCTTTGATATGCCGAATCTAACTGTGTATGTAGATTCTTAATTTTTGGTCCCGTTTTCAAATTGGTCTACATTAAGGTCCAAAGGGTCCAAAATTAAACTTAGTTTGATTTTAACAAAAATTGAATGCTTGGGCTTCTTTGATATGTTAAATCTAAACATGTACTTAGATTTTTGATAATAGGCCCAGTTTTCAAGTTGTTCCAAATCAGAATCCAAAATTATTATATTAAGTATTGTGCAATAGCAAGAAATTTTCAATTGCACAGTACTCAGCAATAGCAAAAAATTTTCAATTGCACAGTATTGTGCAATAGCAAGAAATTCTCAATTGCACAGTATTGCGCAATAGTAAAAAATCTTCAATTGCACAGTATTGTGCAATAGCAAGTATTTTCAATTGCACAGTATTGCGCAATAGCAAGAAATATATAATTGCACAATATTGTGCAATAGCAACAAATTTCAATTGGAGTTATCTTTCTTTGTCCAGAATAGTAGTTGAATCAACTTAAATCATTGTATTATACAATATACAATGTATTATACAATATACAATGTATTATACAATATACAATGTATATTCACTTTTACCACCAACTGATAAATTAAAACAATCTTTACCATTCAGTGATAACAAGCACTTTTTTTACATTTTAATATTTTATGATGTATTTATTGTTGCAAACTCCATTAGAAATTTGAATTGAGATTGGTTTTGGAATAAAGAAGAGGGGGATGTCAAAAAAATGGGGGGGGGGGGGCGATTTTTCTTATTTCAGATTTCATAAATAAAAAGAAAATTTCTTCAAACATTTTTTTGAGAGGATTAATATTCAACAGCATAGTTAGTGCATTGCTCAAAGGCAAAACAAAAATTTTAAGTTCATTAGACCATATTCATTCTGTGTCAGAAACCTATGCTGTGTCAACTTTTAATCACAATCCAAATTTAGAGCTGCCAACTTGAATATTGTGTCCATACTTGCCCCAACCGTTCAGGGTTCAACCTCTGCAGTCGTATAAAGCTGCGCCCTGCGGAGCATCTGGTTTATATATTGTTATGAATTGCTTGAATTTTTCAATGTGAAATAAAAAACAGTTTTAAAATTTTGGCATTTAAGAGGCACATACAGATACAAAAAATGATCACCTGTTTCAAACATCACTTAACTATTGATTTAACCATCTTAATTTGAAAACATCTAAATATTTTATATTTGCAAACAATGACAGATATGCTTACTATAACACTTAAATCATAATACAATTGGGAAAGATAATGTTCTTTTTCACCAAAAAAACTTCATATCTTTGACTTTGTAGATGAAGTTCCAACTGAAATAAAATCAATGACAGACAAAAGATCTGTTGAATTGTACCTTAAATTACTTGAGTCAGGATCTGAGAAAAAGAGAGACATACGTTTAGTAATTGTTGGGAAAAAGGGTGCTGGAAAGACTTCATTGATTAAAAGATTGTTTGGTGAAGATAATACAGATGTTACCAGTACAAATGGAATAGAAATCCGCACAATAAAATGCAAGGCAATGTCGGATGATGGCGTGTGGAATAAATTAGATGGTATGATGTGTATGCTTAACATATTTTGTTTCCTGTTCATAGGAAAATGTTTATAACAAATCTTTTTATACGACCCCAAAAAAATTTTGAGATTGTATAATTTGTATGATGTCGTCGTCTTTTTTAAAAGTGAATAGATCTTCATGATTTTTTTTCAAAAGGAAGGTTGCGATTGATTTTGGGAATGATGGCCCCAACTGATTAGGAATTAGGGCACAAAAGGGGTCCTTAACAAGCATTTTTCTAGTTTCATGATAATAACTTATGAATTATTTCAATTGCTCTGAAATCATACTGCAATGTTTAAGACCACAAGTAGAAGGTTTGGATCCATTTTAGGGGAAATGGGGCCAATGTTAAGGAATTAATGGCAAAAAAAGGCGTCAAAACAAGCATTTTTCTAGTTTTAAGACAATAACTTATGTGAAATTGTATGGATCTCTCTAAAATTGTACCACAATGTACCAGTTAACAAAGGGAAGGCTGAAATTAAGTTTTGGATTAATTGCCCAAAACATGTTGGAATTAGGGGCCAAAAAAGGTCCAAAAAGAAGCATGTTTCTAGTTCCCAAACAATCATGACAATAACTTGTGTTTATGTGTATGGACTCTCTGAAATTGTACTACAAGGTTCAATCCTGCAATGAAAAGCATGGGATTGAATTTAAGGGTTATTGCTCCAAGGGGGGTTTTAAAAAGTGGGTGGGGATTTTTTGTTTACCATCTTTTGGAAGGCTTTCTTTTTTTCAATTTTTTTCAAATTTGGAACTTTTGAAAAGTTTCAAGAAGAAAGGTTCAATTGCAATAGATTTGATATATATTTGACCACATTAAATTTGTGACAAAAACCTATATTATGTCAAAAATTGATCACAATCCAAATTCAGACAGAATAAAGCTTGAATATTGTGACCAAATTTGCCCTAACTGTTCAGGGTTCTACCACTGGGATCGTATAAAGCTGCGCCCTGCACCTGATTTTAGTTTAAATCACTTATTTTTCAGCAATATTATTTGGAAGTCTCACAGGTAAAGATCCAATTAAGGGCTACATTTCAATGAATATGATGAATCCAGGTCAATAATTTTCTTAAATAGTTAATCAGATGAAGAGACATTTATGGTAGGAATGCATATCTCGTACAGTAAAATTCTACCATTAATGTTGTTAGCTTTTACACAGTATTAGAAAGTGAGAACACAAGAAACATGTGCCTTTGTTACAATTATTATACAGACAATAGGTCCACCTCATTTTGATCCATATGCATGAAACGCACAATGTTCATGATATGTACGTCTAAAAAATAAAAACGTGAGAAATCATCATATATTCAATTAAAACCAATTTGTACTAAATAAATAAATGCAATACATGATGGAAAAATTACATACATACTTCCCATACACTCGGCATCCTCAAATATCCAGTATTTCAGTTAAAAAAAACATTTTTGATATCTACATTTATCTCTGTATATATATGAATTTAAAAAAAATCCTATATATTATTGTCAATATTTTGCTAAATAAAGTTTCAAACTACTATTGATGATAATATTTAATTGATATTTCACAAAATTGATAAGATGCCTCTGTTAAGAATGATAATATTGCATTAAAAATTTAAACTTGAATCATAATGAGACGGTGTGGTTTTTATATAATTTTAAAGGCAAACAAAGAGTTGTAATTGTTTACAACGTCGTCTTTTGGTGTATAGCCTGGCAATCATATCACTTTTTTCATATCAATATCTTCATATGTGAGACTAGGATAAGCTACTTAATCCACGTCAACTGTATTAACTTGGAACTCCCAGAATCTATATATGAGGTTTATGCATCAAGTTTTGTGGGTTTTCATTGAACCCATAAAACTGCTAATTCAATATTCCAACCAACCAAAGAAAACCCCATTTTTACATTTTGATAACTCTCCATGTGTATACTTTAGAATTAATGATTGGATTAAAATTGAAGGACAAAGTTTAATGTTGTATTTTTATTGCTGATTTTATAATATGATCTTACTCATCATTTATCTACATTTCTTCGGTATGATTGTAATTTTCTAATGATAGGAACCAATGAAGAAGCTGAAATTCACGCACGACTATTGAAACAATACAAAGGAACAATTGAAAAGTCAGTAGAAGACGAAACACATGAAGCTGTGACGAACAACACCCTCATAGAATCAAAGGTATCAGAGACAGTATCTGAAATACCTCCAGTATACAGTGAATCTACAGTTAAACCTCAAGTATCCACTGAATCTACAATTAAACCTCCAGTAACCAATCAGCAGCCAAATCAATCAATAGAAGAAGCTAAAAAGGATATTGAAACCATGCTTAAATCTAATGTTGATTTACATGACAAAGAAGAGTATGCCACATTGTTGTTGTGGGATTTTGCTGGAGATGAAGAATTTTACCACACACATCAAACATTTTTGTCACCAGATGCAATTTATCTTGTTGTTACAAAGCTCAGTGAAGCCGACGACAAAAAAGCAAAAGGTAACATTTTATTTTTACTAAGCTTAAGATGCAAGTTGTTGTCAAGAACTATATATACCCATTATTCCTTCAAGTACCATGAGTACAGAGAAAAATATGTGAGGCAATTATTCAATAAATAAATTAATTGTACCATTGCAATTCCAGATACGCATTTCTTCAACAACGAATGTCTCTTCAGTGATAGTTGATGCCAAAATTTTGAAATCCAAAACCTAATACAAACGGATTTTGTTTTTTTCTGAAATTGTTTAACATTTCATAACTGTTACTTTAATTATTCATCCATTTTTTTTTTTATTTTGTAGTTGCATTGTATCATAGATCAAATTTATTCGTCCAGTGTATGTTCACTTGTGTTAATATTTCTTTTGATTGAGTTACTTCATTCTATTGATATTTTATAGTGTGTTTTTCTATGTTGTGATGATACACTATTGTTTCAAATCAGACCAGAGTGAAGTTTTGGTACAATTAGAACGTGTAAAACCGCTGCGCTTGTTTGCACTTGTCCTTTTTCAGGTATTTGATGTTCAGTAGTTGTCGTTTGTTCATGTGGTTCATAAGTCTTTCTTGTTTCTCGTTTTTTACATAGATTAGAAAGTTGGTTTGACACTTGTTATATTTGGGGCCCTTTATCAGCTTGCTGTGCCCTGTAAGCCAAGGCTCCGTGTTGAAGACCGTACTTTGATCTATAATGGTTTCCTTTTATCAAATGTGACTTGGATGGAGAGTTGTCTCATTAGCAGTCAAACCATGTTTATGCCCCGTCTACGATAGTAGTAGGGGCATTATATTTTCTGGTCTGTGCGTCCGTTCGTCTGTCCGTCTGTCTGTTCGTCTGTCCGTCTGTCCCATGTCAGGTTAAAGTTTTTGGTCGAGGTAGTTTTTGATTAAGTTGAAGTCCAATCAACTTCAAACTTAGTAAACATGTTCCCTATGATATGATCTTTCTAATTTAATTGCCAAATTAGACTTTTGACCCCAATTTCACGGTCCACTGAACATAGAAAATGATAGTGCAAGTTTCAGGTTAAAGTTTTTGGTCAAGGTAGTTTTTGATGAAGTTGAAGTCCAATCAACTTCAAACTTAGCACACATGTTCCCTATGATATGATCTTTCTAATTTAATTGCCAAATGAGACTTTTGACCCCAATTTCACGGTCCACTGAACATAGAAAATGATAGTGCAAGTTTCAGGTTAAAGTTTTTGGTCAAGGTAGTTTTTGATGAAGTTGAAGTCCAATCAACTTCAAACTTAGTACACATTTTCCCTATGATATGATCTTTCTAATTTAATTGCCAAATGAGACTTTTGACCCCAATTTCACGGTCCACTGAACATAGAAAATGATAGTGCAAGTTTCAGGTTAAAGTTTTTGGTCAAGGTAGTTTTTGATGAAGTTGAAGTCCAATCAACTTCAAACTTAGCACACATGTTCCCTATGATATGATCTTTCTAACTTAATTGCCAAATTAGACTTTTGACCCCAATTTCACGGTCCACTGAACATAGAAAATGATAGTGCAAGTTTCAGGTTAAAGTTTTTGGTCAAGGTAGTTTTTGATGGTCCACTGAACATAGAAAATGATTATGCGAGAGGGGCATCCGTGTACTATGGACACATTCTTGTTTATATCTAAAATCTGAATAAAGCTTTTGTTAAAAGGACAAACTTATCAGTGAAACATCTGTCATATGTGTATGCTATTGGTCAGCGGTTCTATATCTTCCATAAGGTAGAAAAACTAGAAAATCTAAATTTTCTACACAAATAACTTATGGTTTTAAGTTTTTGTCTTATTGACTACACTCATGACAACATACCTCTTTTATCGGGCTAAGCTGAATTAGGTTTAGTGTTTATTGTCCCCAATGCAACGCTTTCCGTCCGTCCATCTGGTCATGTTAGTGCGCTAACATGTACAATTCTTGCCAGATTTTTTGAAAATTATATTAGCAATGTTTTGGACAAGTTCGAATATCAGTGCCAATCAATTATTTTTTTGCCCCATTTATGGGCATTATGTTTTCTGGTGAGTGCGTCCGTCTGTTCTTTCGTCTGTTCGTCCGTCTGTCCTGTTTTAGGTTAAAGTTTTGGTTAGAGTTTTTGGTCGAGGTAGTTTTTAATGAAGTTGAAGACGGATCAACTTGAAACTTCGTAAACAGTTTCTCTATGATATGATCTTTTTAATTTCAATGCCAAATTTAATTTTTTTTATCCCATTTTCAAGGTCAATTGAACATAGAAAATAACAGTGCAGATGAGGCATCCGTGTACTTGGAACACATTCTTGTTAAAAGAGTTATGCCGGTGACAACATTAATTTTATGGAAAATTGCATCGTTAGCGCTCTCATTTGTACAATTATTGCCAGCTTTTTATGAAATTTATTTAAGTTTATATCAGCAATGTTTTGAAGAAGTTCAAAAATCAGTGCAGATCAATTATTTTAAAAGAGTTTTTCCCCTTGGAAATATAAATCATATAGAAAATTGCCAAGTGACCACTTTAATGTGTACAATTTTTGCCAGATTAATATGAAATTTATATTATAGGTTTATATATCAATGTCTTTGACGAACTTGTAAGTCGTTGTCAATTAATTTTTTTTTTAAAGTAATGCCCTTGAAAATATTGATTATATGGAAAATTGCATAGTTAACGCTCTCATATGTATAATTCTTGCCTGATGTTTATGGTTTATATCATGAATGTATCAGATCAATTTGAAAATCAGTGATGAACATTTTTTTTAAAAAGAGATATGCCTCTTAGAAATAGAATCATATTCAAAACAGTGTGGTCCTGGCCATTGATTGACGACCTAAATTATCCCATTGACTGGGACAGATTAGGTGAACGTTTGTCGGTAACAATCACTGCTCACTATATACTTGTTAAAGACACTGAATCTGTGGGGTCACCAAAGGTTCTCAACACCTAAATAAAGCAATTCGAAAAACTAATCCGGAATAATACGATGTGTTGATTTATATCAATAATATAAATCAAAACATAAAGGTTTTTCCTGAAAAAAAAATCGAATTATTTTATTCTTAAAGGCGTTAAGAACCTTTGGTGACCCCACAGTTTAAATTCTATAATAAGTAAGAAGTGAGCAATGGTCGTTACCGACAAACGTTCACCTAATCTGTCCCAGTCAATGGGATAATTTAGGTCGTCAATCAATGGCCAGGACCACACTGTTTTGAATATGATTCTATATGTTTTATGGGAAATTCTACTGTAAGCGCTCTTGTATGCATAATTCTTTGAAATATTTATTGTAATGAAAATCGCATCGCAATTGCTCTGAAGCCTTAGTTTCTCTAAGATATCTATAAAATGTTAAAGATAACAAAATACGAGTGATTTATTTAAGTAATTGCCCTTGTACCGTAGATAGACAATATATGTGAAATTGAAACTCTTTTCTTTTATTTATTGTGTATCGACCCAAAGAATACAACAAATAAAGTTATTTTGAAATAAAAGGGTTTGAGATCTTTTTTTTTAATTTTGCCATTTTTAAAGACGTTACATGATAACGTCCAGATTGTCAAATACAGCTATCTTTTCGGCAATCGCCAAAGGCAGTCAGCAGGGTTTAAGAGCATTTGCTGTTCGACCAGCTAGTCGAATGTGGTTTGTTAAAATAAACTTTTTCACCTTTTTGGTCTTTTGGAAAATGTTGTTTGTGCTGTATTTAGACCCCTCTACTAAGAAATTTGTTTTGCATGAAAATTGCGGTTTTTATCCAACGCAATCATAGGTTTCAACATTGTTTTCAATTTAAACTTGATTATATTTTTTTGTTTGGAGTTGTATTACTTATATTTGCCTTTGGTTTTAAATGATCCGTTCATCCTATTTCAAATCTTCAAAATTAAAGAGTCTATCCTTAATTGAGGTAAATTATTTGGCCTCCAATATACCGTTTCGATTCCTAACATCACTGAAGAGACATTAATTATCGAAATCTGGATATGGTGTACACACAATTTCTGCACCTGGTGTTTGCCGTTTACCATCTTTTCTGCAAGTTTATTGTTTTCCGTTTGGTAATAAATTATTATAAAGATCCATTTGTTACATCTTGTGATCCGTTTATTTGGCAATTGCCAATGGTAGTCAGCAGGGTTTAAACACATTTGTTGTTGGACATATGTTAGTCAATGAGTTTTGTAAAAATATACGTTTTCACCTTTTTTAGTCTTTTGGAAAATGTTGTTTATTCTGTATTTGAACCCCTCTACCAATAAACTTGTTTTGCATGCATACGTATAGAAATTGCGGTTTTTATCCAACGCAATCATTGATTTGAACGTTGTTTCAATTTAGACTTGTTTTTATATATGTATATATATATATGAAACTAAGAGGTAGACAAATAAACTAGTTATGGTCATCGTAAGAAATACGCATGGCATAAGGTAAGTTAAAAAATGAAAATTTTATTTAATAAAATATCGAACTTAAGAAAGTTCGTATGATATATGCCTCGAGTTCATTTTCGACTGAAGAATTTTAGCAAGATGCCACTTTATAGTCGGTACTCAGTTTTTAAAAGCTTAATTGCCAAATTAAACAAAACTTACCTAAGTTGTAGTTTGATGTTAATTTGGTAAGGTCCAATCTACTAGAATCACATGAGTGAACAGATGATCACATGATGCAAATCAGACTTCAGAGTGGAGAAAGTCAGGAACTGAAACTTCCATAATGAGGGTGGGCGCAAATCACAACTGGGGTTGGCATGTGATTCTGGTAACACTGCACTGAACACACTGAAAGGAGGGAATATATAAGCATAAAATGTATTCCAAGTTAAAGAGAATGCATTAACAGCCAAAACATTCACATCCGAGCCAGAGGATACATATTGTTCTAATCTATTGTTATGCTTTGATGCAAATAAATCAATGTCACATGGACCAAGTTTATTCATTATACATTCAAAACTACTATCAATAATCATCTATTCCATATCTGAATTAACGCATCTGCTTTTAAATTTAACTTCCCTTGGATATGAAAAACACTTAGCCAAATTTGTCTATGTATACACCACAACCATATCTCTTTAGCTAAATTATTTAACTCCTCTTTTCTGACTCCCATTTTATTCAAATACTTAATACTTAATACATGTATTATCAAGAAATAATTGTACATATTCAGGGTTTCCCCTGGGTCAATTATTTTTTTCGCCACCTCTTTCGCCAAAACAATATATTTTTCGCCACTTTATTATTTTTTTCGCCAAGTAACACAAATATTTTTTTTCCTTCAAATTTTCCTTTTTTTCCAGCCCCCCCCCCCTTCCTCCCTACATAGGAAGTGTATTTTTTTACAGCAAAACGAAGCTCGTGTAAGGTGTAGTCATTACATTGAAGGGTTACTCTCATGCCAACCTTTTGAATAGATTTATTCATAACGACAGTTTTCTTTTATAGACCATCGTAAATAAGTAAAACAATATGCTTGAAACACGTGTGTAACTGAAACGACTTTGAAGTTCCCATTCAAATCAATGACCTATATATATGTAAGTTAAATGATAAAGTTTTAAATCAGAGACCTTTCTTGCTTATGAACATTTTTCGTCATAACAACAATTTGTTTTGCACTATCATTAAAAGAAGGAGAGGAAGTGTAAACATTTTGCTTCAAACACGTGCGTCGCAAAGTGGTTAATAATAAATCCCTTTTCGTGACATGTGACAGAAGCCATTTAACAATATCATTTTGTCATATCATACAATCAACACCTTTATTAATTAGTCCTTTGATGTCGATAGCTATGAATGCAATCAGCTGATTATTGATTTTCTGTCAAAATCTTAACGAGTTCAAGGTGAATTCCGAGTATTGTCTGATCGGTAAAGTCAGAAAAACCCGAAAAAAGTAAATAAACAAAATGGCTGAAAATAAATCGTAATATATTTCTTTCGCCAAATTCTTTCGCCAATGACGAATTTTAATCGCCACAATTATAATTTTTTCGCAAATTGCCAGCGGAAACCCTGTACATATTCATTACGAGTTCTGCCACAAAAAGGCTTTTAATGCAAGAAAAGCTGCTTTCAGTTTCAATTTTTTTTTTATGTTTATTATGTTCACTCAAACTCCAAACACCTGATAATGTAAGATTATTTGTTACAACAAGTGCTCCATATCCTAACATACTGCTGTCAGATTCAAATTTTCTATTTGGTGGTTTAAAAACAATCTTATAACTCTCATGAAGTTTTCAATCCAGCAGTTTAAACATTGTTTACTCTCATTTGATAATATAATCCTAGCATCAAAATTTCCATTATTCAATTTTAATTCAACATCTAAAGTTTTTATAAAAATCTGGTTCACTAGCAACCAACTTTCCAATTAACTTTGCAAATGTACGTATAGTAACAAAACACTTCCTTAACAAAGTTTTGCATAATTCCACAATATTTGCAACTTTCTTTGGTGCTAGTTTCACTACCATGCTCACAGAGTCTATAATGAATCCTAAAATTTCAATGTTTTGAGCAGGCACAACAACTGATTGATAAAGGAAATCTCTCATGTCAGTCACATTATTGGGTGATAAACAACTGGATTAATTTTCACATGAGCATGATGGTATACAATATATACAAGTTTGTCGGGGAAATGTGGATTGCAGATAAAGAGGTTGGATATCAAACTTGAAAAAACACCTGAGGTGAATTCCACACGGAAATGTATTTTCTCTTCAACAATATCCTAATTATCTTTATTTTCATTTAAACTGGGCTAATACATTTTCTGGCATATACAATAAAAATAAACATACGATAAAATTGAGAATGGAAACAGGGAATGTGTGGAAAGAGACAACAAAACAACCAAAGAGCAGACAACAGCCAAATGATTGGTGTCAATCCAAGTGGGGAGGCGACGAACAGCAAACAATGGAACCAATTTTAAAATTTGGATAATATCAACTATATCACAAGACCACAAGATACTCTTTTCATATATTTACATACTAAATCTATTCTATGGAATTTATTTCTGCACACAAACGAATTCAGAAAATTAACTATATTGTTAAATTCATATTTTAATTCAAAATTTAATCGATTGATTGTTGATTGCATAACGTCCAGTGGCAAAATTTCATGCATATTTAGGACGAAATATCATTTAAAAAAAAATATGGGAGGGTTGGGATACCGCTAACATGTTTAACCCCGCCACCGATTATTTATGGATGTGCCTGTCCCAAGTCAAGAGCCTGTAATTTAGTGGTTGTCGTTTGTTTATGTGTTACATATTTGTTTTTCGTTCATTTTTTTTATACAAATAAGACCGTGAGTTTTCTCATTTGAATTGTTGTACATTGTCATATTGGGACATTTTATAGCTGACTAACCAGTATGGGCTTTGCTCGTTGTTGAAGGCCGTACAGTGATCTACAGTTGTAAATGCTTGTATCATTTTGGTCTCTTGTGGACAGTTGTCTCATTGGCAATCATACCACATGTTCTTTTTTATATATTGAGTAATACTTATGACACGTTTAAATGTATTGTATCATTTGGTAAAATATGGAAACTCAACTTTGCTTATTTAGATAGAATGAAAACGTAAAAAAAATAAAGTTTCAGCTGAAACGATTTAATGCAAGAAAACGATTGTGAACTGTTTAAGACAGAGTGGACTCCATAGTAGCCGAGAGCTTTATATCTTGTTCCTTTGCAAGACTTGTCATTCATATTCTGCAGTTTAGGACAATATTATTTCTACGGTAACAGTCAACAAGTCTACTTTATACCGGCAGACACGCAATAGTATTTTCAAATTTCTTTAATTTAATACCAAGATAAATAAAAACCACCTATATTAATTTGATACCCAATGTTTCCTTGAATATAAACATATTTTCATTCGGTCAATAAAATATGAAATCAGTAATATACATGCTGATTTGTAATACCCGGAAAAGTCAAGGTATAACACTCAGTACTTATATAGGCTATCCCGATGATACAGAATGCATCATATATGTCAAAGAAATTCGTAAAGCATGACCATTTGAATGTTGGAAAAAAGTCACGGAAAAAAAATCACAGGATAAAAGGTCTCAGGAAAAAAGTCACAGGAAAAAAAGTTACAATATATATGTTTTGTATGAAATAGTCATATGGCTGCACATATATATGAATATAATGAGAAACATTCCCAATAAATTTTAGTACATAGTGACTTTTCACGAGCATTCCAATATACTTTTGACAAATAATTTAACTTAAACATTTTGTGACTTTCTTTTCTGTTTACCGACTATTCATGATTTAAGTGGGGTCCTTTCATGTGCTACAGTATTTACAAGCAGTATTTTTAATACACATAATCGCTATTTATTCCACTCCGGATAAGTTCTAAAATTACACAACTTTTTCATCCAGTTGAAGCTATCTTGGACCCTGTTTAAACAATTCACCATGCATAATACTTTTTAATGAGACCTGTTTAAACTACCGTAAATACTTCAAACAAAATATTTCTTTATTTCAATTTTAATTTCGAAAAAAGTGGATCATACTTTCTTAAAGTTTCTTGATGATCTCTGTCTAAAGTTTTTCCTCCCTCAGCTCACTGCTGACGACCTCCATTTTCGAGCCGCGTGACCTTAACAGGAAGTTGCATAAATGACTGTTTTTCCAGGAATGGACTAAATAGCGATAAGGTGTATTGTGTTATAAGTAATAAAAACACAATCATTTTGATAGCCAATATATAGGGGGCACAATGAAATGATTTTTTTTAGAGATGTATATATAGTTTGAATGTGTTGGGTTTTTTTTTGGAGGGGGATTGGGAGAGGGAGGGGTGTCAGAGCGTCGTTTCTATATTCCTATATCTATATATTTTGCTTTTATTTACTTTACTATTTAACTTTAATGTCAATTGATCATTATTTTAAACGTCCTAAACATGCATCAAATTAACATTTGCCACTAGACGTTAAACATTTTTTCTTGGACCTGGGGAATAAAACAGGTTGTTGATTTCCCTTGAAAGTAAGAGGGGAAAGACATTTTATTTAAAAACCAAATCTTGTATGGTGTTAAAAAATGAATAGTTTAATTTGTTGCTGAATAATTTTACAAAACGACAGTTTTGAAGGAAAACAAACATACATTCACAAGAAATGTTATTGCAGTCTCTAAAAACACCGCAAAGGACCTCCTTTGTGCACAAAGGAGCACAAAAGACCGCAAAGGAGTTTGATAGGTGCACAAAGGACCTGAAATTGTTTATAGAACGGGGGAAAAGTGATTTTTCACAAAAAACGATATTGATTTTTATTAAACATGTTAAAGGGAAACTCCGCAAAAAAAACAAAAATTGATATCATGTCCATTCTGTATAAAAATGCTCATATTCATAGATATTAAAGTTGTATTCTGCTAGAAAAGAGATCACCATCGATTTTAAATTTAGAGTATCAATAATTCCCTGTGTGCCGCCATTTTGACCCTCTTTGCCGTTTGAAGCCACGATATGTCTATGAATCACAAAAGACCAAAACGACCGAAACCTAATGTAGTCATAATTGCGAATATCTTGTCAATCGTACGGTTGTATTATCTGACTTACTTATTTGATACGGATTTTTTTTTTAAGTAACCAAGGTTTGTATGTCGTTTTCAACTATTTATATGGGAATTTCGTTAAAAAGTCATAGTTCAAAGTCATAAATGATCATAAATAAGTGTTCTGTGAAAATTGTTTTCGAAAAGATTAAGTTACTAACTAATGGATTTTGAAACAATACGATACTACCAAAGGCTATCCACAGCCTCTACAGAAAGGCAGATCACGGCTTAATATGTAGTACAAGCAAAGTTTTCTGCGTAATTAATTTACAAATACATGTATATGTATTTGATCTGTATTGTTTATATGACCATGATCACGGAAGTCTTAATTTTATATATTAGTTTGCAAAATTGTGATCAAAATTCGTTTTTTAAAACAAATAAATAATTTTGTAGTAGTTGAAATTTAATTGCATAAATATGTTCCGAATGTCAATGGTGGTAGTTTAACCTGGTGACGGAGAAAGCTTTTTTAGATTTTAATAGTAGTTTTAGTGGAAACGAAGTGAAAATCCTATTGGTGGTGGTGCTACATCGTCTTCTTCTATTTGGTGACCTGTCAAACAAACTGTGCATAGTGCTACTTAAATATAAACAATCGAATTAGTTCACTGCCCTATCTACATATAAAGGAAAATGGCCGACTTTTAGATCTGGTTTTAACTTTTACGAAACTCATATTTTAAATCACAAGTTCCGTCAAACTTTTACTACGTTTTATCAAGAACCGTTTTAGTGTTTTAAAGAGTATAACATTTTTAGCTGCATTTTATCTTAATTTATTCTTAGCCGTATCAAAGGAAAATATATCAGACAAAACATACTTTTAAATATTGACAATATAGTTTTAACGTGATAAAATATATTACATCTACCAGAGAAGCAGGAAGTGCATAGTATTTAAAAACTGAACAAACAACAACAAACAGTGCATGAGATAGAGATAGTGAAAGACAATTGATCCACATATAATATCCTCTATAACACATATAGCACCTTATATTCATCAGGGCATTGGCAAATTGTTAACACCATACATATATTATATATATAAAGCCTGCTTACGCTTACTCACTGAAATAGAATCAACCTAGTATTAGTTCAATATAGTCATAGTAGCTTATGCATTAGGACCCCTCTGCTAATTTCATCACTCATCATTAAAATTCACAAAGGTATCTTAAAGAACTAGTGAAGCATAGTAGTCAATACATCACAGTGTGAACACCTCAAAATATCTGAAAAACTGAACAATTAGAATAAAATACACCAACTTATTATAGTGTATAATCAGTGACATTGAACTGTAAAGAATATTAAAATAACAAGATGGATACAAACATGCAGATAGATCGAACACGACGTAGTCTACGAATTGCAGACAGAAATGAGCCGAATACAACTCAGACTCGCATTGAAACAAAACGATACGAACTGAACCTGAGAAGGGCAATTATAAAACAGCTAGACCTATGTAACATTACGTCTAATATAATGCACATAAATAAACTGGGAAATCATATTTATACCATGAATACAAGTACATACAAACTATATTCAGCCAAAATTATAAAGTACTTTGAAGAGCTACAAAATGAGCCAAATCACCAATATAGAGCTACAGTAACAAACAGGACTGATAAAAAAGGGGTTACCATGTAACATAAGATCCAAATCCACACTAAAACTGCAACCCAAAGAAAAGGTACACTCAGATACTGTATTATGCTTTACCACACAACAGCAAAATTCATGGTAAATGGGCAACACCCTCATCTGTTCTTGGAAGACCATAACAGAATAACTCAAGAAATACAGAATGATCCAACATACCGATCACTTGCAAATAGAACAAAACAACAGCTTGAAGCAGAACTCAGCAACATAACAGAAAATATGCAATCAAGAAATGAAACAAATAATGGTACAACTGATACTGATGAACAAAGACAGCAATGTCAGCCAATTTTAAACCAAAACCTGAATCAGTCAAACAACCCAGGGTGGATACAAGATAACCTGCTAAATAGCTCAATAGAATTAGAACAAACCATTGATCGCCTGGATAACATTTTAACCTTCGCAAAAGAGACATACAATCAAGATGTACCAACAATACAACAAATCGGCACAAAAGATGATGAAGTATGGACTTGCCCAATCTGCACTATGGAGGCAAACAGGAACACCATTGAATGCATATCATGCCTTAATTGGATTCATTTTGCATGTGAGAAACTTAAAGAAAATGAAATAAAGCAATTTACAGAGAATGACCAACTGGAATTTATTTGCAGCAGCTGCAAACAACTGAATGATAACATGATAGATGAATTTATCCTGCCAAGATCTGAGGAATGTACAGATTTGGAAGAACATACAAGAGACATGGACACAAATGTAACACCTAGGGAATGTCATGAACTAAACTCAACGAATGAAGACTCAGATGCAAATCCAACTAGTAAATCAAACAATGAGAGACCCATCAGCCCAACGACAAAGGAACAGCATAAGGAATGTAACCGAAGAACACAACACAGAAGCTCAGAGTCAAACATAGATGAAAATACTGAAATAGACGAAGATGTTACAATTCTTAAAGCTGTTGCAAATCTACAAACAACAGCAAAACAAAAAACAGCCAATATCTTTGACAAAAGTCCGCAACTGGAGAGTACAGAGTCTAAAATAGATGAAAACAGGGTAATAAATGAAGATGAAACAACTCTTAAAGTGGTTGCTAATAAACAAACAGTAATGAAAAAGAAGGTGAAGACAACAATTAACATACAAGATACTACGCAAATCAACATTCTAGATGGAACCAACACAACTGGAATTCAAGAAGAAAACAGAGCGAATAGTAGTTTTAATCAATGAAATCCAGCTGTGGATAACCAAGCTATCTCTCAACAAACACAGAAACCAAAGAAGCAGAAAAAACCCTTCAAGCTCAATGACACAGAACAGCAATTAGCAGCATGTCGAGCTGAAATAGCTAGATTAGAAGATCTGAACAACGAAAAGGATAAAACCCTTGCAACAATGCGAATACGACTTATGGCTGCAGACGATATACCACAACAGAAATCCAATCAACAGAGCCCCGAGTTAAACAACTTGATCTTGCAAAACCAACTCAAGATTGAACGAGTACTTCTCGCAGTGGAACACCTAAGACTTGACTTTAGAAACATGGAAGAGAAACAAAACAAAATATTTGTTGATCCCACAGACATAAAAAGCTGTTACGAATGCCAAAAAAATGCTAGAAACTCTAACACCCACATAGAAAATCAAATCAACGTTTTAAAAACAGCCTTAGACAGACCGGACCAGGATCTAGCACAAAACAAACGAGATGAAGATGTATGTAAAATTAATGACACTCATAACGAGGAACCAGAGACACAACCTGAAGTAATCATAAGAACCAAAGTAGGGGTAAAAACAAGAAAGAGAAATACTCCAAATAAGGAAATTAAGTCGAAGGAGAAACAAAAACCCTCACAGCCAACCATCAACAAAATCCAGCCAATGTGTAATGTATCTGGGAACAACACATCAGAAACAGTATACAACGAGGATATAGATCAAATTAAAAACCAACAAGACCCCTATGAACATATGATGGCTGCATCCATACAGAAAAAGGCCACACATCAACAAGCAAACAATGAGCAAAATAGCCAACAGCAAATAGACTCAAAAGCAAACAAGGAAGCAGAAGGTAGAATAACTCCGGTCTCTTTTTTAGGACATGGCCGAGCCAAAACCACCTTGGGGATACTGGCAGACCTACTGACAGGAACACCACTGATAATGAACCATTAGAACCGAGTAATAAAGATCCAGCAGAGGTACAATTATGTATACCAACACCAAACGAAAAAGAAATAATAGAAATTGGCAGTTTGAATACACAGAATGTAAGAGGAAATGCTATATACATACAGAACACACTGAAAAGGGTGAAGATCCTCTTTATTCAAGAACACTGGCTATTTAAATTCGAAAAGGAGGAATTTAAAACACTTTTCCCAAATCACGACACATATGCAAGATTTTCAGACGAAGAAGACGAAATATCTCATGCATCAAGAATAAGAGGTTTCGGCGGTGTTGCTATCCTATGGGACACCAGCATAAGCACATTCATAAAGCGCCTACCAGATGGTAACCAAAGAATAGTAGCGATTCAAATCGAAGCCAAACCTAAGCCAATTTGCCTAATAAATGTATACCTACCAAGCAGTGGAAAAGATCAAGCCAAAACAAAATACATGGAGGTACTAGATAGTCTACGAGAAATGATCATAAAATATAGAGACACCCACCTTCTGATAATCGGTGGTGATATGAACGGCTCTCTCTTTCGGAAACATGAAAACGATCACGACAAAGCACTAAAATCCTTCATGGCTGAACAGGATCAGACCATTCCAAAGCAATATCCAGAAACAGCAACTTTCTTTCACCACGACGGCAAGGCCTCCGCAACAATTGATTACTTCATTACACCAAGAAATCAAACAGCAGAGGCAATTGGAGATATACAAAATATGGGACTACAACCTCTTAACACATCTGACCACAGCCTAATCATGGGTAAAATCAAAGTAGAGAAGCTGGCAAATACACCCAAAACCATACCCAGCCAAATAACATTCAAAAAGCCAAAATGGTAAAAATGTAACAAGCAAGTATGCAACCAAACAATTGAAGAGCTGCTTGAAACGAACAAGGCACCTGTACATTGTAAATTTGACATCGCACTTGATGTAATGCACTTGACAAATGTTCTACATGAAGCAGGAACTGCATCTATTCCAAAATACAATGCTCAAAAACATAATGTCACAAGAACAAAAGGAAGAGGGGCATGTAACCACGAAATAGAGGAAGTTTCAAAGGCGGCAAAAATTGCATACCACAAGTGGAAAACAACTGGTTCACAAAGAAACCCCAACAACCAACTATATCAAGATATGAAAAGCAAGAAAAAGAAATTTAGACAACTCCAGCGACAAGCACAATCCAGAATTAGAGAAACCAAATACATTGTACAATAACATTATGGAATCTCAAGAATTCAACCAAAGACTTTTTTACAAACTCATCAAAGAACAAAGAACAAAAAGACATGGAGAAACAGACGTAATCATTGTAGATGACGAAATACTAGATGATGATGACAAAATTCTAAATGGCTGGAAAAAAACACTTTGAAACTTTGGCAACACCCATGGACAACGGTGAATATGACAAAGATGTACAACATTTCATAAATATTGATTGCCTACTCATTGAGGAACTTATCAAAGGCCAAACATCCAAACAACTTATCCTAAAAGTAAATGAAAATGTGATCAGAAAAGCTGTATGTAAGCTCCAGACCACCTTGGCTTAACTGCAGAACATCTTAAGTTTGGGGGTGAAACTGCAATCACATTTATAACATCTATCATCCTGAACATTATCACATACTGCTATATCCCAGAAAACCTACAGACAGGCTTGTTAACTCCAGTATTAAAGAAGGACAAAGACTCTAAACTGCCTGGTAACTACAGAGGTATTGCAGTTACTCCAGTACTGAGTAAGATACTTGAAACTGTTCTCCAAGATGACACAAATGATGAACTCAAAGCCACACAAAGTAGATTACAGCGGGGGTTTACAGAAGAGACATCACCCGTTAATGCTGGACTTGTAGTAACAGAAGGGATTAATGAAGCTTGTGACCAAAACATCTCTGTTGGAGTGGTAACCCTGGACGCAGAAAAGGCATTCGATAAACTCGACCACCAAATACTCCTCAGAAAAGTATTCCACTCTGGAATTAAGGATACAAGATGGCTACTCATTAAGCTGCTACAAACAGAAGCTAATACTAAGGTCAAATGGAAAGGCAACCTGAGCAAAATATTCCAGTCCAGACAAGGCATTAGACAGGGAGCAAAACTTTCACCGTCCCTGTACAAAAGATACAACAACCAACTACTACAAACATTACAATTACATGATGCTGGTGCAAAAATTGGAACAACATTTATTGGGGCACCCACAGTAGCCGATGACATTGCTCTGATTTCTTTCAATCCTATAGACCTACAATGTGCACTAAATATAGTGAACGACTCAACCAAAATAGACAAAGTCACAATAAACTCCTCCAAAAGTGATGCAGTGATCTTTAACACCAAAAGAGGAAAAGAGCCACAGGAATGGAAAATTGGAAACGAAACAATAACAGAAGTCCAGGAAACAACTCATATTGGGATAGTGAGAAATGTCAACAAGAAAAATGATAAATATGATAAAAATGAAAGCAGAATAGAAAAAGGGCGACGTACAATGTATGCCTTACTAGGAGCTGGTTTACACGGGAAAAATGGTATCAATCCTGTAGTAACGAATAAAATATTTACAACATTCAGCAGGCCTAGAATAACATATGGACTTGAAGTAGTAAAATTACAGCAGAAAGAACTTAACGCTTTGGAAATCTACGAGCGAAAACTACTGAAACAGATCCAAGGGCTCCCTGACAGATGCGCTAACGTTTCAGTCTATGCTTTACTAGGGACAACTCCAATTACAGTCCATATAGAGCGAAACTCCTTGACCACCTTTTTCAACATTGCTTCACATCCAGAGTTTATAGAACATGATATTGCCAGACGTCAGTTAGCAATGAAGGATGAAACAAGTAATAGCTGGTTTACACATATAAGGATCATCCTACAGAAATATAGCCTTCCAACAGCATTCTAAATTATGAACAATCCACCAAGTAAAACCCTATGGAAGAAGCAAATCGACTCAGCAATCAACAACTACTGGGAAGAGTACTGGAGAGATGAGATTGAACAGAAAAAATCATTAAAATATCTAAACCTACAAGAACTGGCTACCAAACATCCACACAACATATGGAAAACAACTCAGAACAACATCAGGGACATCTCAAAAGCCACAATCATAGCTCGACTTCTAACATGTACCTATACTCTCCAAGCTGATCGAAAAAGATTCAATCAACATGCAGTGTCTGAAACATGCCTTCTCTGTAAAACACACACTGAGGACAGATGCCATTTTATCCTTAAATGCAAAGTTCTAGAGTCACCACGTTCAAAGCATTTAGCTCTACTAAAGCAGCTCTTGGCTAGAAAAATCAGCACCGACACAGCAGAAGAAATATTTAACGACGAAGAGCTTCTCATGCACTGTATTCTGGACTGCTCAATGTTAACCAGAATGGGATATACAGAAATACAAAGTGACATTATCAGAGACATTGAAGAAATCAGCAGAAATTTGATTTATGAATTGCACAATCTTAGGGCAGTGAACCTTAATAAAGTATAATAACAATCTATGAACTTAATATTGTGTGAGACAATAGTTTAGACAACTTTTTAATGATATATTTGAATTTTTTTTCCGAAAACCACCACCAATCTTTTCGATTGGTAACCATATACCTGTTTGCGACAGGGTGCTCCGAAGTCAACGGAGGAATATACCAGCACAACAACAACAACAACAAATATGGGTAATTTCGGATCGTGTAGATATACATGTAATGGGGAATGATGTATGGTGTAAGGTGTAATGTGTATGGTGCAAAGGTGTAACGTGTATGGTGTAATGGTACAAGGTGTATGGTGTAATAGTGTATGGTGTATGGTGTATGGTGTTAGTGGGAAGTTTACACCATCCAAGGACTGTATAACCACTAAAGAAAGTTTGGAATTGATTTATGGCTCTGGTTTTAACTTTTTAGGAATACGAGGCCTAAATGGGTCCAGATAAACATTTTTGTAGTTTCCCGTCCTTGAGTTTATACATCTGTCTGAAATTATACCACAATTTTCCATGCCACGAAAGGAAGGTTATGATTTGCTTAGAAAGTAGGGTGGAGGGGATGTGTTTGGGCTCAAAACGTTTAGGAATAAGAGGCAAGAAGAGGGGGAAACAAGGGTTTCTTGGTTAAAGTCCAATTAGACAATATGAAACCAGTGTAAGGAAGGTAATCCAAATATTTTGAGGTAATCCAAATATATTGAGGTAATCCAAACATGTTTGATTACCTCTCTAACACTGCTTTCAAATTATGTGTAAAGAAAAAATTTTCTCATACCAGATTTCAGAAATTAAAAAGAAAATTTCTTCAGATATTTTTTTTTGGCAAAAAATGAGGTCAATATGCAACAGCATAGTGCATTGCACAAAATCAAAAAAATAAAAGGGGGGTATTTTAAATTTTTGTTGGGGGATGGGTCAATTCGCAATGTTCAGCGAAGTGCAAAACCAAAAAACAATAAGTATATATTCAAATTTTATAATCAGTTTTAAGTTTTTCGACTACAGTTATTCTGTGTCAGAAACCTATTATGTGTCAAACATTTAATTAAATTCCAAATTCAGATCTGTATCAAGCGTGAATAGTGTGTCCAATTTTGTCCGATTGTTTAAAGGGTTGGACCTCTGCGGTCGTATTCAGCTGCGTTCGTCGAAGCAATTTACCAAACACTTAAAGTATATACATGTAACGTTTGGAATATGATGAAAAGGATAATCAAAATAAGTTTAAATTGCACTGGTGTGGAATAAATTTGTATTAAATTGATCATACTTCTGAATTTCCTTATTTCAATCAGTTTTAAATATTGTGTACTGCCTTAATGATAACATGACTTTCATAACTGTTTACATTTGTTTGCTAGGCACTATCAATTATGACTATTCGGTAATTTCCGCAAAAAAAAACCCCGAAGTTTACGGAATCATCTCATCATGCATCAAACATCATCATCACCAATCATCACCTTCATCAACAACAAACGTATGATGTTGTGAGCACTTCATATAATGCTGTGTGCACTTCATATAATGTCGTGAACTTCATATAATGTTGTGATCACTGCATATAATGTTTGGACCAATGCGTATAATGTTGCGAGCACTTCATATAATGTTGTGAATACTTCATATAATATTGTGAGCACTTCATATAATTTTGTGAGCACTGCATATAATGTTGTGAGCACAGTATATAGTGTTGTGAGCACTGCATATAATGCTGATTATTAATATAAGGCAGTCATGGCGTTCCATATGTTAAAGTATTGCTATTTTAATTTCAACATTTGCATTATTAAAATAACAAATAAGTGAGACATAACTCTGTGATTATATTTTATTTTTATAAATTTATGATATGACATTGAGGTTCTTGAGTTATAGAACTTTATTTGTTCAAAAAGCGACGGGCATATCATTTGCTCACTGAGCAGCTCTTTATTAATATATATAATGCATTGTAAAAGTTAGATATCACCAGACGTAGGGTTAAATTCTCATTAAAGAAAACTACAGCAATTCACTGTATTAATCTTTCTTTTCTGCAAGCAGTCTATAGTATGTGCCAATTGTGTCACAATGATATTCATAAAGTTGTGGTTAAGTCAATGATAACAAAGCAATAATCTCCATTTGCCTTTTCTGTTATCATTGATGGTTCTGCCAAATGCTTATTTATTTATTTTGGAATGATCAACAACCCAGGTTAACATTATCCAACGCAGTTTATTTTAATTGATTAATTCACAATCAAATTTGTTAATATTTCAACATTAACTAAATATTAAATGTATTCTGATATGAGTTCTTGTTTGTCAAAGGTCAAGGTCACAACAGTTATTTTTAGACAGAAATTAAGCTAAATTCTGGTTTTCGGATGTTATCTTTTGAATCAAGGCTACCTGTTACTAAACTCTATGATGAATTTTGGATGAATACATTTAAAGTCAAGATGGTCAAAGTCCACAGCAGATTGATAGTCTAAAGTTTTGACAAAATTTATCTTTCCAGATGGTATCTGTTGAATATTATGTATAACTTTAACCAAACTTGGTTTAATATGGCAGATGTGATTGGAAAACAGTTAATTTTTTTTCGGGTCAGTAAGTTAAAGGTCAAGGGCATAGCAACTATTTATAGACTGATTTGTTTGGAAAAGTTTTGTTACTTTTTGAATTGTATGCCAAACAAAAGTGAAAGATACTGAAGATAAAAAAAAACGATCAAAAAGTAAACAACAGTATTCAAAATACAACATTATTAAGAAAACTCAAGAAAAAACAGTATCTGATGTGTATCTCAAACATAAAACAGTTAGAGCAAATCTGATAAAAAGTCGAAGTCTTCCTTCTCTGAAAAATTCCAGGAAAATGGACAATCTGTTTCGAAGTCATTGCTCCTGAAATGTTCATTTTTAGCAATTATTTTTTGTATTGTCTGTTTAATATCTTGAAATAAAAAAGAAAATGTCATAAATAAAGTAATGGAAAAGTTTTGTTCTTAATGACGATTTGACCTAATCTTGCATTTGTTTTGTGTATTGTTTGTTAAATTGTTTTCTAACCTTTAAAACACAGGGAGGAATTAAGTTAAGGCAGCAAGATAATATCAACAAACAGATCAACTTGATGGAAATCGTCACATTACTCCTTGTTGGAATAATAACTGTGAATTTATTTTTAGATATTTTCCTAAAAACTCTAATAGTTTAGAAAAATTAGAAAATGATCAGCTGGATGAGATTGTGACATTAAGGTAGAGCACCAGTATATATTTTTTTTATGAAGATTTTACTATGCTCTTTTCAAAAATTTAATAAAAAGAATGGGTCACCGTGCTATTTTTCAAGCTATGAGGCGTTGAAAATTGCCAAAATTTGGTTAGTTTGTTCATGAAAAAACACATAAGTGTGTATTAAAAAAAATCTATGAGATAGAATTTTGAAATAAATTGTGAGAAGGAAGGTTTCATAATATGTTTTAAGAAAATAAAAAGAAAACATGGTGTCACCGAACTTGTTTTCTTGCTATCAGTAAAAGTAAAAAGAAAACTATTAGCCCAGTATGAATTTTGTAGTAAAAGAGTCATCTCCCCTTAAATGGCTCATTTGAAAAAAATGATTTTAAAACCAAAAAAAATTATATTTGTTAAAATATTTTGTATGATACGATTAATAAGCAAGTTTTCTTTAAAAAGAAAAAAGAGTCTAACCATTGAATTGCAAATCTGTCTCCAAATTTGCAGATTTAGGCAAATAACTAGACCGAAATTTTACTGTGATTGTACAATCCAAGATGGCGGTATACCATGAATCTACCTTAACAACTTATGAATGCAACTCTGTGAGATCAACATGAAAGTGAAAAAGTGTGAAATTCAGCAGACTTCTTGTTGGATTTATTGCCCTTAGATTATAGTTTTATTTTACAAATGTGTATCATTATGCAGATTATTTCTAAACCTCCTATAGATTATTTAAAACTGTAAACGGTAAAATAAGATCATTGATACCAGTTGTACAATATAATTATTTCATTGATTGATTGAAATATTGATTTATTGGTGTTTAACACCACTTTCAGCACTCTGTCTGTTTTGTTGTTGTTGGTTTTTACCTGCATCGCCAAAGATGGAAGCAGATCTAGTAATGGCTCGACCCCGTCTGTTCGTAAGAAATCTATCACATAGTTGTCTTAGCTTCTGTAAAAAGGAGTGATTTGATATTTTGTCTGCAGCTTGGTAGTGTTAAGTTGTAGCGAGTAAGCATTTTTTGTCGAGCCTGCAACTTCTGTTGCAGAGAGCACGACACATGGATAGTGATCCGGCGGCGGCGATGGCGTTAACTAACTACTTAAAAACTTTATATTTTAGAAGTTGGAATAATTCGATGCTCATACTTTGTATATAATTAGATGCCGTATGTTATGAAGTTTCCGTCTGTCATATGTCCCTTGTCCAGTTGGCCTCCTATTCAGGGTTCAGTGACTTCTTGAAATTTCTCTCTTATTATGTATATTAGTATAACAATATGTAGTACATTCATGTTAGAAATTATTATAAGGCATGTATCTCCCTCATGCAAAGTTTAATTCCTCTCACGGATTTGGCTATACTTTTTGGACCTTTGGATTATAGCTCTTCATCTTTTATATAAGCTTTGAATTACACATATTTTGGCCACAAGCATCATTGAAGAGACATGCATTGTCGAAATGCGCATGTGGTGCAGGAAAATTGGTACCGTTAATGTTATTACTATCATTGGGTCGATGCCTCTGCTTGTGAACTGTTAGTCCCCGAGAGTATCACCAGCCCTATAGCCAGTACTTCGGCACTGGAATGAAAATACGGATTTTTTTGTGTTATTAAAATTTGCTGCTACAAAATGTTAAAAATTATTATAAATTAAGGAACGTATCTCCTTCATGCAAAGCTTTAATTTTTTTCACAGCTTTGGCTATACTTTTTGGACCTGGTGGATTATAGCTCTACATCTTTTATATATGCTTTGGATTTTAATAGTTTCGCCATGAGCATCACTGAAGAGACATGTATTGTCGTAATGCGCATCTGGTGCAGGAAAATTGGTACCGTTAATGTCATTGCAAGGTCCTCATGCCCGTCAGACAACATTCATCTGACCTCGGCCTCATTTCATGGACCAGTGAAGAAGATTAAGTTTCCCTGGTCTAGTCCATATAGGTGTAATACCACCATTGATTTTTCCCTATTAGTCTTTGTTAAATTGGCACTTTTAAAAGAATTGTACAGTATTTACCTTTATTTCAACCAAAGAAATACTTTGCATGGATAAAGTTTAATCCTTTCCAGTGAAAATTTCACACTACATTTCATTGCATATAAGAAAGTAATCATCGCCGGAAGTAAACAACCCAATTTTTACACTGTTATTTACTGGTTACCTGCTTTGGTAACTATGTAACCTTAACGTTCCAAAATATTTTATAAGACCATCAAATAAAAAAAGAATATGCTTTTGGACTTCCAACATACATATTTACGACTCAGAAAAATTTAAGTGCATTGAAATGCAGGGTTAATTTTCTACAACTGTCAAATTCAAGGGAATATTTTTTAGGCCTACTTTCGTATGCAACCGGATGTGACATACCATGATTTGGTGGTATTACATCTAAAGAACACCTAAATGTCAAATATACTTAATGTAATTTTTTCCCCTCCAATTGCAAGTTATTTCAAGCATAACTGTCAAGTTTTGTCGCAGCAAGACCTATAGTTTCAGAGAAAATCACTATAATGTAAGGCCATATCCTACGGCAATTTCAGTCTAATTTCTTCGAAAAATCCTAATTTCAGTGTATCATTCTAAAATGCAGTGTTGACTAATATCTGATCATAAACTCATGATGTATGCATTCAAACAATTAAATAGAATACAAAAGACAACTTTAAGATGATAAACAATTTTATTGCCCCTTTTAGAGTTCATTTGAAGGTCTGTTTTAGTCTGTATTGGTCCATTTTTCCTCCATCCTTCCTTTTTCATCAAAACTTGATATCTTTTGTCTAAAAAATAAAACAAATGTGATTATGTTCCCACAAAAATGAAATAAATGTAATGTTAAATCAATAATTAAGGTGTTTTAGCTGAAAGAACTGTCTCTATAATTGTTAACTGTCTACACGGAAGTTTCGATAAGCCCTTATGTGTAACTTGAGTTTTTGGTCTGTTCCCCTAGTGTGACAAATAACGGTTCCCGTTCAGTCAATCATTTGGTGTTACTGGTATCAGAGTCCTTTTATTTACTCACAACAGTATATTTCTAAGAGATTTACACAAAAAGTCCACTTTCTTGTATTTTACATTAGAAAATGGGGAGAAAGAGTAATAAAAAAATACCTCAAAATGTTTTTACAAAGGGTTATGTCCCCTGGAATGCTGGTACAAAAAATATATTGGTAAGAATTATAAAGTTTAAGTATGTGACACTGGATTCTGATGTGTATAAATCCAGGGCAAATAAGTGTTTAGATGATATATTGTCTGTGCAAAATTTAGTCGGCACAATGGCAAATTGTAAACTTGCGGCCAAAACAACAAAAAAACATGACAATAGTTGATACTTACTTTAATGCTGAAGTGTCATCTGCAGACCAATTCACATATAAGATTTTTCAACAGAATACTCTTCAGAACATGGTTAACACTGAAATAAAAAATTCACATGTTGTATAAACAAAACTGTAAGGGTAATTTACAATTTAACTCAGTAAACTAAATACAGCTTTGTCTGTCCACCCATTTGACTTAGAAAGCACCCGTAAACCCCCATTTCAAGGCAAGTTTACCTCTAACGTGCTTTCAGTGTCTAAATCCATTCCGAAAAGTCCATGTTTACAATGTTTTAACTGGTTTATTAATAACTTTTATAAATGAAAGTACAATAAGGTCAATAGTGCACATGTAGATTCCCTAAATAGGTGTAATACCACCATTGATTTGTCCCTATTAGTCTTTGTTAAATTGGCACTTTTAAAAAAAATTGTACAGTATTTACCTTTATTTCAACTAAAGAAATACTTTGCATGTATAAAGTTGAATCCTTTCCAGTGATACAGTGAAAATTTCACACTACATTTCATTGCATATAAGAAAGTAATCATCGCCGGAAGTAAACAACCCAATTTTTACACTGTTATTTACTGGTTACCTGCTTTGGTAACTATGTAACCTTAACGTTCCAAAATATTTTATAAGACCATGCATCAAATAAAAAAAGAATGATGCTTTCAGACTCCAAACATACATATTTACGACTCAGAAAAATTTAAGTGCATTGAAATGCAGGGTTAATTTTCTACAACTGTCAAATTCAAGGGAATATTTTTTTAGGCCTACTTTCGTATGCAACCGGATGTGACGTACCATGATTTGGTGGTATTACACCTATATCAGATACTTTAAGCAATAAGTCTTTTGTAATTGGTGTATAGAATGAGTGTAAGGTGTATATGTCCAACTGGCAGGTTACATCTGACCTTGACCTCATTTTCATGGTTCAGTGGTAATGTTTTTTTTGTTTGGTCTTTTTTTTATAATACTATATGCAATATGTCAACTGTATTTGTTGTATGGAAATATTTTACAACTCAACATACTGAAGCTGCACACCAAATATAAATTATCATTCCCTTAAAAAAAGCCAAGAAAACTTTGACAAATTTCATTGTACAATGAGTGTTGTAAAATGATAAACTGTTAGCAAACAGGAAGTGGATACACAACAGATATAACAAGAGTGAACACGCTGAAATGTCTCGCATGTTCATTGATTTTATGTTGATAGTCTTAAATATCTGAATATATAGTTTTACTACAGGTATCACATTAACTCAACATAATTAAAGAACATGAAGCAAAAGTCGGATAAACTAAACCATAATACATATGCACCTTACAATCATTGGATACACAAAATATAGTTTATTTGTTGCTTATAGTTTCTTAGAAACAAACTTGAAAATTAGGTCAAGGTCAAATAAAACCTTTAACCAACAAATGCCATAGATATTGCTTATTAGGTCTTCTCAGAGTAAGGTATTAAACCTCCAATTCATGACTTATTTATGATTTGAATAATTTTGAGTGCTGAAAACCATTGAACTGGAATTTTTATGTGTGTGTGAATTTAAGGGCTTACTGAGAATTTCATCAATTTTGATAAATTAAGAAATAATTAAGGTTCCAAATCCATCAGTCTAAGTAGACTTTAGATGAAATTTTCTATTTAGTATATATGTTTTTTGGTTATACAACTCTGAACGTGTTTAGTTAGGTCTGATACATTTGGCTTCCGAAATCTTTGAATTTGAGCATTCCTTATGAAGGTTAATCATTTTTATCTAGAAAAGCGCCTCATACGCACAAAATTAGTAAGACAAACTCAAACAAAATTAAGACATTTTCAGACAAATAGAGACAGTATACATAACTTGTTTCCCATGATAGAACAATGCACTTTTTTTTTCTTTTTTTTTTTTTAGAACAATGCACTTAAATTACATCTGAAACAATTACATCTGAAATAATTTCCTTGGCAATGATGTTGATGATAAAGTAAAATAGAAACAGTAAATACGAAGGTCAATAATCAATTAATAGTAGAAAATGATTGACACAGTCCACAGCCGAACATTAAATGTTATTTTTAAGCCAGACAACTTGTAACAACTATTTTTTTTGTGAATTCGTTCCTCCTTTGCTGGTATCTGCTATAATTTGAAAATGTTGAAAAGTGACCTTTAGCTGTTTATCTTCTGGTATGTTGATCTTTGATGAATTGCTGTCTCATTATCCATCATACCTTATTAATGACATTAATCTTGAATGAATGTTCATAAGAATTCTTTATATATGTAATACACATTTCTTTGTAGATTTATTCCAATTATGGATGGATTCAATACACTGTTACAGTAGATTGGAAGAGGACAGAAATAAATCTGATGTCAACAAGAGAACATCAGATGATCTTGATCCACCGATAGTTATTGTTGGCACTTGGAAAGATGCCTTGATCTGTGATGTAGAAGAGGTATTGGAAATTACAAATGTTGTCAGAATCTGATGTTTGTATAAAAAAGAAGATGTGGTATGTTTGCCAATGAGACAACTCTCCAAAAGATACCAAATGACACAGAAATTAACAACTATAGATCACTGTACGGCATTCAACAATGAGAAAAGCCCATACAGCAAAGTGTTTATTTGTACAGATACCTGTTTTACTGTTTCACCAGACCAACACATATGACATATATTGACAATATATAAATGCAAGCTTTATCACATGTAAGGTTTAAAGTGTTTATAGGAAAAGCAATCCGTTTTATTAGTTTACAAAAGATCTTTCAACAATTTCTGAAATATGATATAGTACAATAAACCCATCATGGAAGTACGTTGATAAGTGTATTATTTTTTTATTTTTTTTTAGATTGACGATGCATGCAGAGAAAATATTTTAAAGTATACAGATAATATATCAGACGATGAACTAGGACATATCAGGCACGAATACTTCATTTCCAATACAGAAGATGATTCCAGTGTATTCCAGCAAATACGAGAAAACATCCTAAATTTAGCAAGAACAATGAGAACATGGAATAAAGATTATCCTTTAAAATTTATTCAGCTTGAAAAACGACTTCAAGAAAAGAAGAAGGTGTTACCTATTATTTCCTTTCAAGAAATTCAGAATATTGCTATTGATACATCTCAGCCACTTAATGATAAAGAACTAAAATTGTTCCTGGAATTTCACCATGAGATCAGAGCCTTAGTTTATTTCAATGATCTTCCTTCTTATATTATTTTAGACACACAGTGGTTGTCTGATGTTTTTAGATGTATTGTCACAGCCAAAAAATTTAGTGCTATTAGCATAAGAAATAAAAACAAATGGAAAGAGTTGTATAGCAGAGGCAAATTGCATAGCGAGGTTTTAGACGACATATTTAGAAAAAGTGAAGGCATTTTTTCCAAACACAAGGATCATATCATGAATGTAATGGAGAAATTTGATATCATTATACGTCCTAACACATCCGAAACTCAAAGAGATGCTGGTGATATCAAACCTCTCTATTATCTACCCTGTATGATTAAATCAGAACCCGAGTGTGATATATACGAAATGTTTAATGTGACGGAAAACGTATGTACTAAGTCTACCTGGTTATGTTATCAGTTTAGGTTTCTACCACCCCATTTAATGAATCATTTAATTGCGTCACTGTGCAGGAAATATAACGTTGCAGAAGTTGTCACTAAGGAACAGAAAAGACAAATTACTCTTTTCAGAAGCTCAGCTGTCTTTGAGTTACAGAAAACGACAAAAATGAGAAAATTACTTATTATGAAAGGTCCAAATGTTATTCAAATTCAGATTTGGCAGTTTGGGAAGAAAGTTGAAAGAGGTTTGTTCAAATACATTGCAGACTTTGTGACACAGGAAATAATCAAGTTAATAAGTACAAGATTCAAGATGTCCAATGTAAGATTTGAGTTGAAGTGGGAATGTGGCCAAACAAAACCAGAGTGTGTGACAGGATCATTTGATTTAAGTGAAGATCAGGAAAACAAATATTATTGTGAGACATGTACTGCTATACACACATTCACTGGTGAATGGTCAGATCTACAACATAAAACATCTGATGTAAGTTAAAGATTTATTCATATTTCACATGTTATATGTATTCTATATAGAAAATGTGTAATCATATTGTATACTTAGTACCATGTTTCAGTCCTTCCATCTACCTATATCCTATTGAAGTTTTCCTTGCTTTTCTCCTGGGTACTAAAGTTTTAGCTATGGAGTGATAAAATTATTATTTGCACTTTAACAGGTCAGTGTGTTACTGTTTGTTAGTGAGGAAATAGTTCATGGGGCTTGAATTTATACTAATTTTACCACGGGTTGGCTCTTTATGCCGAATATTTTACAGCGAGAGTGAAATATCAGCATAACGGGCAAACCCGTGGTAAAATCAGTATAAATGCAAGCCCCCATGGATTATTTCTATTCTTATAGGGCGAATATGGCAATTCTTTTGGATGGAGGCGTTCTAGGTGAAGGAAAAAAATTGCCATTCCCATAAATAACGCACAATTAAGACGTTAAAGAACAGAGCAAATGGAACTAGTGGCATGCTTTAACTATTACAATAACGTATTTGGATAGGTTTGAATGATTTTAATTGATATCTTAATTACTTGCATGTCACAAAAATAAACATATGACGTGGGAGTACAATCGGAACCGCCCGAACAATATATTCATATTTTACCACGGGTGTGTACTCAAAGCGTATAATGGACGTCATGTTAGATTTCGATATATATGGGTTAAGCAAATTCTATTTTGGGTTAAAGCTTTGCTCTCACCACATAAAATTTATGATTATTTTCATTAATAATTAATAGATTTAAGTAGAGTGATGTTTTAATTAAATATAAAGTAGTAGTGGTCAACCGATAGTGGTTATTAAGTTTTGTTTAAAAATTATTTTTTATTGTCACAGAGTTCTGAAAATGTTCCCAGATCTAATCTTTATATCGAAAGCTCAAGCCAAACCCAAACTACAGTTGAATCCACCAAGGTAACAAGCTATTATTTTATTGTATAGCATATTTGTATAACTAGTAGTAAGTATTACATAAAGTGCAATGTCAAATAAGATAAATTTATAAGTATTACTTGTTTTACTTAAAACAAATTCTTGAGAAAATATCATGCATTCGTCAAATTGAGCAATTGTCTTTGGATTGACACTTTATGCTTTGTAATAGTTTATTCCATCGAAATGCAAACTTTTGAGACAAGTCATGTTATAAAGTCATGATACTCTTAACTGAGCATTTTTAGCATTTTAGCATTTTAGCATTACTGACCGAGTAGGCTATTTCTATGATTATGGCCGTTTACCTTCGTCCCTGAATGTAAAAAAACAAACATTTCCTTGAGTTGTATGAAACTTATAGGAAGACTAATTTCCAGTTTTATGAGGTAACTCATCTCTGAAGAGAAATCTAACTTGTTTTACTAATATGCATACATAGCCAAAGAATTTAGACATACTTGCATGCTTGGATATGTCGATTATTCAACCTATCTATCAAAATAGAATAAAAGAATATGATAGGTGCCACCTACATTGACAAATTGTCTGCGTAAACTTTTCATGAATATTACCAACTATTTTCTATTTAAAATGAATGACATTCTTTTTTTTGTTTTGAGGTACGTGTCCGTGTCCAAGCTGGTGAGAGGGTGTTTTCGAATGTCAATGAAAGGGCAACAGGAACAGCCATTTCGGCACGGGTATGTAGCATCACATTGTATTTTCGTGCTATATTCATTTCCTAAAAATCGAAATGATAAAACAGGAGAAGTTCAGTTTTCCATTCCATATTATAATAAATTAAAGATTGAACAATGACAAGATATATATAGAAGAAGAAAAAAATTGTTAAAAAAAATAAATTTAAGTGTTCTTTTATCGATGGTTAAAGTTGAACAAATGTTGACTTCCACAAAAATGAATGTGAATTAATTTAAGAATGTAAATTCAAACGCTTGAAACAGAATTGTTGACAGAAATATTTCTATTTCTTTTTCTTACATGTCTATAAAACCAGGTTCTATCCACCATTTTCTACATTTGAAAATGCCTGTACCAAGTCAGGAATATGACAGTTGTTGTCCATTCGTTTTTGATGATTTTTGTCATTTGATTTTGTCATTTGAATAGGGACTTTACTATTGAGTTTTCCTTGGAGTTCAGTATTTTTGTGATTTTAATTTTTTTTTTATCAACATAAATCCTTTTTATCATTAAATAATGGCATTTTCGGTTCAACACTTGCCTTTGTGGAACTTTCCCCTTTGATAGTCATCATACTGATGTTAGTTAAGTTGAAGCAATCATATTATCGTGAATGTTTTATATTGTTAGACCAGGTGCTAAAAAATATCAACAGATGCATGTGTTTAATTATAATGGTTTTCCTATGAAAGAAAAAAACATAAATTTGACACTGTTTCCTTAATATCATTGATACCAAAACAAACTATTTCTGAAATATTATCGGCAAGATTTTGACAATAATTATTTTGAAACATTATTCACAGATTTCTCCAATTGAACAAAAGTTAGTTTCGGCTTTGGTGCCAGCTCCTTAGTTTTACTTATTTATATAGACTGTTTATGTTTTTGTTTTCTTGCAAACACTTCTGTGAGTACTTGACTAAGTTAACTGTCAATAGATTCAACAAAAACTTATGTGAAGTCTTATTGTAGATTATTTTGTTCGTGTTTTACATCACAACTCTTATTTTCTTTCCAGTTCACAGAAGAGGAAATTAATTTTACAAAGATGGGAATGATAGCATTGAATATTTTTGCGGATGTTTTATATGATTTATTAAAACCAGATAAACCACATCTACGTCAAAGGTGTGATTGTGATATAACATACTTATACAGTGAACACAGGAAACTTAATAAACATGTTCCAAGTAATTCAAACCACCGACCATGTCCTCCTGGGCCATGGGGAGGATGTTGGCAAGATTTTAAGAATACGGACATAGCTATTGGAGATGATATTGAGCGCATAAGACTTACAAGAAACGAATTACAACATTCTAAGAAATTTAAACTTGACGAAATACGTTTCAATGAATTAAGTAATATATCAAGTGAGCTTTTAAAAAGATTTGATCGCCATAACACACCAACAAGGCTGTATACAGATCATCTGAAGGACATTCTGGCTAAAACTATTTCTGGAGAGGAAGTGAAATCAATTGAAAATGAAATATCAGGTACATATACTTTTAACCGGTTTTTTTTTGTAATGCTTAGCCTTTTTCGTTTTTCCTGTAATGTTTAATATTTATTAATATAATCTGGGCTATTTTCGTGATTTCCTAGAAATGATAATGACCATTATTAGACTTGTTTGTAAAAGGATAAGGGTAAATGAAGGCTTGTTTGTATTAAAATATAAGTGTATGCAGACTTAACAATTTATTAAAGTTGAGATTTGCTAAGACCCTGCGATATATTTTATGCGTTCCGTGACCTGATATGAGTAGTCATTCTAGCTTCGCCTACTGATTTTGCCATTGATAAATATTTGAAGTATAATTTGAAACAGTTATAACAAGGGTAACTCAGGAATAGAAATATTGTCATGTTTAGTCTTCTTTAAACCGGCAGTAAAAATGGAGCACCTATTAAATGATATACCAATTGCACTTTGGTAAATTGTTCTCGTCCTAATCAGTAAATGTGCATTATACAAATGCCACTGGACATTAAATAACAACAATCGTTCAATTAGTATATATAATTTTATTTTAGGGATGACGATTGAAGTTGAAATTGAGCACTAAATCAATGTTTAACCACAATAGACATGCTAGAGAAACATATCATAAGAAGCCCACAGTCTACCAAAGTAACAGATTTGAAGTCGATCATCTATAATAGAAACATAAATCTGTCAAATTCAGGTTGAAACTATCTATTCATAAAACTATAGACAACAAGATGAAGAATGTGAACCAAGTTGAAAATATTGGACTAAGGTTAAAGATTTAACCAATATGTGACTGTATAATTACTGGTTTTTCCAGAAATATTCACATGCAGCAAATACTGTAATATTAATATTGCTAATAACATACTACTCATATAATCGCTATTTACATACTTTAATAATATGTGTGAGACTTTATAAACTTGTATCTATAAGTATCTTTACAGTGAAATCAAGAAAACTTGTATAGTGCCGTGAGAAACATAAGACAAAACAGGAAAGCATGTTCTCTTTGTTTTTCATGAGAAAGATATAAGAAATATTTGTCCATAAGGGCATCAGATGTTGATGCTATATATATATTCACAGCTTTATTATCTAGGCACCCCTTTATGGCTGGAATATTGTTTTGTTATGTGTTTATCCCAGATTTGTTTTACATATATCCACCGTCTTATTTCATTCATAATAAAAGTAAAATTTATAGGTAGTTGTTTGATAGTCTTAATTATTCAATGTATTGCTTGAAATATTTGGCAGTTTTTTTTGTTTTTTTTTTGTTTTACCAAAATGAAAACAAGCAATAAACCATGAAGAGACAAATCTATTGCAATATGTGCGTGTTGACCTTTTGAAAGAGTGTAAGTTTATGATAACACATATGATATCACACAGATACTTTTAATCGGTTGGACCTCTTTTTACATAAACATGGATATAGTGAACTGTGTAAGTTTTTCAAATGATGTTCGTTGTTGTTTGCAGAAGAAAAACCAATCAACTTTTTCAGACATTGTCCAAATATTGAAATAAATAAAGGCAACAGTAGTATACCGCTGTTCGAAAGTCATAAATCAATTGAAAAAAAAATAAAATCCGGGGTTACAAACTTTAACTGAAGGAAACACATCAAATATAACAGGAGAACTACAACACAACAGAAACACAACACTAAAATATAACAGGAGAACTACAACACAACAGAAACACAACACTAAAATATAACACACGCTGAAACGACCTATGTTATAACAATTGCCAAAGTATGCAATCAGAATTAACCAGTATAAGACAAAGTCTGGTCATCATGTGCTTGGAATCAATTGAAAATAACAATTATCAGACAATATCTGATTATTATGTTCTAGAGATCAATCGGAAAGCCCTATTACCAGACAATGCTTGGTTATCATGTTTCCAGGATCAATCGGAAATCACAATTATCAGACAACTTATTGTTAGCTTCAGCTTGACTTTTTGTCCTGCAGATCAATCGTCAATCTCATGTATCAATTAATACCTGGTGATCGTGTTCTCGAGATTAATCGGAAATCATCTTTATCATGTTTATCCTTTAAGCATCTGCCCTTGGAAACTCCTGCATATGAACACCAATATTATTTGTTCAGATGCATCAGCCACAAGAAAGGACTTGACTCAAAAACTATATATGATGCTGCTTCTGGTGCGGGGTCAATAAACACAAAACATAATGGTTTACGTGACTGTAAATCTTATTCACTCAATTCATATTTCATGTTGTTGTTTTTTTAAATTCTATTCTTGTGTATTGTCTATTGCAATTGTTTGATATAAAAATTTATATACTGACTGAGCCTATGATGGGTCCCCTATTTGAAATACAATTAATCTATCTAAATGTATTTATCTATCCATGATGTTTTTTAATGCTTTTTTCTCTATTCTTGCTTAACTCATCTGGCTGTTGGTATCTATGATGAGCTTTTTTTTTTATATTTGACAGGAAATTGATCACAAACTGAAACTTACTGAATTTTTGTTTTAATAATAGTCTGAAAAACTAACTTCAACGTTAAGTTGGATGCCAAATGAATATCTCGGCGGGAAATACATCTTGACAAAAAAGTTAAGTTGCACATATCTATAAATATATCAAATCCTTGATACAGTTGAGCGGTATTATTTTTTTCTTAATCCGTCTAGTCCAGTCACGAGATGTTGAACTCGCTATATTTTTTGCCCTCTGAAAATGACATTTTTAGCTCACCTGGCATAGCCATGTGAGCTTATGCCATTACTTTGCGTCCGTCGTCGTTGTAAACTATTTCAAGAATTTTCTCCTCTGAAACTACTAGGCCAAATACTTCCAAACTTTAACTGAATGTTCCCTAGGGTATCTAGTTTATAAATTGTATCCGAAGTTTTGATCTATCAACAAACATGGTCGCCATTGCTAAAAATAGAACATAAGGGTCAAATGCAGTTTTTGGCTTATATCTCAAAAACGAAAGCATTTAGAGCAAATCTGACATGGTGTAAAAATGTTCATTAGGTCAAGATCTATCAGCCCTGAAATTTTCAGATGAATCAAACAACCCATTATTGGGTTGCTGCCACTTAATTGGTAATTTTAAGGAAATTTTGCAGTTTTTGGTCATTGTCTTGAATATTATTATAGATAAAGATAAACTGTAAACAGCAAAAATGATCAGCAAAGTAAGATCTACAAATAAGTTAATATGACCAAAATTGTCAATTGACCCCTTAAGGGGTTATTGTCCTTTAATGACAATTTTTCACAATTTGTTCATCATATTTTCTTACTTTAAAAAATCTTCTTCTCTAAAACTACTCAACCAAATTCAACCAAACTTCAACTGAATGATCAGTAGGGTGTTTAAAATATATTTTGTGTTTTATTTTCTATTTCGTCAAAAACATGGACGTCATGGCTAAAAATAGAACACAGGTTAAAATGCAGTTTTTATACGACCGCAAATTTTGAAAAAAATTTCGTCGTATATTGCTATCACGTTGGCGTCGTCGTCGTCGTCCGAATACTTTTAGTTTTCGCACTCTAACTTTAGTAAAAGTGAATATAAATCTATAAAATTTTATCACAAGGTTTATGACCACAAAAGGAAGGTTGGTATTGATTTTGGGAGTTTTGGTCCCAACATTTTAGGAATTAGGGGCCAAAAAGGGCCCAAATAAGCATTTTCTTGGTTTTCGCACTATAACTTTAGTTTAAGTTAATAGAAATCTATGAAATTTTGACACAAGGTTTATGACCACAAAAGAAAGGTTGGGATGGATTTTGGGAGTTTTGGTTTCAACAGTGTAGGAATTAGGGGCCACAAAAGGGCCCAAATAAGCATTATTCTTGGTTTTCGCACAATAACTTTAGTTTAAGTATATAGAAAATAATGAAATTTAAACACAATGTTTATGACCACAAAAGGAAGGTTGGTATTGATTTTGGGAGTTTAGGTCACAACAGTATAGGAATTAGGGGCCAAAAAGGGACCCAAATAAGCATTTTTCTTGGTTTTCGCACCATAACTTTAGTTTAAGTTAATAGAAATCAATGAAATTTAAACACAAGGTTTATGACCATAAAAGGAAGGTTGGTAATGATTTTTGGAGTTTTGGTCCCAACAGTTTAGAAAAAAGGGGCCCAAAGGGTCCAAAATTAAACTTTGTTTGATTTCATCAAAACTGAATAATTGGGGTTCTTTGATATGCCGAATCTAACTGTGTATGTAGATTTTTAACTTTTGTCCCTTTTTCAAATTGGTCTACATTAAGGTCCAAAGGGTCCAAAATTAAACTTCGTTTGATTTTGACAAAAAAATAATCGTTTGGGTTCTTTGATATGCTGAATCTAAAAATGTACTTAGATTCTTGATTATCGGCCCAGTTTTCAAGTTGGTCCAAATCGGGGTCCAAAATTAAACTTTGTTTGATTTCATCAAAAATTGAATAAATGGGGTTCTTTGATATGCCAAATCTAACTGTGTATGTAGATTCCTCATTTTTGGTCTTGTTTTCAAATTGGTCTACATTAAAGTCCAAAGGGTCCAAAATTAAACTAAGTTTGATTTTAACAAAAAATGAAATCTTGGGGTTCTTTGATATGCTGAATCCAAACATGTACTTAGATTTTTGATTATGGGCCCAGTTTTCAAGTTGGTCCAAATCAGGATCTAAAATTATTATATTAAGTTTTGTGCAATAGCAAGTCTTTTCAATTGCACAGTATTGCGCAATGGCAAGAAATATCTTATTGCAAAATATTGTGAAATAGCAATTTTGTTTTAATTAGAGTTATCTTTCTTTGTCCAGAATAGTAAGCTAGAAATATCTAATTGTAAGAATTTTTTTTATTTGGAGTTATCTTTCTTTGTCCAGAATCAACTTAAATCTTTGTTATATATACAATATACAATGTATATTCACTTTTTACTACCAACTGATAAATTAAAATAATCTTTACCATTCAGTGATAACAAGCAGTTTTTTTACATCTTAATATTTTATGATGTATTTAAATGAGTAGTTATTGTTGCAAACTCCATTAGAAATTTTAATTGAGATTAGTTTTGGAATAAGGGAAAGGGGGATGTGATTAAAAAAATTGGGTTCAATTATCTCATTTGAAATTTCATAAATAAAAAGAAAATTTCTTCAAACATTTTTTTGAGAGGATTAATATTCAACAGCATAGTAAATTGCTCTAAGAGAAAACAAAAAAATTAAGTTCATTAGAACACATTCATTCTGTGTCAGAAACCTATGCTGTGTCAACTATTTAATCACAATCCAAATTAAGAGCTGAATCCAGCTTGAATGTTGTGTCCATACTTGCCCCAACCGTTCAGGGTTCAACATCTGCGGTCGTATAAAGCTTCGCCCTGCGGAGCATCTGGTTGGCTTATATCTCAAAAACTCCAGCATTTAAAGCAAATAAGACAAGAAGTCAAAGTATTTATTAGGTCAAGATCTACCTGTCCTGAAAATTTTCAGCCGAATCGGGTAACTGGTTTTGCAGGTATAATGCCCCTGAATTGATGATTTTAAAGAAATTTTGCAGTTTTTGGTTATTATCTTGAATATTATTATAGATTCAGATAAACTGTTAATAGCAAAAATGTTAAGCAAAGTAAGATCTACAAATAAGTCAATTTGACCAAAATTGTCAATTGACCCCTTAAGGAGTTATTGCCCTTTAAAGACTTTTTCACAATTTGTTCATCATGTTGACTTACTTTAAAAAATCTTCTCCTTTGTATCAATTTCAGCCAAACTTAGGCTAAATGAGTTTCAGAGTATCTAGTATAAATTTTATATTTTATTTCCTTGTATGTCAAGAAACATAGCTCCTATGGCTAAAATAGAACATAGGAGAAAATGATTATTTTTTTTTTTTGCTTTTGAAGAAAATAGGACGATTCAAAGAACATTTAAATAAATTGAAAAGCCAAAATAATCATTGATGAGAGATTTAACCAAAAAAAAATCAGGTGAGCGATTTAGGCTCTTGAGAGCCTCTTGTTATGTTTGAAAAGGGACGAGAAGATGTTAACATTTTAACACCAAAGACCAGAGAGTCACGTTTCATTATTGACACAAAGATTTTATCAATGACACCAAACAATGTCGAGTAATGATATTCGATTGACGGAGTTGATCGCCAGTAAAGTTACAAACCAATGGTACCACTTATTAAAAAAATTTGGTCCGATTGGATGAGAAGACCAAGACATTGTATCGATATCCCATCAACATGACGATATAACAACAACTATCATTGCATTCTTATTCATACTGATGTGTTTTTGCCTGTAAAACCATGAAAGAACTGTATCATGTGTATTGACAATAAAGAACTTTAATGTTAAAACAATATGCATCCAGTTTGCGGTGAAAATATAAAACTTAAATGTATTGTCCAACCAAAACTCTTTTGATCTTATATTTATTATTATATATTTTTAACCCAAATTTTCCTTTTTGTAATTTGTACTTTTAGCAAGTCAGATACATATATCACGATAGTATATTTGACGTTCAATTTAGTATTATATATGCCTTTTAAGCTCACCTGGCCCACAGGGTCAAGTGAGCTTTCTCATCACTTGGAGTCCGGCGTCCGTCATCGTCGTCGTCCGTCGTCGTTTACTTTTACAAAAATATTCTCCTCTGAAACTACTGGGCCAAATTGAAACAAACTTGGCCACAATCATCATTGGGGTATTTAGTTTAAAAAATGTGTCCGGTGACCCGGCCAACGAACCAAGATGGCCACCCTGGTTAAAAATAGAACATAGGGGTAAAATACAGTTTTTGGCTTATATCTCAAAAACCAAAGCATTTACAGCAAATATGACAAGGGATAAATTTGTTTATCAGGTCAAGATCTATCCGCCCTGAAATTAATTGATGTATCACACAACCCATTAATAGGTTGCTGCCCCTGATTTGGTAATTTTAAGGAAATTTCGCCGTTTTTGGTTTTTATCTTGAATATTGTTATAGTTAGAGATAAACTGTAAACAGCAATAATGTACAGCAAAGTAAGACCTAAAAATAATTCTACATGACCAAAATAGTCAATTGAGCAAAGTGTACTTACTCTAGAGACATATAAATCTAACGGAGCAAGGTAAACTTACACGAACAACAAACAAAACTGACAGAGCAAAGTGTACTCACACGAGCAACAAACACATTGCTCCGTTAGATTTGTTGGTCGATCGTAGAAGTACACTTTGCTCAGTAAGTTTTGCTGGTCGCTCGTGTAAGTATACTTTGATAAGACATATTCATGTGTCATCCGTGTAGGTATACTTAACTTCGTAAGATTTGTGGTCGCGTGTGTAAGTTTGGTTTTATACATCTATGATTAAATCAAGTGTGTGTTATAAAGAGTCCTTGTTTCGCGATGTTTACAAGTAATTCACTTTCCTGTCTATTTAAGATTGTAACAACGAATGATAAATATAAAAAAGAAGATGTGGTATGATTGCCAATTAGACAACTATCCACAAAAGACCGAAATGACAGACATAAACAATTATAGGTCACCGTACGGCCTTCAACAATGAGCAAAACCCATACCGCATAGTCAGCTATAAAAGGCCCCGATAAAACAATGTAAAACCCGTTGTTGTATTTCATTTACATATGTTTACAAGTAATTCACTCTCCTGTCTATTTAAGATGGTAACAACGAATGACAAACCCATTGTTGTATTTAAGACGGTGACAACGAATGACAAACCCGTTGTTGTATTTAAGATGGTAACAACGAATGATAAACCCGTAGTTGTATTTAAGATGGTAACAACGAATGATAAACCCGTTGTTGTATTTAAAATGGTAACAACGAAAGATAAACCCGTTGTTGTATTTAAGATGGTAACAACGAATGATAAACCCGTTGTTGTATTTAAGATGGTAACAACGAATGATAAACCCGTTGTTGTATTTAAGATGGTTACAACGAATGACAAACTCGTTGATGTATTTAAGATGATAACAACCAATGACAAAGCCGTTGTTGTATTTAAGATGGTAACAACCAATGATAAAGCCGTTGTTGTATTTAAGATGGTAACAACGAATGACAAACCCGTTGTTGTATTTAAGATGGTAACAACGAATGATAAACCCGTTGTTGTATTTAAGATGGTAACAACCAATGATAAAGCCGTTGTTGTATTTAAGATGGTAACAACGAATAATAAACCCGTTGTTGTATTTAAGATGGTAACAACGAATGATAAACCCGTTGTTGTATTTACGATGGTAACAACGAATGATAAAACCGTTGCTGTATTTAAGATGGTAACAACACATGACAAACCCGTTGTTGTATTTAAGGTGGTAACAACCAATGATAAAACCGTTGTTGTATTTAAGGTGGTAACAACAAATGACAAACCCGTTGTTGTATTTAAGATGGTAACAACCCGTTGTTGTATTTAAGATGGTAACAACGAATGACAAACCTGTTGTTGTATTTAAGATGGTAACAACGAATGATAAACCCGTTGTTGTATTTAAGATGGTAACAACGAATGACAAACCCGTTGTTGTATTTAAGATGGTAACAACGAAAGATAAACCCGTTGTTTTTAAGATGGTAACAACCAATAATAAACCCGTTGTTGTATTTAAGATGGTAACAACCAATGATGAAGCCGTTGTTGTATTTAAGATGGTAACAACGAATGATAAACCCGTTGTTGTATTTAAGATGGTAACAACGAATGATAAACCCGTTGTTGTATTTACGATGGTAACAACGAATGATAAAACCGTTGCTGTATTTAAGATGGTAACAACAAATGACAAACCCGTTGTTGTATTTAAGGTGGTAACAACCAATGATAAAACCGTTGTTGTATTTAAGATGGTAACAACGAATGACAAACCCGTTGTTGTATTTAAGATGGTAACAACGAATGACAAACTCGTTGATGTATTTAAGATGATAACAACCAATGACAAAGCCGTTGTTGTATTTAAGATGGTAACAACCAATGATAAAGCCGTTGTTGTATTTAAGATGGTAACAACGAATGACAAACCCGTTGTTGTATTTAAGATGGTAACAACGAATAATAAACCCGTTGTTGTATTTAAGATGGTAACAACCAATGATAAAGCCGTTGTTGTATTTAAGATGGTAACAACGAATGATAAACCCGTTGTTGTATTTAAGATGGTAACAACGAATGATAAACCCGTTGTTGTATTTACGATGGTAACAACGAATGATAAAACCGTTGCTGTATTTAAGATGGTAACAACAAATGACAAACCCGTTGTTGTATTTAAGGTGGTAACAACCAATGATAAAACCGTTGTTGTATTTAAGATGGTAACAACGAATGACAAACCCGTTGTTGTATTTAAGATGGTAACAACCCGTTGTTGTATTTAAGATGGTAACAACGAATGACAAACCTGTTGTTGTATTTAAGATGGTAACAACGAATGATAAACCCGTTGTTGTATTTAAGATGGTAACAACGAATGACAAACCCGTTGTTGTATTTAAGATGGTAACAACGAAAGATAAACCCGTTGTTTTTAAGATGGTAACAACCAATAATAAACCCGTTGTTGTATTTAAGATGTTAAGATGGTAACAACCAATAATAAACCCGTTGTTGTATTTAAGATGGTAACAACCAATGATAAAGCCGTTGTTGTATTTAAGATGGTAACAACGAATGATAAACCCGTTGTTGTATTTAAGATGGTAACAACGAATGATAAAACCGTTGCTGTATTTAAGATGGTAACAACGAATGATAAAGCCGTTGTTGTATTTAAGATGGTAACAACCAATGATAAATCCGTTGTTGTATTTAAGATGGTAACAACAAATGACAAACCCGTTGTTGTATTTAAGGTGGTAACAACCAATAATAAAACCGTTGTTGTATTTAAGATGGTAACAACGAATGACAAACCCGTTGTTGTATTTAAGATGGTAACAACCCGTTGTTGTATTTAAGATGGTAACAACCCGTTGTTGTATTTAAGATGGTAACAACGAATGACAAACCTGTTGTTGTATTTAGGATGGTAACAACGAAAGATAAACCCGTTGTTTTTAAGATGGTAACAACCAATAATAAACCCGTTGTTGTATTTAAGATGGTAACAACGAAAGATAAACCCGTTGTTTTTAAGATGGTAACAACCAATAATAAACCCATTGTTGTATTTAAGATGGTAACAACGGATGACAAACCCGTTGTTGTATTTAAGATGGTAACAACCAATAATAAACCCGTTGTTGTATTTAAGATGGTAACAACGAATGGTAAACCCGTTGTGGTATTTAAGATGGTAACAACCAATAATAAACCCGTTGTTGTATTTAAGATGGTAACAACCAATGATAAATCCGTTGTTGTATTTAAGATGGTAACAACCAATAATAAACCCGTTGTTGTATTTAAGATGGTAACAACGAAAGATAAACCCGTTGTTGTATTTAAGATGGTAACAACGAAAGATAAACCCGTTGTTGTATTTAAGATGGTAACAACCAATGATAACCCCGTTGTTTTATTATTTAAAATAAAATTTATATGATAGCAACATGAATGTTACCACTGCGTGACAAATATTCAAAGCTGATTTATATGATAGGAGCATGAATGTTACCAATGCGTGACAAGTATTCAAAGCTGATTTATATGATTGGAACATGAATGTTACCACTGCATGACAAATATTCAAAGCTGGTATATATGATAGGAGCATTAATGTTACCACTGCGTGACAAATATTCAAAGCTGATTTATATGATAGGAGCATTAATGTTACCACTGCGTGACAAATATTCAAAGCTTATTTATATGATAGGAACATGAATGTCACCACTTCGTGACAAATATTGAAAGCTTATTTATATGATAAGAGCATGAATGCTACCACTGCGTGACAAAATTTCAAAGCTGATTTATATGATAGGAGCATGAATGTTACCGCTGCGTGACAAATATGTAAAGCTTATTTCTACGATAGGAGCATGAATGGTACCACTGCGTGATAAATATTCAAAGCTTATTTATAGTTCAATTTATTTGTAAATTTGTTTTTAGCACGAAGGTTTAAATTTGGCGCGCTCCTGCTTTGTCTTGCAGACCCCAAATACCCAGCCTCGTTTCAGTTTGGACCATGCTTTCTCAGTAACTTGCTCATGGCTGCACGCTTTCTTTTTTGCTAGCTTTCTCAAAACGCAATGGCCGAGGGACACGATGCTGAAAAGTAAAGAGACATTATCGAGAGTTTGAGAGGCGGTAAACAGAAGAAATTGGATTCAAAAGAATCTGATGATGACTTCCAAGAATCATTCGAGGAACTTGACCAGGAGAACGGTGGAACGGCGAATCCGAAATTGGACACTGCACATGTTAATTCTGAAATGGAAATAAGTGAACTCGAAAAACAATTGAAAGAACTCCAAGTTGAGAGTAAGAAGGCTCATTTACGCAAGCAAATCGAGAAGGAGAAAGAAAGTTTGCGAACAATACACAGGTCTGCTTTGACACTCCCCTAGGGACTGCAACCATCATCCTTACAACAGCCTTCTGCAACAGGTGAGCCTATAAACTTTTCGCAACCTAACAAGGAACAAAGTGCACTTCAAATCTTATTTTTCATATGGTCAGAACCGGTTGAACAATTCCAAACTTTTATTCTCGGAGGCGAGGTCGAGTTCCGTGTCGGTAAAAAGAAAACCCTAGATAAGGTAACGATCGAAGAATGGGGGTACGCCAACATCAGAATTATGCAGGAATTGCTTAAGCAAAAGCGTCTTAGTAACATTCAGGGTTATCTTAACTATACGGCTGACATTTATCGTTTAGCGGCCAGGAATGTTTGGTATGCCGTGTTATTATATGATAAAGAGTGTCGCCAAAAACAGGCCGATGAATTATTCGAATGGGAAATGTATCGCCAGGATTTCCAGTTGGTGTCTAAACGTGACAACCCTACAATTCGAGCATTTTCTGAAGCGTCGGTTGGAGCATCTAAAGGTAGGGGAAGGAATTCTAGACCAGGGATAGACGAGCGCCGCAAAGGTCCGTTTTTGGGGAAGACGGCGTCAAGCCGTCAATCCCAAATAGGGTTGACCAGAGTGACATTCCCTCACACCATTCATTTTGTTTTTATAGTGTGGAAAACCCCCCAACAAATCTCACTGAGAATGATGAGATGGGGAGACACAAATGAATAAATTGACTTTAAAAACCTTTTTACACATTTCCCTTCTGTTTCTCTCGAAATTATCGTATATTGAGCTCTCCTTTACACTATTTACGTTTCTTTTACAATCCGGAAAATCAGTAAGACGAGATATTCTAAATTTATCCAAACTACATTATATTTTATAGTGACGTCATTGTTGGAATGCCACACTACGCATAAGCAGGGATATCCTTCACTGGTTTTTTAAATCATTCTCACAGATTGTGCACTTATTAAAAAATAGTATTTGTTAAATTTAAACATAATGATGGTTGCTGTAGATGATTCAAACATCAACATGCAATACTTTAATTTGCAGGTCAACAACTTTCAAAGTAACCAAAAGTCCGAGGGCTACATGAGATTGGGGAGAGAAACGATCTTTTCCATTTTTTTTCTGTAAAACTCTGTTTTGAGAATCTTCCTCCAATTCAGTAGCACCTCAATTTATGAGCTAATTATTTACTAAAATAAACACTTAAAATGTGACATTTAGTATATGATAAGTAGTCTTCCATTGAAACTAAATTTTGTGTACAACATAATCATTGTAATAGTAACAAAAAAAATTACAAATGTTGCATTATGTAGTTTAAACCTATTTATTCATGGAATTTTACAAATATTACAAAATGTAGATTTTGGAATTAAGCTTCACACAGTTTACATCAATCGTATTGTTATTTTTATTAGTACCTGTATCCCTGTGATGAGAGATGTAACTGGGAACTTTATCAATGGAAATTTAAAACTGAATAGATTTTTCAGTCCTAACTTTGTTAAGAAAAAAATTAAAAATCTTAAGAGTACTGTCACAAAAAGTGGAAAATGGACCTAGCCTGCAGTTCAGTCGTACACTATTAAGATTTCAAAATTTTTTGTAGTTGTTGTTAAATGACAGAATTCAACTAGTTGAATTTTAGATAATTAACTATCAACTTTAATTGAATGTTTAGATTTAGAAGATGCAGGCAGATCTCTCCCATTGGTCTAAATTGAATCCTAAACTAAAGAAACGAAATTACATTAAACAACAATTGATTCCAATAGTGTCAACCTTCCACATGTTCTAGCTGTTCTTTTTTTTTCATTCTTTATATGAAGACTATCAAAAGATACCCCCCCTACCCCCCCCCCCCCCCCCCCAAATGAAATAGAAACAAGAGCCGTCTTTCCCCTCAGAGCTATTCAGCTCTTTGATTACTAGTACCAGATGGGAGAGAAATTTGTCGAAATTTTAATTCCAATTCTTGTTTTCGATCGGATTGCAGAATGATGCATAGCTGTGCGATTTGCTTCTCTAATGCGTATTCGGCGCTTAACGGTCATTCTCAACCTACAAATAAGCCAAAAAACTGGGAACTGCCTCAAAATCGGGAATAGTCGTGAATAGAAAGGCGACCTCTACGATTAATTGTTTGCATTTTGAGGCTTGGGGTCGTCTTTTGCCTATAGACATAGAAGACCGTGAATATATTTTAGATGGAGTAAAAAATGGATTTCATTTGTGTATAAAATTTGGTCCGCATTATTCGGTTAATAGAGAAAACTATTCGTCCGCTTTCAGATACAGGTCAAAAGTTGAAAATCAAATTAAGAAAGAGATAGAATTAGAAAATTATATCGTAACAAAATCTACTCCGACAATTGTGAGCTCATTAGGGGCCGTGCCGAAGCCAAATGGAGATATTCGTTTGATACACGACACGAGCCAACAGATTGGAATTTCCTTAAATTCGTATACTAGTGATACTAATTGTGCTTATATGGATATGCGTCACGCTTTAACGCTCATCAAACCTAAAAGTTCGCTTGCAAAAGTCGATTTAAAAAGTGCTTATAGATCCGTGTGTTGCAATGTTTCAGATCACAATTTAACAGGTTTAAAGTGGACGTTCTTAGGTACGGAGCCCCGCTAGGTACATGCAAAGAAAAACAAATATATTGTGCGCACAAAATAATATATTGTGCGCACAACTTAAATATATTGTACGCACAACTTAGATATATTGTGCGCACAAAATTCGGAAAACAGTTTACACTTGACCATGACCTCATTTTACGTGTAAAGTGTTCGTGGTTTAGACAAAATCTCAGATACCAAATTAAATAGTTCTTCTATATTTGGTTGTATTGAACGATTTTAATGGCTAAATGTTCACTTCACAGGTGTCATCTGACTTTAACATACTCCATTGTTGAAGTTAAGTGGTTCGGCAAAGTAAAATGTTTGTGTTTTGGTGTATTTCTCGGATACTATAAGCATTTAGTTAGATATATATTTGGGGTATGGAATGTTTGTATTGTGAAATTGTCTATCTTGCAACTATATTAATCTGACCTTGATTTTATGTTCATGGTTCATTGGTCCATGTTATTTGATTCTTGTTTGGTATTTTTTTTCAGATACTATAAGGAATAAATTAACAATATTTTTTTATGGAATGATTGTTATGTACATTGTATATATATTTGGCTGGTCGGTATCATCTGACCTTGACTTTGTTTTCATGGTTTATTGGTTAAATAAGGCCGTTAGTTTTCTCCTTTGAATTGTTTTACATTGTCTTATCGGGGCCTTTTATAGCTGATTATATGCGGTTTGGGCTTTGCTCATTGTTGAAGGCCGTACGGTGACCTATAATTGTTAATGTTTGTGTCATTTTGGTCTTTTGTGGATAGGGGATAGCTGTCTCATTGGCAATCATACTACATCTTCTTTTTTATATAATGTTAAATATTTCAGAATTGGTCTGTTTTTCAGATACGATGATAAAGGTATAGTTAAACTTTATTTTATGTACAAAATAATTATAAGACGATTATAAATCATATAAGGTGTGTTTCTCAGATACATTTGGTTCTTCAATACAGCAAGAAAAATGCCGCACCCAAATGCGTGCTTCAGCTGACCTATAAACAAAAATATGGACTAGTTCAGTGATAATGGACGTCATACTAAACTTAACAGTTGTTTCTCGTTTCTCGTTTTTTATATAGATTAGACCGTTGGTTTTCACGTTTGAAAGGTTTTACACTAGTAATTTTGGGGACCCTTTATAGCTTTCTGTTCGTTGTGAGCCTAAGCTATGTGTTGAAGACCGTACCTTGACATATGATGGTTTACTTTTATAAATTGTGACTTATATAGATGGAGAGTTGTCTCATTTGCACTCATACCACCTCTTCCTTTATCTATCCAAAGTATATACAAGAAACTTAAATTAAAAATCCTACAAGACCAACAAAGGCCAGAGGCTCATGACCTTGGGCAGGCACAAAAATGCGGCGGAGTTAAACATGTTTTGTGAGATCTCAACCCTCCTTTTATACCTCTAGCCAATGCAGATTAAAAAAAAACCACACACACATCAATACTGACAGTAAAGAAGCCCGTGTCCGTTGTCAGAATAGGTAACAAATGAAACTTAACAAAATTTTAATGATATATTAAAAAACAAGGACTACTAGCAGTTACTGATATGCCAGCTCCACACCTAAATTAAACTGATTGAAAGATTATGTTTTAATCATATGAATATCAAGCACAATCCTTCCCGTTAGGGGTTTAGTATCATACCATCATAAAAATATATGAGAAGAATAATAACTCGTATTTGTATGAGCTTTGGTGTATATGTATATACTGTAGTTGTCTCTTTCGATCGATCGCGATCAATCGGGCCACAAGGTTTTGAATAAATGATACCCCAAAACGGACCATATTTAGAAAAAAATAATCATTATTGTTTCGATTGTTTTCAAAATATTTCACTGAGGAATTTCATTGACTATTCCTAAATTGTTTCGTAACATTTCAATTTCATAATGAGTACGAACAACATACTGTAAAAGATTATAATGAAATCGATCAAAAATAGATAATATAAGTGACCTCTTGTACTTTTCTATTAAATAGAATGACACTATAACTTGACCTGAAACATTTGTATACAACACTTAAAATTTTAAATCATAATAAGCATACTGTTCTATGTCGGGAGCTTGTTATTCAGTGATTTTCGTTTATTGGTGTGGTTCATATCTGTTTATCGTTTTGTTATAGTTATTTCGGGCCGTATAGTTTGCTGTTTGGTGTGAGCCAAAGCTCTGTGATAAGGACCGTAATATAACCAATGATTGTTAACTTAAAGTTTTTTAATAAATTATGACTTGGGTGGAGAGCTGTCTCATTGGCACTCATATTGATTCTTCTGCATGTACCCAGTTTTATCTTTATTTGATCACAACTTCATGGTGAATTTCTTAGACTGATCACACCGTCATATTTCAATAACGAACAGTACATCTTGGGTGAGAACCGTACTTAATTATGATCAAACATAGTCATCTTTAATAAAATTAAAAAAAACCCAACAAAACAACGTGTACGTGTATTCAGTTTTCAGTGGATTTGACTTACTCTACGCTTTTACAATGATACCTTTTAAGAAACCAAATTCTTCATTGAAGTTGGTGACACTAAAACTTCATCATGAACTTTAACCAAAACATTTACAATAAACAGAGACGGACGGATGAACGGACGTAAAGACTTTTAAATATAACGACCATCTCTATCGTCAATCAACATAAACAAAATCTTGAGAATATTAGACATAAAGTATAATTCATCAGTGTAAAGGGTACTTTTCTTATATTTGTTACAAGAAAACAGGTAAAACTATAGTATCAAAGTCTACATAAGTTCGATAGTTTCCTCGCTCTTTTGCCAAGTCTGTTTCAAACCGTTCCAATAAACTCTGATATAAAGTGGAGGCTTCCAATGCATTTGTTGGTAAACCAAGTGTCAGACGAAATAAACGTAACTTCTTTAGTATTCCTGTCAGGAGTTGATACAAATGCAGTGATGAATATTTCCATGTATTCTAGCCCCATTTCAAAAGAAACTTTATGCATTTCTCCATTCTGTCACTTTAAAAAGGAGACATTGAAGACCCGTACCATGTGTACGATATATTTAATTTGTGCGCACAATATATTTATTTTGTGCGCACAATATATTTAAGGTGTGCGCACAACATATTTAAGTTGTGCGCACAACATATTTATGTTGTGCGCACAATATATTATTTTGTGCGCTCAATATATTATTGTGTGCGCACAATATATTTTTTTGTGCGCACAATATATTTTTTTTTCTTTGCATGTCCCTAGCGGGGCTCCGTAATAGTCTAGCCAAAACACTAGACAAACTATTTTTATTGGGATCTAGAATAGTTTTAAGTTTAAAGTTTGAGTAAAGCTGGTTAAACTTAGGATAATGGGTTTTAATTGCATTTATAAGGGAATGTCTTATATTTACTGTTAATTTGGCAATGAAGGAAAAAGTGTTCCTCGTCATAATATTATATTTATAAAAGAGTTCACGTAGAAACCTTTCTAGATATGTCCTATTTTCGGTGCAAAATATAGTTAGCATGCATTTTGTGTCCGGGGATACATGGACACGTATGTATGTAACTATATAAACAGATAAACAATCAATGTCTATTATAGTGGTTACAGAAGCCCAGTGTTATATAAAACGTGTGATTTAGACGGACACAGCTGGACACAAGGTTACTACAGAAGCCCAAGTGTTATATAAAACTTGTGATTTAGGCGGACAAAGCTGGACACACGGTTACTTCTATATAAAACATAAAAAAAACTACTGACTACAGGCAGGCGGACCCAACGCAATTTCTATATAAAACTTTAAAAATCTGCTGGCTACAGGTGGACACAGCTGGACACCGTGCTATTTCAATATAAAACTTCTAGAAATGAGGGTATACAGTCGGACACAAGTGGACACAACGTATTTCTCTATAAAACTTTATGAAATAAGGGGATACAAGCGGACACAGCTGGACACAGTACTATTTCTATATAAAACTTATAAAATCTGCTGACTACAGGTGGACACAGTGCTATTTCAATATAAAACTTCTAGAAATGAGGGGACACAGGCGGACACAAGTGGACACAACGCAATGTTAATATAAAACTTATAAAATTTGCTGGCTACAGGTGGACACAGCTGGACACAGTACTTTTTCAAAATAAAACTTCTAGAAATGAGGGGACACAGGCGGACACAAGTGGACACAACGCAATTTCTATATAAAATATGCTGGCTACAGGTGGACACAGCTGGACACAGTACTATTCCTATATAAAACTTCTTGATACGGGGGGTTACAGGCGGACACAAGTGGACACAACGTAATTTCTATATAAAACTTATAAAATCTGCTGGCTACAGGTGGACACAACTGGACACAGTGCTATTTCAATATAAAACTTCTAGAAATGAGGGGACACAGGCGGACACAAGTGGACACAACGCAATTTCTATATAAAACTTCTAGAAATGAGGGGACACAGGCGGACACAAGTGGACACAACGCAATTTCTATATAAAACTTATAAAATTTGCTGGCTACAGGTGGACACAGCTGGACACAGTACTTTTTCAAAATAAAACTTCTAGAAATGAGGGGATACAGGCGGACACAAGTGGACACAACGCAATTTCTATATAAAACTTATAAAATATGCTGGCTACAGGTGGACACAGCTGGACACAGTACTATTCCTATATAAAACTTCTTGATATGGGGGCTTACAGGCGGACACAAGTGGACACAACGTAATTTCTATATAAAACTTATAAAATCTGCTGGCTACAGGTGGACACAACTGGACACAGTGATATTTCAATATAAAACTTCTAGAAATGAGGGGACACAGGCGGACACAAGTGGACACAACGCAATTTCTATATAAAACTTATAAAATTTGCTGGCTACAGGTGGACACAGCTGGACACAGTACTTTTTCAATATAAAACTTCTAGAAATGAGGGGATACAGGCGGACACAAGTGGACACAACGCAATTTCTATATAAAACTTATAAAATATGCTGGCTACAGGTGGACACAGCTGGACACAGTACTATTCCTATATAAAACTTCTAGATATGGGAGGTTACAGGCGGAGACAAGTGGACACAATGTAATTTCTATAAAAAACTTATAAAATCTGCTGGCTACAGGTGGACACAACTGGACACAGTGATATTTCAATATAAAACTTCTAGAAATGAGGGGACACAGGCGGACACAAGTGGACACAACGCAATTTCTATATAAAACTTATAAAATTTGCTGGCTACAGGTGGACACAGCTGGACACAGTACTTTTTCAATATAAAACTTCTAGAAATGAGGGGATACAGGCGGACACAAGTGGACACAACGCAATTTCTATATAAAACTTATAAAATATGCTGGCTACAGGTGGACACAGCTGGACACAGTACTATTCCTATATAAAACTTCTAGATATGGGGGGTTACAGGCGGAGACAAGTGGACACAACGTAATTTCTATAAAAAACTTATAAAATCTGCTGGCTACAGGTGGACACAACTGGACACAGTGATATTTCAATATAAAACTTCTAGAAATGAGGGGACACAGGCGGACACAAGTGGACACAACGCAATTTCTATATAAAACTTAAAAAATTTGCTGGCTACAGGTGGACACAGCTGGACACAGTACTTTTTCAATATAAAACTTCTAGAAATGAGGGGATACAGGCGGACACAAGTGGACACAACGCAATTTCTATATAAAACTTATAAAATATGCTGGCTACAGGTGGACACAGCTGAACACAGTACTATTCCTATATAAAACTTCTAGAAATGAGGGGACACAGGCGGACACAAGTGGACACAACGCAATTTCTATATAAAACTTATAAAATTTGCTGGCTACAGGTGGACACAGCTGGACACAGAACTTTTTCAAAATAAAACTTCTAGAAATGAGGGGATACAGGCGGACACAAGTGGACACAACGCAATTTCTATATAAAACTTATAAAATATGCTGGCTACAGGTGGACATAGCTGGACACAGTACTATTCCTATATAAAACTTCTTGATATGGGGGGTTACAGGCGGACACAAGTGGACACAACGTTATTTCTATATAAAACTTATAAAATCTGCTGGCTACAGGTGGACACAACTGGACACAGTGATATTTCAATATAAAACTTCTAGAAATGAGGGGACACAGGCGGACACAAGTGGACACAACGCAATTTCTACATAAAACGTCTAGAAATGAGGGGACACAGGCGGACACAAGTGGACACAACGCAATTTCTATATAAAACTTCTAGAAATGAGGGGACACAGGCGGACACAAGTGGACACAATGCAATTTCTATATAAAACTTATAAAATTTGCTGGCTACAGGTGGACACAGCTGGACACAGTACTTTTTCATTATAAACTTCTAGAAATGAGGGGATACAGGCGGACACAAGTGGACACAACGCAATTTCTATATAAGACTTATAAAATCTGCTGGCTACAGGTGGACACAGCTGGATACAGGACTATTCCTATATAAAACTTCTAGAAATGAGGGGATACAGGCGGACACAAGTGGACACAACGCAATTTCTATATAAAACTTATAAAATTTGCTGGCTACAGGTGGACACAGCTGGACACATTACTTTTTCAATATAAACTTCTAGAAATGAGGGGATACAGGCGGACACAAGTGGACACAACGCAATTTCTATATAAGACTTATAAAATCTGCTGGCTACAGGTGGACACAGCTGGATACAGGACTATTTCTTTATAAAACTTCTAGAAATGAGGGGACACAGGCGGACACAACTGGACACAACGCAATTTCTATATAAAACTTATAAAATTTGCTGGCTGCAGGTGGACACAGCTGGACACAGTACTTTTTCAATATAAAACTTCTAGAAATGAGGGGTTACAGGCGGACACAAGTGGACACAACGTTATTTCTATATAAAACTTATAAAATCTGCTGGCTACAGGTGGACACAGCTGGGCACAGTGCTATTTCAATATAAAATTCTAGAAATGAGGGGACACAGGCGGACACAAGTGGACACAACGTATTTCTATATAAAACTTTTTGAAATAAGGGGATAAAAGCGGACACAGCTGGACACAGCTGGACACAGTACTATTCCTATATAAAACTTCTTGATCAATGCATTTGAATGGGAGCATATAGTTGGACCCCCCCCCCTTTTTTTACTCTGGGTTGGGACCCCCCCCCCCCTTTTTTTTTTAAATGGCTGGATCCGCCCCTGTGTTATCCAGTGTGTAGCAAAATATAGTCGATCTCTTAGACAGTGTTATTAGATGTGTCAATACATGATTTGTCACTGCTTTTATAAATTGTGTATATACATATATCATCTTTTGTGTATTTACCTTATACTTTGATCTAATACGAATAATTTGTGTGTAATTATGTTGTAACGTTTGCTGATATTCATTAATTGTATGTTCATTGAATCTCATGTATGAGGAATTAAAGATATGAATGAATGAATATTAGGTCAATGTCAGAAAAATATAAGCTTTTTGTATGAGGCTGATAAACTGGCTCTGCCGAGCCCTTTCCCAGTTTTGCGCCGAGTACAAACAAAGTTTATATTTTTATGACATTGACCTAATATTGTTTTATACTGCAACTTAAATTAATAAATTGATAGTTTTTTTAAATGGTAACACAAATGTCAAACTTGTTTTCATCCCTTAATTGAGGGGTCCTTATCCCGAAATCCCGGACTTAAAAACACGACATCCCGAGGTCCCGAATTTATAAAAAAAATTTAAATCCCTACTTTCCGAAATTCAAAAAAGAATTCCCGGATCCCGAAAGGGTCAATCCCGAAATACCGAGCTTAAATACACCCGATTCCAGACAAAAGAACATATTCTTATTCAGTTTATGCTCTTTAGCTTTGGCAATTATAAATCATTAAGCATTTATATGAAACCGGTACCGTACATGCTGGTGTATTTCAGATACATGTTTTGTTGTAATTATTTTTGTATTTTATCGCTTAAGAAGGAGATGCGAGTTGTATCTAACAGCAACAATTATCTTTAAGTTCAGTCAAAGTTAAAAATTCAGTATATGGCTTGACCACATGCTATTTTGAATTTTGAAGATGAAAATCCTTCAATTTAGTGTTAAACAAACAACTCATTGTCATTAATATTAGTTTAGTATTTACAACCGTTATTGGTGGGGACTGGTGATATATTAAATAGTGGTTTCTTGTGGCACATTTCACTATGTGTAGACCTTTCACTTCCTCCTTTGTTAGGAAAGGCATGACAATGAAATACAACTTGGTCTCATTAATAAATAAAAAGAAACAATAAGCTTTCCCTGTTTGTTAAAACGGCAAATGAATTTCCACTTGTATTTTTTTTCCAGCTGATTAGTTAAGCCTTTTTCAACTGATTTTTATAGTTCGTTCTTATGTTGTACTGTTATACCACTGTCCCAGGTTAGGGGAGGGTTGGAATCCCGCTAACATGTTTAACCCCGCCACATTATTTATGTATGTGCCTGTCCCAAGTCAGGAGCCTGTAATTCAGTGGTTGTCATTTGTTTATGTGCTACATATTTGTTTTTTGATCATTTTTTTACTTAAATAAGGCCGTTAGTTTTCTCGTTTGAATTGATTTACATTGTCTTATCGGGGCATTTTATAGCTGACTATGCGGTATTGGCTTTGCTCATTGTTGAAGGCCGTACGGTGATATATAGTTGTTAATGTTTGTGTCATTTTGGTCTTTTGTGGATAGTTGTCTCATTGGCAATCATACCACATCTTCTTTTTATTATTACCACTTAAGATAATTGAATATATTCAGGTATATCAAGATTTTTTTCTATGCATACAAAAACTGCAGTTGAATTTTCCTCGTGACTTTTTTCCGTTTACCATCAGGACACACCAGCACAATGACAGGACCAACCAGTACAGAATCAGGACATTTCTAAATTGAGAAAATGCACAATTTTAATATAGATTGTGCAGGTTTTTCACCAAACATTTTTATCGTGTGGTTTTGGGTAAAGAAAGCGGTCTCCAGGGGCATTTTTATTTTATTTTTTGTGTTCAACATTTTCAAAAAGTGAGCACTTTTGTGTTACTTTAACTGAAACAGGTTACAAGGTCACATTTTTAAATTGGTGGCCCATAAACCCATAAGAAACAAACTTAAAAAAAATCTCTACTGTTCCTTCCATTTCTTATGCGAGAAAACGTAAAAAATCATCAGTATCGTCTTTTTTTTTACATATTCACCAGAACCAGTCAGGACCTATGATCACCAGTACAGAAAGATTTCTTGCAGGACAACCTTACCCACCGTGATGAAGATATTTTTCGTATCGTACTGCACGCACGGAGTGTGTTACGAAAATGATTACAAAAACTTTAATTTTGATAATTAGGTAAATCAGTACCCACATACGATGAATGACAGAAACTGAATGGAAAACGCAGATAAATTCATTTTTCAAAAGGAGTACATGTAGGTCCGGTGAGGACCGATTTGGACTCAAATTTCAGGTTCATCTGACGAAAGATTTCGACCACTTTTTAAACACTTTAACGTGTCTATTTTATTTAAACCGATTAGTTTATGTGAAAGATTTAAAGATGGTTTAAGAAATTATTGCCAGAGGCACCTGAGGTGACACTTCCAGGTATTCCAGCGATTTCCTGTCGGGCTTCAATTCTTATAATATATATTATTACACGTAATGCAGGTTTACCTTACGCACCGCCTGCTGAGCAGTGTACGCGCGGACGGTAATTTAAAAAAAATATCGTTTATAATATACATCATGTGTACATTGGTATACTATATTTAATTACTAAACTCATACGCGTAGTCAATTTTATACACTACCAATTGTTTATGAAATATATTTTTCGTGCAAAGAATGATATTTAATTCCAACCAAAGATTTGAGGAATAAGCAATTTATTGAGATATATTTTTCCATCGGTAAAATTTGAAAAATGTAACTGTGTACACTGCAAATCTACCTGACGCCTGACGCGTCCGGACGCGTTCAAAATTTGTACACCGACTGTTCAATATTTTAACGTCATATGTTCATGCTTAGAGACGTGTTCAAAGTTTAAACGTTTGTGTTAAAAATATTAACATGTGTGTTCAGACACATTGTGCACCGGTGTTCAAATTCTGATTTGAAAAAGAGGATAGATGTTTGTCCGGTTTTCTATCCTTCTAATGGGCAAATATACAAAGAATGAATGTTCATGCAGGATGATGATCTTGTGAATTTTTGACAAATAATTTTGTAATTGTGAAATATTAAACTTCCAAGCTGGCATATATATGTATAGTTTATGAACTTATTTTATTATTATTACTAGTTTTACTTATAAGTGACATAATCAATGAGGCCTGTTATGATAATATCGTAATAAAAATATGTCGATGTTTATCTTATTTCATGATCCGTTCAGTTTATTAACATTACATGTTCAATCGGTGTTCAAATCGCTCGAAATTTTGAACACCTCGCGTTAAAAAAAATATACCAGGGTACCAAATACCGGAAACAGATATCGGCTGGTGATTTAGGCGGTTAAACGAAGAAAGGATACACACAAGGAAGAGAACTGGAGAAGGGACTTCTATCTCACATGAACACGAAAGAAGTGAGTAACAAGTTAGGATAATCTCCATAGGTAGTTCGATGGCTTCCTTGTTATTTTCTCATGTCAGATATATATTTGTCAAATATTCATAACTGTTATATCCAAATTTTCAATATTCAACATAAAAGACGAATTAAAGAACAGTATTTCAATATTAAGCTTTGTTCTGGTGATTTTCTAAACTGATGAATAACCAGTCTGTGATCGTCTGTCTGTTTATATACAGAATAGATTGACACGTATATCAGCTTAACACTAAGTGTTAAGAACTCTAACATCAAGCGTTTAAAAATGAAACACAAAGGCATTAAAAACTGAACACCACATATTCAATTGATGAACACTATAGTGTTAACATATGGAACTCCATTTTTTACTTAGAAAATGTATTATTTTTTTATTTGCAGGAATCGTTAGATTGGAATGTTTGAATTAGAAACCAGTAGCCAATAAGCCCACGAAGGTCATTTCTGCATGCTATAAAGTGTTGGAAAAAGGAAAGATGTCATAAAGGTATGACAATATATGTATATTAATAGCTTATGTAGGTGTATCATTTCTATATCTGTATACCGTGGGTCAAGAAATCGACTTATGTAATTTATAATGTCAAATAAAATTGAGAATGGAAACTTGTAATTCGCTGCCATGTACAGAATATCAATTTGTACTCTATATAGTATATATCGAAATTAAAGCACAACAACTATTGCATAATTTGATGCTTTATGAAAAACTCTCTTCTATTAATTTTAACTTTTATTTTGCAGGATATATAGGCTCATAGACATTACTTGTTGTGGAGGATTTTGACATTGGAAGTTGATGATAACACATAAAATGCCACCCAGTTGATAGCTTTAAGTGAAGATGCACTGAAAAGTTGAGTGTACATTGTGTGTGATCGTACAAGAACTGTTGGAATTTGCAAACTTTTAAACTTTCATTGTGACAAATATCTATATCATAAACTATCTACTTATCACATTGACATGCCTTTTTGGTTGGGATACCCATAATGTTGCAACTATATCTTGTCATGTAGAAGAAAATAATTATTTGTGATATATTTAAGTCGGTTTAAAAACATTATGTCTGCGCTCATTGCCTATGTAAAATTTAAAATTGTTTATAATCCAGGTACTTTTGATAACTATTGTATGCACATTGAACGACAAATTTATGTGACGTATATAATTTTTCTGACGTCAGACACTCAAATCAATCCATGTGTTCGTAGATAGTAGATGTTGTTGTGTCCTGTTAAATTGTTATACGATGATGACTGATGTTCCCATATTTTGACTATTTTATTGATTGTGACTGTTTATTTAACGCATCATGTAAATGTAACGGAGTTTGATGAGACTGTTATTAAAGTGAGAGGGTTAGCGCTATAGAACCAGGTTTAATCCACCATTTTCTACATTTGAAAATGCCTGTACCAAGTCAGGAATATGACAGTTCTTGTCCATTCGTTTTAGATGCGTTTTGTTTTTTGATTTTTGCCATGTGATTATGGACTTTCCAAATTGATTTTCCTCTGAGTTCAGTATTTTTGTGATTTTACTTTTTATGTATGTGATTTCATTGACTATTACTTGTGATATCATAAGGTATTCTTGTGCACTTTTCTTACATATATGCTTATTTGATTATATAAAGAATTACTTGTTAAAATATGTTTTATTGTTGTATTTTGCCTGATTCAATATAGTTTTATAACAGTTAAATTAAGTTTAGTACTTATGGAAAATTATGTACGCTTAACAATAGAACATGTTCCACATTTGAACACCTATGTCAACTGTTCTGAATGTTAACGTCTAGTGTTCTGAATCTTAACATTTTGGGTTTTGAACATGTTCGGTGTGTTCAAAAAGTGTTACATGGCTGTTGAACGCGTCGACGTATTAAGATTTTGAACATTCGGACACGTTAAATCGTTGAACACTAATGTTAAGGTCTTTAACATCAAGTGTTCAAAAATGAAACACAAAGGCATTAAAAACTGAACACCACACATTCAATTAATGAACACTAGTGTAAACATTTGGAACACCATCACACGTTCAAAAAGTGTTACAAAAAAGCGTTCAAGCAGTGTTCTATTGATTAACACTTAGATTTACAGTGTACTACTTGTCAATAATAATGGATATTTCAAAACATTTAAATATTGATTCACAAAAATGAACGCACTTGTCGATCGTTGGTATGGAAAGATAGAAAGATTCGGAACTAAAGATAGTCACATTTAAAGTATTTATTTTGCACAAAAAAAAAGACAAAAACTGCCAGAACAGATCTGATTTAAGGGACTGTGTAATATTTATCTGAGGGTGGGGCCGGTGTACAGCAAATATTTATTAAAAAAAAACTTTATGCCCCGCCATAATCTTCCCGATTGTCCCACTTTTTGAAATTACAGGTTAAAGGTAATGAAACTTTGTGGGACAATCGGGAATATGTTTGTGGGACAATTGGGAAGTTTAAATGTGGGACAATTGGGAACTGTTTTTATAATGATTAATTTGTTTTTATAGCGTGTTGCAGTTAATCAAAGGTTACTAATCAATGTAACTTATAAAATATGAACAAAATAAGAACAAATAATAATATTTACATATTTTATTTTGCTCATAGTAGGTACAATTGAAGTATCATATAATATTAAATGAAGTCTTTTAAAAAAAAATTTTTTTTTAGTCAGTACTGCGAGTACTCTCAGATCTGTACTTAGTGTCTTTATTGTGGTGATATCCCAAGCCAGGAGCCTGTCAGTCAGTGGTTGTCGTTTGTTGCCGTGTAACATATTTGTTTTTCGTTCATTATTTTGTACATGAATTATGCCATTAGTTTTCTCGTTTTACATTAGTCGTTTTGGGGCCTTTTGAAGCTATGTGGTATGGGATTTGCTCATTGCTGAAGGCCGTATGGTGACCTATAGTTGTTAATTGCTGTGTCATTTGGTCTCTTTGGGAGAGTTGTCTCATTGACAATCATACCAGATCTTCTTATTTCTTATGGAAGTTTACCTCTTCTTTATAATTGGTGAAGAGTCCTGTTGACTGCAAAAACAATGGGAAAATTGGAAAAACAACCTTTAATAGTGATTCTTGGAAAGGCTGATCTGGAAAAATTCTAGACAACAGCAAATTTAGAGAAAGTAGATGGGGGTACAAGAAATGATTTTACCAGAAACATGTGCATCCCATATACAAAAAAAATCTTTCAAAATTTCTCAAATATGTATTTTTTCAATGAATTATAACAAAGAGGTTGAAATAATTAGATTTGTGTTCTAAAAAAGAGAAAATTCCAAAATTGACAAATTGACAGAATGGTCAATTTGACACAAAACAGCAATAAAATTTTATAAAACTTTCTTAAATTAACACCTACTTCTAGTGTTTTTTTAAAAGTTAGATCTATTCAGATTGGTCCACTCTATCTTTATTGAAAGTATGAAAAAAAGTAAAGTTTAATTGTGAAACTGTGATTTTTTTTCATGATAATAGCCCAAAAATGGATAACATTTGATGAAAACTGAGAAAATTTTCAGAATTGGGTTCTTTCAAATGGCTGTAGCAAAAATAAGTGCACCACCATCTCATTTTCGTCACCAATTATTTTTCTAGAGTCATATATAAACCCCAAAATCAGGTTCAGAAAAAAAGTTTAATTCAAGACCTTAAAAGATCTTTTTCATCAATCAGAAATATTATATTTTTTTAATCAAAAGTGTATCAATCTAATGATTTAAAATAAAAAACATTTTTTTTTATACTTTTATAAAATTAATGTTAAATGTGCAATAATTAATTCTTGTTTATTTAGCAAAACAAACAACAGCTACCTTGTTTATCTAAGAACATTTTACTACATAAAAAAATGTGGGACAATCAGAACTTTTCATGTGGGACAATCAGAACTCTAAAATTTTAAAAAGTGGGACAATCGGGAATAAACCGCCAAAGTTTATTTAAAAAAAAGTTCCTGCCCCGCTTCAATTTATTACAAAAAAAGTCCTTGCCCCGCTTGAAAAAAATAAAACACACATATGGAAACATGATATTTTTTAACTCAAATGCACAACATTCAATAACACATGTATATCAGAGTTAATATATCATCTCAAATGCATATATTTCAAAATTATAAAGATTTTATAACACATTTTAATTGTGTTTTGAAAATAATATTTTATACTGCCACTAGAATGTTTCTATACGTTTTTTTTTATATTCATTGACATACATGATATACTTTCCTTGGAATTATGAAATTCAACTTTAATAAGGGTTTACCCAACATTTTTACTAATTTTTATAAACTTTTGAAGAAGTATTTATTTTGAGATATTGACAAAACTATATAAATTTTAAAAAATTGTGAAATAGCCTAATCAAGTATAAAATTGAAGAGCTTGAGGACCAAAAATACCAAAAATGTATCCCAAATGAGGCTGAGGAATTATCTATGCCTGAGGAAAAAAATCCTTAATTTTTCAATGAATTCAAAATTTGCAAACTGTAAATTTATAAATTTAACTATGTCATTCATATATTGTGTACATTTATTTGTAAGTAATTTTATATTTTCTTTAAAATTAAAAGTGCCAAACATTTATTTTTCATATTTTAGTTTCAAATTTTTCTTGCTTTGCTTTGCTATTAAAGAACAACTGTACATTTTCTGAAGCTAATTCCAAACTATCAGTCAAATAGCTATGTGTTCAATCCTCTAGTGGTATTTACACAACCCAAATTTAAGTTGTAATTCTTTTAATGTTTAAGAATTTAATTTTGTTATTTTATTAAAGTTTAAGCATTTATTTTCCATATGTTATGTTATGTTTAATTTACAAACCATTGTTAATAGTTTTCCAGATATTTTATTTATACAGATAATAATAATGTACTATATTAAAAGCAATTTGATATAGTGCCAAACATTTATTTTTCTTATTTTACAGTGTTTTAGTTTCAACATTCTTTTTTTTTCTCATTTTAATACATTTGAGTTTAATGTTTTGATTCTCCTTTACTTTTATAAACAAAAATGTGAGTACAATATACATGTACATGTGTACAAATAGGTTGTATATACATTGTACATGAACATTTTATACATTTATATGTTGGTCAGTATTTCATTTTTTTAAATGATAATTAAAAGCATAAACACACAAAAATATATTGAAGCACAAGTGCACGTTGATCGTATCTGTAACATGAAGGCGTATGGTAACTATACTACCTTACTTAGTTCAACAGTAGATAACAACCCTTTCTTTGTGCATTATACACTCAGGAACATACAACTTCAAGATTATATAAAACCGGTTTTTTTCTAAAGTGAACATTGATTGGTTAAATATTTCTCAGTGTGTTTGAATTTATTTGATAGCCTTTTGGTCATGACTGTTTGTCTCTAATATTTAATTAACTGTGCATTTGTATTCAGATATCGCAGATCAAATTTATTCGTTCTTTGTGTAATCATACGTTTTTTGATTGAGTTAAGTCTGCTAATTGATATTTTATCGTATGTTTTTATATGTTGTGATGTTATGCTATTGTTTCAGAAAAAGGGAGAAGGTTTGGGCCCATTAAAACGTTTAATCCCGCTGCAAATGTTTGCACCTGTCCTAAGTCAGGAATCTGATGTACACTAGTTGTCGTTTGTTTATGTAATATATACGTGTTTCTCGTTTCTCGTTTTGTTTATATAGATTAGACCGTTGGTTTTCCCGTTTGAATGGTTTTACACTAGTAATTTTGGGGCCCTTTATAGCTTGTTGTTCGGTGTGAGCCAAGGCTCCGTGTTGAAGACCGTACTTTAACCTATAATGGTTTAATTTTTAAATTGTTATTTGGATGGAGAGTTGTCTCATTGGCACTCACACCACATCTTCCTATATCTATCTTACTTTTTGGCATGGATTGGTATTAAATGTTACTTTTTCAACTGTAGTCCTTAACCAAAAGCGTTTTCTTCTCCATCTGACAGGCTTAATTTTGGATCAAGTGATCATCGAAGTACGGATGCTAGTATTATAATTCGGCTAGTCTGGATGACTTTGTGCGATACCCGCGTTCCGTATTCATTACTAGTATACGGTTTAAACATACATGTATAATTTAAATTTCAGATCCTTCAGTTTGCATATAAATATGATATTTAAATTTCGTATGGCTTTATAGTACAACCCGCGAAACATTTTATTTGATGTCACCAATGGTAAACATGTAAAATAAAACAATAACTTACCATATACCAATATAAACTTTTGTTGTATGTTTAATATACAAACAGAAATCGACCCTAAAAAAGTAACAATACAAGCTTATAGTATTTTGAAGCTTTTTTGAAGCATTCAAATATAATGAAACGAACGATAATTTTTACGAATACAAAGAAAAAGCAAGTCTGCCCAAAAATGATTGATATTCAGTCAAAGAAACATGTATAGTGTGTTCATTGTAAACGTAAACCAGAATGCGTATAGATGTCTCTACGTATAACAGTCACAAATCACTTCTACGATTATAAATCAGCGATTTACCATTCATGCAATAATATTTTGTCGAAGGTGATCGAGATGTCCTTACAGTGGCGGATCCAGGGGGAGGGTTCTGGGGGTTGGAACCCCTTTTTTGAAAGATCAATGCATTTGAGTGGGGACATATAGTTGGAACCCCACTTTGTCCTGGGTTGGGACCCCCCCCCCCCCCCCCCCCCCACCCCTTTTTTCAAATGGCTGGATCCGCCACTGCCTTATTAGGTAATTCAAATTCTCGGACACTTAATTTTTTTCCAGAACACGTTTTAGTTAATATCTGAGCCATATAATACATGTATTATACTATATGGGACTATAATACTTTAGTATAATAGTCCCTGGTTATATTTTTTAAACACTTTACACCGTATATCGGCACTGCCGATAATCTTTCAAAAAGCAAATTTAAGTTTCAACCTTTAAAACGTATATGTCACATAATTTGACCACATAACAAGAAATTATACAATAAACATTGGTCACGCACGACAGATTCCGATGTGCCGTTACAATAGCCAGTTTACGCGCATCAGCGCACACAGTTTTGTCGAATAGGCCAGTTGCATGATTGGAGGAAAGTTACCGAAAACCACGCCTACCTTTAAACTAATACCCAATCAAATGCCTTTACAGAGATTTTGTTGCGTATTCAATATTTGAAAAAGGTTAGACTCTTAATTCAAACTTAGAAGTATAGAAGTATAGAATATGCCCGTAATGCAATTTTTCAATAAATTTAAAATATTATTTCACGTACCTAGTGAGGAAAAAATACAAATTAAAAAAAATTGCAAATTACAAATATTTCGAAATCCTTGATTATGCCAGAGACATAATGTATTATATGTCTCTGATTATGCTAATAACCGAATAGAAACTAAGTGGATATCATATATGAAAAAATGTTTTTGATAATTACGGTGTGATCTGCGGTATGAGTATGTTCAATATTATAGAGTCATTATAATGCACAGTTAGAGATTAATGGGTGTCAATATTTATCAAACGGAAACCCAAAGACCAAATTCAACAAGAATGCTTATCTGTTATTACATAATTGCATAAAACTTAATGTTGTTGTATTTTCAAAAAGAATTAATAATTTGAAAACTACTTTTCATAATGACATATTTACCTTACTAAATTCATTTATATAATATGCAAAATGAATATAGATGTGGTAGTCAGTCGCCACTTGCCGATTGAATCTGGAAGGTGGCAGGATTTAAAGAGAGAAAACATAATCTGCCGTCTCTGTGACACAAACAACATTGGTGAGGAGTACCATTACAAATATGAATTGTAGAACATTTTAACTATAAAAAGAATTTTTTTTACGGAACTACTGTTAGTCAAACCCTAATATTTTTAAAGTTGATCAACATCAAATAATTCCTTTAAACTATAAATTACACGAAGAAAGCCTACGAGTAAAGTACAAGTGAATATATCATAAAGATTATATTTAATCCTGATTCGTCCTTGGAAATGGAAAACTCTGGATTCTCTTTGATATTTACCTGAGAGATCATAAAAGAAAAATCTAACAAGACTTTCAAAAGTTTGTGAAAAATGAATAGAAATAAAAGATTTTTGTGTAGACGAGTAACAACATTGCATTAGCATGGTAAGAAATTTGACCAAATCAATGAACTAAATTTAAAAAAAATAAGTGCACATCTTTCTAGTGGCGAAAACCACACATATCGAGTTACGTCGACGAAAGAGAATAAGTACATTAATAATAATTATGATGTCAATTTCATGAAATTATAGGGTTTTAATTAGAAAATAATCTTAAACATGATTCGTGATTCCCCATGTATATATAGATTAAAACAGACTTATGATTTTTATTCTTAAATTAAATTCTGAAATACAAAAGCATGGCTCTGATACTTGACAGTTCAGCAAACACTATTACACGAAATACACGATGCTATTGACCGAACACAAATGTGAGAGATTCAAATTGTAAAATCAGCCGCTGGACGGTAGAATTTCTATCAATCATTCAACGATATTAAAAGACTTTTGAGTGTAAAAGTATGATATAAATACTTTTAATGTGTTGAAATAATTTATCAAATGGAATGCTTGTTAAACTGTTCCAGTCATTTTTACTATAGTGACTGTTACACAGCTCTTTTACAAATTCTGAAGAAGAAAAAAAGAAAAAAGAAAAAATAATGTTCCCATGGGAAAAATATATCTTCCCATGGGAAGAAAAAATGTCCCATGAGAAGAAACTATCTACCAATGTTCCCATGGGATATTAAAGTTCCGATGGGAACTTTAAAATTCCCATGAGAACTTTTACTTTTCCCATTGGAACTTTTCCTTTCCCATGGGAACTTTAACTTTTCCCATGTGAAATGTAGCTTTAATCAGCTGTGGTGACAATAGTGACAATGGTGACATGTTGGGACATATGGGGAAATTTAACATTTTTGATTATCTATCACTTGGGCAAAAATTATTTTTGATATCTTGTAAACCGACAAAGTCAGATTTGCCAATCCTGGAATAGCAAATTTGTCCCGCACAGGGTTTAATAAATAAACATAGGCATGCAAGGGCGGTTACGTACTTTATTATACAAATAACGCATACCGTTGCCAACTTTTCAAAATGCCCATGGGGGTTTTGCGTGCAAGATGGCTGTCATAGTCCTAAAAAACCTTTAAGGGGGTATTCAAATACATTTTAATTTTCATACTCTTATAAGCCTAAAGTCATTGTAAAATTAATTGTGTTGTCTAAAATGTGCACACAATTGCTCTTTCAAAATTTGAATTTGAGAGCCTCCATGGGGGAAATCCCCCACAAATAGTGACAGTTGGCAGGTATGTTATATTTCCCAATCTCGTTGTTGTGTATACTGAAAAGTGCTATAATTCTATACGCATGGAATTCATGCTACTATTTTCTTTTGTTTACTCTGTATGTGCGTGTTTGCACAAATAACTTTGAATTCAATTGTAACCTTTAGTATAAAAACAGTATAAAGGAAGGAATTCGAAGAGATGAGTAACTTCGGGAATGCAAATGCAAAAACCAATTTTCTGTGTATACTATATAAGTATAATACTATTAGTCCGAAGTATACTGATTTGTATCACTACAATATAAAAGTTATTACGGTGCGGTTGAATTTCCTGTCATTTATTCATCATCCAGACACGAACTTGTTTCAGAAAAAATATATCTCGGCCAGTGTACATTAACCTCAGTTTCAGGTATAGAGATGTGCTCTTTTTCTGTGACATGTGCTTTTGACCATCCACAAGAACTAACTGGCTATTTTTCTTGTTCTTGTATTTCTAAAGTTTTTTTTATAAATAATTTGGAACCAAATCGAAGGCCTGACTAACGAGTTCTGTCCCCTATTTGTTTTAAGTTTGTAATAGATTCAGATTAAGTATGCTAATAAGATATGTGCGCATAAAAAGTGCACACAAATCTCAGTGTGTAATTTTAAATTCTCAATGTGTGTTTTCAGTTTATCTATTCTCAGTGTGTCTTTTTGAAATGTCAGTGTGTAATTTTCAATTCTCAGTGTGTAATTTTCAATTCTCAGTGTGTAATTTTCAATTCTCAGTGTTAGTTTTTCATTTTTGTAATCTCAGTGCGTCTTTATGAAATCTCAGTGTGTATTTTTTTAATTCTCAGTTTGTGCTTTGAAGTTTTTAAATCTCAGTGTGCTTTGTTGTAATTCTCAGTGTGTAAATTTTTCGAAAAATGGTTTAAACATAGTTTTGACGAGAACGGCTTGCCATAATTTTGTTGTGCTTGCTCACAGTTACTTGAGAAAATTGTAAGGATTCCATGGCGCCAAATAAGAATAGTCTGGGATCCCGGCCTATTCTGAGTTCGCATTGCAATGACAATTGGAGACAGGAACCTAGGCTACAGATGAAAAGCGAGTTCTGCCCCTAGTTATTTAAGCTTGTAATAGATTCAGATTAAATATACTAATTAGATATGGGCGCATAAAATGTGCGCACAAATCTCATTGTGTAATTTTCAATTCTCAATGTGTGTTTTTCAGTTTATTTCATCTCAGTGTGTCTTTTTGAAATCTTAGTGTGTAATTTTCAATTCTCAATGTGTAATTTTCAATTCTCAGTGTGTGTTTTTAGTTTTTTTGTAATCTCAGAAAGACAGTTCGTCTTTATGAAATCTCATTATGTAATATTTAATTCTCAGTGTGTGTTTTTAGGTTTTTTAATCTCATTGTTTTTTTTTTAATTCTCAGTATGTAAATTTAAAAAAAAAATGGTTTAAACATAGTTTTGACGAGAACGGCTTGCCATTCTTTTACAGCACATTTCGCGTTATCATACAAAGACTGAATCGCAGACAGGAACTTTCCATTTATGCCCGTTCCTTGCAACTTCGTTTCTCTCTGAATCCGTTCTGTTAATCACACAGTACTTTGCGAGCCATGAATTAAAACGAGTATTGAGAACATGGCAATATATTTTACTAGGGACAGATATTAATGTAATTACCCGGTAATTTAAAGGAATCGTTCTATCTTCAGATCAGGTTTTAAAACTGGATTGATTATGCTTTTAGTCCATTTATCTGGTACCTTTCCCAGTTCGAAACAATCGTTACAGATTATATACAAAAATTCAATGGCTTCTGTGTTTTTTATTAACTACTGCAGGCATCTCATCAAATCCTGAAGCTTTTCGTAGTCAAAGTTCGCGCATTCGACTGCACCATAGTGATCTCACCGTGTGGTGAGTTCATTCATCGTTGAAACGTCACGTTGGTTATAATCGATGTCACTATTATTTCTGAGGAGCCCAAAATTTCTAGAATTAAACTTTTTTTTCTAAACCTGATTTTTTGGGTTAATATGACTGTAAAAAAAATATTGGTGAAGAAAAAACGCTTCTTTTTTTGCTACGGCCTCTGAAAGTACCCAATTTTTAAGATTTTTCCATTTTTAATCAGTTTTTACCCATTTTTGGGCAATTATCGTGAAAAAAAATCACAGATGTGTCTGGTGCCTAAACAATGCAAAAAGAGATTTGCAGTATAATTTATTTATTTAAGAAAATTGAATCTGATTGAATTTTCAATTGTGTCATTTGTCATGTGGTCATTTATATTAAATCAAGCATCTATGTTAAACTGAATTACTGTATTCAGTATTTGTAATTTATCGTTGTGTCCATGTGTCCGGACACAAAATGCATGTCAACTATATTTTGCACCGAAACCTTGCCACTAATGGAAAGGTATGCATATGATCATAAAATTGAGAATGGAAATGGGGAATGTGTTATATACTAACGAAAATAATCACATGTTCATCGCAATATTCACTTCAGTAAACAAATATCTTTTTTCATTATTCTACATGTTCTATTTCCGTTCAAACTGGAGGATTTTTTCAGATATAAATATAAACAATAAATGTTTTTAAAAAACAATATAGAGTATGACGATAGTTTCTGTGTGTATTTATTTATGTATGATTTGGTAAATGTTTACTTATGTTTATCATGTTGTACCCGATATAAGATCATTCATGTTTATCTCAGGTTTTTTTAATTGATTATATCGATCGCACTGTAGTTTGCCACCTACGCAACAACTTGCATTGTGACGTCATAGCATTATTGATCGTAAATAAAACGATGCTAGCTCTGCTTCTGTGATTACCCGGATAAACAGACTTTTGGCACCTGTCGATTCCCATATGGACAATTTTATTGCATAGAAAAACATGACAAAAAGTAGGTAAAATCTTCTTACACCAGATTTACAGAGGGGTTATACGTATGATTCGATGACACTGTTATAAACACACACAACGACAGTGTAGCGTCAGCAACTTGTTAAAAAAGGGGGGACAATATTCAGTAAACATGATCCAGTCTGAATTTCCTGACCAAAGAAATGTATACAGCATAGTCATGGCAATCTGTTACAATTATAACTTCATATTGAACAAAATGGGAATGTTTACAAACGTTATAATTAAAATAATTTATCTGTACACATGATGATATAATTTATATACATGTTGTTTACATGATATATCCCAAGTTACGCCATATTTTTTGCTAAACTTGCAAGTTCTGTGTGTGTCTGTCCCATACAAGACAGTGTAGCCTGTAATTCAGTAGTCGTTTGTTGCTGTATATCATATTTGATTTCCTTTCTGTTTCATTTATATTCTATCTACATCAACATCCAATGCTATTCCAATACTACCTTTTTGCGATTCCCGGCTAACCTGAGGCTAACCTGAGAATCTGTCCCGCTTGAACTATTGACGTCATACAACAATCACTTTTCCATCATTCCATTGTGGCATCAGATATATTGTATTATGACGTCAAAATTTTACAGAAACCTGTGTGATATCCAGTAATTGGGGACAAATAGCAATATTAAAGGTGTATTGTCCGGCACCAGACTAGCTCAAATAATTATGATGTCTTGCAAGGCTTTTTTTCTGTGATGCCTTCCAAGGGTACATGTCAAACATCCAAATAATCATGATGATTATGACGTCTTGCAAGGCTATTTTAAAAAAAATTGTGACGCCTTCCTAGGCTACAATGTACGTCAGCAAATTGTGAAACGTCCAATTATAATTACAAAGAAAAAAAGATAAAACAGCCTTACAAGACTTGTCTGTACATAAAATGTGCTCTCCTCGTTAGTCTTTATTGGGATCATCAATTTTCCATATACACAGTATCTGTGACTTGCTAGCTTACTCAGTACTGCATTGTACTGCCTGTGCCATTCTAAATAAAATTAGTTCTCGGTAACTGCTTCTTATTGTTTATATGTCGCACATGGGACATATAAACAAAGAGGAGCAATTGTGGAGAACTAATTTTAAATAGATTGTGCCTGTGGAGGCTGTACTGACTTTGTTCAGAAATATTTTATGAAAATCAAACATAGCCATGATAGCGTTTTTGTTGATTATTTATTTGATAAAAGAATACACATGATACAAACAGAGTTACTTTTTTTTTAATGATATATATTTAACTTTGAGTTATAAACATTGTTAAGCTGAAAGCTCTTCTTGATCAGTAAATGTACATTGTATTATATAACATATATGTATATTACAAATGTATTAAAAAAAAATCATGGAAAGGGGCAAAATTAAAAGAAAACATCAATTGTCAAAGTACATGAAACTTATCACTATTAAAACCCATTCATGCATTGAAAATATCTTAAACATGAAATTTATTTATAGTCCCATTTAAGTTTTAAATGTCCAATACAGGTAGGCTTGTTTTCTGACCTAAACGTGTTGTCGTTTATAGAATATTTTGTCAATAAAAGGGGCGATAGTATCATTAACATTAGATGTACATGTATGACGTTGACAAGGTAAATTTGTAAAAAGCCGGTAAATATTGGATAGTTTAAGTAAATTGACTTTTTTCATGACTGTCAATGACTGTGACATTAGGAGGGAACAGTAATGTGCTTTTCAGGTAAATTTGCATCTGCTTTAATGGTTTTACACATATATATAGATTTCAAATTAAATTAAATGTTGAACTGAAAAATTTTGGACAGTAAATTATTATTTTATTTTAAGGAGTCAGTTGACAATTTTGATCTTGACATGCATTCATTTACTTGTACAATGTACAATGATACATTCACACCATTGTATACATCATGATATGTTCAATGATACATGTACACCAATGTATACCTCATAACATGTACAATGATACATGTACACCAATGTATACCTCATAACATGTACAATGATACATGTACACCAATGTATACCTCATAACATGTACAATGATACATGTACACCAATGTATACCTCATAACATGTACAATGATACAGGTACACCAATGTATACCTCATAACATGTACAATGATACAGGTACACCAATGTATACCTCATAACATGTACAATGATACAGGTACACCAATGTATACCTCATAACATGTACAATGATACATGTACACCAATGTATACCTCATAACATGTACATTGTACAATGCTGAACTGACTTCAAATGAAGCTACTACTAACATGTCTAACAATGAACACTGCCCTTTCCTAGACTCCTGGATCTTAATACATGTAATACTTATAATTATATCTTAAACGGGAAGCTTAATACCAAAATTTATGATAAAAAGGATACTTTTAATTTCATATTGTTAATTATCCATTTTTAGATTGTGACATTCCCTTGTCACCATCTTATGGTGTTTATATAAATATCCCTACTTGTTAGAATTGCTTGTGAAGGCATATGTAACAATGAATTTGATTTAAATGAAAGACATCTTTTTATTTCTGAAATTTTTTTACACGAGGGTTTACGATATCACAAATTAGTAAAATCATTTACTAAAGTTTTATCATAGCTACAAGGACATCATTCGTAAATATAAATCAACATGCATACATCTTATTCCTTCAGGTATTTCACATCCAATCTTTTATGGTAATTTTCTATACATAGCACAACAATGTTTTCATTCACCTCAAAAGCTAACAAAACCTTTTGACAGACTTATTCAGAAGGGATATAATAACGATACTGTTGTCATGTCAGGAGAGATGGCATATTTTTGAATTAATATTGATTCATCCATAGGGTCTTTTCATCAGAACATGCAGAAATAAACACATTTATTCTAAAACCAGTTGTTGGCATGATACAGGTTATGTTCTCATATATATTTTATGATGGTATGATACTAAACCCCTAACAGGAGGAATTGTGCTTTCATATGAAGAAAACATACTCTTTCAATCAGTTTAATTGATGTCTGGAGCTGGCATGTCTCTTTGTCAGTAACTGCTAGTAGTCCTTTGTTAATTTATGTATCATTGTTAATTTCATTTTGCTACCTATTTTGACACTGGACTCTGACTTCTTTTAAACTGAGTTTTACTGTGGGAATTGCTCACAGCTGTTTGTTTGTTTATTCTTTATTGGCTAGAGGTAAAGGGGGAGGGTTGAGAGCTCACAAAACATGTTTAACATTGCCACATTTTTGAGCCTGTCCCAAGTCTGAATGATTTTTAATTTTAGTTCAGTTATATGTATTGTTTTGGAGATTAGTGTGACATCCATTTTCACTGAACTAGTACAGATTTGTGTTTAGGGGCCAGCTAAGTCCCCCCCCCCCCCCCCCCCCCCTGACACAGAATTTGCTTCTAAAAAGATTTTCTTTATTCTTGTTATTCTTGTTGTTCTTGTTACTTTCATTTTAACTTATTTATGGATAAAAGAACTTGAAGAAGCGTCAATGTTCATTTCTTTTTACATTCAAGTAAAGATAAATTAGCATTCAACAACATGCCTAAACACTATTTAAAAACATATTTATTTCTTATGTGATGTATATATATATATGTAAATAATAATTTACGCTTCATTGAAGTTTATTGATGTTAATATGATAATTTTAATAGAAAGAAGTTTATCTAAGATAAGCAATCATTTCAAACATTGTGCATGTTGTGTCAAAAGGAAATACATTAATATTACCGTGAGAATTTTGTTTTGTTTTCTTAGAGTTAAGTCATTGCCATAGACTATTTAACTTATATTTATCTATGGAGGCTTCAATGAATCAGAATAATTTAAATTACCATATATAAAAAAGAAGATGTGGTATAATTGCCAATGAGACAACCATCCACAAGAGACCAAATGACACAGAAATAAACAACTATAGGTCACTGAACGGCCTTCAACAATGAGCAAAGCCCATACCGCATAGCATTTTTATAATGTGCTATATTAAGCTAACTTTATCCAATAACTGAATAGGTTAATTTTTAAAAACTCAAAGTTATAAATCTCTCAAGCCTAAAAAATGCAAGTAAGGGTGGAGAAAGGTATTTGTAGCAAAACCTATTTCTCGTTTCTATGCTTATCAGTATCAATGTTATTTTTCTTAATATACATGTATAGATATATATGCCCCTAGTGGGCCCTTAATTATTGAAAAGAAGATGTGGTTTAATTACCAATAAGACACCTTTCCACAAGAGATAAAAATGACACAGATATTAACAACTAGAGCTCACTGTATGGCCTTCAACAATGAGTCAAGCCCATACCGCATTGTCAGAAGTTATAAGTTATGTCACTGGTGGCAGTGATATTAATTGTTGGCTTTTTTCAAAACTACCTCTACCCTTTTTTATTGGGAAAATATGCATCATTTTTATCAAATTGGGAAATTTATAATAAACCATGAATTTGACTGAAACTTCAAATTGAAGACCATCATTCAAGAGGTTAACCCTCATTTGAAATAAAAAAAAAAACTATTGTCAGTGACAGTCATGACAGTGATGATACCTAAATAGACCCTCAAATCTGTACAAATAGTCATTTTAGGCATGAAAAATGTTTAAATGAGTGTTTTTCAGTTTGTATACATGCACAAATTTCTACTGTTTGGGAAAAAAGTTGTCTTATTGGGAATAATTTTAAGCCATTTTTTTTCCAAATTGGGATTTTTCTCCAGGGGAAAAAAACCTTTATTCTCCAGTAATTTAAGGCAAACAATATCACTGCTGGTGTACCCTTAGTTGATTATAAGTTATTAACATATATATATGTTCTTCTGTCATTTGTCTGTACTTCTTCTTCATCGTTTCTAGTATTAAAAGTGGAAGTTTTAAAATTATTCTATTTAACCTTATTACATACTTGTAGTCTCCACTCTGCAATAATAGAGTAGTAAATTTTTGAAACTTTTTTTTAAACATGTTAGGAAAATGTCGAAATAGTTGGATTTTTTTTGATGCAGACTGTTTTGTTAATTGAATTGTTTAGAGATGAAAAAATGGTGTATAAATAATAAATATAGATATAAGAAGATGTGGTATGAATAGGTGGCAATTGTTAATTTAAAGGTAACACATCAACTGTAGTTTATATATATATACCATGTATTGGACCACACTTAAAAATATTTTTGTTTGCCCAAACCCTACCCAAAGGTTGAGACAGTGGGTAGGTAAGTAGGCATTTTCTTTTTCTTTTTTCAAAAAAAAGAAATTGAAGTATCAGATGATTATTAGTCTTCATGCCTATTTGATTAAAAAAAACTTTTTCAAATCAGGACAATAAAAGAATTTGAGTAGGCAGCTTTTTTCTGGGTAGGTAGCGTTTGGGCAAACAAACCTATTATTTATTATGGCCTTGTTGGTGACCTTCTACTGTTGTGTTTTCTATGGTTGGGTTGTTGTCTCTTTGCACATTCCCCATTTCTATTCTCAATTTTATTTATACTAAATGTATTACACATTGACTTTTATATTTCATGTATTTAATGTCAAATGTTTTATCGTCTTCATCTTAAGGTATTTTTACGTAGGTACGTAGCATTTTACCTTCATTTGGACCTGGTTGATTCAAGTTTTTACATCATACACATCTAAACATAAGAATCAGATAAAATTTCAAGGGGGTCTCATTGGGGGGTTCAGATCCCAGATCCTGCTTATTATTTTGTCAGATTCCCGTATCCCGCTTACACTATGTACGTAAGCAATTCTCATTATTTTGTCATTTCCCAGGTGGTGCAATAATTAGACTTTCACGTGTCAAGCTTACAAAAAATTGGCTATCCCGTGTCACGCTTAGACCCCAATGAGACCCACTTTCAATACATACACAGCTACTTTAATTTTGCATAGGTACAATTTCTGTACTAAAAATGCAGTACTGAAAATTTACTTTTAATATTTAGTACTATTTCTTTACTTTATAAAATTATTGTAATATTTAGGTAATTGTATTTTACAGTACTTGAATTGTACTAAATATTTTGGTACAGAAATAATACACTATTCCATGTTTGAAAATCATAATTTTAAGAGATTTGAAATAGAAAAACTTTCAAAATGCTGAAAATGTAATGGTAGTAACCAAAAATCTGTAGTACCTTAATTTCAAGTACAAATTAAGTACTGTAAAATACAGGTACCTAAATATTACAATAATTTTAAAGTAACAAAGTTGTACTGAATATATTAAAAGTAAATTTCCAGTACTACAGATTTTTAGTACAGAAATAGTACCTATGCAAAAGTAGCTGTGTATATAATATACATCATGTACAATTTAATTCCTTTGCATTTTTTGATCATTTGATATTAGTGGTTATTCAACCAAACTTTGACAAACTTGGATTATTTTGTTTGAACAAAACAGCTACGAGGCAACGACATTTGATATACGTCACTTACTTATCTAGAAGTGCACCTGTTAGGAAGTATATATCGAAATTGACAATTTGACAAGTTGAAACTTCATGAAATATATAAACAGCTTTATCATGTTTATTGAAATTAATTTAAAAGCAAATTGACAAACGTGCTTTGAAATGCATTTTGTTGACTAATTTGTTAGACTTGAAAATGCTTATATATATTTGATTATAACCATTTATAGTTTTATAAAATATGAACAAAAATAACTGATTTTAAGTGGTAAACTAGTACATGTAGATAGATAAACTCATCATCGATAACAGGAATAAAATTTAATATTTACGCCAGTCACACGTTTCGTCCACAAAAGACTCATCTGACAGTGACGCTCGAATCAAAAATGTTATTAAAGGCCAAATAAAGTACGAAGTTAAAGAGCATTGAGGGTAAAAAATCCTAGTAGTAGATGCATTAAAGTTGTTGTTGAAATGAACTACTAAGGGGACATACCGGTAGTTATTTTTACTGGTATAGATATTCATGATATTGGAGACTGTGAAATATTTGACATTAGATGATAATTTTTACATATTGTTGCATTACCTTCAGGCTTGCAGTTTCTATTCACATATTTACTGTAAAGTCAGGAATTATTGTGTGCATTTATTATTGCGATTATTTCATTTGGGATAAAAATGCGTTTTTAATTTTTGCGATATTGAGAAAAATCCTGTCTAATCCATGCAATTTTTAATAACCAAGTCACATTTTTCACAATAATAAAAACTCGCAATAATTTCTGAATTTACAGTAACAGACACAAACTATTGTAACTCGCATTAAGGGCATACGATACAGTTACAGGGGAGGTTATGACGTTGTTAACGTAAATTGTTATTTTCGCGACGTCAATTAAACTATGACTTATCAAGGAAAGATGCAGTTTTTGACTGATTTTTATCATTCAAACTGATTTATCTTGAAAATGAGTTCATGGGCCCCTCTTTTTTAAAACGGCAATTTGTTTCATTTTGCAACGAGATTATATAACTGTAAATAGTGATTTTTTTTTTAATTTTGATAAACATGGAGCAAAAAAACAACGTTTTTTCCTCAATTCATGAACATTTGATAAATATGAGTTATTTCTGAATAAAAATTGCATAATTTTTTTCGGGTACTTATAAAATACAGCAACTATTGATTATTTAATAAACGCAATTTGATCTTTTAAAACAAAAAAGTTATGTCTTTCTTTCCAAAAAGAAAATACAGTCAGAAATCTGAATTTTGAGCAAATATATACAAAAATGTTATCTCATTTTACTCAAAAAGTATCGCATGAAGGTATATTTTATTTTTTTATTACATTTTTGATTTAATCAGGTAAAAAATAGCCTATATATATATGCAAATTTTCATCAACTTGTAAATACAGGATCAAAACTATTGTATGCCCTTAAACATTGTTAAATAACTTTGAGGGTCATTACACAATGTATTTTGTGATTGGTCCAAACATCACTTTGTTATACATAACTAAATATTGTGTAATAATTCCTAAAACAGATGCAGAACAGAACAATGTCAGATTCTTGTCAGAAAAATGTGGATCTTTATTTTCAATTGTGTATCTTCATATTACATTTACATGTATACCCACACAAAGTTTGATTATTGAGTTTGATGAATGTATAAAAGAGAGAATGACGATTGTGGTATGCAATAAAGGTTTTTGATCAATAATGTCTGTGTGGGTGGAATCAAAGTCTTGAAAAGACAGTTCTTTGACATTTCTATTAGTTTAATTAATAAAAAATTGATGTTACCACTATATATTGCTAGTGAGGTGGGTGGACACAAGAGGATTGAAAAAATACATCAAATTTACTTACCAGTATTTAAGAATTTTTGGATAGTCTATTTCTGGTTTCAAGTAAACATAAAAGTTATATGCATGAAAAATACCTTAAGGGGTGTTAAACACTGACAATCATACATACCAGTGTTAAACACTGACAATCATACATTATACATACCAGTGTTAAACACTGACAATCATACATACCAGTGTTAAACACTGACAATCATACATTATACATACCAGTGTTAAACACTGACAATCATACATACCAGTGTTAAACACTGACAATCATATACATACCAATAATATAACAAATTGGTGTTGGTCTGTCGTCGGTCTCATAGTCATAAACTACTTCAAGAATTGTTTCCCTTGAAACTACAGGGCCAAATACCTTCAAACTTCAAATAAATGTCCCCTAGGGAAGCTGGTTTATAAATTATATCAGAATTTTTCTTGGTTTTACAAAAGTTTTTTGGTTATTATCCTTAATGTTAAGATAGATAAAGAGAAAGTCAAAATGACAAAAAATCATGAAAATGTTCAGCAAAGGAAGATCTGCATACAGGTGTAATGCCTGAAACTGAAATTAAAGGTGAGCGATATCAGGCTCTTATGAGCCTCTTGTTTCATTTTATATTTGTTTGCACTAATTTAATATTTAAGACAAATCTCTATATATAGCTTGTTATAAATGATGATTAAATCAATTCATGTTTCAGGATGATGGAAGAAACACAAGTCAGTGTTAACGATGAAAGTTATGACTACGACAGCTTTGATGAAAACAGTGACGAAAGACCTACAGAACGTTGGGCTCCCTTGGGTGCTGCTGCTGTCAGTCCCGCTCCATCTCAGACAGAAACTAGGTATGTACTATAAGAGTTATTTCCCCTACAGAACGTTGGGCTCCCTTATATAATTAGGTGCTGCTGCTGTCAGTCCTGCTCCATCTCAGACAGAAACTAGGTTTGTATTGTAAGAGTTATTTCCCCTACAGAACGTTGGGCTCCCTTGGGTGCTGCTGCTGTCAGTCCTGCTCCATCTCAGACAGAAACTAGTTATGTATTGTAAGAGTTATTTCCCCTTCAGAACGTTGGGCTCCCTGAGGGGCTGCTGCTGTCAGTCCCGCTCTATCTCAGACAGAAACTAGGTATGTATTGTAAGAGTTATTTCCCCTTCAGAACGTTGGGCTCCCTTAGGTGCTGCTGCCGTCAGTCCAGCTCCATCTCAGACTGAAACTAGGTATGTATTGTAAGAGTTATTTCCCCTACAGAATGTTGGGCTCCCTTAGGTTCTGCTGCCGTCAGTCCCGCTCCATCTCAGACAGAAACTAGGTATGTATTGTAAGAGTTATTTCCCCTGCAGAACGTTGGGCTCCCTTAGGTGCTGCTGCCGTCAGTCCCGCTCCATCTCAGGCAGAAACTAGGTATGTATTGTAAGAGTTATTTCCCCTTCAGAACGTTGGGCTCCCTTAGGTGCTGCTGCCTTCAGTCCAGCTCCATCTCAGACAGAAACTAGGTTTGTATTGTAAGAGTTATTTCCCCTTCAGAATGTTTGGCTCCACTAGGTGCTGCAACTGTAAGTCCCTCTCCATTTCAAACAGAAACTAGATATTTATTGAAAGATTAATGTCACTCATTTTTGTCGAGCCTTCGACTTTAGTCGAAAAAGCGAGACTAAGCGATCCTACTTTCCGTCGTCCGCGATGTCCACAAATATTCTCTCTGTGGTAAAGGTTTTTGAAATTTTAATAACTTTCTTAAACTACACTGTCACTGGATTTCTACCAAACTTGGACAGAAGCTTGTTTATGATCATAAGATGGTATCCAGAAGTAAATTTTGTAAAAATAAAATTCCATTTTTTCCGTATTTTACTTATAAATGGACTTAGTTTTTTCTGCAGGGAAACATAACATTCACTCTGTGGTTAAAGTTTTTAGAATTTTAATAACTTTCTTAAACTATCCTTGGTTTGTACCAAACTTGGACAGAAGCTTGTTTATGATCATAAGATAGTATCAGAAGTAAATTTTGTAATAATAACTCCATTTTTTCTGTATTTTACTTTTAAATGGACTTAGATTTTCTTCCAGTTAACATTACATACAGTCTGCAGCTAAAGTTTTCAAATTTGAAAACATTTATTAGATTCATTAACTATCCTAGATTTTTACCAAACTTGGACAGAAGCTTCTTACAATCAAAAGATAGTAATTAAGAGGAATACTTTTATTGATTATTTTCCATATTTTTGTTGAGCCTGCGATTTACAGCAAAAGTAGGCGAGACACTGGGTTCCGCGGAACCCTTACAAATTTTTTTCTGAAAAATTGTAAATCAAATGTAAATATATTGCCAACATGAAATTCTTTAATTGAAAAACAAATTATTTTTAAGATGATTGCAATTATCTCAATTAAAAAAATAAGAATATATCATTATAAATTTTTCAGCCATCATGCACAGAACGATCAGTTACGACAGTTAGAAGAAGAGCAAGAACAGCTAAATTCATCACTACTAGCCCTGACCACACATTTTGCCCATGTCCAATTTAGATTAAAACAGATTGTTAGTGCACCTCCAGATGATAAAGAGGTAAAAACAGAAAGATTCCTCCACTGCAACTTGTGTGTTACGATATTTCTCAACTCTAAGACAGTTCAATTTTTATTTTGAAAGCATTAGATTTGCAGAGTTTTTTTTTTAATAATAAAAGGGGAGAGTAAAGAAATATTGGATACACTGGTTATAGTGGAGGGATCTGTTTCTCTAATGATTGTTTTCCTTCCTTTTCAAAGATTTGCAGAAAGTTGTGTTCTTTATATGACATCATCAGACAGGGTCGCTATAGGAAATTTAGAAGAAACCAAAATTTGACTTCATGATTATATTTCAACCAAAACTTGGCCATTATACATCTTATACTTGGTGGTATATAGTGATTATTTGATTTCTAGACCAAAAATATCATGATGATTTGGGTATCTACGACTGTACTTTTGATCATTTGTTAATCTTGTTTAAAAGGATAATAAGTGATTATATTGGCAAAAAATTGTGATTATGTGATAACTTAGAAACCTCCATGTGGGGCCTTCTTAGTGAGGACCCTGTGAACACCAACAGATAACTGTAAAAGTAACAACAAAAAGTAACAACAAAAAGCAACAACAAAAAAGCAAAACCAATACGCCAGTTCAGGGAAATGGTATTTAGCTGTATCTGTCATGTGACTTCCATCACCATGTGACTGAAATTTAGGCATTGTCACTTCTCACATGATGAGCGAACGGAACGGGTGAACATTTTTATCTGCAGAAATTTTGGGAATTTAAAATAAAAAAGTGGAACCAATACTGTGTAAAGAACATGTTTACAAGTAATCTATAAAAGGGCCCTAACCACATCAGTCATGCACATATTGACCATTCATTGAATGCTATATTTCTCCTGCAGACATTATTACAAGAATTGGAAGAGTTTGCCTTTAGAGGTATTCCTGATGCCAGATTATGTTTAGACAAAAAGTTAGAGGAGGTTCAAGAGGAAATGGTAAGTCCACATTAAAAATAATTTAATTTTGGATGTAACACATCTTCTGATTGGCTGACGTTGTTTTGTTTATCAGGTCATAGACAAAAAGTTAGAAGAGGTTCAGGAGGAAATGGTAAGTCCACATTTAAAATGGTTTTGAACACAATTTAAAACCAAAGTGGAAATTTGAAAAAAATGAAACCTGAGAAAAAATAACAATTTTAAGGGGTTGGCTTCCCTTTTTTGTTGTTGGGTCTATTTTGGACAGAACTTCTAAAAACAAATTAAACCTGCAGGAAAATAATTAATACTGGGTATAGGAGCACTTATCATAAACACCAACCACTCATTATATAGAATAGAATTGAGAATGAAAATGGGAAATGTGTCAAAGAGATAAACCCAACCAAAGATCAGAAATCAGCCAAAGGCCACCTTAAAAGGGTCTTAAGTTACAGTGTTCCTATTGAAGGTTGGTTCTTCTCTCTGGGCATTGCGGCTTCCTCCACCCATAAAAACTAGATACCACGAAATATCCTCAAAGTAAAAAAACAATCAATCAATCAAAACAGCAAGAAAATCAAGCACCTGAATGCAGTGTTTGTTTTACTTATAATTCTTACAAAATTCTAAAAATACCTCCCACAATTTATTTATTTGAGTTTCTCCCATCCTACACTCCCAATTATTATATTGTGAACAACCTTTAACCTTTTTCTACCTTGAATTACAGAGTGATCAGGAACATGAACAGAAACTAATAGAGCAGAGAGAGAAACAGAGGGAGTTAATAGAACAGCTGAAAAAACAACTGGAAGAATTAGAAACTTATGCTTATGAGGTTTGTAGAAGTTTTTTACTACACCCCCTCCCCAAAAATGTAGGTAATATATAAAAAAAGAAGATGTGGTATGATTACCAATGAGACAACTATCCACAAAAGACCAAAATGACACAGACATTAACAACTATCAGTCACCGTACACATTAACACATTTTTTTTTAGCTTAACACAAGTCCTACAGCAAAATAAACTAACAAAATACCCGTCAATAGTTAACAAAACATGATATAAAAAAATAAAGAGTGAGAACCAAGAACTCCATCAAAAACCAGGGGTGAATTCTGGTGTTCAGATCCTGCTCCATGTGGCATCCATCAATCTGACAAATGATGCTGTTAAAAATCTGGATGTTTCCTGGGAATGATAATGTTTAATAAAATTATTTTCATGTTAATATTTATATATATTTGTACATATAATGGTCTACAGTAAATTTCTTATACATATTTTCTATAGACTGGCGATGCTGATGTGGTTCCTACGTCCAAAGTGATGGAGAAACAAAAAGTTGTCATCGATGAACTGAAACATAAACTGGATCTTAATCTGGAGGGCTTTGACAGTCTCAGGTAAATAGGGGGGTGGTTGGTATAAACTGGATCTTAATCTGGAGGGCTTTGACAGTCTCAGGTAAATAGGGGGGTGTTATAAACTGGATCTTAATCTGGAAGGCTTTGACAGTCTCAGGTAAATAGGGGGGTGTTATAAACTGGATCTTAATCTGGAGGGATTTGACAGTCTCAGGTAAATAGGGGGGTGTTATAAACTGGATCTTAATCTGGAGAGATTTGACAGTCTCAGGTAAATAGGGGGGTGTTATAAACTGGATCTTAATCTGGAGAGATTTGACAGTCTCAGGTAAATAGGGGGTGTTATAAACTGGATCTTAATCTGGAGAGATTTGACAGTCTCAGGTAAATAGGGGGGTGTTATAAACTGGATCTTAATCTGGAGAGATTTGACAGTCTCAGGTAGCAATAAACAGTTAGGAAAATATACTAAAATTTGCCCTTATGAATTTTACCATTCCCTTTTCATTGCTTTCTTGCAATATCAAGCTTACTGTTTGTGTCATATATGGGCATATGTATGTAATCAGAATCCTCCATAGATTTTATTTCCAGTATATAAAATTGCAAAATATAATTTCTTTTTGGTGTATCCATGGCAACAATCTGCATTTATTTGTTATAAAATATTGCAAAAAGGGGGGGAAAGATGTCACATATTTCCCCAAAATTTGGCTAAAAGTCGAATTTCAATCGCTTGAAGTAATACCTTTTCTGAAACTGTGTACATATATCATTCAGCAAATCCAATGAAAATCATATGTCTTTCGTCTCATTTTTTTGTAAAATTGCGTCAAAAACTTCGTGTAGAAAAAGAGTGTTTGTAAACAGTACATTAATTTCTGGACCGATGGCCGGTCCAGCTATGAAAATACGGACTGAAAAACAGAAAACAGCCCATAAAACAAGTCAAACATAATCTTGATGCTCTTATAAACCACCTTTGAAGGCTAAATTAGCACTCATCTGTCTAAAAATGAATTTTATTACACAATAACTTTCCTATTTGAAAAATCCACAGGGGCCATAATGCGAAACTAAACTCCTAACTGTGTATTGCTACCTTAATAGTAAATATTTTTTTCAAATTCTCCCTTTTAACTTATTTTCTGAGTTCTGCTAGCTAAAACAAGTAAAATGGCCTTTTATTTTTGAAAATTGATTACGTAATGAATATTTTATGAAGGTTAGCAGTTGACACTGAAACGCAACAAAAACTGATTTTAAGAAAGGTGCCAAGTCAAAGTGTGAAATCTTGTCTCTACCTCAATTTTTAGCCAAATCTTAAAAACTGTACCTCTTTTGTCATTTTTTAATGTTGAATATCATAATAAGATCTCTGATGATGCAACATTGTACAAAATTTAGCAATTTTAAGCATAAAAATGTTAATCTGTATGCTTATTGCATACCACAGACTTGATTAAAAAACTTGGTGATAGGGTATCAATTTCTTACATCTGATTTAACTATACATTTAATATATGCCAAAATGTAACATGAAATCTTGATAAAAATAATAATGTGACATATTCGCAAGAAAAAAACCAACGCGTTCAATACTTGGGCTACTACATGCAGCCCAGTCCATCAGAAGCAAGCGTTAAGCCGAAAGAGTACAAATATAAGCCTAGTGTCAAAATGTCTAATTTTGGTTGCTAAGGACTGTAAACAATAAAATTGACACATATTGTCATTGTTAAACACTTAATTTACTCAGAAGTTGATTTTGAATCTGAATATCAATAGATTTGTGGCATGAAAAGTCTTAAGTTATACCCTTCTGAGCTTGGTAAGCATGCCATAAGGTAGCAATAAACAGTTAGGAAAATATACTAAAATTTGCCCTTATGAATTTTACCATTCCCTTTTCATTGCTTTCTTGCAATATCAAGCTTACTGTTTGTGTCATATATGGGCATATGTATGTAATCAGAATCCTCCATAGATTTTATTTCCAGTATATAAAATTGCAAAATATAATTTCTTTTTGGTGTATCCATGGCAACAATCTGCATTTATTTGTTATAAAATATTGCAAAAAGGGGGGGAAAGATGTCACATATTTCCCCAAAATTTGGCTAAAAGTCGAATTTCAATCGCTTGAAGTAATACCTTTTCTGAAACTGTGTACATATATCATTCAGCAAATCCAATGAAAATCATATGTCTTTCGTCTCATTTTTTTGTAAAATTGCGTCAAAAACTTCGTGTAGAAAAAGAGTGTTTGTAAACAGTACATTAATTTCTGGACCGATGGCCGGTCCAGCTATGAAAATACGGACTGAAAAACAGAAAACAGCCCATAAAACAAGTCAAACATAATCTTGATGCTCTTATAAACCACCTTTGAAGGCTAAATTAGCACTCATCTGTCTAAAAATGAATTTTATTACACAATAACTTTCCTATTTGAAAAATCCACAGGGGCCATAATGCGAAACTAAACTCCTAACTGTGTATTGCTACCTCAGGTAAATAGGGGGGTGTTATCAACTGGATCTTAATCTGGAGGGATTTGACAGTCTCAGGTAAATAGGGGGTGTTATAAACTGGATCTTAATCTGGAGAGATTTGACAGTCTCAGGTAAATAGGGGGGTGTTATAAACTGGATCTTAATCTGGAGGGATTTGACAGTCTCAGGTAAATAGGGGGGTGTTATAAACTGGATCTTAATCTGGAGGGATTTGACAGTCTCAGGTAAATAGGGGGGTGTTATAAACTGGATCTTAATCTGGAGGGATTTGACAGTCTCAGGTAAATAGGGGGTGTTATAAACTGGATCTTAATCTGGAGAGATTTGAGTCTCAGGTAAATAGGGGGGTGTTATAAACTGGATCTTAATCTGGAGGGATTTGACAGTCTCAGGTAAATAGGGGGGTGTTATAAACTGGATCTTAATCTGGAGGGATTTGACAGTCTCCGGTAAATAGGGGGGTGTTATAAACTGGATCTTAATCTGGAGGGATTTGGCAGTCTCAGGTAAATAGGGGGGTATTATAAACTGGATCTTAATCTGGAGGGATTTGACAGTCTCAGGTAAATAGGGGGGTGTTATAAACTGGATCTTAATCTGGAGGGATTTGACAGTCTCAGGTAAATAGGGGGTGTTATAAACTGGATCTTAATCTGGAGAGATTTGACAGTCTCAGGTAAATAGGGGGGTGTTATAAACTGGATCTTAATCTGGAGGGATTTGACAGTCTCAGGTAAATAGGGGGGTGTTATAAACTGGATCTTAATCTGGAGGGATTTGACAGTCTCAGGTAAATAGGGGGGTGTTATAAACTGGATCTTAATCTGGAGGGATTTGACAGTCTCAGGTAAATAGGGGGTGTTATAAACTGGATCTTAATCTGGAGGGATTTGACAGTCTCAGGTAAATAGGGGGGTGTTATAAACTGGATCTTAATCTGGAGGGATTTGACAGTCTCAGGTAAATAGGGGGGTGTTATAAACTGGATCTTAATCTGGAGGGATTTGACAGTCTCATGTAAATAGGGGGTGTTATAAACTGGATCTTAATCTGGAGAGATTTGACAGTCTCAGGTAAATAGGGGGGTGTTATAAACTGGATCTTAATCTGGAGGGATTTGACAGTCTCAGGTAAATAGGGGGTGTTATAAACTGGATCTTAATCTGGAGGGATTTGACAGTCTCAGGTAAATAGGGGGGTGTTATAAACTGGATCTTAATCTGGAGGGATTTGACAGTCTCAGGTAAATAGGGGGGTGTTATAAACTGGATCTTAATCTGGAGAGATTTGACAGTCTCAGGTAAATAGGGGGGTGTTATAAACTGGATCTTAATCTGGAGGGATTTGACAGTCTCAGGTAAATAGGGGGTGTTATAAACTGGATCTTAATCTGGAGGGATTTGACAGTCTCAGGTAAATAGGGGGGTGTTATAAACTGGATCTTAATCTGGAGGGATTTGACAGTCTCAGGTAAATAGGGGGTGTTATAAACTGGATCTTAATCTGGAGGGATTTGACAGTCTCAGGTAAATAGGGGGGTGGTATAAACTGGATCTTAATCTGGAGGGATTTGACAGTCTCAGGTAAATAGGGGGATGTTATAAACTGATGTACAATGTAAATCAGTATCGCCTGCCTTGTGTCTGTGTGTTCAAAGTGACTGTTATCAATCTACATTAATCACTACATGCACTTGCTTGAACTTGACCAACCTGTGTTTAACCAGTTTGTTTAGCTTGTGCTTGACTATCCTTTGTTTGACTAGCCTGTGGTTGACTAGCTTGTGCTTGACTAATCTGTGCTTGACCATCTTATAGTTGAATATCATGTGCTTGACCAATCTGTAGTTAGCCTTTACTTGACTAGCTTGTGCTTGACTTGTCTGTGCTCAACTAGTTTGTGCTGGGCGACCTTGTGCTTGTCTAGCCTGTGCTTGACTAGCTTGTGCTTGTCTAGCCTGTGCTTGACTAGCTTGTGCTGGGCCATCTTGTGCTTGTCTAGCCTGTGCTTGACTAGCTTGTGCTTGTCTAGCCTGTGCTTGACTAGCTTGTGCTGGGCCACCTTGTGCTTGTCTAGCATGTGCTTGACAAGCTTGTGCTTGTCTAGCCTGTGCTTGACTAGCTTGTGCTGGGCCATCTTGTGCTTGTCTAGCCTGTGCTTGACTAGCTTGTGCTGGGCCATCTTGTGCTTGACTAGCCTGTGCTTGACTAGCTTGTATTCCACAAGTTTGTGTATGACTCAAATCCTATTTGACCAGGTTGGTGATTTTATTAGTATCACGGTTCTCCACTTTCCTCAACAAATTAAAAAAGTTGTATTGCCAAGTCTGATGAAAGTGGTGTTAAATACCAACAGAAAACCATGTATCATTTTCACAACTATAAAGAGCATGTAAAGGTTATTTTTTTTTTTTAAATTTCATCATCTAACACTTTTGTAATCTTGGTCATATGTATAAATTAACTTTTGGCATCAGTAAAAGAATGACTAAAACAGACAACATATCCAAACAACAGCATACCACAACTTACCTGATACTTATATAAAATTCCACACAAAACCAACTTAAAAATTCCAAACAACAACACATCACAACATGTAAAAAATGAAATTAAATAAAATCAATCACAAACTTAAAAAAAGTCCATTACAAATTGAATAAAATTATTAACCTTCAATACTATTTAATATTTCTAAGAATTCTTTTGTCAGTTGAAAACTCAAAAAAAATGCAATAACTTTATTCTTTGGCGTTTTCTAGAAAAGTTTAAAAAATGAAATTATAATGAGGAAAAATATGATACTGTAAATTCAGAAATTATCAGAAAGTTTTATTTATATAAGGAATGACTGTAATATTTTTTCTGTCTATGAAGAAATAACATAAAAAATGTGGTACACACTGAATAATGCGTGTAGCTGGTTATTTAACAGTGTGCACCACATTTTTTGTATTATTTCAAATAGACAGAAAAAATATTACAGTCATTTCTTATAATTTAATTCTAAATTCCATTTTAAACCGTAGAAAACAATGAAAATCGTTGATGACGTCACGGTCACATGACTAAGTTATGTCGATGGACTCATAACAAAATAACGTCAGCCAATCAGAAGAGGCGTTATATTCAAAATTTAATTATATAAATTATACAAACTGAGTATTGTAATAATAAGAATTTGTATTCCTATTCAAATAAATATTCATGAAGAAAATTCAATAATTAGTTAGTCATGTCAAAATTGCAAAAATAAATTGTTAATGATGTCTGAATTTACAGTAATAATTATCAGCAATTTATTAGTTATGACTATTTAATGTTATCAATGTCTATATTTTTCAGCACAGATCAGTTAAAACAGATTGTTGATCATGCTGTTGGAGAGGTAATTATCTTGTGCCTTCATTTTTTATATGCCCTTCTAAGTGGCCTGGGCATATATTGTTACTTATATATATATATGTGTATCATTCTTTTGTTCAGATATTCTGATAAGAAACATTTGTCCTGACATATTTTCATTATTTTGTATTTTTGGCAGGAATACAGTTGTTGGACTGATGATTATAAGATGATTTTCTGTACATTAGGGCAACAACAACAAAAGAAAAAACTTATTTCTGGTCTCAGCTTGGAATCTAACTCTAAATACATTGCCTTTTCAGATAATAATTTGTCATTTGAGTACACTAAAAATCCCTTTAAAGCTGGATTGGTCAAAGTCAAATGGGCAGTTGACAATTTTATGGGTTTTTGTCTGGTCGTTGATGATCAATATCGCTAAAATTGAAATTGCACTTAGTCCAAAATGACAAAATTGTAATAATAAATGCATGCAATAATTTCTGAATTCACAATACATGAAAACCAGTAAACTTTATATACATGTAGTAATTTTATGACTTTTTTTTCTTTTCCAGATAGTTAACCCAGGCAAGGTTAAAGAAAAGCTGATTCAGCAGCTATCAACACAGATAACTGATTTAGAAAGATTTATACAGTTTTTACAAGGTGATGGACTGGGTCAAAACTTCTTTTGCTTGTGGCACTGGTTTATTTTTTTGTTCGGTACTTTAAATGTGGACAAGATTTTGAATATATTGCTAAATTTCTGAATAGCAAAAAAATATTTGCTATGAAGTAATGGGGAACAACAGACAGAACTTAAGTTTTTCTGACTGCTAAATTTTTAATCTGATAATTTTCTAAATTGTATAAAATAACCTTGTTTTTGGTCCCTATTAATTGGATACAAAAAACTCTTTCATTGCAACCCAAAGATTTTATTTTTCATCATATAATTAATTTGATTAATCAAAAAAAATATTTGGGGAATGTTATGAAATTTTGACCTGGTGATGCTTTTAATTCTCTAGTTGAGGGATTCACCTTCCCGACTTAGAAATAACATAGTTGCTATTTTTCTGAATTATTTTATCATATTTTCCCTTCTTTTATCACACTAACAATTAATGACCCATGTAAGCAGCCATGTATTTAATATTAATTTGCTTAAAATTAGAATTACTGGATCTGGAATTTTTAAGGAGAAATAACTCTGATGATTTTCGGAAAGGTTACTTGTTTTTTGTTAGGGATCATAGATTTGTTATTACAAGTAAGCTCTGAGCAAACTTGGAGCATACTTGGAGCATACTTGGAGCATGCTTGGAGCTTTATAAGTAGGCTCTCTTCAGCAGTTCATATCACAATAGTTATCATGATCTATTAATATGTCTGTTAGATCTTTGGCATTTCCATACAAAGGAAAGTACTACTGAGAAGAGCCTACTTAAAAAGCTCTGAGCATTCTAGGGTTATTGCCCTTTAATGACAAGTCATTCCCATTAGAATTTTTTTAAACAGAAACTATAGTAAACAGAGAAAAACTGCGACTAGCAGACATATAAGGAAAATAAGATCTAAAAATAGATTAAGACTCAACATGAGAATACGTCTGAAATAGCTTTGAATTTTGGGTATCTGGATGATTCGTTCCAACTCCGATTCGTCCCAACAAATTCGTCCCAAGTTGCTTGGACAATTCGTTCCAACTTTTTCCAAAACTTGTCAGTTCGTTCCAACTTATTCAAGAACAGTATTAAACAATAATAACCATTTGCATAGCCTTATTTTTTCAATTTATAATGCTGTACTTATATATATAATGTAAATAAATACTTAGCTTTAAAAGAAATCTATGATTTATTAATTGGGAAGAAAGGTATGTTGGGTATAATATATTGGTAATAATTAATTATTAAGTATTTCATGACAATTTAATATTTTAAAAATGAACAAAGTACTAACTAGTGTTATTTTCAAAGATATTCGTTATCATTATAATTGATTACTGTATTCTTAATTTTAACCGAAAATCAACAAAGGTTATAAATATTTTTGTTTAATTAAAAGCTGCTTTTTGTTTGTTTAATATGGTGAAATAACAGTTACTTGCAACAATTGGCACGGTAGCAAATCGGCAAGTCTGTAGAAAAACCCGTACCCATTTATTGCAAAAGATTCAGATTATCCCGAAATATGATAAAAGGAAAAAACAAAGATAACCCAAAAAAACTATGTCTAAATAAACAAATATATATAAATCTGCGTTTTTCAACATAAATATTTGTTAAAATCGAACCATAAAAGCCTTCAAAGATATAGCTGAAAAACGATCTTTTAATATGAAAATATCAAATATGATACATAAAAATTGACAAGAAATTGATGATTTTTGCCGTGAACTATAGGTTGATTTACACAAAAACAGTGATATACGGACATAAACAGTGAAAGAAAGTTGGAACAAATTGTTTAGACTGATTGAAAAACGATCTATTATATGAAATATACATAAAAAAATGACAAGGAATTGACAATTTTTGCCATGAACAGTAGGTTGATTCACAGGGGCTTAAAATAAATCAGTTGGTACGAATTGACAATTGACTTGGTACGAATTGTCCAAATCTGGAACGAACTGGTTTGGAACGAATCCGACTTGGAATGAATCGGACTTTGAACGAATTGACTAGCATTCAAATTTTGTCATTGCCAACTGTCCATAGTAAGATTTGATCTATATGGTCCCTTAGAGTTCACATACCATTAATGTTCTTTCATAGCGATGCAGCACATGCAAAACTTTTTTTATGCCCCACCTACGAAAGTAGAGGGGCATTATGTTTTCTGGTCTGTGTGTCTGTCCATTCATTCGTTAGTCTGTTTGTGCGTCTGTCCATTCATTTGTTAGTCTGTTTGTGCGTCTGTCCATTCATTTGTTAGTCTGTTTGTCCGTCTGTGCATCCATTCATCCGTCTGTCCCGCTTCAAGTTGAAAGTTTTTGGTCAAGGTAGTGCCAAATTATATTTTTTACCCAATTTCACAGCCCATTGAACATGGAAAATGATAGTGCGAGTGGGGCATCTGTGTACTTTGGACACATTCTTGTCAGTACAAATTCTAAAATGATGGACAGGTGAACATGTCAAAATCTGCATGTTCACAATAGACAAGTGGAAATTGCTTAATCCATGAGAGTTGTTGTTTACCTTCAAGTGGAACACATTATGACAATTATAATTTCAGATACCTTAATATGAAATATCTCTGTTTTTATTTAGTTTTATATTCTTTTATAACATTATTAATGCTTCATCCAAAACCTGCTTTTATCATATACATATATATACTAAGTGCTATCTTTGTCACCTTGAAGTTTAGCAATACATGTACTAATAAAATAAATATATAATAATAGATACTGTGGATTCATTAATATTCGTTGGATACCAATTTTCATGGATTTTGCCACAAATTCAAATGTTCAACGAATAACACAATTTCTAATGAAATGTATGCAGACTTATTCTAAGCCATGAAATTAAATATCAACGAAAATGCAAGTTCTCCTCAATCCATGAAAAATTGGTACACATGAAAATAAATTAATCCACAGTAGATCTAACAAGAAACATCAAATATAGGATATTTTTCAACCATAAGCTGTTTCTGAATGGATTGCATGGGGATAGAAAGGTACTTCTATTCAATTTTGAGGAGTTACAATTATTTTAATCAAATTTATTAAATTGATTTGATACATATGCATGTGCTAGGAGCTGTCTGAAAATTGCAATGAGGTGAGAGGTTTTGTTTTGCACCTTGTTGAAGACCTCATTGTGACTTTGAGATGAAGAACAGCAATAAAAGAGTTGTTTTACTTTGTGTTTTGACTTTGTGTGTTCTTTGCTCGGCATGTACTGATTTTGTGTTATGGATGGAAACCCCATAACCTTTGTTTTATATTAACAAATACGACAGTTGTCAAAAGGACCCAACTTATCTTTGATCTTAGAATGAACAAAATTGTGAGAGAAAAAAATCAATATCCTTGTAGCTTATACTACTTGGTAATGTATTCATGAGCTGTAGAGTTGGTATGAGTAATGAGGGGGATAGGAGAGGTTCTGATACCGAAATCCCAGGCTTAAAAACACAAAATCCTGAGGTCCCGAATTACAATAAAGTAAATCCTGACATCCCGATATCCGAAAAAAAGAATTTCCGGATCCCAAATGGGTCAACTCCGAAATCCAGAGCTTAAAAACACCCAATCCTGGAGTCCCGATAAATCTCCTATCCCCCTCAGTAATGGTATGCTCATTATCAGGGTTGGGAATTCACAACCTTGAGTGTTGAATAATTAATGATATAATAGATGAACTACTTAGACCACTCGTCAATATATATTATATGATCATTTCTAAAACAGTATTTTTTGTCATTAGTGTATTTCATTTTTGAAGAGCATAAAATGTCTTTTTCAGGGGAGGCAACAAGTCCTGGACCTTTAGGAAAGGAGAGATGCACATGTACAGTTCATAAGGTTTGTCAGATTTAAATGTGTCAATATTTTATGCATCAGTGAGTTATTAATTTGAACGGAGTAATGCCCTTTGGAAAATAAACATTATATGAAAACATGCATTGCTAGCTCTCTCATGTGTATAATGCTTGCCTGATTTTTATGAAATATATATCATAGATTTACATCAGCAATGTCTCAGAAAGTTTAAAATTAAGTTCCAATTAGAGTTATGTCCCTTGAAAACATTAATTATAGTGGAAATTGCATTGCATTTGCTCTCAAACCTTCATTTCTTCAAGATATTTATGATATAAAAAGATTGTTTTAAAGTTATTGCACTGGGACTTCTATTAAATTACAGATGTGTAACTGTAGAGTATTTTTTTTAAGGAAAAATAAAAAAAAAATTGGCAAAAAATAATTTATAGCTTAAAAAAAAAGGCCAGAAGTGTCATGCTATTTTAAGGAATTTGAAAATAGAGGAAGGGATGGTTGTTATAAACCATTTATAAATTGTATAAACCTTTTATTTTCTTTTAGTTTCCTTCTGGTGATTGTTCAGATACCTCTTCAAAAGATTGTAAAGTGCGAGACAGAAATACCAACAAGCACAATAAAAAGGTAAATATACAATTAATCAGGAGACAGTATAGATTCGTAGAGGGCCATAGCTGGATTAAACACAACTTTTCATAATTTTTGGTGTTTAACACTATTGTAATTCATCGTTTTGAATATTATGTATCTTGACACAATTTTTTTTTTTTTTTTTAAATAGATACTTGTTTTTTCCAAATATTTCCTGCTTACAATTTCCTCAGTTGCACAGGACACAACTTTAAATAATTCTTTCCTTGTACAGTTGATACTCAATGTTAATTTTTTCATAATATGCATTTCTCTGATTCTTAGCCTATTTATTCTCTTCATGACCTGTTGATTATGTTTGTTAATAAACATGTGGTCTGTTTGATTTGACTTCAACATTTTCTTGCTTTCCCCTGCACATTCTGCTGCGACCAAATTATGTACATTACAATATTTCTTCACTCTAGTGTTAAACTTTAAATATTTTTAAAAACACTTGGCAAGCCTTAGTTTAATTTTGAAAATTTGGCAGTCTCCAGAAGAGAAACAGTGTTTAAGGCTTGATATAGTGGTAGAATCTATAATTATACATATGGCAGATTTTACAATAAGAAGGAATTATTGTTTTTTTGTATCCATCAAAAAAGCAATTGCTGAAACTGTGAAACAGACTGTGTAATGGAGTAATGCATTATGTTATTGAATAAAATGTGTCTTTCTGAGTAAATAAAAATAAAAATTACTCTGTGCTTGTGTTTTTTGTTAGAATTAGAGGGTTTTCAATTTCAAAATATTGGACATGGAATAGACATCATGACCTACTTTACTGACATCCAGCTTATTTGGAGTGGAATTTTGAAGTATTATTTATAAGTTGAGCCTTATCACATGGACTTATATTTTAATAAAAAGTCTTCTTTTGTGTTTTAATCATAACTTTAAGGCAGATTTTTATTGGTAAAGGCTAAAAAAGGTAATTTAATAATATTGTTGCTAACGTCACGTCTTTTCCGTCCATTGTGGTATGTCACGATCGCAATTTTCTTGTTGGTTCTCAGACAGGCAATTGTAGTTATTTTTATCCCGGGTTTTATAAATAATTGAAAATAGCAATCATATTAAATTTGGATGACGTAAGGGGGTCAAAGGACTTGAGGAATCAATATCATTGGCTGTTTTATTTTTTGCGAACGTTACTACTTGAGGTTTCCGTCCAAATCAGTGTCACGTGAGCAACATATATTTAGATCTGTAACTCTCCTGTATAGGAGTTACGATATCGCCCTTTGCAGAATTAGATTCGGAGTCAGTTCCTTCACATGATGGGGTAGCAAAGAAGGTTAGTTGTATGTAATATCGTTACAAGAGGACCTTAAATGTATTCCGTCCATCAAAAAGACGTTCGCAACAAAACGTAATGTCATGATAGTAGATGTTGCTAATGTTACTATTACGAATTGGTTTCATGTGTATTCATTTGATATAAAGTACACCTGCAAATGACATTCTGTATATTTAGAAATTCTAAACCAGACTGTACAATTTTATTACTTCAGGCATATATTAAACATCACTGTGTGCATACATTTGAACTTTTAAAGATGTTGTTGCTCATGTTACATGTCCAAATGTCGCTAACGTTACTTATTTTTGTCTCCGTCACGTTAGCAACATGAAAGTAGGAGACAGAACACAATACTGTAAAATCTGCCATATGCAACTCTTTAAATGTATCTGATTTCTTCAGAATGTGAAAGAAACAAGAGCATTTATAAAGAAAAGTATCGAGTTACTACAGATGTTCCTCATTAGTCAGTTTGGATGTGGTGGGAGGGACTTCCAGAGAAACTTACTGAAGAAAACAACAAAAGGCAATCATTGGGGGTAGGTATTTAGTCAATTTGGATGTGGTGGGAAGGACTTCCAGAGAAACTTACTGAAGAAAACAACAAAAGGCAATCATTGGGGGTAGGTATTTAGTCAGTTTGGATGTGGTGGGAGGGACTTCCAGAGAAACTTACTGAAGAAAACAACAAAAGGCAATCATTGGGGGTAGGTATTTAGTCAGTTTGGATGTGGTGGGAAGGACTTCCAGAGAAACTTACTGAAGAAAACAACAAAAGGCAATCATTGGGGGTAGGTATTTAGTCAATTTGGATGTGGTGGGAGGGACTTCCAGAGAAACTTACTAAAGAAAACAACAAAAGGCAATCATTGGGGGTAGGTATTTAGTCAGTTTGGATGCGGTGGGAGGGACTTCCAGAGAAACGTACTGAAGAAAACAACAAAAGGCAATCATTGGGGGTAGGTATTTAGTCAGTTTGGATGTGGTGGGAGGGACTTCCAGAGAAACTTACTGAAGAAAACAACAAAAGGCAATCATTGGGGGTAGGTATTTAGTCAGTTTGGATGTGGTGGGAGGGACTTCCAGAGAAACTTACTGAAGAAAACAACAAAAGGCAATCATTGGGGGTAGGTATTTAGTCAGTTTGGATGTGGTGGGAGGGACTTCCAGAGAAACTTACTGAAGAAAACAACAAAAGGCAATCATTGAGGGTAGGTATTTAGTCAGTTTGGATGTGGTGGGAGAGACTTCCAGAGAAACTTACTGAAGAAAACAACAAAAGGCAATCATTGGGGGTAGGTATTTAGTCAGTTTGGATGTGGTGGGAGGGACTTCCAGAGAAACTTACTGAAGAAAACAACAAAAGGCAATCATTGGGGGTAGGTATTTAGTCAGTTTGGATGTGGTGGGAGGGACTTCCAGAGAAACTTACTGAAGAAAACAACAAAAGGCAATCATTGGGGGTAGGTATTTAGTCAGTTTGGATGTGGTGGGAGGGACTTCCAGAGAAACTTACTGAAGAAAACAACAAAAGGCAATCATTGAGGGTAGGTATTTAGTCAGTTTGGATGTGGTGGGAGAGACTTCCAGAGAAACTTACTGAAGAAAACAACAAAAGGCAATCATTGGGGGTAGGTATTTAGTCAGTTTGGATGTGGTGGGAGGGACTTCCAGAGAAACTTACTGAAGAAAACAACAAAAGGCAATCATTGGGGGTAGGTATTACAGGAAGTAAACACAAAAATCCACTCGAAATACACTCAAATCCTCTCAAAGGATCTATAATATGTAGATATATATAAATGTCTATTTTACTGATAGGGCTAGTAATAGATGAAAAAAAAACAATTTGTAGATTATGATTTAAAACTCCTTGTGTAAGAGCCAACATTGATAAGGAAAAAAAATGTTACAAGAACAGTTTACACGCTGAGTGGCAGCCCAGGCAGCACTGGCTAGTGAAATTGCTCTTGGGCCTGTAAAAGTCATATCTACAGGCCAACAGAATCTAACTAAAAGTTTTCAAAATCGAGCTCCGGGCCTATAGATTTAATAGTTCATCGTGAAGACTGCAAGAAAATGTATGAGTAAATTTCTAACCAAGTCAATACGTCTTTATTAAACATTATGAAAAAAATATAAGGAATAGAGAAATATCCACTTGATTTTAGCTTGATGTTTATATTTGTAGTGACTTACGAGCCCGTTTGGAGGTAGCTATAAACAAAGTATTAGAGGCAGCAGTAGAGGAGGAAAAAAGTCAGGAAAAAGATGCCAGGTTCAGTGAATATGGCAGTGATTCAGAGGAGGTAAGAACAAACTGACCTCTAATTATAAATTCAGGGGTGTGGAAATGCTATGCCCGACTCGCCCGACTCGTACATTTGAACAACCGGACAAGTAATTATTTTTGTCTTGGTTGCCCGTGGACAAGTAAAAAAATATACAAGACAAAGTTCAAATCCAACAAAAACATAAAATTAATTTCAAAACGTATAAAGATGTTTAATATATGTAAAAGAAACCAATGTTCAGCAAAGTAAAAACATCAATGTTCATGACGATAAATTACATTAAACCGGAAATAGTTCGCTTACCAAAATAAATTAAAAAAAAGTATGCGAACCCGAGTCGCGTAACATTGCCATTGGCTTTGTCCATTGACCCGGGATCGTCGATTAGGTTTTATCCATCCTTTACCGGAAGTGCCATTTCTTTAAATTTTGTATCGAGATTCAGATTGATAAATACTTAATAAAAAGCTGGGCAAGCAAGACAAAAAGAGTCATGAGTCGAGTAGAAAACCTTAAATGTAAATGGAGGACACAGAGAATTTAAAAAAAAAAAACGGAAGCGAAAATTTCAGACATCGTGAATATCAAATTGCCCCTGGTTATCTATGGAAATTCGGAAAATAAATTAAGTTTTTGTCTTATTTATAGATGAAAGATCAACATTATTTGTTGTCAAAGTGGTAAAAAGAAGACCGAAGGGACGCTTTAATTGTCCATCAAGACTATAATAAATAATCAAGACAATAATAAATAATCAAGAAAAAACAAGTGTGTCAGTTGAGAGAAACACCACAAAATCAATAGTTTATCTATTATTTAGTTTATATTTCTTCAATCACTGTCCTCAAATTTAGTATATTACTGGCTTCAATTTTTATTCAAAAACTGCTGCAAAATTGTCCTTTTATACATGTCATTTCATTGGTTGGTTTGCTGTTAGTTTTCTGTCCAATTGATGTTAACCCTATCCTACTTTCCTTATTTTTTACACATATAAACAAATGGATTTCATTTGTTTGTGATGCACAACAGTGCTAAGTAAAAATCATATATTAGCTACATAAAACAAGAAATACTTCAATATTTATTGGGATCATCAGGGCAAGTAAATTTTTTTCTGGACAAGTAAAATTTTAGGTTTCACTTGCCCGGGGACAAGTGCTCACAACAAATATTTCCACACCCCTGAAATTATTGTTGGTCATCTTAACTAGATTCATTTTCTCGCTCGACTGGGTACAGCAAGAGTGATAAGAGCATTTGACCAATGATAACTTGTTATTTGGCTATTTTACCAATTGCCGACGTTAATATCATTGGCAACTAGCATGTGCACCCATAGTTTCTAGCGATGATATTTCATATCACTCTACTGTGCTGAGTATCAAGTTATAAGTCAGTAATATCAAATGAAAATTTGGTAAAATAGGGATATTGTACGTTATTTGAACTCTGTGGATAGTCTTATTGGCAATCATACAATTATACTGCATTTTCTTTTTTATACCACCTCAAAATTTTTGCATACATATACATTGTATTAGTTTGGCCTTAACAATTTTTGGAAATAATGAATTAAAATGTTACGCAAAGTTTAAATAAAAAATGCCTTCCCGACCCCCATACATTTATATCTTAAATAGCCTTTTTGTTTGCACCTGTCCTAAGTCAGGAATCTGATGTACAGTAGTTGTCGTTTGTTTATGTAATATATACGTGTTTCTCGTTTCTCGTTTTGTTTATATAGATTAGACCGTTGGTTTTCCCGTTTGAATGGTTTTACACTAGTAATTTTGGGGCCCTTTATAGCTTGTTGTTCGGTGTGAGCCAAGGCTCCGTGTTGAAGGCCGTACTTTAACCTATAATGGTTTACTTTTTAAATTGTTATTTGGATGGAGAGTTGTCTCATTGGCACTCACACCACATCTTCCTATATCTATTTACATAAGTTAGCTTATTTTTCTTTTTTTTTATTGTACAGAGTCAAGAACAAAGCAGTGCTTTGCTTACACAGACTGTGAGAAGAGATCTGTCAATGGCCATTAGAGATTTGATAGAACATGGACTCATGGAGGTATGTCACATGCTATTCTTAATAAAGGGTCTAGGGGCCTCGGTAGCTATAGTTAGTAGTGTAATCACTAGCAAGTCAACATTGATATTGTGAGTTTCTAAACCCAGCTCATATGGGTGCACTTGACTCCAATCTTAATTGACTCGGATTATCAGTTTTCCTATTGAAGGTCATGGTTTTCTCAGGGCACTCCGGCTTCCACCACAAAATAGCCCTGATTAAAAGTGGCGTTAAACACAGAAAATTAAAAATCAAAAAAGTAATAAAGGGTAAAATTTTGAAATTAAGAATAAAAACAAAGGAAATGTGTCAAGAAAGAGCAGAATACAACCCAAGGCCACCAATAGGTTTTCAACACAGTTAACAATCCTGAACCCGAAGGTGGGCTTCAGCTGGATCCTAATCAATATGTTCCACATATATTAGTCACACTAAACTCTGAAACATATAAATGAACCAAAATTTAAATAAACATGCATGACTAACAAAGGGACGTGTTATCTTTCGTGTGAATTAGCATGTTAACAATTTCTCCTTAGTGTGCTGATTGGGGGTTCATACTTGCATAACATTTAAATGTTCGAGTCCTGAATATACCTTTAAATTTTAGGGACTTTGCACATAGAAAATAATGTGAATATAAATTGTTGTGAAATTATCAAACTTTGATCTTTCTTTATTCAAATATGACATCAAGGTTATTTAAGAACAAAACATTTTTTTTGGTAAATCTGGTGTTTTATTTAAAGCTGAAGAGAAAATCAACTATTTTATTTATATTTTTTCATATTTAATCTATCAATTATCGTTATATTTATTTCTTCATTTATTTTTTTATCAAGTTATTGTTTATTTTATTTTATTTGTGTTTTATGCTTATTTATGTTATATTTATAATTGTCTCTCAAAATTAGATTAATTGCCATAGGGTTAAAATAAATTTAAACGCCCAAAAAGCAGTAGGCCTGGGCTAACTCTGTGATACCCTTATTTGTAGCCAAGGTTGTTCAACACCCCCTAGCAGAAGTTGGTTTAGTATGAGTATTAGCCTGATGTTTATCAACTGATTTCAATTGTTTTGTAGATAGGACAGAGTACAAGCGTAGTACCGTGGGGATGTTTTCCATCGAGGTCAGGGCAGGTAACCAGACAGATGCATGCTTGGGATTTGTTGATCAAGTTTTATGAAATGAAGGTTAGTGGGTTTTTTTCTTATTACATAAGGAGTTTCAACCTGAGTTGTACAGTTTTATAAAGAATTTGAATTGATAGAATTAGTGTCAAGTGATTGTGGGCAAGTTTTTTTTTTTTACCTTAGTTAGATTTGACACTTTTATTATTCTTTTAAGTTTTTAGCTCACCTGAGTGAGCTTATGCCATCACTTGGCGTCCGTCGTCTGTCGTCGTAAACTATTTCAAGAATCTTCTCCTTTGAAACTACTGGGCCAAATACTTTCAAACTTTAACTGAATGTTCCTTAGGGTATCTAATTTATAAATTGTATCCGAAGTTTTGATCTATCAACAAACATGGTTGCCATTGCTAAAAATAGAACATAGGGGTCAAATGCAGTTTTAGGCTTATAACTCAAAAACCAAAGCATTTAGAGCAAATCTGACATGGGGTAACATTGTTTATCAGGTCAAGATCTATCTGCCCTGAAATTTTCAGATGAATCAGACAACCCGTTGTTGGGTTGCTGCCCCTGAATAGGTAATTTTAAGGAAATTTTGCTGTTTTTGGTTATTATCTTGAATATTATTATAGATAGAGATAAACTGTAATCAGGAATAATGTTCAGCAAAGTAAGATTTACAAATAAGTCAACATTACGGAAATGGTCAGTTGACCCCTTCAGGAGTTATTGCCCTTTATAGTCAATTTTTAACCATTTTTCGTAAATCTTAGTAATCTTTTACAAAATTCTTCTCCTCTGAAACTACTGGGCAAAATACTTTCAAAATTTAACTGAATGTTCCTTAGGGTATCTAGTTTGTAAATTGTATCCGAAGTTATGATCTATCAACAAACATGGTCGCCATTGCTAAAAATAGAACATAGGGATCAAATGCAGTTTTTGGCTTATAACTCAAAAACCAAAGCATTTAGAGCAAATCTGACCTGGGGCTATATTATTTATCAGGTCAAGATCTATCTGCCCTGAAATTTTCAGATGAATCAGACAACCTGTTGTTGGGTTGCTGCCCCTGAATTGATAATTTTAAGGAAATTTTGCTGTTTTTAGTTATAATCTTGAATATTATTATAGATAGAGATAAACTGTAAACAGCAATAATGTTCAGCAAAGTAAGATTTACAAATAAGTCAAATGACGGAAATGGTCAGTTGACCCCTTTAGGAATTATTGCCCTTTATAGTCAATTTTTAACCATTTTTCGTAGATCTTAAAAAACTTTTACAAAATTCTTCTCCTCTGAAACTACTGGGCCAAATACTTCCAAACTTTAACTGAATGTTCCTTAGGGTATCTAGTTTGTAAATTGTATCCGAAGTTATGATCTATCAACAAACATGGTCGCCATTGCTAAAAATAGAACATAGGGGTCAAATGCAGTTTTTGGCTTATGGAAGTACACCACTAATTCATGGTCCCATTGCTTTCTATGTTAAATTCCTCCGTTTCAAGCAGGCACACCTCTTTTATTTTAAGTTCAAATAAAGTGGCAATCATTGCATTTCAAAGCAACACTTTATGGTGTCTTGTACTGAAAAAATCAACATACCTTGCATGGCATATAAGAAGAACTGGTTCCCGGAACTTCAGATGTACCAAAACAGGTACTTCAGATCTGACAAACAGACCAAATGTACCCTCTTTTTAAAATTTGGTGCAGTTTTTTTAATATTCAAAACTAAAGGTCCAAAAGTGTTCTACAATGATCACCAGTCCTTCAGCTTTCATTTGATACCAAAAATACCTAAATATTCTACATATTTTGAAAGTTACACTCATGCGTAGGAACTATTTTGTGTTAAATATGTACTACTTTCTGGTATGTGCTTTCTGGCCGGGCCTGAATTAGTGGTGTTACACCTATAACAGAACCAAACTTGCTCTATTGACTTGAGCATTCCTTTTTTTCATTCTATGATCTATTTCAAGCAATAAAAAACATATAAAGCTTTAGTCCAAAGACTATTTTATTACTTCAAAGCTCAAATTGGACTGGTAGTAACATATGGGTTATTCAAAGAAAACTGCATATGTATATTACCAGTGGCCAATATACTTTTTTTATTCTCAATATCATTGTTTTATTTATTAATTTCTATAAGTAAAGCTATGCGCTTACTAATAGTCATATTTTTATCAGAGGTTCTTCATTAAATAAAAATATATTAGTCCAAACTTAAGACATAAATGAGAAATTATCCCCCCTTTTTTCTTGAAATTCAAAAAAGGCTTTTTTTTGTATGAACCATGAATTCTGTGGTAAAACATAGATAAAAAAGAGCAATTTATATATCCCTCAGCTATATAACTTGCTAAACTGGTTCAAAATTGCATGTACAGTGAGATTTTAGAATTCTTATATGAGTATATACCATTTGCCTAGATTGTAAAAGGCTACCATAAGAAAAACAAAAAATCTTGAAAAATCAGAAAATTATTTTGACCAAGAGATGTTCTGTTCCATATACAAGTCATAAAATACATGTTTTATGGATTTCAATCAGAAAAAATGCAAAAATAAGAACTTGGAGTCAAGTCCTAACTGCATGCATGTTGTATGACCATAAAAGGCTAACATATTTGAGTAAACCAATTTAAGAGCTTAAATTTCCCATAAGCAGGTTGGTTGACCAAAAAAAGATGATAAATCATGATTACTAACGTCATATTTGACTTATTTTCATTGGAATAGGTACAACTTCTAAAAATTGGATTTCTGGTGATTCTCTGTAATAGGAAGTACACCACTAATTCATGGTCCCATTGCTTTCTATGTTAAATTCCTCCGTTTCAAGCAGGCACACCTCTTTTATTTTAAGTTCAAATAAAGTGGCAATCATTGCATTTCAAAGCAACACTTTATGGTGTCTTGTACTGAAAAAATCAACATACCTTGCATGGCATATAAGAAAGAACTGGTTCCCGGAACTTCAGATGTACCAAAACAGGTACTTCAGATCTGACAAACAAACCAAATGTACCCTCTTTTTAAAATTTGGTGTAGTTTTTTTAATATTCAAAACTAAAGGTCCAAAAGTGTTCTACAATGATCACCAGTCCTTCAGCTTTCATTTGATACCAAAAATACCTAAATATTCTACATATTTTGAAAGTTACACTCATGCGTAGGAACTATTTTGTGTTAAATATGTACTACTTTCTAGTATGTGCTTTCTGGCCGGGCCTGATTTAGTGGTGTTACACCTTATAACTCAAAAACCAAAGCATTTAGAGCAAATCTGACCTGGGGTTATATTGTTTATCAGGTCAAGATCTACAATGTATCTGCCCTGAAATTTTCAGATGAATCAGAAAACCTGTTGTTGGGTTGCTGCCCCTGAATTGATAATTTTAAGGAAATCTTGCTGTTTTTGTTTATTATCTTGAATATAATTATAGATAGAAATAAACTGTAAACAGCAATGATGTTCAGCAAAGTAAGATCTTCAATTAAGTCAATTTGACCAAAATTGTCAATTGACCCCTTAAGGAGTAATTGCCCTTTAAGGACTTTTTTCGCAATTTGTTCATCATGTTGACTTACTTTAAAAAATCTTCTCCTTTGAAACTGCTGTATCAATTTCAGCCAAACTTAGGCTAAATGAGTTTCAGAGTATTTAGTATAAATTTTATATTTTATTTCCTTGTATGTCAAGAAACATAGCTACTATGGCTAAAATAGAACATAGGAGAAAATGATTATTTTTTTTGGCTTTTGAAGAAAATAGGACGATCCAAAAAACATTTAAATAAATTGAAAAGCCAAAATAATCATTGATGAGAGATTTAACCAAAAGAATTAAGGTGAGCGATTCAGGCTCTTGAGAGCCTCTTGTTTAAATTAAGTTCATATGATGAATGCTATGTAGATATAATGTGTGAAAGTTTTTGGTCAAGGTAGCTTTTGATGAAGTGAAGTCCAATTAACTTGACACTCAGTACACATGTTCCCTGTAATATGATCTTTCTTATTTTAATGTTAAATTTGAGTTTTGATCCCAATTTTAAAGTCAACTAAAAAAAATGATAGTGCCAGTGGGGTTTCCCTGTACTATGAACACCTTCTTATTTTTCTAATTTTCGTATATGTATTACCTTAACCTTTTTATACGACCGCAAATTTTGAAAAAATTTTCGTCGTATATTGCTATCACGTTGGCGTCGTCGTCGTCGTCGTCGTCGTCGTCCGAATACTTTTAGTTTTCGCACTCTAACTTTAGTAAAAGTGAATAGAAATCTATGAAATTTTAACACAAGGTTTATGACCATAAAAGGAAGGCTGGTATTGATTTTGGGAGTTTTTGTCCCAACATTTTAGGAATTAAGGGCCAAAAAGGGCCCAAATAAACATTTTCTTGGTTTTCGCACTATAACTTTAGTTTAAGTTAATAGAAATCTATGAAATTTTGACACAAGGTTTATGACCACAAAAGAAAGGTTGGGATTGATTTTGGGAGTTTTGGTTTCAACAGTTTAGGAATTAGGGGCCAAAAAAGGGCCCAAATAAGCATTATTCTTGGTTTTCGCACAATAACTTTAGTTAAAGTAAATAGAAATCAATGAAATTTAAACACAATGTTTATGACCACAAAAGGAAGGTTGGTATTGATTTTGGGAGTTTCGGTCCCAACAGTTTAGGAATTAGGGGCCAAAAAGGGACCCAAATAAGCATTTTTCTTGGTTTTCGCACCATAGCGTTAGTATAAGTAAATAGAAATCTATGAAATTTAAACACAAGGTTTATGACTATTAAAGGAAGGTTGGTATTGATTTTGGGAGTTTTGGTCCCAACAGTTAAGGAAAAAGGGGCCCAAAGGGTCCAAAATTAAATTTTGTTTGATTTTCACAAAATTGAATAATTGGGGTTCTTTAATATGCCGAATCTAACTGTGTATGTAGATTCTTATTTTTTGGTCCCGTTTTCAAATTGGTCTACATTAAGGTCCAAAGGGTCCAAAATTAAACTTAGTTTGATTTTAACAAAAATTGAAACCTTTGGGTTCTTTGATATGCTGAATCTAAAAATGTACTTAGATTTTTGATTATTGGCCCAGTTTTCAAGTTGGCCCAAATCGAGGTCCAAAATTAAACATTGTTTGATTTCATCAAAAATTGAATAATTGGGGTTCTTTGATATGCCAAATCTAACTGTGTATGTAGATTCTTAATTTTTGGTCCAGTTTTAAAATTGGTCTAAATTAAAGTGCAAAGGGTCCAAAATTAAACTAAGTTTGATTTTAACAAAAATTAAATTATTAGGCCTCTTTGATATTCTGAATCTAAACATGTACTTAGATTTTTGATTATGGGCCCAGTTTTCAAGTTGGTCCAAATCAGGATCTAAAATTATTATATTAAGTATTGTGCAATGGCAAGAAATATCTAATTTCACAATATTGTGAAATAGCAAATTTTTTTTTAATTAAGAGTTATCTTTCTTTGTCCAGTATAGTAAGCAAGAAATATCTGCAAGAATTTTTTTTAATTGGAGTTATCTTTCTTTGTCCAGAATCAACTTAAATCTTTGTTATATACAATATGCAATGTATATTCACTTTTTACTACCAACTGATAAATTTAAATAATCTTTACCATTCAGTGATAACAAGCAGTTTTTTTACATCTTAATATTTTATGATGTATTTAAATGAGTAGTAATTGTTGCAAACTCCATTAGAATATTTTAATTGAAATTAGTTTTGGAATAAGGGAAAGGGGGATGTGATTAAAAAATTGGGTTCAATTTTTCTCATTTGAAATTTCATAAATAAAAAGAAAATTTCTTCAAACATTTTTTTGAGAGGATTAATATTCAACAGCATAGTGAATTGCTCTAAGAGAAAACAAAAATTTTAAGTTCATTTGAATACATTCATTCTGTGTCAGAAACCTATGCTGTGTCAACTATTTAATCACAATCCAAATTTAGAGCGGAATCCAGCTTGAATGTTGTGTCCATACTTGCCCCAACCGTTCAGGGTTCAACCTCTGCGGTCGTATAAAGCTACGCCCTGCGGAGCATCTGGTTCCTTATAAATACATAAATAAATCAATACAATTATACATGATTACATGATTGCTGAATGCTGATATATGACATATAAATACCAAATAATTACAAAGGCTCTTTCATTGACGATCAGCCAGCCAGGAACAACCAACTAAAACGAGTTAACTCAGTTCAAACTACATTAAATACCAAATATGTAGTGAAAAAAAGTTGGAAACCTGCGTCCAAACCCTATGCTCGAAAGACCGTCTCCAGACTTGGACAGTATATAAAAAAAAAAAATAAAGATGAATTACAATTATTTGTAACAAAAAACCACTAACCATGAGCAGAAACATGAATTAAACTAAAATGTTACATATCTGAAATATGTAAAAATAAACTTGACACTTGACTGTTGGGTAGAAAGTGAAGGCTTTCAAAATAATTTCCCGCACATGAAAATTTTCACATGACTCAATTAGAAAATTCATACGCATCTTTAATACAAATGTTTCCCGCTATTCGTTGAAAAGCGGGAAAATGTAATTATAAAAGGGAAGTCGGAAGTTTTACATTTTAGTGACATTATTTTCTTGTGAAAGTAGTTTACTGTATATCCCAATAAATTTCCCTTTGAATATGTATTATGTTTGTTTACTGTTACATGTAAAATAAATTTAGGGTAGGTAGAATTTTTTCTAAATTTTTTATATCTTTTTTTTACATTGGGTTATGGGAGCATCATTGTGACTAACAGTGTTTAATAAAAAATAGTCAAAAACCTTAAGAAATGGTAGGGGTACAGTGAACACAAATACTTTTTTGTTTGGCCTTGTACCTAGATTATAACATAGATAATAGATACAAGAAGATGTGGTATGAGTGCCAATGAGACAATTCTCCATCCAAGTCACAATTTATTGAATTAAACCGTTATAGGTCAAAGTATAGTCTTCAACACAGAGCCCTGGCTCACACCAAACAGCAAGCTATAAAGGGCCCCATCAATTACTAGTGTAAAACCATTAAAACAGGAAAATTTATGATCTTATCTATATTAAAAAGGAGAAGCACATCAACAAATGACAACTACTGAATATCCAATTCCTGACTTAGGACAGGTGCAAACAAATGCAGCAGGTTTAAATGTTTTAGATAAGTTCCAACCTTCACCCTTATCTACATGTTTATTGTTAATTGCAGCAGGTTTAAACAATTTAGATTAGTACCAATCTTCACCCTTATCTACATGTTTATTATTATTTGCAGCAGGTTTAAACGTTTTTAGATAAGTACCAACCTTCACCCTTGTCTACATGTTTATTATTATTTGCAGCAGGTTTAAACGTTTTAGATGAGTACCAACCTTCACCCTTGTCCTCATGTTTATTGTTATTTGCAGCAGGTTTAAACGTTTTAGATAAGTACCAACCTTCACCCTTATCTACATGTTTATTATTATTTGCAGCAGGTTTAAAAGTTTTAGATGAGTACCAACCTTCACCCTTATCTACATATTTTTAGCTCACCTGGCCCGAAGGGCCAAGTGAGCTTTTCTCATCACTTGGCGTCCGGCGTCCGTCGTCGTCGTCGTCGTCCGTCGTCGTCCGTCGTCGTCCGTCGTCGTTAACTTTTACAAAAATCTTCTCCTCTGAAACTACTGGGCCAAATTGAACCAAACTTGGCCACAATCATCATTGGGGTATCTAGTTTAAAAAATGTGTGGCGTGACCCGGTCAACCAACCAAGATGGCCGCCACGGCTAAAAATAGAACATAGGGGTAAACTGCAGTTTTTGGCTAATAACTCAAAAACCAAAGCATTTAGAGGAAATCTGACATGGGGTAAAAATGTTTATCAGGTCAAGATCTATCTGCCCTGAAATTTTCAGATGAATCGGTCAACCCGTTGTTGGGTTGCTGCCCCTGAATTGGTAATTTTGTGGAAATTATGCAGTTTTTGGTTGTTATCTTGAATATTATTATAGATAGAGATAAACTGTAAACAGCAATAATGTTTAGTAAAGTAGGATTTACAAATAAGTCAACATGACCGAAATGGTCAGTTGACCCGTTTAGGAGTTATTGCCCTTTATAGTCAATTTTTAACCATTTTTCGTAAATCTTAGTTATCTTTTACAAAAATCTTCTCCTCTGAAACTACTGGGCCAAATTGAACCAAACTTGGCCACAATCATCATTGGGGTATCTAGTTTAAAAAATGTGTGGCGTGACCCGGTCAACCAACCAAGATGGCCACCACGGCTAAAAATAGAACATAGGGGTAAACTGCAGTTTTTGGCTTATAACTCAAAAACCAAAGCATTTAGAGGAAATCTGACATGGGGTAAAAATGTTTATCAGGTCAAGATCTATCTGCCCTGAAATTTTCAGATGAATCGGTCAACCCGTTGTTGGGTTGCTGCCCCTGAATTGGTAATTTTGTGGAAATTTTGCAGTTTTTGGTTGTTATCTTGAATATTATTATAGATAGAGATAAACTGTAAACAGCAATAATGTTTAGTAAAGTAGGATTTACAAATAAGTCAACATGACCGAAATGGTCAGTTGACCCGTTTAGGAGTTATTGCCCTTTATAGTCAATTTTTAACCATTTTTCGTAAATCTTAGTTATCTTTTACAAAAATCTTCTCCTCTGAAACTACTGGGCCAAATTGAACCAAACTTGGCCACAATCATCATTGGGGTATATAGTTTAAAAAATGTGTGGCGTGACCCAGTCATCCAACCAAGATGGCCGCCACGGCAAAAAATAGAACATAGGGGTAAACTGCAGTTTTTGGCTTATAACTCAAAAACCAAAGCATTTAGAGGAAATCTGACATGGGGTAAAAATGTTTATCAGGTCAAGATCTATCTGCCCTGAAATTTTCAGATGAATCGGTCAACCCGTTGTTGGGTTGCTGCCCCTGAATTGGTAATTTTGTGGAAATTTTGCAGTTTTTGGTTATTATCTTGAATATTATTATAGATAGAGATAAACTGTAAACAGCAATAATGTTTAGTAAAGTAGGATTTACAAATAAGTCAACATGACCGAAATGGTCAGTTGACCTGTTTAGGAGTTATTGCCCTTTATAGTCAATTTTTAACCATTTTTCGTAAATCTTAGTTATCTTTTACAAAAATCTTCTCCTCTGAAACTACTGGGCCAAATTAATCCAGACTTGGCAATCATCATCTTTGGGGTATCTTGTTTTAAAAATGTGTCCGGTGACCCGACTATCAAATCAAGATGGCCGCCACAGCTAAAAATAGAACATAGGGGTAAAATGCAGTTTTTGGCTTATAACTCAAAAACCAAAGCATTTAGAGCAAATCCAACACGGGGTTAAATTATTAATCAGATCAAGATCTATCTGCCCTATAATTTTCAGATGAATCGGTCAACCCATTGTTGGGTTGCTGCCCCTGAATCGGTAATTTTAAGGAAATTTTGCTGTTTTTGGTTATTATCTTAAATTTTATTATAGATAGAGATAAACTGTAAACAGCAATTATGTTCAGCAAAGTAAGATTTACAAATAAGTCAACACGACGGAAATTGTCAATTGACCCCCTAGGGAGTTATTGTCCTTTATAGTCAATTTTTAACAATTTTCATAAAATTTGTAAATTTTTATTAACATTTTCCACTGAAACTACTGGGCCAAGTTCATTATAGATAGAGATAAATGTAAGCAGCAAGACTAGTAAAGTAAGATTTACAAACACATCACCATCACCAAAACACAATTTTGTCATGAATCCATCTGCTTCCTTTGTTTAATATTCACATAGACCAAGGTGAGCGACACAGGCTCTTTGGAGCCTCTAGTTTATTATTTGCAGCAGGTTTAAAAGTTTTAGATAAGTACCAACCTTCACCCTTATCTACATGTTTATTATTATTTGCAGCAGGTTTAAAAGTTTTAGATGAGTACCAACCTTCACCCTAACCTACATGTTTATTATTATTTCAGCATGGTAAAGAATACAATGAATCGCCTGCTAGAATGTTGTCTCAATCCTTCCATTTGGACATCGTGGGAGGGAAAGCCATTACTGCCAAACAGACATTACTTGGTGCAATAGATACAGTCATCTCATCTCATACTCCACTCAAACGAACAGAAGATTCTCATTTTAAAGCTATAATCTCACTTGCATTAAAGTAAGTCACTCAAACGAACAGAAGCTACCCATTTTAAAACTATTATTTCACTTGCATTAAAGTAAGTCACTCAAATGCACAGAAGCTACCCATTTTAAAACTATTATCTCACTTGCATTAAAGTAATTCACTCAAACGAACAGAAGCTACCCATTTTAAAACTATTATTTCACTTGCATTAAAGTAAGTCACTCAAATGCACAGAAGCTACCCATTTTAAAACTATTATTTCACTTGCATTACAGTAAGTCACTCAAACGCACAGAAGCTACCCATTTTAAAACTATTATCTCACTTGCATTAAAGTAAGTCACTCAAACGCACAGAAGATTCTCATTTTAAAGCTATTTTCTCTTATGGTTGGGGCCTGTTATCTATTTCTCGCCTGAATAGATAATTCTCGTATCACACTGTCCGGAGTGTGATACGAAAAAGTGTTACGAAAAATGCGTTAATTTGATTGGCCAAGGAAACCTCCTGAAACGATATTGCGGCATTTTCATTGGCTATTCTTTAGGTCATTGTTGACAGTTATAGGTCACAATGATGTACATTTCCTCCATTGCAACGGAGATAAGCGATTTCTTCAATAATATAGAAAATACGCACACTTTTCACCTTATTATATATTCTAATTCAAATATTATTACATTCTGAAGCGTACAAAATGTTTAAAAAAGTCTTATGTTGAAGATTGACGACGAACAGGACATATGACGTCACAATGCAGTTATGTTCAAGCGACTGGGTCGACGTTTCGCGGATTTTTTTTATTAAGCACAAAAAGCATGTTTACCATAAGAGAAATAGGTTTCACAACTCGGGAGAATTAGATATCGTTTGATATCAACTCTCTTTATTTAATTTAAATAGTAATAACAAACTCGCCACAGGCTCGTTTATTATTATATTGAAATTAAATAACTCGAGTTGATATCAAGCGATATCTAATTCTCACTCGTTATGAAACCTATAAATCTCACTTGCATTGAAGTAAGTCACTCAAACGCACAGAAGATTCTCATTTTAAAACTATTATCTCACTTGTATTAAAGTAAGTCACTCAAACGAACAGAAGATTCTCATTTTAAAGCTATAATCTCACTTGCATTGATGTAAGTCACTCAAACGAACAGAAGATTCCCATTTTAAAACTATTATCTCACTTGTATTAAAGTAAGTCACTCAAACGCAGAGAAGACTAATTTTAACGCTTTCAGCTCTTTTAAAGCTTGTATTTAAAAAAAAAGTCACATACACAACTTAAAGATTCTCATTTTAAAGCTGTTATCTCATTTGCATTGAAGTAAGTCACTCAAACGCACAAAAGATTCTAATTTTAAAGCTCTTATCTCATTTGCATTTAATTAGGTCATACAAACATACAGTAGATTCTCATTTGAAAGCTTTTGTCTCACTTGCAGTAAAGATAGTAACAAAAACACACAGGAGATTCTCATTATAAAGCTTTTGTCTCTTGTTATTAAAATAGTACATTAAAATCTTGGAAAGATTCTAATTTTAAATAGATATAGGAAGATGTGGTGTGAGTGCCAATGAGACAACTCTCCATCCAAATAACAATTTTAAAAGTAAACCATTATAGGTTAAAGTATGGCCTTCAACACGGAGCCTTGGCTCACACCGAATAAGAAGCTATAAAGGGCCCCAAAATTACTAGTGTAAAACCATTCAAACGGGAAAACCAATTAAGAAATAATTCATGGAAGCCATAGATTTGTTGGAAATTTACACATGGCCTGGGCCGTGATATTCGAATTTTATCCTGAGCGTTAGCGAGGGATAAAATTAACGAATATCACGGCCCAGGCCATGTGTAAATTTACAACAAATCTATGGCTTCCATGAATTATTTCGATTCTAATAGGACAAATAAGTTCATTCAAATACTGAAGTGAGGATGGGTATGTCGTGTGTGTAGCTGTTCTTTTTTACTCCTGGTTAGATAGAGCTCAAATAATCACATAAATCTTTAGCTTGCATTTATTATTTCGTTAATTACCGCTAGAAAAAAATATGGTTAATTCTCAAACCCAATATTTGCGACTTTTCATTTACATGTTTTCTTGTAAGCTACCATCAAAAACAAAATTGACATGTCGTGGACTCGCTGAAATCAGTAATATGCGAATAATGCAATAGAATAGAAAATAAAACAACATCTACCTCAGAATTCCATTTTAATACAATAGTATACGAACTTCTATGGTTTAAAAAAAAATTATATTATTTTTATACTGCAACTTAAATTAGTAAATTGATAGCTTTTAAAATTGTAACCTAAATATCAAGATAATTTTCATCCCTTAATGAACCCCTGATTTCATAAAGAAAGCGTTCCATGATGAAATTGACATTGCACAAAAGAAAGCTGTGTTACTATATTTAGGAAATAAACACAACTAGTTGAAGTACATTATTTCTTTTTATTATGCATCCGAAGAAGAATAAAAATTCTTTTGTCTTTTGTTTTATTTCAATTTTTAATACAATAAAATCGGCAATGCGTTTGCAAATAAGTTCAAATGCATGTGGATTTACGTGGGAGGTATATTGTAACATCCATTATTTTGAATATTTCTGAGTCTGCGCTAAGTATAGATATATCGAGAATTTTCACACGGTGTTGTTTACAAAGCGATAGAAGCACGTCATATTAGAATTGTCAATATTGTTCTATATTACAGTGAAAGGAAACTTCCAACATGGTTAAAGTTATTATTCCGTACACAGAGTTTAATAGACAATTATTACCAAGACTGGAGCTACGTTGCCAGAACAGGTTTGTACATACGGGTGCCTGACTTAATTATCTCTTTAACTCCATTTCTAAAAAAGATAAAAGTGATTGTAAAATTAACAAAAAATTAAGGTATATCGTATTTGAGAATTGATTAACTTCTCATTATTTTATGTCACTTTGTTTAAGAAACAATCTGCACAATCTAACCAATTGAATCTTTGATACAGCTTTTAATTTAGCCATGTCTATTTTTATGCCCCAGTATTTGATGAATTTGAGTGTCCAATCTACTTGAAACTTAATACACATGTTCCCTATTATTTGATATGATCTTTCTAATTTGAATGAGCTTTGACCCCAATTTCACGGTCCACTGAACAAAGAAAATGATAGTGCGAGCCGGGCATCCGTGTATTATGGACACATTCTTGTTTATTATAGGATTACCCCATGGTATCTTCTCTCTATTAATACAAATATAGAAAAGATATGAAGATGAGGTATGAGAGCCAATGAGACAACTATCCATCCAAGTCACAACGTGTAAAAAGTAAACACTTGTAGGTCTTCATCATGGACCCTTTAATAGCTCACACCAAATAGCAAGCTATAATAGGCATTGATAAGATATTTTCTTTATTTTTAGGATTTGATGATGCTATCAAGGCTCTTGACAGCTTAAACAAAATCAACTTCAGACTCCCTGTAGATTTGGCCGTCAGACCGTTCAGTAACATCAAAGATGCGTTCTAATCACAAACATTATATGTAGACTCATATTATGTCGGTAGTACATAAGGATGTTCGCTACTCTGTTTTGAAAAAACGAGCTTTTTAAAAGACAGTAATAAATGGACATAATATAAATAATGGAACTAAAAATTGAAGAAAAAAATGTTGAGTCTGAGTCCTTTTTAGCCATTGAAAATATGGAGGGAAATTATTCTCTATATTGTTCATACATTTAACATTGGGACAATTTTTCTTTCAAAACTACAGAAAAAAGAACAAGGAATTTATATGATTTTCAAATATGGCTTTTTTAATGATTTGTTATAAAATTCTGTAAAGAAAACTAATGGTAAGCTGGCAATATGTTTAGTGGCATAACATGGGGAAAAAACAGAGAATTCCGAATATCTGGCAAAAATTCCAAAAACAAGAGTAGAGAACATCCTTAAATATTTGCAAAGCCAATAGAAATATGTGTTGATGGTCATGTGACCAAATCAGGTTTTGAACCATGACTAAAAATGAAAGGATAGACTAATCAATGTATTCAATTTACAAATGTAATTGGAAACATAATTTTTATTTTTAGGTCAGAGGGTAGGTTTTTAAGGCATATGCAATACAAATTTGATAAGGAATGGTTGTGTCTGATGATAATCTCTATGATAAGGTTAGATCTTCAAGTATTATTGAAAAATGAAAATTGTTTCAATTTTTTCTTTTTCTGATAATAAAATTATAAAAAGACTAAAACAGGTTACCAACAAATCCTTAAATGGCATTACATGGATAAAACCAGAGGTATCCGAATATCTGACAAAAAGTCACAAGCATGATCTGTTAATATCCTTAAGCCAAAATGTATTTTGTTATTTTCATCTAAATAGTTGTATGCTTTTAAAATATCCACGATCCCATTTTTGGTATAAATCTTGTTCATGTTCCTCAAGGGAGACAATAACTGATTTCGTCTGCCTTTCTTCAGACTATTTTTGTCATGTTATTGTTCAGTCTTTAAAACATACTACTTAAATTTGTCATGTACATTCCATATTTCATATTAATATGTTTTTCTGCAAATTCCAATATTTTGGCATTTTAATGTAATTTCCGATATTTTTGCATGAAATGATAAATGGGAAATTTTGTAACTGTTTTAATTTTAAATTAGCTAATTTCCTTTGTATGATGAAATTGCAAAATCAAGATCACTATTCTGTATATTATTTCTGTTATCAGATTCTACCCAGAAATCATGAAATTTAAACTTCTCAAAATTAGAAGCAAAGAAATTAAAATCATGTGGAACATAAGAGGCACTTTTTCTAGATCCTCTTACCCAGAACATAAAATTTTCTATTTAATACTAAGAGTTTTAACAAAATTATAAGGAAAATTCAACCCACAATTAATAAATTTCAATGCCTCCCATTTCTCCAACAAGGATCAATTTTTGAATAGCCCAAGGCAACTTTTTGGGGCTCGATTATATATCTCTAAATGAAGAAATGGCAATTTTTATTGTCACTTTAAACAAAAAGATTGATAAATTTATACCCCCATTAGTATTACAATTTAAAGTTCATTCCCAAAATTTCATTTGTCATATCGTTACATAATCCCATTTTTTTTTAAATTGTCTGAGATGTATATATAATGAAAATTCATTCCAGTGGACTTTTTTCATTCAAGTGGATTTCTTTCATTCCAGTTCTTAAATTCCAAGAGAGTCCATTTGAAAAATAATTCTGAACACAAGAAATCCATACTTTTACATTTGTATATATATATGTAATTTTACAAATCACAGGTTGTTGGGGAAGCATAAAAAAGTTGTGATATATTTAATATGATTTTGTATAAATTATCATCTTTTGTTGTTATGTATATATTATACATACTCCATTTTTGTTATGTATTATTATATATGTGATTTTGTTTTGTTATGTTTTAAATATTGAAATCCATTTATTATTTTTCTTGATATTATGAAACTGGTTTTTTTAAGTGCAATTGAATTATACTGTTATTTTCTTTGATTGAGCTATAGGTGTCATACCCGCAGCCAGGTTGGGTGAGAGTGGTTTCTTAGGAACCTCCCATTGAAAAAATAAGCACTGTTTGAATTGGGACTGTTAAAGTTGAATTTGTAAGTCCAAATCCCCCCCCCCCCCCCCCCCTACAAAATTCCTGGCTACGGTTTTAAAGTGTACCTTGGCTATGCAATTGAAGGGAATAACTAGCCAGGCAATATTTATTTACATAAGTTTATTTATATATCTATCTATTTTCTTGTTTATTTTATTCTTTGAATCCAATAATGTGAAATCCAGGTAATTTTTTGTTATGTTGTCCATTTATTTATTAAATGGTCTAATGATTTATTCTCTTACACTGCCATGTATTCGTATATACATGTAGATAGAACTTCTGATTTTTACTAAAATATTTGTCGACATAACTGTAAATTCAGAATTTATTGCAATGTCTTGTCCGGAACATACATGAAATATTTGCTACTGAACATTAAAAAACCCAACAATCAATCAGTTATTGCAATGACTTTATTATTGCGAAAAATTCGACAGTGTTGTTATTGCAATAATTTAAATTCGCCTTTTAAAAAAAATATATGATTTAAACAAGATTTTTCACAATAAAGAAAAAAATAAAAATGACAAAATCAGAAAAAAAAAGCCAACAATAATTTCTGAATTTACGGTACTTTCAGTTTGGTTATAATCATTAAGATGTGTCTAGAAAATATGGTGTGGGACCTAAGACCCTAATGGGACTTTATATGGATTTCTGTAGTGATCTTGGTTGACCACAGATACAATTTCATTATAAAAACATGTTGAGAAAATTTCCAGTCTTTAATAATTTTCATATAAATATTCTAAGCTTATACTTATAACTTAATTTAAACAATTTTAAATCTTACATAATCTCCCTTTAGCAAGGGTTTCCAACCTAGATTTTGAAATGTATGAATGATAAATTGTTTTTTTAAAGCCAAGTTAATGGTTATTTTACAGTTTCAAGTTCACAAATATTACTTCTTTTGCCATTAAAAATTGGCACATATATAAAAAATTTTATCTGAATTTGTTGCACATAGTGTTAATGATGTCTTTTAGCAATTCCTTCTTACTATTATGTAATAACATGAAATGTTCGGGAAAGTGCATAAATTTTTTGAGTCGTCTATGTATCATAATCATGTTTACTGTGGATTCATTTATTTTTGTGGGTACCAATTTTCGTGGATTGATGAAAACTTGCATTTTCGTGGATATTTGAATTTTTGGAATCCCAAAAGTCTGCATATAACCATACAGCAAATTTGTAATTCGTTGCACATTAAAATTTGTGGCTTCCTCCTACCCACGAAAATTGGTATCCAACAAATAATAATGAATCCACAGTATATTGTTTATTGTAAAAGTTCTTTTGTTTTATTGGTATGTTATCAATACCAGTAATAAGTGAACATTTATTTACATAATTCATTCAATAGGAGGTTGTGAAATCTTACTTGTATTGTTTTATTGACAATACCTCAATACTGTGGATTCATTTATTTTCCTTGGTAACAATTTGCATGGATTTAATGAAAATTGTTTTTTCATGGAAACTTAATTAGTTGTCTTGCCAAAGTCTATAAGAAATTTGATGTTCACCTATATCTATGAAATCTTAAAAATTGGTAATCCACAGTATTATTGTTTATTTTAAATTTTATTTTAAAATTATTTGTTGAACTTTTAAAAAGAAAAGCATAATCTCTAATCAGCCTTAAGAAGGTGGTACCCAACACTTTCATTAAAATTAATTTGGCTCGTTTCATTTTCATAAAAATTTTACAAAGTATTTACTTTGACTCTTTAGTGGAATATATAAATTTCAAAAATTTTTGAACAAACCATTTTATCAGAAATATTACACTGGTTATATGGCAATCTGACAAACACCAATTTTGATCATTTAGAAGCTTAATATCCCCTTTACAACACAACGTAATTAAAACGTTTAGCTGATTTTACAGAGTTATCTCCCTGTAGTGTTAGGTACCACCTTAAGACCAAAAAAACTAAAAGTGGTTAACTTTTTAAAGAAGACCACGAAACTAAGTATCCCACAAGTATTTTCTGATGAATCCACAGTGGATAAGACTTTAGTTGAATCTCCTGTTTACAAGTATTGTTGATGTTGCATTTATGTCATGAGTACGGTATCCAATAAATTATTTCAGCATGAAGTGTATTATTTGTTGATTGTGAGGTTAAGGGACTGTCTCAAGATGTGATTTTCTTGTACACATCCAATATTTTAAAGTCTATGACTGAAAAATTTAATCTTTTTTAGCTCACCGGCCAAGTGAGCTTTACTCATCACTAGGCGTCCATCGTCTTCCATCGTCGTTAACATTTTACATTTTGAACTTCTTCTTGAGAACCACTGAATGAAATGAAACTAAACATAGCATGAATGTTCCTTATGAGGTGCTGACCAAGTGTTGTTACTTTGTAGCCAATCCATCATTCAAGATGGCCGCTAGCGGGGGACATAGTTAAACATAGGACCCTATGGAAAATGCATAAAAATGACTTCTTTTAGAGAACCACTGAATTGAATGAAACCAAACATACCATGAATATTCCTTTCCTTTATGAGGTGCTGGCCAAGTGATGGTACTTTGTTGCCAAATTTGATCTTTTTTATATGATTTCAAAAACCCAAATAGAGTCAGGTGAGCGTTACAGGCTCTTGGGAGCCTCTAGTTTAGTATACCTGATAGAAAGGTCCAAGTGAGCTTTTCTCATCACTCAGGTTCGTTGTTTGTCATTGGTTAATTTTTACGAAAATTTTCTCCTGAAATTACATGGCCAAATTTAAACACTTAGCCATTATCATCATTGAGCTTGCTTATAAAAAGAGAAAATGTGAAAGGGCAGAAACTTCCATTGTCCATTTTCCTCAAAACTGCCAGTTACTTTATTTCAAGAGTAATTGCATTCAAGTGATAAATAAACTCATCATAGATACCAGGATTAAATTTTGTAACTAAGCCAGTCGTGCATTTAGTCCACAATGACTCGTCAGTGACGTTCAAATAAAAAAAAAAAAGAAAGGCCAAATAAAGTACGAGGATGATTTATTTATTTTTTTAATGATTCATTTTCATGTTTTCTTGATATCTTGAAAACTAAAATAGAGATAACTTTGGTAGCAAAACCCAGAATGTGAAGTACAGGGGTGCCGCACTTGCACTATCATTTTCCATGTTCAATGGACCATAAAATGAGGGTGATAAATCTAATTTGGCATTAAAATTAAAAGATCATACCATAAGGAATGTGTGTACTAAGTTGCAAGTTGATTGGACTTCAACTTCATCATACAGGAGTGCACACGTGAAATGTCTCACCTTCTTTACTAATCATTGATATTATGTTGATAGTCCTAAATAAAAAGCTTTATTACAACTGTCACATAAACTTAACATTAACCAAGATAACATTAACTAATGAACCATGAAAATGAGGTCAAGGTCAGATGAACCATGCCAGGCAAACATGTACAGCTTACAATTCTTTCATACTACAAATATAGTTGACATATTGTTTATAGTTTAAAAAAAACAGAGCAAAAACACAAACTGAAGACTGAGCAGTGGACTGTGAAAATGAGGTCAAGGTCAAATAAAACCTGTGCGACTGACATAGATCATAAAATATTTTCATACACCAAATATAGTTGGCATATAGTATTAGATAAAAAGACCAAAACTCAAAAACTTTGACCACTGAACCATGAAAATGAGGTCAAGGTCAGATGACATCTGCCTGCTAGAAATGAACACCTTACAATCATTCCATACAACAAAGATAGTAGACTTATTGCATAAAGTATGAGACAAGACCTATGTGCCCTGAAATTTTCAGATGAATCGGACAAACCGTTGTTGGGTTGCTGCCCCTGAATTTGAAATTTTAAGGAATTTTTGCTGTTTTTGGTTATTATCTTGAATATTATTATAGATAGAGATAAACTGTGAACAGCAATAATGTTCAGCAAAGTAAGATTTACAAATAAGTCAACATGACCGAAATTGTCATTTGACCCCTGTAGGAGTTATTGCCCTTTATAGTCAATTTTTAACCATTTTTCGTAAATCTTAGTAATCTTTTACAAAAATCTTCTCCTCTGAAAGAACTGGGCCAAGTTAATTATAGAGATAATTGTAAGCAGCTAGAATGTTCAGTAAATTAAGATGTACAAACACATTACCATCACCAAAACACAATTTTGTCATGAATCCATCTGCGTCCTTTGTTTAATATTCACATAGACCAAGGTGAGCGACACAGGCTCTTTAGAGCCTCTAGTTTACAAATCATTGATATTATGTTGATAGTCCTAAGTATGAAGCTTTATTAAAGACTGTCACATAAACTTAGCATTAACCAAGATAACTAAACAAAAACCAATGAACCATGAAAATGAGGTCAAGGTCAGATGAACCATGCCAGGCAGACATGTGCAGCTAACAATGCTTCCATACAACAAATATAGTTGACCTATTACTTATAGGTTAAGAAAAATACACCAAAACACAAAAACTTAACACTGAGCAATGAATCATGAAAATGAGGTTGAGGTCAAACAAAACCTGTGCGACTGACATATAAATCATAAAATATTTCCATACACCAAATATAGTTGACCTATGGCATATAGTATTAGATAAAAAGACCAAAACTCAAAAACTTAACTTTGACCACTGAACCATGAAAATGAGGTCAAGGTCAGATGACATCTGGCTGCTAGACATGTACACCTTACAATCATTCCATACAACAAATATAGAAGATCTATTGCATTAAGTATGAGAAAAACAGACCAAAACACAAAAATCTAACTATAACCTCTGAACCATGAAAATGAGGTCAAGGTCAGATGACATCTGCCAGTTGGACATGTAGTACACCTTACAGTCCTTCCATACACTGAATATACTAGACATATTGCTTATAGTATCTGAGATATGGACTTGACCACCAAAACTTAACCTTGTTCACTGATCCATGAAATGAGGTTGAGGTCAAGTGAAAACTGTCTGAGGGGCATGAGGACCTTGCAAGGTACGCACATACCGAATATAGTTATCCAATTACTTATAATAAGAAAGAATTTAACATTACAAAAAATATTAACTTTTTTTCCAAGTAGTCACTGAACCATGAAAATGAGGTCAAGGACACTGGACATGGGACTGACGGAAAATTCTTAACATGAGGCATCTATAAACAAAGTATGAAGCATCCAGGTCTTCCACCTTCTAAAATATAAAGCTTTTAAGAAGTTAGCCAACACTGCCAACGCCGCCTTATTACTATCCCTATGTCGAGCTTTCTGCAACAAAAGTTGCAGGCTCAACATAAACTACCTTGATCAAAAACTTTAACCTGAAGCGGGACAAAGGGACAAACATATGAACAAACGGATACACAGACCAGAAAAAGTATGACCCTCTACTATCGTAGGTGGTGCATAAAAACAAGTCAAAATGCCCAAATCATCAGTCAACTTCTTTAGAAAGTTCTTGCTCTGTAATGACTATTTTTTACCAATTATTTTTGTATTGTGCAAAAACCAGAAGATAGAAAACTGTAAACACGGTTGATAGATGATAGCTTAACACTACATCAGCACAAAATATAGTCTGTCAACTCCTCAAACAAGATCTAGTATTACCTTTGAAAGACATTTTCATGTTTTTGCAGAAACTATTGAAATTCAGAAGGAAATGGGGAATGTGTCAAAGCAACAACAACCAGACCATAAAGCAGACAACAGCCGAAGGCCACCAATGGGTCTTCAATGTAAGGAGAAACTCCTGCACCCTTAAGCATCCTTCAGCTGGCCCCTTAAAAAAATATGTATACTAGTACAGTGATAATGGACGTCATACTAAACTCTGAATTATACACAAGAAACTATAATTTAAAATAATACAAGACTAACAAGGGCCAGAGGCTCCTGACTTAGGACAGAGGCTCCTGACTTGGGACAGGCTCAAAGCTAGTTTACATTGTTACACTACCAATCATATTGTTATTGTACCCTATGTAACAGATTTGTATCAGCTATAATGTTTCTGACCTATCACCCTGGTTCTTTTAGTTGCAACATCTTTGAAACTACATATCAGAATTACATAAAACTTTGGGGAAAATAAGGACAGACTACATGTATGTGACACAATATCACACACCTATACCCCCCTCCAAAAAAAAAAAATTGACCCCCAAAAAATTACCCTCATTTCAAGTAAAAGAGCCCTAAATTTTCATAAAAAAAAAGCAAAAAAACACCCAAAAAACACCAAATTTTCTTACTCCCAAAAAATTTTTTTTATTACTTTGGAAAAAAACGTTATTAAAAACACCCAAAAAACAACAAAAAAATTCCAAAAAAAAAATAAATAAAAAAACCGGGAGAACAGGCGAAGAAAAAATTCTGTGGGATTTAAGAGAAAAAATAATTTCCCCAGTGCGCCCCAACCTTGATTTTTAATTAATTTTATCAATATAGTCTAGTAATAAAACGGATCAATACGACTACAACTGCAATTGCTTTTTACATTTGTGAAGTGTTATAAACTAAATCGATCATTGGAAATATTTACATGGTTGTCAAGAGTATGTTTACATGTTGCCTAGATGACGTTGTCATCACATGTAAACATATAGCAGACTGGTGCGGTCTTTCGTTTCAAATTAACAGTGGTGAGAATGTGCTTTTTAGTGTGTTGTGGTTTTTCATGTCGGACAGTATTTCTTCCTCTCAAGAAGAAGAATTGTTAGGTAGTTCTACTGCACTAGAATTAGAACAGGAAATTAGTGAATCACAAGCAGTGCATCAAAACCTGTTGGATTATTCAGAGCAGGCTGATAGTTTAATTCTTTCTAAAGATATGGATCGGCAAAGTGAATGGAGTAGAGATCAACTTTCCATTCTTGATGAAAATTTGTCTTACTATACAACCTGTGCTGATATTGTAAATAGAATACACACAGGAGGACCCGCGGAAAGTAAAAAACTACCTAAGTTTCCTCCTCTTCCAAAAAGAAAGCTGTTATCTTTGTATGGAGAGCAAGCAAAAAAACGAAAGATGATGACACCGGAAGACCTTCACCAGTACTTAAAAACAAAAGAGATAGATGTAACCAAAACTGTAAGAAAAGAAGTCTTTTTCTTTTCTGCAAGTGACATAACGACCCCAAACATCGCCGTTGTAAAGCTGCAAGAAGGATATAGACAAATTCAAAGACAAGAGGCTACTAGCATGTGTTTCAATCTGCAGTATGGTCACCTTTTAGATGTCACCTTTGAACTCTATGCGAAAGAAAAGGAAAGTGGACTGCAACAGCAAAAATGGGATGATTGGTTGAAACAGAATATCGGAATCTCATCTTCATATTCCCGTAAACTGAGAGAGATATCACGTTTGCTGAGACCATACATGCCAAGGTTTTCTACTGTTGGACTACCTTTCATTGAAGTCTATTCCATGAGAAAAGAATTGAAAGCAATGTTTTCATATAGTGAGGAGATTAGGCAGTATTGGAGCACTCAAAATCAACCAATAATACATGTTGAAACACAATCTTCTCAGTGACCTTTCAACCCCGCGCTCCAGCTAGAGCGCGAAAGAACAACATTGATAAGAGATTATTAATATATTTTATTAATTTCTTCGCCTTTTAAATCAATTATTTTATAAGTAAAAGGAATTGTATTTAAAACTTTTTCAAGCCGAACAAAAGGTGATTCATGATGTATGAACTATTGATGAATCCGTGTTGACTAGAAACCTAATTAACAACCAACAATTAACTGATAATGGATTTTGTATTTCTACATACCTGAGTGACTGTTATATGTACATGAATGATAATGTGTAATTTTGCAAATACTTTTACAAATGAGTGTTATAATAAAGATTTAAAACATAGTCATCATTAATTCTTGTTTATAGAAAGCACCTGTTATTTCTTCGCCTTTTAAATCAATTATTTTATAAGTAAAAGGAATTGTATTTAAAACTTTTTCAATTACAAATATTTCTTTAGTCCAACGAGTAGTATAACCCTTTTCAAATTTACCCTTCTTTTTTGTTATTCTTACTCTATCTCCGACTTTGAATTTAGGTTTTTTAATTTTCTCTTCTTTTTCTGGATATAAATTTTTATACACTGTTAATTCATTTTTTAATTTACTTGCTTCAACAGGTGTCATTTTAATTGAAGAATGAACTGTATTATTATAATTTTTAACTAATTTATCTAATATATCATAATATTTAAAAGTTTCATTAGCAGTAAAGTATTTATACATATGTTGTTTCATTGTTCCTATCCATCGTTCCACTACACTGGATTTTTCTTCATTCTCAGTTGAATATAACTTTATGTTATTATCTTTTAACAATTCTTTTACTTGTCGATTATAAAATTCGGATCCTTTATCTGACCAAATATATATTGGTTTTCTTTCTTTAAATAATGTTTTAAATGCTTCACTCACTGCTACTCCTGTTTTATTTTTCAAAGGGCTTAACCAACCATATTTACTAAAAACATCTATAACTGCTAATAAATATTTATAGTGTTTATTTTGTTTGGAATATGGTTGCATATCTATTAAATCAACTGCCCATGTTTGATCTATTGAATTAACATAAACACGTCTTTTAGGAAAAGATTTTATAACTCTATGATGTAATTCATCTGCTAATTTATTTGTTAGATTTGTTTTAGACATTTTTAAGTAACTAAAATGTTTTCTTAAAAAATGGAGGCAAAAAAGGATAAAATTTTATCCAAGCGAGGAGATTCATATAAACTTGTTTTGACAAAAGAATATAAACATAAAGCAAGTATTTATGTATTTAATTATAAAATTAGTCTAAAGGATGAAAAACAAGAAACATTTACAAATGCTTTTGATCACATGGTAGACTATTCCATAAAAGATTACCCTAATGGAAGAATTAAAATAGTACCTATTCATGAAATCATAATTACTAAACATAAAAGCTGGCCTATAAGAACATATAATACAGTTAAAAAGTTATTCATGGATCAAATGGAAAGATTATTAAATAGTGCTGAAGAATTAAATTTAGAAGAAGTTATTTTTGAAGTTACTGTTATCCCTAATAGAAAAGGAAAAGGTAGGGGTTTAAAAATATTAGATGTCACAAATAAAAGAAGTATTATCAAAATAAAAAATGATGATACAATATGTTTATCAAGGGCAATTGTAACTTCTTTAGCTTCAAATAAGTTATTAAAAGATTTTACAGATTCTCAATTAAAACATATCAATGAAAGTAGACCATTACAAAAAAGATTAGCTGAAGATTTGCATGAACAATCAGGAGTAGAAATAAAAGAAGAAGGAAATGATTTGGAAGATTTAAAAGCTTTTGAAAATTATCTTAATATTAGGATAATTGTTTTTACATCAAATAGTACAGAATATATTGTATATGATGGTAATGAAGAATATAATGAACAAATATATTTATATTATCATGATGAACACTTTGACACTATAACAAATATAACAGGATTTTTAGCTAAACGTAGGTTTTGTAAAGTATGTTTAATTGGTTATACTGAACAACATACATGCAAAGATAATACAGTAACAACTATCAGAAAACAACATATTTGTGATAAATGTAACAAAACATATACAGGTAAAAATCACAAATGTGGTGAAAAAATATGTTTAATATGTTATGAAAAATACACGGAAAGTAATGAAGAACACTTATGTTATATGAAACCATCAGTACCAAAACAAGTAAAAAATAATAAATATATATATTTTGATTTTGAAGCAAATCAAGAAACAGGAATACATATAATGAATTTTTGTATAGCTTACGATTTAGAAAATATTTATTGTTTTAAAAATAACTATGTAAAAGTATTTAAATGTGATTTCAATATTGATAATTTAAACTTGTTAGAATTAGACATAGATGATTGTTTTAGTGATGTAGAAAAAATTAAATATGAAACAAATTCTGTAATAGACAACTTTTGTAAATATTTCATAAGAGATAAATTTAAAGACTACACTTTTATTTCACATTATGGAAAAGGTTATGATATGCAACCGATTTTAGGATACATTGTAAAAAATAAAATTGAACATAACATAATTTCTTCTGGACTAAAATTAACAGCTATATTTATTAAAGGAATAAATTTAAGATTCATAGATTCTATAAATTTTACATTATGTGGATTAGCTGCTTTCCCAAAAACATTTGGATTTGTGGGTAACAAAGGTTATTTTCCACATTATTTTAATACAACAGAGAATCAAAAATATAAGGGAATTTATCCTGATAAAGAATATTTTGGTTATAATACTATGACATTTAAAAATAAAGAATTATTTGATGAATGGTATAATAAAGTTAAAGAAAAAGAATTTAAATTCTATAAAGAAATATTTTATTATTGTCTATTGGATGTTTTAATTCTTGCCAAAGGTTGTACCTTATATAGAAAATTATTTTTAAATATAACCAATAATTGTATCGATCCATTTCAATATATTACAATTGCTCAATGTTGTACAAAAATATTTAAAACATTAATGTTGACAAATGAAACAATTGGAATTCACAAAAAGATGACAATTAAAGAAGTACATTCACAAAAAGATGACAATTAAAGAAGTACATTCACAAAAATCAATACAATGGTTAGAGTATATTTCTTTAGAATATAATATAATGATTCAACATGCTAAAAGGGGAGGTGAAAAGAAATTATTCATTAATAATAAATGTTATAAAGTCGATGGTTATTATTATGATAGAGAAAATAAAATGCGTAATGTTTATGAATTTTTTGGATGTTATTGGCATGGATGTACAAAATGTTATAGTCCTGAAGAAATATGTAAAAAAGATAGAAATAAAAAAACTATGAAAGAGTTATATGACCAAACTAAAGAAAGACTTAAAACTATTGAAGATTATCTAAAACCAAATGTAAAAATTCATACAATATGGGAATGTGAGTTTGATCAACAAAAATATCCTGAAGTTGATCCACATTTAAAACCTATTGATAAAAGAGATGCATTTTATGGAGGAAGAACAGAAACTATTCAATTATACAATAATCTTTCTGATTTAAAAGGTAGATATGTAGATTTTTGTTCTCTGTATCCATCAGTAAATAAATATTGTAAATATCCTATAGGACATCCTATTACATCTACAGAAATATCTGTAGATGATTATATAAAAAATAATTATTTCGGAATAATGAAATGTAAAATATTACCACCTAAAGGATTGTATCACCCTGTTTTACCTTATAAACAATTAACTAGTGATAATACACATAAATTACTTTTTGGATTATGTAGAACATGTATGAATAAAATATCTTTTAAATGTAAACACATAGATGATCCTACTTTAAATAAACATGATAAAATACATGAAATAAAAAGATGTAAAGAATGTAAAAATATTAAAAATGAAAAATGTATACATTCTGATGAGGAAAGAGTTATAGTAGGTACATGGTCTACAATAGAAATAGATAAAGCAATAGAAAAAGGTTATGAATTACAAAAAATATATGAACTAGAACATTTTGAAAAAACATCTACAGATATATTTAAACTTTATGTAGATACGTTTATGAAATATAAACAAGAAGCTTCAGGATGTAAATGTGATCCTAAATATTGTAAAAATGATTGTAAAAACGATAAAGAATGTAAAACAAAAATACAATACATTATAGATAATACTGCTTATGATCTAGATATTGACAAAGTTAAGTACAATTCAGGATTAAGATTTATAGCTAAAATATGTTTAAATAATTTATGGGGACATTTTGGTATGAGAGATAATTTTACACAAAAAGAATATTGTTTTACTTTAGAACATATAACTAAAATAGTATTTAATGAAAGATATAAAGATATAAGTACTATGATATTAGATGAAGATATTGTTTTAACAGAATATAAAAATAAAGAAGAATACTCTAAACCTAATCCAAGTGTAAATGTTTATATAGCTTTGTTTACAACAGCACATGCTAGATTAAAATTATACGAACTATTGGATATTCTTCAAGAAAGAGTTTTATACATGGATACAGATTCTTGTATTTATAATGATGATGGTTCTGAAGCTTGTAAAAAGATAGAAAGTATGATGGGAAATAAATTAGGAGATTTAACAGATGAAATTGTTTCAAAACATAACGCTAATCATATAAAACAATTTATATCTGCTGGTCCAAAAGATTATTCTATGAAACTAGATACAGAAAAACTAGTTAGCTGTTGTAAAGGTTTTAGATTAAATGCTGAAGTAGAAAAAAAGATTACATTAGATAAAAAAATAAAAATAGTTACTGATGAAAATGAAAAATATGAAACTGTTCAATATAATAATATAAAAGTAGGAAAAGATCATCAACTTAAAACAGTTAAACAAGTTAAAGCTTATGATTATATGTTTGATAAAAGAATGGTATATTGTGAAAATGAAAATTTAATTAGAAGTTTTCCTTATGGATATTAAAAAATATATAATTTAAATTTTTATTTTAAAAAATAAAAGACTAAAAAATGATTGAAGCTTATACTGAGAAAGATGATCCTGACGCTAAAGTTATATTAGGAAGAATAATGTTATCAGATTATCAGATATGTTGTTTAAGAGATGATGGAGAATGTCCTTTGACTCCAAAACAAATGGAAGTAATGGAAAAGTTTGATGGTAAAAAGTTATCTAAGTTTCCTCCTGGTTGGGATGCTTTTATTAGACCAGATAAAGTTTATGAATATGTTTTTGAAAAACCATGTCCTGAAATTTAATTTTTTATTTTATTTTATTATTTCTCTATACCCCTAAAAACAGAAAAAGTACAGGAATAGTACATACTTTTTTCTGCAATTTTGCTGTTTGTACCAGGAAAAGTACAGAAATTAGGGACTCTAATTTTTATCAATTTTTTCTTATTTTTCCAATTTTTCATACAAACGTAAATTGTATTTATTTTTTATTTTAATTTCCAAACAATAAAACCAGTTAATACCATACCACCAACAACAAATGTAATCTCTCTATTTTTCTGGTATTCTGATGGAGTATAAAAATCACTTAATGTAGGTTTAGGTGATAATGAAGTTAATTTTTTATTCGTGACACGATAGTATAGTTTCATTGCTTGGTCAACATCATCAAAAGTCTGAACCGCATGATGTTCCTTTTGTAATTGTTCATTTATAAAATCTAATCTTTGTATTCTTTTTTTATTCCATTCTGATTGTGCTTTTTCTAATTTTTCTATAGCTTTATCATGTCTTATTTTCTCTTCATTTGCATTACTACCCATATGTGAAAATAAATAATTACTCCCTGAAAATGCAAAAGCATTTGTTATTGCCCCACCAAGCATCATTGTTAAAGCACTTGCCATTTTATAAAAACAAAAATTACTTCATAATATCAGCAGGTATAATACCTTGCTTAATCAACATATCTTTTGTTGCTATCGCAAGTAATATATCAATGGATAACATTAAAACATCATTCATATTAAAATCCACTTTTGGTGCTGGCCTCCTTAATACCTTTTTACCTATTTCTGCATATCCAACTGTTAACAATGTTTCCACTCCAGCATGATATAACATATTTGCTATTTGTTTTCCGTCTTTTTGAGTTGTCATTTTAATGTACTAAATTTAATTAAATTCAAAAGGATCAATTTCTTTCTTTTGTTTTTCTGGTTTTGTTATTTCTTTAATCATTCTTTCTGGTTTCTTACTTTGGTTGTAAAAAATCAATCCCAATCCAACAATACTTATAGAAAAAAGTACAAATTTATAATCAACTAGGGAACTGGAGTGTTTCTTGACTGAAGGGATATGTTCGTTTGATTCATAATCTGTTTCTGTATCAGAATCTTTTGTTATTTGTTTGATTTTTGAATTTTCTTTTTTTAATTTTTCCACTTCTTTTTTTCTCAATTCTGCATTTCTTATTCTTACTTCTGCACCTTTCTTACCAGCAGCTACTCTTTTTGGGTCTTTTGGTTTGGGTTTTTTAAATACTTCTTTTTTTTCTTCTTTGTTTTCTTTTTGTTCAGGATTTTCATTCATCATTTTTTATGTCATTATTTTCATCTTTTTTTCGGAAATCGAGCGAAGCGAGTGGTTCAATATGTCTTGCTGTTGTTAATATTGCAGTAAAAGGAGCAAGATACATTCCATATCTATAGTACAGTTCACAACATGTATTAGTTAAAGCATTATTGATAAAAGGATCTTCCTCTAAGTCTTGTATTAAAATTGGTGGATTAACAACTTTGAAAAACTTTGATACACCCATGACATATAAATTTATAAAAGAGTTTCCTAATGTCTTGGTCATACTAGCTCCCAATCTTGCTTCATATTTACAGTATAGTTTGTTTATTTGTTCTGTTGTCATTTTATCAATATCTGACAGTTGTAATTCTTTACCCAGATATTGTTTACTACTCCCACCAGCAACAACAGCTGATAATCTTTCGCGTTTTTTTTCTTGAAGGGAACCGTTCACTTCGCTCGCTTCATTATCAATATTTATGTTTTCCACAATTTGCTCGCTTAATAATTCTTCAGCATTCATTTTATACGTTTCAAAAAACGGATATAATTTATTTTTAACTTTAAAAAAATTAAATACAACATATCCAACCAATGATAAGACTGCAGTGTTTGTTGCAATTGTTAGTATTTCCAACAGCATTGCTTTTTTTTATTGCTTATTTTGGTTAAATTACTTAAGCATTACTTAAGCATTACTTAAGCATTACTTAAGCATTACTTGAGAATTGCTAAAAAAATCAATTAAGTAACCAATAATCAGTAGGTTGATCTGTCTTTAATATTAATTTACGATGTTTCTTTTTTTTAAGTTCTTCCTTTATTCTTTGTCTTTCTTCCAAAGTAGGAATAACATCATTTTCTCTTAGACAATTATCAAAACTATCTCTATCTTTTGTGTAGAACATGCATAACCATTTTGTTTGTTCTCTTAAATCTTTTAAAACAGAGTTGTATCTCTGTGAAATGACCCACACTGATTGTTCCGCATGTCTTCCTGAAAATGCAAGCTCGGACAGGATATCTTTTTTCTTTGTTAGTTCTTTTGTTGCACTGCAGTCATCAATGATATATAATGTTGGATGACCAGCATATTTTTTAAAGAACATTCTTAGTAGTTCTTGTAGCTTCTCTTCTTCATAAAGGGAACCGTTCGCTTCTCTCACTTCAACAATAGGATTAACAATTATTAGATTTTTTGTTTTTGGTTTTCTAACATCACCAATCCATTCACGATTTTTGTATGCTTTGTTCCATTGGATGGTTGGACAAAGTATGACTATATATTTGAAAACTCCACTATATTCTCCTTCTAATAAATCAAGAACAAACTCTGTTTTTCCACATCCTGTTTGTCCACATATAATAGCACAATGGGGATATTTTGGTAATTCATAAAGGGAATCGGAGTGTATCTCGCTCCGCTCGTTTGTTTCCATTTTTTAAGGGGAACCGCTAGTAATTAACTTCTTTAAATCTTCCATCTTCAAAATTAATTTGTGCATCTTGTATAACAAACAGATAAACATTTATTAATTTATTTGCTCCTGCTGTTTTAGTTATTTGGATAGTAATACCTTCAGAAGCATTTTCAATTCTTCTACCTGAACCGTGTAATGAGTTGTCATCTGTTGAACGTAAATCTAACCATAATGCATAATTAGTTGTAAGATATTTTTCTAATGTTGTATAGGATAAATTTAAATCCTTTAAAACTTCTTCTGTTGTTTTATTTCTTTTTGAATTTAAAGCAAAGAATTTATTTATTTCATCCCATTGTTGATATGCTTTCATTCCTTGACTGTATAGTTGATTTGGAACACCTTCTATTGTCATTTCTACTTTTGTTATGTTAGGATTATAATAAGTTTCGGTACTTGTTCTTTCAGGATCTTCGAACAACATTAGAATTCCTTTCATACTTCTAGCTGGAACATTTAAATTTATATTCCACAATGTATCAGATTTGTTTTTGGTTATTTTTCTATGTCTTAGTATTCTATCGTACAAAATAACCATCTTACCATTAACTTGTTGTCTTATCTGTCTTGCTAATTCTGCATCAGTAACCATATCAAATTCTAAACAAATGTTTTTGATTGTATAACTTGCAGATGTATCTGTTGATTTAATAACATTGCTATAATTATTAAATGTAAGTTCATATTCAAGTCTATCACCAAGACCTGCTTGATAAAAAGGCATATGAGTTTCTAATAGTTCAAAATCAAGTGGGATACAAAATCTTGCACCATATGCAGTTGCAATTGCTTCATCACCTATGTCTGATGCTTTATCATCCGCACCAACTCTGTGTTTTAACATGTTTGTTTCACCAATTCCTTGGTATGCCATATTTAAACGTTCAGATGTAGATTTCCATAAATCAACATAACAATGATAAATATCACTATCATCAATTGACATAATTTCATTTCCACTTATACGAATTGTTGTTTTTTTAACTATTGTTCTTCCTATGTTTTGATATATAGTTGCATTGTCGTCTGTAGATGTGAGTTCTATTTCAAATGCCAATCTGGTTGTTCCAGGAACAATAACATCATTATTGCTTAGATTGGGGAATCTCACTAATAGCTGTTGATTGTGATCAATAGTTGAAGGATTATTTGTTATTGATACACTTTGACGAATACCTTTCACACCACGGGGTTCTCTTATTTTTCTGTAAGGATTTAATTTGTTTCCGTATGCCGACATTTTTAAGGATTAAATTTGTTATAAAAATAATTCAATTACCACTGATACTAGAGTATTGATACATGTAGAATTATCACTCTCACTAACAAACCCTATAATATCTCCAGCCTTAACTTCAAAAGGTATATTAAAGTTATGATAACTGTGTGTGTCACCATTACTTAAACTTATTCCGTAACTATATGTCTTATAATTATTAACAGTTATCATAACATCTATAATATCTGTGCTTGTTCTTAAACTTACTAAACTAATACCCAATATTTGTCCTGGAAAGTTCATTACATAATAACCACCACCAACACCAAAATTAAACTTTTTATTTCCATGTATTGGACCATCAACTCCAGCATATATACTTATTATTTTTCTGTCTGGTTTATTTTTAATATTACCAACTATATTTTCAACATTTAAAACTCTGATGCTTAGGGCAGCGACACTCCGATGTAAATTTTTATCCTTAGTATCCATTGTTTGAAGCTCACTCTTCATATTTAATATTTCTTTTTCTACGTTTTTTTTTTTGACACCAAGTATGCTCATTTTATTAAATAAATTATATAACTTCTAAAACACAATTAATTGGTAAATGATTAATTATCTTGTTATTATTTTCATCTCTTATTTCTAATTTCAATTCTGTTATAACATCATTTACTAAACACTTATATTCCGGATGCTCAAATCTCGCTGTTATAACTTCACCAAACTCTTTATTTTCAACTGGAATAACAGCTAATAATTTACTTGGCTTACCATCAAGATAATTATGAGAAGTGCTAACTTGTTCCAAATGAATATATAATGATTTATGGATAGCAAAATCCACAAATTTGTTTCCATAATGTAATTCATTAGGTTCGAATTTACGTTTATTATTAAACCCTAACATATTTCCCAAACCCTTACTTATCCTTAACTCAGTAGTAGTGTTTAATGAAGCGATACCATTTGCTTCATTTACGGATAATACAATATTTTCTTTTTGAAATTCATCCACTATTTGTTGAAAACTATAATAACCATTCATAATCCTTTGCTGTTCCTCTCCGGTTTTTGTTATAAACCCATGATAAACATTATACCAACCTATGCTGTATCTTATAAATTTCAAACCAATACGTTTATTTCCATTTCTGTTATTTATGTATTGTTCTAAGTTTATTGTATTATCAATATTTGAAATAGTATGAAACATTTTTAATATAAAAAAATGATAACAAAAGAATTTAAATATAATCCTAATGTTTCATATAATCCAGGTATTAAATATTCTGAAAAAGATCATCCATTAAAAACAAATCTTGTAAATCAAACGATATTTGTAAATCAAAAAGAGAACTTTAAAACAGCTTTTCCTGATTTATTTCAAAACTATCAAAACCCATCAATACACACTAACGAACCATGGAATGCCTGGATTCATTCTTCATTTGATTGGTGGCAATGTCAGTTAAATTTTGCAGTTTGGTGTGCAAGTACAGGATGTGGTGTTTCTTATAATGATCATATACAAAATACTTCAAATCTTACAAAGTCTTTTTATATGTTTCATTTATATTATTGTATTGCCAGAATTTTAAAAGAACTTAAATCACCTTTACCAACAGATTCTTCTTTCTGTTATTACAAGAACCCATATGACAAAGCTGCATATCAGAAATTATGTGATGAATTTAATATTTCTCCAAATACAAATTGGAGACAAAAACTAGAATCATCATGTCAAGGATTAGGAAGTTTTGAGCAATATTATAAACCAAGTGGTGAATATAGACAAAATCATAAAAAGGATGGTCCATTCTTTAATATTCATGATACAATTTATCATGAAAAAGATATAAGTATGGCTTGGACAACATTTATTTTAGATAACTCTAATGGGTTTACACAAGCAGGTATTGAACGTATTAATGAAAGTATTAAAATTTATGTATGGGCTTTGTTAGGTGCACAATCTCAAACAAAAACAGAAATTTTAAAAATAGGAACAGGATTTGATGCACAAAAACAATTCTTAGCAAATATCCAAGATGTTATAAATAGTCCTATCGATTTACCCACCCAGATATCGAATTATGAAAATGTTTTAAAATATGCAAGAAGTAAAGTTGATTATGCTTATGGACTTGGTTTATATATGTCTCCCAGTGATATGGTTTTACAAATTGGAAGTATTGTTGGTTATAATAATAAAATTATAATTGCAACAGAAAATCAAACACTTGGGTTAAATGATGATTTAAATAATAAAAATTTTGATCATGTTGATTTTAAACCAAAAGAACCTGTAAAACCACAAGAACCTATAAAACCTGAAAAGCCTAAAGAACCAAAAATAGATCCAATAAAAAAAATTGAACATGAAGATCATGAAGATAATAAACAAGCAATAATATTTGTAAGTATTGTAATAGGATTTACAGCACTTTATTTTTTCAAATAATCTCTAGCAGCAGTAAACAATAAACTAACAACTAAAATAAGCAATACCCATAAGTTGTTTGCAAACCAATTTACTACGTCTTTTGTTGCAGACAATAACCAAGAAACAATAGAACCTATAATACCTGGTAATGCAGCTGCTAATTTTCCTGCAAGAAAAGATAATAATTTTCCAAGATTTTTTAATTGTTTTTTATCCAGTCTTGTACACCACCACCTTTTGATGGAGGAGAAGGAGAAGGAGAACCAGTAAATGCCTCAACAATAACACCAATAATCATTCCAAAAGCAGTTAAAACACTAACTATTGTTATTCCTTGTTCTCTGAATAATGTTCTTATTCTTTCACCTAATGTTTTGTCTTCGTTTAACATTTTATGTATTGTTTGTTTAAATCTGTTTACTTGACTACGTAGTTTTTCTTTATTAATATTAATTACTTCTAGTCTTGCACTTCTCTCAGATTCCAACTCTCTTATTCGACTACTTATTCTATTTATTTGAAATTCATCATTGTCTTCTTTAGCTTGTTCTAATTTGGCGTTTTCTTTTGCTAAGTCTTTATTTGTTTCATTCAGTTTTGCTAATTCATTTGCAATCTCTTCTTTTACTGATGTCATTGCACTGATTATACCATCCATCTCTCTTTTTGTCATATCTGTTTGTGTTTCTTCATTTATGAAAGATGTCCCTTGTTCAATAAATGAAGTTTCTATTTCTTTCACATGTGTTTCTTCATTACTTGCTATTTCTAATAATTCTTGTCCTTCTTGTTGTGTAGATATTTCTTGTAATGGAATTTCTATATTATCGAGTTCAGTTAACATTCTCTGAAACCCTGCTCTACCTTCTATTATTCTATCATATATTTTATAATCATCTACACCTAAAACATCCCTGACAAAATTAACACCGTATTCTCTTTGAAGAGTGCTAAATTTATAAAACTTTAAAACTCCTTTTTGGTAATATGTTAATGCAATATCATTACCTTTTTCATCTTTTACATATAAGATTTGTCTTCCCTTATGATCTTCCCCAACAAAAAAGTCCTCTTCATTACGTATAGTTTCACCATTTTTTTTATAAAATTGTTTAATCATTTTTTTTGTAGTTTCTTTTTTACGAATTTTAACATCATTTTCTGATAAATCTCTTGATTTTTCAAATTCCTTATTTATATTATTTTGAAACTCTTCATCATCTTGAAAAGACGTTTCTTCTTCTTCATAATCATCATCATAATCATTATTTTTAAACTCAGGATTATCAAACTCATAACCTCCTTCAGCCATTTTATTCATCTAAAATATTAGATAATAAACAATAAAAAGAACCTGTTAAAAACAACTTAAGATAAAAATAATTAAATTTTTTATTTAACATTATTTTTACATGTTTTACTAATTTTTCTTTTGTTTCTTCATCCATTTATTTAATTAAAAATTGATTCATAGTTTGGTGGATTTCCGTTATCAACTAAAATTATTTTATTAAAGAAAATCAAAGATTTTCCATTTTTTTTTTTTAATTCGTTTTTTACTCTATTTTCTGTTTCCTCAATTAGTTTTTTTCTTTCATTATCATTCATTACAGTTTGTGTTTGTTTTGTTCGTATATTTTCTTTCATTTTGTTGTATTTTTCTAATTCATCTAAAATAAGTTTAAATTCATCTGCACTTATCTGTCCGTCAGTTAAAGATTTTGATATTAAATCTTTTATGCTGTTTAACTTGCATTCTGCCATTGTTTTAATTTCATAATGTTTTTTTGATTTTGTTGTCAACTTTCTTCTAATTAATTTAACTAGACCTCCTAAACTTCCACATACAACAGCTGCAATTTGTATGGGAAGTAAGATAGGAAAAGCTATTCCTATACCAGCTAAAACAACAGATGTCGAAATTAAACTTGTATCAACACCATCAGTAACATTAACTCCGCGTTTATATTTTTTGTATAGTGATTTACGTTTATCTCTCTCATTTATTAATGTTTTTTCTATTTCTGTTATTTTTTGTAGTCTATAATTTTGTCCATCTTCTATAGGTAATTCTGGATATAAATCAGGAGCTGTAGGTTGTTTCATTTTTTAAAGTAAAAATTGATTTTTTTTTTCTCTTAAATCCAACAGAATTTTTTCTTCGCCTGTTCTCCCGGTTTTTTTATTTATTTTTTTTTTGGAATTTTTTTGTTGTTTTTTGGGTGTTTTTAATAACGTTTTTTTCCAAAGTAATAAAAAAAAATTTTTGGGAGTAAGAAAATTTGGTGTTTTTTGGGTGTTTTTTTGCTTTTTTTTTATGAAAATTTAGGGTTCTTTTACTTGAAATGAGGGTAATTTTTTGGGGGTCAATTTTTTTTTTTTTGGAGGGGGGTATAGGTGTGTGATATTGTGTTATGTGCATATCAACAGATGATTTGAGTTAATGCTTTTTTCAGGAGTTATGCACCTTTTAACTTCGAATTTTGGCAACTAGAAATGTCTATGTAACGTACTTATACCCAGTCAAGTCCACTTGTTTTTTGTTAAATATTTTTCTATTTGTATCAATCTGATGAGTAAAGCCTTTTTCAACTGATTTTTATTGTTCTTTCTTATAAGGTACTGTTACACCACTGTCCAAGGTTAGAGGAAAGGTTGGGATCCTGCTAACATGTTTAACCCCGCAATCTTCTGTATGTATGTGCCTGTCCCAAATCAGAAGCCTGTAATTCATTGGTTGTCGTTTGTTGCTGTGTTACATATTTGTTTTTCTGGGTTCTTTTTTTAAATTCATTAGGCAATTAGTTTTCTTGTTTGAACTGTTTAACATTTGGATGTCGTAGCCTTTGATAGATGACTTATGTAGTATGGACTTTGCTCATTATTGAAGGCTGTAGGGTGACCAGTATAGCTGTTTATTTCTGTGTCATTAATTGGTCTCTTGTTGGGAGTTATCTCTTGGCAATTATACCACATCTTCTTGTTGAGAGTTGTCTCTTGGCAATCATACCACATCTTCTTGTTGCGAGTTGTCTCTTGGCAATCATACCACATCTTCTTTTTTACAATATTTATAACAATATTATATACCACTCAAATCTGAAACTTGAAATAAAACAGACATCAACCAATTTTAGTAACAATTATACTCTGATCAATTTCAGTCAATTTTAACAATATAAATAAACTATCAAAATGATTCACTAACAACAATATACAATATAAAATATCATTCAAAATTTTCCATTTTAAAAAAATCACATTTTTTCAACACTATTTTAAAAATATATAAGAGCTTTGGTGGATTTACTTAATTCTCATTTAAATATTGTGGATTATATTATTATTCATTGAATGTCAATTTTAATGGATTTCCTTGGGAAAGATGAACAACGAATTTAAGGGTTCAGCGTGTACATGCAAACTTTGGCAAACCACAAAAATAAAAAATTTCCACAATCCACAAAAATTGATACCCATGAAAATAAAAGAATCCACATTATGCATGGTGGGAGAAAGGACACAAAATACCCTGCCCATTATGGAATGACTTTGCCATTTCTACTCTTACATAATAAGAATTGTACAAACAAAACCTCATGTCATTATTATGAGGGGGGATAGGAGGGGGTCCTGATCCAGATAGGGTCAATCCCAAAATCCTGAGCTTTAAAACACCCGATCCTCGAGTCCCAATAAAGGTCCTGTCCCCCCTCTCTCATTTACATATCAAAATGTTTGAGCATTTAAACAATTCAACATCTTTACTGCAAATTTAGAAATGATTGTGTTTTAGCCCATTCTTGTCTACTTCACATTGATTTAATTTCATGATTGTCAACTATATTTGATGTATGATAGTATAAATAGGAACGAGAACATATCAAACATAAGAACATATCAATTCAGTGAATAATAAGCATGATAAATAATTTAGAAGATTTAAAAAAATTCAGAAAAAGTGTATTTCCTAAACCGCTTTGGTTTTACTTATAGACGAAAGACAATAGGATAAATTAAGGCACTTTAAATTGACTTCAGTGAAAGCAAGATAATAGATTCATCAAGTTTGAGAAAACACATAAAAAATAATGCTTTCAGTTAGTAACTTGTGCCAATTTTGCTTCACAGAAGGAGCTGTACACATGTTCCTGTGGAGGTAGTTAAAATTTATTTGATTGATTGATTGATTGATTGATTGTTTATTGCTCAATGCCCAGTGGCAAATATTTCATGCATGTTCAGGACGACGAATTGATTTAAAAAATACCTATATGGTTTGAATATTGGGTCTTTAAAACCTAAATGAGTATAAAACTCATAGGGCCGTACCATATGAGTATACCCATATGGTCATGGTCCAATTAATTAGTATAAAACTCATAGGGCCGTACCATATGAGTATACCCATATGGTCATGGTCCAATAAATGAGTATAAAACTCATAGGGCCGTACCATATGAGTATACCCATATGGTCATGGTCCAATTAATGAGTATAAAACTCATAGGGCCGTACCATATGAGTATACCCATATGGTCATGGTCCAATTAATGAGTATAAAACTCATAGGGCCGTACCATATGAGTATACCCATATGGTCATGGTCCAATTAATGAGTATAAAACTCATAGGGCCGTACCATATGAGTATACCCATATGGTCATGGTCCAATTAATGAGTATAAAACTCATAGGGCCGTACCATATGAGTATACCCATATGGTCATGGTCCAAATAATAGTAAGGTCAGAAACATATCCATAGGATATAATGTTGTTTCATGTTCAGTCAAGCACAACATCTACGACAAATACTTGTTTGGCATGTCTTACAGACAAAAAAAGTTCACACCTCAATGATTGATTGATTGTTGGTTGCTTTACGCCACATTAGCACAAAAAGGCTATATCGCGTCGAGCACACCTGAATGAAACAACAATGATACACGACATATGAACTGACGAAGAGAATCACAAACCTGACAGAAACAAAAAAAACCCTTCTAATAAAGCAAGGCAGGACGTAAAATATTGTATCAAAAATTATGAATTTTATAGAATAATAAACAAGAATGTGTCCCAAGTACACGGATGCCCCATCTACACTATCATTTTCTATGTTTAGTGGACCGTGAAAATGGGATAAAACTCTAATTTGGCATTAACATTAGAGAGATCATATCATAGGGAACATGTTTACTAAGTTTCAAGTTGATTGGACTTTTAACTTCATCAAAAACTTAATTAACTCGATCAAAAACTTAAACCTGAAGTGGGACAAATGGACGCACAGACCAGAAAACATAATGCCCATAAATGGGGCGTAAAAACACAAAATACTTTATAAAAAAATACCAAGGCACATCATTATTGATTGTCATTAATAAAACATGATTTAAAACATTATAGCCTGGGTTATCTACCTTTGAAATACTTAAACGATAATACATATATATAAACATTGCACTATCAGCATAAAAAAATATTATATATTAGGGACGACATTAAAAGTTCGATGTAGGATATAAAAACTTAAATCAAATAGTTTGGGGGTGGTGGGGTGGGTGGGTGGTGTTAAAATTCGGCAAGTTTTGTATATCTATAATCGATTTTTACATATATCTCTATTGGTAAATCAATTTTTCCCAAATTAAGTTTAAAGAGGGGTGCAGAATTTTGCCCAAATTAAGTTTTTTATTCTACATTGAACTTTTGATGTCGTCCCTTAAATTGAAGTATCAATTTTTCTCTTTAATGAAATTAAGACACTTTGAACAATATAAAAATATAGTGGAAATATTTATCAAACAAGAAGTAAAAATACTACATCTCTAATAGAAATACAATAAATAATGTTGACACAGAATAGAAAAAAAAAGGAAAAATTTACGAAATAATGAACCACAAAAATAAAGAATAGAGAAAAGTACAATTTCAAGTGAAATTTACAGATGAATTCAAATTTGAAACCTTAAAAAAAAAAAGCATTCTTGAAATTAATAAAAGTGTAAATCCAGAATCCTGACGTATTGTAAAAGGTTCTTCAAACCCTCTATTAAAGATGCATGACATAATTTATATTTTTAAAACAAGTTTTTGGGTTATGAAATAAGACAATATGAGACACACTGTATAATTGCTATAAACAATCTAAAATTGCCACTAATATAAAATATAAGTATTTCATTGATAATACATACCGATAATAAAAAAATAAATAAATCATAAATTAATAAAATAACTGACTGTACATAGTTCCTGATAAAATATAACAAAATTTCAACAAACATTATCATTAACAATACTATTTAAACCTAAAATATTAAATAAAAAATTGTGAAATCACATATTTGCACTGGAAGGTACATTTGATTGAGGCAGGTAAAGCTGTTTATTTGGCAACACACATTTAACTATATAACCTTGCCACTTGAGCAAAACATTGATAGTAAGAGTTGTCTACCTTAGGAACAAAATGTTTGAAGGTTGCAAACAAGCATCCAAACATACTGTCCACACTAATCTGTGTCCACATTTGTTTAAGGTAGTAAAACATTGATTTTGTTCACATACATGCAGAAACATTATTGTTAGATTATTAAAGTTGTTTATTTTTTGGATGTCTATATATTACTATTTGATTTTTCTTAAAATAAGTCATATATGAGGTTTGAATTGTTTGCAATTTTATCTTGGCAGGTCATTTTTATAGATGACTACATTATATGAGATTAGGCCAATTGTTAAAGGCTAAATGATGATATATCTATTGTGGATAGTCGTCTTGGTATATGTATAAAGGCAGTTATTCCTAACGAAAACTTTAGGTATTAAATCAAATTGAGAATAGAAATGGGGGATGTGTCAAAGAGACAACAACCTGACCGTAGAAAAAACAACATCAGAAACCTTTTTACAAAATTTACCTTTAATAACGAACAACAATATGTTTTCATTTTATACAAACTACACATATGCCGATACAGTATTTTAATATAAAATCTGAAACACCTTTTGTTTCTTAAATAAAAAAAACTTAACCAGTTTTTAGAAAAGAAAAATTTTTACTTATTAAATTGCTCCTTTCTGTTATAACATTCACGACAAGTGAACCACTTCCGAAAAAGCTTCCAAGAAACTCACTCTGAAAAACCCAATAATCTGATTTAAAATTACAAACAAAATACAAATGATCTCCCTTGTAGGAAAGTTAACTGGTTTAAATAATACAGAGCAACCAGTAGAAGTAATACAATAAACAGTGAGTTAATTTTTAAAAGTTTCCAGGTTTATAAACCAGTTTGATTACAAGTATTTTAGGAGATAAAATAGACCTTTAATAATTTTGAAACTCATCTTAACAAAGTAATATCTCTTAACTAAACAGGGATTGAAAACACTAAGCATTTAGCCTTGACTCTTGATTGAGTATTACTGTAATAAAGTAGTTCTACTTATTAAAAAGGAAAAAAAACTCCAAATTGTAGTTTTGGGGTAAAATTCAGTGGCAGATCCAGAAATTTTCATAAGTGGGGGCCCACTGGCTGCCTAAGAGGGGGCCTGATCTCGTCATGCTTCAGTTATTCCCTATATAAGCAACCAAATGTTTTTATCAAAAGGGGAGGGCCAGCCAACCCCCCCCCCCCCCCCCCTAAATCCTCCTCTGAAATTAATGATTCTAGATATCAGTTTTTGAAAGAGACTATAGACTACATGTGCAAAGTTTTCTCTCAAAAGTTTTCATCATCTTTTTGAGAAAACAACTGATTTCAAAACAAAATAAGGCAAATCTAGCCACATATTTCACTTTTAATGATCTGGTTTATTGAGTTTGTAAAATTAGTTAATGCCATGGAAACCAATGCAGCCATATAGGTCCTGAGTTCTAACGTCTGCTAATCATTAATAAATATTTAAACAATATTGTTAGCAAAAAATATTGTAAGAAACAACTAATTTTTATACTTTTGAGCAATAAGTTATGGAAAAAGATTTTGATTGTCGATATGCATTTATATGTTGATAACTTTCTTCATTGAATTATCTCCCTTTTTGCAAAAAAGTTATCACAAAACTCACTAAAAAACAAGGCACTATAAAGTTTAAACAAGAACCAAATGTGTGTTTAGGGTTAATACTACCTATAAAATAGGTAAGTTACTAAGGTCAGTAATTCTGTATTTTTAGCAGCTGCTATTACATCATACTGTCATAGTAGATAAAACAATACCATTTATAAAAGAACTTAAAAGTCTTCATTGTTTTTTGTCAAAATCTTTGGTAAAAATTCTGTAGTGCTGATCCATCTTATATCTCATCTTGTTCTAATACATCATGTTGGGGTCACTTCAATTTCAGTTACAACTAAAACAGAAACAATTTACAAATAACTAACACATAGCTGAGAGGATAATAGAGCAGATTGTTACCACGAGAAGAAAATTATCAACTGAGAGTTGGCCAAGGTAACGCTTCGCTAGATTAACTTTACGGTGATCTATAGTTGTTAATGTCTGTGTCATTTTTGTGGATAGTTGTCTCATTGGCAATCATACCACATCTTCTTTTTTATATTTAATCAGGATTTCTCAAAGGCGAATATTTAAAAGCCAATGATGTGTAAGAACTGAGACAGTTGAAGGGATATATGACAATAAAGGACCTACAGAAAACCTATAAACTGTATATTTGTTTATTTCCATAGTATCACTTAAAGAAATTTCTGAATTGAAAGAAAACATCAACTTCTGCAACAATTCGCTTTTTCAGATTCAAAAGGATCATGCCTATCTTATTTTACATAGAGCAAAATGAAAATAGCTTACATCATTGGTTGAATTTCTATCAAATATCAAGTTTCAAACCAATCACAAGGTTTTGGTGTACACTTGAGGAAATATTACCCAGAATGCACTAGATTCTTACCTTCTACAGGTGGACTATCCAAGCTGAAGTTAAAGATGGCCTCCTGCTGTAACTGGGTAATTGTTTTTAATACAGACATGTACTGGAACAGAGACAATGCCATTCTGCTACTGTGGGGCCTCTTGTTGAACATACTGGCAAAAATATCCAGAAAGTGAGAGTTCAGGAGTTCTACTTTGTCTTTTTCTTCCAAATTTTCAACATCTATATATAAACAATAAAAAATTGTAACCTGTATTCCTTCTTATCTTACATAATTTTCATGTTATATACAAGTGATCTGATGAAAACAAGAAGTATTTATGTTTGCACTTATTTCAGGTGTTAATAGTCCAGTCAATCTAGCATAAATTTTACCCCAACCCGAAAGTAATTGCAACAGAAGATTTTTAAGTTTTAATCTTTAGCATTATACCCCAAATATACACAGAAAAAAGTCCCATGAAATCTAACTTGAGGAAGACTAAAAAAAATCACCATTTAAAATTCCTATGGAGATTTGCATTGACAAGGGAGATAACTCTTGCAAACTAGAGGCTCTCAAGAGCCTGTGTCGCTCACCTGTTACTGTATTTACTGATGTCGGTCATCTTGGTTGGTAGGTGGGGTCATTAGACACTTTTTTTAAATAGAAACCATAGTGATGATTGTGGCCACGTTTAGTTTAATATGGCCCATAGTTTTAGAAAAGAAGATTTTTGTACAAGTTACAAAAATGACGAAAATTTGTTCAAAATTGACTATAAAGGGCAATAACTCCTTAAGGGGTACTCTTACGATTTTTATCATGTTGACTTATTTGTAGATCCTACTTTGCTGAACAAAATTGCTGTTTACAGTTTAACTCTATCTATAATAGTATTCAAGATAATCACCAAAAACTGCAAAATTTCCTTAAAATTACCAATTTTAGGGCAGCAACCCAATAACGAGTTGTCAGATTCATCTGAAAATTTGCGAGGGGATAGATCTTATTCTGATGGACATTTAAATCTTGAAAGATTTGCCCTAAATGTCTTAGTTTTAAAGATATAAATCAAAAACTGCATTTTACCACTATGTTCTAATTTTAGCCATGTCTGCCATTTTGTTTTGTAGGCGGTGTCATCGGACATATTTTTCAAACTATATACCACAATGATAATTATCGCCAAGTTTGGTTTAATTTGGCCATGTAGTTTCAGAGAAGAAGATTTTTGTACAAGTTACAAAAACTGACGAAAATTTGTTAAAAATTGACTATAAAGGGCAATAACTCCTTAAGGGGTTGACTGACAATTTTGGTCATGTTGACTTATTTGTAGGTTTTACTTTGCCGAACATTATTGCTGTTTACAGTTTATCTCTATCTATAATAGTATTCAAGATAATAACCAAAAACTGCAAAATTTTCTTAAAATAACCAATTCAGGGGCAGCAACCTAACAACGGGTTGTCAAATTAATCTGAAAATTCTATGGCAGATAGATCTTGACCTGATTAACAATTTTACCCCATGTCAGATTTGCTCTAAATGTTTTGGTCTCAAAGATATAAGCCAAAATATACATTTTACCCCTGTGTTCTATTTTTAGCCATGGCGGCCATCTTGGTTGGATGGCCAGGTCACCGGACACATTTTTCAAACTAGATACCCCAAGGATGATTGTGGCCAAGTTTGGTAACATTTGGCCCAGTAGTTTCAGAGGAGAAGATTTTTGTAAAAGTTTACGGACGACGGACGACGGACGCAGGACGACGGACGACGGACGCAGGACGACGGACGCCAAGTGATGAGAAAAGCTCACTTGACCTTTCAGGTCAGGTGAGCTAAAAAGGCAATAGATATCAATAAAAATTGATACAAAATTATAACTTTACCGCTTCTATTCATCAGAATGTATTGATTATTGATTTTTTAGGGATCTTTAGAGAATAACAAACATCTCTAAAAGTGTTTTCGTATATTTTATCAAGCTATAATCTAGATTTCATAATTCATCAGTTGACCATTTATTGAATTTTTCAACATGTCAAGGTAAAGAATCTCAAATTTAATAAAAATAATTAAGCAATTATTGTTCTTTTTGTGGTTTAAAGTTTCTTTAGATAAGTAATTTGCTGAAAAAATATAATATACAGATATAAACAATACCAAATTTTCAAATTATTTTTTCAAAATGGTTACAAAGCTCCAAATTTGCAATTTCTTCAATGAAAAATGCACTACCCATAACACTTCGGTTTTGAACATTTCATGAGCAGAAGATTATATGATTTAGTCAAATACAAACTTATAACCCCATCAAAGTAGCATACTTTACATAAATTTTAAGAAAAACAACCAAAAACTGACTAAAAAAAACTCATTTTTGCAAGAGTTATCTCCCCTTCCAATGTTAATTTCCATAGGAAATTAAAAATGCTGATTTTGAGTTTTCCTCAAGTTAGATTTCACGGGACTTTTTTTTGTGTATATAAAGGGCATAATGCTATAGATTAGAACTAAAACATTTTCTGTTGCAATTAGTTTGAATTTAAATCTTAGTTTGACTGGACTATAATACCAAAAACTCAAATATTTTTGGGAATCAGTGTTAAATACAAGTGAAACTGCGAGCTACTGCTCACTGATGATACCCCCGCCGCAAGTGGATAATATTAAAAGTGTAAAAATATGCAAGTGTTCGGTAAACAGGAAGTTGTCGAGTGATGAATCTGAAAACGCATCACACAGTATAGCTGACTTAAATAAATCTTGAAACCAAATTTCAGAAATCCTTGTATTGTAGTTCCTGAGAAAAATGTGATGAAAATTTTCAACTTGGCTATCATGTGTAAAATCATACAAGTGTTCCGTAAACAGGAAGTTGTCAAGTGATCAATCTGAAAACGCATCACACGGTATAGCTGACTTAGATAAACCCTGAAACCAATTTCAATCCTTGTATTGTAATTCATGAGAAAAATGTGACGAAAGTTTCATGGGACGGACTAACTGACGGACGGACGGACTGACAGACAGGGGTAAAACAGTATAACCCCCTTTTTTCAAAGCTGGGGTATAATAAGCAAATTATCTCCCTTATTTCAAGCAAAAGTGCGTAGAAACCATATTTATTTGGACTTAATGTAAATTAACATTTCAAATTAAAACCCTAGGCTATCCTTCTTTCTTAAATTGGAATATGTTAAAATTCTTAATTATTTCAATAAGAAATACCTCAATCTATTTTATTTTTAATCAGATCAAAATTAAAACTATCTCCTAACAATGGAACTTACTTTTTAAACCAGAACCTATTATTTTTCCCCACATTTTCTTTAAAATAAATATGAATTTGGGTAAGTGACGAAAGACCTACAATTGTTATCATGTGAACAATTAGAAAATATTTCTAATATTCCTTTTAGAATGAAAACTTATAGGAAATATAAATCATACAGAATACGCCATAAACATGCTATTAAGGGAGATAACTTATGATATGCAATGCATTTCTTTTTACTTTCAAGTCAATTTGTTTTCCATTTGACCTGAGTTCTGGCCAGGTGAAATAGACACAAAAAACCCTGTCGAATTTCCATAAGGAGGTATCATTTTTTTTAATATTAGAGACTTTAGTGGCAAAGTTGTCTTTGTACTTCACCTATAGAAATCATTGATGGACTTTTTTTTTCATTTACAAGCTTTTGAAAAAAGATTGCTGGTTTTTAAACGCCACATTTTTTTGTCACTTTCAAGTTTGTATTGGTGGAGGAAGGTGGAGTGCACGGGAGAATCCATCGACCTTTGATAGGAAAACTGATTATCTTGGTCAATTAATATAGGAGTTGAGTGCACCTTAATGAGTGGGATTTGCACTCAGTGTGGCCTTGCTAGTGATTACAGGAGTAGAACTACTAAGACCACTTGGCAACTGAGGCCCCGCAAACTTTTAAGAATTTAACAGCCTCAGTATTGACACTTACCGGGATTAGTCAGTCTTATAGCACTCAATAAACCAATCTCAGTATCAGACAAGTTGTACTGACTAAACTTCCTGCCAAAATCTAACATCAGCGTTGTCAACTCTTCACCAAGTATCATCTTCATCGTAGCCTTGGAATAAAACACCTTTGTGTTGTTTAACAGCACATAAGATTCATTCTCACACAAAAACTCTGAATTTATCATCTGTAACAAAGAATACAATGTCATATATTTGCATTCATATTGATTTTAATACTGTGGATTCATTATTATTTGCTGGTTGCAATTTTCCAAAAGAGGTGACCCACAAATTCAATGTTCAATGAATTACATATATACGATATACAGTAGATACTATATACAGTGATTTTCAAAAACACCAAAACAAAAATCCACCAAAATACATGTTTTCAGCAATCCACGAAAATTGGTACCCACGAAAATAAACAGATGCGCCATGAGCGCATGATACGCCCGACGTCTTGTGTGGAAGTTTTATGCAATAATCATAAATAGTTTTTGAGAAAGTTTTAAGCAATAACCATATATTGTTTTTGAGACACGGCGGGACATGTGAAACCCCCAACCCTGTTTTTTTTTCACAAAAAACTAAATATCACTAAAATAAAATTTTGAATCAAAACCAAAAAGTGTACAGATCTTTAGATTAATATAACAAAAAAGTGTGTAAAGTTTTAAGCAATAATCATAAATTATTTTTGAGATACGGCGCGACATGTAAAAATAAACAGCTGCGCCATGAGCGCATGATACGCCTGACGTCTTGTGTGGAAGTTTTATGCAATAATCATAAATAGTATCTGAGAAAATTTTAAGCAATTACCATTTATTGCTTTTGAGACACGGTGGGACATGTGAAAAAAAACACACCCCTGTTATAGTTACAAAGTGCATAACTCAAAAAGTTTAAATCTTATATTCACCAAAAAGTATACAGATCATTTGACCATCATAAAAAACAACTATAATAAGTTTCATGAAATTTAGATAAGTCGTTCTCAAGTTATGGTGCGACATGTTTACGCCGGACAGACAGACGGACAGACAGACCGATGGACGGACACCGGACATTTGTATACCATAATAGGTCCCGTCAAAATTTTGACAGGCGTATAAAAACCTCCCCTGTTTAACAAAATACTCAATAACTCCAAAATAATGTTTTGAATCATCACCAAAAAGTATACAGATCTTTAGATTAATATAACAAAGAAGTGTGTAAAGTTTTAAGCAATAATCATAAATTGTTTTTGAGATACGACACAACATGATATGGTGCGACATGTAAAAAAACCCTCCCCCTTTTTTACAAAATACTTAATAATTCAAACATAAAATTTTGAATCATCACCCAAAAGTATACAGATATTAAGATTAATATAACTAAGAAGTGTTTAAAGTTTTAAGCCATAATCAAGAATCATTTTTGAGATACGGTGCGACATGTGAAAAAAACACTGCCCTGTTTTAGTTACAAAGTGCCTTAACTTTAAAAAGTTTTAATCTTATTTTCACCAAAAAGTATACAGATCATTTGACCATCATAAGAAACAACTATGTTAAGTTTCATGAAATTTGGATAAGTCGTTCTCAAGTTACAGTGCGACAAGTTTACGCCGGACAGACAGACAGACAGACGGACGGACTGACAGACACCAGACATTTGTATACCATAATACGTCCTGTCAAAATTTTGAAGGGTGTATAATAAATGAATCCACAGTATATGTTGGGACAGCCACAGTGACACAAATAAATGGGAACTTCATATCCAACAAGGGCCTACAATTGTCACCATAGCCCTATAAAGCACCCGAACACTCACCCAAAGCCATCCCATATAGCTCTACTTTACATAAAGAGAGTATATAAGACTTAAAGTGAAACATGGGAATATTCAATGATCCTCTGCGTCTTTCTTCTGTAACATTTATTTTTCTCTCAAAAATCACCTTTAGTTTTCTTAAGGATGAACAAAGGCAGGTTTAGGAATTTTAGTTTGATGTTCAGACTCCTTGATGTGTTTCATACGATAAACAGGGTATAATATTCTTCCTCAAAACACCCCTTTTTCATTTCATATAAGAAATCAATAGCTCATAAAAGATTGTTTACCAAATTTTAAGCAGATTCTAGATTTTGTTTCATTTGAGATTTGATTTGAGAATAGAAGCCAGCTGCACAAGTTTTCATTTCTTTTATTTCTTAATTAACAGAAGATTTGAGACCCAAATAATACCAATGCAAATACAAGGTAAAAATTAAAGTCAGCCTATTCTCGAACTTTAAAAAAAATAAATGTCTCAAAAAGGAGCTCCATAACCTATAAATAGTTTAGCTTATTTTGTTCCTCTTTTGTAAATTAAGATATAACAAGAATGTTTCCCAAGTACAAGGATGCCCTACTTGCATTATAATTTTCTATATTCAGTGGACCGTTAAATTGTGGTAAACACTCAAATTAAGCATTGAAATTAGAAAGATCATATCATAGGAAACATGTGTACTAAGTTTCAAGTTGATTGGACTTCAACTTCATCAAAAACTACCTTGACCAAAAACTTTAACCTGAAGTGGGACGAATGGACGGACGAACAGACAAACGAACAGAGGGACCCACAGACCAGAAAACATAATGCCCCTCTACAAGGTGTAGGTGAGGCATACAAAAATAAAAACAGAAGCAGCTGGCTTCTATTCTAAGCATATTGTCTAATTACCATCCAGATTTCCATATAGGCATTCATTGTTAGTTTTTCTTGGTCAGCCATGGTAAATTTAGAAAATCCTGGAGTCTTACTGGCAAAGCCTAAAAATATAAAGCATCAAGAAAATTGAGACAAATAAATGGCTGATTGACATCAGCATGTATCCAAAAACATTTATATACTAATTCAATGTCAAAACAAATACTAAAGATGAAGTAAATCAATTAGATCCTGGATCATTTCAAGGAAAAGATCAAACTTTATTTATAACATTTTCAGAATTATTTGTGGAATACCTATTTTTGTCAATTCTGTGGGTATATATCCAGGAATTAAAATATCTAGCTTGAATAGAGAGTTGTCTCACTGGCATGCATACTGCATCTTCTAAGATTTATGTACCTTTTCTTAAATATTCATTTACAGAGTTTAGTTAAGGGACGACATCAAAAGTTCAATGAAGGATAAAAAACTTAATTCACATAGTTTTTTCACTGACCCCCCTCCCCCATCTTAACTTAATTTGGGAAAAATTGATTGACCCATATGGATATATGTAAAAATCAATGTCGGAAAACCAAATCTTGCAGCAGTTCAACCCACCCCACCCCCCAAACTATTTAAATTAGTTTTTTTTCTTACATTGAACTTTTGATGTCGTCCCTAAACCACAAATCATATATCCACAAAACATCAAATTTTTTTATGCAGGGAAATTGTTACAATGTACATAAAAATAAATATCAGTCCATAACAGCCAATATTCCCTCTGAGAAGTAACCAATTTCACTTCACCAATAAATGTCTATTCAGTGATGCTATTCCAAAGTTCACAAGAGTGCACACGCTGAAATGTCTCGCCTTCTTTACAAATCATTGATATTATGTTGATAGACTTAAGTATAAAGCTTTATCAAAAACTGTCACATAAACTTAACATTAACCAAAATAACTAAACAAAGACCAATGAACCATGAAAATGAGGTCAAGGTCAGATGAACCATGCCAGGCAGACATGTACAGCTAACAATGCTTCCATACAACAAATATAGTTGACCTATTACTTATAGTTTAAGAAAAATAGACCAAAACACAAAAACTTAACACTGAGCAATGAACCATGAAAATGATGTTGAGGTCAAAGAAAACCTGTGCGACTGACTTATAGATCATAAAATATTTCATTCACCAAATATAGTTGACCTATGGCATATAGTATTAGATAAAAAGACCAAAACTCAAAAACTTAACTTTGACCACTCAACCATGAAAATGAGGTCAAGGTCAGATGACATTTGCCCGCTAGGCATGTACACCTTACAATCATTCCATACAACAAATATAGAGGATCTATTGCATAACAATGAGAAAAACAAACCAAAACACAAAAAACTTAACTATAACCACTGAACCATGAAAATGAGGTCAAGGTCAGATGACATCTGCCAGTTGGACATGTACACCTTACAGTCCTTCCATATACCAAATATACTAGCCCTATTGCTTATAGTATTTGAGATATGGACTTGACCACCAAACTTAACCTTGTTCACTGATCCATGAAATGGGGTTGAGGTCAAGTAAAAACTGTCTGAAGGACATGAGGACCTTGCAAGGTACGCACATACCAAATATAGTTATCCAATTACTTATAATAAGAAAGAATTTAACATTACAAAAAATCTTAACTTTTTTTTCAAGTAGTCACCGAACCATGAAAATGAGGTCAAGGACATTTGACATGTGACTGACAGAAAGTTCGTAACATGAGGCATCTATATACAAAGTATGAAGCATCCAGGTCTTCTACCTTCTAAAATATAAAGCTTTTAAGAAGTTAGCTAACGCCGCCGCCGGATCACTATCCCTATGTCGAGCTTTCTGCAACAAAAGTTGCAGGCTCGACAATAAAACCAGACTATTTAGTATTTTTACAGACAGTTAAATTAACTCATTGGCAATCACACTACATGTATATCTTCTTATTTCATACTGAATGACTAATAAAAATAAAAGTGCACCTTCCATTATACATGTTATAAGCCTTACCCATAACTTATTTATTGTAATATTTTACTCCTTCCATTAGCCTTACCCATAACTTGTTCATTGTAATATTTTACTCCTTCCATTAGCCTTACCCATAACTTGTTCATTGTAATATTTTACTCCTTCCATAATCTTTACCCTAACTTGTTCATTGTAATATTTTACTCCTGCCATTAGCCTTACCTATAACTTGTTCATTGTAATATTTTACTCCTGCCATTAGCCTTACCTATAACTTGTTCATTGTAATATTTTACTCCTTCCATTAGCCTTACACATAACTTGTTCATTGTAATATTTTACTCCTTCCATTAGCCTTACCCATAACTTGTTCATTGTAATATTTTACTCCTTCCATTAGCCTTACCCATAACTTGTGCATTGTAATATTTTACTCCTGACATTAGCCTTACCTATAACTTGTTCATTGTAATATTTTACTCCTTCCATTAGCCTTACACATAACTTGTTCATTGTAATATTTTACTCCTTCCATTAGCCTTACCCATAACTTGTTCATTGTAATATTTTACTCCTTCCATTAGCCTTACCCATAACTTGTTCATTGTAATATTTTACTCCTTCCATTAGCCTTACCCATAACTTGTTCATTGTAATATTTTACTCCTTCCATAAGTCTTACCCATAACTTGTTCATTGTAATATTTTACTCCTTCCATTAGCCTTACCCATAACTTGTTCATTGTAATATTTTACTCCTTCCATTAGCCTTACCCGTAACTTGTTCATTGTAATATTTTACTCCTTCCATTAGCCTTACCCATAACTTGGTCATTGTAATAGTTTACTCCTTTCATTAGCCTTACCCCTAACTTGTTCATTGTAATATTTTACTCCTTCCATTAGCCTTACCCATAACTTGTTCATTGTAATATTTTACTCCTTCCATAAGCCTTACCCATAACTTGTTCATTGTAATATTTTACTCCTTCCATTAGCCTTACCCATAACTTGTTCATTGTTATATTTTACTCCTTCCATTAGTCTTACCCATAACTTGTTCATTGTAATATTTTACTCCTTCCATTCCATTAGCCTTACCCATAACTTGTTCATTGTAATATTTTACTCCTTTCATTAGCCTTACCCATAACTTGTTCATTGTAATATTTTACTCCTTCCATTAGCCTTACCCATAACTTGTTCATTGTAATATTTTACTCCTGCCATTAGCCTTACCTATAACTTGTTCATTGTAATATTTTACTCCTTCCATTAGCCTTACACATAACTTGTTCATTGTAATATTTTACTCCTTCCATTAGCCTTACCCATAACTTGTTCATTGTAATATTTTACTCCTTCCATTAGCCTTACCCATAACTTGTTCATTGTAATATTTTACTCCTTCCATTAGCCTTACCCATAACTTGTTCATTGTAATATTTTACTCCTTCCATAAGTCTTACCCATAACTTGTTCATTGTAATATTTTACTCCTTCCATTAGCCTTACCCATAACTTGTTCATTGTAATATTTTACTCCTTCCATTAGCCTTACCCGTAACTTGTTCATTGTAATATTTTACTCCTTCCATTAGCCTTACCCATAACTTGGTCATTGTAATAGTTTACTCCTTTCATTAGCCTTACCCCTAACTTGTTCATTGTAATATTTTACTCCTTCCATTAGCCTTACCCATAACTTGTTCATTGTAATATTTTACTCCTTCCATAAGCCTTACCCATAACTTGTTCATTGTAATATTTTACTCCTTCCATTAGCCTTACCCATAACTTGTTCATTGTTATATTTTACTCCTTCCATTAGTCTTACCCATAACTTGTTCATTGTAATATTTTACTCCTTCCATTCCATTAGCCTTACCCATAACTTGTTCATTGTAATATTTTACTCCTTTCATTAGCCTTACCCATAACTTGTTCATTGTAATATTTTACTCCTTCCATTAGCCTTACCCATAACTTGTTCATTGTAATATTTTACTCCTTCCATTAGCCTTACCTATAACTTGTTCATTGTAATATTTTACTCCTTCCATTAGCCTTACCCATAACTTGTTCATTGTAATATTTTACTCCTTCCATTAGCCTTACCCATAACTTGTTCATTGTAATATTTTACTCCTTCCATCAGTTGGTTCCAAATGAATTTCAATTCTTCCCTGTCTGTGTTTGTCATAGGAACTTTCCACTGAAAATAAAAACACTACTGTTTAACACACTGCAATATTGGCATAAAGGAAATGTTTCCAAATCCCCAAAATTCAGATGTGGTAAAAAAAACTTCTACAAGGTATATTTTGGACAAACCTAAAGGCAGATCTTGAAAAAAAAATTAAGAGCAGTTTATGAAATGTATCCTAGTCCAGAATTTTTATACTAACTGCAATGAAGACCAATTTGGGGTCTTGGGTTGTTTTCTGCTCTTTGTGGGTGGGATTTTAGCCTTTTTGACTAATTCCCAGTTGCCTTTCTCAATTCATATGTCAAATCAAACAAGATCTATAGTATAGTGTATTTAAATTTCATCTGTGGCATATTTTTACCTTACCTGAAGTGTATTTTTACCTTTCTTATAGAGTATTTTTACCTTACCTGAGGTGTATTTTTACCTTTCTTATAGAGTATTTTTACCTTACCTGAAGTGTATTTTTACCTTTCTTATAGAGTATTTTTACCTTACCTGAAGTGTATTTTTACCTTTCTTATAGAGTATTTTTACCTTACCTGAAGTGTATTTTTACCTTTCTTATAGAGTATTTTTACCTTACCTGAAGTGTATTTTTACCTTTCTTATAGAGTATTTTTACCTTAATCATGTTAATTGTGATGTATTTTAATGTCATCTGTAGTATATTTCTATCTAGCCTGTAGAGTATTTTTATCTCATCTGTAGTGTATTTTTATCTCATCTGTAGTGTATTTTTATCTCATCTGTAGTGTATTTTTATCTCATCTGTAGTGTATTTTTATCTAGCCTGTAGTGTATTTTTATCTAGCCTGTAGTGTATTCTTATCTAGTCTGTAGTGTATTTTCATTTCATCTGTAGAGTATTCTTATCTTATCTGCAGATTATTTCTATCTAGCCTGTAGAGTATTTTTATCTCATATAGCCTATAGTGTATTTTTATTTCATCTAGCCTGTAGTGTATTTTTAGCTAGCAGGCTGTCTGTAGTGTATTTTTACCTTACCTGTAGTGTATTTTTATCTAGTCTTTGGTGTATTCTTATCTTATCTGTAGTGTATTTTTATCTAGCGAGCAGTGTATTTTTATCTAGCCTGTAGTGTATTTTTATCTAGCCTGTAGTGTATTCTTATCTAGTCTGTAGTGTATTTTTACCATAACTGTGTATTTTTATCTAGCCTGTGGTGTATTTTCATTTCAGCTGTAGAGTATTCTTATCTTATCTGCAGATTATTTCTATCTAGCCTGTAGAGTATTTTTATCTCATATAGCCTGTAGTGTATTTTTATCTAGCAGGCTGTCTAGTGTATTCAGGTATTTTTACCTTACCTGTAGTGTATTTTTACCTTACCTGTAGTGTATTTTTATCTAGCCTTTGGTGTATTCTTATCTTATCTGTAGAGAATTTTTAACTCATCTGTAATGTATTTTTATCTCATCTGCAGTGTATTTTTATCTAGTCTGTAGTGTATTTCTATCTAGTCTGTAGTGTATTTTTATTTAGCCTGCAGTGTATACTTATCTAGCCTGTTATGTATCATTTATCTCTCATGCAGTTAGGTAGTGTTTTTTTTTTATCTCAACTGCAGTGTTTTCACATGTAGATCTCACATGTAGTGAGGTTTATTTATTTCGTCCGTAGCATATTTTTAAGCCATTGTTTTAACATACCTCACCACTCTTATACTTTTTATAACACTCCTTGTTAAAGGCTTGATAATGAAACAGAAGATCGACTGGTGCTTTAAATCTTTCCAAGGTCACATCGATCAGCTCTTTAGATTCTTTCGCTACTTCCTCAGATTTTTCAACTTCAGTTCCGTTCATGTCAAAGTTTATTTGTTGAACATTTCCTATTTGCCTGCTCGCCAGATTTTCAGCATCAAACATATTATACGTAACAGCATTGTTAGTGTTGTCTTCATTGGGCGACGAAACTTCTGCCAATCTCAATGCATCTAGTTGTCCTTCGCCAATAGACGTTGAACTCTTACTGGACAGGCTGTTTGATCGTTCGTGAAGTATCTGGGTCACCTCAGGTTTTTCAAGAACCTGTCTAACGAGTTCTTCTATCACTATTGAGCTAAAATGCACCTTAGAAGTAGAAGGTATGTTAGGACCACATGTGGTCATTTGGACATCTGAATTAGGAGAAGAAAATGTGGATGGTCGTAGAACATCATGATTGTTTGAGAAAGACTGTCCATTTTGAGAATTTGATTCATGCATGTTTTTATCACAAGTTTCACTAACTGCACTAAAGGATGATGGAATTATATCATCAGTGGAATGGCGCTGCGATAATGAATTTATACTACTAGTGGAATTGTGCTGTGATGATGGATTCTGTAGCGCTGGTATATGCCCTTTCTGCAATGTTTGCCATGACATCTCGGAAAATTCAGTCTTTTGAAAATCCATAGGTAAATTTTGACAATTTTCATTTGCTGAATTCCTTGGATTTCTCCAGTTCTCAAAATTCCTATCGTTTTGTGATTTTTCTTGAAATTCCTGACAATTTTGTAATCTCTCTTTGAAGTTCTGTTCAATTTCAGATCTTTCATGAAAGTCATGATGATTTAGCACTTTTGAATTTGTTTCTATCTCACCATTTTCTAAAGTATTCATGTGTTGAACATGCATATGATTTCCCTCTTCTAAGTTTCGTTCTAATGATTGAGGGATCACAGCACATACCTTTTGGGAGGTAAAAGAGTGTCTCTGTTCCATAGAACAAACGTTTTGAGAGAAAGAAGAACTATATTCTTCACTTTGAAGAAAGTTATTAATCTGGTCGGGTGTTGTCTCATCTGCAGCTTCAGCTAAGGCTTTCTCCTTCTCAGTCTTTGGTATTCTGCCCATTTTTACCGCTGAAAAATATATGTACGAGGTATGTGTCAAATTTTCATTTAATTTCAAAGATGTGCCTTTTGGTCATCTAAATGTGTTTTTTTGTTTTAGTACTGTGGATTTATCATTATTCCTGGGATTCCAACTTTAGTTTTCTCAGTCATTTCTGTCATTGAATTTTCTCAGTCATTTCTGTCATGGCGTTTTCTCAGTCATTTCTGTCATGGAGTTTTCTCAGTCATTTCTGTCATGATATTTTTCATTCATTTCTGTCATGGAGTTTTCTCAGTCATTTCTGTCATGGTATTTTTCATTAATATCTGTCATGGCGTTTTCTCAGTCATTTCTGTCATGGCGTTTTCATAGTCATTTCTGTCATGGATTTTTCTCAGTCATTTCTGTCATGGTATTTTTCATTAATATCTGTCATGGTATTTTTCATTAATATCTGTCATGGCGTTTTCTCAGTCATTTCTGTCATGGTATTTTTCTTTAATTTCTGTCATGGCATTTTCTCAGTCATTTCTGTCATGGTATTTTTCATTAATATCTGTCATGGAGTTTTCTCAGTCATTTCTGTCATGGTATTTTTCATTCATTTCTGTCATGGAGTTTTCTCAGTCATTTCTGTCATGGTATTTTTCATTCATTTCTGTCATGGAGTTTTCTCAGTCATTTCTGTCATAATATTTTTCAGTCATTTTTGTCATGGAGTTTTCTTAGTCATTTTTGTCAGAGTTTTTCTCAGTTGTTTCTGTTAAGGAGTTCTTTGCAGTCTTTATTGTCCTGGAGAATTTATTCAGTTTTCTACGTTATATTGATCATGGAGTTTGTCTCTGTAATTTTTGTCATGGAGTTTGTCTCAGTCATTTTTGTCATGGAGTTTGTCTCAGTCATTTTTGTCATAGAGTTTTACTCAGTATAAGTTTTTCTATATTATTTCTGTCATGTAGTGTATTTTCTGCATAGTTCAAGGGAAAGGGTCATTGAGTTATTTCCCACTATTTTTTTTTACTTCCAAAGTTACTTAGTCATTTTGGTAATTTAACCTTTTCTCAAATGAAATCTGTCATGGCGTTTTTTTTCTTCTTCATTTAAATAAGATTTGATTGTTCTAAATGTTATTGTCCTTTTTTCTTGTGATGGTTGCTGTCTAAAAGGTAAAATAACAAAAAGTCCAGATCTCAGGTAAATTCAAAACCCCAAGTCCATAATCAAAAGCTTAAACACATCAAACAGATGGAAAACAACTGTCATAAACCAAGTTTTATAGCTAGCTCAACCACTCGCTTGTATGACAGTTGCAGAAAATTATATTACTATATCATACTAACAACAATGTGTGATTGTCTAATTTATGTTAACCCCCCCCCCCCCGTCCCCCCCGTCCCCCTCATCTATCTTTACTCCTGCTCACCATCAATAGACATTCCAAATTGAAGACACATATTAAACCTGCATGATTTACATCTATTCCGATTCTTTGGTGAAATATCACATTGTCCACCGAAAAAACACTTATATTTATGTGCTTTTGGGATGCTTCTCTTGAAAAATCCCTAAAAAAATCAAACATAAACAAGATGTACTGCACATGCTGATTCATTATTATTTGTCTGATACCAGTTTTGTTGATTCATAATAATTCATTGGATACCAGTTTTGCTAATTCAATATTATTTGTCTGATACCAGTTTTGTTGATTCATAATAATTCATTGGATACCAGTTTTGTCGATTCATTATTATTCGTCTGATACCAGTTTTGTTGATTCATAATAATTCATTGGATACCAGTTTTGTTAATTCATTATTATTTGTCTGATACCAGTTTTGTCGATTCATAATAATTCATTGACAGGATACCAGTTTTGTTAATTCATTATTAATCGTCTGATACCAGTTTTGTTGATTCATAATAATTCATTGGATACCAGTTTTGTTAATTCATTATTAATCATCTGATACCAGTTTTGTCGATTCATAATAATTCATTGGATACCAGTTTTGGTAACTTTTGTGGATAAATAAGAGAAGTGAGTTTAAATGTTCAACAAAGTACATATATTTTACTAACTTGTATAATGCATTAACATTAAACTATTACCAGGGTTCTCGCTATGGATTTTTGAGTCCAGGGACTCGTCATTTTTGCCCATGTGGTGAGTCCAGCAGTGAGAAGATGAAATTTTATTGATATATGATATGATTTCAGTCTCAATAACAAAATAGAGCAGGGAAATAACATCACATTTAGATTATGTTTTAACTTTTGTTATAAAATGATAATATATGTGCTCAGTTGATAAAACATTTTATAATTTTTATACATCTTTGGACTCATCAGTTTTGAAAATGGTGAGTCCAGACAGATTTTGATTAGTCAAGGACTCAAGGACTCGTCTTAGTGAGATTCCTGCTACTGTGGATTCATTTATTTTCGTGGGTACCAATTTTCGTGGATTGGAGAAAACTTGCATGTTCGTGGATTTTTAATTTCGTGGTTTTGCCGAACTCTCCATGTAAGCCTATAGAAAATGTGTTATTTGTTGAACATTTAATTTCGTGGTTAGAATCTACCCACGAAAGCCACTTAAATTGGTATCCAACAAAAAATAATGAATCCACAGTATTATAAAGGGTTAACAGTCTATATTTCTTGCAGCATTGAAGACTCATTGGTGGCCTTTGGCTGTTGTCGACTCTACGGTCGGGTTGTTGTCTCTTTGACATATTCTCCATTTCCATTCTCAATACTATATTCTATAATATTTTTCTGCAATGAAATGCAGGGTTAATTTCTGACAACTGTCAAATTCAATGGAATGTTATTTCTGACTCTTCTGTATGAAACCTGTAAGATTTGACTAACTATAATTTGGTGGTAGAACACTTAAAAGAAAGATCTGTTTACCTTACACCCTTCACATGTAGCCACCCCATAATGGACACCAGTAGCTTTATCTTTACAGATCTTGCACTTCCCAAACGGGAACGGTATGGCTCCTATCGGCATAATCTTAGCTCCCAAAAACTGAAACTTTTATAGTATAGCTGGTATGGCTCCCTACAGCTTTATGTTCATTTCTAAAATATAATGACAATCTTTTTCATGATTATATAAAGTACTGCTTCTATCCCCATACTAATCTCCTTATCCGTAAATGTGTCATTTTTATGATTGCAGGTACAGCTCCTTACAGCATTATTTTCCTCCATAATGACGCCTTTTGACGCCTGTGTAGTACCTCAGTTGAAACATTTTGACTACAAAGTGTCTGCAGTTGACTTAATAAAATTTGTATCCAATATGAAAAGGAATATCATAGGAATATCTGACTTAAATTTATTTCATGAAATAGTTGTTTTTCACAATGCCTTAATACTTTAAAGCATATGTTCAGCATTTTATATAAAAAAAAATCCTATGCGAATCAAGTATGCAAAAAAAGAAATTCAATGGAGGAAAGGGTTAAGAAAATAATAAACTTTCATATGATTGCAGGATGAACAATTCTTTTCTGCATCTTTTTTTTAGTTATAATCTCTGTCCTACCTTTTTATGTTTCACTCTATTTGGTCCTGCCTTTTTTTATAAGTTTTATCCTGAAAGTTATGGCATGAATTGTAATCCTATAAAAAAGAAGATGTGGTATGATTGCCAATGAGACAACTGTCCACAAGAGACCAAAATAACTTAGACATTAACAACTATAGGTCACTGTACGGCCATACGGCCTTCAACAATGAGCAAAGCCTATACCACATAGTCAGCTATAAAAGGCCTGATAAGACTGCCTTTTTTTTTGTGGCAAGTTGCTCATCCGGTTTCTTTTTTTACTAAAAACTTCTGTTCTGCCTTTTTTCAAATTTAACTCTAGCTCCTATAACAATATACGGGTATGTCTGAAACCTTTGCAATCAATTTACCGGTAATACAAATCTGGCAATGTAACATTAGATTGGGACTTGTAAAAAGTATATATGCATTAATTAATGATTTAAAAATTCATATAGCTTCATAAGTGGAACCATGAACCCCCTCCCCCTAAATAAAATTCCCATAATAATATGTCACTTACTGTATTAACACCAATGTGCGTCTGCAAGTTAAAAGCTTTCAATATGTTCAAAGTCTTCATTGATTTTCTACAAACAAAAAAATAAACTTCCGACTTAAAATCTGTATCAACATACATATGTACCTATTCATAAATCAGGGGAAAACACAAAAGATATGTCTACTCATAGAACAACAATAACATCAAATAATACCACAAGATGAGCATTTCAACGATTTCTATTACAATATCTCTGCAAAGATTTTTTTCATGGACAAAATATCTGCACCTGAGATTATGATAACAGTGTATACAATATCAAGATGATTAAAAAGATTTTCAAACTTTTATTGATTTTTCTATGAAGAATAAAGCATGATCTAACAATGGCCATTATAAACATCCTGATCATTAATAAATCAAGGAAAACACAGCAGATAAAAGTTAAAAATAGAGCAATACATGTAGAATAAATAAAGGAAGAAGAAAGATGAGGCCAAAACAAATCACATGTGTGTTTCCTATTACCTCTTTGAAAATAATAGGGTATACATTTTGTAGGTTGGTAGGGATTTTTTTTCATTTTATATTTTTTTTACATGGAGTTTATGGGAGAGAAATTCTGAATTTAAAAGTGCTAATATTGAACCAGATGCTCCGCAGGGCGCACCTTTATACAACCGCAGAGTTCGAACCTTGAACAGTTGGGGCAAGTATGGACACAACATTTAAGCTTAATACAGCTCTGAATTTGGAATGTGATTAAATAGTTCACACCAAATAGGTTTCTGACACAGAATAAAAGTGGTCTAAGAACTTAAAAACTTAAAAAATTTAAATTTAACTGTTTAAAAATCGCAATTATAATTATTTTGTCATCTGTGATAAAAGTTACATCCTGATAAAAAAAAAAAGAATAAAAGTCTCCTTTTAAAATAGTTCTTCTAAGTCAATGAATAAACGAACAGGTGATTTCTGCTGTTATAATAATTATTGATTATCATGTGTTTCACTTATTTTTGGTCTTGTTTTACACTTTTCAGTCATATATTTATTCTAGTTATTGATTTTTTCGAAAGGTGTCAAAATTAACAAATTATCACTATTTTCTCATATTTAGCTTTGGTCTTCATGGTATTTTCTTGTACTAATTTTACATATTTCAAGCTTCTTATTAAGAGTGATTAGCTTGTATTTTTTTTTTATTTTTTGGTGATTTAGGATTTTGTGGTGGTCAGTTTTTACTGGTGGAGGAAGCTGCCATGCCCTGAGTAAAACCATGACCTTTGATTGGAAAACTGACAATCCTAGTCATATAAGATTGGAGTCCAGTGCACCCACGTGTTTTGAACTTAAAACCTCAGTGTTGACTGGCTAGTGATTACAGTAGTAACTACTTGGACCACTTGGCCATCGAGGAAGACATCTACAAATTAATTTACTTCCTGTTTAAGCCAAAATCTGTAAAATTTACTCAAATTTTACATTTTAAGGGCAAAACCTCAGAAAATCGGTTGTTCCAATATTCATGATATTACTGAAATGTCAGAGGTGATAGATCTTAACCTGTTAACATTTTTAGAAACTGACCAAAATTGAATTTTACTCCTACATGTACATGTCCCCGTGTTCTCTCCAGGCCGATATGACGCTGCGGTCCAGCAGCGCCTTAAAAATATTTTCGTAATTCATGCAGGGCCATAATAAGCCACTGTCTCCTAATACCTTGTCTCTTAGTTTATAATAATTTTTTTTTACTCTGCATTAATAAACACATGTCTATTAGCTTTATAATTCATATTGCATGTCATGATTTATGCCTGATTGCTATCATGTCATTTTTCATGTTGCAATAGTTCACCCTAAAACAAGAGGCTCTCAAGAGCCTGAATCGCTCACCTTAATTTTTTTGGTTAAATCTCTCATCAATGATTATTTTGGCTTTTCAATTTATTTAAATGTTCTTTGAATCGTCCTATTTTCTTCAAAAGCAAAAAAAAAATCATTTTCTCCTATGTTCTATTTTTATAGCCATAGGAGCTATGTTTCTTGACATACATGTACAAGTAAATAAAATATAAAATATAAAATTTATATTAGAATAGATACTCTGAAACTCATTTAGCCTAAGTTTGGCTGAAATTGATACAGCAGTTTCAAAGCAGAAGATTTTTTAAAGTAAGTCAACATGATCAACGAATTGTGAAAAAAGTCTTTAAAGGGCAATAACTCCTTAAGGGGTCAATTGACAATTTTGGTCAAATTGACTTATTTGTAGATCTTACTTTGCTCAACATTTTTGCTGTAACAGTTTATCTGTATCTATAATAATATTCAAGATAATAACCAAAAACTGCAAAATTTCATTAAAATCATCAATTCAGGGGCATACAGTCGATTCCACTTAATTGCATACCGCTTAATAGCATAATTCGGTTAATTGCATACTTTTCTCCTGCACAAAACCATTTCCCATTCACCTAATGTTAAATTGTCCGGTTATATGCATAGCCTTTCGGTTTATTGCATAGAAAATAATCGCCAGCTAGATATGCTCAGTTAAAACTGACGAGATTTTTGACCGGAAACGGCAATTTGGTAAGTATATTTTTCTTGAATGCATCATAATTTTCATTATTATTTCACATTTACTTGTGTGTTATTCAAATAAAGTTTTAAAACAGTATCTTTCGTGTTTATATGATTATAGAAAAGGGATGTGTACACAGGTAAAGTTTCCCATATTCTATTTAAAGCCTCGAGGTCATAAAAATGTCAATCAGCTGATTGTTGTAAAAACACAACCATTCCATGATCTTCTATCTCAAAAGGTGTTAATTAATGATTGGATTTCAAACATTGTTCATAGATTATATTTTGGGTGAATTTTTAAAACATTAACGCCTGCTAATTATCGATCATTATCCAATGTGTAATTTCGTAATTCAGCTTGGGTGATCTACATTTATGTTAAATATTACAGGGCATTTATATATGGTTGAAGAATTTTATACATCAATCTTTCCTTTTTAATATTTTTCTAAAAGAAAATTAACTTCTGATTATTATATTTTCTCACTTTCAACACTCGTGTCCAGCAAATAACCCGTGCATGGCCCCATCACCTGTTAACTGCTTTGCATAAACGAAACTAGCGGTGTTAAAGTAACAGTGTCACATCACTGTGTAATTGGTAAATACTGAATATCAAAGGCAGTTCATTACATAATTATTGTTTACAATGATTATAAACTGTGTAGTATTGTTAAACAGTTTGTTTTAAACAAAGCGTAACAATTTAATTTGTTCATCCGGGTCATAGAAACAAATCTATTTTTAGAACAATTTTATTATCGTATCTCAGGTAAAGGAAAAGTCGGTACATAAATAAACAAAAACAAAATGTGTTTATAAACTTTATTGAAAGAATACACAATGAAATAAAATGTATGACAGTAGACAAATAACTTTTATTAGAATAAATAAGCATTCATTGTGTTGTAAGTGGACTATGGACGTACATCTTTCTTCTTTGCTGATCTAGCTGCACTATCGATGTCATTTGACTCCGTAATTTGTCATTTCGGATATAAGCATACTCCGCTTTATTGCATAATTTCGTCTGACAAATAGGCTATGCAAATAACCGGAATGTACTGTAATACCTGATAAACCAGTTACCCAATTCAGCTGAAAATTTCAGGACAGGTAGACCTTGACCTAATAAATACTTTAACTTCTGTTCTTATTTGCTCTAAATGCTGAGTTTTTGAGATATAAGCCAAAAACTGCATTTTACCCTGTGTTCTATTTTTAGCCATGACAGCCATGATTTTTGAAATAATAGAAAATAAAACACAAAATTTATTTTATACACCCTACTGATCATTCACTTGAAGTTTGGTTGAATTTGGTTGAGTTGTTTTAGAGGAGAAGATTTTTTAAAGTTAGCAAATATGATGAACAAATTGTGAAAAATTGTCATTAAAGGACAATAACCCCTTAAGGGGTCAATTGACAATTTTGGTCATATTAACTTATTTGTAGATCTTACTTTGCTGATTATTTTTGCTGTTTACAGTTTATCTATAATAATATTCAAGATAATGACCAAAAACTGCAAAATTTACGTAAAATTACCAATTAAGTGGCAGCAACCCAACAATGGGTTGTTTGATTCATTTGACAAATACAGGGCTTATAGATCTTGACCTAATGAACATTTTAAACCCATGTCAGATTTGCTCTAAATGCTTTCGTTTTTGAGATATAAGCCAAAAACTGCATTTGACCCCTATGTTCTATTTTAAACAATTGCAACCATGTTTGTTGATAGATCAAAACTTCGGATACAATTTATAAACTAGATACCCTAAGGAACTTTCAGTTAAAGTTTGGAAGTATTTAACCGAGTAGTTTCAGAGGAAAAGATTCTTGAAATAGTTTACGACGACAGATGACAACGACGACAGACGCCAAGTGATGGCATAAGCTCACTAAAAAGAGTTACACACCCTTGATTTTTGCACCTTCAAAATTTTTTGGTGAGAACACTGTGTCCTATATGAACTATTTAACATGTTTAAGCAAAATCCGTCATTGATTTTTCCTAAATTGTGACTTGGATGGAGAGTTGTCTCATTGGCACTCATATCACCTTTTCATCTTCTTATATGTGCTTTATAGTTGTAAGGATCTTTATCCTGGTTAACACATTTTACAACTTCATTTTATCAGAAACATCCAAACATTTGTCCACCTTGTTAATCAGGGGCGGATCAGACAAGGACGACGGACGCCAAGTGATAGCTTAAGCTCACTTGGCCCTTCAGGCCAGGTGAGCTAAAAAGGGGGGTCCCAACCCAGAGTTAAGGGGGGGTTTCCAACTATATGCTCCCATTCAAATCCATTGATCGACCAAAAAAAGAGGGGTCCAACCCCAGGAACCCCCCCTGGATCGGCCAATGTTAATTCATTGTAATTTTTTCAGTTTCTCAGACTTTTTCTCTGATTTTCACTTGTATGGATATTTTGACAGAATATCAATAAATCAGCTGATTGTATTTGATAGAAAGGTACCATGATCTAATTAATAAACTAAAGGTGTTAATTGTATTGTTAAATTAAAATGTGTGGTAAAATATTATCAGATGCCAGCTAAACATGTTAAAGGATTGTTTAAAGATGTCAACTTAAAGGATTGATAATAACTGTTTGTTTTACAGTTTGAAGTTTTGTACTTATAAATTATTTGAGTGGATAAGCGAGTGGTTAACAGAATATGATGCTATATTGCAGAATTTTTATTAGAAACTGATTTCTTATAACTGATAATCAGCATTGATGAATTTATGGGAATTGTGATTAACTATAGCTAATGAACAACATTTATTCATATTAATTGAAGTTTATCCCGCATAATGCATATATGGTGATCACGAAAATGCTTGATCACTTGTTGGTGAATTTACAGTTTGTAACTAGTGAAGCAAAATAAAGAAAGTAACAGGTGATCCCCTTCTTCTATTGAATAACGTCATAAAGCACAGGCACTCTTCTCAGAAAAAAAAATCTACTTTTTTGTATATATGTAAACATGATAAAGGTACATGTATAATAGGAATTTTTTTTCTGAATAGGAATATTTTTTCTAAGATGAGTGCCTGTTTCATAATGGTATGCATAATTGACATTATTTACAGTTATAGACATAACTAGAAAGTGGTCTAGATTTGTTTTGTTACCAAGAACTTGAAAGCAAGTTCTTAATGTTCTTAACAAAATATATTTATGCTAAATGTAGTTGGCAATAAAAAATTAAGAGTGGCACATTTTTTTTTACTTGAGAGGAAACCCTGCAAAAAGTTACATGTATATTTGTAAGTGAGCACAAAATGAGGGGCTCTACCAAGTTGTCTACAAGTACATTAGGGAGCTACCATTTGATTTATTTCTAGGATGAAAAATTTTGTCCTGCATTTTTTTTAGTTGTAATCTCTGTCCTGCCTTTTTATTTTTCACTCTATCCGGTCCTGCCTTTTTTTTTAGTTTATCCTGACTTTTTTTACATAAATTGTCATCCTGACTTCTTTTTTTTTTTGCACGTGTCTCATCCTGCCTTTTTTTTTTTAACCAAAACTCCTGTCCTGCCTATTTTTTTCAAATTTCATCCTAGCCCTCCCATAAAAATCAAATGGTAGCTCCCTTACACTACATTTGTTATTCCAAGAAGGCCACACATCCTTTTCAAACCTTTAATTGACATGTGAGGCTATTTTAGGATTGAAGCATGCATGATAATTAAATATTGGTCTACTATCTACATGTATATACATATTATAATAATATGTATATATATAGATACATGTAGTAGACCAATATTTATGCATATTATAATAATACATGTACATGTACTTTTATTTATACTAGTATTAATGATTAAAACATATTTATGGTCAACTTCAGATTAGAAATTGATCAGATATATGGTTTAAATTATTGTTCATTTCTAGTCTCTAAAACTATTAATTATTGCTGAGTTATGATGTTATTATTATGTATTTTATTTTGTTAGGTTATTCATTATTTGTATGTTATCATGGTTATGGAAAAGACATGCTAAGACCTTTCAAGTTGCACAACTTGAGTTTATTAAATACAATTGTCAACGTTTTGGACAATAAATATGTTTAAACTAAATTTTACAACGAAAATGTGTGTCCAAGCAGTGGTGTGGTTAGACCAACATGACCATGCCAAGTGGCTATAGTCAAGGGGATGAAGGGGCCTCTTTTCATAAGTTTGCAGGTATAAAATTTTATTTGTTTTGCATGTGTACTTTATATGTGCATATATGTACATGTTGTATTCCAACATTGCAGTCATTAGATAAAATTGACTTACTTTATCGATTTTCTTGTATACCCGACACCGAACCATTCCAATAAATAGCTCAATTTTTAGCATTTTTATGGGTGACAATTAATTCTAAAAGTCGTCGGAAGAAATTGTGAAAACTTAATATTTACTTACTCATGTTACTGTAGTATATCATGTATATAGTGGACAACATCATAGGATAGAACCAACACCACACTGGTTTGTTTTGATTTGCAACAGGTGAATTCCTACGGGTGTATTGTGGGAAATGAAATAGGGTATTGTGACGTCACACGAACAGGTGCTCGACTTTCTCACGATCCAGGTCAATAATGTGTTACAATATATACAGTGAAACCTGTACCAAAGACAACCCAAGGGAGATAAAAACAGGTGGCCTAAAAATAATATTCATATGTGCGCTTGGGGGGGGGGGGGGGGGGCTTTTTTTTCTATATTCCTTTCATATTTAGGTAGATATTCTGTGAAATTATAAATAATTTTCGTTTTGAATAAGTTAGAATATGTATTATTGGATAAAGCACATATGTGACATGTATGATATGTCAACTTGAAATAGCGATATCATTCTTATAAATTCTATAAAAGTTTTGGACTATTTTAAATCTCGGTCTATTTCTAAAATTAATTCTTACATACTTTTAATCACTTTTGATTTTTTTGCCACATTTTGATTCGGTTAGCAGATTAAAATTTTGTAAATCAATGTTTTTAATTTATTTTTTATTATTTCCTGTCTATTTGCATTACTATATTAACGTATTTAAAGTTGTCATCACTATTTCTTTGTTTTCTAATGCAACTAGACAGGAAATAATAAAAACTAAATTAAAAACATTGATTTACAAAATTTTAATCTGCTAACCGAGTCCCTGTGATGTATATGTTGAATTACGCCTGGTGTGTTTTGTATATGCGACTTTTTGTATATCTTTGGTTCTTATAACGTACGTGACTATGTACTTAAAAAGATCCCGTCAGTATGTTCTATGTTATGTCATTATGATATATTTCTATTATGAATTATAAAATACGTTGAACCACAATCATGACAATTTCAAACGTCAAAATTATTCAATAGTGGAATGAACTATTTGTGGATTCCAGGGGGGCAGCAAAAAATGAAATACAATACAAACACATTGACAGGATGTTTAAGTACCGAGCTACGTTAAATGGATATCACATAAAACAATCCAACAGTAAAAGTAATATTGATAATAGAAAAAAGACAAATGAAAGAACAATAAAACACGTTGTTAAGATGATAAACAACATCAGTACGCAGAATCTATACACCAAACCCATCGTGTATTATTTGTGAAGTTTATACGGAATATTTATCAATAAGGTAATGGTACCTTCCGATGAACTTTTTTTAGAAAAAGGACGAGACGTTCTTTGACATACCCCTGGTTCATCAACATTCTACTCAGACACTGATGACGTTTTACAAAGTCTGAGTAGGAGCTGCAAGCTCTTGTATATCGAATAAGTTGGGAAAAATATATTCCATATGCAGGTGAAGTTGGTATATTGCTACTAAGGTGGGGGAAATTTAAATTTCAAAATTCATTTGTCTTAGATTCTGGTACTGAGATGACTATGTGAGTAAAATTTGAGATATAAGTCTAAAAATGAGGCGGAAGAAGCCGTGTCTGTTGTTTCTTTAATTTCTAGTTCTGTGGGCTATATTAATGGAACCCAAACAGAAAGGTTCGGATTGTTTATGGAAAGAACATCATCAATATATCTGAAAGTGAAATTAAATAATCTGGCTTCTTTTATCTTCTTGTTTTGACAAGTGTCTGAAGGAACTCCGATTCATATGAAAATAAGAAGAGGCTCACAGTTTGTCATATGCAACTATTACAGTCATAATAACGTCCGATAACTCTGCATGTGACTGGTTGAATTAGGATTTTTTTTTACTGGTTACCTGATGAATTATTTAAAGAAAATTGAAAAATATATTTAGTTCACCTCGGTTTATATCCATTCGATGTCTTCTTTTATGAATATAAAATAATATTGCAAAGAATTTCATTGATAATCGGACAACACTAACCGGTATAGGTATTGTCAAAACATGCATCTACATGGGTATTGTCAAAACTTACATCGTGATTAGGTGCCATGTTTGTTTTCTTTGATCACGTTGATGTTATGACTTAATTAATATCTCCTTAATCTAGCTATGTTTACGGCTATTCTTATAGTTACAATAACGTGTCATATTTAATTGCAATATAAACAGTGAAAATAAATTGAATTATGTGCATTAACAAAATAAGTGTCGAACATCCTCTACGTTTGAAAATTATTTGTTCGCCATTTTTTCAAAATTTTATAAAAATAACAACAGCATGTGTTTAAGCTTGATAAAAAGGAACCAATGTTCGATTACATGCTGCTTTAAGGTAAGACAATGACTGAAAACGCAAGCATCTAACAGTTATTTAATTTTCATTGTAAAAATCGTACAAATTATATTTTTACCATGTCGCCCCACGCTGTCAATCTGGTCGCCATCTTGAAAAATAATAGCAGATTTTCTGAAAATAGCTTATTTTAAAATCAATTTGGAAGGGACATACTAGAAAATTAAACTATTCTATATACGATATTTCAAATATTTATGAATATAATAATAAGCACAAAGACCCACAATTATTCCATCTGTTTTGTTTAAATCGCAATTTAAGGCTAAAGACGACAGAAAATCCAATATTCATCGTAGTTGTATGATTTAACAGTGTGAACTATCGAGACAACAAGACAAATTTTCAAAAGCATTTGGAAGGGAGAAGATCAAAATTTAAACTATTCCAAACGGAATATTTATATTTCTAAATATATGAGGAATTACTACAAAGACCCACACTTTTAGTATCATAAACTTAAAGTAATGTATTTCATCGATTCCAGAAAGCCCCTATGCATTTCTATACAATTTACTTGGGCTTGATATGGGTGATGTGTGACGTCACAAAAGTCACGTGATGACTGCTATAGTTGGATATGTCCCATAGGAATGCCGACAATTTGCTGGAAAAGTCTACCTCCAAACTACACAAAACTAGGATGAAATTCGAAAAAAAAGCAGGACAGGATTTTGAGTTTTAAAAAAAGGCAGGATGAGTAACTTGGCCAAAAAAAAGGGCAGGATGACAATTGTTGTAAAAAAAGCAAGGATAAGCCTTTATAAGGTAAATAGGATTTTTTTTTTCTGAGGCAAGTGCCTGTGTATCACACAGAGAATATGGATCCTTAACCTGAGATTCTTTCTAGTGGTGAAGGCAAGCAACAAATACTAATTTTATAGTCTCTGATAGAAACTTTACATTAATCAATTTACCCGGCCACTTATACTTGCCAGGAACACTACTGGTACTACAAGACAGTGTTGGTTTTTTGGTTGCCATGGTGTTGGAAAGTTTCATAGATATAGGAAGATGTGGTGTGAGTGCCAATGAGACAACTCTCGATCCAAATAACAATTTAAAAAGTAAACCATTATAGGTTAAAGTACGGCCTTCAACACGGAGCCTTGGCTCACACCGAACAAAAAGCTATAAAGGGCCCCAACATTACTAGTGTAAAACCATTCAAACGGGAAAACCAACGGTCTATATAAACAAAACGAGAAACGAGAAACACGTATATATTACATAAACAAACGACAACTACTGTACATCAGATTCCTGACTTAGGACAGGTGCAAACAAATATATCATGTTGACATATGCAGACAGATTGATGGGGAGCTCAGTCCACCTGAATGAAGCTATCTTATATCTAATTAATGCATTACTTAATTAACTCTGTGTCATATGGGATCTTGTGGAGAGTTGTCTCGTTGGTAATCATACCATATTTTATTATTATGTATATAAACTTAAAACGTTGTTTCAAAATTATATCTAAATAAATTGCTTTGCTGAGCACATCTGGATATGACCACAAAGGTTCAACCCTGAACAGTTGGAGCAAAAATAGACACAATGATAGCACTTGATTCAGGTCTGAATTTCTATTGTTGTCAAAAAACTTAAAATAGGTTATATAATTTAAAGTTTTATTAAATTTTTGCTTTTGTGCAATTCTCTATGCTGTTGCGATTTGAATATCTTTCCCTAACATTAAGGTCATAATTTCAATTCAAATTTCTAATTGAGTTAGCAACCATATATACATAATAATTACCAATTTACACGCCTGGTAAACCATCTAATCTCAACCAAAATGTTGAGACGGAAAAAAGTATTCTGGCACTTCCTGTTGAGTCTTTCTGGTTCAAAATATTCAAAATAAACATAGGGTAGGTCGACTTTTCGTCAATTTACAGAAAATCAATGACATTTTTGTAAAATAGGAGAATGTCATGCCATAGAAAAATGATAATTGTAGCTAATATGTCTCTGTTTGGTTCAAAATATCTGAAATTGAAGTCACAATCACTTTTCTCCTACGGATTATCATGTTTACTCTCTTTGAATGCGATAAAACTGCTATGGTTTTAATGACCTAGCAAGAAAATATGTCAATTATTTGTGGTTTTTTTCATGCTTTACGATAACCACGTCTGTTAATTGCGAAAATATTTTTTGTCAAGCCTATTCTAAGCAGGAAAATGAAAAATTCTAAATGGTTGAGATATAAAGGTACTGGTTGAGTCTTTCTGTCACAATGTTGAGTCTTTCTGGGTATTTTGTGTCATAAAGTATATTATTGTTAAAATATGGGCGCTGAGGTTTCAAAGTTCAAATTAACTACGACTAGCAATCCAACACGCGTGCAATATTACTATATAAAGACAAAAACTGCTAAAACAGCTATGCTAAACTTAAATTTAAATACTTAGATGTAATTTCTATTGTAAAAATAAAGTTATTTCCCAAAATGAACAACGAAACTATATCAGTGAGCGGTACTATTCGAGTTTACCTTTTTGCGGTTAACCTGATTTATGTTTTCTGTATGTGGTAAGTTAAAATCTAAATACTGATACAATTTCTAGAATTGCCGATAGAAAAATGTATGCTTTATAAGTATAAATAAGATTATTTTATAATATCTATTTATTATTATGTTTTTATTTAGATGATTTCGATTCCGTAATTAAATTTAACGCTAATTTCAATACTCATGATTGGACTAGTAGTCAGTTTAAATCAATAGATGAGGAAAGAAGAATGAAAGGGGACATCATTATTCATTTTAATTTGTAGCTAATCATGCCTATTTTTGTTTTGCTCTTACCAGGCAACCATATTCATAATCGAAAATCTCCTGTCCCTCATCCCAACAAATAAATATATATCAGATGTTTTTTTCTTATCTAATACAAGTTTAAATTGATCCTATTTTTTAACGCCCAGTGACAAATATTTCATGCATGTTCAGGAAAACACGAGAGAAAAAGTCGGGTATATAATATTAAAACGAAGAGATGTGATATGATTGCTGATGACGCAACTATCATAATATGAAATAGTGGATGGAAGCGATAATAGGAAACCGTAAGGCCTTCAACAATAAAAAAAAAAAACAACCGATACTGTAAGGCCGTTTATAAAATGCCATGAAAGTGTGAAACAATTCAAACGATAAAACCAATACGGCCTATATAAATTATACAAAACAAAACAATTTGAAAAATACCAAATGTAAGATAATACATGAACCAACGACAAACACATGCTGCTGACTTGGGACAGGTTCATAAAGAATATGGCAGAAGTTGTTCATATAAAAACGAAGATGTGGCATGATTGCCAATGAGCCAACTCTTCACAAGAGACAAAATGATACAAACATTAACAGCTATGGGTCACCTGACCAAAAGGTCCCGAAATCACAAATGTAAAACAATGCAAAGGATAAAACTAACGGCCTAATTAATGTATAAAATAAAATGAACGAAAAACAAAGAAGTAACACAGCAACAAACGGCAACCACCGAGTTCCTGTCCCAAGTCAGTAGCCTATAAGTCACAGACTAACAGGCTACTGATTTGGGACAGGCACATACATACAGAATGTGGCGGGATTAAACATAGTAGCGGGATCCCAACCATTTCCTAACCAGGGACAGTGATTTAATAGTGCAACAACTAGTTTGTGAGCGCTCGATCCTCCTCGAAGCTGAAACAATAGTGTAGTAGTACAATATAAAAACAACCTGTGCAAATCAGTTGCAATTTGATTAACTGGAAAGATCGGTACGAGATACTCAAAAACAGGCCAACTAACAGTAAGACCATAGACTCAAAACATCGAACTAAGAGTATTTGCAATTACTAGAAGTTTGTTCAAAGCTAGTTGCAACTAGTTCTGAAATAAATTTTGTTCTCCCAGACTAAATTTAAAGTATCAATCAGTACGTACACAACCAACTGATAAAATTTATTAAAAAGAAAAGTATAGGAATCGTCTGGTTTACGTTGCATACTAACATATGTACAGATATATAATGAAAGCATTTGAAAAGTGGTAGTCCGAAGGCTTCGATCATCGAAATTGTGCATTAGAAATAATAGTTAGGACCTGAGAAGATTTTCTTCAAGGACCACCAGAAAAAAATGATTTTGAGAACTTTCTGAAAGCTTTGCTTTATACAAAAATAATCCAGGTCGGTTACTTTAAAAAATGAATAAATAGACCAAGGATTTGTATAGTTGGACTATACAAGTCCTTGGATAGACTAAGATGTCCTTTTTGTAAATTGATCCGAGTCATATTCCAGACAAATATTAACAAATTTTTGTGCAGATAAGATTATTCTTAAAAATAAAATAGAGGGGGATGAAGCCTGATTTGTTTAGCAACATTGAGTTGAAGAAAATCATAAAGAAAATTGTAACGAACAGAGCACAATTTTACAGTCATGTCTACTGGACGTATGTTAATTTTCTAAAAAAAATAATCGTTAACTTAATTTAATTCATCCAACATAACAAGAACCTGCTGTATTCGACGGCAATTTAATTTTTTATTTTATTGATCTTCCGCAGAATATCTCCAGAAGAGGTCCAGATTTTTTTGAACTCTTCAGCACTAATAAAACACGCCACTGCGATTGTGTAGATCGCAGTATTGTCGTGGTAAGGTCTTGAGGTCTTGCAGTTCGTATTGAGAGTAGCCAACATGTTCAAAACAATTGTGATATGTCGTTGCGAAATCATGTCTAAGTAGGAGCGCGTTAATGTCGTAGTCCACAAATATTGCTGTGCCATCGTATCTTGAGCGCGATTCAAGTCGCAGACACATGTACTTCGCCACGATATAACGTCGATGTTACTATACTATACCTTGATACAAACACTAGACTATACCTTAATAATGCGACACAACCACTACGACCATTCTACTGTTATGCTTAGCTGTTCGAGACCGTATCCTTTACAAAAGTCGATTCTAGTACGATCAAGCCCGGTGTCCTCATCACGGTCTTCTTAAGACCTGACTGCGATCATATTACTACGACGATTTCCAGCTCTATAGTTGTGCTCATTGTCATTTTCACATAAGGATATAAAAGCCCTCCAGGTTTTGTTTGTATGTATTTTGGACCTCGTGTCTCTTTTTTCCAATGGGCCCAACCATGCATTACACATTTCATTGTGTCGTTTCCACTATCCTTCATTAAAACATCGTTATCTAATCTACATTGACCAGCAATATGTTGTGATTCAGGTTGGATTGGTCGGTCAGACATTTTTACTGGATCAGGCGGATAACGCCCGGGGACCTCTGTCTCTACCACTATATATATATTACTACTACTTCTACTGTATGTTTTTGTTCCAATGATACAGAAAAAGGCTTAAACATATGTGTGTGTGTCTATGCTTAGCATGCAAGTTCTGATTAAAACTGTAGTCACACTTTACCAGATAGCTCGAACGGACACCGAAAGGATGGACAACATTTTCAATTTACACCATATTTATCCGTTAGGCGTCCGCGATGTAATGAACAAATTAAACGGACGTGTAGTATGCCGAGAAATGGTAGGGGTGAAAAAGAAATAAGAAAACAAATGTCAGAATAAAAAGCCAATAAATTTGCCTGATCATGATTTAGAAGATCATATGAAAAAGACATGTAGTATGATTGCTAATGAGATAACTCTCCACAAGAGACCAACATGACACAGAAATTAACAACTATAGGTAACCATAAAGCCTTCATCAATGATCAAAGCCCATATAGCATACATGTAGTCAGCTATAAAAAGCCATAAATATTCATGATACTAAAGAAAACCAACATACCAATAATAGTTTTTTCTGACGCGAATCCCGATTTTCAATTGGTATGTATCCGTTTTATAATCAATTATCGTTCTGTTATCCTTCTGTTCATGTCCGTCTCACATCCGTTTTATCCTTTATATGTCCGATAAAGTCCGTTAGTGAACCTGTCTACCGGACCTCCTACGGATGTATAACGGACAAGTAACAGATACAAAACGAACACAGAACGGACGAGTATTGTAAAAAAAATCCGACGAGTCCGTTCACAGGTTTTTAACATGCTCAATTTTTTCCACCGGACCAACCGGACGTCGACTGATAAAGTGGATACTGAAAGAAATGAAACAGATATGGACGGACGTCTAACGGATAACAACACTCGTTTCACGGAACGGACGGATTTGTAAAAGGCCCCGAAATGACAATTGTAACGAAAAAACTTACGGCCTTATTTATATATATAAAAAAAAATGAACAAAAAACAAATATGTAACACATAAAAAAACGAAAACCACTGAATTACAGGCTCTTAACTTGGTACAGGCACATACATACATAATATTGCGGCTTAAACATGTTAGCGGGATCTCAACCCTCCCCTAACAATGGACAGTAGAATAACAGTACAGCATAGGAACAAACTATAAAAATCAGTTGGAAAATGCTTAATTCATCAGATAGACAAAAATACAAGTGGACGTATATATCAATTATATTTCAAAAGCACACACGGCGAGTCAATCTAGTACAAAGGAGGATTTATGTTCATATAACATTCATGTTTACATTTCATGTACTCGTCCTGCATATGCATTTAGTTAGACAATGAGTATTTTAATGACTCATTAAAACATCAATACTACAATCTGCACAGTTTTACTCCTGTTCATGTTGATTATAAACATAGAAAAAAACGTAATCGAAAAATCACTGACCCACTGACATTTTACTTTGTGAAATTGCTACCAGTTGATATATAATTTGACTATCTATGAATAAAGAGACCCATTCCTGCGGTATGTCTATGTATTCTTTATAAAGAAGGAATCATTTACCACGGTATGAGGCAGAATAAAGGTCTAGTGTTGAAGATTCCAAATTAAGCACTGATTATGTAAATATAGCACAGGGGATGCAAATTGTCCAGATTACAAACTCAGTTCTGTAGATAAAGTTTAGTACTGATGTAAACCCCAGCACTACAAAGGTAAGGTATAGCGATGTAGATTTTGAAAAGCTAGCTATTGAGATGTCAAGTTAAGCTATGAAGGAATAAATTCTAGCGCTGGAGATATCAATTACAACATTATTGACTTTCTACCTTCTGTGCAAAACTGCTTCTCAAACGCTAGACTATTAATCTTCAGAGCTAGACTATTAATCTCCAGCGCTAGACTATTAATCTTCAGCGCTAGACTATTAATCTTTAATACAGAAAAAACACAGCTATTCTCTATTCACTACCAGTATTCACTTTATTACAACCAAAGTTCTCTTTAGAAGCTGCTGCCATAACTATACAGGCACGATAAAAAATGACAGTTGAATAAGCAAGATTGAAATGACAGTTGAAATGTCAAACAGTATGCGGCAAGATTATGAATTTTGGCGGTTGTACATTTGTATGTATAATTGATACTAGTAAGCTAGTTGAAAATTTCAATCACCAGAAGATCTCAACATTGTTCCAGAATATCTCAACCGATACCAGAAAATCTCAACATGATCTAATTTATAAAATATTTAGCTTAATGAAATTATATTAGTAAAGAAACATGGCAAACTGTAATTTTATGTTTATAAGGTTTTAGAAAAATACTAATTTACTGATATATACGTTAGTTTTATCAATGATTTCACTGTCAGTTTGTCAATAGCTGAGTGTATGGCCACATTTATCTGCAGGAGAAAAGTAATTCCGATGTCATTTTAAATCATATTGGTCCGTGTTTTACACGAAACAAATCCTAATTCAATTATCTATGGCATGGCATTCTCCTATTTTACCAAAAAAAGTCATTGATTTTCAGTAAATTGACGAAAAGTCGACCTACCCTATGTTTATTTTGGATATTTTGAACCAGAAAGACTCAACAGGAAGTGCCAGAATACTTTTTTCCGTCTCAACATTTTGGTTGAGATTAGATGGTTTACCAGGCGTGAATTTAAGTACATTGTTCTTTAAATTAGATTGGATTACCTCCTTTTCACTGCTTTAAAATTGTCCTAATTGTTCATTTTAATACCATGAAACTCTTGTCCCCCCCCCCCCCTCCCCCAAATTCCTAACCATCCCTTTGTGGAATGCAAACTTATAGTATAATTTCTAAGAGATTCATACATTTAAACACAAGTTATTGTCTGGAAACTACTAAAATGCTTATTTTGTCCCTTAATTCCTAAACTGTTGGGACCATAATTCCCAAAATCAATCCTATTCTTCCTTAAGATATTATAAACCTTGTGTATATCTTCTACTAAAGATTTAAAAAAATTCTAAATCTAGACTGCAGAAAATTATTCTCTAATGGTTATATCTTTACACTACCGGTAATTGATTATTGTTGTATAGTGGGAAGTAGTTGTAGCAGTGAGGGTTTATAAATGATATTAAAATTACAAAAGAGGGCTGCTAGGCAGGACAGGAGTTTTTAGTAAAAAAAAAGGCAGGATGAGACACTTGCAAAAAAAAAGTCAGGATGACAATTTATGTAAAAAAAAGTCAGGATAAACTATAAAAAAAAACGCAGGACCGAATAGAGTGAAAAATAAAAAGGCAGGACAGAGATTACAACTAAAAAAAAATGCAGGACAAAAATTTTCATCCTAGCCCCCCCCCCCCCCCCCCATAAAAATCAAATGGTAGCTGCCTTAGATAGAGACAGAAATAAGGCCATGTAACCGACCACATATAGACCTCTGGGTGGTAAGGATAAGTTATCACACCACAGGCACTTGTCTCAGAAAAAAATTTCCAATATACCTTTATAAGGTAAATAGGAAATTGTTTTTCTGAGACAAGCGCCTGTGTATCACACAGAGAATGTGGATCCTTAACCCGAGATTCTTTTTAGTGGTTAAAACAAGCAACAAGTACTAATTTTATAGTCTCTGATAGAAACTTTACATTAGGGAGCTACCATTTGATTTTTATGGGGGGGGGGGGGGGGGGGGGGGGGGGGGGCTAGGATGAAATTTGAGAAAAATAGGCAGGACAGGAGTTTTGAGTAAAAAGAAAAGGCAGGATGAGACATGTGCAAAAAAAAAAAAGAAGGCAGGATGACAATTTATGTAAAAAAAGGTTGAGATAAACTAAAAAAAAAAGCAGGTCCGGATAGAGTGAAAAATAAAAAGGCAGGACAGAGATAACAACTAAAAAAAATGCAGGACAAGATTTTTCATCCTAGTCCCCCCCCCCCCCCCATAAAAATCAAATGGTAGCTCCCTTAATCAATTTACCCGGCCACTTATACTTGCCAGGAACACTATTGGTACTACAAGACAGGTTTGGTTTTTTGGTTGTCAAGTGTTGGAAAATTTTATGTTGACATATGCAGACAGATTTATGGGAAGCTGGCTCCACCTGAAAGAAGCTATCTTATATTTAATTAATGTATTACTTAATTAACTCTGTGTCATATGGGATCTTGTCGAGAGTTGTCTCGTTGGTAATTCATACCATATTTTATTATTATGTATATAAACTTAAAATTATATCTAAATAAATTGCTTAGCTGAGCACATCTGGATATGACCACAAAGGTCCAACCCTGAACAGTTGGAGCAAAAATAGACACAATATAAGCACTTGATTCAGGTCTAAATTTCTATTGTTGTCAAAAAACTTAAAATAGGTTATATAATTTAAAGTTATAAATTAAATTTTTTGCTTTTGTGCAATTCTCTATGCTGTTGCGATTTGAATATCTTTCCCTAAAATTACGGTCATAATTTCAATTCAAATTTCGAATGGAGTTAGCAACCATATATACATAATAATTACCAATTTAAGTACATTGTTCTTTAAATGAGATCGGATTACCTCCCTTTCACTGCTTTGAAATTGTCTTAATTGTTCATTTACCATGAAACTCTTGTCCCCCCTCCCCAATTCCTAACCATCCCTTTGTGGAATGCAAACTTATAGTATAATTTCATAGAGATTCATACATTTAAACACAAGTTATTGTCTGGAAACTACTAAAATGCTTATTTTGTCCCTTAATTCCGAAACTGTTGGGACCATAATTCCCAAAATCAATCCTATTCTTCCTTAAGGTGTTATAAACCTTGTGTATATCTTCTATTAAAGATTTAAAAAAATTCTAAATCTAGACTGCAGAAAATTATTCTCTAATGGTTATATCTTTACACTACCGGTAATTGATTATTGTTGTATAGTGGGAAGTAGTTGTAGCAGTGAGGGTTTAAAAAGGATATTAAAATTACAAAAGAGGGCTGCTAGATTAATACTAGATACAGACCCATTCGCTCCTTCTGAACCCTTAAAGTGGATGACATTAGAACAGAGAATAAAATATCATATTAAAGTAAGTGATGACATTTAAGTACATTAAAAATGAGGGGAGGGGGGGGGCTAGGATGAAAATTTTTGTCCTGCCTTTTTTTTAAGTTGTAATCTCTGTCCTGCATTTTTATTTTTCGGTCTATTTGTTCCTCCTTTTTTTTCTTAACTTATCCTGAATTTTTTACAACAATTGTTGTCCTGCCTTTTTTTTGCCAAGTTACTCATCCTGCCTTTTTTTTTTACTCAAAATCCTGTCCTGCCTTTTTTCAAATTTCATCCTAGCCCCCCCCCCCCCCCCCCCCCATAAAAATCAAATGGTAGCTCCCTTATTGCTTATAAATTAAGAAAAACAGACCAAAACACAAACACTTAACACTTAGCAATAGACTGTGAAAATGAGGTCAAGGTCAAATAAAATCTGTGTAACAGACATATAGATCATAAAATACTTCCATACACCAAATAAAGTTCACCAAATGCATCAAGTATTAAATAAAGGGCTGCGCTTTAGCGCATGATACGCCTGTTGCTCTAAAAGACGGGCGTATCAGTTATTGTCCCAAAATTGGAAAATCCCCCCTTTTTTAAGCATAAAAATTCATAACACGGAAATGTAAAATCTGAAATTTATAAAAATTGAAAGGGAGCTTACATCAATAGATATAAACAATTCACCAAAGTTTCATGGACATTGGTGAAAGTGTTTTTGAGTTATTGTCCGAAGTGTTGAAAATCCCCCCTTTTTTATGAATAAAGCCCCATAAATCCAAAACTTAAAATCTGAAATTAAAAAAAAAACAAAAGGGAGCTTACGTCAATAGATGTAAACAATTCACTTAAGTTTCATGGAAATTGGTGAAAGTGTTTTTGAGTTATTGTCCGAAGTGTGACAGTGTGACGTTGGACGGTCGGACAAAAAACGGTATACCAATATACGTCCCGTCCAAAAGACGGGCGTATAAAAATTGACCAAGACTCAAAAACTTAACTTAGACTATTGAACCATGAAAATGAGGTCAAGGTCAGATGACACCTGTCAGCTAGACATGTACATCTTACAATCATTCCATACACTAAATATAGTAGACCTATTGCATATAATATAAGAAAAACAGACCAAAAAACAAAAACTTAACTATGACCACTGAACCATGAAAATGAGATCAAGGTCAGATGACACCTTACAGTCCTTCCATACACCGAATATACTAGACCTATTGCTTATAGTATCTGAGATATGGACTTGACCACCAACACTTAACCTTGTTCACGGATCCATGAAACGAGGTCAAGTGAAAACTGTCCGACGGTCATGAGGACCTTGCAAGGTACGCACATACCAAATATAGTTACCCAATTACTTATAAGAGAGAATCTAACATTACAAAAAATCTTACTTTTTTTTCAAGTAGTCACTGAACCATGAAAATGAGGTCAAGGACATTGGACATGTGACTGACGGAAAGTTAGTAACATGAAACATCTATATACAAAGTATGAAGCATCCAGTTCTTCTACCTTCTAAAATATATTTTAAAATAGCTTTTAAGAAGTTAGCTAACGCCGCCGCCGCCACCGGATTACTATCCCTATTAATACTAATGTATGCAATGTATATGTTTGCATTTTGTTTGATTTCTCATGATGAGGGCCTCGGGGAAGATTAGTTATATAGCTAACTGTGTAACCCTCTTAAAAAAAAGTATTGTTGTTGTATAAATTTATTTGTGGTCATATAAAGTTATTTTGCAACATAGCCAGCCTTATCAAAATCCTGGGTCTGCACCTTTTATGAACCATCCTGGCTATTTGATATATTTATCTGTTTTCATGGTTTATATGAAAAAGAGCCATACCAAGCAAAGTCGAGGGAAAATCAAATATAATAATTAGTTGAAGAAAAACTTGCAACTCCATGACACACAATGACAAACATCAAAAAGGCAAACAATATCAAAACATATCAAAGGAGTTTTGGTATACATAGATAAAGGAAGATGTGGTATGAGTGCCAATGAGACAACTCTCCATCAAAGTTACAATTTATAAGCCGTAAACCATTATACTGTGGATTCATTTATTTTCGTGGGTACCAATTTACTTGGATTAAGGAAATCTTTCATGTTCGTAGATATTTAATTTTGTGGTTTTGCCAAAGTTTGCATACTCACCTAAGGAAAATTTGTCATTCGTTGAACATTAAATTTCGTGGTTTACATATACCCACGAAAATTGGTATCCAGCGAATAATAATGAATCCACAGTAGGTCAAGGTTTGGCCTTCAACAGGGAGCGTTTGTTCAAGGAGACAACTATCCACCAGAGTTCAACGATGTGGATGAAAAGCAATTTTAGGCACCATAATGCATTCAACAATAAGCAAACCACAATGTTTAACCCCACCACATTATTTATGTATGTGCCTGTCCCAAGTCAGGAGCCTGTAATTCAGTGGTTGTCTTTTGTTTATGTGTTACATATTTGTTTTTCGTTCATTTTTGTCGAGCCTTCGACTTTTGTCAAAAAAGCGAGACTAAGCGATCCTACATTCCGTCGGCGTCCACAAATATTCACTCTGTGGTTAAAGTTTTTGAAATTTTAATAACTTTCTTAAACTTTACTGGATTACTTCCAAACGTGGACAGAAGCTTATTTATGATCATAAGATAGTATCCAGAAGTAAATTTTGTAAAAATAAAATTCCATTTTTTCTGTATTTTACTTATAGATGGACTTAGTTTTTTCTGCAGGGAAACATTATATTCACTCTGTGGTTAAAGTTTTTGAAATTTTAATAACTTTCTTAAACTATACTGGATTACTTCCAAACATGGACAGAAGCTTGTTAATGATCATAAGATAGTATCCAAATGTTAATTTTGTAAAAATAAAATTCCATTTTTTTCCGTATTTTACTTATAAATGGACTTAGATTTTCTGCGGGGAAACATTACATTCACTCTGTGGTTCAAGTTTTAAAAATTTTAATAACTTTCTTAAAAACTATCCTGGGTTTGTACCAAACTTAGACAGAAGCTAGTTTATGATCAAAAGATAATATGCATAAGGAAATTTTGTAAAAAAATAAATCCATTTTTTTCCGTATTTTACTTTTAAATGGACTTAGATTTTCTGCCAGGAAATAACATGTTCACTCTGCGGTTAAATTTAAAAAAAAAAAAAACTTTCTTTTGCTACTTTTAATTTGTACCAAACTTAGACAGAAGCTTGTTTAAGATCATAAGCTAGTATTTAGAAGGAAATTTTGATAATATTTTGTACCTGTGTATCTGTATTTTACTTATAAACATGATAAATGGACTAAGTTTTCTTCCAGTTAACATTACATACAGTCTGCAGTTAAAGTTTTTAAACATTTATTAGATTCAAAAACTATCCTGGATTTTTACTAAACTTGGACAGAAGCTACTTAAAATCAAAAGATAGTATCAAGAGGAATATTTTTATTGATTTTTTTCCTCATTTTGTTGAGCCTGTGAATTTCAGCAAAAGTAGGCGAGACACTGGGTTCCGCGGAACCCTTACAATTTTTTTTTATATAAATAAGGCTGTTAGTTTTCTCGTTTGAATTGTTTTACATGGTCTTATCGGGGCCTTTTATAGCGGACTATGAGGTATGGCTTTGCTCATTGTTGAAGGCCGTACGGTGACCTAAAGTTGTTTATGTTTGTGTCATTTTGGTCTTTTGTGGATAGTTGTCTCATTGGCAATTATACCACATCTTCTTTTTTTATACATGTATATTGTGAATTAATTGTACCTTTATTATATTATTGTTCTCTGCTATCTGTTGTTTTGTCACATTGTATATACATGTACTTGTTTATGTATTGACATAGCATATTATTTATGCTTTCGCAAATAAAATATTCACTCATTCATTTAATTAGCAAAACTTAAACTGCATACTTAGATTATAATTGCTGGATATTACAACAAACTACTGGTTCATGGAAAACTAAAGATAAACTAACTTAAAACTAGTAGGCAGTGCATACAAATGAAGATATAAAGAAATAAACATCATTTTTACTCGGAAAATATTTGTTAATAAAGATGAAATGAAATTTGTGTTTGAAATGAATTGATAACCTCAGATCTGCATAATTAAGTTCTGTACATATTTATTTATGGCACAAGAATAATACATAGAATACAATAGCTGCCATTTAGGCTGAACACAAGTGGGTACTTGTATAAGTAAAATACATACATAATTTTATCAATATATAAATAACAAGTTACAAACGAACGTGAACCAACGCCTGTAGTTAGACTTATTCAATTAGATAGTAGTTTTAAGCATATTTCATAACAACTGTCTAAATAATGTGTGTCTGTCTGTATAACAAAACCGCTGTTACTTTGATGCAGAAGCTGGCTTACATTATTTCATAAGTGAGGGTTATCAAAAAGGTAAAACCCTGATATCACTTTTCCTTATGAATATTTAAAATAGAAATTGACAAAATTATAATTAATTATTCATAAGACCTATTCTATTTCCAATGTTTACGACTAAACTTGTTTCTTTTGCAAGATTTAGAAAAAAAACATATTTCACTTGTTAATATCTAGGGTTAGCAACTGTAATTCATTATGTTTTATGCTTAATGTTGATAGTTTAGTTCATTTTCAAACAATATTGTACACCATCGATTGCGGTTTTCAACAGGTTATGTACATTTCATTGTGTTGTATATTTCTCCGCCTGCATGATATGAGGCCTTTTTATAAAAGGGTGAAGTTTTCTGATATTTAAATCAAATAACAACATTAACACATTAAACAACAATTATCTATTGAAAACGTATCTTTTTTAGATTGCATTATGAAGACAATAATAGTGCATTGACTTGACATATCAACAATAAAGATAAGTCAAGTCAATGCACTATTATTGTCTATATATGGTATCTCTGTGAAAAAAGTCTGAAACTGTGAAAAAGCTTGGCAGAGCTTCACATGTCCCTGTTTCTAAGCCTCATCCTTATATCGTTGATATGTCAAGTCAAGGCACTATTATTGTCTATATAATTATTGAGCACAAGTATGGTAGCTCAAACAAATGCAAAGGCACCAAGTTCTTTGAATATTATGAAAACAGGAAGTTGAAGAGAGATTGATGGTGTTACATGCCACTTTTATTACTTTTGGCTTTAACCTGGCAGGTGTTTGGTGGACGAAGCAGGAGTGCAGTGAGAGAACCATGACATTCAACAGGAAAACAGGCACTCTTGGTTGGAGTGGAAATTACCCGCCATGGCCCAAATGTTCACATGAATTTTGTAGTTTTTGAGAAAAATGTGAAATATTGCATGGGACAGATATATGGACAGTTAGAGGAAGAGCTTAGTACCGGTAGCTTCCATCAGACCAGGATACCGCTATATATCATTCATTTTGAATTGCATAGATCAATTTTCTTAGTATATTTGAACACATATGGTGTTATGAAATTTGTGCCACTACAGTATATTTGAACACATAGGGTTATGAAATTTGTGCCACTACAGTATATTTGAACACATAGGATTATGAAATTTGTGCCACTACAGTATATTTGAACACATAGGGTTATGAAATTTGTGCCACTACAGTATATTTGAACACATAGGATTATGAAATTTGTGCCACTACAGTATATTTGAACACATAGGGTTATGAAATTTGTGCCACTACAGTATATTTGAACACATAGGGTTATGAAATTTGTGCCACTACAGTATATTTGAACACATAGGGTTATGAAATTTGTGCCACTACAGTATATTTGAACACAGGGTTATGAAATTTGTGCCACTACAGTATATTTGAACACATAGGGTAATGAAATTTGCAAACATATTTACTTGAATATATACATAAAAAAAATATATTATAATATTGGAACACATTGCATAAGTATTTTGGAACACATTTGGGTATGAACATCAATATAATTGAACACAATTGAACTAGGTTAAAAAAATTACAGATAAAGAGAAAAATATTCCTGATTAATTCTTACATAAAATTGTCTTGTTTTATTAAATCATCATATTCTAAAAGAAATTGGAAAAATTTCACACAGAGCAAAAAAATTTTACATATTGGGTAAAAAAACTATTGAGCATTAGAGAGCTTTAAATAATTCACAAACAAAATGTAAATTTAATATCTATAGTAGTATTCAAAGCATCTTTTCTTTCAATGTTCCTACAGGAGAGCAAATAAAATAAACAAATTTAGTGGATCTCTTCATGAAAAAACACACAACTATGCAAAATCTTGAGAGGACACAATTCTATGCAAAATCTTGAGAGAACACAAAAAATTGCATAATATTGAGAGAACACAAAACTATGTATAATGGTGAGAGAACTAAAAACTATGCATATAAATCTTGAGAGAACACAAAACTATGCATAATCCCTAGAGAGTACATAATTATGCATAATCTTAACAGAACACATAAATGCATAATCTTGAGAGAATACATGAGTATCTAGAGAGAATACAGCACTGTGCAGTCTTGAGAGCCAGAGAACACAAAACTAATCATATGTTTGAGAAACACACAAACTTTTGCATAATTTTGGGAGAACACATAAACTATGAAAAATTTTGAAATAACACAAACAAAGCATAATTTTGAGAGAACAAGAAACTATGCATAACCTTAAGATAACACACTATTTGGTTTCTAGTATAATTTTTTTTATAGCATTTCTTTTTACATATAAACCATCATGTATAGCAAAAAACATTCCAAGAGGGCGCTTCCTAACATTAATATAATGTCATACTTAATTTAATGTTTTGAGCTATACATAAAAGATTTGAGCACTTTTCAATGTTATCAAACAAAGGACCTTCAAAATCATTCTAAATTCCACTGATCAATTGAATGCACTGCCATTTCCATGATTTCCATGGCAACTAATAAACAATAACAACACTGTCTCCATGACAACCCCAGAAATCACACAGCCATCTCCATAGCAATTTTTGGATGAGGATTATAACCAACAATTTCAAAATCTTCAAATTTAAAATCATCAATGTCTGTAACTTCCCTTTTGATGACAAGTTTTGGAAATTCTCTTGGCACTCGTTTCAGCTGCAATAAATAATAGAATATGTTATGTTTCATACATGTGAATCTCCAAATAATCCAGTTTCTAATGGATCTCCTCCCATTGAATAGAAAAAATCCACTCTTTAAAAGTTCATGAATGAAAATTTTCAGACATTTTTTTCTACCCTGTTTATAAATGTTTATTTATACTGAAGATGAAAAAACCCAAGTGTATCAAATGTTTCCAGTGTAACTTGCCATTTCCTGTTTTCACATTGATAGAAACATTGTTGTCATTCTAGTGAAATTGCAATAATAAACAAATCCAACTTTTTGTGAATTTACAGTTGTACAATATATTTCATTTCATTTGAAATTTGTTTTTTCCTGTTTGGTATTTGTATTAGTTATATATAGATAGGAACGAGTATAACTAGTTCTGAAACTAGTTCTGCAAGAGTATGTACTATTTATAAAGTTTGATGTTACATGCACAAGGCACGAGAAAAGTTTTGTCAGTTTCTACGTGTGGGGTTTTATAGTACTATATAAAGTTTAGCATTTAAATGTATTAGTATTGAAGGTGCTAGTAGTTACTTCAAATTAGTTCCTTTACTTATCTACTATCAATTTATAACAGTCTTTTAAAAAGGTTGTTATTTTGAAACCGAGTAGCAAACATCTTTAACTCTATATGTATAAAACTACTATACCTGTTCCTTTAAAGGGTCCATATGATTAATGTAAATGTGGGCATCTCCAATAGTATGTACAAAATCTCCTGGCTGTAAAAAAGAAAAGAAGAAAAGTCATAAATTAAGAAGCATGTACATGGATGCCCCACACACACTATCATTTTCTATGTTCAGTGGACCGGGAAATTGGGGTAAAAACTATTATTTGGCATTAAAAATTAGAAAGATCATATCATAGGGATCATGTGTACTAAGTTTCAAGTTGTTCGGACTTCAACTTCATCAAAAACTACCTTGGCCAAAAACTTTAATTTGAAACGGGACAGACGGACTGAGGTGGGGCATAAATACACTGTAAAGTTTATATAGATAGCTCACTTTTCAGTTAAGGCTGTTAACATACTATATGCAAGTAATTCACTTTTCCTTTGCTTTTATGTTTATTTGCTGAGCTTGAACTAATTTTGTGATAATAAATGTGTCATGAATGTATACCGCATATTCTTTCTGACATCTATTTTATGAGGATTCAAGCTCAATAACTTTTTCAGTTGAACTCTTAGTGTATAGTTGTATTATTGGCAATAATACCACATCTTATTATTTTTACATATTAATGATATTAGATTTTTGTTTTTCTCTTGTAATAACACTAACCTTCAGATTTGTTACCATAGCGATCATGTATACTAGAAGTGAGTAACTGGCAATATTGAATGGCACCCCTAAACCCTGAAAACAAAATAAAATGGTTTTAATTCAGGCTTAAGAAGTAGTAATTATCTAGGAAATGAAATTTTAATATGTAATTAAACTATAAGTGAATTCACAAGCTTATGAAATATTCATTTCCTGCCATTTTCAAATGGTATCAAAATTGGTATAGTGTTAATTAATTCTGGCAGATTTCATGGAAAACAGATGTTCATCAAATTTTAAATTTGCAAAAGAATAAAATTTTCTAGAAACAAACCACACTCAATGTACAAAAATAAAACAATTATTATGAGGACATTACATTACGAAGAATATAAATTTATAACATTTTTTATATAATTGTGAAGTGAAATGTCTACCATATAGTTTAGAATGATTGACAGAAACTGAAGAAGGCCAATAACCACACCGTCTCATCTATCTATATATATTTCTCGCTACATTGAAGACCTGTAGGTGACCTTCTGCTGGTTTTTTTTTATTTGGTCGGGTTGTTGTCTCTTTGACACATTCCCTATTTCCATTCTCAATTTTATATATGTGTTCTTTATTATAATTGTGAATCAAAAATAAGAGAATTGACAATACATAAATGTAAAATGTGTTCCCTAATGAAATTTAAAACCAGAATTGACAATACATTACCATATCACCAGATCTTTGGTACAACTGACACGATAGTTCACCATTAGCAACATAGAATTGTACAAAAGCATGGCAAGGTGGTAATGCCATCTTCTTCAGATCTGAAAAAAAATCAAATGAAATGTTGCCAATAAATTAACTGTTAAAAACAAACAAATTAAGTCAAGTGGTGCTTGGTTTATAAATCACACTAAAGATTTTTTTAATATAATCAAAGCACAAAACATTTAAAAGTAAAACTGTCAACACATGTTAAAGTAGCCTAGGATCCGGCCCAATCTAGCTGCGCGCCAGGTGGGGAACAAATACCATGTGATCGATTCAGTGCCAGTTGACTCTGAATCTAAAGTGAGGCTGAATAAATATTTGCATAAATTTTGATGTTTGATGTAAACCAGCACAATTGAATTCCAATTGACACCTTGGACATGTGAAATCTTAAAATTTTAACTTTTTCGCCAGGCGATTGCTGATAAGAATTAAACCTTTTCTGCTCACTAATTATCATCATACTACTAATTAGATATGATAACACTATACATCAATTCATAAAGAAAAATAATTACAGTCTAATTTTTACTAATTGATGTTAAACAAGAATTGATGGGATACAGATGTAAAACAAACATTGAGGAAAAAATAAGTATTAACCAATCATTGACAGGCAGTACATTGATACATGCCTGGCTATACTGACAAGATTAGCCAGGACCCCAGGCTAATGTTAAAGGTACAATTGCTTACTTCCCCTTCATTTCAAATGACTTGATAGTTGTCTAATTGGCATTCTTACCACATCTCTTCTGACATTGTTTATATTAAAAAAAAATTTGAGGTTTTAATTAAATTTTCTTCCTGTGTTATTATCAGCTTATATTTACATTTCTCTAATTCTTGGTCAATTTATCCCTTTCTCCACCTGTTGTATAAAAAAAACAAAAAACATGTGGTTCGTTTGATCTCAGTACTTCATTGGTCAAAATCCAATTATGACGTCGAATTTTCTTGCTCTCCTCTGAAATTCCTATTGTGACAGCATGAAAAAAGGCGACCATGTCTGATGACGTCACATAGAAAGAACACATCTTTTTGCAGATCATTCAAAAAGATAGAATAAGTTTGCCTGCATAATGTTAGAAAATCATTAGAGAAACAGATTCCACCACCAAATCTCGTGTTAAACGATATTTATCCACTCTCGACAGTTAAATTTTAAAAAAATATCTAAAACGCTCGGGCAAGCCTCACATTTTAAATTTGAAAATTTAACTGTCTCGAGTTGATAAATATCGTATTACACTCGATGTAGTGGTAGAATTTATATTTATTGTATAGCAATATAATATTTCCCACAGAAAATAACCAAAAGTTAGCGTGCAATAAATCTTTTAAAAAAACATGACGTCATCAATGTCAAAACCTCATTTAAACCAATTTTTACTTGAAATATCATATTGCTATACAATAAAAGGGTTATTGCAAGCTCGTGCAATATAAGATTCTACTCGGGACAATATTCCCCAATATTAATGCAATAACCCTATAATATCATCTATAAAATCTTACCCACAGGGTTCCATGCTGACATAATAATTCGTCTGTCATCAGGATTTGTTTTGATCTTGCTGATGACGTCTGCCAATTGGTCAACGCCTTGTCCAGTATAGTCTGCATGCATATCTTTGTACTCAGCACCAAAATGTCTCCATTGAAATCCATAAACTGGGCCTAAATCACCTGCAATCAAAATCGGTAGGAATTATAAAGCCTATTCCATTAAAATGTATGTGGGAAGTTTAGTTATTGATTATTGGTCATGACTCTTTTTTCAGAATGAGTCTATTAGTATTACCATTATGCAAAAAATGTTTCATGGTTGAAGGGATATTTTGAAAGTCCCTTCCTGCCCTCCCACATACATATTAATGCAATAGCCTTAACTTAAAAAGAAGTTGGATAATATTGATCAACACAATAATTTTCTATAAAATGAAGATAGTTTTTAAGAAATAAGTATACAGTACTTAAAAGAGTACAAAATGTTTGCTTGAAACACCTTATCCAGAAATTTGATAGATCTGAGAACTATATTAAGCTTTAATTCTGCCAGCATAACAAAGTTTCGAAGTACCCAAGTCACATTATGTTTCTTCTTTTCTACATTGAACACGTGAAGTTGTAGAAAATTAAATGAAGTTTTTTCTGATACTGGACAGAAGAGTGCGATAATCATATTATTTAAGAATTGAATGCTTCTTTTTGTAACTTCATTGGGGTGCAAAAACTTGGCCAGAAGTTATGTTATATGAAGAGGGGAAGCGGTTCATTCTAAACAATGTGCGCAGGGTCAAGGCTTTTACAACCCTATGAAGTTACAAAAAGAAGCATTCAATACTTATAATTACATATTTTAGCTAGGATCATAAAACACAATTTTTATAAAGTTTTTATTTAATTTACCTGTGCACTTTATTGAGGGACCTTGTGTCATCATGAACGATAATTTATAATGTAATGAAGTTGATTAAGGACTAACGAGAGATTGCATTAATATAAATCAATATTGCAATTCCAAATCCATTGGTACTTTTTGACAATACTGTGTGGTAAACTTCCATCAGGCCAAATAGAAAAAGATGTGTGTTTCCTCTAATACCATACCGTCCCTATTTTTTAAACCTAAAAATAGCCTACCTTAATGTCTTTTTTGTCATTTTTCAATAAGCACTGTTTAAGTTAGAATGTCCCTCTAATAGACTCAATGTAAAAAAAAACAGAAAAAAAAAAAAAAAAAACATACTTACCTTTCCATTTTTTTTCCCAAAGATGTAATAGGAAACACACCTTTTTATTCTTTTTGCCTCCAAGCACCTCCTAAAACTACTACTTTTGTAATTGCATTTTTTTCACAATTTCATATTGAATTTTCTAAACCAAAAAAATACCTTCTTCTCTGTGAGTAAGACCTAACCCATCGAGGAAATCTCGGGAACCATTAGCATCCCATATCTTTACATTTTTATCACTCAGTTTCTTTCCACTGGTACAACCTGCCACAAACCACAGTAATTCTTCAGCAACTCCTCTCCAAAACACTCGCTTCGTTGTCAGGAGGGGAAATTCTGAAAATAATATAAAGTCTTGATGAAAGCTGCTTCAAAATAAAATCTGTTGTGGGTAGCGAAATGGGAGACACTAAAATTAATAAAAAATATGGGTGGTTGCATTTTCAATGGAAACTAAGGTTTCAACTCCCTCAGGCAAAGTTGATTTTAGATAAATTTGGCTTTTTATTTTGGGTACTCTTGTCATAAAGCTCTTCAACGGTAATTATACATCCTCAGATTTCAAATGTTTGGCTTTGAGAGTTCCTGATGAAGGTTAATCCAGAAAAAGCACTGGGGACGCATGAAATTATTAAACGTGTTGTTTTCAATTTTTGTTGGAATTATATTTTTTTTTTATAATTTTAAGTGGGGGTCAGGTTTTAAAGGGCACTAGCTGCCAAATTCATGTTCACCGATTTGACTCAATTTCTCATATTTTATTTATAACAATGTAAACCATTTTTCCACACAATCAAAAGTATAAAATAAATAATTTACAGGACATGGTCTCAATATGATGTTTCGTGTGAATTTTAATCAAGATGCCATCTAATTAAATATCGAGTTGACCGTGCATGATCATATAAGCGATGTTAACATAAAAATACATATAAATAGATAAAGCAACTCGTGCAATTGGAATTTTATAGGTCTGTTAAATTTTGTATTATAGATTAAAAATTTATGTTTACCGATGATTTTTTGTGGATTGAATCAGTCAATCAACATATTTACCTTTGTTTCACTTTCAATGTTAACATTCTTTTCCTTTAAATAACCGTACACAGACAATACATGCATTATTCTATCCCTTTCTACAGGGTTAAATTGGAGTTCACATGAATATGGATTTAATGAGGTCGAATTATTCGCAATTGAATAATTCATTATTAATGTTTATTAGGTTAATTTGACAAATTTGAACCATTTTAGCTGATAAAAGCAAATTATTATTTCACATTTTTTAACTTTCATTAATTATGATTGAACAAAAAAAATCATACTTGGGATTTTTTATATATCTCGTAGCTAGTGCCTCTTTAAAAAAGTGCTTCCCAGAACCACAAATTACCTCATGATGTACATGTTAATTCTGGAACAGTCGTATGATCACTGATGATTTTTTTCTGTTTGTTATACTGTTAAGGGTAATCATGGTGGAAAATATTTGTTCATTATTAAAAATAAATTCATACGTACGATCTCGTAAACTGTACCTCATCTGCATTCCAAAAATAGATAAAGTGTCTATACCAGTTCTGTTACTCTTCCTAACACCGTGGTCCATTACTTCTTGTATGGCATCTAAGTAGTGGTATTCATCATGTCTATAAATAGAAAAAAATAATACAGTACATAATACCGCAGAAGAATGTGACATTTCATCTTGCCAGTGAACGGCGTTAGCTCTAATCCAGTACAATTTTGTTGTTGTTTGTAAAATATTGAATACAAAAACTTATTTCAGTTTTCATTGTTTGTGTTTTAAGTTCTTGTGAAGAAAAAGATTTTTGTTGTATTACATGAGAGTTTTATAGACAACAAGATTTCCTTTATATTCTTAAAAATTTATACATGGGGCCACAATTAAAAGAATGTATGTTTCCCCAAACCCCTACCCACATTTTTGTAGGTGGGTAGGTAGGTAGGGTTTTTTTTGGTTTTTTTTTATATCTTGATATTTTTTTAATATCCAACAGAGCAAAACAAATCGATTATGTGTATGTCTGGCATATAAAGCCATCTGTAGCAACTTAAATGTACGTGTTAAATTGTCTAAATGTTTGTAGCTCTCTGTGTCAGGTGTCAACTTGACATTAATTTTATTTGATTTTATTTGGATTTGTATCTCAGAATTGTTCATGACTGATTTTTTTCCCTCTTTGACAGTGAGTCTGACAACTAAGTAGCAAACTGTTTTAAATATATATATGCATGTACTGTAGTTGTTCAACCTGAAGAATGTTCCATCAAACAATTTACCCTCTGACAGCTCAGGACTCAGATTTTGCTTCTGACATTGAGGAAATCACCAATATTAATAAAATCAAATTTTCTTGCTTTCCTCTGAATTTCTTATTGTGACATCTAAAACAACGACAACCATCATGACCATGCCCAATGTCTTTACATAGAAAGAAAACATCTTTTTGGAGATCATTGGAAAAGATGCATATTGTCTACATTTGAGAAACAGATTCCAGTGTTCTCTCCAGGATTTTTGGATAGCGCTGTGGTAAGCGCGTGATTTTCGACAATTCTCAGTAACTTTGTCGCGTCGCGCGGTTGGTTTGTTATTGATTTTTAGAGGTTGTGTTTGATAATTCTATAAACAATTGATGCGTGCCACCAGATTAGTTCTTCAATCTTCAATCTTTGTCGTGATGACAGAGTAATCTCTCTTGTAAATTATCCTCTCTTGTAAAATAATTATCACAAATGTAGTTTCTCCTTTGTACTTATATATTGTAGGTGGCGCTTTAAAAATATTATAGAATTATTGTATGAAGTGAAATAAATTTAAAAAATGGTTTATTAGGTTATTGAAATGGCATGAAAAATTAAAAATATAAAAAATTTAAAGAAATTTGTATCAAATTATCCACTTAAACGGTTTGTTTCCTCTATGTACTCCGCTAATAATTGATTGATATTTTCTGCATTTGGCAAATTGATTGTTAATAAATTATCTAGATCTGTTGGAATTTGTCCTGTTATGAAGTATATTTGATGAAATAATTTGTCTCTGGCATCTGAATACAGGTCACATTCAAAAAGGTAGTGTTGTACATTTTCTTTTTGTTTTTTCAAGATTTGACAATACTTCTTTTAGGTCTTTCCCTCCCAAATTATCTCCCTTACTGGCTGACATAACTTCCTGTTTACATTTGTGGCCTTTTTAGCATTAAATACTATTCCTAATCCAAGCCATCCTCTGTTTACATTAAATTTAAAGCAATATTTAAATACCGTATAGCGGGTTATTTTCGCGGGGTGTAAATTTTCGCTTATTTTCGCGGATAGAACAAAATCGCCAAAATAAATTCCGCCAATTTAAAAGTGTACATGCACAGGTTATGCTAAACATGTTGAATCCGCCAAAATAATAACCGCCAAAATTTTTCGTATACCTTATTCAATGAAAATCGCGAAATTTTACACCCGCGAAAATAACCCGCTATACGGTAATATATATTGATGATTGGTTGACAAATATTGATATTTCATATATATTTACACAAAATGTTCCTTTTGTTTTATTCCCTTATCCATTTGAAAAAGTAATCGTAATATACGGGCTTATAATGATTCCCTTGATAACAGGGTTGCCTCCTTCAAACAATGCAGGTTTGACAGTTCGGTAGTAAACGCGAAAAAGTAATGATATAGTCATAGTAGTCCAAATAATTATGACGTCTTGAAAGGCTATTATAATTTTTATCTTTGACGCCTTACATCGATGTAAGGCGTCAAAGAAAAAAAATATAATAGCTTTTCAAGACGTCATAATTGTAAGGCGTCAAAGAAAAAAATTATAATAGCCTTTCAAGACGTCATAATTATTTGGACTATAGTCATAGATGGTTCAATCAATGGTCGAGACCACGTTGTCAGAGAAGGGGGTAACACTTCCCTTATATTTTTTAGAAATGAGCTTTTCAGCACCTGAGACATGCATTAAATGTCTCTGTTCATTCCTTTCTTAAGTTTCGGTATCTTTTAATTTAAAAGCGAAAAATTGGAGGAAGGAAATGTTAATCTGGCAGTAAAAGTTTTGCAAATGGCACCATTTTGATCATTTATTGAACTGGTCCCTACGATATTTGACATCGTTGGGTGAATTAACGATCTCTCAGATAAATAAACCAGTCGATCACATGATCGGAATGTGTACAAAATAATACAGGATGTTTGAAATTCAAAAACAATACCGCTGATTTTTGGTCACCATAAAATGATCATCGGCACCGGAAACAACCCCGAAAAATTTCCGGAAATAAAATAAAAATGTTGCAAAAAAACGGAATAAAAACTTTTGAGTTGGCGGGATTTCTCTGAGTCGGTCGGGCGAGGGGAAACAAACCATTTTTTTTATTTTGGCCTGGCTTACAAAACTGACTCCTCTTTCAAAGTTATTTACCATCTAGCTCATTATAATTAGTGTATCTTATAGCAAAGTTCACAACAGACAATTATGACATCAAATACAAGATACCATTTTTTTGTACTTCAAGGGTTCTAATTTTGTATACTGTGTCCTCATGATACTGATCTATTGGTCCGAGACCACCATTGTTGTCCCTTGATTTTCGTTGTTCACAAATATAGTCCCTAGTGTTGACAGTGGGTTACTTGCCATTAATTTTTATACCCCTTCCAAATTTATTTCTCCATGTTCACTGCCTCAAATTGCAAGAAGGGGGATGAAATTACACTGTAAAAAAATTTGGGTCCAGAATTTTAAAGGAAAGTAGTGATTTGGTCCAGCTGAAAAAGGTTGAAAATGAGCACTTCGGAAGCTGTCAAAAGATTTCAAGACGCCCTAAACATAAAATTGTCCATATTTTGAGTTAGAGACGATGAAGTTTTCTATAAATTTGATATAATTTGTCCCAAAAGTAGTACAACACACTGTAAAAGTTTCTTTGAGAAAGCGCAGGTGGGATTTTTTTTATTTTCATTTATGTTCTAAAAGAAATGCACTACGAATTAATTGTGTTCTCGGACCTAAGAGGTGAAATCTGTAAATATAGAATTTGTACTCTGGCAACTTCCCTAAATGATTTGATGGTGTCAACTTGTCAAATAGCATGAAACTAAAGGATTTAAGCTTTTATTTTATAGAATTTCTGCAAAAATGACCAATTTTGGCATTTTATGGTCAAAATAGGCATTTTATAACTTTTTCAATATTGATGCATAAATGGCATCCTGACTTTCTATCTGACAGGTTTTTATGGGTCAATATTTGTGTTTCTATGCCTTTACCTGCTTCTTTTACTTATTTATGAACTCTGAATCTACAGAAAAGAAGTTTATCTCAGATAAAATGTGCAAAATGTGTTGTATAAATGACCCTTGTCTAACGCCTTGTTTGGATGAAGGCAATAGTGGGGAGCTTGGTATATAAAATTTGATGTCCATATTACAGACCTCACTAAATTTGTATCAAATGCACTTCACAATGTCTATTGTACCTGTTCCATTTCACATAATAAATTTCTTTTCTTCTGTAGGATAGCAAGTGGTTTAAATATAAGCCTGTTGAGAATAAATTGCATGCAAGTTTTTCCCTAAAAAGGCAAAAATCTTTGTTTCAGCCCATACTGCTTGTAAGAAAAGTTAATTGCAAGAGTCTTTTTGTGCTCAGATTTGTTGTATCATGTCACATGAGTATAGAAATGATAAAAAAGACACAAATTTTTATTTCTTATAGCCTCAATATGCATTTTTTAATGTAAATATGTAGCACGGCCTTAATTGACCCTAAATTTTTTCCAGTCTTACTTGGCCTAAGACCCTTTTAAACTAATATGATATGTTATTTGTAACTTTTCTTTCCATTTAAAGTACTTTAAATACATATGTAAGGATTATTTATAACTAAAAAGCTTCACAAATCAAAAATTGCTGGAAAATATTACATCTTCATGTAAGGCTCCCCTTCATTGAAAAACCTGAATTTTTAGGCACAGGCTCATATAAATTTGACTTTTGAATAATTATGCCAAGTCTGATAAATCAAATGAGTACTCTATTGCTTTTAGTACATGATAAGTTATATGTTAAGGCATTTAAAAAGTATTTTTTTGCAATATTTTAATTTTTAAAGCCCCAAATGTTGATAGTTGAAATTTTTCAATTTTAACGTCAAAATTTTACACGCAAAGATGAGTATAGAACTTAACTCAATGTCTATAATGTACATCCTATTGTCATGAAACTTTGTAAGCAGTGTTATAATACATTAAGCTTTGTTCATACCAAGTTTTTTTAAGATTTGTCAACTCTTTCTACCCTATTAGGTCCGAGACCACCATTGTCGTCCCTTGATTTTCGTTGTTCACAAATATAGTCCCTAGTGTTGACAGTGGGTTACTTGCCATTAATTTTTATACCCCTTCCAAATTTATTTCTCCATGTTCACTGCCTCAAATTGCAAGAAGGGGGATGAAATTACACTGTAAAAAAATTTGGGTCCAGAATTTTAAAGGAAAGTAGTGATTTGGTCCAGCTGAAAAAGGTTGAAAATGAGCACTTCGGAAGCTGTCAAAAGATTTCAAGACGCCCTAAACATAAAATTGTCCATATTTTGAGTTAGAGACGATGAAGTTTTCTATAAATTTGATATAATTTGTCCCAAAAGTAGTACAACACACTGTAAAAGTTTCTTTGAGAAAGCGCAGGTGGGATTTTTTTTATTTTCATTTATGTTCTAAAAGAAATGCACTACGAATTAATTGTGTTCTCGGACCTATTAGCGAAACCTATTGTCAATGCAGCAGTATTTTATATATTTATCTGACAACCCTGCATTCCATCTGTTATCCACTTAAGGGAACTCTATTAGCACAGAACATACATAAAATTTAGTTCATCGTACATATGTAGTTCATGAATATTCATGACATGTGACCATTTGTCCGCACTTAAAACCCGTGTGGTCACCTTTCTGACCATCGACTCTCGCTATAGCCTAAAGTAGACACGTGTATTCACGGTTGATTTAATGTGAATTTGTAATTGGAATTATGATATTATTGTTATTATGTGATACATACTTTGTTGTATTATATAGAATTAAAGGTTATAGCGAGAAGCACACCTACTTTGTGTCGTTTGTTCTTTGATAAGGCCATAGAATATTAATTACTTTATATTCGGACGAATGTAGTGAGGGAGAATATAAAAGATCTTTATTTACCTTCTAGTTGTACCATTTGTGTGTCCATTACACCCGTTCTGTTTTATTTCTCCTGTTTTGACCAAATTGTCGCCATGTCCATTCATCTGTTTCTGTTCTACTTCCATAACTACAACTGTCTAAAAAAAATCAAGATCAGATCACATATACATATATTAAAAAATCTTTAAAATAATACCCTACAATACAGTGGTTATGGTTTGTTGCTGTATAACATATTTGTTTTTTTGTCATATTTTTTATTTTGAATATAAATTGGTTAATTTAGTATTGTTATACATTTATCATCTAAGGTCCCTTTAAAGGGGACTATGCAGTGTGGGCTTAGTTTAAATAATAATGACGTCTGGCAAGGCAATTTTTTCCCCCTATGACATCATAATGCTGAAGCCAATATTTTACGTCTGGACGTTGAGAGCAAAATTTTGGGGAAACTTTGTGACCTAATTTTGACATACTTACAAAGTCCTACCTTTTTAGTGCTTATTGGTGCATAATATTTCCAGAAATATCCAAAAGAAATGATAAAATATGATACGATCTCATTTAAGGTGGACAAATATCTATTTTGCTTTCAAAATGATATCCCAGAACTCCTCAGAAATATCACTTCCGGTGAATATAAAATATTCAACTCGGTAAAATTTATTGGACATGAATTTCTGGAATGTTCCATTTACATAATCCAAAAAGTCAAATTTTATTGAGTTTAATATTTTGTACTCTTGCATTGTCTTGTGAATTGACGTATTTTAGTAATTCTGGGATATCATGTTGAAAGCAAAATAAATAGTTGTCCACCACAAACGGAATCATATCTTATTCTATCAATTCTTTTGTATACTCCTGGAAAATTTTGTCTAGCCGGCAATGAAAATTTCTTGTCAAAATTATGTCGCAAAGTTCCTCCCAAATTTTGCTCTCATTTAAGGTGGCTCGTGGGTACAAAACTTTTAGCAAAAATTTAAACCGTTATTTTTTCATTACAAATTTTATTTATTACACTATTAGTTGTTACTGTATGATATGGTACAAAAAAACAATCCAAAAAATTGATTTGGTTTGGCCCCAGATGACTTTAAAAATTGAAAAAGCTCCAAATTATCTCCCTTTGGTGCAAAAATGCCATTTTTTGGCCTTAAATTTGAAATATAATTTTTAACTCATCGGTGACCTATATATTTTATTATTGTTTTCAAATAAGCTGTACATAAACTAAATAATTGTAAAATTTAAGCGATTTCTTATATTAGGTTATTTTTTTATTTCGATATTTCCTCTTTTTCTCCTATTAGTTCAACAGAAAACTAGAGGCTCTAAAGAGCCTGTGTCTGCTCACCTTGGTCTATGTGAATATTAAACAAAGTAAGCAGATGGATTCATGAAAAAAATGTATTTTGGTGATGGTGATTTGTACATCTTACTTTACTGAACTTCCTTGCTGCTTACAATTATCACTATCTATTATAATGAACTTGGCCCAGTAGTTTCTGTGGAAAATGTTACCAGTAGTAAAAATTTACAAATTTTATGAAAATTGTTTAAAATTGACTATAAAGGACCATTACTCCTTAGGGGGTCAATTGACCATTTTGGTCATGCTGACTTATTTGTAAATCTTACTTTGCTGAACTTTATTGCTGTTTACAGTTTATCTCTATCTATAATAATATTCAAGATAATAACCAAAAACAGCAAAATTTCCTTAAAATTACCAATTCAGGAACAGCAACCCTGATTTTATCTGAAAATTTCAGGGCAGATAGATCTTGACCTGATAAATAAGTTTATCTCATGTCAGATTTGCTCTAAATGCTTTGGTTTTTGAGTTATAAGCCAAAAACTGCATTTTACCCCTATGTTCTATTTTTAGCCATGGTGGCCATCTTGGTTGGTTTGGCGGGTCACGCCACACATTTTTTAAACAAGATACCCCAATGATAATTGTAGCTAAGTTTGGATTAATTTGGCCCAGCAGTTTCAGAGGAGAAGATTTTTGTAAAAGATATATAAAATTTACGAAAAATGGTTAAAAATTAACTTAAAAGGGCAATAATTCCTAAAGGGATCAACTGACCATTTTGGTCATGTTGACTTATTTGTAAATCTTACTTTGCTGAACATTTTTGCCGTTTACAGTTTATCTCTATCTATAATAATATTCAAGATAATAACCAAAAACAGCAAAATTTCCTTAAAATTACCAATTCAGGAACAGCAACCCAACAACGGGTTCTCTGATTTATCTGAAAATTTCAGGGCAGATAGATCTTGACCTGATAAACAATTATACCCCATGTCAGATTTGCTCTAAATGCTTTGGTTTTTGAGTTATAAGCCAAAAACTGCATTTTATCCCTATGTTCTATTTTTAGCCATGGCCGCCATCTTGGTTGGTTTGGCAGGTCACGCCACACATTTTTTAAACTAGATACCCCAATGATGATTGTGGCTAAGTTTGGTTTAATTTGGCCCAGTAGTTTCAGAGGAGAAGATTTTTGTTAAAGTTAACAATGACGGACGACGACGACGACGACGACGCCAAGTGATGAGAAAAGCTCACTTGGCCCTTTGGGCCAGGTGAGCTAAAAAGGGCATTAACAAAAATGTATGCTCCTTCCAAAGGCAGATTTTAGGTTAAATGAACGGTGACCCCATTTTTTTATTTCATTTTTCTTAAGTATATGATAAAGTTCATTTAAGAAAAAATATAGCGAAATCCTATATTAGGGAAAAAAAATCATTTATACCCAGGAGCCCCCTCAAGTCCAGACTAAATCAAGGCTTCAGTGTTATGATATCCCAGAAAAATATAAAAATTGCTTTGCCAGACGTCATAATTATTTAGACTAGTATGGGCTTAGTCCGAGATTACTCTGATGTCCAACAACCATAATTGCATTGGCGACCTCCCTACCAACACTGCAACAGCTGTTTTGCCAGACAAGCTGGGGCCGTTGGAAGTCAGAGCTCGTCCATATAAAAAAGTGGGTACCTATCCAAAGCAGATGCGCTGCTTCGTCGATTCTGGTGCCAAAGGGCAGCTTTGCTTTAGCCATTTTCAAAAGAGAAGCCAGAAGGGTCCTGACCATCAGACCTAGGTTAGGATCAAAGGGGATCATTATGTCCCTAATCGATTGCATAGATAGTCCAAAAAGGGGAAAAAGAGGGGGTCCAACTTTAGATTATATGAAAATACATAGATTAAAAAGTTATGAGTATATAATTTGTCGGTAAAATAAAATGTGTCTCTGCATCACAATGTGATTGTGAATCAGATATCGAATATTTGCAAAGCGTACAAGACTGACGATTATAGATAGTTTCGACGAATACACAGCTATCAACTTAAATATAAAGTAGAGAATAGAAAAATTAAGACTTTGCAGCTTTGTTTACCTTCTTCAATTTCCCCGCCTAAATAACGCGCCAAAATTGTATAGGAAAACTCTCGAAAACTTCCGAGTGAAACAATTTATACAAATTCGACCCCGATTAACGTTCACCAAGGATCCATTTGCCCTGATTTTTTTCTTTCTTATTGTTGTCTAGTTGCATAGTGTTTATTATTTGAAAAGTATATGAACATTAAAGTTTGTTAAAAAATTCGCCGAACATTTGTAATGCTACAACCAATTTATAAATTTCCCTTTAATTTGCATAGTGCTAGAACTAGTGGAATACAATGATTTATATCTATTTAAATATTTAATAACAAATAATTCTAATTCTCAGATCCGGACATCCTGGCATTTACATTTTTCAGAGGGTGATGCGAACAGGAATTCTCTAGATTTTTCTAATTACTAATTTTAGGGTGATAACTGATTATTGATATTGCCGCCGGATTATTTTTTAACCAGAGGTTATAGTATGTTGAAAATCAAAATCAAGAAATGATATAGTGTCTTAAACAATATTAAAAGAGTAAAATATTCTATACTCAACTGGTCACGATATACATCAATTAAATTAATTTGCATTTAAGTCTATGGAAAATGATTAATCTAGAAGATTCTTATTTGCATCACCCCTCAACATTGTTTACATAACACAAATTCTAATCATTGATTGGTCAGTTACATGTTGTGATGTCACTGCAGATCTGAGAATCAGTCAACGTATGCAGTATAACTGAGACTACAATACCAAATGTGTTATAATAGTATTAGAGTATGATATGTGAAATCCTTTTCATAATGAACAATATTCCGTAAATCATTTTTTAAATTAATGTTAAGCTGACTTCAGTGTTTCTCCAAACAAAACGTTATTTTTATTATTAATCCATCAAAGACAAGTTTGACAACTATCAGTGAGAATTATATATGTCATTGAAAAATTAGTGCCAGAGGCGGATCCGGCCATTTTAAAAAAGGGGGAGGGGTCCCAACCCAGGACAAAAAAGGGGGTTCCAACTATATGTCCCAATTCAAATGCATTGATCGGCAAAAAAAGGGGGTTTCCAACCCCCGGACCCTCTGCACCTAATTACAAGCCATCCACTTTTAAATATTTCAATGTGGTTTAAGTGTCAAGGAGACAACAACCCGACCAAAGAGCAGAGAACAGACGAAGTCCACTAAAGGGCCGGTCTTCATTGGATGCAACGAGAAACTCCTGCACCCGGAGTCGTGCTTCACCTGACCCCTAAACAAAAATGTATACTAGTTCAGTGATAATGGACGTCATACTAAACTTCGAAATATACACAAGAAACTAAAATTAAAAATAATACGACTGAGACATGGTAAAGTTTGCCTAAACATGCATAAATGGTCAATTTTAAGGCCCCAACCCGTACTACCGTATTACATAGGATCACATGCAAATAAACATATATTTGTAAGGATCTCATTCTGATTTTAGTGGTTTGCGGTAAATAATGTTTATGTCGTGTACATATTATTATTTTGTACAGGTTATATTACTTGTACCACTATTTCATACAAGTTATTACCTGTACAAAACAATTGTACAAGTAATTACTAGTACATTTTTTACTGAGAAAAAGATTAAAACTTGTACAAATCATTATTCTAGATCTACCTTGGCCTATTTGATGTTCTTAACAACTCGTTTCCCTTTACAGCATATATATATTTAACCAAAAAAAAATTGGTTCATGGTACCCCCCCAGACATCGAAGTCCTGGATCCGCCCCTGCAGCAGATTTCAGTGAGTACACATGTATGTAGCTAATGGTAATATCTTTGGTTAGCTTGCTTGTTAGAGAGATAGATTGGTTATCTGTTGGGCTAGTCGACTATTAAAGGAGGGTAGTTTACCTAACCTAACAATGACTTCACGGTTCAGCTAACAAGCAAGCTACCCACATATATTACCTTTAGCTACATACTCACTGAAATCTGCTGTAAACAAATAATACAAATAAATTATTACGTTGACTCAAAATTAAGGTGTAAAGATGCAAAACAGTGTAGAAAAAATATACTCTGATGAAATAATTAACGTCTGGCATGACAATAAATCTTCTAACAATTCGGTACTCACATGGGTAAAATAAAGAGAGAAAATTAATAATGTAAAGCATTTGTAAAAGAAGCCAAATTAAACACTTCAAAAAATATATCTTACGGCAATATGGTGTTTTGAATGCAGCAAAAGCGTATTCACAAAGTGGAGAAAATTACTAGTTATTGTACAGGTCATGAACTTTACCCTTTGATTAGGACAGTACATTCTAAAACATAATTAAAAGATTTAGAAATTGGCAACAATGTTTTGATACCAGTGAAAAGAAAGAGCAAGGTCCGATGGACTAGAAAAAACGAACGAGTTGTACTGAATAATCATGATAATGCCGAAAAATGGATATAGAATAGGAAAAAAAATTGGTAAATCAAATCTAAAAAGATTCAGAGAAAATATTTGACAATGTTGGACATACACATGCACCAGAGAACATTGAGATTAAAGTCATGAAAGAAGTACAATTGCTATCTTTAAGTGGTGACCAAGGCCATGCAGTTATTAGAGTGACTGTACGACAGGCACATACAATAGCTTATTGTGTAATTCCAGCTGGGATGCTTACTTGCATGTATTGTGCACATGAATAGTAAATTTGCTCTATTAGGCTTTACTTTTGTTTCCAAAACATGATATAACATATGCAACTTTTTATTATGGTTTATGTTTTGAAAGGAATGGTAGAAGGGTTTTATTTATTTTTTGCTTTTAATGACTTTTGATAACCAGTACTCCGAAATTGAGTGGGCTGACAACCAGCTGTTTAGCTGACACAACGTGTCATGTTATCTTATGCTGTTACTTCGGCGCGTTCGTCGTTTGTCTATAATCTTCTTATCTTTAAAAAAAAATACTAATACACACTTAAAAAGGGGGGGGGGAATAAACCCAATATGCAATTCAAAAATACATGTACTGAATAATATCTACTTTCTGCAAAATAAACAAACATATCAAAAGATAAGTGAAAATGGTAAAAGAAAAAATAATACCTGACACTCGAGGAAGAAATTTTAAACGTACAAACCCAAAGAAAGGAAGTTTCTGATAACAAATTTCAAGCAAAAGTAGAAACAAACATAACTCTCATTGTCTCATTGGCACTCATACCACATCTTCCTATATCTAATAACTCAAACTTTTAAGATAATGTGTTGTACAAGTTATTATCTTTTTCTCAACAGAAACTATACAAGTAATTACTAGTACAATTATATGTGTACAAGTAATAACTTGTATGATTGCATCATACAAGTAATTACTCGTACAATGTTTTTGTACAAGTTATAACCTGTACGAAATAATAAAATGTACACAACATGAATAAAAAGTTTGGCACGACTTCCGAAAACACAAAAAAATAATATATATTTTTTTTTATGAAAATACAATTTAATATCGCTGGCAAAGTTAAATTTTCTATCATTGGTCAGAACTGACATCAGGGCCGTAACTAGCCTCTTTTAATATTGAGACAAAATATATTCACCGAGCGTAGAATTTTTTTTTTGGCGAGGCGTCCGTTGGAGGCCTAGACGCTCTGAGATAAATAACGCAAAATCATGCATTCTAAGCGCTTCCAGAACTCTTTCTTTTTGGTCCAAATAAGCAGATTACTATCGGATATTTGGGATAAATATGGGTATTTTGTAAAGAGTTCATCCAGAAAGGTTTTTCTTTCCTTATTGTAAAGGGTACATTTGAATAAAAAAAAAAATCTTCGTCTTCAACCGAGTTCATTGAACAAAACTGGCATGTTCTCTCTGATCTTGGCAACTGGATTATATATTTTTTCCATGTTCATCAATTTTTCGTTCGTAACGGCCTCTCTCTATGCGGAGACAATGATTACTTATTCTAAACTTAGTTAGTATAACTCTCTTATCTCTGTATTTAATATTGAAGTAATCTTCAAAAGTGAAATTATGTTTAAATTTAAAGTAGTTCCTCAATTTACTGTGATCATCTTTTTTTATTAAGTCTTTTTGATTGCTCCAATATGAAAAATTTCTAATTAAAATTTTGAATTTATTTTTACTGAGCTTTTTACAAAGTGATAAATTTAACCCAAGTTTTTCACTAAAACACTTTATGTTTGCATACAACGATTGATTAGCCACAGCTTTATCAGAGGAGCTTTCAATATAAGCATCACTTAAGAGATCACATCTTCGCTAGCCAAGGGTTACGATTCACTCCCGCTTTCTTCTTTGAAGAGAGCGGGAGAGAATCGTAACCCTTGGCTAGCGAAGATGAAGAGATCAAGGCGATGCCAATACATACACATTTGAATTACTATGTTAATATATAAAGGAAATCTACCTAGCTCTGATATAACTCCAATATTTGCGCAATTTTTGGAGACACCAAGAACATACTTGCAAAATTTAAGATTTAATATATCAGGTTCCCAATCTTTGAAGATTTCAAAAAGATGCATGGCTCTTCTTTTTGGAGTCAAATTTAACATATCCCTTATTTCACAGCCATATAAAGCTATTGGCTTGCCGGATGGTGTGATCAAATATATGAAGTAAAGTCTTAAAAGATGGAGAACAAGACTTAAAGTTTTTGTAAAATTTAAAAGAAGCCTTTAGTCCTTTATCATATAGGTTTTTTCTAGCTGCATTAAATTTTCCAGTATAAGTAAGAACTAGTCCTAAGTATTTATAGAATTTCACACACTCTATTCAGTCTACTCTATTCTGTTTGCACCTATATTAAATTCATCTGACAGTCATCTTCCATTTTTATTGAAGATTATAATTTGTGTTTTCATTGTGTTTATTTCAAGACACCAGTCATTACAATATTGGTATAAAATATCAAGTTGGATTTGTAACCCCTTTTTATTATCTGAAAATAACACCAGGTCATCCGCATAGAGAAGGCAAGGTAAATCTAGATCAGAGTCTAACGGAGAAAAAATACAATATTGTATAAGGTGCTTGGAAAAAGTCTATCTCAATCAACTTTTGGATGAGAAGCTTAGAGTTTAAGAATTTGAAAGAACGTTTTTCATTTCATACATTGAATATCAACTTTAAACAAATTCCCAATTTAAGTTAAGAAGGAGGGATATCAGTGAAACAACTATGTGAATTAAGTGTTTTTTTGTTTTTTTTTTTATCCTACATTGAACTTTTGGTGTCGTCCCTTGGTCATGTCATTGTTTCCGTTATTGGTTAAAAAAAAGGGGGAGGGTACCGTACTTTAAGGATTTTTTTAGTCAGCAATGGCCAACATCGAAGGTCGTAATTTTTTCAAAATAAGTTTTTTAGTGCACAGGTTCTTTAGTTTGCATAAGGATTTTCAGTACCTTTAAATTAATTTTTATTGCGTAACATTTTACAATAAATCGATGATAAACATATTTGTGAAGCATGCATATAAAATACGGTGTTAACAAAAGACCTTAATATTGACTGAATGAATTACTGGCATCGTATATAACACATTTACTTGGAGGGTCTAGATGGTGCTTACAGAATTATGGACAATAACATACAGAAGCAACAGAAAAACTATCTAAATTATATTTTTTACACAAAATTAGCAAATATTATCTAAGTCGGCGCCCCTGTTCCCTTTGTGCATTCTTATATTTCCAAGTCATCGATAAATGTACGATCATTGTTACAAAAACTGAAGAACTCATAGATGTATGTACAGAAAAGGTGATAATAAATAATCCTATATATTATATGTACATGTACTATAGTTTTAAACGTGTTTTCAAACATGGCAATACAATGTATCTCGTAATTCAAGACAAGTATGGGCTTTGCTCATTGTTTGCAACTTGAAGGCCGTACCTATAGTTGTTAATTTCCGTGTTATTTTGGTAAAATCCGATATTGTTATGATTCTAATGGGACTGACAGAGTGTAATGATCCAAGTGGATATGGTGTAAAATTAAACCCCAAAATACAATCAAACGGGACAGATCTGTATGGTTTAAATGCATACACCATTTAAGAAATGTGCACAATTATTATAGAATTTGAGAAAAATGCATATAATATTTCGGAGTTTAGTATGACGTCCATTATCACTGAACTAGTACACATTTTTGTTTAGGGGCCAGCTAAAGAACGCCTCCGAAGCGGGATTTCATCGCTGTGTTGAAGACCCATTGATTGCATTCGCCTGTTTTCTGCTTTTTGGTCGGGTTGTTGTCTCTTTGACACATCCCGGCCCATTTCATTCTCAATTTTATTTTATATAGAATTAGAACAAAATCATACAGAAGTTGAAAAAATGCATACACATTCTTATTTAGGTGACACGGGTGGGGATTTAATCGCTGTGTTGAAAATCAATTGGTCGCGTTGGGCTGTTTTCTGCTTTTTGTCTGGTTGTTGTCTCTTTGACACAGTCCCGCTTCCATTCTCAACTTATATAGAAATAGAGAAAAATGCATATACAGTTAGAGAAAAATGCATATACAGTAAAAGAAAATTACATTTACCCAGAATTCTAAATATGTCTACTTGCCCCACCTAGACATAATCTGCAAACCCTACCGGATTACATGAGATCGCCCCGTTTTTCGATTCGGTCCAGTCTTTAGTTTTTTTAGTAAACGTTCGTAGAATTGTTAGTATTTTCGCCTTTTCCTCGTATTTTGTCATGGTAATGTCTGTTTTTCTTAGACTTATATATATATTTTTATTGGATACCTATATATATATATACATATACAACTCGTCTAAACATCAACCCAACAATGTTAGATCTGTAAATTTGCTTTCGCAAATTTTTGGTTCTTCCCTCGCCGGGATTCGAACCCATGCTTCTGTGATATCGTGACACCAAATCGCCTGCACTGCAGCCGTCCCGCTAGACCACACGACCACCTGGGCTCTCTATATAAACGAGTCTAAATTGAACACTACGTTCAAACCTATGATTGCGTTGGATAAATATATATATGCAATCACGGATGGAGCCATTTTGAAAAGGAAAAAGGGGGGTCATTTTTAACCAACCCCCTTCCCCGTTCTGTTTTTCTTAGGCTTATGATTTTTGATTGCATATCCATCTAGTCAGGGATGAAGTCCGTTTTATAAAAGGGGAAAATGGGGTCCACCGACCGGAACACTTCTCCTTCTGAATGGGCCGATGTAATCGCTATTTTTTTTAATCTACCATCTGAACATCCCTTTTCCATGGATCCGCAAATGTTATCGATCCCTTTTTCAACCCCCCCCCTCTCCAACCTTAAAGACTGTCCTTTTACTAATTAAAGCATACACATTTTACTTTTC